>NC_071669.1:0-1312500 GCF_028554725.1 Zeugodacus cucurbitae | reverse complement strand
GTTGTAAACTGAAATATTAGCAAAGAATTTAGTTAAGGCAGTAGTCTGCTTTAGAAGCCGAAAAAAACGTTTTTTTAGCATTTTTTTTTTTTGAAAGGGAAAGAAACGATTGCGGTAAACGGAATTTTAAGACGATAGTGTACTATATTTAAGGCTTAAAAAACAATATTTATTATTAAAAAATATTGAAACTTTTTCTAAGTTGTAAGTATTTTTCTGGAGCGCCTGGAGTCTGCACTTGTAAATCGGTGCCGGTGATGGAGGTCGTGCGATGCGTCTGAAACAGTCGAACCACATTTTTTTTAATTTTTATAAAATTCTTTTCTTTATGAACTAAAAAATTTCCGTAGAAGTTATAAAATTCCAAATTTTTTCGAAGTTTGAAAAAAAAATTGACTAAGTTGCAAAACAAGTAGTTTAAATAATACTTTTGTCCAATCTTTTTAGTTCAAATAGAAGATAATTTAATACTGAAGCTAGATCACTTTGGTTTTTTCGATCGGACATATATTCTTTTTGCTATCGCCGGCACCGTTTTCTAACACTTTTGAAAATGAAAACTCGAAAAAACACGCTTTAAAGTCTGCCTGAGCATTCGCATCTGCTCGACGCTCGGCCACTAAAACTGCTCTAGCTTCGAAAATATGTCGAATTGGCCTCTGGAATTTTAAAGACATATTCTTGGATAGTTTTGGAAGAGATTTAAAACAAAACAAAAAAAACGATTTTTTGAAACATGCAAAGCAGACTACTGCCTTAAACATTTTGAAATGGCAAACTCAAAAGCTTTTCTTTCTTGCAATTGTTGTTGTGTCGCATGGTTAATGAAGAATTTAATAAATATAATAAATCTTCAATTGTTATTAACAAAATGCGCTAATTAATGCTAGATGAAAAGAAGCACGATTCTGCTTCAAGCCCTGTCTTCTCCATACAATTTTCTATAAAAGCCGAAAATATTTACAAGAACAAAACAAACGTACAGCAAAAATTTCAAATTGTTCAAGATTAGTTAGTTAATAGTAGTACAAGTAAGTAAGTAAGAGGGGTGGGTAGGGTGATTTTCTTTACTTTTTTTTTGAAGCGCATAAAATTTGAAAAAAATTTACGATTTTGTTTTTGTACATTTGGCAAAAAGTTGCCAATTCTTCACTACTTTTTTTTTACTTCAGCGCCTAATTCCTTATGCTTAGTTTTTGCAATTTTTTCAATTTTTCAGTTTTTCTAAAACATTTTTCTTTTCAATAAATTCAACTAATTTTTTGTTGTTTTCAAGTCCGAATTTGCACTAAATTGTGGCTTCTGCTGCACTTTGTGTCTCAGCTAATTTGCGCTAAGTTTAGCGAAGCATTTTGCTATGCTATATTACATTAGCGGACTTGCTGTTGCAACTAATCTTGTTGTTGTTGTTATTAGTGTTGCTGTTGTTTTTGCATTTTGCTGTTGCTGCTACTGAGCGTCGCTTGATCGCGCCCTGTCGGCTGTTTATATTTTGCATTTCTCAAATTTAACGATTGCGTTTTGCGTTTTTGTGCCTGTTGTTGTTGTTGTTTTTTTTTAATTCAACTTCGTTCGTTTATTTTTACCATTTATCTCTAATGCCAATCAACCTCATTTGTTGCATGTTGTTTACATTTGAGTTTTTTTGTGATTTCTTTAAGCTACTTTTCGTTTCTCCGCTGCTTTGCTGCCTCTTTTTTACTGCTGTTGTTGTTGATGTTTTTTCTTTTGTTTTTGTTTTGCATGCGTTTTTTTGTTGTTGTTGTTGTTTGTTTAAGATGTAATTATGTACGTACGATTAATGTAATTTAGCGCATTTAGTTTAGCGTTTTTGTTTTTGTATTTTTTTTTTTTGTTAATGTTTATAACTCGTTTACCATGTGAGAGATACTTTGCAATTAGTACATACATACATATTAATTATGTATGCTATAATGTTTCCTTATAGCTTTTGCTAAATTGCGTTTTGCTTTAGCGAATTTTTTTTGCGAAATTTGCTTGTTTTTGTTTTTGCTTTTTGCTTTTCGTTTTGTTTTGTTTGAAAGTGCAGTGCATAGTTGTACTAAAATTTGTTTGTGAATTATTTATTTAAGGTATTTACGTTATGTTCTAAGAGTGGTTTCTAATTGTATTATAGCTCCGCTGTTTTCTATCTTCAATCTTCAATCTTCAATCTTCAATCTGCTAACTGCTGTCTACGGTTACTCACATTTTTTTTCAATATCCTTTGCCTATCGTTCGTTCGATTTTGTTCATTTTTTCTAATTTTCATTTATTTATTAACTATTTTGTAGACTCTATGTGCTATTATTTGCTTCACATACTAATACAGGGGGGGTACAAGGTGGTGCTTTCTAAGAAATATTCAATTAATATTATTTTTTTTGTAATTTTTCTGCTACTTCTTCTTCTGCTTTTTCTGGTTGTGTGTGTGTGTGTTTTTGTTTGTTTGTGGTTGTATTCACTAGTTCGCTTAATTATTTGAATTTATTTACTTTATGCTTTTGAGGTTAGGTTGTGTTCGTGTGTTTGAATTTGGTTTTAATATTTACTACATACATACATATTATCGACATTGTTTTCTCCTACTACTGCCATCTTAGAATTTCGCTTAATTATTGGCTTTAGGTGGGCTTCTTTATGTAAATATTTTTTTTATTTTTTTGTTTTGCATTTGCATTTGGAATTTCATCTCAGTTGCAACGTTTACTATTAATATACCTGTGCAGTTGCGTTTCTTCAACCTTTTACCTTGTCTATATTTCAATTTCAACTCTTCGATGTCATTTTTGCTGCAATCTTTTACATAAAATCACACAAAAATCGCGCAAAGCCTACTAAACACATACATACATACATACATATATGTATGATACATATAAAGCTGCCTGCGTTTACAACGTATATATGTATGTGTGGTGTGTCGGTGTGTGTGTGTTGTTGTTGTTGTAACTCTGTTTGCTGTAAAAGCTTGAAGTCATTCTTCGACATACAAACAAATAAAGCCAGCGCAGCACTTCTACGGCGCCTGTAGGTATGCTACATTTAGGAAGCTTGTTCTTGAACGACCTCTTTCTGGTAGCCAAAAATACTGCGCTGCACTTATACAAAATGCGTAAAGTCAAAAACAAATTTACACAGCATGTGTGAATCTTAAAGTACAAGATTTTAGAGGTTAGTGCTCAATTGGTGGCACACACACACAAAATTACAATTAAACATATAAACTACAATTAACTGATATATACATGACATACATACAATTAGTTACATAATACAATTTAGTTTAACAATAATTACAAATACAATACATAATTAATACAATATAGACTACAGCGTACATACATTGACATAATAATATAATATATAGAGAGATAGTAGAGACTAGTGTTGCAACTAAGTACTCGTATATGCGTGTTCTTTGTAGATTACACCTTTCTACATATACATATTTTAAATAAAAGTTGGTTAGTTAACGGTAGGTGTGGTGTATAAGTGTAGATTTTACAGTTTTGTGTGGTGGATTCGACTGCAGTGTTGTTTTTGTAATGGTTTGTTAGATTTTTTTTAAATAATTTTTTTTTTTGTATTTTTTGTTGTTGTATTTTTAAATATTTTTTGTTGTTTTTTTACATTTTTTTAAATATTTTTTTAATATTTTTTTTTTTTAATATTTTTTTATATATTTTCATATTTTTTTACAAAAAGTGTTGGGTTTATACCATTTTTGGATGTTTATATTTTCGGTTGTTTGTTGGATTTGTTGTATTTGTTCGTTTTGCTGGTTTGCTTTGGGCTCCTCTCGAGATACTCATTGGTGTAAAAGTGTATATTGTGTTTGTTTTTGTGGCAGTGTTTTATTGATACGAATATATTTGGAAGTTTAAATATACAATAAAGCGAAATGTTCAACAGCGCAGCAGGAAGAGAGCAAAAAAACTTGAGCGACTTTGCTCACTATAAGAACAGTTGGCAACTCTCTTGATTGCTTAAGGCAGTATTCTGCTTTAGAAGCCGAAAAAAAGCGTTTTTTTTAGCAATTTATTTTGAAAGGGAAGGAAATGATTGCGGTAAACGGAATTTTAAGACGATAGTGTATTATATTTAAGGTTTAAAAAACAATATTTATTATTAAAAAATATTGAAATTTTTTCTAAGTTGTAAGTATTTTTCTGGAGCGCCTGGAGTCTGCACTTGTAAATCGGTGCCGGTGATGAAGTTCGTGCGATGCATCTGAAACAGTCGAACCAATTTTTTTTTTAATTTTTATAAGTTTCTTTTCTTTATGAACTAAGAAAATGCCGAATTAGTTATAAAATTCCAAATTTTTTCGAAGTTTGAAAAAAAAAATCATTTTTTTTAAGAAAAAAAAAATTGACTTTAAGTTGCAAAACAAGTAGTTTAAATAATACTTTTGTCCAACTTTTTTAGTTCAAATAGAAGATAGTTTAATACTGAAGCTAGATCACTTTTGTTTTTTCGATCGGACATATATGTATTCTTTTTGCTATTACCGGCACCGTTTTCTAACACTTGTGAAAATGAACTTTAAAACGAGAAAATGCGCTATAAAGTTTTCGGAGAGCATTCGCACCTGCTCGACGCTCGGCCACTAAAACTGCTCTTGCTTCGAAAATATGTCGAATTGGCCTCTGGAATTTTAAAGACATATTCTTGGATAGTTTTGGAAGAGATTTAAAAAAAAAACAAAAAAATCGATTTTTTGAAGCCTGTAAAGCAGACTACTGCCTTAATCTTATACGAATCTTACATATCGGTTACCAAAAAAACAATCAGAGTCAGTTTAAACTCAGAGTTGCTTCAACACCACCTTGAGAACACATGATAAACACAAAACTTGAACTCACATCCTTTGATGGAACTAGTCTTCACTGCTGCTGTGAACAGAGATTTAAGCGTTTGAAGCATTTGAAGCTGACATTAAAACACTAAGCACAAACATCTAAAAACAAATAATATATATGTGATAGTAGTCACAAGGCGGAAGCAAAAATAAGCCTTTAAATGTAACTCCAACTTGTCTGAGTATCTCCCGTGTGTGGCATGTGTGTGTGTGAGTGTCGTGGAAATCGCAAATAATACAATTTAGCGAGTCGGTGTACAAAAGCTAAAAATTATAACCGTTTAAGCACACAAAACATTATTTTTTTTTTAATTTTTTTATATTTTTTTTCAAGAGTTTTTTCTAATGATGGGAGAGAGAGAGAGATTTTGAGAGAATAGTTTGAAGCGTTTCTATGAGAGCGTAGGCTACTAAAATGGTACGCGTTGGAGGGGGGAGTACTGTAGTGAAACGAACGGCGGCGCTATGCAGAGAGATAGTTGTTGTAATTTGGTTGCAAGTTGTTTGCTAGAATCTGGGCTATTGCTAACGGGAATTGCTACATAAGTGTGTTGCTTTAAGGCGTGGAAGTTACACAGTTTGCACAATTCAAAAGTTAATAAGTTATTGTTGTTGTTGCATGGTATTCTATTGTTGCTGTTGTATTGTGTTGTTGTTGTTTTTTCAAATGTTTGTACCATGTTTGCTATTGCTGTTATTGTTGTTGTTGCTGCGTTAAGTAATTACAATTGTTTCAAGCATTCGTTTCTTTGTTGTTGTTGTTGTTGTTTGTTGGTGGTTAATTTCGTTAGCAAAAATTTCTCAAATTCGTTTTTTTTTTGTTTTTGTTGTTGGTTTTCCTTTTATGTTCTTTTTTACTGGTAAACGGAATTATAATTAGTTTTATTGTAATGTGTTTGTTGTTGTTGTTGATGATGATGATGGGCTTGTTGATGTTGATGTTGTTGTGTTGTGTGTGCTGATGGCGGTGGATGCTCACGTTCGGAGTCGCGCTCTCGCTCATACTCACGTTCGCGTGCATAGTCAAGCTCGCGCTCACGCTCATAGTCGCTGTGGCGTGTCTCGCGTGACATCTCACGCTCGCGTTCACGCTCATACTCACGATCGCGCGCCGCATACTCTCGTTCGCGAGCATACTCGCGCTCGTGTGGGTAATCGCGTGCGCGTTCGTGAGCATAATCACGCTGCCGCTCACGCTCGTGCTCTAGTTCGCGGCCTCGCTCTCGTTCGCGCTCGCGTTCGTGTTCACGCTCACGCGCTTCGCCATGTGCACGCTGGCGCTCGTGTTCGCGCTCTTTCGCACGATCGCGTTCGCGTTGTGAGTCCTTGCGATCGAGTTCGCGCCTCTGTTCGTGTTGCTGTTGTTGTTGTTGTGACTTTTGCTGACTTATCGATGGCTGACGCTGTAAGGATGACTGATTGTGGTGTTGATGTTGTTGCGATTGTGTGCTGCTGCGCGTGGGTGTGTGCTCACGTGACGTTGGCGCTGATGTTGTTGGTGTTGCTGTTGTTTTTGTGGTGGCCGTCGCTCTCGTGCGCTCGCCTGGTGTCAGTCTTTGATGTTGCTGCTGTTGTTGTGTACTCTTCGTCGGTGTTGTTGTAGCTGTAGTTGGTGTTGTACGTTGATGGTGTTGTTGTTGCTGATGCTGCTGTTGGTGTTGTTGTGTTGGACTCTTCGTATATTTCGCGCTCGTCGTTTGTGTTGGAATCCCCGTGTTCGCTTGTGTTGTTTGTGGTGTATGCGTTCTTGTGGTTGTTGTGGTGGTTGTTGTTGTCGTTGGTGTGATGTTGGTGTTGCTGGCACCATGTTGCTGCGTCGTTGACTGATGCTGATGATGATGATGTTGCTGCTGCGGCGCCAGCGATGTGTGTGTGTGTGCGTGTGTCGCCGACGCTTGATGATGCGTTGTCGATGGATGGTTGATGGATTTAATGTTGAGTGGCAGTGGCGGTGGATTTTTAGCTTTTGTTAATGGTATTGGTGTTGGCATTGGTTTTGGCGTTGTCGTTAAATCGATACCCCATTCGAATAGGAACTCGAGTTTTTGTCGTTCCAATGGGTCCTCATTAGCCGGCAGGGCAAGCAAATGTTAGGCTTCTAAGAATATAAGCGCTGTTGGTTTCGGTTCCAGATTCGACTTTTTCGCTTCGACAACTAAGAAGGTTATGTCGGCCTTTTCGCGATTCGAAAAACATTCGGCTATCAGTCGGGCAACCTCCTATGCAAGAGAGAGAGAGAGAGCGGTATATGAATGTTGTGATTTTAATTATATGAACTAACATTGAACTCACCTGATGATGCAGACCCTCGACCTTGTTGCCGTCCACCTCCAGTATGAGTTGCCCGACTTCGAGGCCTCCCGCCTCGTATGCTGCACCGTTTTCCTAAACAACACAAATCGTACATTTAGAGAGGGTTCAATATAAATGGAGAATTGGATGGGGGAGGGGGTACTCACATGGATATTGATTATCCTTGGAAGCGGATGTTTTGTGTTAGCACCACCTTCGATAGCAATACCTAAAATTGGTTTAGTTTTCTTAACAGTAATGTGTAAGTTGCCTCTATGATCAGGTACGACGTTTGGATTGTGTTCATGTGTTTGTTCAGTCGTTGAACCATTTTGCTCGGCCGAAAGGCGTTGCATGGACTGCAAGTTATTAGAAAATATCAACAGGAATACATTAATATTAAGATTCTTTAATAATATCTTATACACACATATATATACAGTAAACTATAAACAGTTATAGGGTACAGCAATTTACAGTTAGTTGCTGGGTCGCTGGCATTAAACGGTTCCAAAGTTCAGTGTTCAAAGGAAGAACATTGAGTCACATATGCTAAACAACGAACAAGGCGACATATGGGTCTCCATTTATATGTGCAGAAAGGATTCAAAGGCTAAGTATATATACAAATCATTCAAATTCGGAGATATAGGATAGGTTGGAATTTAACCTAAAAAATGCTAACAAGTTCATATAATTCTACTAAAGGTGCTTCAAGATGAGTCAGTTGTCGGTTTCGTTTATAATTTCTGAAGAAATGTGTTCCTAATCAACCGAATACAATTATTTTGACTTTTCTCATATTTTTGAAGTGACATTTCTCGAGTATTTTAGAGACAATAATATTCATTTCATAAATTCCACGTGCTTCTTAAGATTTTTTGTTTATTCGTTCTTTGGGCTTACACTTTTGTACTTCTCAAACGGTTTACAAACCCATAATAACTAGAGAAATGATATTGAATTAAACGAAGAGCATATCTGCATTTTGATTGGTTACAAGCTTACTATACTTATAAACGCTCACTCTCGTGAACTCCATTCCTTTGTGAGAGCAGAGACTATGTGAGTATCGATTAAGTAACTTCTACTAAGAGCAGATAACAGAGAGTATTTCTCTATCTATTCTTGTGTATTTTCCTAACTCAGTACTATGCAACAAAGAGAGAAAATTTAGTTATATTTATCAGCTGAAAGTGAATATATTTTGTAAGTGTCTTGGGTGTGGTATTTTCATTGTATGTAAATAAGTAAAAATAAGTATATTGAAAAAATAATGGCACTAGTTAGTAAAACTGAGAGATACTAGTTAACTAATATAGGTGAGAGTTTGGCTAGTTAGTTAGTTAGTTAGTTAGTTAGCAGGCAGCAAAATCAGTAACCAAGGAGCATAACTATTTATATTACGTTTCGATAGAGTACGAGTAAATAAGTCATAACAACTGGGTGTACGACAGGTTTTGCCGATTTCAATGCGAACAAATTTAAAATAAAAAATAAAAATAAAAAAAATTCAGGTTGCAGTGAACTCAAGTTAAATTTCTGTTGAATAAATCTGGGATGCAAACTGAGTGAATTCTGTCGTAAATAAGAGCTAAGGCGTTGAGAGCGAGAGCGCACGAATGTAATGACGACTGCAAATGAGATTTGGCTGAGCATGAGTGTGAGCATATGAAATTGACTGTTGAGAAACTTATTGAGAAATCTGTATATGCTATTGAGAAATGTTTGTCTTCCGTTTTTTTTGCTTGTGTTATGAGATAGTGAGTGCAGTGAGCGTTTGTTGTTGTGTTGTTGCTGTGGCTTTGCGTTGCAACAGCTTAATTACTTGATTACAAAAAAAGTATGCCAAAATGTTTCACCTAATATGACGCTGTTTTTGAGCGAGAAGCGTTGCATTGTTTTAGATTAATTATTTATTAAATTTGCAATAAACTCAACAAATACGAGTATATACGAGTAGTAATGAGCATAAAAAATGATATTCAACACTTATTACGGTCTTACCACACTTTGGCTTGCGTGCACTCACCTGATGCCTGCGTACACCTTTGTCGCCCAGCAGTGTGCCTCCCTCCTCCTTCATATCGAAGCTTCTCGAGAGTTTTGTGGCCAACTCCTATGCATATCATTATTGGTTTTCAATTCATTCGAAATGTTTTTGTAATTGTGTTCGAGTTGCGAGTTTTTAAGCCAATCAATTATTTAGTCAAAATTTTGCATTTATGTGTAAAAAAAGTTGTTTGATTTTTGATTTTTTTTTTTTTAGTTTTTAGTTTTGTTTTTGGTTTTTAGGCAAATTGCAGAGTAGGCAAACATTTGAAGATAAAAAAAGTAATAAAGAAATATTTTTGCATAAGAATCGGTGTATTGAACAAAAATACGGGTTTTCTTTTTCAATAATAATAATGCATTGCTGTAGAAAAATTGTTATAAATTGAATGCGTTTTTTCTCAGCTTTTTTGTTTTTTGTTTTTCATTGAACTTTTTGTAAAAATTTGCTGTGGTTTCGAGACTGAAAACTTGTTCTTTGGTGTTTTTTTTTTGCAACATATATGTAAGAATGTATGCATGTATGGCTAAGTATAAGATGAGAGTTTCGAAAATGTTGTACGAAATGCGACGGACCAAAGGCGCGAAGGTGGGGGGAAATTGAACAGAGATATTTATTAAAAAAACAGAAAAATTTGATAATTTAAATCTGAATATTTATAGAATCAAATCTAATTAAATTTTGTTATATTCGAAAACAGTATATTGAAATAAATCTGCTCTGTCAGCATGCAAACAATATTGCGCCTAAAGGTAGGCAACGAATATATTAAAATGTATTTTTTCAAAACTTTTAAGCATCTTTTAGGCGTTTTGCCTTGAATAACTGTTTGTTTTTAAGTTGAAGAAGAAATAAACTAGTTTCTCCAATTATTTGAATATTTTTTTAAATTTATATTTTTTCTAGTTCTAGATTTTGATACAGAAAACTAAAAAAATAATAATTTTTATTGCAGCAAAATAAAAAAATATATATTCTTCACAAATATTTATTAAAAAAGAAGAAAAATTGGATAATTCAAATTTGAATATTTATAGAATCAAATCTAATTAAATTTTGTTATATTCGAAAACAGTATATTGAAATAAATCTGCTCTGTCAGCATGTATACAATATTGCGCCTAAAGTTAGGCAACGAATATATTAAAATGTATTTTTTTCAAAACTTTTAAGCATCTTTTAGGCGTTTTGCCATATATAACTATACTTATTAAAGAAAGCCGAAGGTTTTTGAAAATTTATTTCATAATTAAATAAAGTTTTATTATATTCTAAAATAGTATATTGAAATAAATCTGCTCTGTCAGCATGCAAACAATATTGCGCCTAAAGGTAGGCAGCGAATATATTAAAATGCATTTTTTCAAAACTTTTAAGCATCTTTTAGGCGTTTTGCCATATATTTTTTTAATTTATAATTTTTCTTGTACCAGATTTTGATACAGAAAACTAAAAAAATAATTATATTTATTGCAGCAAAATAAAAAATAATACAAATATATATTTTTCCTCTCAATCCTCGCGCTTTGAATCCCTTCTTTTTCGGTCGCAATGAATTCTGTACGAGCAAATGAAGACATGACGTGACATAGTATATATGTTAGTAAGTATGTAACTATGTTCGAATATGTTGTGGTGCTGAGAATGAGATTTTTTTTGTTTTGACTATTTGTGATTTCTAAGACATTTACTTAACTAAAAGCGCTAACTAAAATTATCAGCTACTACGTTTTGTTATTGTAAAAAAAACACAACTACAACTACAGCTAACAAATTAGGTATTCACAACTCAAACTATATATATTGTATGTACGAGTATATGTATATATAATATATATTTATATATGTGATATGTGTCGGATGCTAGAGAAGGGCGCGTCTAACGAAAAGGGCACATAACCATTGGTGAACAATTTGAATGTGGAGCAACTAAATCTATTCTAAATTTAAGTACAGATAATTTAAATACAGATTATTTACTAAAATTACAACAAAACTAAGAAATTACAACAAAAAAATATAATAATTATAATAATAGAAAAATGCAATGATATAATGGTAATATTTTTGTTATAACAATAGTTTGGTTTTAAGTTTCGATTTTTGTGCCACTTTTGGTTCTTATTCTTCTGGGAGCATAATTAGTTGCTGCGATTTCGTGCGAGAAGCTGGGGTTTTAAGAGTTT
The DNA here is from genome assembly GCF_028554725.1 of Zeugodacus cucurbitae. Taxonomy (NCBI): domain Eukaryota; kingdom Metazoa; phylum Arthropoda; class Insecta; order Diptera; family Tephritidae; genus Zeugodacus; species Zeugodacus cucurbitae. Next base: position 1,301,105 of record NC_071669.1, on the reverse strand, counting down.
TTTTTCGATTATTCGAAGGAGAAAAAAGAGAGAGAGAGAGTGAAAAGAGCCGATTTGTTTCATTTAACTGTTGGTATTGAGGTTATGTTAGGATAAAGGAAACAAATTGCATATAGTCCATCGAAAGTGAGGTTATGTTGGTTAACTTAATCGCTTAAATGTTATAGAAAGGTCTATAACATCTGTATGAAGTTTTCTCACTGATAGTATATTTGATAATCTGAACCATTTAGATACTTTTTAAGAGTATTCATCATAAAGAAACTTTTAATTAAGATTCCGACACCCCTTCTTATCATGGAATAACTATAAAAATAATTAGAGAACCCTTGTCTTCTTCGGAGATATTTTGGAGCATTTCGTTATGAGAAAATATGATAATATACAGTACTTGCTCAATAAAATGGAAACACTACTACTTTTTTTTGAGAAAAGGTTGATTATACGAGATGATGACATTAAAAGCGCATCGCTGAAAGTGTCAAAGGCTATCCAGGCCAAAAGTCGAATTTGAGATGTTTTTCTACGATTGGAAGAAGCGCTGTCATAAATGCAGAACATCAAATGGGAACTATTTTAAAGGCGACAATATTGATGTGGACGAATGAATAAATAATTTTTCAAAAACCGAAAATTCCCGTTATTTTTTGAACACACCTTTTAGCTTAACCTCATGTTCTGAACTATTATATTTTTATTTTCCAAAAAAAAAAAAATGAAGGTCAACAACTAAAGCAGCAATTAATTATGCTCCCAAACACGTAGCAGAGCAAAGTGTGAGCTTGCTCTCTCTTCACGTCGACTTCTACAAACCAATGTCGCTTTAGGAATTCCGGTAATTTTTGGGTGACTCATGCTGAACTGTGCAATTATATTTTTCAAGCTGTTAAGTGTTTCACATATCAATTAATTACAACATGATTACGTATGCAATGTGTTTTCGCATTAATTTACAGTAATTGCGTACAAAATTCCATTAAAATTCGTTGCAGTTTTGCAAAAGAATACAGTTATTTCAATACTTACATTCGTTTTTATGCATTCGTATTTAATATATTTGGATTTTATTTTGAACTTTAGAAGAGTTGAACAAATGGGGAATGGAATGGTGTGGCATGGAATGGAGTGGATTGGAACACTACAAAAAAAAAAATAAATAAAATTTGAAATAAATTATAATTAAATGATAATTAAAGAGTAAATCACGTGAGAGTTACGGAAGTGAGAGTTGATTGAGAGCATTGAGAGAGATAGAGAGAGTGTGTGTGGTGCATGTGTGGGTATATGTTGGTGTGTGTGTGTGCATGAGTTGGCTGATTGCATGCCGTGCTTTCGATATGTTTGGAAACTGTAAGCAAGCAGAGAGAACGTAGAGAACAAAAGACTGAAGAAACAAACTTGCGGCGGTGGGCGGCGTGTACAGTATACTCGTTTATGTATTATGTATGAGGACATTGAGGATGGTTATTGTGGGCAGCACGCAGTTAACAAACTCAATTACAAAACAAGCCTACGATAGATAGATAGTTTTGTTGTTGGTGACAACAGTGCAAATTAGTTTTTTTTTTTTGGTATTATTGTAAACTATTTAACTGTTAAATAGGAAAATGCAGTGCAACACTTGAATGCAACAATAAAATTAAGTTAGTTTTTAGTTTATATTAAAATTGAGGTTAGGTTTAATTGAACAAACGGGTTAGTTGCTTAATTAAGTTAGGTTAAGTTAAATTGTTTTAAGTTAAGTTGCGTTAAGTTTAAGTTAAGTTAAGTATGTGTTAATTGCAGGCGTAAAAGAATTGTAAGTTTTTTTCTGGTTTCAAAATTTCTTTGGTCTTTTATTGTTGTTTATTTTTATGTAGTTGTTTGTTGTTGTTGCTTGGTTGCAAAAAGTAGTAGAATGGGAAAATGAAAAATACAATTGCACTTACAAGAGGCCGTCCCCAATACCATGATTTGACACGTTGTGTTAAACCACCCAAATGTGAACGTAGTCCATCTAAGTAGCCACCCTGAAAATGCACAATGAATAAACGAGAAAAAAAAGAAAAAACAAACACACATATTTTTTTTTTGTTTTTGTTTTTGGTTGATTGGTTGTTTGAATTTGATTTCGATTGGTTTACGGTTTCGATTTAAAACGTTTACAATTTCGTTACAGTTGAGTACAGTTAGAGTTGCGAATTTGTTAGATTTTTCAGTATTTTTTTTTTTAATTTTTTATGCGGAAAATTTGATTTCGTACGAATTGGGAGTGGGAAATCAAAAGTTAAGTTATGAAAGAGGAAAGAAAGAAAATGCATAAGAATTAAAAAACGAAATACAACAAATTGAGAGTTTTAACGATTTTTTTGTTTTTTGTTTTTTTTTTTCATTTCTATATATATATATAGTATATTTAAACTAACGTAATTTTTGCAAATTTTAATTCCATACCAATAAATACTAACTAAAGTACAGACTACGTAGTTTGTATAGATTATAGTGTCTAAGCAAGTAGTAGTTAAATAGTATAGGCAATAGTTAAATAGCGGAAGTGGTGAGTCACAGTTTTATTTATTATTCATAATTATTTATATAAATTCATATATGTAGATATATACGTTCATATAGGTAAATAGTGGGTACAGCGTAGATATAGACACGAAACTACTTGGAAATTTTTTGGTGAACGAGTTGATGTTGGCTTACAGTGAGCAGAGTAACGACATGTATGTAAAAGAAACGACCTAAATTTGATAAATCGCTAACAACAACCTGGATATAAAACACTAGCCATTTTCTAATTATAATTAATAACGACTAAATGTATGTATGTATGTATTGTACATTGGCAGCTATGCTGGCATATATGTATATATGATGGGGGTTATATTACGAGTATATATGTATGTATATGTACGCATGTACTACATGTATATATGTATAGATTTATAAACTAACACACTTATTCGGTATAAATACTCAGTTAAAACAACAACAGCTGCTAGCTAATTTTTTAATTTGTTTAAATATGTACAATTGTTGCTATTGTTGTAAGGTCCTCTATTCAATAAAACACTGTTAACTCTATTTTTGAAAATAATAAAAAAAAAAATTATGATTAAATACAACACTGCCACTAGCCTAGTTACCGCTGTTAATATGTAATACATATATCCTCTACCACTAATTCTTATTATTTTTGCGTGATTTTCGAATTTCTAAACTAATTTTGATTTCGTTCGACTAAATCATATGACTTTCATGTGGCTTTCGTTCAGTGTTCTTTGTTTGATAAATGGTTAAAGTGCGATTGTGTGTTTTTCTTTGTTTTTGTTATTACACCTCAACTCTCTGAGTAAAAAAATATTTACTATTATTGATCCCTTGTTGGCCTGTGAAAACACCAATTTTTTTCAAAAAGTCCATCAGTCTATGCTTAGATGTTACTTGTTTTTGCTTTGTTTACTTTGTTTTTGTTTTTGCTTGTGTGTTTCATCGCCATTTTCGTTAGTATTATTTAGTTGAGTTAAGATAGGCATAGAACTTAGAGCGTAGGAATCGGGATTGACTAAGCTATGTGAGAGAAACTTACCTGTTCCTGTTGTTTTTTGGAGATGAGACAGCAGTGAGTTCCAGATCATTTGAAAGAAGAGAAGAGAAAACGATCGAGTTATTGATTTTTTGAAGCTTTTAGAATATAGAGGTATATTTTAGGTTATGTTTGTGGTACAAAGTGTTTATACCCCAGTCAAATAATTATATGTGCATTTCTGCTTTTGTTTATATTTCTTATTCACTGTTTTTTTTCGATTTCGGTAAATGTGGAATAAAAGGTTGATATGTTACCGTTACTATGCAACGAAAATTGTTTCATACTTTTCTCGTTCGTTGTACAGTTACATTAAGAATGTGCTTCTGACATGGATATTGCATAGTAAATATTTATATGTGTAAAATCAGTTTAGCGGATCTTTCTTACTGATAGTGTCGCCGCAAAAACTGTTTTTGCTGAAATTTGTTTTCAAAATTATTGTAGGTGCATTAACTTAATGAATTATTAAAAATTTGATTACATTTATTTAACTTTAAGCCTAAAATGCCTTGTGGTACTAGTTTATCAGCCGAGGAACAGGTAATAATCATAGGAATGCATGAAAGCGGTTCCAAAATGGCTCTAGACCAAAGCGAAATCGGAACTGTATCTCAAAATTTCTTAAAAACCCATCTAATTACGGTATAGTGCGACGCAGCGCACGAAAAACAACATTGATGAGCGGTGCGAAAGGATGATTCGACGGCTAGTAGTTGCGGACTTGATAAGCAGCTATCAAATATGGACCTAGTTAAGACAGAAAATCACAATACATATAATTTTTCCAATTATACATAAAAATCAGTTTCTGAAACATACCTCCATGGCACCTAAACCAACGCTAAAGAAAGACACAATAAAGCACATTTGAGGTTTGCAAATAATACATATTCTGTGCCGATGAGTGATAGAATACAGTCTTTAGTGACGAAAAAAAAATTAAATTTGGTTGGCCCAGGTCATTGCAAGAAATATTGGCGAGTTTCGCACCAGGAACGACGGTCCTACTACAAGCGATGTTTTGGAAGCGGTACCATGATTTCATGGGCTGTATTTTGCTGCTGTGGAAAGTTATCTACATGTTTTATATTCACTCAAATGAAGACTAATATCAATGTAGATCTTTTGGACAGCGAGTTAATAAAATTTGCTGGCAATATTTATGGCAAATAACTGGACATATCGAAAGGATAACGCTTCAATCCACACGAAGAACCTCTTTAACGACCGGAAAATTCCGGTATTACAATGTGCAGCATTGAGTTCGAACCTAAATCCTATTGAGGATCTCTGGGGGAACCTCTCTGCTCCTGTTTTCCAAAACGGAAAGCAGTTTGAGTCACCTTACATTAGCCATAAAGCAAGAATTTGCCAATATTTACATAACTATTCTACAGTCAGTAGTTAATTCTCTGATTAAGTGGCTTAATTTAGTTTTAAAATATAAGGACAATTCTACTGATTATTAAAATAAACATTTATTTCAGTTAAACTCATTAAATTCAAATGTATAGGCTTTACTGGAAAAATAGTAAAATGCACATATAAATATTTACTATTAGCTTAAACTTCAATTCTGTTTTATAGTTTGAAAAATATTTTGAAATTTGTTAATTTTTTGTTTTTTATAACGTATACATTAATAATAACAAATCTGCATACTCAGAAATATTTTGCAATTTTGTAATCTTTAATTTTTTTGCAAACAGTTCATGCACATATAATTATTTGACTGAGGTATATTATTATGATACAATAAAATACATATTTCATATTGCATTAATCCTAAAGCTATGCTACAAAACATGCATACAATTTTATCTAACGAATATTTCTTTTCACAATAAATAATTTTTAAAAATATTCAAGAAAATATTGGCGGAAATACCACAGAACAGTCCCTTCTGGACGATATTTCCTCGAATGTCAGCAAAAAGAAAATATAAGCTGGATTCGATCTATAGTTAAACAGCTCTTAAACCAGTCTTACTGCTGCTATATTTCCTTCTAAACAGTTCAAAGTTCTAGAATCGAAATTTCAAACATCTTCCTCTTAATATTTCCTCAAACTACCGTGAAAAAACCACACTCTGTATCAAAACTTCTGACGTGCCGCCTAAATGTAGACTTTTCACATACACAACGCCTAAAAGTATGCTTCACTAAGTTGTAAAGTTAGTTCGCGCATTGTAACGGGCGCTCCAACAGCGCCATGAACTTGAACTCCGCACGAAAAGCGGGCGCCTACAAATTGTGTGAATCATGTTCATGTGAGTTCGAGAAACCTTCACATATCAAATAAATTCTGGTTATCGATTACTGCGATACTCGTCGAGCCTTCATTTTTAACACACGCGAGGCATTACTCATGTGCCGACGAGGGTTAAGGTTGCAAGCGCAACGAAGAAGCAATCAAAACAAATGAACGAATGAATGTAACGGCAAGCAGCGGAGCAGCCAACACTTGGACAGAACAATAAAGTGGAGACTTACAAGGCAAGAAATGACGAAAGTAAAGCAGCCAACGCGGCAGACAGCCAGACGGGTATTGAAGAAGAGACCCAACAAGCAAGCAAGCAGTCAAACCGGCGGCCAAGAACCAACTTCGCAGACAGGCGGACAGTCAGTTAGTAAGGCAGACGGTTAACAACTATAGGCATAACCAGTGCAAATGAGCGCGTGAGTGAGTGTGTGTGTGTGTATTGTTGGCGTGAAATGTTTGTTGCGGCAGTGGGACGCAACTGCGAAATCGGAGTTTCAGAGTTTCAGTGAAATAAAAAATGAGGTAAATCGAAATGCCGCCGGCGCAAGGCAACGCAGAGAAGGATATGGGCGAGGTGTTGTTGTTGTTGTTGTTATAGTCACATACTCGCGGACACGCGAGTGTGCTTAAGTGTGCTCACACACATCACATATTTTCAAGCGCGCACACACACACACACACTCTTATATAAAGCTTAAGCTGCGCAAATCTGCAGACTTGCTAAATCTCGCCCAATCTGCCGGACGGCCAGTTCTTGTGGCGCACTAATGTGTGTATGTGTGCCGTTGTGTGAGGTGTGTGAAGATTGCGTAAAACGATGCGTTGCAAAGTCACTTATGCTTTACGAGCGATGTTATGCTGCAGCTGTTGTTGTTTTTTTTATCAGTACAAAAAAGTTCTCAAATGCATGCTGCCGGCCGAGACGAGAAATCGACCGACAAGTCCATATTGCGACAGCCGTTGCCACTACACATACACAAGCGTGCGGCAATATGTGGCACAGCGCTTCTCCGAGTTGCACCGGAGATTGCGCGGATGGGCTCAGCACCTGGGCGGTGGGTTTTTTGCCAACATTGCTGCCGTCATTGCATTGTTGTAGCAACAACAAGAGCAGCTGCTGTGGCCGCTGTTTTGCCGCCAACTTTTTCCCAGGCTCATCAGTTTGTGGACCACTTTTTATTGCCACTCGCAACGGCGGCGATTCGTTACGGATGCGGCGGTTGCTGCTGCGCTTTATTTTTGGCCAAACAAGCGAAAGACGTAAACAACACACAAAAAAAAAACAAAAATTAAAAACAACCGAAAGCAAAAAGAGAAAAGAGAAAACGAAAAGAAGGCTTCTTTTGTTATTATGATGGAATTTTTTTGGTTTTGGTTTTTTTTTTTCGCTTGCCATTTTGCCATTTATCCTTCGAGGCGTTTCAGAAATTTCGCTCATGCTGTTTACCGTGGACTGCCTTGTTGTTGTTTAATACGTGCATTTTAGGTGCCTACCTCACGTTGGTGTTGTGCCACAGTGCCACCGTGGCGGTAATGCCCATGCACATCCGGTTGTGTCCACGCCGCTGGTTCTGGATTAACGACTGCGTCTACGGCAAGCATTATTTATGCAACCAGTTGTTATGCAGTAGGATTAAATTACTTAGGACTCCATTTGTTGTTGTTGCTGCCTTAGATAATAAGTAAATGCTGCTAAATTTTTACACGAATCGGCTTAAAGAGAGCTTTAAGGGGCACACCGGTAGATTACACCATTAAAAATAACATATTAAAAATTCAAATCGATATCTCAAATAGTTTTTGAGTTATAGCAATTTAAAGAGCAGCCGCTCGGTAACAGTGAAAACGATCATTTTATCTTTAAACGCGTTTTTGTCGAAACAGCGGTTTCCGAATTTGCTGCAGTGATTACTCAAAAACAAATGATCCGATCACTACCGAATTTTTTTACATGTTCTATATATAGTTCTCTGTACAATGACCTATAGATTTTTGATCTGATCAAAAAACCCAATTTTGGCAGGCCAAAAACGACCAAAATTTTGGGTAAAATCGACTTTTTTTTAAAAGCCGCCATATTGTCAATTTTTGGTACAGACAATATTACCTAGTTTAACGAGAATTTTTTTTAGATTTCATCCACGGAGAAGCCGGAAATCACTGCAGCAGTGAAGGACATTTTTTTTCGCGCCGTTGTAGATCGACTATAACTTAAAAAATATTTATTTTTTTCTTCAAAAATTTCACTGCATATTCTTGAAACATGTATAAATACATATGTATATTCTTAAAATTTTGAAATAATTGATAAAGTATTTTTTGTAATAACAATTCCCAAAAATCACCTTTTTTTTAGGCCATTACACTAGGTGTGCCCCTTAAGTTGGTAGGTAATCTAAGTAGCTTAGGTTAAAGTGTTTTCATATGCCTTTTTAAAGGTGTCTGACCAAATGGGAAGCTAGGAAGTTATAGTTATAAGGCTATCGGTTATCTAAAGGGTTAATGGTAACTCAAGGAAGCTTTTGGTAGTTATTTAGGATTGATAATCCGCTTTGAAATTATTGTTGATTCATTTGCTTGGGAGTAATGGAGTAAACTTAGACTCAAGATCCAGATTATTGTATCGATTCGGTACTCCTACTTTTTCGGTATTCTGAATTTAATATCGATAAAATACATCAAACTCAAGATAGTCTCATAATTACTAAAATATTTCTGGAATCACTTTAAATTGCGATTCAATAAGTCTGTATGAGAGGGTATGCCTATGTTGTGCCATATAACTGTTATGACATTTTAACATTCCCCTTATCAGCTGTTATCAATCATTTTCGCTTGTCGAGCAGTGCTTAACACAACGAGGGCTGTCTTATCAGCATTTAACAATTTGTTACAAACACAGTGGTGATATCATACATACCAAATTCAATTTGCTGATAAATATTTGCAATTGTAACTTTTAATTGCACTCCCCTTATCAAGATAAAAATTATTTATTTGCGTGTAACTGTATATTTTTAGATTTTCTTGCATTATTAAAAAAAATATATTTTTCGAGAAGAGAACCTTCAAATGCCGTCGTTTCACAAGCGTACGAAAAAATTCGCTGAAAGAGCCAAATACTATTCGAAAAATCGTGTCTGAGCACTGTTTCGAGGATTGGAAGTAATACTGTGATAAGCATTAATAGCGAATAGAGACTATTTTGAAGACGATAAAATTAGTGTGGACAAATGAAAAAATAAATTTAAAAAAAATCGAAAATTCCCGTTATTTTTTGAACACATCTGGTATATCAATATGCCACACCTTCGATTGGCGAACGCTTAACTTAAGGTAAATACACCAATGCGACAGTTAATACAGAGTTTTAATAACGTTAGTTCAGTGCTTTGCTAATTTGCACATGACACATATCTGCGAAGCTATATATCATATCCATCCAATACATATGTAGATACATATGTACTTATGTTTGTATGTCTGTGTAAACAATGTTGTTTACATCTGCCGCCGCTTACGGTAGTTTTCATGCCATCACCATGTCTGCGTGCAAACCGTAACCAACGTTTCACCGCGCCAACAGGCCAGCCGACAATCTAGTTAGACCCGTTTAAGTTATTTACTCCATTTTCTCGGATACCTTTTACGCGCAGCGACAATGAAGTGCAGATCAAAGGTTTATTCGCTATTTGTTGTTGTTGTATTAGCCAGATTTGTCCATTACTCTCTCGGCCATTTGGCGATTGCAGTGCAGAAATCGATTTCCTTCAAAGCGAAATGTTCTTATGAATGCAGTTGGGGTTCTTTATATTCAAAGCTGTGCTGTTGTTGTTGCCCAGTTGTTCAGTTATGCAGTTCTTGCCAAAATACAACAAAAAATTGAAGCTTTTACGTTCAATTTCCTGAGTCCTGTTTATGTCACTGGCTGCTGTTGTTGTTGCTGTTGCTAATGCTTGTCTTGTCTGCTTCTGCATTGGGTCTGGCATTGTTCGAGAACAAAGCAAATACTCAATAGGCGACAGCACATAGTCCACGGTCAACATTGCGGCCAAACTGCAGTCAGCAGCAGCTGTCGCTGAGCATCCAAGGCGGTGAAGGCAGTGAAAAGCCGGAAATGGACACTACTCAATGGCCAGCTCAGAATAGATTTTGTTGGCGTTTTTTTGTGGATTTTAGTGCTGTTCTTATGATTTCTTCAATGCCGAATGAGTGAAAAATTACTTGAATTTTTAAGTATTACTTCTCTTTCCTCCGTACTCCTTAGAGACAGGGATGTGATAGATTCTGATAGAGCTGAGCTCTGTTATGACGGCTAATGCATGCTGAGTCCATATATTCGATCATTGGTTTCATTCAGGGATCTCTTCATTTAATTAACTTTCAGGAGAAGTTGGGGAACCCAAATCTGCCAATTTTGTCAATATGAGATGCGATGTTCAGCCTGCAGAAGAGAGAGCATTCTTTGGCCCTTGAAACAACTCTCTCTTTATCTCCACTGTTACTGCAGCGCACTCAAATCGTAACAGTTACCAAATATGTTAACCCAAAAGAGCGCAGAGCTCTGGCGCTGATGTCAACAAAGCCAAACAATGCAGGACAGAGCTCAACAGAGCTCCACAGCGCCATAGCCAAAATATAGATCACACGAAAGCGCTCAAAAGTAATGCAGACAGCGCAGCGTCTACTTTGGACTTCGCTCTTTCCACAGATCGGCTCAATGCGTTGCTGCCGTGTGACACCGCCTGAGTGCCGCAATGCCCGACAGACCGTCGGAGCGACGGACCAGCGCTCGGTGTGTTGTATGAGAAAAGACACATGAAACTTATGTCTGTTGTAAAGCTCTAACTTTGGCTCTGATTTTGGTGCTTAGTTTCTTGGTTTTTGGCAACGATTCGAGCGTTCGAATGCCTACATGCTGTTGTTGTTGCCACCGCACACACAAACATCACTCGAATTTGATTTTTTACTTATTTATGGTCCCACTGTGACCGAAGCGAATGAGAAACCACATGTGAAAACAACAACAAAAACAAACAAAAACAAAGAAAAATAAAAGCATATGCAATAACAACAACAACAACAGCAGACACTCCACATACGGTGGTGGTCCCAAGCAGTGGAGCCGCGGCACTGGTTTGTGGTCGCTCTTTGGCGCTTTGCTCGCCTTTGTCGCTGCGGCAGCTGTGCGCTTTGCTTGGCTCGGCGCTGCTTGGCTGTGCTTTCAAGGCAGCCACACAGCCGACTGGCCATCAGTCGTTCGGTGTTGATTACCGTGTGCGGTACGTTGTCTACTCCAAACTCCCAAACAGTTGGCGAGCCGTGTTGGCTTTCGAAGCGCGAACACTTGTGACTCGAGGCGAATTCAAAATAAAAGTTTAAAAACAAAAAATAAAGTACGGAAAGAAAGAAATAATTGCAATTGGAAATTGGAAATTGCTGTTGCTTCCACAAGTCGTCATCGGCGTCGTCGTCTTTGGTGGCATTGATAACAGTGCAATAGAAATCGCAGAAATCCATAAATCTCCAGGCGTTATCGCCGCAATCGAACGTCAACTTCAACTTGCGGCCGTGTGGTTTTTGTTGCTGACGTCTTTGACGCGATAAATCAATCAACAGGTGGGTTTGCTATTGCAAAATACATACAGACGTGTCACATAATCGCCAATAGATACATATGTACATACAGTTGCATGAATGTATGCGCTTAAGGTTATCTGCGCGTTGTACGTGCGATTTTTATAGTATAGTTCGTGTTGTTGTTGTCGTTGTGGCATATTGCGTGCAATTTACGTGGGAAAAGCGAACTTTGGCGAAACTTCCGGCTAAGGCAATCCATTGCCTTTGTTACTTTGTTGTTGGCTGTTGACTGTTGGCTTATCGCTTTATTTTGACCACTAACGTGCGATACGTGTTGATTTATAAGGCGAACGCTTTTCAGCGCTTTTGTTGCTTGGTGCGCGCTTTGTTCATTCGCTGCTTGCATTTTGGCATTTTGGCACCGAAGTCGTTGTTGGCCAAATCGAACCAAAGCAAACGTAATTGCAACCATTTTTGGCTGCGCAAACTAAATAAAAGCAGCCAGCCATCTTTCCCGAAATAGACCAGGCAAAGTGAACATGGAAGCAATGGAGAAACACATGCGGCAGCGAAAATCGAACACAACAAACAATAAACCACGAATTTTGTGCGCCAACCGTGTTTTGGACTTGTTTTGGTTGAAAAACAGAAGAAAAAAATTAAATTCAACTTTTTACTTGCTACTGCGTGTAAGTCACATGTGAGCATTTTCAAATAAATTCGTAACATTTCTAAGAAATTAATTGCAGCAGACGTCAACGAGCGTTTTTAAGAAGTCACAGCGCTCGAAAAGTAACAAAGCAATTAATTGTAAAGGGGAGCTTTTGTTTATATGTATCTGAACAGCTGAGGCACAGTGTGCAGAAATGCTTGATTTCATATAGAAATTATTTTTGTAATTAGAGTTGAGCTTCCGTAACTCGAATCATCACAATCTACAAAAAAAAACTTTGAGTTAGAGAGATTTTCGAGGCAAGGAAGCTAATTTGTATGGAATTTGACTTCTATTGCCAATTCAAGAGTTGGAGTTATGGAGTACTTCGTGCTAAGGATGGTCGAGTTATGGAAGTTCAATTGTATTTCTACTAATCTTGTGTTAAGTTTTGAGTGGTTTTGTAGTGGAAATGCTTTTTGTGGAATGTTCTATGTGATAGAATTTCTTAAGTCAGTATTTTCGTTATCATACGATTATTCACGAATGAAAAAACGAAAAAAGTCAAAATATGAAGCCTGTATGAAGGTGTTTGAAAGTGACTGTTCATTTTCCACAATTTTTGTGCAATTCACGATAATCATAAGGATTTTAATTCTTAACCGAGTCTTTTCTTTTATTAGAGATCGAAGAAATATGTTTGTGTGGTATTTCAACAAATGAGTGATATTATCTGATCTATAACTGAATTTCATAATCATTTAAATTTACTACTCCAAAGTGAAAAAAACAAGTAAGGAAGGGCTAAGTTCGGGTGTAACCGAACATTACATACTCTCGCAATTTATTTATTTAACTTTATTTATATTATATAATACACAATTTGACCCATATATTCGTCATATATATTATATAAAACCCTAATATTAGGCTAGAAGCACCGAGGTCCTCGTGTTCGATATATGGGGCCTTAAAAACCTATGGTGCGATTTCGGCAACATATCATTGGGATGTAAGGACCAAGTTTCATTGAAATCGGTCGAGTAGTTCCTGAGATATGGTTTCTGACCCATAAGTGGGCGACGCCACGCCCATTTTCCATTTTGTAAAAATATATGAGTGCAGCTTCCATCTGCCATTTCTTATGTGAAATTTAGTGTTTCTGGCGTTTTTAGTTAGTGAGTACGCACTTTTAGTAATTTTCAACCTAAACTTTGTATGGGAGGTGGGCGTGGTTATTATTCTTTCGTTTTTGGACTGTATTAAGAAGTGGCTAAAAGAAACGACTGCAGAAAGTTTGGTTTATATAGCTTCATTGGTTTGCGAGATATGTACAAAAAAACCAATTTGGGGGCGGGCCACGCCCACCTCCCCAAAAAATTACATCCAAATATGCCCCTTCATAGTGCGATCCTTCATAACAAAGCTTTATTTATGGCTTAGTTATGGCACTTTATGTGTTTTCGGTTTTCGCCATTTTGTGGGCCCATTTTCGAAAGCAATCTTCCTATGGTGCCAAGAAAAAAGTGTGCCAAGTTTCATCAAGATATCTTAATTTTTACTCAAGTTACAGCTTGCACAGATGGACAGATAGACATCCGGACTTGAACTCCACTCTTCACCCTGATCACTTTGGTATATATAACCCTCTATCTAACTCGTTTAGTTATGGGTGTTACAAAGAACCGTTAAGTTAACAAAACTATAATACTCTCTTAGCAACTTTGTTGCGAGAGTATAAAAATTGCATCCAAATTAATTTAAAAAACTATTAAATATTTTGAAAAAATATTCACAAAAATACTAGACAATAATTTTGCTATAATTTGAAACGAAATTTTCTTTAAATACAACAAACATTTTTTTTGCATAATTGACGCCTCCGACCCACTGTGCCCGCGGACAGCTTATATGCTGCTGGTTAAGTGCCACTAAAGTCGTTGTTATTGCTTTTCGTTTTAGTTTTCCTTTTAAATATATTATTATTATTATTATTTTATGCTGTTTGTGCTGACTAATAAGTTTTCTAAGGTAGCTTGTTGTTATTGTACTTGTTGTGGTAGTTGTTAACCGGTTGCTTACAACGCTCTGTTTCGCCGCTAGATTTGTACGAATAGTTACAAGTAGTTAACATTGCTATAAATATTTTTTATTTCCTTTGTATTTTGTTGTTGTTATCGTTGTTGTTATCGTTGTTGTTGCATTGTTATCTCTCTATTTGGCGCTGTTTTGGTACGCAACGTTGCACAAAAACACAGCAGCAACGCCAACGCAACACGGTGTAAGCTGCGTGTCGTTACTGCCAAAGGTGGATGGAATGGCGTCGGTATGGAGAATTAATAATAAGCGTCTTCATGTGTGTCTTCTTGAAGCACTTAGTGTTGAGCGATGCGTAGCAATGCAGTGCGACCATTTAAATTGGTGATATAACGAGGCAGTGAGGCAGCGCGGTAAACTGTTGGACGGCGCAGACGCAGACGTTGTGCATTTGGTAACCGTGCGGTAAAGCGTGTGCGCTCACGTGTTTAACGTTGTATTTTTGGCGATATTTAGTTAACGATTTGTGTATGTTTGTGTTTTATTTTTGGCATGTCTTGTGCTCACGCGTGTATGTCATTGCTTAAGTCTTTTCACTTTAGTTTCATAATCACTTGCGGCTGACTGCTCTGCCGTTCCGCTTAAGAAATTGACAATTAAAAATGCCTATTTCCAAAAGCAACGCGATTATTGAGACACATATGTAATATATGCGAGCCACGAAGTGCTGCTTGTGGTCTCGTAAGTCAAATCACGCAACGCAGACAACAAAAAGCTGTAAGGCAATGCATGTAAACAGTAGCGTTTCCACATAAGCAGAAGTGCTTGAATTTGCATTTGCCTCGTTAAATCAATTTCCCGGTGCAAAGTGTGGCTCATCATCCGGCACTTGGCTGGTTAACGAGTTATTTAGACTGTGAAACTGCAGCTAAACAACGCCGATAACTCATGTGTGTGAATGCCCGCCTATTCATTATCAAAAACACCATCTGTGGCGAAATGATAGTCGTGGAAAAGTGCATGGCACGGCGATGAGACGCAAGTTGGCCGTGAAAAAAAAATCGCAAAACAGCGTTGGCAACAGCTTCATTAACTAAAAAATTGAGAAAAAAAAAATAAAAGAAAAATCTCAACTTAAACGCATGCGAGCATATTAAATGCGAAACAAGCTGCTTGTAAGCGCCGATAACGCAGCGATAGCGGCGTGTGAGATAATAAAAAATACGCGCGCAGCAGCAGTACAACAACAACAAGCCACAGTAGCGCATCTCATTGCCAAAATAAGAGCAAAAAGCGCCACTGAAGCCAATGCAGCCAATGCATTTAGGTGTGTATGTATGTATGTCTGACTCCAAAAACAAAGTCCGGTTTGTTTTATCGAATCTCCCGCCTTCCTTTACTCCTCTACTTGCAGTTGCTGATGTTGATGTTGTTGTTGTTGTTATTGTTCCACTGCTACATCGGCGCTTTTGCACCATCCGGCTTTTGTTTGCATTTAATTAACCTCAAACTGCCGCATGACACAAGCGCCAAACGAACGCACGAGCGAACGAGCGAATTCGGACCAAACTTTGCGCCGCCGAAAATAGTAAATATTATGCATTTGAGTGCTGGAAAAAAGACTAACTAACGAGCTTAATTGAATTCAGCGCGATGATTTAATACAACTCAAGCAAGCGGCGGCCAACCAACTGGCTCATTGGCAAGCAACAAGCCAGCTGTAGTTAGACAGAGAGCTGACGAAATTTTTTCAAACAAAAACTCACAATAACAACAACAAACACACACAAAAACATAGGCAAAGACAAAAGCGTGCAAAGCAAAGATTCAAGCGAATTACTTAACTCAGCTGCAGCTGCTGTATATTAAACACAGATACACACGCAAGACATAAAATTATAATTCTGACAATGTATGTGTGTGCGTGTGTGTGTGTTAATGCAATTCAGTTCGATTCAGTTCAGTGTTGGCGCAATCAACAGATTTGATTAACTAACAAATGAAAAATTGTCATGGTCCATAAAACAATTGGGCAGCTGAAAAAACAATAACAACAACAACAACAAAATTCAATAAAAAATAATAATGATCAACGTGTATTTCGTGACAAAAATATATAATGAGCGTCTTCGGTAAGAATTGGCTAATATGAACTTGAGCTCTTTTGAGCGAATCCCATGTAATTTCGTTACTATAAATATAAATTTAAAATTTTTTCGAAATTGTTTTTGTTGTGCTATGATTTAGCGCATTCAAACTAGTGTAATTAGTGTTTCGAAGTTCATTAGACTGCTTTATTAGGCGCCGTAGAAGGCATGCAAGTGCCTACGAGTACAAAGCAATCGTAGAAATGGCATGTCTTGTACGCGTATTCGGATGAATGAAAGTAATTCAAATTAAAATTACTCATTGTACTCGTGGCTGTGGGTGTTGCAACAGCGTTTGTGTAAAAAGAAAATGAAAAAAAAAATAATTAAAATGTTGTTTGGCGCTTAATTCGCTGAACATTAATTGAGACATTTTTGTAATAAAAAATTGTTTTTTGCGAAACTTGCACTCCATTTGAGTTTAATGAAATCATTAAAGCTTGGTTCATACTTCAACTGAAGCGAGTCAATTAACAATTTGTGCTTACTAATTGCACAATTTGCTAATTGACTAAATTAATAGGCTGTCTGAATTGACCATAAAAGTAGATTACATTTATAATTAGATTAACTAATTAATTAACTATTTAAAGACGATAACAACATCAACATTAGCGAGTCAATTAGTGTTAAGTGCTTACTAATTGCGTAATTTGTTAATTGACTAAATTAAGAAGCTGTCTGAATTAACAATAAATGTAGATTACATTTATAACTAAATTATCTAATTAATGAAATCTTTAAAGACGGTGCTGACTAATTGCACAATTTACTAATTGACTAAGTTAAGAGGCTGTCTAAATTGACAATAAATGTAGATTATATTTATAACTTAATTATCTAATTAGTGAAGTCTTTAAAGACGGCACCAGCATCAACTTTACTTTTCAATTAGTGTTAAGTGCTTACTAATTGCACAATTTGCTAATTGACTACATTAAGAAGCGGTCTAAATTGAAAATTAATTCAGATTACACTTAATACTTATTTAATTATATCTTTTACGTTTCTTTGTAAATATTTTTGTGGTGAATGCCTGCAATGCTTTAAGGCAGTAGTCTGCTTTACAGGCTTCAAAAAATCAATTTTTTTGTTTTGTTTTAAATCTCTTACAAAACTATCCAAGAATATGTCTTTAAAATTCCAGAGGCCAATTCGACATATTTTCGAAGCTAGAGCAGTTTTAGTGGCCGAGCGTCGAGTAGGTGCGAATACTCAGGCAGACTTTAAAGCGCGTTTTCTCGAGTTTTCATTTTCACAAGTGTTAGAAAACGGTGCCGGCGATAGCAAAAAGAATATATGTCCGATCGAAAAAAACCAAAGTGATCTAGCTTCAGTATTAAATTATCTTCTATTTGAACTAGTCAAAAGTAGTTGAAGTTGGACAAAAGTATTATTTAAACTACTTGTTTTACAACTTAAAGTAAATTTTTTTCATAAAAAAGTGAATTATTTTTTCAAACTTCGAAAAAATTTGGAATTTTATAACTTCTTCGGTATTTTCTTAGTTCATAAAACTTATAAAAATTAAAAAAAATTTAGTTCGACTGTTTTAGATGCATCGCACGACATCCATCACCGGCACCGATTTACAAGTGCAGACTCCAGGCGCTCCAGAAAAATACTTATAATTTGGAAAAAATTTCAATATTTGTTAATAATAAATATTGTTTTTTAAGCCCTAAATATAGTACACTATCGTCTTAAAATTCCGTTTACCGCAATCATTTCCTTCTCTTTCAAAAAAAATTGCTAAAAAACGCTTTTTTTCAGGCCTTAATAAAATCAACAAAATCATTCACACAGACTTTTTATTGTAAATTCATATCTGAATTTGTGGAAAAAACTAATAAATATTTATTTATTTATATATGCTGGTTACATACATTATGCAACGAATTGGTTAAACGCATTAGGTTTATTTACATTTATTACCAGGAACCATTGTAAATTGCGTTTAATGTAAGCGCTTCCGTTTTCACGGTAAATGCAACGGAAAATCCACTTGCTCCAAAAATAAATACTAAAATCAAGGAAATAAAAACAACAAAAAGTTAATAGCTGTAATTTGCGTATTTTACTAATTGACTTTTTTATTATGGCCAAGCTAATGTGAGCGATTGGAGTTTTTATACGTATTATGGTTTAAATGTGAGAGCTTATGCTACAAAAACGAGGATACCGGAAAGGATGTCACAAATCATAAATCATTTATTAGTTATGTTAGCTTATATATTTGACGCTCTATTTGAAGGACTGGTATCTCAACATTTATATAAATTTCATAGACTCCAAAGAGATATCAAATGATAGCAAGAGTTGATCTCTTTTCTTCAAAACATAATCTTTGAGGGTATTTTATGATACTTGTGGCAGTGGAGAAATCGATAGAAACACGAAAATATGGATAAGAATGGATTTGAACTGGAACTGATTTAGAAGAACTGACCATAAAGCGTTAGCTATGCTCGTACAACTTAGTTAGTATGATGCTAAATGCTAAGGAATGGGGTGAAAGCTAGCGAATACATTTCCATTTAAGTACGTATCTACGAAAATCATCAATTTTTGTTGTCGAAAATAAACTTTAATGCCCAAATAAAGTCAATTTTTTTCCATTTTGAGCTACAAATTTACATACATACATAGTAAGCATATATGGCAAGTGTATTCATTTCGTTAATTTTATAGAGGAAACATAATTTGAAACCACGTTCAATAGCTTCATCACGCTTGTTCTACTTCACGCTGTTAGATTATACATATAATTTTTCAAGATATAATTAAAGCAATGCCATCGCTTGTGAAATCCTTAATTAACTGTACACAACAAAGCAGACAAATGTGTGCGTGTGTTGCTGCTACAAAAACTAGAGCTGATGACACCGTTGATATCTACGGATTACTTAAGCAATATCATAAAGTCACATAGATACATATGTATATACATATGTAGAAATAGAAATATACAGACCAACATACATACATATATGTGTGTTATAACAATTGTCTGAGAACTGAAATAATGACCCAGCAAAGTTTGACTGAAGTGAAAAACGAAAAAAATGTATGATTGTACGCGTAGCGTATCAACAGCACTGCGCACAAAAAACGCCGTCAAAGTCAATTAAAGCGGACAAAAGCCAAACATCGAGCACCGCAAAGTGAAGTAACATTCAGAAGAGGCAACAAAAAGCGTCAGAACATACAAGCGGACAACGGTTTATCTACAAGTACGGTGTGCGTTAATGCTTTTAGTGCCGAGGACTGGGTTATTTGATTTTCGGGATTTTGAATTTTCGGGATTTTGAATTTTCGGGATTTCGTCATTTCGGGATTCAATTTTTTTTAATATTTTCAGAATTTAAATGCAGAATAATTTACCGTTATAATTTTCTTTTTGGCGAACTTTTCATGATTTGTAATTTTTATAATATTTTCAAATTATTTTAGTATTGTTTTCAGAATTTAAATAGCACCGAAGATCGGTTTATTTGATTTTCGGGATTTCCTCGATTTCAGTATTTGGGGAATTACTAAAAGCACTAAATTTCGTGATTTTGGAATTTCGGGATTCAATTTTTTTTTTTAATATTTTTGTATTATTAAAAAACTATTTTCAGAACTTAAATGCAGAATAATTCTCTTTTTTGCTAACTTTATAGTACCGAAAATAGGTTTATTTGACTTTCGGGATTATCGATTTCAAGATTTTGGTGATTTCGGGATTCATTTTTTTTACAATAAAAATATTTTACAATAAAAAAAATATACAAATAAAGTATTAATTATTTTTAAAATTAAAATAGTACCGAGAATCTGGTTATTTCACTTTCGGTATATTTGTTTTCGGGATTGCATAATTTTTTTCGTGGTATTTTTAAATTAAGTAAGAGATTTTGTATAAAAGACCGTTATAATTTACTTCTTGATATTCCGAAATCTCCGAAAGATTCGCTTATTATTAAGAAAACTTAATCCCATCGGGATTCTGGCAAACTTTCGGTACTCACTACCCAATTACAGGCATATATGTATGTGTATATGTGGCAACATTCAATTGCTGGTTGCCACCATTAACGCTGTTAGGATTGATGCGATAGCACGCAGCTTCGCACAGCAGCCGCCGAAAAAGCACATACACAGCTACACACTCTCAATCGTATATAGATATAGTTGTTTATATGTATGTGTGACAGCCTACTGTTGCTGGCATATAAATCACCAGCAGCATGAAAAATATGATGTCTTTTTTGTACATTCCGCGCACAACAATTTCAATTTCGGCATAGGAAGAGATCGACTGACTGACTGACTGACTGGCAGAGCCGAGAAATCATCACAAGAATCGTTTGGGTCAACACTGACAGCGCCAACGAGATTTAATTACAACAAAAATGATAGCGGCGACGCAATGAAAGAGTCTGCGCCGTCCAACGCTTGTAATAAAAACCCAAGAAATATTTGTAACCGTTATTGTGGCGCGAAGGGCGCACGGGGAGGGTAGCGCGCTGACAGACAAAAGCGCAGAAATTGCACAAAAGCCTTGCGAAGAGTCACGGCCACTTAGACACTTGAGTAGTTGGGTGTATTTCGCTAGCGGACACTTAATCATACATACAAACGCATATTAATATATATATATATATATGTTTGTATGTTTGAGTATAACTGTGCATTGAATTGGCTGTCAGCGTGACCGCGTGGTCAACGCGCCGCGCTGCTGCTGCTGCTGAATCATGTTGCCCAACGGTCATTGCGGCACTTGTCCGCCACTTTTTCCATTTTTCATCGTCGGTGGGTCAAGTGTGCGGCGCACTCGAAGCGCTTAACTGGCCGCTGACAAGTTCAGCCGAAGAATTGTGCTGCGAAGAATTTCGAATTGCGCGAGGAATGCAAGTGTCGCCGTGCAATTAAGTGAGCCGATAAATGTCGGCACAAATACTTTTGCATTTCATTTGTATTTTCCGTGGGAATTTTCAGCGTTTGCTGGGTTTTTAAATTAGTGTCAGTTCAGTGTTGACGCCTATAGCCCGTTATTGCGGTAATTGTGCTAAGCGCAAGGTCGCATGCCAGACAATGTAGGAAGTCATTTGATTGTGATTAAGAGACTTTCGCGCTGCAAAATTGAGTTAGTAAGCGATCGATTAGATTGTGGCTAATTACGAGCTAAATTGGTGTGGCAAATGAAATGGCATAATTAGAATTTAATTTTTTAAAATCTTAAAAAAAATATTAAAGAGTGTCGAAACGAACAAGCTAGTGGTATAAAACGTAAATTGAGCAATTAATGTGATTGGCTTAATTGAGTAGAGTAAGTGTGGGAAGTGGATATTTCTCTTCTGGTTTTCGATAGTAGAGTTGTTTAGAAGCGAGTAGCGAAGTAACGAATAGAAGATGTCTCTAATAACACTTCAATCGCTAAAGCTAAACATGTAGTGAGCCAGGAGACAGAAAATGAAACGAATTTACAACAAATTTAATAAGTGACCTTCACTAAAAAGGTTTTAGAAACATTATTTACATCATTATCAATTACTTAGAACACTTTTTTACACTCAAAAACAGCATTTCGCACCACTGTTGCATTTCGTGGACACAAAATAAATAAAATACTTCTCTCAACTATATTTGTTTCACATTAAACTTGACTCGACTAGCGTTGGCTGCAAGTTCGTTTGTTGGCTTTTGGTTTCAAGATCTGTTTGCTTTCAACTCAAAAAGTGACATTGAAGTTAAAATGTGTTTTTTTCATTACTAAAAAAGTGATAAAACTCCAACCAGTTAAGTGGGCTCATGGCTTTATGAAGAGTGAAGAGTATATAATCGCACTTTTATAGCCAAACCATCAACTCTACTTTAATTACTTGCCTAACAATGGCCATTTCTGGCTTTGAAATCAGCAAACTGTAAACATTTGCGAGCGTTTAAGAGTTGGCAAATATTTATTTGAGCGCATACATTTAGCCAAAATAAGCAACTGCTACACTTTCAATTAGCGCGTGAATTCATCTTGTTCAAGCGATTATGTGCGGTTGACATGAAAAACACGATAAGTATAAATTGATGAAAAATTTATTTGATTTTATTGGCGACTTGGAGTTTTGGAAATTTTTTGTAAATGAAAAATTATTTTAAATAGAAATTTGGGTTTTTAGATAATGATGCAGATTCGAAAATTTGAAGTCTCAGCATATGTAAAAGTCGATTTATTTGGTTTTTCATGGCAAGCCACAATCTCATATTAGAAATAATATTGATTTCAGATAATCACAGTGCTAAAAGGTGTGAAATTGTTGTTAGAAGGAGAGTACATGGATCGAAAAAGATTTCAATTTCATTTAACGTAGCCATTTTGAATTCAATACAAAAATATTTATACCTATATAAGTGAATATCTACATATAAGTAATTTAGATATCCAAATAAACTACTACAAAAGCTCTATCAAAAACTAATCAAATTGAATTATTTTTTTTTTATTTTCTGTGTGTAAAAATCGAAATTCAATTTGTCGCCACACAATATTCGCGGCATTGAAATTAATCGGATTAAAAGCAATTGCGCACTGACAGCGACATTTTGTTTTCTGCTTTTTGGCCAACAAAATAAGTTGTAACTAAGCTCAAACTCAGACTTTTTGTTGTTTTTTTTTCATAAAGCTGACAAAAAAACGCAAATTTACAGCCTAACGCTGAGCAGCGATACATTGCAAAAAAAAGCAAAAAAAAACAAGAAAAAAACGGAGAAAAAAATTGTAAGAAAATGAAAAACATCGATTTCGTGTCCGACAGCTAAAAGGGGTTAATATTATACGAGCGCACATTTGGCGTCATTTTGTTAGCTCAATCGTTAATAATTGCCAATATTGATGGCGCGCAGCGTTTGGCAAACATCTCACAAGTAACTCGAAAGCGAGTTGAAAAAAAAAAAAAAAACAATTAGCAACGCAACAGTTGTGCAGTTATAAGCTTCTTATGCGATTATTTGATATTATTTCTATTTTTTTAGTAAATTTTATACCCTCACCGCTTTGAGAATTGGAGTTGACAGCCACATTTCAATTGTAATAACTTAGTCATGTTTTTAAATAAATCTATTGCGACATCTGATCGCGAAGATCTCTACTAAAGGAGAGTGAGAAAGTGCAAATATGGAAATAATAATAAAAAAATGAAATGGTTTATATATGTCAGAGTATACCATATATGATATATGTGAGTCTATCTTGATTACGAAAGTTTCTCTCCATACCATTTTTGGCAGGCGTTTGACAGATTATATTGATTCATCACATCATTAGCGAAAGTAGGGAAGGTGCTATTGGCGGTTACGTTGAAAGTTCGTTTCGGTTGTGTTATTATGTTTCACTGTTATAGCTTTCATTTTTGTATTACATAATTTCATTTAATTTTCAAGAGGTCTAAGAACTATAATATAAAAAGTATTTAGATTGGGTACAAACTATATTATAACGGTACTTTTTTAGAGATTACTCTACTACTACTAAAAAGCTATTATAATACAAAATTCTATATAATATAAAATGGCTCGAAAATGGAGGACGGGCTAGGCGCGGGGATATACTACCCGGAGTTAGGTATAATGCAACCATTCAAACTAACGGAGCACTGCAGTATATTTCAAGCGGAGGTCTTTGCAATTGGAAAAGCCGCTGAGCTATCCTTAAGCGCACCAACAGGATACTCTAAAGTAAACATATACATACGTAGACAGTCAGGCGGCAATCAAGGCAATATCCTCCTTCAGCATATCAGCCAAAAGTGTCTTAAGTGGTAGGACAGCAGTGTATGATGTCGCCAGAAATAGGCAACTTCAATTCTACTGGGTGCCAGGCCACAAGGGCATAGAAGGTAACGAGATAGTGGACGAGATTGTCAAACGAGGCGTAAAAGAGGCCGAAAATATGATAAACGTAGATAGACCTATACACTGTCTATGCGATGATCTTGACAGAAACTTGGTAAAAAAGTTCAAAACGCGCTGGAAGAATATACCGGTATGCAAAACCGCAAAAGTTATGTGCAAGGCGGTAGATAAGAAGTACACGAAATTTCTATTGGTGCTCGATAGAAACAAATGTAGGAATATGGTCGGCATACTCACTGGTCACTGTCTTGTGGCGGCGCACGCCTACAAGATGGGGCTGATAGATCGTGAAGACTGCAGGAAATGTCAAGAGCAAGGCACCAGAGAAACAATGGAGCACCTCTTCAAGACAACGGCTTCAGCATTTGGCGGCTGCACATTACGTTAATCTGGAAGAGATTTCGTTGGTAAAGCCACAAAGCCTTTTGAAATTCGCAACAAGCGCTGGCATCCTAAAGGATGACTACTCCTCATTAACCAAGTGACGGCACTCCATCTGGTTTCACAAAGGACCAAAACTGATCTCTGTGTGGCGTTGTAGCCTGCCAGAGTAACCTAACCTATATAATATAAAAGCTAGAAAGAACCGAAATTAACCGGTTTGTGATCTGAAGATGAATTGAAACTATTCTAACATCTTTTGAGTGAAAGTGGGGGCAAATATATATTTTTTGAGTATTGAAAAATATTATTTTTGAAGTTGTACAATATTTACTCAGCGTATAGTCAATAGTCCAATTTCGTATAGCATTCACAAGAACAAATAAAGATAACGAATTTATTGAAACTAACATTTAGTCAATACAAATTTAAAAAGTAAATAAAAGTAAACAGCGGCAAAGAGAATTAAAAAAAATGAAAATAAAATAATAAAAAATAATGAAAATATTAAAAAAAATAAAATAATGAAAATATGTAAAAATATATATAAAAAAATATAAAAAATAAAGAAAATCTATATATTTATAAAATATAAACATTAAACAAAGAATAACCAATGCCTATGAATACAAGAAAAATACTTTACAGCTTTACTCAACAAAAAACAAAAATAAATAAATAAAATAACTCAAGCAATACTAAATTACACCCACCGCTAAAAATAGCCAAAACAAAATGCCACAAATTACAACAACAAAAAAAGCAAATAATGAACTTAATGAATAATAAAACATTGAACTGTAAATAGACACCATACAATAAGCCATTGACCCTAATCGCCGCAGAAATGAACAACAAAAACAAAAACAAATGTGAACAAAGAAACCAGCGCCATATGTCAAGGGCATGAGTGATCAATAGCGTTTTTAATACTTTTATGCGTCAAGAAAATATCAAAAATAAAGCCTCATAATCACATTGAACCAATTTGGTCATAATACAAACATATACAGCAGTGTATCTATATGTATATAAATGTATGTATGTTTGTGAATGTGAAAGAAAATAAAACCAATAAAAGAAATTGTAAAAAATATATATCAAATTTCTCACGAGTAAAAGTAACAGTAAACATAATAAAAATAATGTGAAAAAAAACTAAAAAAGTCTTGTAAATTAATATAAAGAAATTTGCATTTGAAAGCGCGAAAACCGCCAAAGCAACAATAATGCGCGCGAACAGCACGCGGAAGACATACACACACACAAACTCACTCATTTACATGCATTAACGGTGTTTATGTAGTGGCGAATGAATGGAAATTGAAAGGAGAAAATTTGTGTTTTGTTGGAGAAAAGTGAAATCTCCGCGAGACATACATGCATATATACAGTCATGCCACATTCAACACACCAAGTTGCCACAATGAGATTCTGCCGCTGCTTGCTGTGTGACATTGTGGCTATAAACCGTTAGCACTAATTTTGCTTTCAATTCTACTTTTATAATTTATAATTTTTTTTATAATGCGCAGAGGTCAGTCGACGTCAAGTTCATGAAGGGAAAATTCTGTGTCAGAAGAGCAATAAAAGTGAAAAGACGGAATTTTATGTTTACATAAAGACAAAAAAATTAACGGTAAAATTAAATATAAGAAAAAGAAAAACAAATCGCCAACACAACTCATTGATATTGCGCACATGTGACTGGTGTTAAGTATGGCAAACATGACTGGGAGGTACGCGTGGCGCGACAACAAGTGCAAGCAAGCCGGGTGACGCATACTAAACTTGACTTTGCCAGCGTTGATTCACACTTATTTTCATTATTTATTTTTTTTTGTGGGTGAGTTGTTTTTTGTGGAGAGACACCAGAAGAAGCGTTCACCTGCAGTTATCGCACGAACGCCGCTTCGTATAAAGTCAATATTTAATATGCCAAAAAGTTGATAGCAATAACCACAGCAAAAAAAGAACGAAAAGCAACAACAATAACAACAAACACCGAACTGCATCCTCTTACGACTGCAATCTTGACAAAGCGGCAACAATGATTACAAAGTTTGTTGCTTAAGTCTTTCGTTTTGCCACTTGCATGCAGAGTCGCTGTGCACGCTGTTGTTGTTGTATGTGACTAAGTGTAAGTCGCTGCTGGCCGCTCATTCCCTCGCAACTTAACCCAAACGTTTGCACTTTCTTTTGTACTTTTTGCGCCGCCACCGCTCCCCTCCATCCCCTCAACTGCCGCGTCACTCATCTCCTCAACCGCGCCTCTCGCCTCCGCACACACGCAATGCGCTCGTTTGTGATTTGGTTGGCGTGGCGTACACGCTACCGGGTTGGCTGGCCATGTCGCCGCTTATGGCCATTTGTGCTTACTAATGACCCAGTTTCTTCCTTGTTTTCTGTTTTCTTGTTTGTTTTTGTGGTTTTTGCTGTTTTTCTGTTTTTATGCGTCTTTCTTTCTTTGGACTTCCAAGTAAATTTACGCTGTCAATTCTGTTGGGTTTCTTCCAAAAAACGTAAAAGAAAACGCAGACACTTACAAAAGTCAGCCGCCGTTGCGGTGAGTGAGCCAGCTGCGTCACCGCAAATGCAACCTTACAACAACACCACCGCCAGCACCGCAAGTCTCTGCGCCGCCGCCACCACCGGCTCACTGCGGTGAGTTGACCAAACTGGTCTGTGAAACTGTGTCAATAATGGGACGCGCACGGGTCGGAGGAGTGACGCCGTGAGCGAAGCGGTGGGTGGCGTAAGTTGAAAAAAGAAAGAGTAAACGAGCAGTGCAGTTTGCTCGGGGACTGTTGTGGTGGACTCACAATTAATGGGTCGCCATTGCCGTGCAGCCAACGAGACCGCGCTCTCGATAAGTGCAGGCAACCCGGAACTCTTTGTGGCAGGCGCTGCCAGCCGCGCTTAACATGCACATAAATAGCCGCAAGTGAATGGTCGGCGTATAGACGGCGCTGTGGTCGGACAGCGCAACAGTTGGCCGGCTGTGGCAATAAATTATGTGGCAGACACGCGTGCGTGTGTGTGTAATGCAGCGAATGCAAATGGGTTTGGCCGATTTTAACGAAATTCATTAGAAAAAGTGTGTGATGTTGTGAAATGACTGCGACAGTTTGATTTGATGGATTGGGCAGATAAACGATTGACAGGCGATATATTTTTCATTCGAAATGCCCTGAATAACACTGAAATGACTGAGTGTGAGTGTGAAAATGATTATGATATGTTGACTTGTCATATTTTCACTTTAAGAATAAAGAAAATTTTCTGTGAATATTATTTTTTGGATTGATTTTCATCTGCATGTGAAGCTATTTTACCTCATTCACTATTTTGAAGGCTTCAGGTCCAGATTGACTGTTTCAGGGTGTTTTCTTACAATTCTTAGGACGTTTCTTGTGATTTGGAAATATACATGTGATTCGTAAAGCCTAGCTGACTGACCTCTCGATATGAAAATGAGTGAGTTCAATGGAAGGTATATATAAAATCAAATTTAAAAAGTACTCCGTAACCCTCCTATCGCCTAAACTTATGAACGCAACGAAGGCAACATTTACAGAGATTTGCAACAGATCATATGTTAGGTAAGGTTAGGCTGTATGGCTGTTCCCAAAAGGAAACATATCTAGTCTATGAGAGACAGTCCTTTGTGAAGTCAGGATCACCGCCTTGATTAGGTTCAGCTAGTTCGCGCGGTTGTTCAAAAAAGTGAGGACCGAGTAATCTTTGAACT
This sequence comes from Zeugodacus cucurbitae, assembly GCF_028554725.1. Taxonomy (NCBI): domain Eukaryota; kingdom Metazoa; phylum Arthropoda; class Insecta; order Diptera; family Tephritidae; genus Zeugodacus; species Zeugodacus cucurbitae. The sequence continues at coordinate 1,272,830 of NC_071669.1, read as the reverse complement.
TGATCTCGCAAAGGCGGGGCTTTCCAGAAGTAAGTGTGGTTTCACATCCTCTTCCTCCAGACAACTTCTACAGCAAGCATCCGCTGAGATTTTGAATCCAATAGGGTGGATCCCGATGGGACAATGGCCAATTGAAACTTATCTAGTCTATGAGAGACAGTCCTTTGTGAAGTCAGGATCACAGCCTTGATTAGGTTCAGCTAGTTCGCGCGGTTGTTCAAAAAAGTGAGGACCGAGTAATCTTTGTCTTAATCTCGCAAAATTTCCTGTCAAGCATGACATGAAACTAAAGAAGAAGAAGAGATAATTAAAACTGAAAATAGGTTAACAATTCAATTTGTGACACGAAGAAAAGAGCACAAAAGAAAAAGTGCATTCCTCAGCATTTAATTGTTGAGAAAAATACAAGAAAAAGTCCGTCTTGTAGGACCAACGAGTGATGGACATGCAATTGCTCACATGTCTATATAATTACCGACCTATTCACATATTGACACATATGTCTGAGTAAAGCAACTTTCATTTGTAGGAATTTGTCTGACTCCCTTCAAATACTTGAAATATTTTACAGCTCAATGATGCTGCTAACACATTGATCTCTACCGAACAGCAGCTGCGCGCCAAACGTTTGCAACAACAACATGCTACATGCCACAGAAAAGCTTCTAACTTTTGAAACTTTTAAGTGAAAAAGAGTAATTGAGGTCAACTGTCAATTTGTTTGGGATGATTACAAAATGCTTTCAAATGCACACACAAACATACATAGAAGTGCTTAAAAGCATGTGAACTTACAACAAAAAAACACTCAGAGAGAACTACGTCATGCGCTGAACAAAGCGCTATATACATACAAACATACGGTGGCCAGAGTCTGCTTTCAAGTGAGCCCTTTACCGCTAACAGTACTTCAAAAATCAACAGTAACCAAGCCGAAGAACTGAAAAAAGGTTGTAATGGCCGCCAGACACATTTAATTCAATTTGCTTGATTTCCAGCTGCATGAATGACGATATAATGACGAAGACGTTGATGATGATGATGATGATGATGATGAACTGTGAGGCACGAAGGAAGCGACCAAAACAGGCGTTGCATTGAACTTGATGCGCCACTCAATGTTAGACGCTCCAAACCCCCGAACAACCAAACATGTTGTATCCTCATTGTGTGTGTTTTGGCTGACAACAACAACAACAGCAAAAGCAAAAACAATAACAACTAACGATCAACAACAGCAAAGCGAAATAGTGACAGCCGGAAAAAACATGAAGAAGAAACGAAACGAAACGAAATGGTATGGAATGGCTTGAAATGGAGTGGTGCAACAACCAGCTGTGGGCTGGTGAACTTCGAAAAAAACCGGAAAATCGCTGCAATGCATTTTCCGCAGCACTGCCGAAAAAAGTAGCAGCTAGCAACAACAACAACAAGAGGGAGTGAAGTTGGCGCGAAGGCGCTCAAGCACACACACATCAAATATATGCTAACTGCGCTTTGATGTTGTTGTTCTTATTATTGTTGTTGTTGTTGTGATTGGCATGTTGCATACTGTGAATTTGCTGCGTCACGCAGCCGTCATTCCGCCAATGCGGTGGCGGAAATTAATGTAATTGCACAGCAAGTGAGTCAAAGTGCAAGCAAACCACGCGTCGCTTTGCGAATTGCCGGCGGGTATTTGCAGTTGTTGTTGCTACTATTATTGTTGTTGTTGTTGAATTTATGATTGTTGGTTGTTTGCTTAAACGGTTTGCTAGCTGCAATGCAACATTTGCATGGTTGGCCGAAAACTTTGCACCGTTACAACACGCATAACGGTCGTTGCGTTTGCCGTGGCAAGAGCCACCCATCCAGTTAGTCAGTCTAGTTTGGTTGTTGGCTGCTTTTTGGGTGGGTTGATGTGTTGTTGACAGTTTGGCTGCCCACAATTTTGGCAACAATTTGTTGTTGCTATTGTTGTTGTTTGTTACAACACTACGAGTATAATCGCTCAAAAGCGTAACAACTACTTGCTGACATGTGTGTTTTTGTTGTTGTTAATTGTTTGGGTTTTCAGCACGCGTGCAATTGCAGTTGCTGATATTATTGTTGTTGCATGTTGTTGTTATTTGAAAATGTTGTTGTTGCATTTTTCCAGCGCATACTTGTCGGTTTGCCATGCATTCACATGTTTTGTATATATTCAGTTTCTAGTTGCTTACTATTGTTGTTGCTATTGTTGTTGTTACTGTTGTTGCTGCTGTTACCGCTAACCGCCGTTTTACTTTCACTTTTCATTCGTTGCATTTAACACATTTTAAACGGCACATTAACAGCGGAGTTGTTGGCTTCGTTTCCAGTTGGGTGGTGAGCACACAAGCTTACGCTTCATGCCTCTCTGCTCGCATTCACTGACACACACACCAGCATATATATAAACATATATATATAAATATATATATATACGCAGCTATTTCACTGCATTGCGACTTTTTACACATGTGAGTCCGCGCTTTGATTTATAATTGCCCGCCTGACAGCTATTTCTGCAGCGATTTCAATGCGGAGCCGCAAAGTAATTGCATTTTTTTCTCGTTTAAATTGCGATTTTTTTCAGTTGTCAAGCAGTGGGTTTCTCGCAGACATATGTACATATATTTCCTGACTTTTTAATAAGTTTTTATAATTAAGATTGCAATTATCATGCTTGAACACTTCTCTACACTATATAAAGAATTTATATCTACTGACTGTAATGCTTGGTTGCTGATCTTTGTGAAAGTTGTTCTCTAGAGCTTTCAAAGCTTCGTTTCTTTCGAACCAAATTACATCAACTGAGTGTAATTTGTAGTTTACAGAGCTAATTATCTCTGTGAAAGTTGTTCTCAAGAGCTTTCAAAGCTTTTTTCGAATTCGAACAGTTTTGTTAATTATACAACGAAATTATATCAACTGAGTGCAATTTGCAGGGCGATATTTATTTAAATATTTGTTAAAGTTATTCACAAGAGCTTTCAAAGCTTTTTTCGAATCAAATTATATTAATTTTAATAGGAATTTGTTGTCTTCAGAACTGATGATTTTACTGAACGTTGTTCTCAAGAGCTTTCAAAGTTTTTTTTCGAATTCGAATAGTTTTCTTTATTATACTAATGAAATTTTATCAACCCAGAGCAATTTGCAGTCTTGAGAACTTGCATGGCGTTATTTATTTAAATATTTCTTAAAGTTAAACTCAAGAGCTTTCAAAGCTTTTTTTCGAATGAAATTATATCAACTTTAATAGGAATTTGCTGTCTTCAGAACTAATGATTTTAGTGAAAGTTGTTCTCTAGAGCTTTCGAAGCTTCGTTTCTTTCGAACCAAATTACATCAACCGAGTGTAATTTGCGGTCTACAGAACTAATTACCTCTGTGAAAGTTATTCTCAAAAGCTTTCAAAGCTTTTTCGAATTCGAACAGTTTTCTTTATTAAACAACGAAATTATATCAACCGAGAACAATTTGCAGTCTTCAGAACTTGCATGGCGATATTTAAAGTTATTCTTAAGAGCTTTCACAGCTTTTTTATCGAATGAAATTATATCAATTTTAATAGGAATTTGCTGTCTTCAGAACTGATGATTTTCGTGAAAGTTGTTCTCAAGAGCTTTCAAAGCTCCCTTTCAATTAAATTCTACTTGGCGGTGATCCGAATGATTCTCTCGAAGGATTTGAAATTCGAAGGATTTGGAAGGGATGGAAAAAATCAGAAAAAAGATCGAAAAGGAATGTAGAGAGACCGGCACTTTCTGCACCGGATGATGAAAAATCGTTTACAATTGTAATTTTATGTTTTTATAAGAAAAGGACTACCAATTAATTTAATAATTTCTTCCAATATTGACTAAGAGAAGCTCTGCCCTTAAACCCCAAAATCGTTCGATCTCAATTAAATTCTACTCTAATTCAATTTGGTATCAAACACTATTTTCATTTTCAAACAATTAGTTTTATCACACTTGACTTTATTAAATCTCACAATAGACTGACGTGTACTTCTTTTCTCCAATTGCAGCACAGCGCTCTACCTTCACTCACACACACACTCACACGCGTGGACACCTGAAGTGCAACGATATGGACTCTTATTTAACAGAAATCAAGCAATTGCGGATACCGCGCCCGAAATTCGAACCCAACGGCAGTCCGCCGAACAACTGGCATCGCCTGGTACGCCCGTACACGCCGCCGCGCGACTATCACTTGCCAACCAATGAGATAATCACCACCGCGAGCGCATTGCATCCCAATCGCGGTTACCAAGGCGGAGCGGAGGAATTCCGACCGACGTTGCACGAGAAAATGTGAGTGCGCACACATAAACCGGCAGCCGCCAACCGCTAACCGCTAGCAGTACTACATCAACAACAACAACAATAATACAATTAGCACAATCTTGATGCTTTCTATTGGTGTAATTAATGAAATCGAGCGCGGAGAAGACGGAGCATGAGTGTCAAGAGACGGCGAAAAACAGAAAGAAAGAAGAAATATTGAAGTAATTGTAGTTGCTGAAGGCGGCGGGGCGGCATGTGCGACGGATTGCAGAGTGCGATTCAACGTGATGGGGATAATGAGGAGAATTAATTTTACGCACGCTATTATTAAACTATATATATATATACTAAATACATACATATATGTTGTATTAGAAACGATCTAGGACCTACATATGTATGTCTTTAATGTACTTTAAGAAGTTATATGAATTTAAGCGTTTCACCAGCAGCTGGTGAACATTATATTTTTTATTTGTATATTTACGGTAATTTGTGAATATTGACGCAATAAAATTGTTGATTTTATTTGAAAAAAGTGGTGATTTAGTATTTTCAATAAGATTGAAAGCCAAATTATTATTTAAGAAGTATGCACAGTTTTTTCGAAAAGTGATTTCACTGCTCTCTAAAAACTTCAAGCTTTATGAAAGCTCTTCCAAATATTATAAAAGCTTTTCAAATCTTTATGAAAGCTCTCCAAAGCTTTATGAAAGCACTCTAAAGCTTTATGAAAGCTCTCAAAAGTTTTATAAAGGTCTCCAAAGTTTTTTGAAAGCACTCTAAAGCTTTATGAAAGCTCTTCAAAACATTATAAAAGCTTTTCAAATCTTTAAAAAAGCTCTCCAAAGCTAAATGATATCTCTCCAAAGCTTTTTGAAAGCACTCTAAAGCTTTATGAAAGCACTCTAATGTATTATAAAAGCTCTTGAAAGCTTTATAAAAGCTCTTGAAAGCTTTATAAAAGCTCTTGAAAGCTTTATAAAAGCTCTTGAAAACTTTATAAAAGCTCTTGAAAGCTTTATGAAAGCTCTCTAAAGCTTTATAAAATGAAATTTTCACCACGAAAGCTTCATGAAAGCTCCCAAAAATTTCAAGTCTGATGAAAGCTCTTCATAACATTATAAAAACTCATCAAATCTTTAATAAATCTCTCCAAAGCTTTTTGAAAGCTCATTATAAAAGCTATTTAAAGTTTTATGAAAGCTCATTATAAAAGCTATTTAAAGCTTTATGAAAGCTCTCAAAAACCTTCAAACTTTATGAAAGCTTTTGAAAGCTCCCTAAAGCTTTATAAAAGTTCTGCGAAAAAATTCAAATTTTATGAAAGCTCTTCGAAGCTTTTAAGATAACCTTCCTAATATGCCATTTCAATCATATTTCCTTATATTCAGTGTTAAGTGTGGATAAAAATTGTTTATGACGTGTGTTAAGTATATATTTTTTTGCAATGTGTGTCTGTATGCACTTCACTACTCACCGCATCTTGTTCGTATTCCGAGTGTGGTATTTGAGTTTCACTGCCTCTACGGGACCTATGGTCATCACAGCCGTATTCCTAGAGACACAAAAAATAAGTACATGATTGAAACCGAAAAATAATGCCATTGAACAAAGGAGAAATTTTCATGATAACAAATAGTTCATGTGTCTAATCAAACTAAAACAATAACAACAACACACTACGACACATACACACCATTGAGTAGGAAATTGGTGGTTTTGAGTACTCTTCCGTGAACTCATTTCGAGGTAATCACAGAAAAGCGCTCAGCACCATATTTACTGTAGATATGTACACTTAAAAAATAATATTTTTTTGCAAACCAAAGACACATCCAATACACTAAAAATATAATTGGTTTATTTTTTGATTTAATTAAATATTTTTTGTTAGCTTTTTAAATACAGACATTCAGAAAATTTTGTAAAAATAATCGATTTTAACACACACACAAGTAAAAAGTAAAAAAATGGTTTATATACAAAGAAGTTACGCTTAGGAGAAGAAGACACTTGAAGACTTCGAGGGCTAACTTAAGAAATTAAGTAAATTTATATTTAGAACTTTTAAGTTTCAGGAATTTTTATAAATTTTTGGTAAAAAAAAAGCTTTAAGCTTTTAATGAAGAGCTTCGATAGCTTTTGAAGCTTTCAAACAATCATCAATAAACACTTCAGCTGTGTACTGTCTTCTCATAAACGTAACGGCTAACTGTAAATCAAATAAAGTTAAAATAATAGAGTAGAATGATGAAATGGGCTCCAAAGAACTCATAACCTAGGCAAAGGTAATAACTATATTGCCTGCAATCGAATGTCAATTTTTCAAATTTTGTTTACACGAAGCTTAGTAAATATGTAAGATTGAGTTATCCTAACGAAAATAAAGGACTTTTTCCGTACAATTTCTGGACGCGTGTGTTTCAAAAAGTGACAGAGACAGAATTATGTTAGAGTGACTGAATATTAACTTAAATACAAAAGCTGCACATTTGTGAGAGGGGTGGAAAAAAGTTCGAGAGAGAAAGAGAGAGAGAGAGATAGCGAGTGTATGCACGCAAGCAAAGTGCGTGTGTTGAGGTTAGGTGCATAGTGGGGCTAATACTATAAGAAAAGGAAAGCAAGTGACTTCGGGAAGTACAACACCTCCACACTTTACGCGCCACTATGCACCTAGCCTAAGTTAAGTGGTTGGTAGTTAGTAGTTGAAAGCGTTTTAGTGTATTGCTGCTTACAGTGCGTTAGAAAGAGACAGCAGTAAGTGTGTCACGTTCAAATAAATTCTTTCACTTTTGCATTTCTACGATTTTTTTTTCAAATTTTGTTTTTGTTAATTTCTTGTTTGTTTTTTTTTTTTTGTTAATTGTTCATTTCATTTTATTTCATATTTATGCTTCACCTGATGCTGATTGTCAGTTTTGTTGTTATTATCGCCGGTGGCATATGTTTTATTGATTGATTGATTGTGCGTTCCCAACAACGATGATGAAGATGAGGCATGCTGTGGATGTTGCTGTTTCTGACTCTGATTCTGCTGTTGCGCCGGCATATTCTTGCTTGGCGTATTCGTGCCGATCGTTTTCGTATTGGCCGCGGCGGCGGCGGCGGTGGCCATGTAACGCGCCTCTCGCTCCCTTGCAGCCGAGCCGCCCAGATGGCGCAACGATGAGTGATGATGTGGTGGTGGTGGTGGTGGATGCGGATGTGGGTATGACGCTGGATGATGGTAATAGTGGGATGAGCGATGCAATACGGGGCCGGCAGACATGGGGCGATAGGGCAATTGTTGCGCTGGCCTAAATGTACGTACGAACGCATGGACGTTTGTATGTTTGTTTGTTTGTTTGTTTGTGGGTCACCACAATGCCGAATGCCAGCGAGGCAAGCATTCATGCGATTGTGAGAAATCAAATAAAAAGAACGGTTTTCAAGGAATGCGCAATCCAAAAGGATGTAGTGAAAGAAACAAAGAGAGCATGGAATAGAAGGAAAGAAAACATTTCGTTTTTTGAAAAAGATATATATTTTTTTTTTAAATTTTTTGTTTTTGTTTTTGTTTTTGCGTTTTCATTAATTGCTGTACCGATTCTTCCCGTCCGACACTGTCATGCCCAGCCCGGAGTCTGACGACGGACTGCGTCTGGTGGCGGCGCTTACTTCCAAGTCAACATCGGTTACCTGCAGATATTTAAGGCAATTCAAGTATTGTTTGTATGTATGTACACAAAAGCATATACGAAACTGAGTGGCCGACCTACATAATTGCCCGCATACATATGTATCTATGTATGTATATAGTTTGTATGTACGTACGAGTATGTCTGGAAGAATATGCTTTAAATTTTACATATTTTTTTCATAAATTTAATTTGTGACTCAGTTTGCGGCAATAAATCTCTACAGAAAGTTGGAGAGTGTGGTGGCAGAGAGAGAGAGAGAGAGGACAGCGTTGCTGGGTGTACGTTACACAGTGTATGTGTGTGTGTGCTATTGTTGTTGTATGCACGTATGTATGCTGAGGTGATTATTTATGGTGAATGGTGATGGTGGCACTAAGTACATTTTGATTGTCACGATAAACATAATGTGGCCGGTGCATTGGTGGTTGGAGGGGGTACTCAAGATTTTTGGTGTAGTTATTCAAGGCATTAAAGGCGATTTCGTGAAGAAAGATTTTCTGGTGAAATACTGGTGAATTGCTGGTGCAGTTGGGTATGGGTTTTTTGCCAATTTTCATTTATTTGCTTGGTGACTTAAATTTTGCATTGTGGTGAGTGCATAAACGGTGAGTGATTGCTGAGGGATTATTTTACATGAGTTCTGAGTTTATATGATATTGATATTATTTTATTTTGTTTAGTTAAGATATTAATTTCACTTATTTTTTAAGCATAGAGTAGAATCAGATCATATTTTCTTCGAAATTCCAAATATTCATAAATTTTGAATTATTAAGCTTTGATAATTCAAAAGTATTTTTTTAAATAATACTTGAAAAAATAAATATTTGAGTTTCTTTGAATCATTTTAACGATTTTTATACTCTCGCAACATGCTGCACAGAGTATTACAGTTTTGTTAACATAACTGTTGTTTGTGTCACCAAGAAATAAAAGAGTTATATATGGGGTTATATAAATTAAGATATCTCAATGAAACTTGGAACACATATTCCTTGGCACCCTGAGGAGGTTGCTTTCGAAAATGGGCAAAATCGGTCCACTGTCACGCCCACAAAATGGCGAAAACCTATGACCTATACAGTGTCATAACTAAGTCAAAATTCGGATATAGGAACGCATTAGGGAGGGGCACATTTGGAGGTAATATTTTTTGAATAGTGGGCGTGACCCCGCCCCCAAATAGGGTTTTTGTATATATCTTGCAAACCAAAAAACTGTATAAACCAAACTTTCTGCAGTCGTTTCATTTAGCCATTTCCTTACACAGTCCAAAAATGAAAGAAATCGGATAATAACCACGCCCATCTCCCATACAAAGGTTAGGTTGAAAATTACTAAAAGTGCGTTAACTCACTAATGAAAAACGTCAGAAACACTAAATTTTACAGAAGAAATATCAGAAAGAAACTACACGGCGATTTTTTTACAAAATGGAAAAAGGGCGTGACGTCGCGCACTTTTGGGTCAAAAACCATATCTCAAGAACTACTCGACCGATTTAAATGAAATTCGGTATATAACACTTTATTGACACTCTAATGACACGGGTGGAATATGGGCGAAATTGGTTCAAAACCACGCCTGCTTCCCATATAACTCAATTTTGAAGCCCATCTGATTCCTTCACTTTATAAGATATACATAAGGAACCAATGAAAATAGCGAAATTAAACTTTACACAAATACTGTATATGATCCGTGACATCACTTGTGAAAAAATCGTCGAAATCGGACTATAACTTTTCAAGGCCCCGGATATCGAACATGAAGAACGCAGTGCCTAAGGGTAATTTTTCACCGAAAATATCGGCAAATCTCTCAGATATTTTAATGTAATTCATACCCTCTGAATTTTTTTCTTATAACAGTTTTTCTCTGTACCAAAAGTGGTTAAAATCGGGTCATAACTTCCCCCAGATCCCATATACCTAATTATAGGCAATATAAAATTAAGTGTGCGTGTAGTCTTCGATGCATTGTATCTTGGTGTTGAAAACGAGTGAAATCGGTTTAGGAATTACCTCAGTCCCCATATACTATTTATGATGATTTTCGTTATTCTATTGAACTTTATGCCGAATATATGGGTCGAATTGTGTTATCTTTATAAAATTACATCAATAAATTGCGAGAGTATAAAATATTCGGTTGCACCCGAACTTAGCCTTTTCTTACTTGTTTTTTTGTAATCAGACCTAAACTAAAAATTTGTATATAATACAAGAATCAACAAGCTGAAGATCTACCAGTCAATAACATATCTGTGTTCACACAAGGTTTATGCCTAAGTTGAGACACCTTCTTCAACTTCTTTCAATTATGGTGTTAAGAAAAAATTGTTGTGCTTAAGTTTTTAAGTGCATTTGTATCAAATTTCTGAAAAAAATATATGATTATTCAGAATATGAGTTATTAAGTTCTCTGTAGAAGAAATAGTAGAAGGGTGACATTGCGATTAGGTACAAAGAGTAAACAAGATGAAATGCTTTAGTCATAAACTTTTAAAAAGTGCTTTGCGAATACCCGAATTTTATTTAAAATTTTTATATCTTCGCTAATACCAAATTATCTTAGTTTTTACACCATTTTAGCTAAAAATCAAAAATTGACATTCGAAGATCAAATAATGCCCTGATTTTAAACATTTTCGAAAATTGCGACTACTTATTCGAACTGCGGCTTCATATTTAGTGTTAATGTGGGAATTTAGTTGTAAGATGACGTCACTTTAGCAGTTGAATGTTGAGAGATGCGCTATTGTGACGTCAGTAGTAGAGCGGTTAATGTCACACTCGAGCATATTTGCCGCGCGACAATTTATGAACATTTTCAATGAAGGCACATTACTTAAATGAATGAAATTATTATGTACAAGAGCTTATATTATATATTATATGTTTATATGAGAATTCTTCAATGACTTTTCAAACTCATTGTTGGCATCTTTAAATTTGCATAGCTTTATTGAATATTTTTTGTTGTATTTGCTTGTATAACGTTTGCTAACTGCTTGAGTTTTCATATTTTTCATAATTAATATTTTTTTTTATATGCAAATCTAATGCAACTGGGCTACAGCAGCGCTTAATTAGTTCTTTGACAATGAATGCTCAGCTCGTCGAGGCTGAGCGCTTAAGGCATATTAAGGTTAGTACATTTGCTACAGTTTAAGTGTTAAATTGTATTTTTTAAAAAATATTTTATGAACAAAAGAGCATAAAAAATGAAAAATTATACACTTTGTAAATGTTTTTGTAGTTGTTGTAGTATTAAGTGTTTCAAGTGTACATTGTAATAAAAATTAAAGTTAAGTTTTTCATTTAAATTGTTTCACTTTTTGCGGTTTTTCTTGTTCTGCTTTATGATGATTTGTCTGCATTATTGTCTTTTATGTGTTCTACTTCGTGAATCTTTAAGACTTCTTTAAGGCTGTGTTGTTTTTTAGTTTTGTTTTTGTATTTAGTATTTTGTATTTTTTATAAAGAAAACTAATAGAAAAGCTAGAACAACAATTTTTTCTTCTTCATAAACAACAACAATAAAATTTGTTTTAAAATATATATAGATAAATAGAGTATTTGGCAGATTTGTTACAGTGTGTGTGAAAATCATAATTAAATCATTAATATTATTAAAGATAACTGTTCATTACTTATTACACATATACATATACAGTATAAAGCTAGAATTTTTGGTTAATACAACAATTACATTACAACAACAAGTATAGTATAGTTAACATGCCATTTATTAGGTTACACAGTTAGTTAGTGTTAGTATGTTAGTTAGTTATTGCAAAGCATTGACATATAGTATATGTATATAAATATCTGTGTGTGTAGTTGTTTGCATTGTATATCGAGTATTTTGTTTTAGTATACGGGCTAATAGTATATAGCTAATAATAATAACGTTTAGAGTATAAATTACGATTTTTTTCTTAATTTTTTTTTCGCATAGTCAGAAGAAAACACTTATAGACCTTTCAGGTAGCTAATAGTAAATAGTGTCTGTGTCGTAGAATAAATCTTCTAAAAAGCTTACCGGTAAATCACGTGCGGTTTCTCCTTTACGCTATAGAGTTGTATGAAGAGAGTGACAGAAAGAGAGGTAAAGTAATAATTTATATTCAATTGAAGAGACTCAACCTTATAACTACAACAGAATTAACTTTGAGATCCCAAGGATTACTTTTTCAGAGTATAAAATGATTTTCCAAACACCGTTAGATTTGTGTAGAGTAATTAAATTAAAATAGTTATCTTTAAAAGCAGTTATCTCTACATATCTTTTAACTCTCTAAAAACTGAGTTGAGCTAGCCTTAAAACAAGTTTTTTCTGCTATAAACCTTAGAGATATGTATCTAAGCACCAATATAGTACTAGTAGAAAAATGTGAACTCACCCTGTGCCTCTCCACGCTGTACGGATCACGTTCTCTACGATAAACAAGCTCATCGTATCGCGTACGATCCTCGGGATATATAAGTTCGCGTAGTTCCGTCACTAACGTATGCTATTAGAAAAGAGTTTGCGATTAGTGAGTTTAAAAGAGTACGTATTATGATTCTTCAGATGACTCTCTTAAGAATTTGTTATTTTTTTAATAACGCACACTTACTTTCTCATATGTGTCTAACATTTCTAATAAGACGGCAACAAAGGCATCTATGGTCATCGCTCTCGCAGCATATTCGGCGATATAATACGAGAGACTTGCGAATTGATGGCGTGGCAGCAGAGAACGTGCCTTCTCCTCCACCATAGCGGTTATTTGACCTTTTCGACGAGCTCTGCAAACAGTTAATATAAAATTAATTTTTTTTTACACTCCTTTTCTTTTTTAAAGTTGCTACCCACCTCGTCCCCGTCGGACTGTACGCGTCCCAAGGCTCCATCTCAATGGATGTACAGGAGTGTGGCACTTTACCAACATCACGTATCACAAGCGACATACGTTTATGGTATTTCAACTGACTGACCGCTTCGTCGTGGGTCACATCGAGAAATGACTGACCATTGACCTCGAGTATCTCGTCGCCGACCATGAGGCCAGCCCGATCAGCAACACTGTCCTTATCGACGCCGGTGACGAAGATGCCGAGGCCGTATTCAACGCCGCCGCGTATCATGAGACCCAGCGATTGGCCCGGTTCAATGAGCAGCTCAACGCGTCGGATTCTAAGTAATTTATGTATTTAATGAAATCGAAATCACATATTTTGCACTTTGGTACAACGAGAACTCACCGCTCACGACGATCCGTATGCCGTCCGCCATACTCCATGGGTGGCGATGCGGGACGACCATGTCGGTCCATCCAGGAACATGTCTGACGAAATGGTAGACCACCGCCGCCAATCATCGTCGCTCCGGGCGGTAGACCGGCCGCCGATTGTGGCAGTAGTGGCGCCATCGATGCGTACATGGGATCCCGCGACGAGGGTGGACCGAAGCCATGCAGTGGCGCGTGGGAGTTGAGCGTCGGTGGTGAGCGCACCGTCATACTGATTTGACGTGATGATTTCAATATCTGCACACATCTCTGCGTTAAGAAAAAATTTGGCAATAGAAGAGACAAAAGAGAAAAGAGAAGGAGGAGCACAGACAAATAAACGAAGGAAATAATAGCGTAAATCAATCAAATCAATAAAAAAAACTCAACTCGAAATCGAACTCAAGCAAAATATTAAACGGAATTAAATATAACCGAAATGAAAATCAAATGAAGCGCACACAAAAGCAAAATTCACGGGAAACTATGTCAAATCAGACGACTAAAAAGGAAGCGGAAACTGAATGTAAGAAATAAGTGAAGAACTCAATTGTCAAATAGCTTAAGTGCCTGTGCCTGTGGTATAAATATGTGCCGTGCAGTCTGTCTACGAGTTTTCCTAGATTTATTTATTTATTTGTTTGCTTGTTTGTATGTGTGTTTCGTGTCTGTTGCAGTGGCGAATACAACGCTGTGCAGTGCGAATGTGCGGAGCGGGTAAACGGGAGGAGCTCAGTTGGTTTTAAACGAATGAACGGATTTCGACTCAATAAATTATTCATTTCCGTTTGCTGTGCTATGCTTATTGAATTGCGCGCATTCATACGGGAGGGGACATATTTTTATCGGCGCTTTCATGATCTCAATTTTGTTCATAATAGATTTTTTTCTATTGGAAAATTTTTTATCACATTAAAACAGAATTTTGAAGGAATTTATCTTATACTAGCTGACCGCTTCGGCTTCGCATGGGTTTAAACAAACATTTCAAATGTTATACATTTTTACACACGATCCCATACATATGTATGTACTTCCCGTTTCTTGCGTTGGCTAATCTTGACCCAGGTCATTGACTTCTCTCAGACCACGTCATGTCAATTAAAAGTCACGTTATATTTCTGTTTACATTTTTGAATGAGGTCAATGACCCCACCCTGATCACGTGATGCAATTACAAGATCACGTGATATTTTTGTTTACAGGTCATTGACCCCGCCCAGATCACGTGATGCAATTACAAGATCACGTGATATTTTTGTTTACAGGTCATTGACCCCGCCCAGATCACGTGATGTCAATTAAAGGTCACGTGATATTTTTGTTTACAGGTCATTGACCTCTCCCAGATCACGTGATGTCAGTTAAAAGTCACGTGATATTTTTGTTTACATGTCATTGACCTCTCCCAGATCACGTGATGTCAGTTAAAAGTCACGTGATATTTTTGTTTACATTTTTGAATGAGATCAATGACCCCTCCCTGATCACGTGATGCAATTACAAGATCACGTGATATTTTTGTTTACAGGTCATTGACCCCGCCCAGATCACGTGATCTCAATTAAAGGTCACGTGATATTTTTGTTTACAGGTCATTGACCTCTCCTAGATCACGTGATGTCAATTAAAGGTCACGTGATATTTTTGTTTATATTTTTGAGTGAGGTCAATGACCCGACCCTGATCGCGTGATGCAATTACAAGATCACGTGATATTTTTGCTTATGTTTTTGAGTCTAGTCTCCGATGTCTTTCTCTCGGATTATGAAGTGAGCTTGTGTATTTCTAATATTTTGACGATGATTTTCAGTTTCAGATTAAGATTCTCCATCATGGAGTCTTTTTGATACCCTCAGCTGGGAACTATTTCCAGAAAGTTTAGAATCCAGCAATAAATATAGCCTATGTTACTCGAGGTGAATGTAGCTTTCCAGTGGTGAACGAATTTTTGAAATCGATGCAGTAGTTTTTGATTTTATTCATTACAAACATACATACAAATTTTTCCTCTTTATAATAGTAGTATAGATATAGATTATACCGCATTCTTAAGTCAATTTATCTGATGTATATGATGGTTTTTGAAAGAGAGGATGCTCAAACGTTTAGCAAAGCTTTAAGGGATGTACTGCTAAAAGGATTTTTTAGTGGGAAAAAGGTTGCCAGATCTAAAAAACTTTAACCGTTATGATTTTGACACACTGAAAAATTAAAATGTTTTTTGCTTTATATTTCTTTTCTACCATTTGTGTCCACTTTGCTAAGCTTGAGTACTGCGTTCGGGAAAAAGTGCGTTTTATTGTGCAAATTGAATACTGTAGCATAATACTGACACTGTACGAATACTAATGTGAGTGTACTGTATTGTAACCATGTGCACCAGCAATTGGTCAGTGTGTGTTAACTTATAGCAAAGAACTTAATCAGAGACACTAGATCTCATAAATTGAAACAAATTAAAAAAAAAAAATTAAAAACAAAGACATTACAAAAACACAAACGAAGAACTCAACGAAAACTTATCTATTGCCAATTTTTTCTCATTGTGTATTAAAAGTGTCAAAGGGCATTGTGTCACATGGCCAATCGGTTGACTCAATCAAAATGTGAACTCATTTCAATCAAAAAAATTGCCAATTTTGAATTTTCGATTTCAGGGAAATTGGTTGGTTTTTTGTTATTTGAATATTTATTATTAATAACAGTACTTTCAATAATACCATATATATAAATATAGCGTGAGCTGATGAGATGTACGTATACTTTTGTGCGTGAATGTAGCGATTGATGAAAGGTGATTTTTGCTTTTTTTTCTTTGGAAAGTGTTACAGTTATTTCTAAACTAATTTGTGCAACTACACAAAGGCTACGCACAAAGTGATGAATACAACTTACACTAATATTTACAAGGGTGTGTGGAACTATAATAAAAATGAGTTGAGCTCTAAACTACTGAGAAATCTTTACAACAACTACTCATTTTTTTGTAAACTGCAGATAACCACATTTCTGTAAAATAAAGTAATTTTTGAGGCTCCCAGCTAGCTCCAAATCACTATAGATACCCATAAGCTCATTCATATATGTAAATATGTGCGCGATGAAAGCTTGCCAACTTCCACAAATTGTTGTTCGATAATCACCATATTAATGTCGATTATCGACGACACTTTATTGGCGTAGTAGCCGCATTTTCCGTTGACCAACATTTCGTATGAAAATCGGCGAATTGCTGTCAACTCTTTTTCGGTTTAACAGTTGACCTGATTTCGGCGTAAAATCAGCAGCAAATGCCTTGTTTGTGTGTTGGTATGTAAATAAGTGCTCAGTTAACTGCATCATGATAATTTTGTATGTGAAATTTCGCAGGTTTATGCTCGGCATATGTTCGATTTTGGAAACCCAGTAGCAAAACGTGCTATACAAGTTGAGGCAGAGACTGGTGCGTTTAGGAGTGGTAGTGGTCCACCTGAGAAACTTATGTATGTAACTAAAGCAACAACTGGCGATTTGATTTTTAACTTCAAACCGATATTTATACATCAGAATAATAAAAAAACCTATTTTTGTATGAGCTTTGGACCAAACCTCACAAGGTTCTTAATTCTTTGCTGTCGAATTGATGTATTCCATATCCATTCACAGTTCACTTAGCCTAATTAGCACACTAATTAAAATTAATTGCCAACCACTGGAGCTGTTCTACCGCTGTTTAGAGTTGAAAAAGTGAGGTTGGATCTACCACTAACTGCTACTCTTTCAATTATTTCGAAATTTCGCACACATTTTTTGTTTGTTTAACGCCCGCAGCTTGTTGCTGCATTTTCACATATTTAAATACAGAATTTTGCATATTGGCATTTTGTGTAAAATTCGCGAAAATAACTTTGCATATCCGTTTTATGAAGGTGGAAATTAAATTTTTTTGCCAAAAAAAATACTTTTGTATTCATACTCAAAATTGTTTTTTTTTTTCTACCATATTTTGCATATTTTTCCATGCATTTACGCGCATCTTTGGTGGAGGCCAATTAATGCACATTCGACACCCAAAGCCACCCAATTGAAATTTGTGTGTGGTGAAATCTAGACACACTCTGCTACACACATACACATATACATATAAAATACAAATATAAACAAAATTGTAATGCGCAGTGATGGTGGGGGCGTGTAATCGTGTGATTTTCTATGTGGGAATGTAGCCACTTGCCATGGCTTGCATGTGTCTGTATGTATGCGCTAGAAGTTTCTCTAGATTTTTTTGGTATTTCATTTTAAAATTCGCCAACACGACTGCATGTGGCGCATCAAATTCTCTCATGTTTTCGCTTTTTTCCGCTTTTTTGGTTTTTTCGTTTTTTGGTAGCTTCTGCAATACAAATTTGTGTTGCATGAATGGCGTCTGGCACCGGTGCTTTATTATTACCTCATTCTGTGCAGATTCGAGTTGTACTGGTACGAGTGCGCTTCGCAATTAGCTGTATTTTAATAACAAACAATTTGCTTTTGCTTATGTGGATGAGAGCAGCAATCATTTGCCAAATGTTCTTTCATATTTAAATACCTGGTGTGTTCAAAAAATAACGGGAATTGTAAAATTTAAAATTTCACGAGTTTAGACAGTCCATTCTGTCTCTGCAGTATAAAGGCGACGACTATTTTAAATATAGATAAATTAGTATTTTTTTTAACGAAAATTCCCGTTATTTTTTGAACACACCTCGTATGTATGCTTATCAAGTCACTTGCTATAAAATATATAGAAATAAAGGAATCCCCTGAAGTATAAAGGCGGAGTATATTTTAAATATAGATGTATAGTAAATTTTTTTTCAAAATACGAAAATTCCCGTTATTTTTTTGAACACACATCTTATGTATGCTTATCAAGTCACTTGCTACATAATATATAGAAATAAAGGAATCCCCTGAAGTATAAAGGCGGAGTCTATTTTAAATATGGATAAATGAGTATTTTTTATTTTCAAAAAACCAAAAATTCCCGTTACATTTTGAACACACATCGTATGTATGCTTATCAAGTCACTTGCTATATAATATATATAAATAAAGGAATTTTCATTCTGTGGATGATATACTCTGAAAAGTTTGATAATACTCAGGAATAATTTTTATGAATTTTTGAACCTTATAGAATTTTTTAAATTACTGTTCCAAATGCCTGGTGGAGAAGGGAAATAATTACATTATCAACTAAACATTAAACATACTATAGTTTGGTCTGTAATATCAAGAAACAAACTTCTTCAATGTTATCTTCTTCTCAGTGTTCTCTTGTATTCTACAAAATTTACAGTTATTCAACTTTTTGATTTGAGCTACAACTATCTTAGGTGCTAAAAACCAATAAGTATCAGAATTCGTGTTCCAAAATAGGATATAACATAGGAATTATTCCAAAAGACAGACGAGAAGTCTGCATTTTTAGCACAAAGCAAAAGAAAAAGTATATGACGCGCCTAAAAGTATGCTATAATCATGGCTAATGCTTATAAATATTTAGCAGAGCAGAGGCTTATATCATGATAAGAACTTAATATTGAAATTTGAGTAGATTTCAACAACTCTCCATGACTATTAACTTCGAATATCTGTTATCTTTTATCAACTTCATTAATAACGGCACTTATACATGCAACTCAAACTCAAATTCACCCGGTATGCAAGTGCAGCCTCGGTGGCAACTACAGCTACTAATATGTTGACAAAGCGATGACATTTCGATATGCAATTCATAAATCGATTCAATTAAGTTGCGCAGATGAATTACTCGCATACAAACAAACAAACCTCTGTGTGTGTGTGAATGAAGTGAATGAGCGGTTTTGAATATAAATGATACGTTGAGCTAAATGGATGCATACATATATATGTATATGTGTCTCTGTGGGTGTTTGGATATGCAAATGCTTGGCTGTTGGTGCATGTAAGCTGATCGACGACAATTGAGATTACTATTGATGAATACAGGGTGTCACAACATGTGCTCAACGCCGGCTGCATTATTATCACACAGGCATGATATGCATGTGCATGTATGAGTGTGTATGTTTGGGTGTGTGTTAAAGTGTTCTCGTTATGATATGCAAAGGAAATTACATTAAAAATCAATAAACCGTACAAGAACAACATTAAATGAAATTTACAAATGCTCCATACAGTTAACTTCATTGTTAGTATAATTTAATGGCTGCTCCAAAGCTTAAATGACAATGAGTGGTTGTTGTTGTTAGTGCGCTTGTGTTCATGTGTGTGTGTGAGAATGTGAAATGCACTGAATTTATGATGAATATCTATGCTTTTATGGGTGTGTGTGTGTGAGTGAGTGCTGGTTGTTAACGCCAGTTGATGTATGAAGTGTGTTCAAAAAATAACGGGAATTTTCGTTTTTTGAAAAAAAAATGTTATTCATTCGTCTAAATTAATATTAACGCCTTTAATATAGTCGCCATTCGTTATTATGCACTTTTGGCAGCGCTTCTTCCAATGGTCAAAACACTTCACAAACTCGATTTTTTCGAATATCCTTTGGCTCTTTCAGCTATTTCTCGTATGCTTGAAAAATTGCGACGCTCTAAGGTTCACTTTTTTTTGAAAATTGCAAAGCTGTCATACGAAATCATGTCTGGCGAAATTTTAAATTTTTAAAAATTCCCGTTATTTTTTGAACGCACCTCGTATGCACGTGCTATTCCGAAATGAAGGCTATAATCTGACAGCAGATTTGCAAATACTCATGTGTGTGTGTGTGTGCGTGAGTGAGGCATTAAATTCACAAAGTATGGCGAAAACTATTGTCATTACGCTAACGAGCTATCGCCATATTCACACATTTCATGTGTTTGCCTCTGTGTATCTGTATGTGTGCGTGTATATACATACTTGAGCTGTATTAATGATTTGGTAATGGAATGAGCGAAATTTTTAATGGCAAATACACGCATTTGTATGGATATGCGTATGAGTATGAATATGAGTATGTATGTGCTGACTACAAAACTACTTGAATACAGATTTTATGCTGAGCAGCGGTTATGTTCAAGTTTGTGTGTGTATGAGTGTCAGTGTGTGAATTCATGCAAGTGTTTGGTCTATCTATGCTTAATGATCAATCGATTGCAATGCGATGGCATGATTGTGCTACGTTTGATTGATTGCCTGATTATTCGATTATATTATAACGCACAGGCAGGTAGTTATGTATGTAGTTATTGCTGGCTATGATAGTTATGTATGTATGTAGTCTCTATGTGATTGGTGATAATGTTCGCTAGCCAATAGTACGTATGTATGTCATACTCACTTTTAACGCCTCCTCGTGATTTATTGAAGTGAACGGCGTACCATTCACCTCTAGGATTGTATCACCGGGGCGCAGGCCGGCGCGCTCTGCCACGGAATTCTCTTCGATGCGTGAGATATAGACGCCTAATCCTGCCGTTTTTGCCACAGCACATCACCCACAGCGCCATATTGCCATATATTTATTAATAGTGTCGTTATTAAATCGTTGAATTGCGTGTGCGTCGTGGTGATTAGTTGCACAATCGGTTTGGTGTTGTTGTAATTGAAAGTTGTTGCGAAGCAGCAGTAATGAAAGAGAAGAGGGGGCGAAATCAATTTACAATTGCAGCAATATTTTAAAGTGGGTTGTTAGCATTTAGGTTAGTGGATCTTCAGTACAAGTTAGAAAATATTTTTTTTGAGGTTAGTTTCATTATTGTTGGAAAATGTAAAATTCTAAAAATATGAGTTACCCTGTAACTATTCATAAGTTTATAATAATTTGAGAAGTAAAATATTGTTGATACAAAATTAAAGTCTGAACAAGTAAGGGGGAGCAAAATGCGAGTAGAACCGAATATTGTATATAACATATTTGGAAAAAAATATTAAAAATTTTGAATGAATGAGAGAAATACAGTGGAACTTCCATAACTCGAACTGCTATAACTCGAAGTTCTCCATAACTCGAACTATTGAATTGGCAATAGAAGTCAGAATTCCTACAAATTACCTTCTGTAACTCGGAAGTCTGTCTAACTCGAAGTTTTTTTGTGGATTATGGTGATTCGAGTTAGAGAAGTTCCACTGTATATGCGATTTTGGTCAAAGTGAAATCAATGATCCGAAAATTTTTAGAGGAATTAGGGAATAATACTAAAAAGATTACAGAGAAGATTCTCCTAGCGGCCACCTCTATTAGACGCACATCTCCCTTGAGCGAACAATTTTTCATGCACCAAGTTTAACTTTTATAACAAATGACCCTCTCTTATGCGGACACCTCTCTTTGGCGGACAAAATCGCTCGACGATGTCTGTTCGTCCAAGAGAGGTTTCACTGTATATCATTTTGGCAACTTAAGAGGTATCTTCATATATTGGACCACTTGATTTTAGTTAATGACTCTTTATGATGGCTCAAAAGCAGTAATTGTATTGAACATAACCTGTACCTTATACTAAATGTCTATAAAAGTCGAGTCTTTAATGAGATGCACAGACAGCCAGGTCTATATATACCGAATTGTCTGGGATTTATATTGAATCGAAGACTGTCTACTCTGGCAAAATTATTATTATTAATTACAACAACAAACAGGATTTTCATCAAAGAGATTCCTGTAATTAAAATCATCCATCAAAGGATTCCTCCCTTAAGGAAGTTATAAGCAAAAGCAGGCAAGCAAAAAGAACCCAGCAATGGTACACTGATGGGTCTAAGACCACAGATGGTATAGGTGCCGGGCTCACGGGCCCACGTATCAAGCTGTCGATGTCCATGGCACATTTTCCCAGTATCTTTCAAGCTGAGGTCTATGCTATTGGCAAATGCGCTGAAGTAATATCGGACAGGAACTATCACGGAGAACGAATTGACATCATCAGTGATAGCTAGGCGGCTCTCCAGGCACTATCATCCTTCGAAATAAACTCGGGGTTGGTACTGGACTGCATCGGAAAACTCAATAGCGTGTGCAGCAACAACAGACAAACACTGTTCTGGGTACCGGAACACAGAGACATGCAAGGCAACGAACTCGCAGAGCAGCTAGCTAGAAAGGCCGCGGCTACCAGAACGGTGGTGCGGCCAGAGCCCTTCATTGCTTTTGTTCAAAAATGGACTACTCGAAGGCGAATTGGAAAGTAGGAATCGCTACTGGCTGCAATTGCAGGGACTTCGCCACTCCAAACTGTTTCTAGGGGGTGTACAACCGCAAAAGATTCAAGCAAGAAACAAAATTAGACAACTAGTGGTACTTTACACTGGCCACTGCAGACTAAGGCGTCATCTGAACAAACTCGGGATCTGCTCTACGGACCTGTGCAGATTCCGTGATTTGGAAGCGGAAACACCTGAGCACCTACTCCTGGAATGTCACGCGATTGCGGGATTAAGGAGGCAGGCGATGGGGTCTCTATATCCCCAAAGGGAAAGTATCGCGACCACCAGCCCTGCAGCGTTACTAAGTTTTCTTAGAGCTACAGGACTGGATGGTGTGCTGTGATAAATAGGAGAGGGCACAATAGATCGTAGGACGCAGTGCGATCGTCTAATAAAATCTAATCTAATCTATTTAAAATCTTCGGGAGACAAAAACATAAGATCAGCAGTAAATGTCAAGCGGACAGGATGTACAGGCTGAGCTCGCGCAGCATAAACAATTGGATTCACTTTAAATCATATCAACCACATGCCGAGTTTGTAAATAAATAAACTGTACTTTGCTGAAAAACAAAAACAAAAAAATATTTTTCAATTAACTCTCCGTTATGCACCAGTGCAACTCGTAAACACATTAACTGCAAGAGCGGATCTACAGCGCCAACAGGTTGAATTCTGCGATTTTTATCAAATTGCAGTAATTAAAAAGTGTTGTAGGCAGCAGGCACCCCGCAGGCGACAACAACAATTGCAAGAAGACGCGCATGCCAGTGTGGGCAGGCATGCAAGCACCGTAGGCGAGTTGGTCAGTGGTGGCGGTGCGTATGAGTTACGGACTCGGCAATAGCCCTAAGCCTGTTTTGCAGTTGAATGCGCACTTGTGACAGTTGCAAGCCGGTCGAGCAAATTCTGGTTGACGCGGATATGTGTGTGTGTGTGTGTGTGTGCGTGACTGCGAGAGTGAATGCGTGTAGGCGTCCGTGCGTGCTTGTGTGGGTCACAACAGCTAACTGTAACGATGTCAAGCGAGTACGTGCCGCCCATTATGGCTGATATGGGTCTTAGCAGCACACTGCAATGCTCGCCATAAATACTACGAGACGGAGTGTACTTATGTACATAGCCGCAACTGTGCGCATGAAATGTGGGTGTATATGACTGCAAGTGGCTATCTTTACTATGACAGCGATGTCCCCGCACGAGCTGGCTATAATAGAACTTATTGATTTAAAAATTACAACAACACAACAACTGTTACGTTATAAATATCACTAGCATTAAGCGTTAAGTATGGCACAGTGCACACGGCATAACACACCCACACACATACACACGTAACGTAATAATTCACGTAACTGTGTATGTAACGGTATTTATGTGTCTTACGTGCCCTTCGCCGCGCTCAACTGCAATTCGCCGCCTGCGCTCGTTGTTTTTGCGGTCTGGTTTGCGGCTCGTTGCAATTGTGTCGCTCTGCTTCAGCTCGGAACATAAGTATTTTCCGATATCACTGCAGCGCTGCAGTATTTGGTTTTGCGCTTGTGCGGGTGTGGGTTGTGTGTTGTTAACAATAACCGAAGGACACCGAAGGAGGGTAGCAAATACAGTAGAAAATAAAAGAAATAAACTCGACTGCGGCATTGCCGGTTGCTGCTTGCTGCTTGCCACTCGCTGCTGCCATTGACGTCTTTACGAGCGTTTTTGTTGTTTGATATTCTTGTTGTTGCTGTGGCACTTTTGTGGTTAATAGTTTTGTTGTTATTGTCATTATTATTTTGCCCGTACGCCTCCCCCTCCACCGTAGCAGAATTCTGGAAAAACCGCAGTGTACTCATGTACGAAAATGTTCGTTTTGTCTGCTCGCTGCTGGCTGCTGGCTGCTTGACTGCCAGGCAAGGAGAAACGTCAAAGCGCAAAAGGAAAACAAAGAATGTCAAATTACATTCAAATGTGTCACATGCACAAGCACACGCTCCGGCACACACACACAGACTCACTCACGTGCGCGTTTTGAGAATGCAGCGTTTTCTGAAGGGTTCTAGGAAGCGTGTTGGAGGGCCTGTGCCAGCCTGTGAAAGGCAGTGAAAAGCAATCTTTGTCGATCAAGGTCACAGCGCTGCTGAAGGCGTGCGAAGAAGATGGAACAGCAAGTCTTTAATAGCTTTTGTTCGTGAATTGTTGGAGAACCTTTAAAGCTGAATTTGTTAAAAAGTTGACGGAATGGATTTGCGACATTAGAATGATAATCAGATACTGGTATACTAGCAAGTAAGAGTCAATATTTCACTACTTATTCTTCACAGTCTCCTTTAAGAAGTATAGAACCTTTCGGGTTTATCGGGCGACCAGCAGAAGTACTTCACTTCACAATCTCTGCTCGTAGTCTTCAACTAAGCTACCAAGCCAGTCTTGGAATAAGAATAATGTCAATTACCTGAGTCTTTTCCTCCTTTAACACAAATACCAAAACCATGATCGATCTGCTGATCGCGTGACATGTTTATGGTACGTGTGGTTAATTCGTGTATATTCGTTATGCTACGATCTCGATCTCGCTCACGATACATCTGCAAACAGAAAACGAAAAAAAAACAAACAAAATTAATTCAAATAATTTACCGTTAAATTAGACACAACACCCACCTGATGCGTGGTCGAGGGCGGACTACTCGCCGGGCTGCGTCGTCCGGTACGATCTCTTGTGCCGTTGCTATAGTGATAGCTGCTTGTAGGAACTGAAGATGATTGCGTCGCACCGAACATGCGCAGCACTTGCTCCGGCGAAATGGGTCGCTTCTTGTTGCCATTCGCCATGCCCATACTGCTGTGCGCACGCCCACCCATCGTCGCCGTTGAGTTGGGCAGCGTGCCGCCACCGCCCGTCGCCGCCATATGGCTAGTGGGTGATGCTGTCGATGAGAGATACGACGAACCGCGTCCCGGCAATGAGCCACCCTTCGTCGGTGCACCAGCCGTATTGTAATAGTAATGTGGCGAATGTGGACGCTCCACAATTGTGTACGATGTGCCGGGCGGTGAGTAATAGAGACCGGAACGGCCGCCACGTAACGAACTCGTACTATTGCCAATACGCGAACCGATGCCGTACGTACCGCTAAGACCAACCGACGACGGACCGATCACACCCGGCGGTGGACTAATCATGCCAAAGGAAACGTCTTCCGCCTCGTAACTGCTCGGTGTGCGCAACGGATGGCCGCTGAGGCCGGCCGAATTGCCGGTCGGTACGCTGGATGAGGATTGCGGTTGTTGTAGGCCAGGTGCGGCACTAGGATGTAAGGCGGTCGCATGTGCGGGTGGTGCATAATAATAGCCACGCGAACTCCATCGTGAGGGTCCAAGATCGCATAATTCTGCATAATCATTGCCAGCTGCGCTCATTGTCGGGGGGTCGCCGTCGTATGGTAAGCCGCCCCCAAGGCGCATTACAAGACGCGCTGCGGGAAGACAAAGGAAAAAGAAAAATGTTAGCGAATCTCATAATAAAATTTTGGAGAAAAAGGAATTGGATTAGTTGACTTCATAGGTAAGTGGTTATGCATTTACCTTTGCGGGATCTCAGCAGAGTCTCGCTGTTATATTTGAGATTTCTTATGTTAACTAATGACCAAGTGAGACTATATTAAGATAGAATTAAATATTTCCATATTTTCGGACTCGAACCCAATTCGATTCAAGTTCCTGCGAGCTGGGACTACTATGACTCTTGAAGATCTAAAAAATATACCCTCCATTCAGTTAAGTTTCATGGACAAATGAGAGACGGACCATAAATACATCACCGCAGAATGCCAACGCGCTTTCTCATTCAACCTATTCAATTCTAACCTACTTCACTTAGGCACTTAGGGCCAACAATAGCCGAGCGCATATGCCACCAGTTGTTGCATAAATAAAACCGCACTATTTACCAACTATTAATCCCCTCGACACCCATACAACGACATATGTAAAGTATGTGCGTGGAAGAGTGCTCCTCTGCTCTTCCGCTCGCGGTTGACATTCTAACCCAGCGTTTAGCGTTCCCCAGCGGACCAAAGCACAGCTTAATCAATCTGTTGGAACATTAAAAGCACTGAATAATTTCACTGCAAACACGCATCCACATAATTGTGGAATAACAGAAATCAAACAGAAGTCACGACGCGCAAGGCGGAGCGCGTAAGGAGCGCTGAAGCACTCTCGAAGGATTTATTGTCTGCGCTCGACTGAACTTTTGCTTCGCTTCGAGATACATGCAATTACATGGCATAACATGCACGCGCGTTTGCGTGAATGTGCGTGAGTGTGTGTTTATGGCAATACAACTGCAGTTAGTTGGCTGCTTGGCCAAATGCGTGCGTTCTGCATTTGAACTGTGTAATGTGAGTGGGCTTGGCATGCAGACACACACATATATACGCATGCGGTCGGAGCCATAACTAACAGTGCGACATAAAACACCGTGAGGACATGCAACACAACCGCATAGCGCGGCACATGGCGTTGAAAGCCGCAGCATTAAACTCTGCTCTGCGCGTAGCCAACAAAAAACCAGCAACAACAACAGGCGCGCTAGTGCAACGCTGGTAAGTGTAGTTGTCGAGCATTTTTGT
Source organism: Zeugodacus cucurbitae (assembly GCF_028554725.1). Classification (NCBI taxonomy): domain Eukaryota; kingdom Metazoa; phylum Arthropoda; class Insecta; order Diptera; family Tephritidae; genus Zeugodacus; species Zeugodacus cucurbitae. Next base: position 1,245,760 of record NC_071669.1, on the reverse strand, counting down.
GATTTACGCGTTGCACTCGAGCGCTGCTCGAATTGCCAAAGGACCAGTGTCAGACGAGTTATTGCTCATACGCCCCGGTGCACAGGCATTCGAGCGGCGGAACGCAGCAGTTGGACGCCTCGCGGTCGCACGAGCGCGGCGTGGTAAGTTGAAATAATGCAAATGTAAATACATTATGTGGTCTAATAAAATTTAAATTACCTTCGCATGTCCAATACAGACGCCCAGCAACCGGGCAGCCCAATCAGGCTGTGCAAATACGCACTACGACTGGCGCGCTGCCGCGGAAAAGTGCGAACGTGGCATTTGAAAGGCGATACTGTGCAGTGTGCAGTGACTTAAGTGAGGGGAGAGCGTGCTCCAAGTAAGTGCAGCTCGACTTTTTGGCCTGCAACGCGACGCGGCGGACTTGTTGCACACACGGACGGAGACAAATTGTCAGCCAGTCTGCCAAGTCACGCGACCAGCAAGTGCAACTACGAGTTAAATGCTCAGTGACAACAGCTCTTTGTGGTTTTCAATTAAAATCCGGTTAATTAAAATAAATAAAAATTTACGCAAACCAAGCGTAAAGAAGGGAGAATCCGCAAAAGGACAGAAAAGCGAGTTTTTTATGCGGAAACTGCGAAGAAGCGCAAAATTAAAGCGTGAGCATTTGACATCTCGGCAATAAAATTATCACGCGCAGATTAAAAAAGAATAAGGGATGGCGTAAAAAACTGCGAGGTGGCAAGTATAAAACAATCTATTTGATATTTCAGCGCTTCATCAGCGCGTTGGTTAGCAAATGGTCGACTGAGTTGATTGCGTATAAATTTGCATAATCTATGCGCCCGCCATGGCTGCCGTTTAAAGCTGTGAAGTAATATATTTTTTTAGGTTAAAAAACGCTGAATATACGCGATAATGAATGCCGAGAGTGGCAGAAGAACAGAATTAATGAAGTTTAGATAATAAAAATAATACTTTGAAATATTAGCACTGTTGGCATTTGAGCGCCTTCCATTTGTAGATAGCTTCTGCAGGAAATTAAGCCATTAATATTATTAACAGAGCACGAGCCTTCTTAGCTTCACAATAAAATTTCAAGCATTATATATATACACTATAATGAGGGTCTTTTGATTTCTGAAGGGACAATCCCAGCCAAATACTTGCAGGATACCACACTCAACTCGATCTTTTATCGATTTTCATCGGGGAACCTTGAAAATGAGCAGACACTATCTCAGGGCATAGACCTAATGGTGCAGGGAAGAGAGCCAGCATATTGTGGTACCATCAGAGGAGCTGTAATAGTCAGCCGTGAGAATAAGACAGGCTTTAGATAAGTATTAATCGTTTCTTCTATTATCCTCTCTAAATTTCCGAAATTAATATATCTTGAGCAGTCTCTTTCAGGGACTAATTTTCGGGTCCCGACCTTATAAATAAGATGCCCGGATTTCATACCACCGATCACTGGGCATAGGCTTAATGGTCCAGGGGTGAGCGCCAGCACATCGTAGTACCAACAGAAGCGCTGTAATAGACAGCGGACAGGATTTAGATAAGAATTAATCGCGTCTTCTATTAGAGAATCCTCTCTAAATTCCAGAAATTCATATATCTTGAGCAGTCTCTTTTAGGGACTAATTTTCGGGACCCTTTTCGACCTTATAAATAAGATGCCCGGATTTCATGCAACAGATCATAAGGTATAGACTTAATGGTCCAGGGGTGAGCGCCAGCACATCGTAGTACCAACAGCAGCGCTGTAATAGACAGCGGACAGGATTTAGATAAGAATTAATCGCGTCTTCTATTAGACTATAATCCTCTCTAAATTCCAGAAATTCATATATCTTGAGCAGCGACTAATTTTTGAACCCCTTTCCGACCTTATAAATTTCGAACATAAATCTATTGCATTTTAAGGACATTATAGCCCATTTTTCTCACTTGTAGCAAGCAATTTTTTTTTACTTTCTTTTCTACTTTAAAAATTGAAATTAATAATGGAGAAGAAACGCTCAGCAGCAAAGAGCGGCATGCAACCACAGGCAAGAATCAGTCTAAAAGCATTTCCGCTCCACATTTTTCGGTATGAAATTAAGAATTTATGAAAAACAGAGAGCTGCACTGGCGGGCGATAGCATATTGGCCATGTGTTTCGAGGTAATAAATTTCAACAGCCAGAGAAATGAGGCGGAGCATAGCTGATATGGCAGTCAACCATTTATAAAAATGATAGCAAAAGCCAACAAAAACAACAAAAAAAAGGCAGAAAAAAAGAAATGCGAAAAAAAACTAACAGCTTAACCAAATTGCCTAGAAAAATCCAAAGGCTTCGCAGCAAGTCGCCTGAAAAGAGTGGAGAAAATAAAATGAAACTTCAAAGCAGCGAGATGCAAAAGACCCAGACGAAGACAAGCCAAGCCAAGCCAACCACATGCACACACACACACGCAACACATAACATAAAAATGAGAATTTGTTAGGCGTCGAAAAGACGTTCCGAATTCTATGTTTCATTTTATTTATTTCCTTTTTTTTTGTATACGCCGGCATGAAAGAGCCCAGAAAAATGGCAAAAATGTGTGACTTACATGACATACATATTGATTTTTTTTAATTAAATATTAATGAGGCACAAAGAGGCGAAAGATGTGACTGCAAGAAGCAGCGCCAGCAAACAAATATTACGTGTAATGTGGAAAAAAAGAAAAAGAAATAAAAAACACACAACCAACGCAGGGATGCATTGAGGCACGAAGACGAGCATACAAATTGAGGCAAACAAGCAGATACCAGATAGTCGTATATTGTGCGGGACTTGCGGGACGTGCAGAGAGTGGGTATTCAAATTGCGAGTAAAATGTTTTGAACGACTGTGAACTCAAAAACGGCAAACGAAAAATGAACTCGAGCGCTGAGTTCACAGTGGAGGCGCCAACTGTCGCCAAGCAAGCTGCAAGACGTGGAGGGCATTGGCTTTGCCGCCTTTCTAGGGTGTGCACCACGCTAGGCGCCTCTCCTACCCACAAACACACACATAATCATAGACATGCCTAACAATATAGCTCGTTTACAGTTACAAAACACATTGCTTCAGTCTAAATCTCACTTGGAGCCCTTGCGGTGGCGTGCGTGGCCTAGCTGACACAGCTGGTTGGGCATACTAAGAAAAGAAAACAGAGCAGACAGACAGACAGTCAAGAAATTAAAAGAAATAACAACAAGAAAAATCAATTCCGTTTGCCGCGCCCTGAATACAAATCCCAATACGACACACAACCATCGAACATGAGCGCGAAGGAGGGGGGCTTGAGGCGGCCAAAGCAAACAAAATGGTTATGACAACATTTTTTTCTGATTATTATTTGTGCTGCCATGCATTTGTTGTTATTGCTTTTTACGCTAACTGTGCTTGTTGTTGCCTTACGCAAACATTGTGTTCTCATATAAGTGGGTTACATTGATTTTATTTGAATGGAAAGTACAATTACATCAATAACGGTAATATACTGGGCATCAAGTTTAACTGGGAAATTCTTTTTTGTTTGAAAATTGTAGCATTTAGTTGAGGAAATGTTTATTGCCTTGAGTGAGGTTGTGACAAGCTAACATTTGGAAAATACTCCTGAAAAGCTCTTGGAAGCTCAATCAGTCAGTTGGAATTAAACAAATGAGCATTGTTAGGCCTCTTCAGAGATAACCTTTAGGTAGTTTAGTTATATATATATATATATATATATATATATATATATATTTGGCGTGGAAACCGCTTTAAGCGATTATAGCCGAATCCACCCGAGCGCGCCACTCGTTTCTCCTTTTTGCTTTTTGGCGCCAACTGGAAACACCAAGTGAAGCCAGGTTACTTTGCACTTGGTCTTTCCACCGGAGTGGAGGTCTTCTTCTTCCGCGGCTTCCTCCAGCGGGTACTGCATCGAACACTTTCAGAGCTGGAGTGTTTTCATCCATTCGGACAACATGACCTAGCCAGCGTAGCCGCTGTCTTTTTATTCGCTGAACTATGTCAATGTCGCCGTATAACTCGTACAGCTCATCGTTCCATCGTCTGCGGTATTCGCCGTTGCCAATGTTCTGAGGTCCGTAAATCTTACGCAAAACCTTACTCTCGAAAACCAAGAGTCGTCTCATCAGATATTGTCATTGTCCACGCCTCGGCGCCATACATCAGGACGGGAATAATGAGCGACTTGTAGAGTTTGATTTTTGTTCGTCGAGAGAGGACTTTACTTTTCAATTGCCTACTCAGTCCAACGTAGCACCTGTTGGAAAGAGTGATTCTCCGTTGGATTTCAGGGCTGACATTGTTGGTGTTTTTAACGCTGGTTCCCAAGTAGACGAAACTATCTACTACTTCAAAGGTATGACTGTCAACAGTGACGTGGGAACCAAGACGCGAATGCGCTGACTGTTTGTTTCATGACAGGAGATATTTCGTCTTGTCCTCATTAACCGCCAGACCAATACGCTTCGCTTCTTTATCTAGTCTGGAAAAAACAGAACAAACCGAGCGGTTGTTGTTTCCGATGATATCAATATCAACGTCAGTTTACATAGCCGTATTAGTTTTGTAGGGATACCAAATTCAGACATCGCGTCATAAAGGCAGCTCCTTTTAGTTACCAAAGGATTTTTTAGAGAATCGAGACTGACCATTGTTATGATCAACTCTTCTTCTTCTTTACTGGGGTAGACACCGCTCTTGTCATTATAGCCTTCTCCACCTAGTCTTTCAATGGGGCTGAGGTCTTCCTCTGCTTTCCCCGGCGGGTACTCTATCGTATACTTTCAGAGCTGGAGTGTTCTCATCCATTCAGGCCACATGACCTAATCAGCTGACTATTACGTGTGTATGTCAATGTCGCGATATAACTCGTACAACTCAAACTCGAATGTGATATTCGTGGTAGCCAATGCGCAAAGAACCATAAATTCTCCACAAAACCTTCCACTCGAAGCCTCGGATGGGAATGATAATAAGAGGCTTGTAGAGTTTGGTCTTTATTCATCGAGAAAGAGAATTGGTAAGACTGATACTGCCTTGGATTTCATTACAGTTGGTGTTAATGCTGATTCCAAAATAAGTGAAATTCTCTTCAAAATTGTGTGAAGTGACCAACAGTGAAGTGGGAACCGAGTCTCGAAAGGGTTGACTGTTTATTGGATGGCAGATGATATTTGATCAAACCTCACTGAATGCTTAAGGTACTTTCTAGCACTTTAAAAGCCGACGTATTAATCGGGATACTCTCTTCTATGCTTCATAAGTATCTTCATCAGATCCTTATCAGATACGTTTCTTATGGTTTTACCCTTGGACCTGGCTTCCCCTTGTTTTTTGAGGTTATATTTAGCCCTAAGGACGCTTGGAAATTGATGTAAAAATATCAAATTATACCGTTAATGGCTTTGTTGCAGATATTTCTACGAAAACTTGTTCGTGACATGTCGTCACGTCCGCCATGTACTTATGTATGTGGGCTTGTATATCGCTGTGTTTGTACATAATACATTTGACCAATTTAAAGATGAGTTTCTTTTAATATCCTACCGATACAGCGCCCAGTCGCCTAACTAATTTACGTGTGTGGTAATGCCACAGTCGCGTCGCTGGGCGCAGGACGGCACCGCTACGCACCGGCGGAAACGGATATGTGTGGAGAGCGGATACGCGGATATGATGGCGGAAATGAGCACTCTTACATACATATATTTATGTAATGAAGCGAAATAACTATGCGTGAACATATGTGAGTATGTACATACATTCGAAAAGTACCATATAAGTGAGTTTGCCTGCGAAGCAGCCACACCGACCATATAATTACGAGACGAATACTGCGTAGAGTCAACTTATTTATACGAGCGTCGGCATATATTGCGCCAATATTTCATTATGGCTTACCAAGAACGCGTGTTTTAAATTTATAGGAAGCACAAGCAAATCTAATTAGATAGCAAGAACTATAAAGGCAGCTCAACAACTCAAAGAGGCATGCCACATGTATTGTATGTGTCATTTGTGGCAAAGTGTTCGAAGAGGGGCGAGAGTGTAGTTGGCCAAAAAATGTAACAAATATTTCGGTAAGAAGCAAATATTTTGGCTACAAAGCACCGGAATGTGAGAACAAATGCGGCATGCATGTTGCACACATACATATGTACACAAGTACCGTTAGTGTGTGTGTTTGTGTCAAAAAGAATTATTTCGACAGGAAACAAGGGAATGTCTGCCTGGCTGACTTTTGTTCAGCACGAAGGCATAAACTTTTCAACTTTTAAATGGTTTCTGTTTCCGTTTCTGTTTCTGTTTCTGTTTTCGTTTTTTTTTTTCTTAATTTTGGCAAAAAAGACAAAACTTGTAAAACAAAAACATGGCAGAATTTACACAGAACTACAAGTGGAGGTTGTTAATACAGTAAGTATGCTCAATATAGATGTTTCCAGGAAAATCTAATATCAATGGACATATGGACATAACACAAAATCGCATCAAAAATTTTTCAGAGATTTCATTATTTTTGCCAATATAAATATATTTCTAACTCCTCGCCTTTCAAATATGACATAAGACATATTATCTAATAGCTCAATAACTTGCTTCAAGTCAGCATTGCTTGCAACAAATCGTTCACACAAAGCGCTGACGTAACAAACTTTGATAGCATATTGTCGCATCGCATTTGTGGAAGCGTAAATTAAAGTGCTCAGCCATATATTGCTGTCTGCTGTAAGAGGCTTAAAAAATATGAAAATCAAGCAATAACTGTCTTTTGACGAAATTCGAAGAGACACTCGGCGCTCCATCTCTACACGCTGCGCTTCCCAATCAAATGACTGCGCCTCCCCAACGGCGTCGTGCCCACCGCACCACCAGCACATACTCGTAGAGTCAGTGCCATCAATCTACGTATTCTTCCAGGCGCGTGCACAATTCAAAACTCAAATAACGGTTGTCTCTATTGGCAGCCGAATAACACATCGACAGCGGCGTTGCGCTGTCACAAGTGGCACGGCGTGCGGCGCGCAGTGGCAAAAAGCGCCATGACATGCTTGATATGAACATTGATATGATGCAAGCGCCGGAAAGGATGGCGCTTTGCCTAGCGGTGAACGGCGAACGGAGTGCTCGTGCACTGACGAGCAACGAACTACACGTGGCAGCGCTGGAGTGGCGTAGCGTGGCGCGGCATAATTTGGAGCGGCATGGCATGGCATGGCGTGGCGTGATGTTGTAGCGTGAAGGTAAATGGAGCAGCACAAAGCGGCACAAAAAGTTGGCTGCCGTTATTACTCTTGTCAATTCTATGAGCGCACGAAATGAGAATGTACAAACACATGGCATATTCAGTGCGCCATGTTTCATTGCTCGCGTGTCTGTGTGTGTGTGCGTGCGCGCATGTTTGGCCCACAATGCTAGATGTCACGAAAGTTATTACTTTTTTACGTCGCATCCTTTGCCTCACCGCCAGCAGCACTCATTCGTTCTATGCATTTCCCCCTCTCTACTGTTTGCCACTCGCGCCCCAATTGCTTGTTTGGTTCATTTGGCGTCTGCTGCCGTGTGCTTAGTGAGGTTAGTTGCGCCTCCACTTGACAACAACACCGACTCAATTCCAAGCATTCATTTCAATAATTCTATATCATATACAGGGATATGTATCTCACACAACTCTTTCACCGTTATTTGAATTCACGCTTTAATATTTATTTTTTTACATTTCAGCATTTGTGGTGCGGTTTTCAAGACTCAGGTGCGCGACGTCCCTATTCATATTTTTATTTGCACTTTCATCAGTGCAGGTTGTTTCGGTGGAGGGGTGGAGCTGTGTGCCAGCATATGGACCCCAGGTGTGAAGTAAATTAAAAGTTATGACTGTTCGCCGCCAATGCAAAAGCAAATGAAGCCAAAGGTTTCAAACGCCGCGTGTTGCGAAACAAATTCCTATCGATATAACGGCAATTTTTGGGACCGTTGCCAAACTTTGCCGCAAAGTTTAGATTAAGTTTCGATTTTTTTTTTTTCAAAGTATTTTGAAGTTTTACAACTTTTGTTTATTTTCTGTATTTAGGAATAAGTTTTTCTACATTTAATGCGCGAATTCTATTTGTTACGGTTTATTTAAATGTCGTCTTTAAGCTTAAAAAGAATTCTTAGTAAATAGCTTTGGTCAATTCATAGTATTGTGCTTTGGCAGGTAAGCTTTGTCTGGCCAAATTGACAAAGTTTTTGAATTCTACAAACTTTTGATTTTCCTCAAATTGTTGTGTGAACAATTATATATGGGTGTGTTCATAAAATAGCGGCATACAAGCATACGAGAAATGGCTAAAAGAGACAAAGGCTATCCCGAAAATTGAGTTTGGAAGTATTTCGACAATTGGTCTCTTTTGAAGGCGACAAATTAATATAGACGAATGAATTAGTTTTTTTTTTTATAAAAATTCCCGTTATTTTTTGAACATACATCATACTTTGGATTCTAACAAACCAAAGAACGGTGAGTTCTTAAACCAGAACAAGGAAGCTAGACTTCCATGAAAGGAAAAAAATAATATTAATCTCCGGATAGTCCGTGTAATCTGTTGTATGAAAGATCGCTATATAAATCACGAATAGGTGGAACCTCCTTAATCTTACTACATCTAAAGAGAGAATAAATCTTCGAAAAAAACTTTGACATTCACAACAAGTTGGCGTTGAACCGTTTAGCCGCTTATAGCCGAATCGATGAGAGCGCGCCACTCCTCTCTTTCCATCGCAGTTCGACGCCAGTTGGTTATTCAAAGTGTAACCAGGTCGCTCTCCACCTGGTCCCTCCAACGGAGCGGAGGCATTCCACTCCCTCGGCTTTCTCCGGCGGGTACTGCATCGAACACTTTCAGAGCTGGAGTGTTTTCGTCCATGACCTAACCAGCGTAGCCGCTGTTTTTTTATTCGCGGAACTATATCAATGTCGTCGTATAACTCGTACAGCTCTTTGTTCCATCGTCTGCGGAATTCGCCAATGCCAATGTTCTGAGAACCATAAATCTTGCGCAAAATTTTTCTCTCGAAAACTCCTAGTGTCGTCTCATCTGATGTTGACATCGTCCACGCCTCGGCGCTATACATCAGGACAGGAATAATGAGCGACTTGTAGAGTTTGATTTTAGTTCGTCGAGAGAGGACTTTACTTTTCAATTGTCTACTCAGTCCAAAGTAGCACCTGTTGGCAAGAGTGATTCTGCGCTGGATTTCGAGGCTGACATTGTTGGTGTTGTTGATACTGGTTCCCAGGTATACGAAATTATCTACGACTTCGAAGTTATGACTGTCAACAGTGATGTGGGAGCCAAGACGCGAATGCGGCGACTGCTGTTTGCTTGATGACAGGAGATATTTCGTCTTGTCCTCATTCACCTCCAGACATTCACAACATATTCTGAGTAAATATGGCAATCGGTAGAGCGATCAAAACAGCTACGACCCTTAGTCTTCAAACCGTCCTAATAAAATAATAAATTCAAATTGTAATTTCCTCATCTAGTTATAGTCTTAAGAGCTTAAATTTTTCCCAAAAATTTATTGTCTGATCAAAATTAAAATCCCTTCACATAGTTAGGGGCACACCATACATACGCGCTCAAAAGAAAATTAAGCAAAATATTTGGTCGCGGATAATAGCATTTTCCAATATCATCATGGAACGGCGCAGAAAATTTGCAATTTTAATGTCTCATTTCCGCGCCTCACTGCCTCCGCCAATGGCTCAGCATAACCAGAAAAAGGATGGATAACGGTCATATGCACGAAATACCTATCCGGCAAAGCTTAAGAACTTATTTTTCTTACGTGAAAAGAAATGCTTTGGCGCTATCTACTGCCACACACACACACATGCACATACATAAACACCGTTATATACTCGTATATATAGAAGTAAGCGCACCTGTGTGCCGCAACGAGATTTACAAATGAAAAAAGGAATAGAAAATATATGCGAAAAAACACAACCCTTAAGTAAGCATAATAGCAACAACAAGCAAGCAAACCACGTTAGCACCGCAGCCAAAAGAAAGTGGTAAGCGCTCGAATAGGTAGCAGCATCTTAACAACCCCATTAAAGCTTAGCGAAAGTAAGCAAAATCAACCAGCTCGCACATTCCGAATAATCCTTTTTTATTTATGCACTGGCAGGCGCAGCGTAGCAGCGTTGCCTTCGGACTCGCTTTCGCCTTCATTGCCGTTGCAGCCGCCACAGCCACAGTCGTAGCCGCAAATTTATGTGCTCGACACACACACATAATTCCACATTTGGAATTCACTTTCAAGGCGTATGAAACGCACGCAAACAGATGCACAGTGGACCCTCATTGGGATCTATGGCGTTAGCAATAAGTATAAGGGCACCATCTGCAATGCCGCTTGTACTCGTTGTCCCTCACATAAACCCCCCATCACGGGTGTCCACAGTGTCCTCTCGTCACGAAAATCACTTAAGACGCAGCAAATATGAGAGAAAGTGGCATAAAATGGGAAATGTTGAAAGATGAGCAGCTGCGAAGAAGCGCAGGTGGGGAGCGCAATGTTTGAGTTCAATTGTATATGTGTGCGTGTGTGTGTGTTTGGGTATTAGCGCAGGAAATCGCATATATATATACGTACATATAAGCCCTTTTTAAAGTGAAATTAGGCTATTTGCGATAGCGCCGCTGTCATTCACACGCTTGTATATGCATTTGTTTGTGTTTGTATGTGTGTGTGCAATTTAGGGTCGCATGTGACCCGCCGTCTTAATAACTTAACACTGTGAAGAGGACTGCAAGAAAGGGTTCTATATTGTTTTTGTATAATAATTTATTTATTTTGCTAAATACATACGTTTTGCTCGGGCACTACATTCTCCACTATTAAGTAATAGCCATGCGGATGGACGTGGCGTATGAGCAACTTTTTGGTATTGACTTTATAGAGATTTGGAAATGTGGGAGAACTGCCGCCAGTCATATGGAGACCACATAAATGAACTGAAAAATTTTGTAACTGCAAAATGGATCCGAAACTCCTTGATATATGAGACATTAATTTGGATTTTATCTATAAAGATGCTGGTGAGTACTTCCTTTTAGTGAGAAAAACTTAAGGGGGTATTCTGGTCTAGGATTTTGAAAAAAAAAATCCTTTTTTTTTGCATATTTTGAAAGTTTAGATATTCGAAAATATGACCTTGGAAGGATTTTTCAAAATTCGAAAATTCGAACGGTCTCCTAAACTTTAAACGCGTTTTTATCGTAACTACTTTTTTTGAGGTGGTTGACATGATATCTCAAGTTCTACTGAACCGATTCCTGAAATTTGGTATATATCTTCTTTATACATTTCTCTATCGTGTCTGCCTTGAGTTTCCAAAAATTTTGATTTGAAGTATTTTTAAAAAATTCGAAAAGGTCGAAAAAATCGGGTCAAAAAAAATTTTTTTTCAAGTCGACGCCATTTTGTTATTTTGTTTTTTTTCTGAAAATGGTCAACCCGATAACGACATCCTTGCTAATGAAGAATCTTCTTGTCTTTTTGTGTTTTAGATCTCTACAAGTGTTGAAATCACGTCAACCAGGACGCTCCGTTTTTTTTTTTTTGAATCCCCCACTCCACCGGCCCATATTTCGACGAATTTTGGTTTTTTTCTTGCTATTTTTTTATATTATTAAAATGTCAATAAAAAAACATATATAATAATGGAAAAAATGTTTTCATTTGTTTATATTAGTTTAAAAAAAGCCTAAAATTCATGCCAGACCAGAATAGCCCCTTAATGGGAAAAACGAATGCCAAAACCGTATATTACCATTAAATGTTAAAGATAAATTTGAAAAATTTGTATTTTTTGATTTCAACTAATAAATAGGAATCATTTTGAAGACGAATAAACCAATATTGTTAAAATTTTTGAATATTTTTTTCGAAAACCGAAAATTCCCGTTATTTTTTGAACACACGTCATATGTCTTCTCAGCTGTCTGCTCAACTGACCAATTAAATCGTATATTTTTAACTTCACTTTCTTATGTGTGCTCAGCCTAAGCAGCGTGCTGCTGCATAATTACATTAACGAGCACATAACACTTCAGCTACTTTATGAGAGAGAGGTTTAGGAACTTTTTTTAATATTTAGTTAACGCACGGCGGGTGTTCCTAAGTCGTTGTAACCACAAATTGTTTTTATAGACAAACCATATACATTATGAGCAACTTTTCTGGGAGGGCAACTCAAGAAAGCTCACATGCTCTGCCATCTACAAATTTCCTTTATGAAATATGCCACATACTTTCTAAAGCCGCTGTTATTGCACACCTTAAGCAACATCATAAAATGTGAAATATGCCACTTAAGTGGCTTACTACACCACCTTTCACCTTTGCAACACAACTTAAGAAAAGAGTTTCGCACAATGCGGCTTCCGAATGGGTGAGCCAGCGAGTGAGTGAGCGAGTGAACGAGCCAGCCAGCCAGCCTTAGGATGCAGCAGAAGTGCTTAGTATGTGCGTTATATGCGTCCGCTTATTCGATGTTATTGAAAAAGTTCTCGCGCTCAGTGCACAAATTAATTCGCAGTAGAAAAGGAATTCAGTAAGTAGCGGAGGTAAAGGAGCTCGTCGAAGTGGAATGTGTGACTGCAATTCTTGCAAAGATTCTTAGTTCCCACTCAGTTGACTTCTGCTAACTTTCACATTATTTCCTACTTTTCTACTTTTTTCTACTTTACTTCTTCACATCTCTGCTTGTTCGCTGTGACTTTTAAACAGCGACTTTTGTGCGCTGCCTTTCAATACTCGGCGAACACACGAAGGCATAAAAACTCAAATAAATTGTTTGCGAACAAGAAAAGTGAAATCGAAGAAAGGAAATCGAAAAGAATTAGTGAAACCTAGTTGTGCTTACAACAACTAACAACACACACACACCAACTAACGGTTTGTAGCGACAGTGGCGAGTGGCATGAGGCGGCATGAAAATGAAATTAATACTTGAAGGTTATTATTACGTGTTTGACTCACGACTGTCGTCGTTTTGTGTCTAACAAGAACTATTGATTGGATAGCAGTCAGGCTACAATTACACACAGGCAAGCACAAACCGTTATATACCTAATCATGACAGGCGAAATTGTAGCGAATAACGGCATTAAGAGGGTTGGCAGTGCTTTACAAAGTGTGTCACACGCACGCATGTCTACCAACTTTCTGTGCTATGAGTAAATGTGTACAGCGTGAGAAACTTGGAAGACACGAGCACTACGCAAATAAGAGTAAAGAATACTGTAAAAAAATTAGAAAATGTTTGGCAGCAGCATTTTAAAATATTCACCATGTCACATAGACTGCAAGCATACATTACGGCGCAAATATGAAGATAAACAGACATACACACACACAAAGTGCGCCTTTGATGTCCTTCGCCAGCACAACTCATAAACTCTCACGGCTCAAACAGCAGAAAGTAGCACAATTTGACGCTCTCAAATATTTACACACACACACACACGCATCCACTGCGAGGCGACTTCATTTGTTTGCTCAAATCTTCATGCTGACCGACAGCACACACTGACACACTGGAGATTCTTCTACACACCAACACACCGCTTTTGGCATATAACGGAAATGCTTGACATTAAAGTTGGTGACACAATAAAAACATACAAATGACCCGCTTACACGCACCACAACAAACGGCCCTCCTCTCTCTCTCTCTCTCTCTCGCTACTACCCCACTCTGCTGCCACACTCGCTTCATTTGTTTGGTCGTCTAAGTCTTCATTGGACTTTTATGTCTTCTTGCGCGCGCTACTTTTGCCAAACTTTTCCCCAAGCTTCTACTGCTTCGCCATATCGTCATGTCTACGCAAACAAAAAGTGGATTACACTCCTTTATTGGCCGGCCGAGAGTGGTGGTAGGCAGGCTGCTTGCTTGTAAGCACATTTAATGCTCCATTTCGAAAGCCGCACTCACTCACCACTTGCCTACTTGGACTTGCTTGAATACAATGGAAATTTAGTATATGTCGGCATTTTGTTGTTGTTGTGTAGCTTGGTAAATTTTATTGTATTTTATTTTCCTTGCTCTTGTTATACGCGTATTCCTCAATTGTGTGGCAGCAGTGGCAAGTTCAATGCGATTTTATGTATTAATCGCCATTAAGAAATTCAAAGCAAAGTCGGTTTTGTGGCAGCCACAATACGCTTTTCGGAATTTATGTGTAAACTTCTCTGTGTGTGTGTGAACCGAAGAGGGGTTTTGAAACTGAGGGTGTGAGATACTTTCATGTATGGTTAAATGTGTGTTCATGTGTGATTTTGGATATTGACCAGCACAATTTGTTTGCTCTTCGCCATGAAATGGGAATTTAGATGTAGAATTCTATTTTGAAGGAAAAGAATTGGAAATTGATCACATGTACTAGAGCAATTGGGATTTTAATTTGAATTTCCTTTTCTTTTTGGTATAAATATGTCTGCCTATTCGAAGTTGAGGCTAAATCTGGAATTTAAATTGATTATAACAAGATAGGTCTACAACTTTGCCGTTCCGCCGTTTTCCAATAGATGTCTCTAGTGTCAAGCACTGGTCGATTAAATCGATTAAAACGTTTTATATCGATCTTGGACATTTGTGTCAACTTTAAACCAACAAAATATTTGTAGAGACCTGTTTGCATCCCAAACTTATTCTCAATTGAAAATGTCACTTTTTGAGCCGAATTCTCGACATTTGCGGAAAATTTTGCTTTTCTTTTTTAATTACAAGAAAAGTGCGACTGAGGCTCATCGAATGCTTTCGGATACGTACGGTGAGGCTTTCCTAAGTGAAAGAACATGTCGCGAATGGTTTCAACGTTTTAAGAATGGTGATTATGAAGTCGAAGACCGGCATGGTGGTGGAAGGGAGAAGATTTTCGAAGATGCTGAATTGGAAGCATTACTGGACCAAGATGCGTTTCAAACCCAAGAGGAATTGGCCGAATCGTTGCAAGTGACACAGCAAGCCGTATCAAAACGCCTCAAAGCCATGGGGATGATTCAGTAACAAGGAAACTGGGTTCCTTATGACTTATGAAACCAAGAGATGTCGAACGACGCTTCTTTGCATGTGTGCAGCTGCTTCAAAGGCACAACCAAAAGGGATTTTTACATCGCATTGTAACTGGCGACGAAAAATGGGTCCACTACGATAATCCTAAGCGAAGAAAGTCATGGGGAAAGCCTGGACATGCCTCCACATCGACGGCAAAACCGAACATTCACGGCGCCAAGGCCATGCTTTGCATTTGGTGGGACCCACTGAGGGTGATATATTATGAGCTATTATAAAGCCAAGTGAAACCATCATAGGAGATCGATACCGAACGCAATTGATGCGTTTGAGCCGAGCGCTTAAAGTAAAACGACCACAGTACGAGGAAAGACACGGTAAAGTCATTCTCCAGCATGACAATGCTCGGCCTCACTTTGCAAAGGTGATTAAAAAATATTTGGAGACGCTGAAATTGGAGTTCTTACCCCACCCGCCTTATTCTCCATCTGACTACCACTTGTTCCGATCGATGGCACACAGTCTAGCTAACGAGCACTTCAGTTCTTATGAAGAAGTCAAAAATTGGATTTATACTTGGATCGACTCGAAAGATGAAGAGTTCTTTCGTCACGGAATACGCATGCTGCCAATAAGTTGGTCAAAAAAAGTAGCTAGCGACGGCCAATATTTTGAATAAAATTTTTGTAACCATTTTTATACAATAAAGCCTTAAATTTACAAAAAAAGGGGGCGGAAGCAAAATTTTAGACCTAATATAATAAGATTTAGACTTTTATAGAAAAACCTTATTCACTCAAGATCGTATCACAACGATACATTTACCCCAATTACTGACCTACTGATCTGGTAATTCATTTAAGATCACTTCAAATCCCACATAAGATCAATATTACACTTACACGAGATTTTTAGAATGTAGCTGAGTACTCGAACTATTTCTCTTGAAATTAATGAGATCGTCTTTTGATTTTTTTTTTTAACTTATACAAAGAATTTGCTCTAAATCGCCTAAAAGTATGCTTCTCGTGCGTTTACTTCAGAGATTCTCATCGGATCAACTTTTGTCTGCTCCATTCTCTCCCATCTTTCTTGTTTAATAAACCCACGGCAAACATGATGTGTCTTCAAAACAAATTTCCAAAGAAATACCAGAAATTGCCAAATACATCAAACTGTTTCTGCCGAAAGTTATGCTTCATTATCAGAGTTCAACATTTGCTGTCTGTCTTGCGCGCTCTGCAAGTTTAATTGCGCTTTTACGTTGAATTTAATGAGTATTTTTACGACAAAACTTTGTAAAGTGAATTGCATAGAGATAACGGACGGCTTTACGACTCCTCTTATCTTTGAGGTTATGTGTGCTGTGCTGTTTAATTATTTTTGTAAACTTGTTTATTCAAATATTTTACTGAATGTCTTTAAAGAATACAAAAATAAAGTATAGTCAAAGTTTCATATGTCTTCTTTGAGAGAAAGAAGTCAAAAGAGACTTGCTGTGGTTTGCGGGTCTACTTGGACTGATATATATACATATATTTGGCGTAGGAACCGTTTTAACCAGAGCGCGCCACTCAGTCCTCCGTTTTGCTTTTTGGCGCCACCTGGAAACACCAAGTGAAGCCAGGTCACTTTGCACTTGGTCTTTCCACCGGAGTGGAGGACGTCCTCTTCCGCGGCTTCCTCCAGCTTGGACTTTGCTTGCTAATATATTTTTGGTTTCGATTTTTGGTTTTTCCCATAAACTATCTACCTTTACCAGTAATTATGAAGTCAAAAACAAATGACCTTGAATGTCTCCGCGTTGTCCCAAAGTGTGCACGTGTGCACGAACTAAAGGAAAATCGAAAACGCAGCGAAGGAAATTAAGGAATTTAGTAGTTAACACAAACGCAATTACAGTGGAGCTTATTTAATTCGAACTTCTATAACTCGAAGATCTCCATAATAATAGAAGTCAAATTTCATACAAAATTTCTGCTATAAATCTAACTTTTCGACCAGAACATAACACAAAATTTAAAAATTTACTATCGAGGCAGATTTTTAAGAATTCCTATCTTCGAGTTAGAGAAGTTCCACTGTATATATTAGGATATTTCGATATATAGTATATGTATGTTTGTAGTGGTTATTAAGTAGCTAGTACTCAGTTGCTTGAGGAGCTGCCACGGACTTATAAGGCAGTAAATACTAATACAAGTATGTAACTAATAAAGATTCTTTCTTGTTTTTTCAGCAGAACACTTGAGTTTATCAAAGCCTACAGACACACAACGAACAACGTATAGCCTAATGCAGTGTAATGTTTGGATAATTAATTTTATTGTCTAAGTTTAGGGCTTTTTTGTTTTTGTTTTTGTGGTGAAAGTAGGCGAGCAATGACTGCAATAGTAACAAAACAAGGCAACAACAGCAACAACAATGAAGAACACTGCTAAGAAGGAATAATTAAGTCACAGCGCAGTGCACAGCCCCAAACAACACCGAATGCGAATGCGAAGGACATTCGTGCTAAAATAAAGAATTGCTGTAAATCTACATTTCTGCGCTTGTGTTTGTATTTGTTTTTGTGTAAAGTGATGGAGTTAGTTAGCATTACATGCTGTATAAATATAGCACAAGCAAGCTGAAGTTCCACACAAATGTTTCACATTTCATTGTTTTAACGCTACGGACACCCCTCACTCCCTTTCTTCCTCTCACCCGCCTCTTCTTCGCCCTTACACTCCTGCTCTCCTCATTTATTGCAACTACAATGGACACTCTCGGCTTGAATGCGTTATTACACCGGCTGTCGGCGCATGCCGCAGTGGCGAAATGACACACTCAGCCAGCAGTCAGGCGGCTACTGCAATGAATGCGAACCTTCATTTGCCTTTGTGTTGGCAAACATTTGTAAATGTTAATATTTTCACAAACAACAAATGACGTTGTTGTTGTTGTTGCTCTGCGCTGTGTCTATGCATTATTCGTTTGCTTTTATGTCCATTTGTCTTTGCATTCTCATTTCATCTATTATGCCAACTAATAACAACGGTAAGTCGGTTTTACAAACACACACACACTCTCACACATACACAGTTAAACACCGATATTTCAATGTTTGTATGTATGTGTGTGTGTGTGTGTGTGTGTGAATTATCAGCCATATGCCACATGTCGCTTGACTAGGAATATTTAACTGCGTGTACGTGCAACATACGCCACCGCCGCCGCTGCCGCATAGTGCGCTGTACTACTTAACAACCAACCAACCAATACACACACATACACACATACACATATTTGTGAGCAAATAATAGAATATTCATTATGTGCGCTCTTTGTTCGTTGGTCACATATTTCACCGGACGGTCGGTGTGCCTTCTGTTCATTTCCTTCAGCTGTCACATAAATAAAGTAAATGTGTAAATGCGCATCTATAAACTCGTCGTTTACACGGTGGAGTCTGGTTGTTTGTGCCAAAGCAGCAGTTAAATTTATACAACTGTAGCGGCAGGTTAAAACTGGTTTGTAATAAATCAATTTTCGCATACAACTTGCTTTGACGATACAGTTTAAGTTTCATGTTCTGCAGTAAAGTGTTGAGGTTAAAAGAAATTCTGAGATCGAAGTGAGATTTAATAGGAAAGTTTTCACAAAAATCAATTTATATTTGTGAGGTTCTCATACTCTCTGGATGTCATTTCCAATGTATATAGTAAAATCAACAATTTATTAGCAAGTCCTTGTCTATTTTGCATATCTCAAACCCACTTTTTTCAGCCCATGGCCAGGGAAACTACTACTGAGAGACATGGAATAACCTTTGGCTTTTTCAAACGTATACAAAATTATTTAAAGATTGTAAAATGGCCTTAGAAGAGTCCAATCGTCAACATTTTATTTATTGATATTCATATACAGTGGAACTTCTCTAACTCGAATCACCATAATCTACAAAACAACTTCGAGTTAGACAGACTTCCGAGTTTCAGAAGGTAATTTGTTTGACTTCTATTGCCAATTCAATAGTTCGAATTATGGAGAACTTCGAGTTAGAGCAGTTCGAGTTATGGAAATTCAACTGTATATTCAGTTCTGTAACGATGCCCCAGCCTCCATATTCGCCCGACATAACTCCGGTTGCCTTTTTGCTATTTCCAAAAATAAAGAGAGCCTTAAAGAGCTATCGCCTAACAAACAAGAAATCGCTGAAAGCCGAAGGCTATCCAAAAAACTGCGTTTAAGAAATGTTTCGACGTTAGGAAGAAGCGCGGGATAAGCAAATAATATCAAATAGGGACTATTTTGAAGGTGGCAACAACAATAATGTAGATGAATAAATAAATATTGTATCAAAAAATTAATATTCCCGTTAGTTTTTGAACACATCTCATATATCCTTTCGACAGAAAACAAATTTTTACGATATTTAAGTTATTAGTTCTTACGATAAATATATATTTGCGTGCTACAACATCCATATATGCTGTCTATTGTGATTAGTTAGTGATCTCTCAGCAACTTACAGTGCAAAGATCTCAGCAAGCGACCAACAGATGACACTCTAATTACCAACCTGACACTTGTTTCTACCAGCCGCAAGGAGCAATCAAGAACACAGGGTTCCACAATTTGCTTGATTTTGGTAATATTTTGACATGCAGATGGCACTGCAAAAGCTGACTTGCATAAATTTGTTGTTTTTGTTAAGAAGTCAAAGAGGTAGGGCTCCAGCTTGCTTGTCACTTGCAGGAACTCTTGCTCATTAACGCCAACCTATGCTTTAACATAAACGATCATTATTAATGGATAAAGCGGTACTATATTCCGTTAGAATACAATATTCATTACCAGAAACACTCCAATATCATACACTTACATACTCACATACAAACATTCCAACTCTTACTGCAGGCGGCAGCCTCAACGCAGTGACTTCTTAGTGGAACAGCGGAACCTCCATGCACTTCACGAATTCTTACAGAGACTGCACTCAACAATTGTTGTAAAAGCGTTTAACTATATTTTCCAAGTATAATTTGCACTAAATTCACATTTTTAACTAAATTCTATCACGAGACGCTGCGCACTGAAGCACTTTGCTGAAATGGCGGCGGAAATTTGACAGAACACAGTGCTGCATTTTCTATCCGAAAAAGTGTTGGTGGTATTCACTGTTTGGCGAAAAAGAATTCGAACGCGTTGCCAACAATCTAACTCGAATCACCATATTCTACAAAAAAACTTCGAGTTAGAGAGACTTCGAGTTATAGAAATTTCATTAAAACATATAAATTTTGAAAAAGCTGTAAAATATAGATTTATACCCTTTTTTATTTAGTTACTTCGCAAAAAATTTTTATGGACATACGATAAAAGATGTTTTCTGTAATTTTGTTTGTTGTATTTTGCTTTTGTTTGGCTCTTGACGTCTATATCTTAAGCCTTTGTTATACGATTTATGAAATCTATAAGTGTAATATTATATTTTTTGTTCGCCTCCGTACAATAAAGCCTCGATAGTAAAGAATAGATTTTGTATTTTGCCCTTGTCGAAAATTTCGATTTATGGAAGGAAATTTGTATGAAAGTTGCACTCTACTGTCACTCCAAAATTTCGAGTTATGGAGATCTTCGAGTAATAGAAGTTCGAGTTATGGAAGTTCCACAGTAATACCAACTAATATCTCTTGTTTAACTTAACGCATTTGCTTACACTTTAATTTCATACACACACCTAATGCGGAAGAAGCCGCTGATATCATGGCACTCAGTGCATTAAATTATAAAATGAAAGATTTTAACAAAATAATCTATTTTTTGTTGTTGTAATTGCAACTCATAAATATTTTGCTTTTCGTTTCATAATATTCCGCACCACCCTGTGAATACCCCTAACAAATTCGTTCGGAGTAAATGCAGTGCTGCGCTTGTCAGTTTCCGCCGCCATTTAAGCTCGACGCGTCGGTTTCGTTGCCGCGAGTGAACAATTTGGTGAAAATTATCAATTTCTCTTGTAATTCTTATGAAAATATAGTTTCTTGTGTAGAAAGTGTTTCCTCGAAGTGTTCGCTACTAGGAAATCATGAAATATCTGTGCGGGCGTAGTGTTTTCATAGAAAATCCGTGTAGTAATCAGTGTAGTGTGTGCCTGCCAAAGGCAATGCAGTTGAGCGCATTAGAATGAAGATATTCTGAAGTGCAGCAGTGCTTAGCACGCTGGATGAGCGTCAAATTGGGTTTTGCAGCTTCGAAAACCTCAAGGTAAGACGAAATTAATGAAAATTTGTTAATATGCAGAAGTTCTATTGAAGTGTCTTACAATGTATATATATGTATCGCTGCATTCGTGTTGCTTGTTCTTTACAATAACAACAATATGTGCAGCCAATATGCGCTAGTCGTTGCCGCGCCACCTGTTGGCCAAGCGCTAGGTTAGGCTAAATTTGATCAGCAGGCAATCATTCACAGTATAATTACGATGTAAGACGAACGTAAAAACGTATCGTATGCGTTTATCGTGTAATATCGTAAAAATTACACGTTATTTGTTAGAGAAGTGATATTTTTGAAAAAGTAATGAAAATAATAATAAAATTTGATATGTATTGCTTAAAAAATTCCAATCAATTTTTTTTAAATAAATATTGATTCAAATAATTGCTGACCAAGAAATAATCTTATATTTGATACGTATAATGAAATATCGTATATTATATTACTATATTATAATATCGTATTATTTTTTTTCAGAGAAGTTTAAGAATTTTTGCTATTATATTTAATGTATTTATAACAAAAAAAAAAAAAAAAACAAATAGAATTTTTTTGCAGGTTTTTGAGTCGAGCTGTACGAAAAATTATCCGGTTTGGCTCACATTTGGATGGATTTATGAGGGATATCGTAAATTTATATCTATATTGAACCTGATTTGTTCTTAATAGATATATTTTTGACAAATTGCCACATTTTAAACTTGAAACAGTTATTAAATGATCTCAATGATCTTATTTATTCCTAAAATTAAGCGGTTAGGGGTAGTCAGAGACACCAAAAAATGAGATTGATGATTTTGCTATTAAATCATGTTATTTTACAAAAGTAATAATATGGCATTATTATACAATGTTTTGACTTAAAGTCACGAAAATTTGAAAATAAAAATTTATAATTTCCAAAGTTATAGCTGTCTGTGTAGACCCAGTTTCAAAAAAAGGTCCTCGCGGTGACAATCATAAGTCCTTGGAGATTCATTCAAAATCAATCGGATAAAATAAATTAGTTTTATAAATAGATAATCCTGGGCCTGATCCGAAGCTCTTTTTTCAAAAATTAACAAAGTGGCGGCCTCAGGACATTTTTTTTAGATTTTCGGAAAAAAATCAACAGTTAATTGGTGTTAAAAAATCGAAATTTTGAAAAAAAAATCCTTCGGATCAGGCGGTTATCGAGTTACAGTTGTCACCAGTTGAAAAAAACATAGTTTTGAGATAAACGCATTTAAAGTTTGACACTAGTGTTTTGGAGTGTGCCTGAGAGCTCTTTGTTATTTGTCGAATAACTCGAAAAGTAATTATCGGATCTACTTCAAATTTTCAGATAATATTTTTTAAGATTTTACTTTTAACGAAAATGCAAAAAAAAATGATTTTTTGAAAATCCTCACTACCCCTAACCTCTTAATCAAATTATAATTAATATACGTATATTTTTCTACCACGATCACTACTCACCTTATTTTCAATCAAAATGTATTTGATTCAGTAGATTTGGTACTTTTCGTGTTGTTGTATTTGTATATTTTTGTGACACTTTTATTTTTTAAATATATTTTTGCTCAAAGCATCAGTAATTGCAATTTTTCTTAAATTCACAATTCTTTTAAATTTTTTTATTTTTATTATGACGTTGATTACATTTTTCTTGAATTTTTGCCTTGTTTTTATAACTTTTCATATTTTTTTAAGCCACTGCTTTTATAACGGAACACTTTTCAACAAACTCAAGCGCAATACACTGCACTGCTTGCATTATTACAAGTTGTTGTTGTTGTTGTTGCTGTTATTATTACAACTTTCTATTGAAACTTCTGCAACTTGTGACGGCGACACTTGGCTGCTGAAAGTTTTCATTTACCGCTTAACTTGCACGAGTTGTAGTTTCTTTTAGCCTTTGTGTTCTAAATTTGTTGAATGCGGCGCTCGCTGTCGTCATAGAACTCGCAGCGTTTAATTATTACAAGTGTTGTTGGTTTTAGTTAACGCACAAGTCTTGCAATATCGCCGTCTGATCTGCTTTGCATCACTTGCCTTCGTGCAATGGTTGCTTTTGTTGTATTTGTTGCCGCATTTAACTGTCGCATGACTCAGAAGTTGTCGGTTTGTTGGTTGCTCAGTTAACAGTTATTTTTACAATCAAAACGTCGTGTTTTCGTCGCTGCACTTCTTCAGTTGCAGCGTGCTTTTCTCGTTGTTGTTGTTAATGTTGCGCCTAAAGTTGTCCTGCCATGCATTGCGCTACTGCATCCGGTGCCTGCCTTTGGTATGCAAAGTGTTACTTTCCTGCCTATTTCCTTCCGACTTGACTTCCTTGTGCCACCGGTCGTCGCTGGCATAACGGACGTGTCGGACACACGATACAGCGTCAACTGTCACCGCGCTAGCCTCACACCGTTGCCAGCCAATGCAATGCAACAATGATTTAACGAACTGTCGCGCTGACCGAGCAGCTGAACAACGGTATGCGCTGCCCGTTGACTGACACGTTTCCTGATTTTCTAAATTGAATATTTACCGCCGCTGCGACGACAACAAACTACAAGACAAGACGATGACGATTGCCTGCGACTGACGTAGTCCGCAGGCGTTTGCTACTGTTGTTGGTTGGATTTTATTTGCTGGGAAAGTGGGACTTGAGGTAATTTGCAGTAACGTCAACGAGTAGTGTGTTCGAAAAGGTAGTTCTTATTGTTAAGTTAGTGTGATGTTAAGACCTCAGTTGTGTTTGAAAATACTCAAGGTTCTCACTAGCCGAAGCGCTGCCTTTGAATTTCAATGTCAATTTGAAAGGCTTTGCCTACCTTTGCAATACTCGAACTGTGGAATTGTGAATCTTTTGGCAATATTTTTGGAAATAACAGTTACTTGCTTTGTTTTTCTTCTTCTTTATATTATTTTTTTTTTATTATTTATAAGCTATTTGGATTGGATTGTTTTGAATTGGCAGCAGGTTACATACATAGGTTAGGAGTAGTAGTAGCAGTTGCCCAAACTGGCGTGAGTTGAAAGGATAATCTTTTATTTTTGTTTAAATATTTTTCAAGTAATTTTTGTTTTTGTTTTCACAAGCATTGGAGATTTTTTATATTTTTTTATATTTTTCAATTGATATTTACTGATACCACTTGGCAATCATTTAATGTTTTACCAAGTTTCATTTAATATATTTTTTATATATTTTTTAAAATATTTTTCTTGAATGATTTCACGCTTAAACCACTTAACTTCACCTCATAACATTTATGATTTGTATTCAAAACAATTTCTCTTCCATTTTAGTTTTTTAGTACATATTCGTAATTTAATTCATATTTTTATTTACGGATTTTTCACTTTTTTCACTATTTTTTCCGCACATTCACCACACTATTGTATTTCTTGATATCTCTTTCACCTGCACAATGCTGTGCTTTTGCCATAATTTTCATTTTATTTTGCACTCTTTACTTACGTTAACTTTTTTATTCAATTTGCATATTCTCGCTTTATTGCTTTGTATGTTGTTTCTGGCCCCCGTGCGTTTTGCTCACACTCGCCTTTTGTACGTTTTTTCATCTGCCACACACACTTGCACACAGCTTTTGTTTGTGTTGTTGATTTGCTTTTGTTTCACTGTATTTATCACTTGCTTTATGTTTCGCTATTTCTGACAATTTCAAATTCACCACACACACTACGATGAGCGAAACAACATTGCTATACGACTGCATAAACAGACATCCTTCAAGCATGGCGAGCGCACTCGCTACACTCGCACTCGTCGCATTTGCAACGACTAGCAACAGCATAACCAACAGCACGAACGTTTCACGAGCGAAGCGCTCAAATTTGCGCTCAATCGCATCAATCACAGCGTCGACAACTCGAATTCGCTCGCGCTGAGTCGCATTAAGCCACCGTACTCGCTGCTCGCTGGTAGAAGCCTTGCTGCCTGCCTGTGTAGTGTTGCCAGTGCATACAAGTTGCTCTTGCTGTTGTTGTTGTTGTGTTTCGTTTCGAGGCTGCTTGTAGTCCTTGTGGCGCTGTGTGTTTGTTGCTGTTGCTACACCTTCACTTGTGCGCTCGGCTTTCGTGCCACTTGACGCTTGCAAAATCTTCAGTTGCTTGGCTACTTCAAAGTCACGTCTGCTGCTTGCGCACTCAGCATTCGCGCTGCAAGCGGAGCGGTCGTCCACTGTGTAGTGGCGCTGGTAACCAGAACTGGCAGTACATATGATGCCCGCACGCAACGAGTTAACCTTCTGCAGCAGACTGTTGCTGCTGGAATGCGTCATCGGAGTGAGTTGGGTGGGCGCTGGGAAGATGCTGCTTGTTGCTGTTTACCGTGTGACTGGCTGCTGCAACGAATGTCGCGAGGCATGTAGGGTCCGCCCCGCCGTCAAGCATTTGGCCATGTGGCATGCAACATAACTGGCATTGTTTTTCCGCGATTTTCAATTTCAATGTTTTTGTTGTTTTGATTTTGTATTACAACAACATTTCAGATGCGCTGTGTTACACGCCCTCCTAGCTGCCAGCCCCGCCAATAGCCCCACGGCGTGTGTGAGCATTCAACACAGCGCTGCCACACTGCACATTCAAGGTTACTCAGCGAGTAAGCAATTAAACGAATGGCGGCGGGTGTGTGGAGGCTAAGGTCCCTTTCACTTTGTTGTTTTTGTTTTTATGTGTGTCAATAGTAATAATTTGATATTTTATTGCTTCTACAACTGGCGTTTTCGGTTTTTGTTGCTTTACGCCTTAGTCAGGCATAACTTTCACGTCAAACCCCTAAAAATATGCCTCGTTCGCACGAAAAGCTCATTTCAGCCCGTTATTCACTCGCGTACCACACTCATGCCAACGCGTTAAATGTATTTTTTTTAGTCCTTTTTTTCCCGAAATTCATGCAACGCTATTTTCATGCTGACATTTTCATGGCTTTCCGAAAATTCTAAATATCCTCCTCACCTGCACAGCTTACTCCCGTCTTTTTCTGCAAATTTGCATTTGCCTATTAATTTCCGTCATTTTTGGCTCATTACCTTGCGTTGCCCATTTCGCTGTGCGATTACAAGCGTGTCTGCGCTGTTGTTGGTATAGCTGTAGTGCCGAAGGGTTTGCACGGTGTAGAGACGTTGTGTCGCCTCGCAGCAGGCACTGCGCCTCTGTAGCGCTGTTTCAGCTGGTGTTTTCCGCCAGCGCGCAGCACCACATACTAGCTGCTCGCTGCCTCGCTGCCTCTTCAGCCGCCTCTCGGGCCACTCACGCACACGTTCTCGTTCTTTCGTTGCCTTTGCGGACAGCGACGCCCCCCCGCCTATAGTTTTCACACTTCTTACAGCACTCTTTTTACAAGCTTACTGCTGCTGCTGCTGCTGCTGCTTCTTGTTCTTGTACTTCTTCTCGCTTTTGGTGGTCGTGGTGACTACCTACTGCCTGCTTGTTTGCTGCTGGCTGCTAGAACTTTGTATCTATTCCTCTTTAACTTCTGTCACAATTTTTATTGCTGCCTGCGTTGCGTCCTCGCGCTCGTGAATGTCCTTTTTCACTTTTCGTTTGCTCGCCCGTCGTCGTTCGTTTTCTCGCTTTTTAATGCTGCTGCCATTGCACAGTTTTCGTGTGATTTGACATTGATTTATTGAATATTTTATTGCTTGACTTTTCAATTTGCACTTTTCACTCATCGACTGGCACTTGAGCACACTTTTGCATCTGCAATTTCACTTTTTTTTTCAAACACCAATTTTTTCTGCATCGAAATTTTGGTTAGCCGAGTTTCGCGTGCGTGTCTTAACGGTTAGGCTCCTCCACTCCAACTACTTTGGCCATAGCGTGTTTCGAATTCAGACCGAGCAAAAGCTCTACGCATTCGTCAGCTCGGCGAATTGTGTGAGAGCTGTCGTTGGCTCTTCGTGTGCTCTTATGTTTGGCGCTCAGTGGCCCCTCGCCGTCTGCATGCCTGTCTGCCCGTTTGTCTGCTAGTTGCTTGTACGAATTGCTACTATTTCGGATTTTTTAAAATTCTGCTTGTAAGAAGTCGCTTTCCACTTGTGTGGTGTCCCGTGGGGGTACACTGGAAGAAATCAGAGCTAAAGCAACTATAATGCAACTTTCCTTTGTTGTCGCAGTGGAGACCTAAATATTTTTTTAAGCAATCCCTTGATTTAGCAAGTCCCATTTAGCCAAGAAGATTCCGATAATTATAAATTAAAAATCTCCCCTATTGCCGATAATTTCAGCATCGACTTCAAATCATTAATATTGGTACCAGATCTCAAAAAACGTTCTCACACAAATCCTTATATTCAGCAAATTCATTTAAAAAAAATCCAACTGTGTTCCAAGCGACAGGTCCTCCCCATCAATCGTCATTTCAAAACACTGCAATAGTTCGAAACTGAATTCATTCCGAGCATCCCCACCCACTGGGAACGCACAGGTGAAAGAGAGCCAGTGTGTAATTAAAAAATGAGCGAGTCTAATAACAGTTCTCAGAGCGCCAACGAATGCGCCAAGAGAACAACTGTGTTGAAAAGCTTTTCTGAAGTAACGAGTAGAAGAACCAACGAGTATGGAAAAAGGAAATGTGTAGAACAGTATAAAATATGCAATAATCGAAGAGGAATGTCAAATGAGCGATTGGTTAGCAGTAGTTGTAATGTGCTATGTGGACGGTTGCTGCCAACAACACTACACTCCTCAATATATTTTCCGTTATATGAAATTTCGATAATTTTTCTAATTTATTTTTCTAATTTGAAACAATTTTTTTTAACAACAAAACTCAACAAAGTTAAAGGGTTAGACACCAACAGCTGCATGTTGTTGTTAAGCCACACACGCTTTGTGGCCACAATGTGTTGCGCATTGTTGCACGTTGCAGCTGGCAACATGTGCTTTGCGGACAACAGCATCCAGCTGCCTCAGTCACTGCTGCTTTCTTTCTTTAATATGGTTGTTGTTGTTTTTTTGTCCATACATTTTGCAAGTCATTTGGGACACTGTAAAAAAAAGAATGTATTGAACTCGCCTGCAGCGAAATGTCAAAATAGCAACAAGAGTAACGGCAACAACAACAATTATGTCCTCCGCAATGCAATGCAATTAAACGCAATCAAAAAGCAAAGTCATCAATGACGAACGCAAGTGAAGAGCGCGATTGAGGGATGTAAAGGAGGATTGTGTGTGAGAGGATTGTGAGGTTTTTAGTGGAATGTTGAAGATGCGGCGGATGTGGTGGAGGCCGAAACGTCATTTGGCGAAGGTGATGCAACGCGTAAATATGTAAGCTGGTTGCTTGTAGGAGGTAGTAGGTCCACTATGCTTTTTGGGCTACTTGAATAGAAATTCTTAGTTGAAAATAGCTTCCCACTATTTCGTAATTTGATTTTTCCTCTTGTAGAAAGTCATTTTTCCTTCACTTAACAGCTTCCTCTCACAATTTCCGCTAAGAGTAAGCAATATGTTTACTCAATATTTGGCGAAAGCGTATATTTTACTGAGAGAGTAATAAGCATTGGGATTATGAAGCGAATTTCAAGAGTCTTTCGAAATCAAAACCAAGTAAAGTCATTTCATGCGATGAGATCATAATATATTCAGTCCAACCTAAAATTTTTCAGGGTTTTCAAGTGTTTCAAAAGTTCATATTTGATCAGAAGACAGTGAATTGTAGACTTTATACAATTTATACAGTAAAAACAAGATAGTACTCAGTGCCATCGACTCATGGTCAGCTTTTTATAAGTCAAATTTCTAAATAATTTCTTTTAGATAACAACTAACTCGTTTATCACTAGTTACGAACTAGTTATTTTTTCACTACTTGATGTCTAAACTCATAGTAGTTTAACTTTTTTAATTTGTAATCTATTATTCTGCTCTAAAATTCTAGGTTCTAGCATTTATATGTGCTTGAGCAAAATAAATATTTTATTACTCAAAATTACTTTCAAACTAATTTCCAATTTTTTTTTCAAATTTATCGCAGAACTCTCTAAATTTAAGCTAATTTCAAGCTTTGATTTTTAATGTCACTTCTAAGTGCAAAACCCACAACCATTACTATGTATTTAAAGGCATACCTAACCTATAAAAGTTAAAACATATTCAATTTGCCACTGTTATTGTTGTTGTTGTTGTTGTGCTGTTATTTTTACCACTATGATGCGCCTTCGCTTCATTATACGACTAAGCAACTATTTTTCGTCGACAGCGTCATATTGTCTGTGGTTTTATTGATTTTTGTTGTTGTTGTTGTTTTTATAGCTTTCGACGTTGTTTGCTGTAAGCGCTCCAAAATGGTGTTGATATTGGTGCTTTTTATGTTGCGCCAACATGCTTGACTCCCCATGTGATATATGTGCCGTGTGTATATACATATGACTCTGTTTCTGTTTATGTGTGTGTGTGTTTGTGTGGTCATTACAGTTGGTGCCTTCATGTCTGCGCATAATTATGTACGAGTTGTTGTACTATGTAGGTTTGTAAATACTTAACTTTTACTTGTTAGTACTACGTGTGTGTAGTTGTTGTTGTTGTGCGCTTGTGACGAAATAGTTTTTTGGGGCAAATTTAAATGGGACACCCCCCTTAGGCAAAATAAACACGAACGTCAACACTAACACTAACACCAACATTGAACAGCAAACAGCTGCTGCTGCGCCTACATGAAGACTCACACTCACACCCACCCACCGACGACGACCAGCTTGCTAACGGCGCTTGAGTGGGCAAACAAGTGCATGAGCTCATAATGACGTCACTGTTAACCCTCTTTCACTGCAAAGAGACACACACATACACACACTGAAGTAGTGAATCACAGCAACATCGCGCTGTCAAGTCACTCATACGCCCCGTACACCCGCAAGCCTGCAGAGTACACAACACACTCTCCTACATTCCTCAGCTAGTAATTTGTGCAGTTGTCTTCTGATCTCTTGTCTGTCAAATATTGCACTCGCAATTGCAATCGCGGCGTCGAGCATGTCATTGAGGGCTCACTTGCGTACTTCCAAAGTTTAATTGAAGTGCGGCCGAGTGCCACACAAGTGGGGTGGAGAGTGGTGTGGCACAGAGGAGGAGTGAAATGGTTGTGAGTTGGTTGATCACATAGCACATTGCACATTGAATGCCGCCTCATAACTCCTGGTGCCAAATGCAACGCCTCTCTCTATATGTGAGTGTGCGTTTGTGTGTGAGCGTTCGTGGTACGTGTCAGATCTCTTGTGCCGCGGCGTTTTGTTGCCGTTGAATTGGAAAAGGTCAAAGAAAATTGTTTTTCGCTGTTTTTTCCTGTTATTTTTTTCTTTTTTTGCTTTTGTTTTTGCAATTCATAACAGCCGGTATTGTGTTTGTGTATGCCTGCAGCTTGGCGTATTGAGCGCATATTGGTTCGCGTTCGAAATGCCTTGCAATTTGTATGCAACATATCTTTGAAAGGATTTGCTTGTCTACACGACACAAGATTCACTGGATTCACTAGAACATGCCGCTTCAAGTACAGGCGCTTAGTGTACTTTTCTACATAGCAATTGGGAACAGATTCCATTAGTTTAATAAGTTGTCTTCGTAGGGAAGAAGAAAGTTCTGCACAGCATTGGCCTATAACAACGTGCATGCAAATGATATTGAATAAATTCGTAAGCATAACTGTTTGCAAGTGAAATTTATGTGTGCGCAAAGCTGGCTGTAGATGTAAGCATCCTTGAGGCATGCAGAAGTTGCAGTTATGGCGATGAATTCTTTAGTTCGGTGGGTGAGCAAGGATTTGAGTTCAAGTGGCAAGTAAAAAGAATTGTATACACTTATTAAAATCACAGGAGGGAGCATTGAGTGCAAAAATATGAATATTCGGCATTTCATTGATTCTCTTCACAGTTCAATTTATGCAAGGAATTTCGCTATAAATAACATATTTTCTGGGTTATAATAATCATTAAAATTTTTCATGGAGTGTTTCTGGATTTTTCTAACGAACTTGTAAAATTTATTTTTATGGGATTATTTATAAGAATTCTTTGGTAGTATCTAAGTCGTTTTTTTTTACAAAATATTCTAACTAAATGAGAAATATGCAGGTAGAGACAGTTCCTTGAACAAAAGAATTACCAAAAATCTAAACTTGAACCAACCGAGAATTTCACAGCGACGACACGATATAAGTGAAATTGCTTGCGCCTAAAAATATGCTCAAAAATATTAAGAACAAATATTTGGTGCAAAGATTTTTTAATCACGAATTGAGTTTAACAAATTCTGGAATTTTAGTGAATTAATTCTATAAATAACGGTGCTTCTATACCAACAAATTCTCCCCAAACTTGAAACTCTAATCTAAACCACACTTTTCCACTAAATTCATTACCAAAATTCGACTTTCGCAGACATTCTTAAACGTGTGCAGCGATTCTGGCAAGAATTTGCATAAATACCCAAGCCAATTTGGCTATCGAAGTGTGTTAATGGTGTTAGTGCTGTTGGTGGAGTGAACGCAAACTTGCACTTGAAGCCAATAGCCCTGAGTGAATCACCTTAACCTTCGCATTGCCGTTACAATAGTCTAAACTGCAAGTGAATACTGGCAAGAAAGCCAGTTGCTCACTTATTTACCTACATGCATGCTCTAAAAACAACAACAACAATTTCAAATTCCTTTAGTTACTACGTAGTTAGCCAACATTAGTTGGTAACTAAGAACTCTGAGAATGTTTGTTTGTACAAGTGCCATTGCTAATTTCGTAAACTGAACTTGGAAATCACACACGTAGATGGCTTGAAGAGGGTGTGTTTGTAGGAGCGCAAAATAATAATGGTGAAATTGATTGAGTGAACTTCACTTTGGGAAAGCACATTTTAGTTGGAATAATTGGACTTCTTAAATTTTGGCTCTGTTAACAGTCGAATTTGTTATTTTACTCAAGAAGCTACTAAATAAATCTTGATGGAAAGATCGGTTGTTTACTTTATGGTGTTCGAAGGTAAATAATATACAGTTGCTCGAATCACCACAATCCACAAAAAACTTCGAGTTAGAGAGACTTCGAGTTATGCCAGGTAATTTGTATGAAAATTTACTTTTATTGTCAATTCAAGAGTTCGATTTATGGAAAACTTCGAGTTACAGAAGTTTAAGTGATGGAAGTTCAACTGTATATATTTTGCTTATTGGGTAATCTTCTGATACAAAAATGAAATCGGCGCGCCTAAATGTAGGCAACACTTTTAGTCCTTGTATTTTAAGCGGAATATAATAACCTTTTCAACCATTTCTAAACTGGGTTCATACGTAATTTCAAACCCAATTATTGCAAATTCCGTTATATGCCACATATTTCAATAAAGTTTCAATATATACAAGCAGTTAAATACAATTATTGTACTTGGAAAGTACTCATTATTTTATAACCATAATTCATTATCTTTATTACTCAACTCATTTGCAGTAATTATTATTTTAGCATTTTTCCGTTTTTATTTTAACCTAATTGCCTCATACACTCTATGGTCTATTAGTTTTATGGACATCGCACTCACACACACAGACAATTGCTCGTACATCCACAGCATTCGCTCTCACAACTGCCAGTTAATGATCATAATAAATAAATAAGAATGCATGTACTTGCAATTTGTGGCCAACTTTGTGTTGCCAACAACGCCAGTGGCCAATTGGTTGCAACAAAAAAAAAAATAAACATGAAAATAAACTATGAAATGTGTGCGCTTGGTACCGTTTTATTTGGCAAAATGCCCTAATTGCTGCTCTTTGCAACAAATGATGGAGCGAGCACTCGTTAGAAGCATTTGTTGCATGCTTCAAATCCAGGAATGTTTAAGGAATTGAACTGGATATAGTTGGATGGTATATCTAATAAATATGGAGTATATGGGTATATATATTCTTAAAAAAGTTTACTACACGGGATGTATTCGTTCGAATTTCCGAGAATTCAACTCAGCTAGCTTCAGATCCTCCAATTATAGACTTCGCATAGCTTCTCTGGCTCTATGATTTGGTATTAATTGTTGTTGTTATAGCCGCTTGAAAAATTCTTAATTAATGTCATAGAGTTAGATCGTATTTTTCAAAACTTGGAACTTGGAAGGCGCCAGCTTACGTTAGGAATGAGTAGTCATCTTCGAAAGAAGTGTGAGATTCAAATATGTTTCAGAGAAACCTATGTGACTCGTTTGTCTCCCTGTGGGTCTCGATCTATCTGCTGCCTGTTATAATTGAAAATTATTAAATATATATATGATCAGTATGTTGAATTGAGTCGATTTAGCCATGTCCGTCTGTCTGTCTGTATATATACGAATTAGTCCTTCAGTTTTTTTTAAATTTGCAGATATTATTTTCTCTTCAAGAAGCTGCTCATTTGTCGGAACTGCCGATATCGGACCACTATATCATATAGCTGCCATACAAACTGAACGATCGGAATCAAGGGCTTGTATGGAAAACTTCCGCATTTTACTACATATCTTCACCGAATTTGGTGTGAGTTATTTTTCATAGAAATAATATAATCTCCGAAAAAATTGTTCAGATCGGTTCACTATAGCATATAGCTGCCATACAAACCGAACGATCGGAATCAATGGCTTGTATGGAAAATTTTCGCATTTGAAGTGGTATCTTCACGAAATTTGGTGTGAGTTATTGTTCATAGAAATAATATAATCTCCGAAAAAATTGTTCAGATCGGTTCACTATAGCATATAGCTGCCATACAAACCGAACGATCGGAATCAATGGCTTGTATGGAAAATTTTCGCATTTGAAGTGGTATCTTCACGAAATTTGGTCTGAGTTTTTGCTCATAGAAATAATTTAATCTCCGAAAAAAATGTGCAGATCGGTTTCCTATAGCATATAGCTGCCATACAAACCGAACGATCGGAATCAATGGCTTGTATGGAAAATTTTCGCATTTGAAGTGGTATCTTCACGAATTTTGGTGTGAGTTATTGTTCATAGAAATAATATAATCTCCGAAAAAATTGTTCAGATCGGTTCACTATAGCATATAGCTGCCATACAAACTGAACGATCGGAATCAAGGGCTTGTATGGAAAACTTCCGCATTTTACTACATATCTTCACGAAATTTGGTATGAGTTATTGTTCATAGAAATAATTTAATCTCCGAAAAAATTATTCAGATCGGTTCACTATATAACCTTAATGTTTCTAGCAAACAACCCTGCTTAAAAGAATTAATAAAATTTTTTCTTTTTTTTACTTAATTTTTCTTACGTCTTTAGATTTGCTTAAACACATAGTTACTAAAAGAAATGCACCTGTGAAGGGTATATTAGCTTCGGTAAAGCCGAAGTTAACCTTTTTTCTTGTTTTGTAATAATTCTATATAGTATCGGAATATAGGATTTCTTGGGGACCTATGATTAAAACTCGTTATTTAAAGGTTTTTACTGACTTTACTTAACCTAATTTAACACAAAATCTCTCTCTCATTCGCCTCAAAATACAACTTGTTAAATAAAAGAGTTGCACTTTTGTTTATAAAAAAATTTATTTGAACCCCTTTAAACTATTTTTTTTTAAATAAAACATTGCTTCAGTGGGTTCCATAAAACCGCGACCTTCATGCCGAACTCGCATTAAATAAACGTTATACAATTAAATCTTAATTAAAATACGACTTTAATTACAGTTATTGTTGTATACTTCACATTCTTCCACTTTACAAGTATTTTGTTGTTATTCGTTTTCTCTCTTTAAAGCATTATTAAAGCAACAAAACTTATGCGCTGAACATACGTAATAAATAAACGTTAGAGATTTTCACAAGTTGTATAAAAAGGAGTATAATTATAAACGCGCAGACATAAGCTAAATTTCGCATATTACAAAAACAAAAAAAAACACAAAATTCATATAAAAATTAAATTAAACTAAATTAAATTAATTATAAACTTACACATACATATATACATACATAGTATATGATTACAAAAGAGATAAGTTACATAAATACAAATATTTAAAAATTAAGCTAAAATACAACAGTTATGTACACTAATTATTTGTCCATTATTTGAGATTGCATAAATCATAAATCGCTTCCAAAATGGAAAATTATCTTTGTGAGTATGAAATATATGTATTTTTCACATGTATATCTATTTATAAATCCTCTGTTGTAGTTGTAGTTTTGTAGCGTAGGTCACTACGTGTCCAGGTCGCACATCTAAAGCACCAGCAGCACGACCGTCGTGCGGAACTCCAACTTCAGCTGCAACCCGTTGCACTAGCTGCCATTGCTGGCGCCGTCTTTCTTCTTCGGTCGCAGGATGAAGTTCAAATTGTAGGTCGTGTTCACCGCGTAGTAGACGTTCGCGTTCTTCGGCATCACCAGCTCCTTGTCGGGCAGCACCTGTGCGAGCGTGTAGTCGTCGGGGTCAGCCTCGAGACCGAGCTTCATCATCGCATTCCGTATGACGTGCGGTGTGCGCTCGTTGTTGCCCAGCATTATGCTCTTGTACAGCACAATGCCGTCCAACTCTACATTCTCCGTCTCATACGTCACCCTGATGATGTAGAAGTCGGGCGCATTATTTGTCTTCGTGCCCGGCGATTGCACCAGCTGCGCGTTTATGATGGGCGAGCCGACATTCAGCTGTGTGTTGTTGTTACCGCTGCCGCGCACACCATTTGTCGAGTGTGAGTGTGTCATTTTCGTATTCGATTTCTGGCCGCCCGAGTTGCTCGAGTCCATCGACAGATTCGAGACGCTGCTGGAGGCTGACATGAGCGATGCATTCGGCGCCTGTGCGTCGCGATCGAGCGAATTGTGTCGCGAACTGTAGTGCGAGCTATAGCTGTTGTTCAGTTCACAGTAGAACTGTGAGCCAGCGCCGCTGCTCGAGTTCGACGCTATCGAATCGGTCTTGCGGTGTCCATTACCACCCATGGAGTTCGAGGAGATCGACGTGTTCGTTAGCGATGTATTCGTCGACGCGGTCGATTTGCGCGGCGCTGGTGGTGGCGACTCGAGTTGGCAGGAGAGTGCATGCGCTTCACGCTCATCCAGCACTAGCACCGACGCAAACCAGCGATCGAAATTGGTGTCTTCGCGCAGGTTGTACGTATTGGCGGCACCCTGTAGCAATTTGATTTGCGCCAGCACTTCGAACTCTTTGCGTTTTTTGTCGAAATTGATGAGCTGGTGTTCGCCTATCGTGTCCGGTATGGCGGCGTGTATCATTGTTAGGTCAGTGAGGAAGGTGCCCAGGTATGGTATGGTGCCATGCGACGTCTGCGTGCTCTGTGACATGGAACGAAAGAAGAAGAGATAATTAGTGGTGTGTGCTAATGCATGGCTAAATGGGGGTGTGTCTGTTGTACGCAGTATGGGTCGTCAGTTGCACTGTTTGGGTCGATACTGTTTCGCAATGTACACTCACTTGTTTCTGTATGATCTTCTGCAGATGGCGATCGTGCTCACCCACCGTATCGGCGAATTTCGCAGTGCCCTCACGCATGAGTACTTCGCGCTGCGCCCAAGCGTTGTTGTCCTCCGAAAATATTCTGGCAAGTTCATTGAAAATCTCCATCTGAAAAAGAGAAGTGGTTTAGTTTTGGAAGCAAAATGTTTTTGATGAAGTCTAACCTTTTCTTTGGGTAGCACGGCCCATATTTTTGAAAGTCTGTAAATAGGATTCGATTGCAGTCCGGATATAATCGCCTTCAGCGAAGAGAAGTTCTTCAGCAAACGCAACTCTTGCGCAATGTCAATCCAGGTGGCAATATTTAAAGCACGCTCCTGAAACGAAATTAAGAGTTCAAATGTTATTATGTGGATATTGAAAAATATAATACTAGCAACCCACCTGCGGTTTGAGTCTGGGCTCTATCAGTATGCTGGAAATGACTCTAAAGAGCACAGCATTGAATTGATTAATGGTGGCCACCACTGTCTCGGAGCCACTTTTATCGCGGCGAGCCCACGTTGCACCGAGGCACTGATGCGGTATCAGCCGCTTGAACAGCTCCGAGTCCATGCGCGTCAGCTGTTCGGCGAAATGACGCACCGGCACATGTGGGAAACGGAATGCCTGCAGGAAATGCGTGGGTCCACGAAACGCCGGCGCCAAACACAGCCCCGCAAATTGCTCCGTGAACTCTGCGTTGTACTGTTGCGGCAGCAGACCCACGCTCATGCTCATATTCATGCCACCGCCATTGGCATTCGCACCCACGCCGCTCGCTAGCCATGGCGGCACACTACTCTCGCCATACACCTGCTGACGCAGTATGCGCTCCAGTCGATGCAGCACCTTCAAATGCAGCTCGGAGCGCGGCAAGCGCTTCGAGGCAAACGTTAATATCTGCCGCAGGTTGTCCTCATTCCAATCCTCCGGGAAACCATCCAACCACACATGTAACGCCGAGACTAGTGTTTTTTTGTGTTGTTCATGTATGGACGCCGCCGGATCGTAATTGACATCCTCCAATTGTTGGTGCTCTTCGATCTCTTGCAGATGCTTGTCATTGAGTGTGTCGTAGCGTCGTATTAGCAGATTGAGCACCTCTTTGGGCGTGGAGAAGGTGCGGTAGGTGGAGAGGAACACATTGATGAATGTCGACTCCAATTCACCATCGTCTGTGGCTAACGCCTCGACTAGGCGCGCCAATGTGGCCGCCTTCACGAAGCGCACTCGCACCGTTTCCCATTCGAGGTGGCTAATTTCATCGTCCGAATCCTGAATGACGTCGTCGCACCCAAATGTAATGTAAGCGTGTGCGTATGTAAATAGGGGAAAATTGATTAATGCATTTTCATTTGGGTTAGTCAAGGTGAAATTGCCTTTTGGGCAAACAAACTTAATTAGAAAGAAAGCTACATGGGGCAGGTGGCCTGCCACAACAGCCGTTCGCTTGCGTACTTACGTTATTCGCCGATGGTGTGGGTCGATGGTAGCGCACCTTCTTAAGGTAGACTGTAAAAATGGCATTCTTCTCGTGCTCCTCGCCCCAGAGACGCCACGTGGGCTGCAATGGCACATAAATCAAAATGGAAAATTAAATTTTATTAGAACATTCAATTATCGGTCTGGTCGGTTAGTGTTCGAAAGGAAGGCTAACCTTTGACGAGGCAAACACAATCGATACTAAATAACTGTATATATATATAGTAGTAAATGCAAACAGAAAGTAAATGCTGTTATATATATATATGTACATATGTAAGTATGTGTGGCTCTAATAGATGTTTGTTTTCGACATGCTCACAATAAATCGATTTTGTGGCGCTTAAATGTTTTTCGAGTAAATGTAAAAGGTGAACGGTTGGAAAAATTGTGTGAAGTGCTACGTGCATACTCGTACTTTGAGTAGAGATATTGCACAAAATATATTTTCTAATTAGCTTGCTTGTCTGCTTAATTGGCAAAAGTTTCTATTACTCTTGTGCGTTTTCTTCAAGACAAAATCGATTAAATGAGTTTTTGCTGTTATGTAATAGATTACAGTAGCGAAAACAAGTTGTAAAGAGCTTTTTAAGCAGTGAGCTTTTGAAAGCTCTTTAACTTTTAAAGGTTCTAAGACGCTTTGAGCTATGGAAATTTCATGTGACGTCACTTTAGCTATATTCTGAGTGACTAGAGCAACTTTAAAGCTTTCAAAAAAACTCAAAACTTTTAAGACTGGGATCGTTTCTCAAACAAGATATCTGTCATATGACCCAAAATATGATTTATAATGAAAATAGAACTGCAGTCAATGATATTCCAGAGAAATAACGAGAAAAAACGTTTCGTGAAGATATGTAGTAAAATGCGGAAGTTTTCCATACAAGCCCTTGATTCCGATCGTTCAGTTTGTATGGCAGCTATATGATATAGTGAACCGATCTGAACAATTTATGTAGTAAAATGCGGAAGTTTTCCACACAAGCCTTTGATTCTGATCGTTCAGTTTGTATGGCAGCTATATGCTATAGTGAACCGATCTGAACAATTTTTTCGGAGATTAAATTATTTCTATGAACAATAACTCACACCAAATTTCGTGAAGATATGTAGTAAAATGCGGAAGTTTTCCATACAAGCCCTTGATTCCGATCGTTCAGTTTGTATGGCAGCTATATGATATAGTGGTCCGATATCGGCAGTTCCGACAAATGAGCAGCTTCTTAAAGAGAAAATAATATCTGCAAAATTTCAAAACGATATCTTAAAAACTGAAGGACTAGTTCGTGTGTATACAGACAGACGGACTGACGGACATGGCTAAATCGACTCAGTTCAACATATTGATCATTTATATACATATATACTTTATAGGGTCTCCGACGCTTCCTTCTGGGTGTTACAAACTTCGAGACAAACTTAATATACCCTGTTCAGGGTATAAAAATCTGAGCGGGCGGAATATTATAATCAATAATTGATTCTTATCGTTTTTAATATACTAAAATCTCGTTTTAAAGCGCTTATATAACTATAGACTGAACTTGTACTGTCTATCTTTGTACTATCCTAAATCCTATCCACGGGCCATCAATAAGCGAACTTCTAAGGATAAAAAACGTTACTTGTTTAAGGGGTTTACCCAAAAAGCTTATAAAGCTTTGAAAGTTTAAAAGCTTAAAGCACACCAAAAACACTAAAAATAGCATAATATAAGTTTAACAAGATTGAGCGTGCGCTATTCTGAAAAACTAGCAAATCAACAAGTAAATTTCGAATAATAAATCTTATTCTGTTGAAGGAGGTGCTCAAAGTAGAACTGAACTTGAGCTGGACCACTAACAATCAATTTGGGAAACTCTAAGAGTAAAGAAACGTAACTTGAAACATTAAAGCTCCAAAAAATCAACTCAAAAAAGTTTAGTTAAAGCTTTGTAAGTTTGAAAGCTTTCAAAAACATTAAAATCTTATAAGTTCGAGAGGTATATAATAAATAAATATAAATTTTGTAAGCAATAAAAGCCTCGAATTTAATTGTTGATTTAATCTAACTGATAACTAGAGGCCGGCAAGCGTCACTACTCGCCACATATCAATCGATATTAATTGTATTAATTGATAACATAAAAACTTTCTTTCTCACTTAATTAAAAGTTTTCAATGAATTTCGAAATTGCCGCTTAACGGATATTATCAGATTTTATTTTAATTGCAAGAGGAAGCAATTAGCAATTTCGCCACTTTCGTTGTTAATTAAAATAAATTAAAATAAATATATATATGAGTACATGAGTATGTGATATATACAAAATTCATGGCAGTTGCAATAAACAGGCCACTGAAGAAATTCATGCGAAATGTATTTACATTAAATGTGTTACTCTGTATTTCCACTATAAACAAAGGCGGCCGCAGAGTTCAGAATTACTCGCCAGACACAACGACGCACTCATATAATACATACTTTCGAACTAAAAATGCTTTTGCATATTAACGAAATTGTTTATTAAAAAGTGAGCGGAGCGAAATTATGAATCGCGAACATCCGTTGAATGAAATCGAATTACAAGGAAAAAAGCACATGCTAAATTACACATACAAGCGCACATATGAATTTGCATATGTGTTGAAGTGTATGTCTAAATGGAAAAATTAAAATCACACACACACACACACACTAGGTGCACTGTGCCAGCATTTGTAAAAATTTAAATGCGCTGAAACATTAATTGAAAAGCACGTACAACAATGGCAATGGACCGTAGAAATGCCTCCATGTGTATGTGTGTGTGTGTCTCTATATATGCAAATGCCTTGCAATATGCACAAACGACTAGCTCGCCATGGCAAATTAGGTTTAAAACACAGCATTTTCCACATAATTACACGAATTACATATGCAACACAGGCCTCATATTATGCCCCACGCACATACATACATATATACACACACTCAGCCATATGTGTTTGTAGTGCCGCAGCAGCCGCCCACCGCTGTGGGTCATTAGCTGGATAGCGCCGTACGCGCCTGTTACTGGTACGCGACTCGCGCTTTAATTGAAACTAAATTGGACGCTTTCACTGACAGCACACAGGCAACACTGGCAGCCTGGCAGTGCAGTGTTGCTCATGAATTCAATTATGTGGCAGCGCAACAGCGAACAAAGCGACCGTCTAAAATAGTTTCTATTGCGAGTACCAAAGCAAGTTCATTCAATTATACTTGCATAATAGTACGCGAAGTATGTGCGTATCGATGGCGGTGGACCGAGGGCGGCTCAATTAGATCATATTAGGAGTGATGCATGTCAGTACCCTAAAATATGAAGGTCTATATTTTTATACTCTCGCAACAAAAGTGGCTAAGAGAGTATTATAGTTTTGTCACATAACGGTACATATTTGGTATAAAGGATCGCACTATGAAGGGGCATATTTGGATGTAATTTTTTTGGAGAAGTGGGCATGGTCCCTCCTCAAATAGGTTTTTTTGTATATATCTCGCAAACCAATAAAGCTATATAAACGAAACTTTCGTTTCTTTTAACCACTTCTTAATACAGTCCAAAAATGAAAGAAATCGGATAATAACCACGCCCACCTCCCATACAAAAGTTAGGTTGAAAATTACTAAAAGTGGATTAACTCACTAAAGAAAAACGTCAGAATCACTAAATTTCATAGAAGAAATGGCAGATGGAAGCTGCACTCAGATTTTTTTACGAAATGGAAAATGGGCGTGGCATTGCCCACTTATGGGTCAAAAACCATATCTCAGGAACTACTCGACCGATTTCAATGAAACTTGGTTTGTAATAGTTTCCTTACGTCCCAATGATATGTTGTGAAAATAGGCCAAATCGCTTCACAACCACGCCTACTTCCTATATACCACAACTTTGAAGACAATCTGAATCGTTAACTATACAATATATAAAGTAAGTACTAGTGAAGATATCGGTACAAAACTTTGTACAAATACTGTATTTATAGTGTGGCAGCCCCATTCTAAAAATCGCCGAAATTGGATCATAGGTTTTCAAGGCCTCATATGTCGAACATGACAATGACCTTATACAATATATATGACGAATATGTGGGTCAAATTGTGTATTATATAATATAAATAAA
The DNA here is from genome assembly GCF_028554725.1 of Zeugodacus cucurbitae. Taxonomy (NCBI): domain Eukaryota; kingdom Metazoa; phylum Arthropoda; class Insecta; order Diptera; family Tephritidae; genus Zeugodacus; species Zeugodacus cucurbitae. The sequence goes on along the minus strand of NC_071669.1, from coordinate 1,203,350 downwards.
GTTAAATAAATAAATTACGAGAGTATAAAATGTTCGGTCACACCCGAACTTAACCCTTCCTTACTTGTTTGCTATTCTTTTCTTGCACATCAAAACAATTTTATCATTCTAAAAGAAATGTTTAAAAGAAACGAAACCCGAAATCTTAGAAGTCAGATATCAATTCGGGTTTAACAGCACAACCGGTCTTGTGGCAAGCCAAGCTCTGTCACATATCAAAGTACTTATTTAGCAGCACATAAATGATAAAAACTACACTTGAAGACAACAAGTTGAAGACTACGAGACTCGTATAACTACAGTGTCTCTAAAAGCGTACGCGGGTCTTCTCCGGCTTTCACAACAAAGACTGATTGACATAAAGGAAGACTAAGATTTGGCATTCGCTTTGATTTTGTTGTAGCCACCGCCCACCAAGCAACATAATTTGTTTCTTCTTTCTTTCTTTTTGTAAAACTTTTTTGTTTTTGTAATTTTTTTTTGCCTCTGTACATAAATAGGCTGTTGCTGCCATATGTTACTTATTATGATAATAAACGCGCGAGCAGCAATTAATTTTTTGCTGCTGCCCCAAGAAAAGTGATCGCTAAGACACACTCGCTGCTGGCAGCTTGTTTACAAATTTGCCGGTTTTCCACACAACAATTTCGCAATTCTACAGAAATCTTCACGCGTTTAACCAAATTGCTGAGGAAGTGGCGAGGGCGTTCACGTGAGAAGAAGGAATATACAGTCGAACAGCGGTATTTTTCTTATTCCGCCAACAACAACACACTGTCGGTTCTTTTTGTAGTTTTTTGTTGTATTTTTTTTGCTTTATGAACGGTTGTTTCATTCATTTGTGTAATATTATATTTTATGGCTTGTTTGCACTCATATACATATTTATTACAAGTGTGTGCGAGTGTGTGTGTTCGTCTCTTGCCAAATGTTTGGCTTGCGCTCTTGGCGGATCTTTCACTAATTGAGCACTTAAAAAATTTCGTATTCAAGATTAAGTACCGTTAATTGTGTTGAAATAACCACAAACATCCTTGTAAAACAAAAAAGAAATATAAAAAATAACAACAAAAACCGAAAATATTTTTCTTTGTACTCAAAGACAGCTTTTCTTGATTTTTATTTTTATACCCTGAACAGGGTATATTAAGTTTGTCACGAAGTTTGTAACACCCAGAAGGAAGCGTCGGAGGTCCTATAAAGTATATATATCATGATGATCAGTATGTTGAACTGAGTCGATTTAGCCATGTCCGTCCGTCTGTCTGTATATATACGAACTAGTCCTTCAGTTTTTAAGATATCGTTTTGAAATTTTGCAGATGTTATTTTCTCTTCAAGAAGCTGCTTATTTGTCGGAACTGCCGATATCAGACCACTATATCATATAGCTGCCATACAAACCGAACGATCGGAATCAAGGGCTTGTATGGAAAACTTCCGCATTTTACTACATATCTTCACGAAATTTGGTGTGAATTATTGTTCATAGAAATAATTTAATTTCCGAAAAAATTGTTCAGATCGGTTCACTATAGCATATAGCTGCCATACAAACTGAACGATCGGAATCAAGGGCTTGTATGAAAAACTTCCGCATTTTACTACATATATTCACGAAATTTGGTGTGAGTTATTGCTCATAGAAATAATTTAATTTCCGAAAAAATTGTTCAGATCGGTTCACTATAGCATATAGCTGCCATACAAACCGAACGATCGGAATCAAGGGCTTGTATGGAAAACTTCCGCATTTTACTACATATCTTCACGAAATTTGGTGTGAATTATTGCTCATAGAAATAATTTAATCTCCAAAAAAATTGTTCAGATCGGTTCACTATAGCATACAGCTGCCATACAAACCGAACGATCGGAATCAAGGGCTTGTATGGAAAACTTCCGCATTTTACTACATATCTTCACGAAATTTGGTGTGAGTTATTGTTCATAGAAATAATTTAATCTCCGAAAAAATTGTTCAGATCGGTTCCCTATAGCATATAGCTGCCATACAAACTGAACGATCGGAATCAATGGGTTGTATGGAAAACTTCCCCATTTTACTACATATCTTCACGAAATTTGGTGTGAGTTATTGTTCATAAAAATAATTTAATCTTCGAAAAAATTGTTCAGATCGGTTCTTTATAGCATATAGCTGCCATACAAACTGAACGATCGGAATCATAGTTACTAAAAGAAATGCACCTGTGAAGGGTATAATAGCTTAACGTTTTTTCTTGTTTTTTTTTAATTTTTTAAGACAATTCTTTAAACATTTATGAAATGCCTCAACTTAAGCGGTTGCTGTGGCACGTTCAGCCCAAATTATTTATAAATTTTCTTGTGTTTTTGGAGAATTTTGTGCAATTAGCACAATTATTTGGCAATTTATTTGTTTCCAAGGTAAATTATTTCAAACAAATTCGAGTGCAAATGGCGCGGAATCCGTCAAAAATGTGCATAATTTTGGAAGAAGAATCTCTTTGAACTTTCTGCAATTGCATAGATCATGTGCACGCTCCATAATTTTAATTTTTATTTTAATTAGAGCTGTCTGACTTCAGAAATCATGTGCTTGCCGCCACTTGCTGACTCATATGCGCATTGAGGTGTGTATGATTATCTGAATTCTTCTACCATTAAAGAAAAATCAAAATTTTTACTACAAAAGTGTTGAAATCAAGCATAATTCGTCTGCTTATATCTGCATAGCATTACTATTAATTAAATCGCATAAAAATTGTGACATCCTAATGTAGTTTAATTAAAATTTTAATGCATATATTTTTTGTCTAATTATTACTTTAAAGCAATATTATATCAAGAAAACGCAATTGAAAATCATGAGTAGTTCTAATTTTACATTTCTGAATGAAAGCACCAAATTACATAGCAACACATCGTCTTATCGCCGCCGTTATCAATCATGACGATTAGCCGCACACACATGCACACACACACCTTCAAACACGCACTCGTTAAATACGTTGTGTGATAAACAAATTTGCAAATAAAACATAAACAATCCCTGACCCTGCTCTTTGCTGTAGCCCCCTCCCAGTACTGTGCTCTCTACCACCCACATCACACTATTTGCTCCGCTATTAGCTTTGACAGTTCGACACTTCGCTTGTGCGCTACCGAGATGTGAATTTATAAAAATAGCGTGAGAAAGAAGCAGCGTCTATAAAAAAATCGGAAAACAGAGAAAAAAATCAGAAGAACCATTTTCAATGTTACCCTAAAAATAAGGATGAACAAAACAAAACCCGTTATAAATAAACGAAAATATGCAAATCACATAAAGTTGTCTGCGCGTCGATTTGTCTAATGTCCTCCTATCCATTGTTAAAATAAACACATAAAATTGTATTTACAAAACTATATGCGAGGTGTATTCAAAAAATAACGGGAATTTTCAAATTTTGAAAAAATGTTTATTCTTTCATAATAAATGAAAAAATTTGACAATTTGAAGAAATTTGAAATTTTTCAAATTCCCGTTATTTTTTGAACACACAGAAAATGTTTGAAAATTGTGCTTTTGAATTATAGGAAATTTTAAATCCCGTTTGCTTGCACACACCTCGTGCGTATGTATGTTTGTTCGTTTGCTTATATTTTGGCCATTTGACGTTTCTACCATATACGAGGTGCGTTCAAAAAATAACGGGAATTTTCGAATTTTGAAAAATGTTTATTCTTTCATAATAAATGAAAAAATTTGACAATTTGAAGAAATTTGAAAATTTTCAAATTCCCGTTATTTTTTGAACACACAGAAAATGTTTGAAAATTGTACTTTTGAATGATAGGAAATTTTAAATCCCGTTTTTTTGCACACACCTCGTATGTATGTATGTTTGTTCGTTTGCATATATTTTGGCCATTTGACGTTTCAAAACAAACATGGGATTTATAAGCGAATTTTTGCTGCTCCAATAATATGTCGGTATGTGAATATGATTGTTTGAGAAATTGTTTTTCTTTTTTTCAGACATATATTTTAGTGTTTCACTAGCGAACAAAGTGAATTGCGAGAATATATTATAGAAAGTTAAAAGTTTCTACTCAATTTTCATCATTACTTCCTTTCTTTGCGGTGATTAATGACAGCTGACAAGCATATTTCTAGCTTAACTAAGCACTTCATAGATATCTTAGCGCTCACTTTCATAGAGTTCTACTTTCAAACTGCTTATGCAGCATCTCTATTCTTTAGATATGTAAATATGTATGTGGATACATATATAAATTTCAAGTCTGTATGTAACAAAGTGGGGAATCCACTCGACGACTTATCGACATTGGCATACTCACATTGAACAAAGGACAGCATGTTACTACGATAAACCGGTTTCAAACGGCACATTGCGTACAAATTGCCGCTTTGCATATTCTGCGAGCAATCGAGTAGTCTTGTTGGCTTGGCTTATGCGAGAGTTTATAAATAAAATTATCGATAATTTGAACAAAAGTAAACAATTTGCCAATTTATGCCATAAACTTATCTGCGGAATGCGAAAATACGAGTGATCGAGCACTTCAAAACTGATTTGCCGCAATATTTTATGGAAATAAAATTAATTTATTAAATTTCTCATTATAAATTGTGCACAAACACTCATGCGTGGCGATGTTTCTTGGCTTTTTGATGTTTTTATACGCTCGCAAAAAAATTGCTAAGAGAGTACACCTTCCATACAAAGGTTAGGTTACAAATTACTAAAAGTGCGTTAACTCGCTAACGGAAAACTAAGATTAAAAAAAGAAGGAAAATGTGCGTGGCGCTGCCCACTTATGGATCAAAAACCATATCTCAGAAACTACTCGACCGATTTCAATGAAATTCGGTACAAAATACTTTCTAGACACCCTAATGACACGGATGGAAAATGAGCGAAATCGTATATCTGGTTCCATCGTTTAGTCCATAACGGGATCCAGTTGACTCATTTCGTTTCCGGTAACATCATTACCCCTTATCAAGTTCCGGCCATCTCATTATCCATATCCGGTTCCGGTTAGTCTGTATCCGTTAACCTAATTTCCGGTTCCGGATGACCCATATCCTGTTATCTCATTTCCTGTTACCCATGTCCGATTCCGGTTACCCCGTTTCCGGTTCCGGTAACCTGGCAGAGCTGAGCAGAACTTAAGTGTGGAGCACCACAACACTTTGAACTTCGATTTTGATAATCTTGGTGTCATATATGAAAGTGAATTTTCATAACTATAACATTAGCTTATTAAATTTAAAGTAAATTTCTAAAAAACTAACAGCTGTGTCTTTTTTAAGAAAATGTTCGGTTACACCCGAATTTTTTACTTTTCCATATTTTTCATGATATAAATTTGGTTTTTAAGTAATTTTTTTGAACCATTTTTAAAGAATTTTTCACTAGGATTTTTATACTCTCGCAATACAAGTTGCTAAGAGAGTATTACAGTTTTGTTAACATAACGGTTGTTTGTAAGACATAAAGCGAAGCGAGTTAGATATAGAGTTATAAACAGGGGCTCAAACGTATAATTCGACACTCTGAATAAGATTATTCAAACAGATACTGTCGAACAATATTTTAGGCTAAAGTAAGTTTTCCTCAGCGTTTCCACTAAAAAAAGAGCTCTTCTTCACTATGTATATTCAAAACAAAAATTCATCCATTAATTTACCTTCGTGTAACAGTAATTTTTCGCATGCAAATCTTTTGTTTTCTTCGAGAGATTGCGCAAGGTGGCGCCCGTGCAGGCGCACAAATATTTCAAACTGGACACCACTTTCTTCTCAGCGCTCGTGGCGTCGAGATCATCGTACGAATGATATGAGCTGTTGCGGCGTGACTTCGACAGGGGCGTGGTACATGATGAGTTTGTGGGCGATTTGAAGAAGAGATCGAATGTGGGCGCCGACTTGTGATGACGAAAATGATGAAATTGTAATGTTTGGGTTTTCACCGTGTCTTTCTTGAACTTGGTTGGAGATTCGTGCGGGGCGGGAGATGGTTGTGGTGATTTCGGGGTACGTGGGGATGCTGGTGGTTTTGGCGATTTTGGTGGTTGATATTTTGTGTCATTGGAATGTGACGCCGGTGACTGTTGTTGTTGTATTTGTAATTGTTGTTGATCTAACGCTGGTAGCGGTGCTGGTTTTAACACATGTTTCAGCTGTTGCTGCAATTGCTTTTGCAATTGTTGTTGCAACAATTGTTGTTTTTGCAACAGCTGTTGTTGTTGTTGTTGTTGCTGTTGCGGTTTGATGTGTACTAAAGTTTTCGGTTTTGGCGGCAGCGGTGGCGGCACACCGTAATCCAGCGAAGGCATTAAACTACCGCTATCAATTTGTTCGACTTGCTGTTGTTGTTGTTGTTGTTGCAGCTGTTGCTGTGAAGTAAATTGACTCTGAGTTTGTGTTTGCTGAGGCAGATGCTGATGCTGATGATGGCTATGAATATGCTTGTGAAGATGTTGATGATGATGCGGATGCTGATGCTTGATTTGTTGTTGCTGCTGTTGCTGTTGTTGTAACAGCGCGTGATTTATCTGGTTGATTTCGTGTTGCTTGCAAATCGCTGGATTGTGTAGTAAATGTTGCAACTGATGCTCACTGCTGTGGCACTTCGTCAACTTCAGCGGTTTCGGTGGTTTCGGGGGTGGTGGTGAGGTACGTGTGGGTCTGGGTAGACGCGTTTGCTGACGCCGCAATGACTCTTGACTGCCGTTGCTCCTGCCAGAGTCAATTTGGCTGTCCTCGTCGTCGTCGCTGATTGCTCGCTCTATTGTTGTTATTGCTGTTGCTGTTGTTGCTTTAGTATTCACTGCTGACGTGCTGCCACTTTCAATTATGAAACTCTATATGTGAAAAAATGTGCAATGAAATTGAATATGTTCAACGAACATGACGCGCCGCAAATGGCAAAACGCTTGAAAAACAAAACGGATTGAAACTGAACAACACAAAGGGGGGGCACATGGCATTGATTGCAATCGTTTGGGGGGAAAATTGTTTCGCGTTTTTTTTCTTTATTTGAAATGTGAAAATGAATATTTTCACTGCTGTCTCTAAAAATAAATTATTTTAATCAAAATCCAGCAAATTTATCCACTCAAATTAAAATTGATTTTCTTTTAAACTAAGTTCAATCGAGATTTCAGCTAGTTACCAGTCAGTACATTGAAAAATTATATCATTCAATATGGTCAGCGCTGCAATGCCCTCTCGCTGTCTCCCTCTCTGACCCTCTCTCAAATCAACTCACTCAGTTCGCAAGTGCAAATGTCAACAATAACTGTCATTAAACATTGCGAATTTGCCACAATATCCACTAATCAAATGAAATCAGAAACCAAAGTCAATTCAATGAAATTTTTTCTCAAATTTTTTTTTCTCAACAAATTGCCCGCACAGCTGGCGGCGCTTTTTGTGTGAGTTCAATGTCCATATACGCATAATAGATGTCTTTCAAATTGCAAATACAATTAACAATTATCGCCGCAGGCAATTAACAATTGAGGCAGCGTGCAGTCGCCAAGCAAAAATCACACACACACACACACATTCACATAGGAGGCAAAGTTGCGCAGTCAGCGCCCACAATTGGCACCGAAATGCGCCAAGTGTGTTGCGTATACGCCCGTGACCTTGACTACGCAGTTTGGGGTTACTTGCGACAATCGAATGGCCAAATGAAGAGCAAGTTGACCGCGCCAGCTGGTCGCATTAATACACTTAGCGCTGCGTAGTCATAGTGGTTCCGGCATGGCTTGCGGGTACGAGCTCGTTCGACGAACCCTCGCGCCGACTCAAGTGGCAGCACACTATTTGCTGGCGCTTTCGTCAGCCGCGGCGTCATCAAACGCCCGCCAATGTCACAAGATATTCATTGTTTACATGCACAGATCCATATGTATAAATGTCTCTGTAGTTTATATTTGGCATTTCTCGCGTTATTTAAGCAATTAGACAGTTGCCAAAAGCGATAGCGAGTGAGGCTAGCGAGCGTCTCATGCGACAGGCCTGAGTACACTTCAAAGTTTTTGCGCGTCTGCGATGAGCTGTGATTACATACGCGCACTTTCGTATATTTTGCTCATTACTCATTGCTTGGCTTACAACATTTGCTGCTTTGTTGTTGTTGCGAAATTATGTTAATTATTTTTACTGCCGCTAGAGTCATTAAAAAGTTTGGCTTTCGCAGTCATAAATTCATTTGAGCACCGCACAGAGCTGGGGTTACGAAACGGCAGCTGACTACGTGTCTCAAGTGACCCTAAGTCAATCTTACAAGACATTCAATTGTCTACGCAGCGGATCTATGTTTGTTTTATGAGTGGTTACGTGTAATTGTCTATATCTACTGGAAGTTTACTTGTGTTTTGTGAGTGCTCTGGCCACTGCTTTTGCTCTGTTTGCTTAGATGTCGCCCAAAATGGAGATTATTTGATTTTTGGGTATAACATTGTGAACTTCATGTTCAATGAGAATTTGAGAGGGAAATCTATGAATTTGAAATAAGTAGAAAGGTTAGATAGTGAATATAATTGACTCGTCTGAGTATGTAATCTAAATAGACTGAGTTACATCGTTTGAAGCCAGTAAGATCCGAACTAATCTCAAGCCTGTATTAGTTTAAGGAATTAAACAGAGAAGGTTAGTTTAGATTACGTTGAGAGGCTGTTTCCCAAAAGGAAACACGCGTAAACTTTATAATATAGTCCTTCCTGAAGCCTGGATCCCCCCTAGATTAACAATTAGAAGTCGACAAAGCGCCCTGAACATACAACAATTATGCAGATATTTTTAACTTCTATAATCGCTATTTCGCGAGCCTGCTCTAAAAAGTAAGATCCAAGAAATCTCTTTCGTAATCTCGCAAAGGCGGGACATTCAAGAAGAAAGGAATGAGACGATTCCACCTCATCCTCACGATGGGGCAATGGCCAGTAAGAACCCCTACGACTAAGAAGAGGTTAGGTTTACTGAGGGTGAAAAAAAAAACAAAGAAGGAAAGGGAGGAGAAGCTTGTGAAGTTTAGCTCTTAAGGTCTTTGAACTCAAGAATCCTTCACATAATCGATATCCCTACCTCATATAAAGTTTTGGACAAAGCATTCAATATTAACTCTATAGGTGAAGGGAAAGGATCGCTTTCAACTCAAAGATCTGTCACTCTCGTGATAGATTACCCCGACTCTTGCCCGTTAAAGGCATATTCAATAAAAAATAGCTGTATTGTTCCAAAATATATGCAATCTTATATTAATACAAATTCTGAGGTGCAAAACGATACCCATATCAAAGTCCCTCCGACCACTTCTTTAGAGTTCTCGTTAAACGAGTTTAGCTTTTCTTCGCAATACTTTTCAATTAAAGAATTATATTTCCATAGTATATAATTGTGTATTTGTAAAATAGACTAGCCCTTGAACTATGTGTAGATACTATATGAGTAGATGTATGTCTCAAGCAAAGCTTATAGAAAAACTCCCAACATTTACATACAATTAAACTGGCTGGCAGCCTTGCGTTAATAGCTTTTTGCATATTGAAAACAATTTTGCCGCTGGAATTTAACTACTTTATTGCTGATAACTGAAATGCAGCTTAGTTGAGATTTCAGATTTTGCAATTAATAATGACCGCATTTCCCTTGTGCCTCGCTGTTGTTAATTACAAGCGAAAGAGTGAGGTGTCGATTGTATTAAATTGCTTTTTTTATTTTTTTTCTAATTTTTTACAAAGTCATTATCAACGATTAGTTAATATTGTTACAAGAAACAGTGTATTACATTTTTATATTTATTTATTTATTTTTTTGCAATCACTTCTAAGCTTCAAATAGCCACACACACTGGCTACTAACAAATATATATTTATATGTATGTTTGTATATCTGTATGTAAGCAATAATTTTGCACTGAATGAACTGTTTAGATTTTCAAGGAAGTCATTGAAATTATGGCAGAACACTTGGAATTTATTTACAAGCTTTGGAGGTCAACAGTCAACATTAAATGCCATAAATGATGAGTCGAAGTGCACAGACACACACATAATTACTAAATTGAAGGCATTTGCTTGTGTGTGCGCTAAGCGCTTGATACAAAACATTGTTTATTTTCAAACTAATTTCGAAAAATATTTTCATTCACCAAAGTTTTGTTTATTTGACTTGATACAAGCAAGCTGTGTGATCAAAGTGCTAGGTAAGCACATACATACACATACATACATACTATATATGTATTTATATATGTAAGCACGGGGGCATTGCCTTCGCATTGTCAATACAACGATAACGGTGCATTAGCAGCTTGTTTGTGCGCGCCGCAGTCAGCACCTAACGGCGCCGCATAAACACTTCCTAATGACCTGGCTGTCAAATGAGGTGTGCAGCTTCGCACATCCTCGCCAGCGTCAGCACTTACTCACTCACTCATATTTGGTGTGCAGCGAGTACAAAGTGAATGTACACCAAGGCAGGCACAGTAGCTCATATGGCATGTAGTTGCATTGGAAGCGTGAAGGAAGGAAGCGTGAAGGCGTTGCTTTTTATTTTGGAACATTTAACTTTACTTTCATGCACACATACACACACTTATACAAAATATCCAGGAAGTGTGAAAAATTTTTGTTGTAAACATACAAATTAGGGCTAAGCAAGTGCCAGACACATTCTTCGCTGAAAGAATACCCACACACACACATGTAGAAATGTATGCAAGAAGAAGAAGAAAAAGCGTCGATTTTAATGGCGTTGAAATACTCAGTTAGCCAGCTTGTTATGAAATATCGAGAGTTCTTCGAAGAATTTTCATAAAAGACATCAACAGTTGCTCTTTTTTTATTTTTTTATGCTTAGAATGTATAGTATTTGTTTCTAGTTTTTGTTTTTATTATTTTTTTACTTTCTAACATTTTTCTTTTATTTTCCACCTTCAAATATCGCTAATATTCTCCAAATTATTTTTAAGAAATTTTTCAAATTCAATTTTAATATTTTTTTTTATTAATTGAACTTCTGGAAACTTTATTTTTGTTTCAAGGGGTTAGGGGTAGTCAGGATTTTCAAAAAAGTCAATTTGCATTTTCCTTAAGAGTAAAATCTTAAAAATATTCTCTGAAAATTTGAAGTTGATCCGATAATTACTTTTCGAGTTATTCGACAAATAACAAACAGCGCTCAGGCACTCCAACACACTAGTGTAAAACTTTAAATGCGTTTATTTCAAAAGTATGTTTATTGAACTGTTGACAACTGTAACTCGATAACCGTTTTTTTACAGTTTTTAGAATACATAATAATTTCCGGCCTGATCCGAAGGATTTTTTTTCAAAAATTTCGAATTTTTAAGACCAATTAACTGTTGATTTTTTCCCGAAAATCTAGAAAGACATTCCTGAGGCCGCCATTTTTTTAATTTTTGAAAAAAAAAAGCTTCGGATCATGCCCAGGATTATCTATTTATAAAACTTATTTTTTTTATCCAATTGATTTTAGATGAATCTCCAAGGACTTATGATTGTCACCGCAAGGACCTTATTTTGAAAATGGGTCAACACAGACAGCTATAACTTCGGAAATTATGAATTTTTTTTCAAATTTTCGTGACTTCAAGTCAAAACATTGTATAATAATGCCATATTATTACTTATGTAAAATAACATGATTTAATAGCAAAAAAAAATTACTGAAAATTCTCATTTTTTCGTGCCTCTGACTACCCCTAACCCGTTAATATTTATTTTATATCTACAAAAAAGTGTTATACAGTTCAAAAGTATATTTTTTTGAAAATTATTATGCCCGCTCTGCTGAGCTGCTGAGCTTCTCCAATGAAGTAGAGCTACAACAATTAATAATTTTCTGCAACTCGCCAAATTTTTATTAAATTTTAACTAAAATTTAAATAAATATTTTTTTATTATTTATAAAAATAATAAAATATTATTTATAAAAAAATTTTTATTTATTTATAAAAAAATATTTATTTCTTTATTTATTTATAAAAAAATATTTATTTATTTATTTATAAAAAAATATTTATTTAAATTTAAATTTGAAATCTTAATTTTAATTTATTTAGTTTTGTATTTTAATATAATATTCCATATTTTTTCTTCTTACAGATCGACATTCCGAGGTATTCAAGGTAAGTGACAAATTCATAACTTATTTTATTTAATAAACCCTAAAATTATCATTGAAAAAGTTGAAAGAAATTTTCTATCTACTCTCTATTATACTCTGTACATTACATTTGCACATGGCACGCACACACTTTCCTCCGAAATCAATTACTCAATTTAATACGAAAACCGCTACGCTCCAAATCGTGCGAAAGCCGACAGATAATTGCTATTAAAAGTGCGTTCACAGCGCAAAAAATGCTCTAATTTCGGTTTTAATTCGCCAGCCGATAACCTTTCTTTCCAAACGCGTCTCAAGCTTTAGCTGAAGTCTACGTGATTGCCGCTTATCGCGCATATCACACAAGTCTACAGCCACTCATCTGTACATATATACAAACACTTTCGAAACTAATTCGAGGCGAAGCAGTTAGTGATTATTTTATTTGCAATGCCAAATTATGGCAATTTACTAAGCAAAAAAACACGTCGACTCTACAGAGTATAACAGACACGCTCACAAACAACGGGGCGTTAGGCGTGCGGCGAGAGCATTGCGAATTTGTCAACAATTTCTTCTTTGCGCCACAGGAAGTGTTAATGATGTAATCAACACAAACAATTTCATGTATTTCATAACTTTTTATGTAAAGCACTTACAATTTGCTTTCAAATACTACTTGTTATGGGAGTACATACATATGTATGAAGGTATGTTCACATTTAAGACGACGGACAACACAAAGAGTGCACAGCTGTTGCTCCATTGTGACAGAATTCCAATGTACTGCATATGAATATGTAAATACATATATGTACATATGTATGTCTGTATGTCTGTCTGTCTGTAGTAGACTCGAGCACCCGCCTTGTATACGCTTAGTTTTTCTTATGCTTATGATAATAAAGAGCAAGTGTTATGCGGGTGTATCGCCCATTAAGCACGAAACTAATTGCCTTTAACACTAACGCAAGCAACAACAACAACAGCGACGATTTGTAGCAAAAAGGGAGCAAAAACTCAAAAACAAAGGAAGTGCTGCTGTTTTCAAGTGCAGCGCTTATGACTCAGGCTTAGTACAGACGTCGATATGTATATGAAGACCATTGTACTTACATATTTACATATTGTTTTCGGTGATTAGCTTAATTTGAGTGAAATTGCGAAATAAAGACTAAGCTGGGGATTTCAAATGAGCTTACGCTTGTAGCTTTCGTATGGGAAAATATGTTTCTATTTAAGAAAGCATGACTTCATATTACTCAGCAAGTATTATTAGATTAAATACTAAGTAGAATGTATGAAAGGTAGTAATTAAGAAATGCCCTAACACATAAAAACTTGAGATTTTCCCCAGAAGACCTCATAAACCACAACGGGATATCAAGGGGAGGGTTTCATCTCTGAAAAATGCATCGAGTTCGAAGCTCAGCGCTTACTATATCCATTGTATTCTGATATAGAAGTTCTTTTGACTTATACCAGTTGTTATACCAGTTTTTTCGATTCACCGCATTCTCATTAAGTGAGCACAATAAAGGATTGACAGTGTTTATATACATACATATTTTCCATGTAATATTGTCTAATAATATTGTCTAAAATATCTAGAAAATGTCAAAATATCTTATACATATACTTCACTGCCAAATGTTTCCAGTTGAGCATCGAGGTAGCATAAAATTTATTTATAATTCGTGAGATAAAGACTGTTTCTCTACAGTTCTTAGATGAAAATTTGCCAATTTAAGTCAAGCTTCATTGACTTCTAATACAAAATATCGAAGCTTAAGGAAAACTATTAGGTCTACAACTTTGCTTCCGCCGTTTTCCAATAGATGTCTCTAGGGTCAAGCACTGGTCGATTAAATCGTTTTATATCGATCTTGGACATTTGTGTCAACATTAGCCCAACAAAATATTTGTAGAGATCTGTTTGCCTACCAAACTTATTCTCAACTGAAAAAATTACACTTTTTGAGTCGAATTCTCGACATTTGCGGGAAATTTAGCTTTTCTTTTTTAATTCCAAGAAAAGTTCGGCTGAGGCTAATCGCCATTTGTAACGACTGTTGTAAAAAGCTTTAAATTTACAAATAAAAAGGGCGGAAGCAAAGTTGTGGACCAATAAGTTACATTTTTAAGATCTAACCTTTAAAAAAACATTTTTTTCTGTTAGTCGTGGCAACCCTGCCAATGCTAATGGTGGCACACACATTTCTCACGCCAAAAGCTCAACTTCACAGACGCGTTGAATATTAATCATAGCCCACTTACAAACATACATACACTCGCATATTGCTGAGAATTACGCTTTTGTAGAACAAAGGAATAGACACGTCATAATCGCTAATGGCGCTGGGACTTGACAACTGAGGTATAGCAAAGGGCTTAGAAGATTAGCGCAACAAACTGAGATTGCAGCGCAAAAAAAAGCCTATTTTGCAAATAACTCTAGACATGACATACGAGGTGCCCAAATATGCTGGACCCATATAAATACAATATTTATACATATGTCTGTCTGTATGTGTGCTTTATTGAGACATAAATATTTATGTGAAGGAGCACGTTCAACTTCGCGGTCATTTATCATTGCGCTCACTCGGCAGTTTCGCCAATGATTTCTTAAAAACTTTCGCAGGCATTTTGCAATTTTTAGTGTCTACAATTTGTTGTTGTTGTTGTAGTTTTCCAATCGCAAACCCCTCCATTCGTCTAGCTGACAGGGTTGTATGAAGACCCGCGCTGCGCTAATGGTGTTTTCGCTGTCAGCTGTCAGTGCTAAGGTGCCTGTTTGGCTGCCGCTGCAACAACATACAGCAACATCAACAACATCGACAACATCCGTTTTATGTTGCCACTGCCACAACGCAAGCATCCATATATTTTTATGACAACAGCTTGTTTGCTGCGATTAGCTGCCATAAGTGCCACGCACATTTCATTCCCTCACAAAGGCGGCGATAAAAGCGCTGTCTGCAGCAGGTTTCTTTGTGTGTCAGCGCGTGCGAGACTCGCTCGCTGGGGGAGCGCGTGTTTACATTACAATGTGGCATATCAGCGTTAGGGCCTCACATGTGCAATAGTGGGACCAAGAGGTGTGTTTTGTGTACTTTAAATTGTTGATATGTCCGTGAGTAGATTTCCCGTGTGTGTGTGTGTACTCGCCTGATATGTAAATACACTTTTGAATATTATTCACTTTTGAATTTATGCATAAACACACACACACATGCTTATATAAGCTAGTAATCTTATGCTGCCTATTGTAGTCATTTGACGCTGTCAACGTACTTCCCCCTTCGGCTGTCACAGTCACTCTCATACAGTTACGCCTCTTGCATGAATCACAAAGCCGCAAATGTTTTACATACATACTCACATGTATATATATATATATAGTTTGCGAAAATATATATAGTCTCCGTATATAAATATAGTTCATACATGCATGAGCGCTGCGTTGACAAGCTATATTTGTAAAATTCATTTAATGAGGGTGTGCTTTTTAAAGCGCGGGTGGTGACTGACAACCGCCCATATTACATTTATTACATGTTATGTCAAAGTCCATTTTGCTGCTGTCACATTTGATGCGCATTTCTCGGTTGCATGTAGGCCGACGAGCGTTGTATGCCTGGAGGGAAAACAGGAGAGCTGTAAGCTCAAGTTTGAATAAGGGACTTTTTAAGTATGAAATTCAGAGGCTTATGAGTTTGTTTTAAATAATAAAAAGGGTCCGATCACTCAATGCTAGATAATTTCGATTTTCGTAGTAGTTGATCTGTAGTTTAAAGAAACTTTAAGCTTACTAAAAGCTTTATACGATATCACTGAGATATACAATCTGGTTCCTTAGAAATATATTTTCAGAGATCTTTTGTTTCAAAATATATTTCAAAATTTAATGATTTTAATTCTTTATTTCAACATAGCTTAAAGCTCATAGCTTTATACGATATAATTGAGGTGGGAAATTTAGTTTCTTCTGAATATAATTTCTGATATCACACTTTCAAAATATATTTCTAAGATTTAAATTAAAATTTCTGACTTAAATTTTCGATAATTCTATGTAGGGAACTCACTACCTCGGAAATAAAAAGAGCTTTAAGTTCAAGTTGGGATGAGAGACTTTTTGAGCATGGAATTCAGAGGTTTATGAGTTTGTTTTAAATAATAAAAAGGGTTCGATCGCTCGATGCTAGATAGTTTCGCTTTTCGTAGTAGTTGATCTGTAGTTTAAAGAAGCTTAAAGCTTTATATGTTAAAATAATGGTAGGAAATCTGTTGTCTCAGGCATATAATATCAGAGATCACAATTCTAAAACTTTATTCGAAACTTTATGACTTTAATTTTCTAATTATACATAGCTTTAAGCTTACTAAAGCTTTTTATCATAACATTGACCGAGGAAAAATATAATTTTGAAGATCATAATTTTAAAATATATTTTAAAGCACTATGTCCTATTTTTCTTCGGATTGAGATCTCACTTCTTCATATAAGATCACTCTCGCACCCTAATTTTCCATAATATCTCACATAATTTAATTATTTTTTATAGAATTTCAACTACATTCAAAACTTTAGATATTAAAAGACAATTTGATATATTTTTTAAATAACCCTAAGGTGAATCAGCCTTAGCCTTAAATTTCCCGCAGGCCAACATTCCGTTGTACACATAATTTCTCTGTAGTCAACTAATTTCAACATTTTTCCACACAAACAATTGCAATCAATGAAAGAATGCGCCAACAATAACATAAAAAAAAACCATTGCATTTCAAACAAGAAAAGGAAATGAAAAGAAAAACAAATTCTTACAAACTTAATTAAAGAAAATTGAATCAACTCTACTGACTACAGTCTACGGTCGTAACACTCCCATAGCCATACCATTTGACGTTTGATGAGTGCAATTCGATTTATTATCAACTATTTGTTGTTGCCTTTGCTTTGCTGCGCTGCTCTACTGCTACCTTACACAATTAAATTGTTGAGGTAAATCCGTTAGAAGCATGAGGGTGGATCGACTGCTGCCCCTTCTACTGTTTAATGCGCGCACACGAAAGGTCAACGAGTAAAGCGGCGCATTCACCTTTTTCGAATTTATCGCTTATTTATTTTTATTGGAAATTGCGCTTGGGTTTGCGTATTCAAATAATCCGCTCGAGTATTTTGCTGAGGCACACGGTTTTCAGTTTTCAGCGCTGATGGCTTGTGGGTTGCAGGCGTGTTGGTGGGTTCTTTGTGTTTTGGGTGGAAAATCGATTTTCATTTGCCGTTGCAACCAAAAACAATGAGGCCAATTCAAAACTCAACTCTCAACAACATCAGTAATTTCGGCATTATTGTTGTTGTAAATAGATTTATGTGTGTGTGTGTTTGTGTGAAGACGCTGCACCACCACTGAGTATTCTTATTAGACTTGTACGTGTATATTTGCTTGTGTTTGTTTGTGTGTGTGTGTGTGTGTAGTTAAAAGGCACAGTATGCGTGGGGAGGTTTTTGGGCGTTAACGACGTCTGCAACTAAAACTCTTTAACTCTTCCTCCAGCAGCAAAGCAAAGTTTCCGCTTCCGTTTTATGTTGTCTGTCTGTCTGCGTCGCTGCTATGTTGTAAGGAACTGTTGGCTTTTATGCGCAAGCACACACATACATTTGCATGCCAGCGAAAGGTCGTTGCACTATTTTATAGCTGCTCGCAGACGCTTTTCACTTTTTGCTATATTGCGGTACTATAAATATTAGCGAACTCCTGTTGAGGCTCCGCAAAGTCCTGTTCACTGCAGTTGGCAATTAAATGGGCATTTATGGAGTCTGTTTTTTCGACGCGACACTGCACTCGACACTTCACTTAACACGCCCTAAAGCGCCGCGTGTTTATTACTTGAAGTCTTGAAGCCTTGATTTGCCTGCCGTCTGAACGGTCGTCTTCCAAAAATCATGCACTCCGACTCACTTAATTCAATTGAAATTAACAACAAATTGTCTCGACGTTGTGTGAACGTGATTGTTGTTGCGCGGCGTTGTTTATGTTCGCGTCGTGATTCTTTTTATATGTATGTATTTATTCGTGTGTGGGTGTGTGTGTATAAAGCGCGCCGTCTATGACGCTACCGAAAAGTAGATTGTTATGTTTTTTCAAGTTGATAAACAACTACACGCCGTAGCATACTTCTGCGCACAACAACAACACCTCAATATATATATATTTATGTATAACTGTATATATATATACCCAAAACTGTGTGAATATCAAAATAATTTGTAAAACTCGATTCTTATTTGTATATATCTCTACATGTATGCACGTTTTTTCTTAATCGTGTACTTTTTCGCGTCACGCGTGTGTAACGCGTCCGTTTCGCCCGTTCGCCCGTTCGCCCGTACTAGCGCACTCGCTTTAAAGCACAATTTAAATATATATGTATATATATATAATTCTCTATGTATGTGTATATCAACAAATTGTTGTGTATATATGTATTATTTTCTTATTGCATTAAAAACGCTCAACACTTTACTGTAGCGAACGAACAACACGCACGAACGTAACGCGCCATAAACCGTCTCCAACAAACGCCGAAACCGCACTCAGCGTTCTAAGTGCTGCGCATTCATGACAAACCCGCCGATTCTGATTCCCATTGAGCGTTGTACGTACGTCTGTATCATCGACCATATGTGCTCTCGCCTGTGCCGAGGGATGACGATGGCGTTTTTGACGACGTCATCAACTGGTCACACAACAAACGGGCAGGCAACCATTCGCCACCCGCTACCACCACCACCACTGCTGTTGCCCTCACCGGCGCGCGTTTGGCAGGCGTTCGTACTCACGCGCCACCCCTGTTGTTACCACCCAAGCGGGTTGGAAGCGGCGCGCACACAGTGGTTCGTTTAAGGTTTTTATGTAGAAGAGTCATATCATAACCATGTAGTACTATGGACTTTATGCCGAATATATATATATATATATATATTTGGCGTAGAAACCGCTTAAAGCGATTATATCCGAATCCACCAGAGCGCGCCACTCATTCCTCCTTTTTGCTTTTTGGCGCCAACTGGAAACAACAAGTGAAGCCAGGGCACTTTGCACATGGTCTTTCCACCGGAATGAAGGTCGTCTTCTTCCGCGGCTTCCTCCAGCAGGTATTGCATTGAACACTTTCAGAGCTGGAGTGGTTCCATCCATTCGTACAACTGTCTTTTCATTCGCTGAACTATGTCAATGTCGTCGTATAAATCATCGTCTGTGGTATTCGCCGTTGCCAGAGTTGCCAATGTTCAGAGGACCATAAATATTACGCAAAACCTTTTTCTCGAAAACCCAAAGAGTCGTCTCATCGGTTGTTGTCATCGTCCACGTTTCGGCGCCATACAAGACGGGAATAAGCGATGAGCGACTTGTAGAATTGGATTTTGGTTCATAGAGATAGGACTTTACTTTTCAATTGCATTGCATAATCATAATATATCCCATTCTATGAACCACCTATCAGATATATAGCTAATCAAAGACTGTCACTTCTTCAGCAATACGAGTATGCAATTGGAAACTGAAACAAAATCTTTAACCAATTAAAATTAAAATCAATTTTCAATTGTTTAAGAATTTTTTACTTAGTTAACTCCTTCAAAAATTTATCCAAAAAATCACAAAAAGTAAAAAAAAAATCAAAATTTTCACCATCACACCTCACTGTGCAGCACACAGCCCCTGCTTTTATGGCGATACCTGCTCAATTAAGCGCATATTTTGTACGCTCTCTGCTGGTCTCTCCACTTTTTTCGTTCTTGTTTTAGCGTTCTTCCCGCGCATTTATGTTCTCTGTTTATTTATTCTTTCGCTCATTTCGTCTTTTTAGTCTTGCTAGTTTTGTTATTGTTTGCTGTAATTCTTATTGGCTGTCATTAGAGCACATAAGCGTGTGAACTCTGCTGTCAAGTTGGTTGTCAGATCTATTACAATATTTAGTTGATGGCAACTCGCCAGCTAGAAACTATTAAGCGGTGTTTTGAATTGCTCGAAAAAACGTTAAATTTTTACAACTTTTAATAGCAGAATATTTATTATTTATTTTATTTTTATGAATGAATGAAAAATATGTTTATTCCATCAATTGGTCGTAAAATCTAAAGAGCCATCAAAGAAAATATAAATAAATATTTGCAAGTCATTTAAATGAGTGAGAAAAAATCGCTTTCTTTGTTCGTCCAACGTAGCTTTCACTATTTATTAGCGCCGTTTTAGCGCACATTGTTAAAAAATTATGTAAGATCTCACATATATTATAGACATTTCCATATAATCTTCACATCGGTAATGAATAAAAGCGCTTGTTGATTACAAAATAATAAAAAATTAAATACGTCCGTCCACACTCACGCATCATGAATTTTTACGCATTTTTTTTCAACTCAACGACTCGACGAACAATAATTAAAATCCACAAACAAGGCACGTGCTCTTCGCATTTTAACTAGCGCTTTAGACTTGGCTTTTGTTTGTGTAAAATATTAAATATTTGCGATTTTGCTTTGACCAACCCGTTCGTAACTAAATGAGAGTTGTGCAAATAGTTGTCTGGTATGCAGGTAGTAGTTAAGCAGGAAAGTAAATATTACAAGAGAAAATCGCCAACTAAATTGCTATTTATATGCCGGAGCATATAATTGTCTACGGTTGTGTACATATTATTAGCGACGCATGGTTATAGAGTTAATAATTTGGAGGTAGAGTTGATATTTAGGTGATCTTAAAGGAGTAGAGTTTCATCTAGGAACTATGGGGAAAATATATACATACATATATACAAATCAACTTCGCTATCTCGAATCACCATAATCCACAAAAGAACTTTGAATTAGAAAGACTTAAAGTTATGTATGATAATTTGTATGAAATTTGACTTCTATTGCTAATTCAAAAGTTCGTGTTCTAGAGAACTTCGAGTTATAGAAGTTCGATATATGGAAATTCAACTGTATTCATAAAAGAAGTAGAAGAATTGTGATTACTGTTGTAGGGTATGTAGATTCGTCTCCCCAATAAAGTGAAGTTTACTGCGTTTTTTGCGTATGATTAAGATTCGCGCCTTAAGATCAAAGAAAAGCAATTTTTACTCTCTTTTTTTGGATTATCAAACAGCTCAAATATTGTTTTATATTGTCAACTCCATTAATATGCCCGAAACTGTCTACATCTGCCTCTAATTTGCATTTGAATATATTGAATATTTGCATTCGGAGTTATTTGGGGCATAGTCTAAGCACAAACGTGCCTTTTTACACAAAATAAAGATTTTTAACTTATGAATGGCTGAAATAGCGGCGCATTTTGAACAAAGCCTAATGACTTGAGAGACCAAGCGAAGTGAGGCTTGAATGCTAATAATTGAGAAGCGCAAAAAAGTGATAAATAACAACAAATACAAATGATAACTGATATTTATACTCTCGCAACATATATAGTTGCTAAAGAGAGTATTATAGTTTTGTCCACATAACGGTTGGTTGTAAGTCCTAAAACTAAGCGAGTTAGATATAGGGTTATTTATATCAAAATGATCAGGGTGACGAGTAAAGTTCAATTCCGGATGTCTGTCTGTTTGTCCGTCTGTACGTCCGTCCGTGCAAGCTGTAACTTGAGTAAAAATTGAAATGTCTTGATGAAACTTGGAAGACGTATTTCTTGGCACCATACGAAGGTTAAGTTCGAATATGGGCGTAAACTGCTTTAATTCAGCCAGGAAAACCAACAGAAACCTTAAATTTCATTATAAAGAAGGTACAGAAGAGCTGCACTCATGGGTCAAAAACCATATCTTCGAAACTAATCGACCAATTTCAATGAAATTTGGTTCATAATATCTTCCTAGCTTCCCAATGATATGTTGTACAAATTGTCTAAATCGGTTCAAAACCACGCCTACTTCCCATATACCAGAACTCTGAAGTCGGTCTGAATAGTTTACTTAACAATGTATAAAGTTAGTACTAGTGAAGATATGGGAACAGAACTTCGCTGAAATACGGTATTTAAAGAGTGTCACCATCCTTCTAAAAATCGGTCCATAAGTTTTCAAGACCCTATATATCGAATATGAGTACTTAACAATTTTCTAACAAATTTTAAACCGAAATTATAGTTAAGTCTTTCAGATATTTTAACTTCATCTATCTCCCATATACCTAATATTAGGGTTTTCAAACTTTCAATGGACTTTATACCATATACATATATGCCGAATATGTGAGTCAAATTGTTTGTTATATTAATAAATTTAAATAAATAAATTACGAGAGTATAAAATGTTCGGTCACACCCGAACTTAGCCCTTCCTTAGTTGTTTATATTTTTTTCAACAACAACAAGAAATGATAACTAATTTTTTTTAAATTTTTTTTTTCAAATTCTATTAAATTTATTTATTTATTTTTCAGTAAACCTATTATTGTGGCTATGAGACTAATTAATTTAATATATAATATTTAACAAAGTAAAAATATAAATAAAACTTTAATTTTAATTGTTTCATTAACTCAATTAATTATTAATTTTTTAAATTTAATTCATGCTTAATGAACTAATTAATTTTCTTATCAATTACTATTATTATTTAATACACACTTTTTAATTTCTCTATTATATATATTTTATGAAATATAAGCGTCAAATTACTGCTGCAATAAATCCTATTAGAGTAATCAAGTCCCAAGTGCTAGCTAATTTCTTTTAATTACAAATCTCTACAAACTCTATTAATGCAATTACTATTCAATAGTTGTTGTTGTAGCTTTGTTGCAATCGATTGCAGCGAGTGATTGCCATGCAATTGTGAGCGTTGTTGTGACACTCGACTCGACTAATTCGTTATTAATTGCACTGCAACATGGAAAAATGAAATTAATTGATTACGGCATCGCCAGTGAGAAAGGGCGACAGCGAAAGTGTCGCTGAGAGAGCATTCAATTAAATGAAAATTGAATTTATTAAACTGTTATTAATGCATATAATCATATTTATTTTATTAACACTGAGCTATGACAGTTTATTTAGAGTGGAAAATGAAAGTGGAGGAAAAGGAAAAATTAAAAAAAAAATTAATTAAAAAATTAAATCAATTGAGAAAATTTACTAAATTTATTTATATGAATAGTGCTGACATTAAAAGTAAAATTTTTCTATTTATTAATATTTTTTCTAATTTTTCAAATTTCTATTTTCGGCGCTTTTCATGCGCACAAATCGGTCGCGCGTCATTTAATACATTTCATGTCGCTTTGGGATTTCATAAACTCGTGTGCAATGTCTTACTTTTATTGGTGGTGTGTGTCTAATCAATTTGGCGCAGATCAATAGCACGCCCTACAACAGAAGAAACTCATCAGCGTTGCGGTGTTTACTATAATACATAAAAGAGAAATCTTACTAATTTTCGTCTAAACCCAAAGTGTTTGAATAGCAAATGACTGGAAGGCGTGTGATTTGGGCAACAAAAGCTTCAATTTAAGCTTGGCTTCAATAAAATCGCCAAAAATGTGCTAAACGGCGAATGATACTAAAACAGTTTGCAGACGCATACAAAAAAGGCAGGGACCGAGAAGAGCGAACAATGGCAATGCTAAAAACCAAATCAAGCAAAGAATCGATGAATAAATAGAAAATGAGATCAGTTGTAAATCGAGCGCAGAAAATTTTAGGCAATGGGGGGAGGTGCGCGGCGATTAATGGCAATTAAAACAAGAAAAAACGTTAACTTCGGCTGTACCGAAGCTAATATACCCTTCACAGATGCATTTCTTTTAGTAACTATGTGTTTAAACAAATCTAAAGACGTAAGAAAAAGTAAGTAAAAAAAGAAAACATTTTACTAATTCTTTTTAGCCGGGTTGTTTGCTAGAAACATTAAGGCTATATAGTTAACCGATCTGAACAATTTCTTCTTAAGCAGTAATCCATGTTAAATTTCGTGAAGATACCACGTCAAATGCGAAAAATTTCCATACAAGCCATTGAATCCGATCGTTTGGTTTGTATGGCAGCTATATGCTATAGTGAACCGATCTGAACAATTTTTTGGGAGATTAAATTATTTGTGTGAAAAATAACTCACACCAAATTTCGTGAAGATATGTAGTAAAATGCGGAAGTTTTCCATACAAGCCCTTGATTCCGATCGTTCAGTTTGTATGGCAGCTATATGATATAGTGAACCGATCTGAACAATTTTTTCGGAGATTAAATTATTTCTATGAGCAATAACTCACACCAAATTTCGTGATGATATGCAGTAAAATGCGGAAGTTTTCCATACAAGCCCTTGATTCCGATCGTTCAGTTTGTATGGCAGCTATATGATATAGTGGTCCGATATCGGCAGTTCCGACAAATGAGCAGCTTCCTGAAGAGAAAATAACATCTGCAAAATTTCAAAACGATATCTTAAAAACTGAAGGACTAGTTCGTATATATACAGACAGACAGACTGACGGACATGGCTAAATCGACTCAGTTCAACATACTGATCATTTATATATATACTTTATAGGACCTCCGACGCTTCCTGCTGGGTGTTACAAACTTAATATATCCTGTTCAGGGTAAAAATATGGATTTGTGTTTACATACATGTATATATAGAGCATTTACTTTCTTATTATGTATATATGTATAACCTCATTTTCCTGTTATTTGTCAAATAATAATTTTAAATATTTTTTTTCAATTTTTTTCATATTTCTACTCACCAAACTATCGGCAACATTTTGACTCATTACTGATGTGCCAGTTGTGGCCAAGTACACGCAATATTTTTATTGTTGTTGTTGTTGATGTTGTCGTTTTCGTGCGCATGCGCAACAGCAGATTTTTCAATTTCCGGAACAACTTGCAACAAACAGAGCGAACGCCGTCGTCGCGGCCACATTTTGAAAAGTTGCAGCAGCAACTACCGTTGACCACAAGCAACACAAATAAATGCAATTGTAATGCGTGTTGTTGTAAATGTTTATATGTATTTTGTTGCTATGTAATTAGTACAAGTTGCGTGAGTTGAAATTGTTGTTGCTGTCTGCTAAGCAATGGACTTTCTATGCGTTTGTGGTTTTTAGCAATTTTAGATTTGGAACACTATCTACACGAGTTGTTGTTGTTGTTATTTTTTATATTTTTTGTTGTTGTTGAATAAACTAACACTAATCACGTGCGTGCACTCACATACAACAAGCAACATTTGCAGTTTTTTCCTTTTTTGGATATATTTTTTTTATTTTTGTTGTTGCTTTTGTTTTTGTTATTTTCATTCACATTCACACACTTTTCACAAGAAATTTCGTATTTGATTTTTGCTATTTTCTGCACATTTCATTTCCTTCAACACTTACTTTTACACGCAATCACCAATGGCCGCCGCCGCCGCGCATGCTTACTGCTACGTACGCTGTTGAACTGTTAAAATGGCTAGCTGGCTGACTGCCGCATTGCCTGGCGAAATACTTATGGTGTTTAGTATGGAATGTTCGCACAATCAGTTAATCGACAAAGAAAACTTTACGATTAAAATCGCGTTGGCCAATTTGTACGCCGCGCATGCGCCGTGATCCGACGCTGTTAACACAACACGAATCACGCAGGTTTTTTCCGTTAGCTATTTCACGAGCACACACTTTTTCATTTCTTTGCTATATTGAACACACAATTTTTTTGAAAAACACCACTTTCTTCATTCTTTATGATTTCCCAAACTGATTTCTGCAACTGAAAGAGCAATATTTGTCACATAATTTTCAACATTATCATTTCATCATTATTATTTCATCATTTAACGGTTGTAAATGTTTGCAGAAATCAACCGCAGACTCTCGCCGCTACCGTATTTACCGTCGAAAAGTGGCCAACAACCGACCGAAATGGTCAAAGCTGAAATTCCACAGCGAACCACATCGCGCTTTCCGCATTCTTCGCACATTGATCGCTTGACGTATCGCAGCCGTCAGCAAACATTGCTGCGCGTGCAACTTTTAATATATATATAGTACACACAAATATTTATATTTATACGAATATCTACCAATATTGGCTTTCCTAGCCGTTCGAGCCGATCTCGTTGGCGTTCGCTGCATAATTGACTTGACTACTTTTTCTGCTCGGCAATCTCTTTTTCTGGCATGTGGGCTAGCATAACATTTCTCTCATTTTCTTGTTCAAACACTCGAGTAATGACTAAAATTAAAAATTATGGTAAAAGCGCTTACTGCACTAACGGTAGTTGCAAAACATCAATATTTCTGTTTGGTTTCGAATTTAAAAGTTACGCTGGAAAATCGAACATTAGGGTGGTACAAATTGTGTAACTCCAAATTATTAGGTCTTTGCTACCGCCGTTTTACAATAGATGTCTCTAGGGTCAAGCACTGGTCGATTAAATCGATTAAATCGTTTTATATCGATCTTGGACATTTGTGTCAACGTTAACCCAACAAAATATATGTAGAGATCTGTTTGCCTACCAAACTTATTCTCAACTGAAAATGTCACTTTTTGAGCCGAATTCTCGACATTTGCGGGAAATTTAGCTTTTCTTTATTAATTCCAAGAATAGTGCGGCTGAGGCTCATCAACATTTGTAACATCGACATTTGGAACCGATTTTTATAAAAAAAAACTTAAATTTACAAAAAAAAAAACGGGGGAAGCAAAGTTGTAGACCTAATAGAAAATATCTGAAATTCACGCAGTAGGAAATGCCAAATGAAGGAAAAGTGAGGTTTTAATACCCTATAAAAGTAATCGATTAAGTGAAAAGTAAATATTTCGATTTTGAAAGCAAATTTTGTAACTTCAAACTGTCTTCTCTGATGCTTCAAAGTAAATTTTAATATAATTCTATTCTAATTATCTGGAGTAAGCTATTTAGATCCCTTTCCTACAAATTTATGCTTATTTTTGTGTAGTAAATCTCCGATCTATACGTTTTTTTTTTAAATCTAACCGATTTTCTGAAAGGGTTGATCTCATTTGGAGGAATGAGATCAGAAAGGTTATACTCATATATGAATAATGATCCATAACAAAACTTCGAGTTAGAAAGACTTCTGAGTTACAGAAGGAAATTTGTATGAAATTTTACTTCTATTGTCAACTCAAGAGTTCGAGTTATACAGAAGTTCGAGTTATTGAAGTGTGAGTTATGGAAGTTCAACCATATTTATACCCTGAACAGGGTATTTTAAGTTTGTCACGAAGTTTGTAACACCCAGAAGGAAGCGTCGGAGGCCCTATAAAGTATATTTATAAATGATCAGTATGTTGAACTGAGTCGATTTAGCCATGTCCGTCCGTCTGCCTGTCTGTCTGGCTGTCTGTATATATACGAACTAGTCCTTCAGTTTTTAAGATATCGTTTTGGAATTTTGCAGATGTTATTTTCTTTTCAAGAAGCTGCTCATTTGTCGGAACTGCCGATATCGGACCACTATATCATATAGCTGCCATACAAACTGAACGATCGGAATCAAGGGCTTGTATGGAAAACTTCCGCATTTTACTACATATCTTCTCGAAATTTGGTGTGAGTTATAGATCATAGAAATAATTTAATCTCCGAAAAAATTGTTCAGATCGGTTCACTATAGCATATAGCTGCCATACAAACTGAACGATCGGAATCAAGGGCTTGTATGGAAAACTTCCGTATTTTACTACATATCTTCACGAAATTAGGTGTGAGTTATTGCTCATAGAAATAATTTAATCTCCGAAAAAATTGTTCAGATCGGTTCACTATATCATATAGCTGCCATACAAACTGAACGATCGGAATCAATGGCTTCTCTTTTAATGACTTTTTCATTTGAGCTTTACTAAGTATTTTTAGATTTGCACAAAGATCTATCCATTGCTTAATATCCGCATATCGAACCACACTAATAAAGTAGGTTTAGTACCAGTACTGATATTTACTCTTGCACAGCGTGAAAAATATTTATTACCGAAATTGTAAAAGCATGAAAATCAGATTTTATGCTACAAATCATAAACTTTCAATAATTTGTTTATCACTTGCAATTACAAAAACACAAGAGAAAGCTTAAATGCTGGGAAAATATTGGCAGTACAGTTTTCAATGATTGCCTGTCAGCTACTTTTGGTCACTACGTGCAACTACTTATTTTCTAATTAAGCCGTTTTCTTTACACAATCGACACAATTACTTGTACCAGTAAGAGTACAGTTACTTTTCCCCACTTTTCCATACTACTACCACAACACACGCAGATTAAAACAATAAAATCCAACAGCAAATCGCAATTGGCACGACAATCAATGGAATGGAATTCGCCAACAGTTAATCGACTCTGAGCTCAAAGACGGTCTCCGACGGCTCCCAGTCGCAATGGTGACAATGCCAAAAGCCATTGTGCGGCTTTGAAGCAGCTATTGACACACGCTGCGCTACTGACTGATGAATTGCTGTTGAATTGCCGACAACCAAAACTGGGCTCGAGCAGAAGAAGACTCGCGGACGCAGAAAGGTCGTCCGCCAGTAAGTATTTTCGGTAGATTTCATGTGAAAAATGTATAAAAATAGACGCAAGCTGTCATAGGCAGACGCGAAATGTTCAAACAAAGCCAAACATTGTGCGCTAGCAGCAGGTGGAGCCGCAGAAGACACGAAAGACACGCTCGAGCAGACACTTCACTTCAGCCGCATTCGTCATACATGTCGCTATGTGTGTGTGTGTGTGAGTGTTTGTGTTTGCGAGTTCATGAGCGCTTCGCGTCAACTACCTGTTGAGATTGTTTATTTTCCACTGCGGCAACGGACAACGGCTCAAAGAAGTAAATAAATAAAAAATGGGAATAAACTGCGTTGAGGAGCGCAAAGTGAGCTATGAGACTGTTGAGAAAGCGCGGCTCAGAGCGAAAGGCAAGGCATGGCAAATACTCGCAAACGGAAAATGTCTGTAAAAATCAAATATGAAAGTGAAGTAAATTAAACGGACGGACAGCGTACCATTTGGCATGCAACGGGCAAGTTGGCCCTATGCGCTTAAAATATACACCTGGATATACATACATACATATATATTTATTGAGGCAGTGTTTCTACGTGTTGGTATGTTACATGAATCTGCCTATTGTGTACACTTTGGTACACTAAGAGCGCCGTAAACATAACGTTATGCCATTAATTTTACGATATTACGTTTCAACAGCGCAAACACGAGTGCAGCAGAGAGTTCCGGCAGCATGGTTCATTGACGACCAACCGACTTACAAACCCAGGTACTCGTCTGCTTGGAGCGCGCTCTGATGAGAGCGGTAGCGTGAGAAAGAGCTGCAAAAAGATCTTCAGCTGGCAGCGGTGCGCTTTGCTCTAAGTTTCTTCTTTTTTATATCTTTTTTTGTTGGAACTGTTTAGCCAACAACTTGAAGCAACACTCAACAGCTGAGAAAAGAGTCGATGCAAATTTCATTATTTTTTTTGTCTATAGAAACTTTATTTTCGAAACGTTTTGGTAATACAAAATCGGTAGAAAATATGTTTTGTACCACTATAGTCAAATTTTGGTGGAAGATATATCACTTTTTGGGCTAATAACACTTCGCTTGTATAATATCATCCCAACCTCTCGAAGTTTTTACAAGAGATCATGATCAAAACAGTCAATGAGACTTTCTACCTCACTGACTACTTCATTGAAACCCAAGATCCCCAGTTGGACTCTCAGCAAAAGTACTATAACTGTGGATTTTTGTTTTTTAATAGGTCTGATTAGGCTATAATCGCTTAAAGCGGTTCCTACGCCAAATATATATATATATGTAATAGGACTGATTAGTTTCTAGAGCCTAGAACAAGTGTCAGAGCCAAGTCACGTCTTGGTTTCGTTATCAGAGACTAAAAATATGTATTTTCGACTTCAAGAAACCCGCGATAGTATCTGAAATCTTGTGAAATAGAAGACTGAACTTGAAATACTTGGTTAGTAAGTGAGAACCAATTGTATTAATCCAAGTTTAGCCACTCGTTAGCATAATCTAGCGACTTTTATAGCCTTAAATTTTCAAACTTATTTCATATTTTTACTTATATTTTCCCCGCTTAGTCAACAACCAGTTTTCTTTTTTGTAGACCAATGTAAATTTAACTGTATACGCTACAAAAAACAAAAGAGTAAGTAGAATGCTAGCAGAAGCACAAGCATGATCTCACTAGAACTCTAGCAAAACAAAGTAAAGAAAAAACTTAAATTTCTGTATTTCTACTCTTAAACAAGCTTCATCTGCTGAGTGTTCTTATTCATTTCATATTGTTGTTGTTACTGTTGTTGTTTTTGTTGTTGTTGTTCTAAGCGTGTTTAGTGAAGCATTATTGTTATTATATGCATTAAGTAGGTGTCTACTTATTATTAATTACACTACAGTTCTTCGTGCCTCCTGCTCTCTCTAGCCTCTTCTATCTCAGACGAACGCCGTTTTTATTGCCATTTATGTTTTTGATTTATTTATGTTGGCTTTTGAAAACATTCTAGATCTACACAACTCCACTTTTTCACTATATTTTTACTGTTTTAACTCAACATTAGTGGGTTTCACACACGCAATCTCTTTTGTATATAATTTATTTGCTTTTTCCTCGTTTATGCTCCGTGGTATTTCTCATGTCGGCTGGAGTTCGTTTACAAATTCTATAATTTTATGCGCCAATAATTTTCCGTCGATTTTATTTGCTGGAAAACGTCAGTTAAGCGTTTCTGGGCGAAAGGTGAGGTTGTTTTTGGCATTTCACTACACTTTTGTTGTTGTAATTTCCAATGTTTTCCGCTTGATTATACAAGAATCGCACAACTCTCGTGCGGGGGCGTACAGCAGTCACTTGGAGTCACCGCACAACTGTTGCGCCGGCTGCGAGCAGCTGTTTAACTGCTAAAGCTGGCTGACTGACTACCTGACAACAACAATTTAATTAACTAAAACAACAATAACAATAACAAACGAGTTTAGTTTGAATTCTTCGCACTTCACATTCGCAACGCCAAGTTGGCAAAACAACGTCACTGCTGCTGGCAGTTTCCACATATGGCGAATGGCTGTCGAATGTTTTTTTATCGATCATCGCACCTCTCAACACACACCGCACAGTTGTTGCCTCGTTTTCAGTGTTCAACTGGTGGATTGTCGATTTTAGACTTTAAAAATTTCAATGCTCTATTCTAAATGGCACTTTTCGAGTACGTTTTGGGCGATCTAGCGCACTCTAAACTTCGAATAACCGTGTAAACACACAAACTTTGTAACTAAAAAACAAATATAAAAAAGCAACAACAAAAAATTACAACAAAAACAATACGAGTGCGAAACCTGGCAACTGACGTTTCGGCTTAGAGTCTGCCTTTGCATTTGAGTCCGCGTCCGCGCCGTCAACTGCCAACTGGTTTAATCGCACGATCGCACGATTTTCTCCATTTGCCTACACGCTCACCGCTCCGCACGGTGTATGCACTTTTTATTGCTTCGCTTTTCGACTGTGCACTGTGCACACATTTTCACTTTTAACGTAAGCATTTTTGCAACAAGCAACAAGCCACCACCGAATGCCATGCATTCATAAAAACTTTTCAATTAGCTAATAGAGCTGGTGAGCTGCTGAGCTGACACTTGGCTCCACACTTTTTACCTTTTCGCACAAAATAATAAGATTCTTTGGTGATTTTGCTTTTTCTGCACCGTAAATTCAAAGATTCGTTGAGTCTTTCTTTTTTTTTTTTTTGGGCCAACAACTCAGTTGCCTACAAATGGTATGTTGCTCCCTTCTTCGTCGCTCTTTTGTTTCACACACGAAAATTATTATTACTATTTCATTTATTTCTACACTTTGCACACAATTCGTAGCGCCACGGTACACTGCGCCGTCGCACTGCCGCGTCTCGTCGTCTTCGCCACCTTTTCACCGTCTCGCCGTCGTCGTGGTCGTCGGCGTCGTCGTTTCGCTGCCGTCCAACATGCGCCAGTTCGTCTGAAAAACCGAACCGCTCGTGGATACCCGTAAAACACAACTGAATTCGGCGCTCAAAATGGCTTACCAACTGAGCTGACTGCCTAACTGGGTCCAATTGGTCTGCAAAGGTGGTTGCGTGCAAGAGAGTCGCAGAGAGTTGGTCGGCTGAAGAGTTGGTTAGCCTAAGCGCAACGCGTCAAGTGATCGTTTACAATCTTCTGTGCTCGTTTTTTTGCAGGTATGCGAGTATGTGTATGCGTGTGTCTTTAATGCAAAGCCACGGAGACAAATCAAACCGCAATCGCCTGTTACCGAAGCGCTGAGTTATGTGAGACAGTTGAGTTGGCTCGGCTTTTGTACAATTCGTTGGTCCCTTGATACGTTTAGCGAGGACAGCCGTTACTCTTTTTAGGTCCTGCAGTTCAGACGGTCGAACTGAAGACCTGAATTCTCGTATACTTTCGAATCGAGGTACAGAATAGGGGCCCTGAAGTACTGAATTCTCGAGTGTTTGAATTCTAAGTTTCTTGGCTCTCGTCTTACCATTAAAGCGCAGGCTTTAGAAATCAATAACTAGAAATTTGAAAATACTGAGCCATTTGTTGAAGAAATACACTGCATCGCATAAATTCAATAGAGTTTAGTTAATTTATTATGAGTTTGCAGTTTTGCAATTTTTATATATGTAAATATATACAAGTCGGAATACATTTAAATAATAACCTAACTATTTATCCTTATTCTTCTTAGATTTCTTTGGTCGTTTCTCCTTAGACTTTTTCTTCGATTTCTTGTGACTTTTGCTCTTTTTGCTTTTCTTTTTGTGCGCATTGCGTTCACTTCTAGAGCTGGAGGTATCCTCATCGCTGCTACTGCTGCTGCTGGAACTTCGCGTTGAAGTTTTCAAAATCTTGTGTACCTTCTTCTCCACCCAGCCTTCATTATCAAGTTGGCGGGAATTCTTGGCACGCTGCACGAGGAACCGTATCATCTTTTCTTCAACCACCTTGTTCATTTGGTCCACAGCGTTGTTGGTGGCTTGAGTGCGCGTGTTTTGTGGCAATTGTGGACCATAGACATCGTTCTCCAAAGCCGATGAACTGCTTGGTAGATTGAAAGTTACAGTGGCGGGTTCCTGAAGTCGTTCGCTTCTTGACTTTTTCGCAGGGCTTTCTCCTTTCGTAGACCTCTTCATTGTTGAATCTTCGTTTAACGATAACTTTGTAGACGCCGTTGAAGCTGAATTTACTGATGTCTTGGAAGATATGCTTGTGGGCCGTTTGAATTGAAATTTGGTGGTATTGATAGGTCTCGCAGCAGACGGTATCAGACCCATTTCAGAAACCATAATGGAGGGCGACGATTTCTCCTCCAAGTCAATTGAGTTACAATCTGTCCTTTCAGGTGTCTTCTCACGGTCTTTCATGGATAGTAAAGCACTAAATATACCACGAGGCGGTGATGTGTTACGCAGTAAGTTGAGTTGTTCAGCTCTCTTTACTGTGCCACCGTCAGTATACTCGCCTTCTTTGGTGATAACAGTCACTTCGTATTGTTCTGCACCTTCTTCGTCACTGCTATCATCAAAAATGGCTTTGTAGAGCTCCAATTTCTCATAGGACGGTTTCGAAACTGATTCGGCCGAGAGCTTTTCCAAATCGGTCTTGGCTGCAGGACGCCCAACTTTCGTACCGTCCTCTTTAGCGCGTTTTGAACTCGTATGTGCACTTTTCAATTGATCGACAACCATTATAGAAGTGTTGGAAAGCGAAGAACTTGGACTGCACGAAGTCATTGTTGAAACAGTGCATGTTGAAACGGAAGTTGCAGACTTTGAGTTCGATGTTTTCTCCTTTTCCTTTTCCTTTTCGCACTTTGTGTGCTTCAGTATTGGTTTAATCTCGGGTATTTTCATTGGCACGATAACTGGTGTCTTGAAATCAGATTTTTTGTGCAAACAATCCTCCAGATAATCGAAAACGGACAGCTTCGAAGTACTGACAGGTCGTTTCTCTTCTTCCATATGCCCGCCGAAGGGTTCAGCAATATTATATCTCTTGCATAGTAAAGAGTGTGGTTTCCACATTGATCTTGAACGCTCGAGCGTAATTTTCTTCGGGCTACTAATAATGTTTGCAGATGCTTCGGAAGACTTTCGATCCACTTCGATATTAGCCTCCGAGACAAAACTGTAATTTAAAATGGAAGATATGGAGATAAGATAAGATTGAGTAAGATTTGACGAAACCCAATTATTATTGTACGCATACTAACCGTTGTGACATCAGTCCATCTAGCGGCTTAAAGATTTTGCTAGCCTGTATAAACTCCTTCTTTTCCATTTCGCGATCCCATTCGTTCAAATGCACCGGTTGTATTCGGTTCAAAAAACACGTAATCTCCTCCTCGGTTTTGACTTCGGCTAAGAGAAATTCCTCATAGCGTCGTTGTTTTTGCTCATCATGCATAAACGGCTTAAACATGTTTGTCAAGGAACCGACTTTTGATTTGTCGTACGCTTGTTTGACCATTCCCGCAAATTCACTACTATTGACCGAAGAGATGTCCTTTTCGATGTCACTTGCGTGAGTGAAACGATCATTCTGCTCCAAAGATCCCAACATGAACCTTGTTTTCTGAGCCGTTTTGTCGTAACCACCTTCAATGCGGGCGGGATTTGTTTCTTGAAAGGCAGGTTGTGAGAGATTAGCCTTGCTGTGATCTTGATTGGGTGTTTGCTCTTCTCTAGCGTGTCTGCTGGAAGAGGGCTTTTCATCGATTTGCGGCGCTTCACCCAGTAGTTCAGCACGTTCGTCTGGGTTCAATCGATTTTTCTGTTCAACTTTTTTGAAATACGATTCTAACTCCTCAGCCTTTTTCGCATCTATGGGCTGGAAACGACTTTTTCGCTCGGCCCAATTGCGTGGCATAAAGCTAGCAGGAACAACAATATTTTCGGGCTTTTTCAAACGTATTGGATTTTTAGACGCCAAAAATCCATCAACGACAAGCTGATCCTGCGCAATTACGACTTTATTTTTTTGCGGCTTACGGTCTTCCAAGGAAAAATCGTAACGAGACATATCATCTCTGGCGTATATGTCTTCATCTTCGTCCTCCAATGCACCTACACCAAATGCTTGTCCTTTAAATGATATTTTCTTATTATTTTTACCGATTGCTTCCAGCGCAGGTTCAAAGAAATTTATGTGTCTATTATTTGAGGCTACGCCCTTAGTGCTAGAAAGCACAGGATCTCGACTCAAGCCGCCTTGGTAACCCAAACCAAAACGATCCTTTTTTGCTGTACACACATACGGTTCGTAATCATCAGGTGCAAATGTAATTTTATCAGTTTCTTCATCTGAGCTCTCCGTCTCGCCAGCAGCGTCATCGGATTGCTCTGGTGACTTTGCGGCAGCTGCACTCGGTTGGTAGCCATATTGCTGCATAACGTACATTTCACGTTGGTTTCTGCTACGCGCTGATTTCTTTTCACTGCGGGTTTGTCGCGGTCCAATACCTTGCCCTGGGCGCCAACCCATTCTTTTTAAAATACGCTCACCAATCTTGACATCTTGTGATACAAGTAGCTGTTCTAACACGGGTTTTCCAGGAATTGGCCCACTATGGGTAGCCATTAACTTACGCTTACGACTTTGCTCAGGCTCAAACGACGTATATTCCGCACGTGTTTGGAGACGCTGTGGCGCAATACCGAATTCACCACGATCTTCATCGTCCATAAAATCATCAGGTCGTTGCTGCAGACGTTGTGTTGCCTTTTCGCTGCGCGAACTTTTAAATGTCGCAGGCGTCCAACCTTCTTGTGAGCCAACAGTATTCCAGTAACCCGCGCTAAAACCACCGGTAAAAGCACCATGGAAACGACGCTTGCCATTCTCATCAGTCACTATTTGATCTTCCAAACGTATTGGTTTCTTCGAGGGTACGGAATCTAGAATAAAATACATGTAAGCAATAAAAACATAAAATATGTGCTAGGAATTACCTTCGTCAAGTACTGGCAAAGTTGTGCCAAAGCGATGAAGACCAGCCTCTTCGTACATTTTCCGTTCTTGGTTGGTTTATTTCTTTAATTATTTCAAAGGAAGCATCCAAATTCTTACTTTTAAATAAACTTGCCCTAGAATTATTTTCCTGAATTCTTTGGATATCATAAATACGTACAAATTGTGGACAGCTGATAATACTGCTTCTTGCTGTTGCATGAAATCCGTTCACGATTATGGAAGTAGTGTTGGGGAAATTGCTAATTTGTATCTAATTTGTTATATTTTTGGACGGTCAATTTTAAATTTAGAATACCTTAAACCAGCTAAATGCAAATTTGTAATTTTGAAATTTGTTAAATTTTTTATTTAATTTTTTTATTTATTTCGTTTATATTGTGCCTGACATGTGGTGGGATGGAGGAGTAATTTTAACCAAACCAGATAATGCCGATAAGTATTTTTTTACTGAAATAGAAAATATTCGTCCGTCAGAATTGACATGAATCATAAACAATTTTAAATTGTTTGGCAGTCACAACTTTTATTAAGAAGTCGACTGACAAGTACTCTACTGTGAATTGCAGTAATTCTATAACGTATACGTCATGCGGTATCAGTTAAATCGGCATTCAAATTAAAAAAAAACAAATTTTTTAAAATGTATTAAAACATTGCGTTTGTTTTATTTTCATATAAATGGTTAAACTATTAAATTGTGTTATACATATATACATAGATTATTGGTATGTAAATATATATGAACGTTTATAAATGTCAAGCCAACCAAACAATGTTAACTCTTATTGGCTTCAATATCTGCTGCATTTCCCTTTTCTTCAGGTGTTGTATCTTTGATAGTTTCAGCGTTTGTTGTCTCTTTATTCTCCTCTTCACCGTCTGGTTGTGTTGCACGTTCAAATAGAATTACCAGTTCGGTGTGTGTAGTATGTGGGAACATATCTACTGCAATTGCGGTTTTCGGAAAGAAGGGATCGCCTTTATATTGTTTCGACTCGGGTCGACCCAGTTCAATCCAATTGCGTTGTGCATGTACTGGATTACAAGAAATGTACACCAAACGCTTTATTGCTGTTGCGGCGCGTATTGCTGCAATGGATCTATTATCTGAAATAAGAATAAGAAATGTTGTAATTCATTACTCTCGAGTATCCAAATAAAAATACTTACGTAGTCCAGCTCTCGGTGGATCCACCACAGCAATCAGGTCCAACGGCGCTCCAGGTGCATTACCGTAAACCACTTCACGCACCATCGATTGTATGTAATCGTCAGCGTTACCAGCAAAAAATTTGCAATTTTCAATAGAGTTGGCCGCTGCATTGAATTCGGCATCCTTAATTGCTTCCGGTATAATTTCTACACCAAGTACTTGTTTGCAATGTTTAGCGAATGCTAGCGCTATCGTGCCAGTACCACAGCAAATATCTAGTACAGTGGAATGCGGTTGAGGTGCTGCCAACTCGATGGCCTTATCATAGAGAACTTCGGCACCCTGCGTATTTATTTGAAAGAAAGCAAGCGGGCTTATCTTGAAGGCTAAATTATGAATTGTATCGGTGTTGTGGGTGCTACCAGAAATATGCTCTATAGGAGAGATCGTTTGACCGGCTTCGCGATGCTTCACATCTTGGTAATACAAAGATGTGCATTTGAATCCTTTTGCCTCATCGGTACAGGTATCATAGTATTCCTTCAAGTTCTGCTTCAAAGCTGCCAATTCAGTTTCGTTCATATTCGAGGAATAAACACCGGCAACCAACATTATCTCGCCTGTATGTGCAGATGTGCGCACCATCAACTGACGAATATGCCCAGAATTATCTTCCGGATTGAAGGGCAGAAAATTGGAATTCCTAACGAACTGTTGAAAGCTTGAAGCTGCCCATTTAGCTGAGTCGGGTATATGTGGTAAGTCTTGAATTTCTGAAACCTCTACCGACCCATCAGCATAGCTTCCCAAACGAAAGCCAACCACTATATCGCCCGACGAATTTTTTCCAACAGTGAACTCATTTTTGTTGCGGTATCCATTTATCTGTGGCGACGCTTTAACACCGTTAAATTTGAATTCGTTCAATTGCTTCTTAGCAGCCTGATTAGTGTGACGTAATTTATTTGTGAATTTTTTTAGAAGCTCCTCCATTTCACTAGTTTTCTTTTGCAGCTGTTCTTCATAGGGAAAAGCAGCGTACGGGCAGATCGCATCAGCAGAGGTGCGTTGTCGTTTAGGTTGGCTTTCTTTTTCCTCACGCTGTGCGTTTTCATTTCGACGCTTCTGCAAGGGATCCGCAGATGCTTTAGCCGCCTATTGGAGAATAACATTAGGTTTGTTAAATGGTACGGTTTACATTTATCATCGTTGTTACTTACAGCAGCTTGCAAAACTTTTCCCTTCCATTTATACCCATTCAGAGTTTCAATAGCGCGTTGTTGATCTTCTTCACTACGAAAACATACAAATGCGAATTCTTTACGAAGCGGTGATTTAATTTTAGTCACGTTCAGATTCAGCTTGGACTTCAAAAGCTTCTTGAATTCCTGAGTATGAGATAAAATATGTTTAACTTAAAAATAAATAAAAAGTTGTCAGAGATTCTCACCCCTATTCCAAAATAACCCAAATTCCGTACTTCAATCTTATAGATTTCAGAGGTAAATTCACTACGTTTTAAGTAATTAAACTCGTCATTTGTCGCATCAGTTGAATTCTCATCCTTCGCAGTTTCATCAAGTGATTTCTCCACAATTTTTTCAACCGTACATTCTTGCTCAGTTTCATGTGGTGCGTCTGGACATTTTTCTTTACTTTCGATAGTCACTTCGCTCATGTTATTTATGTTTAATTGCACTTATAAACGTATTAATTTGTTAAAACTAAGTTACTACAAATCACCGGCTGATGTTTATTCATGGAACATGTGGTAAATGCAACAACTTCTTTTCAAAACTAACCAGTCACAATAATGTTTCGAACAGAATAAGTTCCTATAATTACTTTTTGAAAAATGTAATTACCAGTCTCCTATACTTTGGCTAAATACAAATGTAATTTAAAAAGTTATTATAGATTAATAACTTTTATGTAAATTTCTTGACGGCACTTTCTTCTTTTGAAATAAAACGGCTGTGTTTTTGACAATAATGCATTTCCTAGATCTGGCAAAGTTGTTTAAAACTTAGCAAGCGAAATTACTGTCAAAACCGGCTGTGTGCAAGTGATTGGTGAAATTCAGGCGTTAAAGGAGATAAAATTCTGAAATTACATTTGTAATTGTTTATAGAGGCGTAAATAGGTGATTAAATAATTTCTATCAAAAGAATATGTCGCTGATGCCGGGGCCATTAGTACAGGGACCATTAATACAGGTGAGTGCTACTCACTATATCGAATGAATAGTCGATTAACTGAACGTCATTGTTTCTTTGTTGTACTGCACCCTCTGACCGTTGTTTTCGCTCGCCCACAAAAGAATGCTATCGAACCAATGCAGGTGGACGCGCCCATAGAGGACAATGATAACAACGAGGAGCACCAGCTTATTGTTGAGAACCCATCTCTTGATCTCGAGGTATATGCTAATTCTTATACGGGCTTGGCGACATTGTATCGTCTAAAATTTGTCGCCGATGTATGCCCAACACTACGTTTGGAGGCACTGAAAATGGCTATAAAGCATGTAATGACCACTTACAATGTTAGCATGTACCAATCACTGCACAAAAAGCTCTTAGAGTTAAATGTTGGCGCACCTAGTGGTTCCGGACAGGGTGGCGCTGCCGGATTACCCGATGTTGCTGCACAATCAGGTGCGCCAGCTGGAGTCGGTGCTGGTGCAGATGCACTAGACTTGCCCATTTTCGACAGCAATTGGGTGGAAACGAAGAGTAAACAAGCTGCATTCAATTTGGAGAAATTAGACTCGGATTTAAAGAATTACAAATCAAATTCCATCAAGGAGAGTATACGACGCGGTCACGACGACTTGGGCGATCACTACTTAAGCTGTGGGGATCTGACGAACGCTCTGAAATGTTATTCACGCGCACGCGACTATTGCACTAGTGGTAAACATGTTATCAATATGTGTTTGAACGTAATCAAGGTGTCGTTGTACTTACAAAACTGGGCTCATGTGCTTAGTTATGTAAATAAAGCGGAGAGTACACCCGATTTTATGGAAGGTCCGAAAGAAGCCAATTTGGTATGTAAATAATGTATTTTATACACAAATATAAATTATTCAATAAGCGTGCTTTGCAGTCCGTTGCCACACGTCTCAAATGCGCAGCTGGTCTCGCAGAACTGCAGACAAAAAAATATAAATCGGCGGCAAAGAAATTTTTGCAAGCCAGCTTCGATCACTGTGAGTTCCCGGAGATGCTCTCACAAAACAATGTAGCTATGTATGGTGGGCTCTGTGCCCTAGCCACTTTCGATCGTCAAGAATTGCAGAAGAATGTAATATCCTCAAGCTCGTTTAAGCTGTTTTTGGAATTGGAACCTCAGCTTCGTGACATTATATTCAAATTCTACGAATCCAAATACGCATCCTGCCTAAAACTACTCGATGAGATTCGCGACAATTTATTGCTCGACATGTACATAGCTC
Source organism: Zeugodacus cucurbitae (assembly GCF_028554725.1). NCBI lineage: Eukaryota > Metazoa > Arthropoda > Insecta > Diptera > Tephritidae > Zeugodacus > Zeugodacus cucurbitae. Next base: position 1,162,542 of record NC_071669.1, on the reverse strand, counting down.
CCCACGTAAATACGCTCTACACAAAAATTCGGAATCGTGCACTGATTCAATACTTTAGCCCTTACTTATCGGCCGATATGCGGAAAATGGCAACTGCCTTCAATCGCAGTGTACCGGCTTTGGAGAACGAAGTTATGCAACTGATACTCGACGGTCAAATTCAGGCGCGTATCGATTCTCAGAACAAAATACTATGCGCCAAGGAGGCAGATCAGCGTAACAACACATTCGAGCGTGCTATAAGCATGGGTAGAGAGTATCAAAGACGTCTGCGTATGTCCATTTTGCGTGCCGCAATGCTCAAGAGCCACATTCAAGTTAAGGTAACTACTTAAAATTTCCGTATTCATGCAAATATTTCAAATATTCTTTTAAAGAATGTGCCACGCGACTCTGGAAATCACGGTACCGACTTTTGTGTCTCCGCTGGTTCGAGCACTACCACAGCCGTCAGGAACTGAATTTATTACTAGGATTCAGATAATTATATTTGGACACAACTAACATATTAATAAATTTAGCATTTCATTCATTAAAACATGTACAAAATACTTGCAAGTCATTATCATTATCTTCACGCATATATTTATGTTTTACAATAGCTTGCATTACACAATTTGAAATACATTTGCATTATACTATCCACTTTATTAACGACTGCACTAATGTCGTCTATCCCTTGATCGGCTTCGATCACGTCGGTCATTCTTAGTACGCCGACTGTCTCTGTCTCTGGAACGACTGCGATTTCGTTGATCTCTAGAGTTACGTCTTTCTTTGCGATCTCTTGAGGGACTCCGCTCCCTGCGTGAATAACGGCTAGACTGTCGGTCTTCATTGTGTGGACGGTCCCGCTCTCGGTTTCTTTCCAGAGATGTTTTGGAGTCTTTCCTTCGATCATCGCGGGAGAGACTGCGACGTCCCTTTCGTGTGTCTTTCACTATTTCCTCAGTTTCCGAATCAGAACTAGACGAACTGCTGGAGGACTGGGACTCATCCGTTGAATCACTACGCTCGCTTTTTTTCTTATCCAACTTTGATTTCTTTTTCTCTGAATTATGTCTTCTTTTGTAGGCGTTGTGTTCCTCTTCGTCACTTTCATCTGTGTAATTTCCGCTGCTGCTGCTCGACTTCTTTGAACGTTTTTTCTTTGATTTCTTGTCCTTCTTACTTTTATGTGACTTCTCCTTTTTCAACACTCGCTTTTCTTTTTTCTTCTTTAGCTTTTCAATCTTTTCCAGCTTTTTTAACAACTCCAACTTTTGTTCCTTGCTCAGTGATTTTAGAAATGCCAATTCAGTGTTTCCTTCAGGCGCGTTTCCTTTCGTTTCACTCCCCTCATCATCACTAGGCACCAATCTGTGTTGCTGATGAACTTGCTTGATATTCTGTAGTTCCATTGCGGATTTTTTCATTACCAGCCCATCTTCTTTCATCTGTTCTTCGAGCACATTTTTGGCCATCATCTCACTGGCTTCAGCTTCGGAATGCAGTTTGCGCGCTTCGCTCATCGAAATGCTATACATACTACACTCTTTATCGGTATTGATATGACCCCATTTGTGACATTTTATGCAGCGCACATTGCGCACCTGTATACCGAAAGGCTGATCACGTATCTCGGTGTCACCTTTGCAATATGATTCACGTGGCGCATTAAACTTACGCTGCCACTCAAACTTGTACTCTGGTTCGGTTGCGTCCTTTTCACGTTCTTTGCGCACACCCGGTGGTGGCTCGTACATAAAATTAACGCTCAGCTTATCTTTGCTGTCTTTGCTCAGCATAGCCTTGTTTTCATGCAGATTTTGCTCCTTCTCGTACTGTGTGCGAAGCTCCTCCTGTTTCTTCTTGTAAGCCTCCGCTTGCTGTTCCGCCATCCATACCTAGAAAACAACAATAACAATATAACACTTGTGAAATAAGCAACAAATAAATGGAATATGCAAGTTATAAAGCAAATACGCGTTTATACGTTTAGTATTAAGCCAAGGTCTTACCCGTTTTAGATTGTCTCTGGAGGCGGGGTGAAAGAACTTCTTACACATGTAATTGTTGAAACCTTTACCCATTTTGCTGTTGTTATTAACTTTTCACGCAAAATTAAAAATTTTTATATTAGTTTGTTACTGAAAGTGGACTGAAATCTGTTAAAGTTAATGCGTTTATATATACAGGCCAAAATAGCAGCTGACTGCAGTTGTCAATTTGTCAGTGCTGCCAATAACATTGCGGAAAATGGCAACACTCAAATAAAGCGAAACTGTGTTGCGTAAAGTACTGTTTTTAACGGATTTTAATTGAAATTTATAAAATTTTCATTTGCATTTTAATTTTTGCGTTGTTTTGTTTAATTTATGAATTTAAGAGTGAAATGATAACAATCTGAATTACATGTGCTTACAAACATATACATACAATGTATTTTCACATAAAAATTTACATTTTTTTTAAAAACATTTTATAAAAATATTCAAAAACACGAATAACAACAATTTTTTTGGACAACGAATTTGAACGGTTGAAGTCCAGTTTAGAACCAGATGACAATGACGACAATACCTTCGCTGGATTCAGTTAGTGCCTTGACTTTTGGAACAAAGCTCTGACATAATTATGAATATGACGCAAATCTTTTGCATAACACATAATACAGTAAGAGTTTTTTCACAGAAATAAAAAATGCCGCTGACGATTCAATTTTTCATTATTCCATATTATTTGAATTTGTCAAAATGCATCCTGCAAATATTGAGATGTGAGAAGGACAGACATATCTTATAGGCCCATTCGAAATCAATAGAACCAACACAATAGACAGATTAACAGATTTTTATAGTAAATTTGTATGGGTAAAGTGAGTGAAGTTTGCGGGATATGCGTGTGTGTGTGCGGTGTCGTGTGTAAGTTGGCTGAATTTTTGCTAGAAGAGCTTGTGGGTGGCAAGATGGCGTGTCGTGTGCGTTGTGGTTGGCGCTTGCCTCTCTGCTGATCGGTACCTTGCATCGTTTGTAGCTCTTCGGTGGATACAACAATAGGCACAGCATTTGCCACTTCCGTTGCACAATGAGACGCGGCCGGCTTTTGTATCGCATATTTTTGCATTTCCAAATATTTCTGCCAGATCTGCGTGATGTTGTCACCTTCTTGGTTAAAGTCTTGAAATTGCAATTTTACATTGCCCTCATTCACATATACCTGACGTGTCCGCTGAGAGTGATCATCCTGTATGATTACATTCCGATAGCAGAAGACACCTCCAGTTGCAGCAAAACATGGACCGCTGTTCCTTTCCTTTCCTTCCACAGCACCATCACCATTCACGACTTCCTTCTGATTGCAGGCAACACCGACGCCACCCACGACAACATTGCCCGCGCCGTTAGAGCCGAACGCATGCAGCATGCCATTCGAAGTGGTCTTGTTATTCTCCTGCGGCATTTGAATATTGCCGGCGTCGGCAAGCATACAAACGGTGCTAGTTGTTGCGGCGCCACTCTTGAGCTGTTTCACTCTCAAAAGAAAGTTACTCTGCTCGAGGTGCTTCACTTTCTGCGCCAATTTGGCGTTCTCCTTCTCTAAGTTATCGATTTGCATGTTGAGTTGCGCGTGCTGGTTGCGAAACTCCTCCACGGTGGTTGGCTGCACAGGCCTGGCGTTCGGCAGTTTCGCTAGTTTGAAACGGGCGTGCACCTGTTGGGCCACATAATTCTCGGCGAATGTTGCCACCTTTGCCAGCGCGTAAATGCACGCAAAGATGGCGAGAAAGTTCAAATAAATGTCGTAATTCTCGAAACAGGCTTTCGCCCGCATGGTTTCCTCGAATGCGTTGTCTGAAAGCGAAGGAGAAAGCACTAAAATCAGCTCTGTGTCTCTATCTTTAACTGCGCGCCGGCGACTTACTCATGTGGACCTCTACGGTCATGGGGTCCTCGCGTTGCTGTTCGATTTGCTTGAAATAGCAGAGTATGATCCACGTGGTGACCGCTAGCGATATCAGAAATAGAAAATTAATTGAGGAAAACATTTTGACGTCTTTGGAATTTTGATCGGAAATTCAGAAATAAAAAGTTTTAGCAATACAAATATAAATTTGATTGAGTGCAAACGTTTTTACACAAATTTTTCGTGCGTTTAATTTGTAAGTGACAGATTGTGTTGAAACCCGAAGTCAAACTTCTGACGCTAAAATCGAAGAAAAGGCAAAATGTCGACAAGTGGCGTCTACCGACAAGTGGACGCACAAAGTTTTGGCAATTTTTAAGAGATTTTATTATAATTAGAAGAGTTACAACGTCACCATTTATAATCTAATTGTGTTCTATGCGACTGTCAAAGCAGGCGATTACTGCAGCTCACGTTTTAACGGTTTAAAATGCGCTCATTTGCCTTGATGAAAGTCCTTTATGGCATCGTAACCGCGATGCCCCAGTTTATAACCAGCAACAGCGTGTCCAAAGTGCACCGCCTCTTGCAAGCTTTTCTGGAGCTTTTGCAATGCATATATAACGGCAGCGCAGAAGGTGTCACCAGCTCCCAGCGAATCCACTATTTCGGAGACCGGTTTTGATGGCACAAACGTATATTTGCCATTTGGATCCACGCAACCAGCGCCCTCAGCTCCCCACGGGCATATTATAGCCGGCTTTGTGTCATCCAATTCAGACTGTGAATTGAATCTGTCATATAAACTCATCACAGCTGCCGCCGGATCGTTGCAGCCCAAGTGGATGGCCAAATCTTTGCCCAGAAACACAAAATCAGCTGCTTCGCCCAGTGCGAGTATTTCCTCCTTCATTTTCTCCAAATCAACGGATATACGTATGTGATCTTTTGGGTTAGTCAATTTCTTATTATAGTTACGTATGTCCTGTATAAACTTCAGCACCGACTCAGGATTGCGTCCTTCGAAATGCACCCAGCTGTAGTTCTTTAGATCAAGTCGCTTGAGGTGTTCATATTCCAGCGATGGAAATCCGGGATTTGAGTGTATGATGGTGCGCGAACCGGTCGCCTTGTTGAGTATGACCGAAGAAAATGGTGGATCCATGCCGGTGCTCGGACAATTCTCGATCAGAATATTACGCTTGCGGCAGTCTTCCTGCAGAAATCCAAAGGCCGCCGAACCACTCAACATGCCCAGAAACTCGACTTGCGGCGCGCTAAGTTGCCGCAAGACGGTGCAATTGTTGGACGCGTTGCCGCCGCGCTGCAAATAACCGGATAGGCAACGCTTGTCGGTGTCCTCCTCGGGATACTGCTCCACCACATGTATTACGTCCAACACACACATGCCGACGCAGACTATGCGGCGCTGTTCAGGCGCTGCCTTAGCTGACTTACTCATGATCTCCGCTTCTTCTGCAAGATTTAAGACTTTTCTATTTGCTTTCGTCACAGCTCACGGCGCGTGGCTCACTTTAGACGGGCGCGCGACTTTCGACTTCGACACAGCAATAATTGCAACTGAAAATTTTCTATGCGCGCTATCGAAATGTTATTTTTATTTTGTAACGAAATGAAATCTTATCAAAAATTGACTTACTTTGTGGTCTTTCAAACAGCTGTTTTCGATTGGCTTCTCAAATTTCAACTAATCGGCACTCACCTACTTTTTGATATACTTTCATGTTTGCACAGCACTCCAGCTTTACGTTCTCTTTGTTGGATTCCAGCGAAGCCAGAGCTTCTTGGAGATTAATGTGTACTCATGCAGAGCATGGAGAACGTACGCTAAGAGAAAAGAACTAAGCGATGAATCAATTAGTGCGACTGGCTTTGCGTGCTGCCAACAGTTGTTGTTTGTACTAAACTTATTTGCAACAAATTCTAAATTAAGTGACTCATCAACACACGAAACTTTAATATTTTGAAAATTAAAACAAACTTCAAATTTATTGTCATTTCCGTTTCCCTTTTCGCATCAGTTTCTCGCCATGCTGGTCACCCTCTGTGGCGGACACTTTCCACCACAGTTGGTTGGTGCCACACGATTCCGCATAACCGGTTACCCGCACATCGTGGTGGCTCTTCTTAGTGTCTACGCCCGCCCACTCGCAACAGGGTGCTCCAATGCGGACGCCAGTACATGCGCCAGTTCTCCAACAGCTATTTGCGCACTACCCGACTTGACTGGCTCGCTTGCTGGCAGCTCGTGTTGAGTTTGCGATTGCGGCAGCAGCAGCACATGCAACGGCAGCGGTTACCACGTCTGAGCGTTCGCTCTCGCTTGGCCAGCAGTCAGTTGATGTCAATGATGCCGTGTTGAAGCGACAATTATCAAACAGTGCGGACGCCAAGTGGGCCTCTTACTAGGCGAAGTGTTGAATAAAGACGTAAGATACACACGCACACACACAGTAAGCGAGTGAGAAGTGAAAAAGACTGTTGCTGCTTGCTTGCTGTTGGAAGAGACTGTGGCCGCAGCCAGCGTTGTGGACAGTTGTAAAGAGATTCGCGCGGCGATGTGACGTGTATTCTTTCGGTGAATGTGATCCGTGATAAATTCGTTTTCATTTTCGTACGTGTGTTGTTGTTGTAATTAATCACAGTGATTAAAATTCAAAATTTGCTTTTTGTTTTTTTTTTTTGGCGTTTCACACGCGGAAACCCACTTTGCGGGCGTGCAGAAAATTCCGAATTGCAGTAGTCGGGGTGTTGTGACGGTGGCGCGTTTGAAAACACAATCGAATACCAATCTGTCAAATGTGCACGGACCATTCTTGTTATTTTCGTTTTCATTTGTTGTTTTTTATTACAAAAAATTCAGTGTGATTAAATTTGCTAAATTCTGCTAACAAAGCAAAAGCACAGTGAGCGGTGCTTAAGAGTGTGGTGAGTGTGGGAATTTTAGTGAATTTGTGATATTCTTATTTTTACGCTGAAGAGCCGATAATGCTGTGGCCATGCCCACAAAATACTAAAAAAAAGTGACAAAACAGCAAGAATTCGTGAGTGCAGTTTTCACCACACTTTGGTAGTGACTTAGTGTGTGGTGAGTTCGCAAATGATAGCGGAAGAGCGCTGCTTTGACGCATTCAAACGCGCTCTTCGCTCGGCTGCTGCTCACTGATCTTTGCAGCAGTTGCCGTCGCTACGCTCATTCCGCGTATCGTGGTGAAAGAGCACAGTCGAGTGTTGTCTTTGTCGTCGTCTTCGTCGTGGTGGCACCGTGCCATTTTCATACATACATACTATACTCTATCTGTATATATGTATGTATGTAAGCGCATGCAAGTGGTCGCCGATCTGTGCGCTGCTTCAAGATTCCGTCGTTGATAATAGAAAAGTTGAATATTTTCTCGTATTTGTTTGTGTTTTCCTTTTGATTTTGATTTGAAATATTTTTGTGTTAAATTTTATTTATTGTTGTATTTACTCGCTCGCTGTGTTGTTGTTGTGTGTAGCGCTTTTCTGATTTACAACAAATCAAACAACTACAAGTGCAGTTTACTACAAGCGAACAACAACAACAACAATAATAACAACAGTGTGAAACAAAATATGACAACAACATACGTTTGTGTGTCTGTCTGTGTTAAGTTGTTGAAAAGTGAAAAATAATAAGTGAGAATAAATACAACAAACACAAACGAGCATATGCAGCATATTATTTACAATAATGCAATAAATAATAAACAAGTGAAATAAAATGAAAAACAACACACACACATACAACCCTGTATATATATGTATTTAAGCATTTCGGCTTTGGAATTGACTGCTGCGGAAAATATGCACGTGTTCCGTTTTCCAGCGGTTGACTGGCAAAACTAATAAATTCGTTTAACATCAACCTCCTCCTCCTGCGAGTAGTGTGAGTACAAGTTTTGTTTGTGTTTTTTTTTTAATCTTACATATTTACACACACACACACATACACAAAAACGATCGTTTTCATTCATTTACAAAATTGACTACATACTTTCTTCTACACACATTTATGTAGCTTCGCATGCCTGTGTGTTGCTGTTGTTATTGCATGTATTTAATGTTAGGTAGTGCCTAACGTAATCCGTGATAATAATCTTCCACTAGTTGCTGTGTGGATCTCTCGTTCTCGTTTTTTTTTCTATCCATATGTAAACGCTATGGAATTTTGTACTTTTTGCTTGCCACAACTCCGCTCATTTGAGTGCGTACGACCGTGGTTCGTGCGTTGATAAGCTGCGCCTTTATCGCCGCCAGAGTTGCCTACACTTGTGGTTTTTAAGCTGATATGATTATTGAAATTACTTTTCTTAAACACCTGCACTAATAAATAGTTAGATTACACCCACAATAGTTGGTGCTTCTTCGAAAATTTGTCTCAGAGTAATGGATAATACTAATTGAGAATTTGCAGCATTTTGTTAGCGTTTGAAAATGTAAGCGCTTGTTCTATTATGTTGCTAAAGGTATTTGACTTTGAAATCCGTTTAATCTGAAGACTGTTCTTGCAGGCAGTGGTTGTAAGCGCTTGAAAACACGTTTATAGATTGACTATGGCATACTAGCTGATAGAAAAAACCTTAAATTTCATTGTTTTCATCAATTCATTCTCAATCTGGTAGTCGCTCTAAAGAAAATAATAATTAGAATTTTAGGCTAGATGAGTTTACGTAACATATTGGCTCTGGTACCACAGAGCTTGTCTTCACAAGTGTTTTTAAACTATTTATTACACAAGAAGTTTCGAAAATTGAAATCGGCTTCATGTTACATATGCCACTTGAGACTCTTTTGCTCTCTGAAAACTTTTCCCCTACAGTTTTTCATATGTTCTTGTGGAACAGTCTTCCTAAACTAGTCCTAACTTAAGGCGAGGGGGATGAGGGTTCTTGTATCTTATATATACCAATATATAGCTCTAATATAATCTAATTTGAATTCTTACAACAAGGCATGCTTAGTTCTAAAATGCAGATAATAATATGCATACATACATACCTAAAATTTACATGCGTTGCATTTTATATGTGTTTTGAATTCTCATTCTTCTGTTATTCCACTTGTTTATTACATTTCTTGTTTTGCTTTTGTAACTTCTCTAGCACGATCAGCCACCATATTCGTACTCCCTCTCTCTCTTTCACTGCAGCCATCGTTGTTAAGCGCCACATCGGAGTTAAGTCGTGCTCTCTTCAGCGGCGTCTGCTCTCTGAAAATATGAGCAATTGGTCCACAGCAAGGAGTGTGCTCTTCACTTGGCATTTGAGCAAGGGGCGTGCTCTCTTGTTTCGCTCCACGATCACAATGAAATGAAAATCACCACAGACACACACACACTCATACATGTAGACACTCATGTAGTACACCAGCGACGACTGATAAAGGTTGTTATTTATAAATCTTTGCCATTTTTTCGTGCCTGATTATACATATACATAGACATCATTCTCCAGCGCGCTTTTTTTTATTGCTCGCTTATCGCGGTGTTGTTGTTGTTGTTTTTTCCCCAGAATTTTAATACAATGCGAGTCAATTCTTTTACTCTACTTCTTCCTCTTCCAACACCCTTTTTACGTTTTAATGAAAGAATTATGCAGATACTCATAAGTACGAAGAAGAATCTTCCCTACAACTCGAGCTTTTATCTGTTGCTGTGGAGTTGAGTGATTTTCGCAAATTGAAATGTCTTCCACAAATCGCTGATACTACCTCATCAGCCCTTTTTGTATGCGCTTACAATTTGATCGCGTTGGTAGTCGAACGCCCCCGACGCCTGTTCTACACTTTGGTCGATGATGATTCAACAAGTTGCTGTTGCTTCCTGCTCGCGGGGTCTATTATTCTCGCTTTAGTATGTGTGTGTGAAAGTGAGTGTGGTGGCATGTCTTTGTTTTGTTTCTTACAATTGTTATGTAGACTCTTCTTGAGATTAAGATTTGTTTATTTGAAAGGGGGTATCATTTGATCTGGTTACGAAAACAGTTTTAAGCGATTTCAAATCTCGATTCATAAAACTTTCTCATATCGAACATCCACCTAATAGAGAAATCATCTCCTTTAAAAGGGGGCCGACAGCTTGAACTACTCTTGTCCATATATTTTTTATTTATTGGAATTTGTTTTCGGCAATTGCATGAAGCTGCAGAAAAAATTTCTTCATCAAATTTTTATTTTGCACATATATTGGATGTATATTTCTGCAGAAGAAAGCGAATTGCACCAAAAATCGTTTAGTTTGGTATTTCATGCGGAATCATCCGCGGATTTACATATATACATTTTCAATTTATTTTTCTATTTTCATTGTTATTCATATTCGTATTTGTAACTGCGGTTTCAGCTGACTTTAGTGTTGTTGTAAGGTTTACACCACATACTGCAACGGAAATTCCGTCATTCATGGCACGATTTGCACGACTTTTGTTGTCGGTGTTTGGCTTTGAACATAAATAAATACTGAGAAATTTTTATCTCGAATGTATGTATTTCTGTTTCATTTGAATTGCTGTTGAAGAAATGCTGCTGAGTTGACAGCCCTAGGCGGCATATAAAAAACGTATTTGCAATATAAGTGTTTCTTTTCGGCGATATGTAATGGAACCCGAGCTCCTATTACTCTTTGGGATCCCCTTATATTAGTTCGTAGTCGACATGGTGGGATAGGTAAAGTTGAACTCTTGACTATTCTAAGGTCAATACCCCCCCATGCTATTCAAATTGACTCTTTCCACCGACGTGAGCTCTGTACAGATGTCTCAGAGTTTAGTTGTAATAAGTTATCTAAAAGATCCACTCCAAAACCTGTCACAGCTTTACACCACGAAAGGCGGCAAACTTCTGGTCCTATTACATATTTTAGCTTCCAGCGCGTCTAATTATATTAAAGACCTTCGAGCGAAAATCCAAGAAAGTTCAAATTCTTGAAATTTCTAATTAACTAACGTACGCGGCGCAGATATGTGCGCCATTTATGACGTTCACACACACACAAGTGCCCGCAAAAGCTTGAAATAAAGGCAAAACACGACTTCTGTGCGAAACTATTTATCATTTCCCTTCGATCCAATGACGGAATCACAAATAGTGCAAATAAAATCGCAAAACAAATACTAACGACACACTCACTCGCATATATATAGAGGCTATCAGAAATATGTAGCCGTCTAATAGAGCTCGCTAGCTACCCACTCATAAGTGACTTGTGAACGCCGGCGGCTGCAGGCGTTAATCGCGCCGAGTCGCACAGCCGCCGGACGAGCGACAAAATTTCACGAATGCGAACTAATATGCTGAACTATGTACGTGAGTACGTGTGAATGTAGGTGGCGAATATGCGCTAAACGAGCGCGTAATAAAGATTAGTCCGCACTGCGACATCTTATCAGTTGAAGCTGAAGCGATTTCGTGTTTATTTTCATGTCGAGCGCAAAGTAAACTTTTGCTTCTTGTGTCCGAGGCTCCACACGCCCCACCGCAGTCCGAGCCGGCAGCGGCAGACGCCACCGCGAGATGATGAGGAAGACGAGGTTGAAGAGCTGGCGTACCGACGCCGAGCTCGTTTGTTCGTTTGCTCTTATGAAGTAGGCGTAATGCAAGCGCTTCACAAGTGGCGACTAACCAATTTGCATTCGCGGTGAACGAACAGTACGAGCAGTGTCAAGCGCCGCGCGGCGATTACCGTCGAGTACCGAGAATACCGAATGAAAACTGTTTCTACGAAAATTGCGAGGGATGTTGAGACGCGGTCGCACATTTGTTGGCGCTGTGTGTAGAAGTGGGGTTTCTCGGTGAAATCAAAAGCAAACAATGAAAGAATGAAGGCACGAAAATATGAGAAAATGAGAAAAACAAATTTGTTTATGTGTAAAGTTATTTGTCGTATGCGACGAGCGCAAATCTCAAGATCGTCGCGATCTTCAACGTTGGCGTTTAATTTGCAAGTGAGTCGTGTGGAGCGTGTGTGAAGGGAAGCGAAGTGAGTGAAGCGATAATAAACAAAGCAGACAATGGAATTCTTAGTAGATACTGTTTGCAGTGATTTAAGGGAAGAAAAACGAAGAGGGTTCGCGTGCTAAAAAAGCTCACTAAAAGAGACACAACTAGTAATATAAGGAAAAATGGTAATTAGTAGATAAAACAGTTTGCGCAAACACTATACACCAGAAAAGCCAACGTCGTCTCGGGGGTTGTTTCACTGAAACAGCGAGATAAAGCGGATCACCTGCTCTCTAGTTTCGATGAGCTAGCCCTGTGTAAGCCGAAGAGCTAATACGGGGCGGCTTTCTCACGAAACAGCATGAGTGCCCGATCAAAAGAGAGATTTACACATAGAAAGCGGAGCGCGAAGTCATGCGAATTATTGTACGCGACTATCTTTGTGAATTCGCTGCGAATTTTAATGAATGAAAAATGTTGCACTTAACTTGCTGTAATTGAGGCTATTAAGGATTTATCATTCATTAATTATAGTTTACACTTTTAAGTGTAAGTGTCGATAGACGACACTTGAGTGCGGTACGAATATGATTGGCGCGAGTGCATAATCTTATCTATCAATTATTTATTAGAGCAGTTCTATTCTATTTTTTTTTGTATCTATAGCCTTTTCACTAGCGATTGACGTCATGATTTTATGATAATAATGTTTGCATGTTCGCGCTAATTGTCAATCTATTACGCATGGAATGTAGCGCGCGATGTTCATCAGTGATTATATAATCGAAAGAAATGTTCATAGGAAGCTTCTATTCCAATTTGGGGGCCTCACTGTATGAGAATCTGGAAGAGATATTGATGAATAAAATTCACACATCCTAAAGGATGACTACACCACATGGACTACGTGAAGACACTCCATGTGATATTGCATAGGACGCCAAAACTGGTCTATGTGTGACTTATTGATCAGACTAACCTAACCTAACTTTCTATTATATAAAGTCATAATGGAAGTTGAAAAGAAGTTAAGGCTTTTCGGAGGTTTTGGTTCTTCTGATAGAATAATGCAATCTAATGGGTTTGAGTTGAATTTCTTAACAATAAATTGGAATTGTAGAAGGTTTCACAGTGTGAGCTTACTCTGTATAGCAATGATCAGGCGAAAGCTTAAAAAATCCTTGTGACTAGGGCAAAGACTCTCAATGTATTCATTAGATGTTGAATCTACAAACACTTTTCAGGGAAATAGTGTTAGATTCTGACACTTAACATGTCAAGAGACCAACCATTGCATATCTAGACCTTAGAGTGATCGTACACATGTATTACGAGGGTTCTCAGATATGTATCATTCAGTTCCCAGTTATGTATTATGTATCCACGGCATTTGAGTAGTCATTCTCATCAGCTCTGTAAAACATGTGTCCGTAAACAAAAGCGTTTCTACAAGTCGAAAGATGTGTAAACGATCGAGGTTCTACCCATGTACCGAACATATGTACCGTATGCCTGCGCTGCCCACTGTTCGCCCGCGTTGTTGGTATCTGTGTCCACACATTCGTTAAGATTTTGTCTGTCTGTCTGTCTGTCAGTCCAGCCATACAGTACGTCTGTTGTTGTTTGTTTTGCTATAGACACTCATCTTTACACACGGGCATGGCGTGTAGATAATATTAATTCGACTTGTTGTTGCTGCTGTTATTGTTGTTGTTGTCGTTGTCGTTGATTTGTACTTTATTATTATTATTATTACTTTTTTTTTGAGCACACCACGCTGATAAAATAAAGAACAATATTAATATGAGTTTAAAAATAGATTTGCTCTTGTTCTTGTATATTTTTTGCTGCAATTCACGTTGTTGTTGTGTGAGATATACTCGTATGTATTGTGTATTTGACTTGGTTGTAGAGCTCATCAGCGCTGCTCGCAGCGATAAAGTGCGAGAAACGCACACAAAGATCGATACAAAGCGGGGCTGAGAGCGAGAGAGAGTGAAAAGAGAGTGAGAAGAGAGAATGTGTGATCATTTCGTTGACATTTCTTACAGCAACGAAGTAAATAATAATAGAAAGAGAAATGCGGCGCTGCGAAGAGTAGAATTCTCCATTTTTCGTGGTGAATTTCACACCTTCTCATATTTAAGCAGAAAATGCAGGAAATTCATTTGTTCGCCGCTGACAGGATGTGTCAAGAATTAACTTTTGTCTACTTTAAAGACTAGAGAATATCCCAAGTTTGCTTGTGCTAATTTGAACTAAGCCAGTTTGTGGTAAACTGTTATCTCTCAGCCGATATTTAGTAGCAACTATTTATTAAAAACTGCGTTTTATGGCCAAGCTCACACAAAGCAATCTCTCTCTCACTTACATTGCACCTACTCATTTGTACACTTGTGCATCAACCCTTTTCGCTCAATCGCATTGCTCGCCTGCGCCAACTGCTAGCCACACGCATACTCTCTTCAAATACCATGGATGGGAGTTGAAGCTGGGCGCTTGGCGCTCGCGGCTGCCGGTTGGGGTTTGGGGAGTTTGCAATTGAGCAACAGCTGAGTGGCAGTCGACAGCTCGGCGCACTCACACACGAGCGTAGCACATTATCGGCGACTATGCTCATCGGTTCGCCGACGTCGTCGTGGTCGTTGTTGCGTTGCGTTGTGAACTGGCTGAGCGCTGTGTGCATTCAGTATTATTCTATTCGTCTGCGATAAAAGTTGCGAGTAAATGTTGGGTCTGTGTCTACTATAGATAGATATATTATTTTTTTTTTCCAATTCCGTGGTCTAGTACTAGTGAATGCTGGAAGATTTTCAGCTCGTTTTCTGCGGTCGCTGTGTGGTTTATATGTCGTTGCGTCGTCAGTTAAGCGTCGGTGGTCGGTTCAGCCTTCAGCTTGCGTACTGGAAAGGCGTGGAAAAACTCTGTTATGATACCGGAATCTGTGCGGGGGAAAGACAGCGGAAAAAAGTAAAACAAAAATAATAATAATATATTAAGCAAAACTGAAAATACTTATGAAAGGCAAAAGAAAATAATAAAAATAAAATTCTATGAAATACTCGAAATGTAGCGGCGACATAAAATATTAATTTTAAAACTTGTGTAAAAACAACAAATTAAATTTTGACATTATTTGGTGTCTGTTCAGCACATTGAGAATCTATTTTATTTTCGTATTTTGTTATTTAGCTATTGCTGCTAAGTAGGGGGCAAGAACCGCGAAAAATGACGCAGTTGTAAATGCGGAAGAAGTGCCAACGTTCAATGGTGCGAGAGCACAAAAACCGACAGACAGACACACATACATTTTGGTACATTAAAATGCGTTTATTTGTGTCTGTAGTTATATTATTTTTTTTTCAACAGAAAAAGGCATTTAATGTGTTTTTGTACTAGAATATTCGTAATAATTTAAATTATTTGGAAAAAAATAATAAAATTAAAATGAAAATTCACTAGAGTTCACAACTTAATTGCTTGGCTAATGCGCATTTCAGCGCTATTCAGCAGAAGTGCTTACTAAATTTAAACAAAAATACATATTTTAATTAAAAAGTAAAAAAATACCATAAATATGAAAATATTTGCCAGCGCCAAGTCAGCAATTAAAAATTAATAATGAAGCATTAAAAAAAGAATTAAAAATTGCATAAGTCGTAAAGCCTAAAAACGAAAGAAAATCCAAACGAAGCGCAATCAGTGATGGCGATAACCGCCGGCTCAGCTTTTATCAGCTGACCGAATGTGGAATACATTGCGCTTTTGTTTGCACGGCATTTTGCACATTTTGCCCGCAGATAATGTGATGTGTGAAAAACGTATCAATGTCGGCGAAATGTGGAAATGAGACATGCAATTTATGAAGCGCATATGGATTATGCCAATTTCCACCTACATACATACGAATTCTGTCAGTTTTTGAGTTCAAATAATAGATTTATAGATAGTTTTATAGTAGCTGGGCATTTTGGAATAATTATGTAATAATTTTAGACAATTAGTAGTACAAATACAATAAAACAATTAAAAAAAAAGAAAATTTTAAGTTAAATAAAAAATTAAATAAAAAATTTAAAAAAAAAATTTAAAAAAAATTAAAAAAAAAATTAAACAAAAAATTATTAAAAAAATAATTAAAATATTAAAAAATAAATAAAAAATGTTAAAAATATTTTTAAATTATTTTATATATTTAGTATTTTTTTTGTAATTTTTCCAAAAAATTCAATACAATTACCTAATATTTTAATTATTTTGTATTTCTTGTCCAGTACCGCTCGTTTTGGCCAATAACCATTGTCAAGCGTTCAATAAAAGTTTAGTATTGATGTTTGTATGTGCGTTTTAAGAATTCTAAAACCAAAATAACTGTGTTGGCTTACATTTTTGAAAATTTGTACTCAAGTGTTACTCAATTGGTGAGCATTAAGTGATAAATACATGCATGTGTATGTGTGCTTGAGCCTTCGACTTTTCTAAAGGCAGCATTACCACTTTAAAATCAAATTCAACAACAACAACAGTGCATAAATATTTGCTACAGCTGTTCGCATAAAATGTAAGTACAAATGAATTTTCAAATAATATTGATATTATTATCCAAAAAAAAGCTATCACTCAATAGTCATGCTTTATAAGAGTGAATTTCATTAAATCTTGATTAAATATAGAGTACGCATATACTTAAGGATAACTTTATAATCATAAAAAATGTAAAAATTTTGGCAATTGTACTCTCCAAACCTATAAAATTGTAAATTTTACAATTCCCGTTACTTTTTGAACACATCAATTCGGGTTTGAAATCCAATTCTTCAATAGTTGTTAATGAGCTTTAATTTTTTATAAGTTAGACACTTGTTGTGAGAACATAAAAATGTCTTCTGGTTCACTGTGTTATCCACTCTATTATGTTCATTTTATCTTATCTTATCATATCTACTAATAATGGTGTAACATAACTATTAGATCAGCCAACTTATGCGCTCACCGGTATTTCGAGAGTTGTCAGTACAAGTGTCGTTAATTAGCTTAAGGCTGTAGTCTGCTTTAGAAGCCGAAAAAACGAGTTTCTTTAGCAATTTTTTTTTTTTTTGAAAGGGAAGGAAATGATTGCGGTAAACGGAATTTTAAGACGATAGTGTACTATATTTAAGGCTTCAAAAACAATATTTATTATTAAAAAATATTGAATTTTTTTCAAAGTTGTAAGTATTTTTCTGGAGCGCTTGGAGTCTGCACTTGTAAATCGGTGCCGGTGATGGAGGTCGTGCGATGCATCTGAAACAGTCGAACCAATTTTTTTTTTAATTGTTATAAATTTCTTTTCTTTATGAACTAAACAAATACCGAAAAAGTTATAAAATTCCAAATTTCGAAGTTTGAAAAAAAATTCACTTTTTTAAGAAAAAAATTTACTTTAAGTTGCAAAACAAGTTGTTTAAATAATACTTTTGTCCAACTTTTTTAGTTCAAATAGAGGATAGTTTAATACTGAAGCTAGATCACTTTGGTTTCTTTCGATCGGACATATATGTATTCGTTTTGCTATCGCCGGCACCGTTTTCTAACACTTGTGAAAACGAAAACTTGATAAAACGCGCTTTAAAGAATGGCTGAGCATTCGCACCTGCTCGACGCTCGGCCACTAAAACTGATCTAGCTCGAAAATATGTCGAATTGGCCTCTGGAATTTTAAAGACATATTCTTGGATAGTTTTGGAAGAGTTTTAAAACAAAGAAAAAAATCGATTTTTTTAAGCCTGTAAAGCAGACTACTGCCTTAACAAATTCTCTGTATAAATGGGATCACAACTCATTTATTAATATATAGATAAAAATATTTACAACAACACATTATTGTAATTTGAAATTAATTATAATTCCATTTAGAGGAAAAAAATTGAGTTGAATATTTAACGAAGGTGCCATATTGAATTATTATTGAATAAAATATAATGCAATATTCGAAAATATGCGACATTTGACCTTAAAACAACTCCAGCGCCATTTGTCGTTAGTTTTCTTTTTGGAAAAATTACTTCAAATTTAAAAAAAAAATCTATTCAATTGCTGCTCGCGCTGGATTATAACCTCTAGTTTGGCCTACCCTTTAACAAATCTAACTTAATTAGCCCATCAGCGCTCAGCGTTAAGTGGCAGTAGCAAAAATAAAGTACCGTTACCATAGAACCTTTAATTGTTCGATGAAGTCAATATAGAAGCGTTAAATTCTTGTAAGCCCCCACTTGCTCCACTTTCAATTTGAATATTCTTTTTTTTGTATTATGCCTGCGGTTGGCGCGCTATTGTTTTTACTTCAACTTTATTAAAAAAAAAAGAAAAAAAAAATGCGTCTCTTTCGCACTACTAATTGCGGTGGAAATACCCAACGTAACGGGGCTGCTGCGCCGAGCTATTGATTTAAGTGCGCTCCACCTCCACAGCGATCTGTTAGTCACATACAGCATAATTAGCTAACGCTTGCTGCTCTACATACATATATCCGCTAAAAAGGAAGGACAAATAGCTTGTTTGAGTTTGAGCGACAAATTCGTTTCAATATCTTGTGTGTTCAGTTGGCGCTAAACTACTTTGTGTTCGAGTTTATTCCAAAGTACGAGTATCTACATTTGTACAGCAATTTATTTGTATTTTTTTTATTTTTTAGCTTTTGTTTTGTTTTCTTCGTTGAACAGCTGTAATTGGTAGTGGCGTTGTCATTCTAACGGCATCGCACGTTTTCTAATTATTTATTTATTCTAATTTAATTTCATTCCTTCGACTTTTTGTGTCTTTCGTCTGCGCTTCTGCTACGGCTTTTCTTAAATCAACTAAAAATTTTGCAAAATTTGTACTCACACGCCAACGCCAATGCCAAAGTCATAGGCGCCATTTCGTATGCACGTCGCGCGAAAATTGGCATTTGCTAAATACACACACACACACACACACATTCTATTAACATTTGTGTACAAAATGAAATGTATTCTTATTAGTGGCACAAAGTAAATTTAGTACACTCACACACACCCACACTCACATAGTACCTGCTCATCCGCATACGTTTGACTTGAATTGGCTTGAGAATATAGCAAAAATTCATGAAACAAAAACTAAAAAAACAATAATAAACTCAAAAATAATCGACTTTGCGAATTGTCATGCTCGGCATGTGTACGTTGGGTGCAAATTAGAATTCCATTTCAGTTGGTTTCGCCTGCTTTTACGCCAGCCAACGCGTCAGAATTGTAACAATATGCGCATTTTTACGTTGATTTTTGAATTGTTGTTTCTACTGTTGTTGTTGTTGTTGTTTTGCAGAAAGTGAAGCGGCATATTTTCCAATTAATGAGTGTAATATATACAACAACGCCGCCACCTACTAAATGCCTGTAGATAAATAAGTGTGTTTGACACTTCGCCAACATTCTGCTGTCAGCTGTCAGCCTTGCTACTAGTCTGCTGCAAATTTATTGCGAAAATTAAAAATAACTGTAAAGTATATACAATAAATTGCAGTTAAAATGGCAAAGCGCTGAAAATATTTCGAATTTAAATAAATAAGAAAATTCGATGAAAGTTGGCAACCCGCAAAATGTTTGGTTGGTGATTGATATTTATTTTTTTAGTTTCCATGGTTGTAGATAATATTACTTGGGTTCGAAATTTTGTTGTTGATCTTGAAAAGCGAGTTCTATGATAATCTAATAAAAAAAATAAGAAACATTCATACTGAAGAATATATATATCACTTAAGGGGTTAGGGGTAGTCAGGATTTTCAAAAAATCAATTTTTTGCATTTTCGTTAATCTAAAAAATATTTTCGTTAAAATCTTAAAAATATTCTCTGAAAATTTGAAGTTGATTCGATAATAACTTTTTGAGTTATTGGGCAAATAACAAAGAGCGCTCAGGCACCCCAATACACTAGTCTCAAACTTTAACTGCGTTTATCTCAAAACTATGCTTTTTGAACTGGTGACAACTGTAACTCTATAAACGCTCAGTAGATTTTAATGAAATTCATACAGCTTTTAGAATACATAATAAACTCAGGCCTGATCCGAAGGATTTTTTTTTTTCAAAAATTTAAATTTTTTAAGACCAATTAACTGTTGATTTTTTCCCGAAAATCTAAAAAAAAAATTCCTGAGGTCGCCATTTTGTTAATTTTTGCAAAAAAAGCTTCAGATCAGGCCCAGGATTATCTGTTTATAAAAATAATTTTTTTTTTTATCCGATTGATTTTAGATGAATCTCCAAGGACTTATGATTGTCACCGCAAGGACCTTTTTTGAAACTAGTTTAACACAGACAGCTATAGCTTTGGAAATTATACATTTTTTTTTCAAATTTTCGTGACTTCAAGTCAAAACATTGTATAATAATGCCATATTATTACTTTTGTAAAATAACATGATTTAATAGCAAAAAAAAAATACTGAAAATTCTCATTTTTTTGTGTCTCTGACTACGCCTAACCCCTTAAGATGGTTGCTGAATCTTTTTTGATGCATCATCATTAACCAATTTTATTGCTAGTCATATAATATCGATTTAGTATATATTTCCTTTAATAATCTGGATGAGTAAGTGTTAAATTAGCTTAGTCAGCAGTGTTATGAAAAACAAGTGTGTTAAAAAAAAACGGGAATTTTCGATTTAAAAAAAAAAAAAAAAATTATGTGTCTAAATTTATGTTCTCGATAATAATATTAATTTTTATAATTGACCTCCTAGGAAAATTAAAATTTATAATTCCTGTTATTTTTTGAACACACCACGTATTCAGTGTTTTACGTTTTTATAGCTGCCATATAGCTTAATTTTAATAAAGAATCAACATTACAAATTTATTTTATATTTTTTCATGTTTTCTTTTTGATGCTTCTTTGAAAAAGTCCGTCGAAAACTTTCGACAATTGCATCAGGCGACGCATTGCAGTTGTTTGCGCATATCACAAAGCTTTCGACAAGCATTCGCATAAAAAAGCACGAGCCTAATTGTGTGTAACACATGCTTCCTTCACGCCAACAGTTAAAATTTTTGTTAATACAAATCAATTTGTAGATATGTATATATGTATGTATGTTAGAAAGCTTGCAAGTGTTAGTGCAGCAAAAATATCAAATTGGCTCATCCATATCAACTAAATATGCTATAGTTATAAACAAAAAATACGGAAATCTAAACAAATGCGATTTTCCGCCGCCACCACAGCACTCCACCAACTCGCCATAGCGTTAAATTGCACTAAAAATAAATGCTGCAATTTGTTTCAAGTCCGAAATGAAATATTTATTTATTTTCACTTGCACCTAATGATCTTTTATTCATTACATTTTTAAAATGTTTACAAAGATTTGCCTATGTGTGTGTGTGTGATGGTTCTTCCTTTTTCCGCTTGGCATTTTGAAATGTTGCCAAATTCTTCTACTTTGTTTTTATTTATTTATTATTCAGTTTGTTTTGCTTGAGCTTTGTGCGCTCGCTGTTGCAACAACAAATAGTGTTTTTGTTTTTCTACAATATTTGAAGAATATTTTGGCAATATTATTTTTATAGAGTGTGAATTGTCGTGTTATGACTATTTGTCTAAAGTGGTCAAAGCGGTTTGAGACATCTACAAAATAAATGCTTGTAGGCATGGCTGAGTGAATGAAGCAATAAAAAGCAATACTTGTGGGACACTCTGTTGAACTATTAAACTGATTTATTTGCGAAACTTTGAAGATTTAGCTTGCTTTTAATTTCGCTTTCTTCACAATAAATAATGGATATATGGAGATGATGAATCATTTTAAAATATATTATATATATGAAAAATATATACCATTTGCGGAATGAAATGCGATTTCAACAGCGCTTAGCCCGACTAATGTGCTTGTAATAATTGTGAAAAAGTATTTTTATGTGATAATATTATATATCTTCTTTAGACCAATTTTAACAATTTTTATTTGGACTAAACATTTTTTTATTAACTAGTTGAGAATTACAGACTAAAACTTGCAGAACGAAAGAAAAATTTAGTGAAATGTGTTTTTTACGCAATTCTGCTTAACAAATACCTCTCGAATTCAAATAAAAATATTGAAAAATTAAAAAAAATAATTTCATTCCACAAAAAATTATGAAGTCAGCTCCAGTAGCAGTGAAAATACAAAAATCTTCCATAAACACCTGATCGAAAATGCCACTCACACGCTGCGGATGAAAATCACCGCGCAAACACAACTAACTGTATAATTAGTAGAGTCACACAGCGCGGCGGCTAATGCAAATTAGCCATTTTAATATAATATTTTTTACTTAAAAAGTTTATTTTTTCTTTCAAACATTTTGACACCAATATGCCAGACTTTGCTCACATGTTCATCCCGCTGGCGGCGTCTGGCAGTGGACGTGTTATGCATATTAATCGTGGAGTAGTCTGTTGCTGTTGGCTGTAAATTTTCCAAAATTTATTTTCACAGTTATGCTGATAAAGCAGTTTTTTTCTAATAAGCGCCAGCATTTTGTGTAAATTTTTCCATGCTCAAATGGCCAACTGCTAAATAAATTAATTGAGTAAATATTTGAAAAAAAAATTGTTGAAATTCAAATATTAACACCTGACTAAAATGGCCTAAAACCGCAATATGTTGAAATTTGTGTGCAGGCAGTGTTGCATGTGATTGTGGAAATAATTGCGGTACATTTCTATACAATCTATAATTGGTGTGTGTTATATTTAGCTAGATTCAAGTTAGAATGTGTGAGATACAATTTTACTGTGACTAGTTTCTTGACAAATGATGATATGGTTCAGATTTGTAATAGTTTGAGGTTAGATTTGAACTTAATTGAGCGGTAGGTAACATTATACCAGTTTATACCAGTTGGTTAGAATAGATGAGAGGATTGTTAGGATATTCTGTGTTGGTTTGAAGTTAGATTTGTACTTTATTGGGTTTTAGGTAAGTTTATACCAGATTATATTAGTTAGTTAGTATTGCTAATAGCGTTGTTAGGAAACTGTGTGTTGGTTTAATGATCGATTTGTACTTTATTGGGTTTTAGGCATGTTTATACCAGATTATACCAGTTGGTTAGATAGCTAACAGCGTTGTTCGGCGACTGTGTGTTAGTTTGGGATTCCATTTGTATTTTATTGGGTTTTAGGCAAATTTATACCAGATTATACCAGTTGGTTAGGATAGCTAATAGCGTTGTTAGGAGACTGTGTGTTAGTTTGATATTCGTTTTGTACTTTATTGGGTTTTAGGCAAGTTTATACCAGATTATACCAGTTGGTTAGGATAGCTAATAGCGTTTTTAGGAGACTGTGTGTTTGTTTAAGGTTCGATTTGTACTTTATTGGGTTTTAGGCATGTTTATACCAGATTATACCAGTTGGTTAGGATAGCTAACAGCGTTGTTAGGCGACTGTGTGTTAGTTTGGAATTCCATTTGCATTTTATTGGGTTTTAGGCAAGTTTATACCAGATTATACCAGTTGGTTAGGATAGCTAATAGCGTTGTTAGGATACTGTGTGTTGATTTGAGGTTAGATTTGGAAACTTGGTTGAGTTCCACATAATTTATACCAGATTATACCAGTTGGTTAGGATAGATGTAGGTATTTTTAGGATACTGTATGTAAGTTTGAGGTTAGATTTGTAGTTGATTGAGTTTCAGCTAACAGTATACCAGATTATACCAGTTTATACCAGATTATAGCTCTTCGAAGAAGTTGTTATAAAAGATAAGCACACAGCTTCGAACTCTCAATAATGACTTAATAGAAATGATGAAAATACTTCGTTTAAAATCATTGAGTAAAATCATTAGAAGATAGTCTGAATAAACATGCTTCATACTTACTATTTTTAAACAAATGTAATTGTCTTTGGAATGTTAATATTCATTAGCATCTCTTTATAATAAATGCCACGCCATTATTTTATATAAAATGCTTTTGATTTCTACTAATTTCGATGTGCTTCGTTTGACTGAATGATTTGACTTTTTCACACTCATACTTTCCAATGAAAGCACCAGCTGAGCTTTTCACAAATATTTCACTTTTTCATTGAAACTCATCAATGCCAAAGTGTTATGAATTTCAATTATTTCGCTTTTAATGTTGGAATGAATCACTTCTGCCAATTAAAACATTGAATTATGCACGGTTAATTGGTTTTGATGCCATCTGACAGTTTTTTTGGGCTTGAAAAGTACGGCAGACTCATAATCGCTAGCGCTATTTGCCAACATTTCACTGGAATCGTTTTGTGACACATTCAATAAATATGCGCACCGAAGAACACAAAGCATTGAAGTTGAAAGGCA
This sequence comes from Zeugodacus cucurbitae, assembly GCF_028554725.1. Lineage (NCBI taxonomy): Eukaryota > Metazoa > Arthropoda > Insecta > Diptera > Tephritidae > Zeugodacus > Zeugodacus cucurbitae. Next base: position 1,138,336 of record NC_071669.1, on the reverse strand, counting down.
GTAATGCTTTTGAGTTTTATGTTAAAAATAAATATTTAGGATTTTTTAACGGTGTGGAATTTGTATGATTTGTTCTCTCCCTCCCTATGGATTTCTCTCAACTAAAAATTATATTAATACGCTCTTCCTCTCATCATCTGTTTGTTAATATAAAGGCTTTGCGAACAATTTGATGTCACTAATGTGAGAACGCCACGTTTAAACTTCCAAAAATAGTCTCTTAAATACCTCATTAAAGTATGCCACACATCCTTTGCTCATGCACACGCGCTTGCACTGCACTTTTATAGAAAAGGTCAACTGAAAAGCGCTGCTTGATAGCCAAACTAAATAAATATATTTACCAAATTCATGCACAGAAAGTTCCTTTGACGCTAACACTTTAATCCCAGCCGCCATGCTCTCACTGGCGTCTCCAAGTTTTTGCCGTTGGGACAACGGGTTATTAGTTTTTGTGTTTGCCGCTCACAAAGGCGATTAAAATAATCCGTAACGTATACGCACTGTTGCACCACATAAATCGTCACACAGCCACAATGGCGAATGCTGGTGCGCGCTGGCGTATACGTAACTAAAATTAACTACACACGATTATGAGCTAAATATTTATTAATTTCGTGTGCGTGTGTGACAGTGGCTTAATGCCAACACTCGAGCGACGCTTTTAATCACCATAATTGAACAAACTGCTGTGGAGTTTGTATAAAAGCAGTTTTGTTTGCTAAACAATGAAGTGCCAGCGCGTGCATAGTTGTGGGATTAACAATATCCTAGTATACAAATTACTTTAAGCGTTACTCAGCTGTTTTAAGACACACACACCCACACAGAAACATATTTACATATTAGTTAGTGCAACTACAGCCCAGCGCAACTGTCAAATGCTGAATGCACACTCGAGTTGCTGTGGTGGCAACTTGAGTTTGAAGCACGTGTTCTACGCGCAACACAAGCGCACTCAGTCATAAATGCAAATATACGCACACGTGCTGTCCTCATGACGACAGTGCGTGCAATGAATAGCAGACACCTTCTTTGATTAAATGCAAACATAGAAAGTTAAAGATAAAGCGCTCGCTTACTTCAAATTCATCAGCAGAAAACAGTTTGCAACATCACTGGTGCGTCTGTAATCAGACAAACCGCTCGAGAGCCACTTATGCAACAACATGCAAGCTGCTTTCATCTGCCACAGCCAATGGTCGGAGCCTTTTGTTTTGCATACTCGTACGCTTATTGAATTACACTGAAGACACTCTGTTAACTTCGGGGCAGCTAAAGTGGCGATTATTTGCGCATGCAGCACATTTGTGTGACTGAATTGTGTGGCACTCGATTGTTTATTTGAATTATTAGCCATGACATGCTGCTGATGAAAGGACACAGCTCACAGCCTTCGTGTGTGTGTGTGTGTGTGACACTCGTCCATTGTCTGACGAATTGCCGCTTGAGCGCGTAAGTGGAGCAAGGAAACTGACACAAATTTGCAAATGACACAATCGCATGCGTACAGTTATATTACGGTATAAGTATGCATGTACTTGTGTTGGCAAGACACATTGTCACTACCTGGTTGTTGAAGGCGTGTGTGTGTGTGAGATCGTCAGTCAAAGTTATTCACTGTAAGTGATTGATTATCACAAAATGCGAGTTGACACTTCATATTAAACCAATTAAATTGTATATGCTCGCTGAACAGGCGTGCGCACGCATGCGTTTGCGTATTCACTGAATATGCTAATTTGGTAGGTAATGCCTTTAATGTTGTGGATTTCAGTTAATGCTGGATGGGAGTGTGTGAATGATGTGTTATACGAAAGAGATAATGCAGCAATCCTTTAGAATCCTTCTATAATATACTACAACAATGACTATACACAAAGGAAATACACTGATTTTGAACTCTTTACAGACCGTGTGAAGTTTTCCAAGTTGTAGAAGGTGTGTTCAAAAAATAACGGGAATTTTAAATTTCAAATTACGCAGGTTTGTTGAGTCCAAAAATGATTTTTATTCCGTAAATATATCTCCTTGATTAGGTATTATGTTTCCATAAAGCGCCAGACTCTACTATAAATCTGCAAATATTTTTGACTACCATATCCGCTATTTCGCTCGGTTCTTCGAAAATGTGAGATCCGAGAAATCTTTGTCCTAATCTCATAATTGGTGGACATTACAGAAGAAAGTGATGAGATGATTCCACCTCGTCCTCCTCAATGAAGCTCCAACAGCTAGCATCCGATAAGATGTTTAACCTAACAGCGTGGATCCCGATGAGACAATGGTCAGTTAGGACCTCTACGATTAAAGAGAGGTGAATTTTGCTTAGAGCGAAGAGCTTGATAGACCTCTTACGATTCACCTTAGGCCAGAAGGATCGGCCAACTGTGCAAGTGTTAATGACTGACCAACGTTTGACCAGTTCAGCTGAGCCCCACTTGTTCAGTAGTAAACCACAATAGTATAATGGTGTTCCTACATGTTCCCATGCTAAGTACCTGATCTTGGAAGCTCATCAGCCTTACAATTTACCGCTATTCCGTTGTGTCTAGGATCCCAGATCAGTTGAATCGAAAGACTATCCCAAAAATCGAGTAAACGAATTAATATTTTTTCAAAAAAACGAAAATTCCCGTTATTTTTTGAACAGCTCAACTGTTTTCTATATTAATAGGTCCCGAACACTAAAATCATTATTTTGAAAAAAAAAAAACAATTTAAATTGAAACCGAAGAATTTAAATTGAACGAAATTTGAAAAAAATGTTTAAGATCTAACGATAGATCTCTCTTATTCTTACGATATATTTTCCTGGATTACTTTGTTTGCTTGGTTTTCTTTTATATTCACCTTTCGCATTTCTTTAGAGAAAATACATTCTTTTATGCACCGCCCTGTCTCTCTTCAAAACTACAAACTCGAAGTCTCATTTTTATTGGCTGACACTCATCAAGTTGTTGCAGCTGTCAAGTAGCCAAAATAAAGCCTTAGTTAAGTTAATATTAAATCTGTATTTAATATATTTTTAACTTGAAATCACGCTCTCCTTTTTATCAGCTCGCTCGTTAGTCAACAATACAAATTATTGTACTTGTTGTTGTTATCGAATTGCTTGATATTTTCGAACATCGGCGACAGCCAGCTCCGCATTTTCAACTCCAACACACGATTTTATTTTTAAATTGATTTCCATAATTTAAAGCGCGTCGTCACCCCGCCCATCTTCTGCCATCATCGACAACACGGCAACTGTTAATTTAATAACCAAGGCAAGTAAGTAAATTTAATTAGCGTAACGCTAAGTGATCACACGGTTTTAACTAGTTAGCATAATTGTACTAAACATTTTGTTACACATTTTCGACTTACCTCGCGTCCGTCCGCTGCCATGCCATGCCATACCAGAGTAGAAGCGAACGCGTTTGTGGCTTTGGCAATTTTTGCAAAACCCTTCAACCCTTCGCTCACCTCCCTCTCACATATTGTGGCACCTGTGTGTGTGTGTGTGGGTATTTGTATGCGGGCGGGCGTTTAAAAACGCTTATTGAAGCATAAATTGTGTACGTGTGCAACAACAACAAAAAACGAGAATTTGCAAAATTTTATCGCTCTTTATGGAAAAAGTAAATTCTTGAAATATCTGTTTTTCGGTCTGTACTATTTTTATTTACATTTTTATTGCAACTAGTTTTGTTTTTTTTTTTTGCTCAGTCGAATTCATAATAATTTTCTAGTCACGTTTCGGATTTGCTTTGCTCAAGTTTCGAATTTCAGCAATAAAAATTAGCGTGAAAAATTTTAAAGACCGCAACTCGATAAAAGTAAACAAAGAAAGCGTACTGACTTATTTCGAATTATATAATCCGTGTTTGCGCTTGTCAGGGGGATTGGCGATTGACAGTCGATTATGACTGTATTTGGCGAAAAAAAAATATTTATACAATAATTATTTGGAAAAATATTTATACTTAAAATGCAGACATATGGTATATATTGTTTTAAAATTATGTAATCAACATTGTTAAACAAATTGTGTTAAAAAAATAACGGGAATATACGTTTTTTGAAACATTTTTTTAATTAATTCGTTTACTTTATTGCTGTTGCTTTTGAAGTAGTCGGTATGCCAGCGTAACACTTCTGGAAAAAACTTCTCAAACTCGATTTTTAACAATTGGATTTTTGGAAATTTTAAAATTCCCGTTAGTTTTTGAACACACCTCGTATGGTGGAGAAACATTTGTGGGAGTTTTGAAGATATGAGACTACCTTGCACTTTGAAAGAACTAAGATCGGTTCCAATCTTTGACTATCATTTCCGACTATAAAACCCTGGCTTTGATTGGATTTTTGGAAATTTTAAAATTCCCGTTATTTTTTGAACACACTTCGCATGGTAAAGCAATATTTGTGGGGGTTTTGAAGATATACGACTACCTTGCTACTTTGAAAGAACTAAGATCGGTTCCAATCTTTAACTATAATTTCCGACTATAAAACCCTGGTTTTGATTGGATTTTTGGAAATTTTAAAATTCCCTTTATTTTTTGAACACACCTCGCACGGTAGATAAACATTTATGGGAGTTTTGAAGATATAAGACTACCTTGCTACTTTGAAAGAACTAAGGTCGGTTCCAATCTTTGACTATCATTTCCGACTATAAAACCCTGGCTTTGACGCTTCTTTTAAGTTAAAATAGTTATAAAAACACATCATTCCCAATATCCAGTATCCATAATAACGTGAATTCTTAATATCAATCTTGCCACATTCAACTAGTTCAAAGCGGATCTCAACCGCTACTTGACAAAATAAGGCAAAAATCAAATCCAAACGATTTTGTTTGAATTTTTGCTTCAATCAACTTTTTTTGCTTTCAATTAAGTTGTTGTAAAATCTAATTGAATTAATTAATTTATGTAGACAATTTTTGGACGTTGCCACACATCTGAAGCGCTTCCGCCATGCGTCACCGAGGCGACGGTAATAAACTCGGTAGACGTCTACACACTTTAATTTTTTGTATAAATAGAAATAATACCAGAGATTTGTGTATTTAAAAATATTTATTTATGCAAATTTTATGCTACTGTGTGAATAATGCGCACACACGGCGGCGGTGTGAGGGCAGCGAACGGCCTAGAGTCCTATAAACATGTAGCTGCCGGCGTGAGATTTCGCCGACAACAAGCCACTAGGCTGAAGAGAGAGGGGGAACGGTATAAGAATTACGCACTCAAAACAAAATTAGCGAAAAGTCACGAAACTGGCGCACTTCAGACAAAGAAATTCAGAAAAAAATTTAAATAAAATAATGAAAATGAAAGAGACGCACTTCGTGAATACTCGTACAGCGAAAACCACGCTAAGACACTTAGATATATATAGTACATATATAAGAACAACAAAATAATTTTATTGTAGCCTACAGACAATGTTAAATTTTTATGCGCGCAATGTACGAGAATCTTAGACGAAAGACATAATAAAGAGGAAATTACTTCAAAATAACAACATTGAAAAAAAAGGTCGTGTTTTTGTAAAGAACCAACAAAAAAAAAGAAATGAGAAAAAAATATCAAGCGCCAAACCAAAAACATCTGCATCATTTGCAGAAACACGTGTGAGTGTGGAGCCTGTGTAGACAAGGCAGGCGAACAAATTTTGTTCTAATATTGTTTTAAAGTACAATCAGTTCTATGTCCAACTTCAACTCTTGCAAAACACAGATTCTAGACAACCACTTGCTTACTCACAGCGAGCAAAACCGAAAACCCCCTTAAGAGTACTTGAACTTTCCGACTTTCCTACATGGCATGCCACAAAATCTACTAGTTTCGTTTGCTAGTTATGAAACATTTTGTTTGTCTGGCCGAGTCAGCTCAACTAAAGGTCGTTGACTGTTCCAAAGGTCTTTTGGTGTTTTCGAGTACTTTTGCGTACAGAGAAGTGAAGTATTATTGCTTGAACTTGCTAAAGTTTCTTATAATTGTTTTTTTCTCATATTTTTATAGTCTTTTATTGTAACAAAATGATACAGAAGTAAGCAACAGCATTAACAACACGTGAGTCTAAAGTTCAGCGCATGAAAAGAGTCAAGGCTGAGTCACTGAAAATTTGTTTGCGAAAAGCTCATTAAGCTATGAGTTTATGCTGAAATAGTTTTAATATAATATTTGGAAAAAAAAGTTATGTGAATGTACAACAGAGTAGAGTAGCTAGCTGAAACAAATTGTTTTATCGAGACTTATTCAAATATGAACTGTTGACTTGGAGGTTGGGAACAGTTATCGACCTTTAAGGTAAAGTTAATAGCCGGAAGGATGGATTAGAGGTACTTTTGGGGATACTTAACGTCTTACTGGTTCCTTAAACTCGATAATTCGATTATTCTCTCGAATATGAAATGTGGACTTTGAGGTTGGGAACAGTTATCGACCTTTAAGGTAAAGCTAATAGCCGGAAGGGTTGAGAAGAGGCACTCTTCAGGATACTTAACGTTTTACTGGTTCCTTAAACTCGATAATTCGATTATTCTCTCGAAAATGAAATGTGGACTTGGAGGTTGGGAACAGTTATCGACCTTTAAGGTAAAGCTAATAGCCGGATGGGTTGAGAAGAGGCACTCTTCAGGATACTTAACGTCTTACTAGCTCCTTAAACTCGATTATTCTTTTTGGATTCGAATTCACTATAGAGAGATTGACCATTTCTTCTGATATTACATCGTATAGCGTATTTATGTATATCTGGGTTAGACGAGCTGTCCGGGAAAAGGAACAGAAGCGAGCGGCCGCTGACTAAAGATCTCTCCATGCTTAAGCTCTCAGAGAAACACCTTTAACTTTTCATCAGCTTGAAGTATGAGCACAACTTCGAACTTTTACCCAATTGACCTAAGGTTTAAGCCGCGAGGACTTTAGAAATTCTCTTCCTCTACCTCCCACCCTCATCGCTTTCAGCTTCATGAGTGCTTTTCGGCATCTACTTTGCATCTAAATGCAACGCCAAACATCCCATTTGCCTAACCGCGCACTCCTGCAAAAGCATTCCGAACGCCAGCGGTTGGGCAAGTGCATCTCGTTAGCTTTGTAAATTGGAGGAAAGCAAACCGTTGTGCAACCACAACACTTTTGCCCAGACCATATGCAACACAAACACACATGAAACACTTAACGGCACAAAAGGAGCTAAACGCTCGTCCAACTAGCGCCGAACAAACACCAACACGGCCATTGTTTGTGGGTGTGACGCGAAACCACAGCGCGAAGCACAACCAAAAAGCTTCACTCTCTCTGTGTCTGTGTCTGTGTGTGTGTGCTAAGCGTCGCTACGGCATGTTGCAACTAGTTGGAAACTATCACTCTTTACGGTAGTTGCGGTTGGCAGGATTGCGCACGCAGCGCCACACTTCGTGTGTGTGTGTGTGTAACTCTGCAACTGTTGCGAATTTCGTAGCGCCGCTGGCAAGCAAAAAGATTTAGTTTTAAACGAATTAATAGTCTACAACATCAACTTACACAGATTTTGCTCGAAATTGCTACAGAGGCGGTGAAGTACAATAATTTCGGCAAAGAAGACAATTTTAAGCGCGACTCGACAAGCACTCGTTTTTGTGCGGCGAATTTCGCAGTCGGCGATGTTTGTGTGCGCCTAATTTAATTAGCCGTTGGTTGCTAAATATTCAGCAGCAGAATTTAACAAAAGCGTGTAAAATAGATTTTAGCTATGATAATTTCAGCGCTACGCGTTTGCTGCGGCTTCAACTTTTTGACAAAAATATCTGCTTTTTTCGATTTTCAATTATCATAATTAGAGCTGAGCGGGCAGCTCTCGAAACATTGTAGCTACATATGAGGATTCGTAGTTGAGTATAAATGCTCAAAATAAATGGCGAAGTAAGGAATTGACAAAAGTGACAGATAGGCAATGAAATCCGCTAACTTCTCATATATTTTAATTTTTTTCGAAAATTACAAAATTCGAAATTTCGAAAATGGTTGTGACATCAACTGTATAAATGTAAAAGAATCGCCGTAAAAATTAATTTCGAAGCAAATAACGCTCGATTGTCAAAACTCCACAACAGCTTGAAAGTCTAGATAGAAGTAGTACCGAAAAAAAAAAAAAATGAAATATTTAAAACTGTCCGAAAAGTAGTAATGGCCAAGAGTTGGTTGTGCCGAGCTGTGAATGAGCTGTCAAAATATTTACATACTTACATGGATACACACACACCGGCACACAAAACACTTGTTGCTTCAGGGCATATTTTTAACCAACCATTTGAGCTGACAAGCCATTTGTTGGTCTAAAATATTGCTATGACATTGTCAAAATTAAATGCAAACAAATTGACATGAAACCCAAAACACCGAAGAAAAAAATTTAAGGAAAAATAATTAAAAGAGTTCACAGAAATAGAAAAAGAGTGCAAAACCCCACGTTGACAGCAAGCACTAAAACGCCAGCCAAACGCCAAGCAAGGCAAGGCAAGTGGGAGTGGTGCGTTGGGCCGAAAAAAAGCGTCGATAAACTGATTTAAAGTGTCAAATTTTAATATACACACACCCCTTTCTACTTTTTTTTGGTTTTTTTTGATATTTTCAAGAAATCAAAAATAAATATTTTGCCCAACGTCAGCACCAGAGGCCACTCCGCGCAGCAGGTGCTCTGTGGAGCAACGAAAGGCAGAGAGAGACGTTAAATTCGACACGTAATTGTTTTCACAAATTTCGCTATGGAAAATTACCAGTTATTATTTGCGCTATAAATTAATAAATGAGATGGAGCGAAATACTTAATCAACAGGCATACATACAAACACACGCTTGAACACATGAAAAAAAGGCATGAAATTGTTGTGGAACAGTTGTTGTTGCTGTGGCATGCTTTTTTTTGCTTATAGCGAAACTATATACAGTTAGCTTACATACGCATTTTTGATATTTTGATTTGGCGGCTTCTTGTCCTACTTTCAGAATTTTCCCTTTTTCGACCGCTGACAATAACCGATTTAAGTTTGAAATTATTAAGCATTCATTGAAAAGTTTGAAGAGGGTTGCTAATTGGAAAAATGTCCTTTAAGGATAATTGCAGCAGATGAAGTTAAGTTGAGATGTGTTGAAAACAGTTGCAAATGAAAAACTTAGTTTTCCTTTCAAGCACGCTTAGCCAAACGACCATAGCGCCTAGTGGAAAAAAATGCTCGCTGCCGAGCTGTCTTTGTTCCCACTGGGTGTTTGAGAAAATCTATCCATGAAAACATTCATCTGTTCTTCCAACATTTTCAATCGTTCGACCGAGCTTTATTGCTGTATCCCCATAAGCACCAAAGAAACTAGTGTTTAAAGGTAGAATAAACTCAATTCGTATGAGTAGAGTTCACTGAAATGATTAATAAACTAAAGTTAATGTATTAACACACTGATTCTCTTACTCTTCCTCACTTCTCCATAACTGTGCACAATTATATATGCGAAAAATACACGTTTAAACCGAATTAGTGACTTTTTGTCACCCATTCGTTATCAATTCATGTTCTTCATAACGCTACGTGATTGCAACGGTTTGTTGCTTTTTTACAAGCATATTATGTAAAAAAAAGCGCGACGTCAGCGTTAGAGTGAGTAATGACTATGAATTCAAGAGAGCATTTGTCATTTTCCCTTTCACTGCACGCTTTCCACTTCGTTAAGTTGCATTCTTTTACATTTTCCGCTTTGCCACTTCCGTGTGCACTTTCATGTCAGACATTTTTTACAATAATTACAAAATGTTCACGAATTTAAATACGCATTGTCCTTGTTCATGTTGTACGTGTTGAATGTCATCTTTGTAGTCTTTAAAGTGGAGTTTTGGTTGAGTTGTAATTATGATTGAGTTGTAATTCTGGTTGAGTTGTCATACTAGTTGAGTTGTAAATCTAGTTTAGCTGTAATTCTGGTTTAATGTGAAAATCAAAATCTCTCAAATGGAGAGAAATGGAAAGAACAGTATAATAATGACAACTTCATAGAATTATATTTGGTTGGTTGGTTGTTTGAGATTTGAGGCAAAAATAGCTTCTTCCCACCTAAACCATCATTAGTCCCATTGTGCTCCCTCATATTTATAGTATAACCATAGCGTTTGTATTGCTCTCCGTTTCACTCTGAGTTTTGTTGAACTAAAAGAAGTAAAAGTAGTTTTGGTTGAGTTGTAATTCTGGTTGAGTTGTAATACTAGTTGAGTTGTAATTCTGTTTTAATGTGAAAATCAAAATCTCTCAAATGAAAAGAACAGGATAATAATGACAACTTCTCCCCACCTAAACCATCGTTAGTCCCATTGTGCTCCCTCATATTGCTCTTCGTTTCACTCTGAGTTGAGTGTTGAACTAAAATCATTCACTTCTCTTGACTTTTTAAATTTCACAATTTTTAGTTATTTATAGAATTCTTCGTGGAATCAAACATACATAATATTGACTTGGATTTCGGAGAAACAAGAAACCACAACATTTGTCATTGAACATGAGCAGTGTATTTTTGAATAAGAGTATTGATTTAGTTGTACTTTCAATTCCACATAACGGTGTGGGTTGAAGCTAACGTTGTACATTTGCAGAAAAAAATAAGAATATAAAATATGTATATTTATAAAAATTAGTAATAATTTTAAATATAAATATTCTTTAATCCACTTGGTGTGCATAGAAGTGGAGAAAAATTTTGAATAATTCCATTTAAAAAATTCTGAAATATTTTTAAAACAAATATGAATTCCAAATTGATAAAAATAAATGCCAAGAAATACTTAAAGCCGCCAAATGACTTTTCAGCACTTGTATCGTTACGATTTTAGACCGAATTTTCACATAAATATCGCAAAATGTTGTGAACAACTTTCAAGCTTTCAAACATATCCTTAGAAGGTCGCTGCATTGGCAAGTTGACTACATTTTGCGCTGCACTTAGCACAAGTGACGTCGAACTGAGTTAATTAAATTCAAAAATAGAAGAGCACAAGCCACAGCTTGTCTGGCATTTGGTTTGATGGTAAATATTGTACTCGATTGGGGGAAATGGGAGGGCAAAAATCGAAAAGGTTGTGTGACATTGAAAAGTCATGTAAACGAACTGCTTCATAGCAGGAACAGCATAAATATGTATTTCTTTAAATTTTTGAAATGTTTGAAGAGGAAATTTATTAAAATTTCATAATTTTTTCAATATTTTTTTCAATATTTTTCAAAATTAAATTTTTGAAAATACTTTTCTTTTATATTTGATTAAAAAATCTTTTCATCTCGCTTCTCTTTAATAAAAAGCCATACTTTGAGTTTTAAACAACCCCGTCTGCACACTTCTGACAACCACTGTCTTCACATTGCATGTGGTGGGATAATGTCAGCTTCATGAGTTATCGGTTTTGTTTAGCCGACAGCATTACGAATTTGCTGTAGCAAAAAGCTATTTGTCATCGCTACATCGCGCTTGGGTGAATAGATAAAGACTTCTTGAAAGTGATATTATTTCTGCGAAAATATTTTGTTATTCAAATGCAGGCGAGCGAGCGCCACAACTTTTTACTCACATAAATTACTTAAAATTACACGCAGAGAACACATAAGCAGACAACATACATATAAGCAAGAGAATTAACGAAATAAGCAACAAGTGAACAACTTTAAAATGAACCGTAACCAGTCAAATGTATGTATGGACGGACGCACGGCATATCCATTCTGTGAATATGAATTGGTACGGCATCCGTTGTATTACCGTTGAAATGCTCATCAGCGCCACAGCAGGAGCATTGTAGAAAACTTTGATTAAATTTGTTTGCACCTTTTTCACTCGTCACTGCGTCGTTGGTCGTCGCACTCGCCGGCGGCAATAGACAACCGACAACAGGAGGCAACAGGCGAGATGTGTTCTCTGCCAATCACGCACTTTCGCAAGGAGCGTGGCAAGCGGTGGTGAGGCGCACTAGTAGGTTTATCACACACGCAGACAGAATCCGTACGAAGTGTTGGCACGTGGGTCGGCGGTGTGTGTGCGTCCGTGCGTGCGTGCGTGCGTGCGTTTGCATTAACAAATTTGCTAAAACATGCCGCTTGTCTGCTTGCCTGCTTGTCATACACACAGCGACCCACCGGCGTGTGGGAGTGTGCGGTGTCTGCCTGCTTTCCTGTCAGCCAAAAGGCTGCGGCTGCGGCAGCGGCAGTGCGTTGGCCATGAAAGCGTAATAAATTCATAGCCTCGTCATCATGTCAAATTGGCGTTGTGTTGTGCTGTGTTGAGACAACGTTTAGAAATGTGCCAGCTGCCGGGATTACGCAGCCATAGAACATACACTTTCATTGAACGCGCCCTGCTGTGCTTAGATGTGTCTGAGTGTGTGTGTTTGAGTGTATTTAATGAAATTATATAAATATGATAACAGTTGAAATGAAAACAACGTTTAAAGCTGAGAGCTGCTGAATATATGTAATTGCATTTCCACAACGGTGGCTTGAAATGGATCATTAACTTTGAAAAAACGATATTTGAAAGAGAGACAATTAGAAGGCTTTCTGTATTCTAAATGAAGTTGATTGATTAGAATTTTGGAAAATATTTTCGAATAAAATATTACTTTTTTCTATCTCCAAAAATAAAGAGAACCTTAAAGTGTAGTCGCTTTACAAGCATACGAGAAATCGCTGAAAGCACCAAAGCTATCCCAACGATCGAGTTTGAGATGTGGTTCGACGATTAGATGAAGCACTGGCATAAGTGCATGATATCGAACGGGGACTATTTTGAAGGCGTTAATATTAATGTAGACGAAAGAATAAATTTCTTTTTCAAAAAAATTCCCGTTATTTTTTGAACACACCTCGTATTTAGCAAAAATCCAACTGTGAGTCTAAGATCATAATAGATTCATAATCAGCATGCCTTAGAAAGGGTGTTATTAGGTTTCGTGGATTCAAATAATCGTTTTTTTGTTTTTTGGCTTATTAATTTCTACAACATATCAAGAATATTGTCCTAAATTTTCAAGTCGATCTAAATAATAGCTTCTAAGATACAGTCTTTGGAAGGTGTGCGCTCCAAATCAAGTACTATTGTTACTCAAAACTTTAAACGCGTTTTTCTCGGAATCGTGTTTTCAAAGTCGGTTGTCAATTTGCTCGAAAACTACTCAACCGATTTGGATGAAATTTTGCACAGGTATTCGAGATACAATTTACTCGTGCTTGAACGAATTTTATATTATTTTCAATTACAACTATTTAAAACGCGTTTTTCTCGGAATCGTGTTTTCAAAGTCGGTTGTCAATTTGCTCGAAAACTACTCAACCGATTTGGATGAAATTTTGCACAGGTATTCGAGATACAATTTACTCGTGCTTGAACGAATTTTATATTATTTTCAATTACAACTATTTAAAAAAAACAAAATGTCAAGCAAATTTGACCGAAATTTTTATTTTTTTGTCTGCCAAAATTCCATTTTTTTTTACTTTTTTGTCTTTCCTTCATTCAAGCACGAGTTTATGGTATTACCAAAAACACTTATTTTTGTTTTTTCATTTTGAATGACCCTGTCGGAAGTTATGCTGACAACGTTGAAGCACCTTTTTCCCGAGGGGTCACCGGAAATGATGTCGCAATGGAGTTTTACTTTTTTTTTTTGAAAATTTCAGAAATTATTCTTTATATCTATAAGACAGAAAGAGGTTTGAATTAAAGAAATATTTTTTTACATAGAAAAAAAATATTGAAAATAGACCATTTTTTACGCGACAAAACCCTTGTTAAGTGGTTTCTTTACATGGAAATTCACATATTTTCTTTATGACCTCCACTATACGCTTATTCCATTGCTTTAATCACACTGTTGCTAACTCGAATTGTAATTTATGATAAAATATTGCTTACTATACATAATTAAGCGCAGAGATCTGGTGTAAACATTAAAAAAAAACAAAAAAAAAACTTCAAATAATATTTTTTTCTTTTATTTTAGTAAATATATTATCGAAATAACGCTCTAACTACATCAACCAAAAACTCACCACATTCCTCGTACAACAATAATATGTATGTGTTTTCTATGTTTGCCTTAACGCAATGCTACGCTGCTGAAACGTGTTTGTAATTGTAGCAGATACGCAATCTATGTAGTACGAGTTAGTAAACTTGTATTTTTATTTTCGCCAACAGCAGCAGCATACACATGTAATTGTGTACATAACATATATGCTGATTATATTTAAATTGCTACATTTTTATGTACGCTGTGTGCTGTGTAAATTTGCTAATTTTTCCTCTATTAGCTGTGTACTTTATTCGTGCTGTTATGCCCACATATTTACATACAAACACACACATGTATTGTTGTTGTTATTGTTATTGTATTGGTGTTTGCTTGCCAGCCGCCATTCTTATCAAATTTTTCTCCTCATTTATAAAGCTTGCCGTGTCTGTGTGTGTGTGTGTGTGTGTGCGTCTTATCAGAAAATATAAAATTAATTCATATAGAAGTACAAGTACATATGTGCGAATACAAGCGATAAGAATCGTGCTTATCTTCCCTTCGACAGTGTATTTTTAGCATATTTGCTCTGTATACGCCGTTCTTTTTTCTCTTCTTCTCTATTAAATGAATACACACACACTCGCATACTTGTTTATATAACTTCTATTTTTATGTGCGTGTATATTGGCTGATTGCTATGAATTTTATTGTAAAATTGTTTTTAATAAAGTCTAGGTATTTATTTCGATTTTTGCAGTTTGCCGCATGCAATCAACAAAATTTCAAAATGGTTTAATATTTTCAATATGTTTGCCACATTAAAGTTTATGATCAAACAGCATTTTAATTAAAATATTAGCTATTTAATGAAGTGCGTATTTGAAAAAAGTGAAGTGAAAAAGTAACTAATAACGTAATTGAAACGTATATATGGTTACTCCCCTCATTATGCTTCAAAGGCCCACCTGTGCGTATACTTAACATCCAATGCAGTTACATGCCTAGTGTATGTGTATGTGTTTGTGGCGCACTTGAAATATTTTTTCTATTTTTATTACTCACGCATAAGCACCTAATTAAGCGCAAATCAGCAACTTTTAATTAATTAGTTGATTTTTTTTCGCACTTGCCTCACTTGACTTCATTAGGTACTAACATCCAATGGAATTCCAACTAATTTGAATTTTTCATTTTTTAGCAAACACTTTTTACAATTTTTACATTTTTTATTTATTTTTTTATTTGATGCCATGCTCGTATCTACATAATATAATGGTATTTCATTTGCTGATTGACTGTTGATTGAGGAATTGTCTTTCTAATTGAGTGCTTTTCAGCGAAATGTCGAAAGTAAGCAAGTGAACAATTCAACTATTGTGGTTTAGCTATGGTTGTAGTTGTTGTCGATTTTCATATTATCTATACATATGCAAATTTATTTATTTTTATTTATATGTTTGTATATATACTTGTGTATGTATGTGCGAGGCACCTTTGTGTTGCACATACTTTTGCTGTAAGTGGAAGTGTTGAAGTGATTTTCGAACTCGATTGCTGTTTAATGAATTGTCTGTGTTGGTTGGTTGTAATCGCCGTTGACAATGGCTGCTAACCTCAAAATGCAGTACAGACAAAAAAGATGTGCACACATGGGTGCTGAAATACTTGTGCACGTACTCAATAAAGCGAAAGACGGTTTAAGATTTAAGGCAGTAGTCTGCTTTACAGGCTTCAAACAATCGATTTTTTTGTTTTGTTTTAAATCTCTTCTAAAATTATTCAAGAATATGTCTTTAAAATTCCAGAATTCCAGAGGCCAATTCGACATATTTTCGAAGCTAGAGCAGTTTTAGTGGCCGAGCGTCGATGCTCAGGCGGACTTTAAAGCGCGTTTTCTCGAGTTTTCATTTTCACAAGTGTTAGAAAACAGTGCCGATGATAGCAAAACGAATACATTTATGTCCGATCGAAAAAAAACCAAAAAAAAAACTGATCTAGTGTCAGTATTAAATTATCTTCTACTTGAACTAAAAAAGTTGAACAAAAATATTATTTAAACTACTTGTTTTGCAACTTAAAGTCAATTTTTTTCTTAAAAAAGTGAATTTTTTTTTTCAAATTTCGAAAAAATTTGGAATTTTATAACTTCTTCGGTATTTTTTTAGTTCATAAAGAAACGAAACTTATAAAAACTAAAAAAAAAAAAAATTGGTTCGACTGCTTCAGTTTGATTTCAGATGCAGCGCACGACCTCCATCACCGGTACCGATTTACAAGTGCAGACTCCAGGCGCTCCAGAAAAATACTTACAACTTTGAAAAAATTTCAATATTTTTTAATAATAAATATTGTTTTTGAAGCCTTAAATATAGTACACTATCGTCTTAAAATTCCGTTTACCGCAATCATTTCCTTCCCTTTCAAAAAAAATTGCTAAAAAACGTTTTTTTTCGGCTTCTAAAGCAGACTACTGCCTTAAATGGAAATTCTGTAGTGATCTGGTTTAATACGATTTAACTAGTTTTCATTCCAGTTAAGGATTTAATATATTAAAAAATAAAAATTTAAAAAATAAAAAATTAAAAAAAAAAATAAAAATTTAAAAAATAAAAAATTAAAAAAAAAAAAATAAAAAAACAAAATTTGAATTTTTAAAAAATTTAAATTTGAATTTAGGCCTTAATTTTCCACTAAGCTTTAAATTCTATTTTAATATGATTATTTTAATATTTTTTTACTTTAATATAAACCAAATTTATACCCTCGAAGCAGTTCGAGTCCATTCCAATTGCAATAAATGCTTTGCTTAATAAAAAATTGCTTGTCTGCATTTTCTAACTGTAATTATTGGAAAAGACAAAAAGTTGGCTTAAACATTCTTAACCTATTTAGCCAATCAATGGCAGTTGTTTGTGGATTTCAATGGCATGATATACGCTCTGGAGCGCATGAACAGCTGCACGCTTGCAATTGCACTCCACATACCACTCCTTCCCCACTCACACTCTTCTTATCATTATTTCGTTTTTAAACTGATTTTATCTATTGTAAAATCCCTGCAAATACATACATACACACACACACATATCTGTATATATATCTCTGTTAGTAGCAGTATTGGTTTTCACCACAATTCATTGCCAAGTTAACTTTCTTTCTTTTCGCTCATTTTCCACTAGTGTGTATTCCTAGCCCATTCAAGTGCACTTATGCCAAGTTTTCATTGAAACGTACAATATGCCATATGCCATCTGCCAGTGATAGTGATTGTGGCAGTGGAAAAGCAACAACTGCCCCCCAGTGCTGAGTGCTGTGTGCTGAGGGCCAGCTTAGACACACTCTCCACTCGGCATTTGTGTACAAGTATTTTAGCAAAATGCGATAAAGCAGCGGAGAGAGGGGCAAGAAGAGTGGCGTAGTGGTAGAAAAATATTTTATTCAATGCCGATTAAATTACATGTCAACTAATATGGCTGTCAGCATCAGTTGGCTGTCATTCAGCAAACACACACTCATACACATAAAGAAAGTTAAACACAAACGCGTGTGATTGTTTGCTTGTTAGCCATATGTGCTATGAGGTTATGTTGGTTAATGTACGCACCTATATATATATACATATATATATATTTGTCTAAGTAGAAATCGTCAATGCTGTCAGTATTTACCAATACACATTCCCTTTATATAAATAAGCTGTTGCTTCCGCAAAAAAAAGAGCACAAAAGCACTCTCACATATTGACAAATGCGTGTATTTATCTGTTCATATCCTTAGCAACAGCTCTATAAATGCAATGCGCCATTTGTTGTTGTATTGTGTTGTGCAAGTTCATTGTCAATTTTATAGCGGCATTACTTTAGTACCATTAGAGTGTGTGGGTTTTCTTTAAAAAAATGGATTTTAGTGCAGCTTTTGGTACTTATTGTGGGTTTACTTTTAAATGTTGATATTTTTTGAATAAGAAACGTTAGTAAAGAGTATTTGAGCTCGAGTTTTTTTGGACTAAAAATAAAGTAACTTAATTAAAAATTGTTATTGAGTTGAATTTGTAAAGCTTTAAGTTTATTCAATTCACCTTTAAAAAGCTATCTGGCTTATCTTCGTCTCTCTTCTTTTAAGTATGATATCTATGACGGGTAAGAAAGCTTTATGTTAGCTCTTTTCGTTCCAAAAATGCAAAATTTAATCTTCAATTTTTGTTTTAGTCAGAAGTGACATTATAAATTTGATGAACCGGCTGAGAATTACAAACGAATTCCAACGAAATTTGCAGTAATTTCTTGCTGTTTAAATAACCTTTCGAAATTCAATAGCCACTAACAATTTAAAGATGAATTGTGCTTGCGTCGGATTATTTAGCAGTGAGATGGTGGTAGAAGCGCATGAGATACGGTATTAGCAGCGGGTTTATATTGCAGCTGCCACTTGAGGTGAACGCTGTCATGTGGCAAAGTGCGGATTGTGCACTTTGGCAGTGATTAGTCAATTGTTGTAACCAAAGCTGTCAGTGCTACACAAACAGACATTGTATTCAGCGCTCCCACACACATACAGCCACTTAGATGCGCTAAAATGTCCTTGTGGACAAGCAGCCATCAGACAAGCTCACGTGCGTGGGTTAATACATATGTGAATGTGTATATATTTTCTCTTTCGAAAGGAAGATCCACCAATCATTATGCTTTAACTCCTTTTATGCTTTTGTGGTGAGCGTTAGTAACAGCAGCGATGTGACGTAATATTTTATAGCATTTGACCACATAGTAGTTTGACCACAGTAGTGGAACGAATAGCATAATGAATATGAGATTTTGATATTTTACATATTTCGTGTGTGCGTTTGTGTTGAACACTAGCAGGCACTCAATAATTTCACGCAATGTAATTTATTAGTTCAATATATTTCACCATTTCATCATCACATCCTGCCACAGCGCCGCGCCACGCCAATTTCATTTGCAATTTCCCCCCGTCGTCATTTAGAATTGCTTGTTTTGTAATATGAGCGCTCATTTCCTCTCAAATATGTGCCCTCTGGCTTTTGGCACTTCATTTTGTGTGCGCGATGCTTGAGTGTGTTTGGCAAATTTCATTTTGCTATTTCCTTTCAGATTTCACGCAAAAAAGAAAATGGCAGGCGAAAATCAAAGAGGCGTAATTTCAAATTCGAATTTCACGATTTCGCTTTTGTTTCTCTAAAGCTTTTGCTGTGATTCGAGATTTTTGTGTTTTCTGCCATAAAATTAGAATTCAATTACAGCTATGAATTGATATGAAAATGGATATGCAAAAAAAAGAGAATCTTAAAGCGCCGTTGTTTTACAAGCACACAAGTATCGCTGATATCCCAAAAATTGAGTTTCAGAATATATATAATATCGAACTAAAATTCCCGTTATTTTTTGAACACACATCGTATGTATAATATAGTCCCAATTTTGAACATTTTGAAATTTCTTCAGTTCGACAACCATATTGTAATTTTGTTTTCAAGTCATCAGATTGGTATATTCCTACCAATTATGCAGTTAGGTTAGGTTAGGTTAGGTTAGGTTTGTAGGCAGATCTCTGCAAAAAACAGAAGATCTCACTTAGACCGCCTGGCGCTGTCCATTGTGGTACCTATAAAACTCCCTGTGGATCAAAGACCTTTAAGATTCAGCAAAACGCTTGGAATCCGTTACAAATTTCTTAAGACGGCTAATATCGGTTCTAACTAATTCGCTAGGATCTCCGAAAAAAGGGCCTTCCGAGGTGTTTCAACCTTTGTTTGGCAAAAGCTGGACCTTGCTTGGGAGCCCATTATGCAGTACTCTACTATATAAAAAATGTCTACAATAATTTTGCGGGTTGCAACGTAAACATTTATGTGCCAGAAACAACTCGGAAGCTCGATTTTTACATAAAATGAAATAGCAATTGCATTTTGGTCACTCGCCTGCGGCAGCACAAAACTCTGTTTATACCAAAAAAAAAAACAATCTCAATCCGGCACCTTTGTGTTTTCGCCCTCTCTCATACCGAAATCTAATTACACTTACTATTCGCACAAATTTATTAGGAAATATTTCAGAGTATTTTGTATTTTCAAGCGTGTGTATTTTCTATGTAAAAATCTGTTTATAAATGCAGGGCAAGCAGTAAAAGGACACACAGGACATAGTCCTTAGCCAACCAAAAATATAAACAACCTTTTCATTAAAGTAAAATTACATTGCTGATTAGTGGTGAACTCTAGCTTTCTTGGAAACTGCTACGATTTACTATACAAGTGTTGTAGTAGTACCCTTTCGGCTATGTATCCTACCCGCCACACTCTTTACCTTGCAACTCTCTTATTAATTGTTTTATTTAGCTGGCGGCAATGCGGTACGCTCCCTGCCTACTTGTTGTTGTCATCCAAAGAGTTAATTGGAATTAATACTGTCGCTGCCACAGTCGTATGCGAAAGGAAATTAAATTCGTATGTTATTTCACGCGGGAAATGCGACGTTGAGGCACTCACTCTTCTGTTGTTATCCGGAAATTAATTTGTATGTATTTTTTGTTGCTTTAATGAGAGCTTGCGGTGTTGAGACTTAAAAGAAAATCATTTTAAGTGTATGATTTTCATAGAAAGTATGAAATAAAGGGTGTTTTTGAGAGTTAAAGAGGTAAAGGAGAGGAAAGTTGATGGAATTATCAATATCTTTGCTTTACTAGTTCAAAAATCTTAACAAATTTAATATTTGTTCAAAATTTCGGGCTCTTGGGTAACGCGACTGGGTCCTAGGAAGACCATAAGCTCTCAGCATCTCAACAAATATTTAATTTCTTTGCAAAATTTCTTTCACAAAAAATTCCGCCAAACGCAACCTCAGCGAAAGTATCGAAATGATTTAAACATATTTCTCGACAACAACTCAAGCAACTACAATGTGATGATTATAACAAAAACGCTTGTCGCCAGCGAGCATCTATGCTGCGGCAGCAACAGCAACAGCAGCAGCCGCGACTGCGGAATAATAACGTTTGTTGGCGACTACAAAGCAGGAAAAACAGTAGATGAGTCAAAGCAATAAAGCGCAACAATTTCCGCTTAGCAATAGAGCGCGCTCAGCGTAGTGAAATAAAGCAAAGTAAAATTAAGCGTGCAATACTTAGTATCTATGTACATACACACGTGTGTGTGTTGTTGTTGTTGTTGTCGTGTGTTGTATAAGTGCCACTATTGTCGACGACAGACAAAGCGCAAAGCACTGCGACAAACTAAAGAAATGAATGAATGAAAACTCTAAAGTCCGCAAGGAGCTATGCAAAGAGAGGAAGCAAAAATAGCTACAAAAACTAAAAAGAAACAAGAAAAAACTTTAACTTCGGCTGTACCGAAGCTAATATACCCTGCACAAGTGCATTTCTTTTAGTAACTATGTGTTTAAACAAATCTAAAGATGTAAGAAAAAGTAAAAAACAAGCCCTTGATTCCGATCGTTCAGTTTGTATGGCATTTATATGCTACAGTGAACCGATCTGAACCATTTTTTCCGAGATTAAATTATTTCTATGAGCAATAACTCACACAAAATTTCGTGAAGATATGTAGTAAAATGCGGTAGTTTTCCATACAAGCCCTTGATTCCGATCGTTCAGTTTGTATGGCAGCTATATGCTATAGTGAACCGATCTGAACAATTTTTTTGGAGATTAAATTATTTGTATGAACAATAACTCACACCAAATTTCGTGAAGATATGTAGTAAAATGCGGAAGTTTTCCATACAAGCCCTTGATTCCGATCGTTCAGTTTGTATGGCAGCTATATGATATAGTGGTCCGATATCGGCAGTTCCGACAAATGAGCAGCTTCATGAAGAGAAAATAACATCTGCAAAATTTCAAAACGATATCTTAAAAACTGAAGGACTAGTTCGTATATATACAGACAGACAGACGGACATGGCTAAATCGACTCAGTTCAACATACTGATATTTTATATATATACTTTATAGGGCCACCGACGCTTACTTCTGGGTGTTACAAACTTCGTGACAAACTTAATATACCCTGTTCAGGGTATAAATAGAATAAAATAACGCGGAAAGCTAAGTTTAGTGTGAGGAATGAAGATCCGCGTATTTGATGCCGACGTACATTGTTGCTAAAGGGTATATTTGTATTGTTCTTGGAAATAAGACAGTAATAGAGGCATTCTTCTGTTCTAAGTAATCTGCAGTGCGCCCTTAGATGTGTGCTACAGAAGTTTGGCGAAAGTTCTTCTCTGTGTAGTTCCAAGTTCCGTTTCCAAAACAGTCAAACATTCGTTATGAGAACGGAACTGATTTATGTGCGGCCAAAGACTGTAAAGTTGGTACCGTGCAACCGTAAGTCCAAGAAAACTACGAAACTTCTTTGTAACATGTTGCGCTTGGTTATAATAAATATTACAAAAAAAAAAAACTATTATCATCGCCATGCGTCAGCTAGACGGCCAGAGTCCATTGCGTTGGCTTTTGCCACACGACGCAACGGATGGAGACTGGCTGCCCACTGCCATTGGCGCTGTGGCAGCTCGTTTTCATCGCACCACTTGCCACACAATTCGACTTAGTACAATGTACTTGCGACGACTGGCGGCAGCCGGCTGGTTGTGGACGTGCGCAACCTACTACCTTCCTGCCACAATTCCACGGCGCTTTTCCTGCTTCTATGCAAATTGCCGCAACTGCCGCACAAACAAATTGTAAGAATGCGCCATGCAATGCCAACTGCTGCCAACACTTGACTCAGACTCGCATTACGAGCTCACGAGCTAACTGTGCGCGTTATCTTCCTGTGGGCTGTGGGCTTTGGGCTTTGGATTGTGTGGCAAGCGTGTGCCATAACCATAATACTTCCGGTATTTATGCAGCATGTGAATATTTGAGTGGCAAATAAAAAAGAGAGAGCGTGAGCAATGCAAATGTGCAATAAAATATAAAAAGAGAGTTCTCTCATGCATTTCAGCATTGAACAAATCGCCGTTTACTTGCAACATTAACCGCATACAAATGCTTTGTCAATGTCATGTATGTAGTGCCATATGTTGCCCGGCTTTTGCCCTTCTGCACATTTTTTCCTCACCTCCTACCTCAGTGTGTACAATTGCGTTGAAAGAGTGAAAACACTTTTTGTGTGCAATCACTAGCACTTTGGCATACGAGCGCCCCACAGCTGGAGTAACCGCAAAAAGTGCTGCATCATTCAGCTGATGGACATTTTCATTACTTAAATGGGCTAAGCAATTGCATCAAGTATTTTCTTTTGCAAATTTTCCATTTTCTTCTGCATTGCGGAGTGTACAAAAACAACAATAATTTGCGGCAATTCTTCGCAGTTTTTGCGATGTTGCAACATTCGATCGTGCAACAGGAAATAGTGGGGTTAGCAATGCTTCATTGAACTCTCACATCGATTAGCCTTGATTTTTCTTGAATAGCTGGAGAAATTGCTGTTGCTGGCCATCTTATGATGCTGCCACACAGAGCAGACATACATACTATGTACATATATGAATAATTTATCTGTAATTAGTGTTAGTAATTTGGCATTCATTAAATCTAGCAATATCTACACTGTGCAGACCCTATGTGTCTGTGGGTAGTATTTTTTCCATTAATTCACGAAACTTGCTTTTATCGGTTCAAAAGTCAATGTAATTCTAAGTTATGTTATGCTATGCTATGTCATGCTAAGTTATGTTATGTTACGCTATGATATGTCATGCTATGTTTTGATATGCTATGTTAAACTATGTCATGCTAAGTTATGTTATGCTATGTCATGCTAAATTATGTTATGTTATGCTATGCCATGTTAAGTTATGTTATGTTATGTTATGCCATGACATGCTAAGTTATGTTATGTTATGCTATGCTATGTCATACTAAGTTATGATATGCTATGTTATACTATGAAATGTCATGCTATGTTATGTTATGTTATGCTATGCTATGTCGTGCTAAGTTTTGTTATGCTATTCTAGGTCATGCTAAGTTATGTTATGTTATGTTATGCCATGCCATGATAAGTTATGTTATGTTATGCTATGCTATGTCATGCTAAGTTATGTTATGTTATTCTATGCTATGTCATGCTAAATTATGCAACGTAATGTTATGTTTTGTTATGCAATGCTAAGCCATGTTAAGTTATGTTATGTTATGCTATGCTATGTCATGCTAAGTTTTGTTATGCAATTCTAAGTCATGCTAAGTTATGTTATGTTATGTTATGCCATGTCATGCTAAGTTATGTTATGTTATGTTATGCCATGTCATGCTAAGTTATGCTACGTTATGTTATGTTAGACTATTCTCTACTAAATTGGAAAAAATCTTAACTGTCAAAAACTTTATTGATAACCGATGAAGCATGCTACGAAAATTATCGTCTTGCTTTAAGTTCGCTCTTAAGGCAAAAAAAAAAAATTCTCCATGCAACTCAACCTCGGTAACTAAATTTTATTTCTGTAAAAATTCATATTTTTTACTTCACAATTTTTTTCATTTCTATTATCCTTCCCCTCATATCGTGAAATGACTCTGCTTGCCACTTTTCCCCACAAAAGTTTGCTTATCTTGTCGCAGAACTTTTTTTCTTTTTTCGAGTGAGTGCATGTTGCACTCTTTCATAAAATATTCAAAACAATTTCCGTAGTTAATTAAGATTCGTTAGAGTTCCCGTAACTATTTGTTGCCATCAAAATGAACAAAATGCGCTTCAACTGCAACAACACGACTGCGCAACTGAGCAACTCACCATGGCAGTAAATAATGCGTTTAAAACACGATGGTGCCACATTTTGTGGCAAGCACGTTGGATGCTGTATGCAGTTGGTGTGGCAATTTCCAAGCTGGAGCGCAAAAAGGACCTTTCGGTTTTTGCTTTTTTTTTGTTGTTGGTGATACGTTGTCGCCGTTGCCCACGGCTGCAGCAGCTGTGGTGGCATAAAGTTAAACGACACGCGTCGTCAAGCAAAACGCTTAAGGGCCATTAAGAACGCCGCATTGGCAATACGTTAAGACCGTTACATACATACATATATAAAACCCGTTATGCTTATATAAAATGTAACAGTATAATGTAATAAGCAGCAGTCGTGGCAAGTGCTACTTTGCTTAATAAAAGTAGGAAACCCCTGAGTTGGTTAGGGAATGTGAGTGGTTAGAGGATTCTTGTTGTTGTAGTAAGTAAGCCGCTACATAAATTTTACACGATTTGAAGTTAAGCATTTATCTGCCTGTTTTGTGTGTAAAAGTGTTACATGCCACAACATTGTTGAGGCAAAATTTATGTGGAATGTAAAATTTACGCAAGAAAATTGCTGAGCAAATACCCAAGCAAGCATCACAGCCAGCAGCATAGATACTGTGCGGTCGAGCGTTGTAAAGCGGAATTCGTAATTTATGGCCTACAATAAGACCGCCATTGCAGCCAAGACAGGCAAACAAGCGGCAAATACACGACGATTAAGCGATGAAAATGTCGTGCGGTTTATTTGCACTCCAGGCGGTCGCTTGCCGCACTCGAATTGTACTTTAAGGACCCCCAGAAGCAAGTGTACGAGGGAGTACGGGTATCTGTTGAGAAATTGAGAGGTTAAAGCGTGATTGGTTGTGCTTGTTTGCAACGATTAGTGCGAATAAACATTTACGCGCGCATAACCGTTATCCTTTATCGCCGCAAATACGTGAGCACACACACACACACAGACAGAGACACCAACAACACGCGCTAAGTGTTATTTGAAGAGCGTTTCAGTGTTCAATATGCACTTGACTAGCTGACACTGACACCGTCGGCAACCGTCATGCAATCATAAGTTGATTACTGTGTATGCTTGGAGACATTTTGGTGTGTTTGTGTGTGTGCATTGTAGACATTATTGTCTTATTTTGTATTGACTCAACGCTATTTGTTTAGCCAGTTAGATGATTTGGTGCGCCTTACGGCACCGTTTAGTTACCGTTAACAATATTGTTTACGCCAATTAAACACACTTGATTAAATAGACAAGCCCCGAAGTCAAATAATTGACCTTTGGGCGCGCTTTGAGTAGCCATAAATTTCAGACAGTTAATAACGGAAAGGTAAATATTAAAGGAAATACACATTTGTTGGTTTTTCAACAAGGCATATCCAAGGGAAATGCATAGAAAAGATAAAATATCAAAACTATCGACGCAGAAATTCAAGCTGCGGTAAACTATTTTAGGTAAAATTCATGCTTTTTCACGTTACTGCCAAACGCACTAAAATGAATAACTGCTTTTGATATGTTGAAAATAAAGCTTGCTTAGTGCTTATCATGCGCATCACTGCTTTTATTCTTTGTGATATTAGATGGATAACGCCAAAAGCCAGCGCATAATAGCAACTCAAGCTTAGCTTCAGTATAATCAGTATGGTCATACACACATACACACGCCGAAAATTGCATAAATAAATCGATAAAAATGCACGTGCAGCATTCGTTTTGCCTTCAAACTGTTATGCAAATAAATATTGTAGCAGAATATTCATGATAAAATCGGGTAAAAGATTAAATTTCACAGAATCACTCATACGCCATGGCGCACGGTGTGCTTGTGGCTCGCTATGTTGTTGCCAGTACAAGCGGATTAGTCTTTGATGCGAACTTTTGTCAATGCAATCGTTGCGGAAATGCACTTACATGCAATCGCACACTCACACACACACAAACATTTAAAAAAAAAATGCGAAAAAAATTCAGTTGCGGCATTGATCAATGGATCACTTTGGAATACAAGGCAAATATGAACGCTGGCATTCGTGGAATACAATCATTAATCTCTGCGGGCGACAAGCGGAGGTTTTGAGCGATTGTTAACAAACGGTATTGCTACACGTGGTGTAAAATTTGTTTTCTGTCATTAGCGTAAAAAACACACAAATCACTGGAAATGCAATTAAAAGATAGTTATTTGTGTATGGAAGTATAAATGGCTGCGATTGGAAATTGTAAGCATTGCGCTGAAAGTTAAAAAAAAAAATCAAATATTTTTAACATTTTATCTTCAATTTGTTTGTGCAAACACAATTCCACAGTTTTTCTGGCAAATTTTTGTTATTCAAACTTTGATAAAAATGCGAAATTCCGCCAACTGCGCGTGCTTATGACTAAGCGCATATTTCTGTACGTAGCCCTAATCTGTCTTAGTAATACTGCTTAATATGAGTTGTTATGAATTTATAGCGTTTTTCGAGTGTATTCGTTGATATACGCGTACCACATGCCTGCATTATTGCTCAGCGGTTACACAATTAGCACATTCGCGCATAAAAAAGAATTCTATTTTTACCCCCCAAATGTCATAAATAACTTTAATATTTGTGGCATTTGTTGTTTTTATTGTTGTTGTAATGAAATTCCAAAACTTAACTGGCTGCAAATCGGCATGTAGTTAGTACATTCCATAGCGCGCAGTTTCATATACATACTTATACTCATACGAGTACTTAGTTGAGAGGGGGTGGAACGCTGAAACGCTATATATTTTCATTACTGCTGATAACTCTTCGAATGTTTG
This sequence comes from Zeugodacus cucurbitae, assembly GCF_028554725.1. Lineage (NCBI taxonomy): Eukaryota > Metazoa > Arthropoda > Insecta > Diptera > Tephritidae > Zeugodacus > Zeugodacus cucurbitae. The sequence continues at coordinate 1,110,745 of NC_071669.1, read as the reverse complement.
TATGTATGAGTGTACTTTTCTACTTAGTGGTATGTAAGCATGTGCTGTTTTTGTAAAGAAATTAAAAAAAATTATTTCCAAAAAAATTTTAAATTAAAAAAGATATAAAAAAAATTTTAATTAAAAAAAATCTTAAAATTACAAAAAAAAATTTAATAAAATAAAAAAAATTTAAATTAAAATTTTAAATTAAAAAAAAATATATGAAAAAATTTAAATTAAAAAAATCTTAAAATTAGAAAAAAAATGTAATACAATAAAAAAAATTTTAAATTTGATAATTAAAATTTTAAATTAAAAAGAAATATAAAAAAATCTTAAAATTACAAAAAAAAAATTAATACAATAAAAAAAATTTTTAATTTGATAATTAAAATTTTAAATTTAAAAAAAATATAAAAAAATTTAAATTAAAAAATCTTAAAATTACAAAAAAAATTTAATACAATAAAAAAATTTAAATTTGACAATTAAAATTTTAAATTAAAAAAAATATATACATATAAAAAATTTAAATTAAAAAAAATCTTAAAATTACAAAAAAAAATGTAATACAATAAAATCAATTTTAAATTAAAAAGAAATATAAAAAAATCTTAAAATTACAAAAAAAATTAATACAATAAAAAAATTTTTAATTTGATAATTAAAATTTTAAATTAAAAAAAAAAATTAAATTAAAAAAATCTTAAAATTACAAAAAAAATTTAATAAAATAAAAAAATTTTAATTTGATAATTAAAATTTTAATTTTAATTTGATAATTAAAATTTTAAATTAAAAAAAAAATTTAAATTAAAAAAATCTTAAAATTACAAAAAAAATTAATACAATAAAAAAATTTTTAAATTTGATAATTAAAATTTTAATTTAAAAAAAAAATTAAAAAAAAATCTTAAAATTACAAAAAAAAATACAATAATAAAAAAATTAAATTTGATAATTAAAATTGTAAATTAAAAAAAAATCATAAAATTACAAAAAAAATTAATAAAGTAAAAAAATTATAATTAATAATAATTTTGCACTAATTTTGCGTTTTTGTTTTTGTAGTTCAGATTGCATTGGATATTAAAGTATTTTTTGGTATTATCACAGCTCAAAAATGATGCAACATTTATCAGCATTAGCTCAGACGTAAAATAATACATTATATACTATATATAGTTATTTATAAATATTTTTTTTCTTTTTCCACCTACTTCTACCTGCTATTGTACAATATTTAATTACTGCTGCAGTTTATTTATAAACCAACATTTTTTTATTTCCAAAATATTAACATTTTAAACTTTTTGAAACACCGTTATAAAATACTCTTCTCTTTCCTTCTCTTTGCAGTTATGGATAACGGTCTACAGCAGCGCTGCTATCAAAACGCCAAAGTGAATTCGTTGCATTTATATAACATTGCTGTCTGTGGCGTACAACAACACAAACGTGAAACAGCAACAAAATAAATTTCCACAAAAATTTCGCAAGCGAAAATAAAAAGTAGAAAAATATAAAATAAAATAAAAAAGTATTTGCAATAACAATTGTTTGTTGCTAACAACAATAGTGTTAATTAAAAATTACAAAAGCAAAGTTGTAGCGGCAAACGGTGCGTTCTAAACAAAAACATCAACCAAAACAAGCACGTGCATAGCAACAATAACAACAATATCGCGTAAGTAATTTCATAACAGTTATATTGTATGCATATATATAGGTGTGTGTGGTGCATATAAATGTTGGTAGTGTCAATATTTTTTGAGCACATAGTATAACTTCGTATATACTTTTCGATTTATTTATTTTCATTTTTTGTTGTTAGCATTACACAGCTTCACTGCAAATAAGTTGCGTGGAAATTTTCCGCTTGCTGCTTGTTTGCTCTGCGAGATTCTGCCATAATGCCCACCATTCTACATTGTAGTTACGTACGTCTGAGTGGTTTTTGGTCAAATAACATTGAATTGGCGCACGGGTCAAATGCTACATACATTGTTGATTCTGTGTTTTTGAGCTTCTGCTATTCAGTGTTGAAATTGGGAAAAATCAAAATTGGCTTTGGCGTGTGCTCTGTGTTAACAATGTTGCCGTATAAGTGGTTGGCCGAGTGTTATTTCGTTGGGATTATTGTATTACATATACAAATTGAAAGATGACTGCCGCACTGAGAAAAGTTAAGCCCACACGCTTAGCAGTTCAATAACTTTTGGTATTTTTAGCAAATAAATATGCGGCAATTCGCATTTAAATGAGAGTTCTGAAGTTTTCTTCTGCATTTTTTGCCACTTTGGAACATATTTCTTGGAAACTTTGTCATTTTGACCGTATTTTAATGCCTTGCAATGCTGTAAGAGACTTTGTTGGTACCAGTTCACTATCTTGCGTTGTTGTTATTTGTAGGACGGATATTAATTTCAAATAGTTATGAACGGACTATCGGATCAAACTCAAAACTACTTTAAATCAAACATCAAACATATTTCTCAACTCTCTGATTATATTGAGGTGTGTTCAAAAAATAACGGGAATTCTGAAAATACCAATTTTAAGATTTTTCATTAATATGTTGTAAATTTTCGTTTGTTAAAAGCGCACACTTCGTTGCTTGTTCGTGAATTCTTAGCCAAAAACAAATACTGTAACTATGCCCCAGCCTCCATATTCGCCAGATATGGCTTCGTGTGACTTTTTCCTATTTCCATATTTATAAGCATACCAGAAATCGCTGAAAAAACTTAAGGGGCACACCTAGTGTAATGGCCTAAAAAAAGGTGATTTTTGGGACTTTTTATTAAAGGAAATACTTTGTCAATTATTTCAAAATTTTAAGAATATATTTATATACATGTTTCAAGAATATACAGTGAAATTTTTGAAGAAAAAAATTAAATATTTTTTAAGTTATAGTCGATCTCCAAAGGCGCGAAACAAAGGTCATTCACTGCTGCGGTGATTCCGGCCTTTTCCGTGAATGAAATCTAAAAAAAAAAAAATTCTCGTTAAACTAGATAATATTGTCAGTACAATGACCTACGATAAAAAAATATCAAAAATTTACCATATGGCGGCGTTTAAAAAAACATAGTCGAATTTTACCCAAAATTTTGGTAGTTTTTGGCCTGCCAAAATTCGATTTTTTGATCACATCAAAAATCGATAGGTCCTTGTACGGAGAACTATATATAGAACATGTAAAAAAAATTCGGTAGTGATCGGTTCATTTGTTTTTGAGTAATCACTGCAGCAAATTTGGAAAATGCTATTTCGAGAAAAACGCGTTAAAAGATGAAATGATCGTTTTCACTGTTACCGAGCGGCTGCTCTTTAAATTGCTATAACTCAAAAACTATTTGAGATATCGATGTGTTATTTTTAAAGGTGTAATCTACCGAAATATGAAAAAAAAATCCATTTTTTGAAATTTCACACTAGGTGTGCCCCTTAAAGCTATTTAAAAATCGAGAAATATTTCGATGACTGGAAGAAGCGCTGGCCTAAGTGAAGTGTATGTATATCCAGAGAGAACATTAATGTAAACGTATGGATAACTATTATTTTCGAAAAAAAACGAAAATTCCCGTTATTTTTTGAACACACCTCATACTGTTTCTTGAGTTCGTTTGTTCATTTCTGATACCCTGAATTTTTGGTTATTAAATATGAATTAGTGTTAATGTGAACTAATCTTGGCCTGTCAAACGTTCAGGGAAGAGTTCAAAGTCTTCATTAACTTCATTATTTTATTTCTTCTTCAAATGCATCAATTTTAAATGGCTGTCATACCAAAAACTATTTGACAGATCGCTCCCCTGAAGCCAAAAAGTGAATTAGTTGTGGCATTGCTTAAGCTAACATTTAAGGCAACATTTAATATCTACAATAGCTTGTTTGTAATCCAATAAACTGGCGTAGATAATTTGCTGTACAACTAAAACATTTAGCCGCTCACTCGCATTGACTGCCTGCCAGTATATGTCGCAGTTTGCTTTTTATAAATTTTTTTTTGGCTTAAAATGCTACATGCCAACCACAAAAGTGAGTTAATTGAGCAGCTACACCGACTTGCTGGGGAATCACCATGAACTTCTAACACAACTCAATCCAACTCACAACCACCAGCAAAGCCATCGCCGTGTACGCGTGTGTCAATTAAACTGTCAAATACACGTGTTCACTTGATGCCATTGTTCTCCGCGTAATCTTTTGCCAAAACGAACGGCTTTTAATGGCGGTAGTACATATACATATATATATTTGTATGTTCATGTGTGTATGTGTGTGTGTGTAGCGAGTAGGCGTCGTTAAACACGCCAATGTTTACATTCTCAGTTGTTAACTGATTAATTGGTTAAGCTTAAAAGCCTAATCAATGCGCAATAATTAATAAAGCAATTTATTATTGTAATATTTATATGTACACATACATATAATAATAGCAACAACAATAATAACATATAGACAATTATACATTTACTCTATTTACTGAAGCAACTACTCGTTACTATTTTTATACCATATTATTTGATTATTTGTTAATTTTAACACATTGTAAATAGACGGTGAAGTTGTTGTAATAATATTGTTGTTGTAGTTGTACAACAATATTTACTCTTTGCCTAGGCCTCTGTGGTAATCTTATCAAATTGTAAATAACAAATGCGCCTAATTTGTAGATACACAAATTAATGTGACAAACATACTGTTATTTCCTGATATTTTAGTTACTAACTGTTGATTTTAGTAGGCGTTTTTGTTTTTGTATACTTACTAATTAACAATTTTTTTGTGGAAATAAGCTAACTACAACTGCTATGTTTTGATATGAAGACTTCAGAGATTTTTCTGTCTAATAAAGGGTGTTTTTTTAAGGCATTAGACAAATTAGGAATAAATCAAGTCAAAAAGGCCAACTCTGCAAAAAGTATATTGCCTCATTGTAAACCCCACCTCTAAAAAAAAAACACCCTTTACAAAAGCTAAACGCACTCCCAAATGGAAATTGCAATATTGAGCTGCTCAATAAAAGATTTCTCTAGCGCGAAAGAATCTTCTTCTTGACTGGCGTAGACACCGCTTACGCAGTTATAGCCGAATCCATAACAGCGCGCCACGCTTCTCTGCTTCTGGCAGTTTAGCGCCAATTGGTTATACCAAGCGAAGCCAGGTCCCTCTCCAACTGGTCCTTCCATCGGAATGGAGGTCTCCCTCTTCCTCGGCTTCCACCAGCGGGTACTGCATCGAACACTTCCAGAGCTGGAGCACTTTCGTCCATTCGCACAACATGACCTAGCCAGCGTAGCCGCTGTCGAATAGCACATACAGCTCATCGTTCCATCGTCTGCGGTATTCGCCATTACCAATGTTTAAGGGACCATAAATCTTCCGCCAAATCTTTCTCTCGAAAACTCCTAGTGCCGTCTCATCGCATCACGCTTCTGCACCATAAAGTAGGACGGGAATGATGAGAGACTTGTAGAGTTTGGTTTTTGTTCGTCGAGAGAGGACTTTACTTTTCAATTGCCTACTCAGTCCATAGTAACAACTGTTGGCAAGTGTGATTCTGCGTTGGATTTCCCGGGTGACATTGTTATTGCTGTTAATGCTGGTTCTCAGATAAACGAAATTATCTACAACTTTAAAGTTCAAAGTTATGACTGCCAACTAGCGAGTAATCACACAATGAATTACGTGGCAACTCCCACGTTTGTTGTCGGCTGGCGTATTGATTTCAAAAATCGCTGGCGTTCATATACATATATACATATGCATATTAAATATACATACACACATGTATATTATGAGCTTTATGCACTTAATAACAACAACAACAACAACACGCCATTAAATTTCCAAGAGCTCATGTGCATATGTAAGGCAAATTGATATTTTTAATGTTTGTTTGGCTTTGTTTTTATTTTGTTTGTTGTTGTTTCATTATTTTTTACTTTTTGCAGTGCCTTGTGTACTCTTTGTTATTATTGTTGTTGTTATGTTAAATTAAACGTAAATAAATAATTGCTCATTTTGTAATTAAGTCAATAACAGCACGAGCTAAACAGCACACATAGACAACAAAAACAATGCTTAAACAACAAATCAAATAAAAAAAATGCAAAACAAATACAAACAATTGCAAAAAAAAAAAAAGAAAAAAAAACAACGTGAATTGAGCGTGAAATAATTACGCATAAATCCGAAATGAGTGTTGGCCGCTCCAAGTGGCTTAAATCGTGTTAAGCTTCACAGGCGGATATATATTTTTTATAGGCAAATGTACATATATGGATGTGTGTGGATCTCAGAGTACCTGTTTAAAAACACCAAAACAATCAGCCTGACACCTGTCAACGAGCGTGTGAAAAAATATTAATTATTTTTTTTTTTGGTTCGTTTTCGAATTTTTGCCATTTGTTTTGGGCTTTTGGGCTTTAATGCAAATATTATTAGCAATATTTCAGAAAGTATTTAAATAATTAATTAATCAGTATGGGTACAATCAGTAATAATTAGTAATTATTTAAATATTAGCAACCAATTCATTAATTACTATAATTCTACTTAATTTTGGTGGCAAATTAATATTTTAATTTAGCTGTACTTTATCTTTTTGGTTTATTTTTGGTCATTTTTAGTACTCGATTTTTTTTAATTCATATAATCCGATCAACTAGGACCAAACTGGACCGATCTGAACTAGTCCTAATGCGATTTTCATCAATTCTAATTTGTTACAAATGTAAAACTTGAAATTTTTAATTTTTTCCCTGAACGATAGCAAGAGTTCGTTTTTCAATGTCTCGGAATCAAGGGCTTGTATGGAAAACTTCCGCATTTTACTACATATCTTCACGAAATTTGGTGTGAGTTGTTGTTCATAGAAATAATTTAATCTCCGAAAAAATTGTTCAGATCGGTTCACTATAGCATATAGCTGCCATACAAACCGAACGATCGGAATCAAGGGCTTGTATGGAAAACTTCCGCACTTTACTACATATCTTCACGAAATTTGGTGTGAGTTATTGCTCATAGAAATAATTTAATCTCGGAAAAAATGGTTCAGATCGGTTCACTGTAGCATATAACTGCCAAACAAACTGAACGATCGGAATCAAGGGCTTGTATGGAAAACTTCCGCATTTTACTACATATCTTCACGAAATTTGGTGTGAGTTATTTTTCACACAAATAATTTAATCTCCCAAAAAATTGTTCAGATCGGTTCACTATAGCATATAGCTGCCATACAAACCGAACGATCGGAATCAATGGCTTGTAAGGAAAATGTTCGCATTTGACGTGGTATCATCACGAAATTTGGTGTGAGTTATTGTTCATAGAAATAATTTAATCTCCGAAAAAATTGGTCAGATCGGTTCACTATCTAGCTGCCATACAAACTGAACGATCGGAATCAAGGGCTTGTATGGAAAACTTCCGCATTTTACTACATATCTTCACGAAATTTGGTGTGAGTTATTGTTCATACAAATAATTTAATCTCCGAAAAAATTGTTCAGATCGGTTCACTATAGCATATAGCTGCCATACAAACTGAACGATCGGAATCAAGGGCTTGTATGGAAAACTTCCGCATTTTACTACATATCTTCACGAAATTTGGTGTGAGTTATTGTTCATAGAAATAATTTAATCTCCGAAAAATTGTTCAGATCGGTTCACTATAGCATATAGCTGCCATACAAACTGAACGATCGGAATCAATGGCTTGTATGGAAAATGTTCGCATTTGACGTGGTATCTTCACGAAATTTGACATGGATTTGTGTCCCCTTAAGTTAATCAATACATTTGATATAATCCATACAATATTATATAATCTTTTTAAGTACCAGATATATACCAGATGGAGTATAGATTTTACCTTCATTGTTGGAGTAGACTACTTCCAGTGAAATATTAATATCACATAAGAGTCAAGTTACAGTTTTTAAGATAGTAATTAGAACATTTATTGCACATATTGGAAATCAGATGCTGATAGTTTAATGATAGTTGCTGCTGCCATCAAATTAAGGAGCGGATCCGCCACTAGCTCTTCACTCTATTTAACCTTCACTCAAATTTTACTACAATTTCACAACAACATAAGCCTGCTATCACCTGGCCTTAACACATCCTTCAAAACTGTAACGTTCAAAAAGCAAGTGCCTTAAACGCAGCTAAAAATAGCGTCAGTTTGTTTGTTTTTATTTTGTTAGTTTTTATCTTTGACAAAATAATAACAGAAAGATTCGCGCAATAACTGCGGCGCCAGCACTTCGCCTCCTAAAACAATGCATAGTTGTTGTTGTTGTTAATTAACGCGTAACACACCGGAAATGATTGTCAAAAATACATACATACATACATGGCGACACATACGTAATTTGATTTGCATTTTAATAAGAATAGAACGTATAAAAAACAACAAATGAATATACTGAATACAACAACAACAAAACAATACAACAAATAACAAGTAAATAAATAGAAGCGAAGAATCGGCCAGCTCATTGGCGCGCTGCGAATGTGCCATGGTCAAGGTTGTTTGCATGGTTGCCACCGGCATCAATAGACGCCAACAACAACAACAACAACACTCACGCACCCACATTTGCGTTCTTGCATGTATTTGTGTCTCTTGGTATGTGTGTGTCTGTGCATGCGTCAATCGTTGTGATGTGTGTGTGTGTGTGCCACTGCGCCAAATACCAAAAGTCCATGTCACGTCACTCGACATGCCGCCGACGCGTCGCTTCGTTGCGGCCAAGATTTAATGAAATGAAATGAACACAACGAAAGTGGCTCATTAATAAACGAATTGTAACGCGAAATACGTACGCAGATACAGAACCACTTGCTGCTTGCCTTTGCGTCTGTGTGTGTGTGTGTGTGTGTGTGCATGCGCCGAGAGTTAAATGAAATTGATTAACATTAATTAAAGGTTTACAAGTAACTCTTGCTCTATGCGCCGCTACACATTGCATAGGATGTTGTTATATCATTTGTTGTTGTTGTTGTCGCTAGAGAAATTCTCAAAGAACACACACTCAACTAGCGCCAGCATGCACACAGCCGCTTCGGGTATAATATATCCACATTTATTGTATTTGATAGTAACAGAGCATCTCTTGTACTTGCTCCAACATGTAGTTATGTATCTGATACAATATGATGTACATACATATCTACATTTGTATTTATAAACATATGTCTGTCTGTTTTGTGTACACTACCGGCTTTTGTCGTTATTTATAGGCTCGCCAACAATTAGCCAAAGTCTCTTTGTGACAAGTCAATTAAAGAGATCGTGCCGAGCTTGTCGCTTTGTCGCCTTTTGTTGTTGATTGAATAATGCGGCGAATATGAAATTAAATAATTGACAGCGGCTAAGTAATTGGCGACTGGGTTAACGATGCTCAATTCGCAGAAGCATTGATTGGCGCGCCATTGACGCACACACACGCACACGCACACCAATATAAATTTATATATTGCACAATATTATTATCTATATTTGTATGTAATATATATTTAGAACATGCGTAACACCAAGCTCGTGTAGTTATGTACTCGCTGCACAACGCACTAATAAAAAGCATGTTATTAATGTTGTTGTTGTACGGCATAGGCTAATTATGGCAATGGTAATATTAGTAATAAATCGCTACTGGTGATGCTCATTTCGCTTTGGTTGAGTCATTTGCGCACTAATTAAGTGGATTTTTGGATATAGTTCATAGTTAAACTGGAGTAGAACCAACAGGAAATTGGAGATTGATGAATGTAGTTTGCTGTTTGATAGTAAGAAGATATGTATCATGTATTCAGAAGAGTCTGCATTCGATTCAGTCAAGATAACTATAAACACGACCTCTTGATGGACCAATTTCTACTCTACTTTTACCACCAAAAAGCTTTTATAAATCCCTCCTTGGATCACCAATAAATTCTCAACATATAGTTTAATGTTTGATAGTAAGAAGATATGTATCATGTATCTAGTCTGGTTTTGATACCAATATATCAGTAACAATCTAATTATTATCACGACCTCTTGATAGACCAATTTTTACTATACTTTTACCATCAAAAAGCTTCTTATAAATCTTTCGTTGGTTCATCAATAAATTCTCAAAATCTTTAAGTTTTTCCTACTGGCCCCTAAAACTGCGCTAAATAGTGATTAATTAATACGAAATTATTTATTCTAAACATAGTAGCATTACTTCAAGTGCACGCTGCGATTTCACGGCCACATCAATCAAGGGAACTCTTCAATAAATATAGAAGAAACTATTAATAAACAAGTAAGAAAAGGCTAAGTTCGGGTGCGACCGAACATTTTATACTCTCGCAATTCGTTGATATATTTTTATTAAGATAACACACAATTTGACCCAATTTGAAAATCCTATAATTAGGTACATATATGAGAGCTAGGGGAAGTTATGACCCGATTTTAACCATTTCTGGTACAGAGACACACTATTAGAAGAATTAAATTAAAATATCTGAGAGATTAACATGGGGTACTGAATTCTTCATATTCGACATTCGAGGCCTTCAAAAGTTATAGTCCGATTTCGACAAATTCCGATTTTCACAAGTGATGCCACAGATCATAAACAGTATTAGTGTAAAGTTTTATTTCGCTATCTTCATTGGTTCCTAATGTATATATTATGAAGTAGAGCAATAAGATGGAGTTCAAAATTGAGTTACATGGGAAGTTGTCGTGGTTGTGAACCGATTTTATCCATTTTCCACACGTGTCATCAGGGATATAGTTTTTGACCCATAAGTGGGCGACGGCACGGCCATTTTCCATTTTGTAAAAAAATCTGAGTGCAGCTTCCTTTTGCTATTTCTTCTGTAAAATTTAATGTTTCTGACGTTTTTCGTTAGTGGGATAACCCACTTTTAGTAATTTTCAACATAACCTTTGTATGGGAGGTGGGCGTGGTTATTATCCGATTTCAACCATTTTCATTGTGTGTGATAGGGCACGTAAGAGAACCAACTGCAGTAAGTTTGGTTTATATAGCTTCATTGATTTGCGAGATATATGCAAATAACAAAAAAATTACATCCAAATATGCCCCTTCCTTAGCAACTTTTGCTGCGAGAGTATACAAATAAAATCTACCTCCTAATGCGTTACTGTGGAAGAAAATATGCTGCGGCATAAACAAAAGTGAGATTCAAGCATCAGAAGTGCTGTTATAAGCTCCTACCAGTAATGGAAGACACTTCTTTATTAGCGCGAGACATCACTTTTACTTTTTTGGTTTAAGCGAGCTATCAAATGTTTTGATATCCAAACACTTGTTTATTAACGTCAGACGATGATAAGGCAAAAACGTCTTTTTAAAACAATATATATATATGTTTTTTGTACTTTTAAATTTTTTTTTTTTGGAATTCGCAATTGTTATAGCTAAAAATAATTTTTCTTTAAATATAGCTGAAGATCATGCGTCTTATATAGCATAATAACAATAATATTTTGCTTGCTACTCTTCATCATTTTATACTCTTCTGTTCTTCCTGTACTCCATCAGCATCTTGCTCACCTCCAAACACCTTCGATCTCTCCAACAAATGATCTCTAAATGATCACCTCTGCATTTGGCATATCACGCACTTAATTGCTGCCGCACAAATACCCACCTATTCTTATCGGCCGTGTGTTCTTTGCACGTAACAGCGGTGTTATGACACAAATCTTTAGATAAATAAATAAATAAGCGCTTAATAATTTCAATTTCTTGCCAATTTGTAGTGACTTCGCGGCTCGCGGCAGTTAATGCTCATTGTTGACTTGTGGCTGTCGTCTGCTTGTGTTCGCTGATTTGTTGTCCCATTATATTGTTGTTGTTGAGGAGTTACTGGCATACTGAAGTGGTTGCCACTTTAGACTGATAAACCCAGCAGGTAATCAAGCGATCATTCAACAGCAATTATAGTCTAAAATATGGAGTGCGCACTTGAGTTTTTGTCTTTTTAGCAAAAAAATAAAATAAGAACCTGAACAAGGTGTTACGTGCCAATTTGTAGTGGAAAATTTTATTCTAACACTCAGCGATGAGTTAGACTAGGCTTCTAGTACAAGAGCGTAGTTCTTTGGGAGCCTCTAGCGTATCAGTTGTTATCTAGTATCGTAGGAATCACGATTTTTTTGAGATCACTAAGCCAAGCAACATTTATTTAATTCCCTGGTGGATTCTTGCTTGAACTCTCTGAGCCCACAGACAAGTAAAAAGCATCTGTGGAAGATACCAAGAACATTTTAAAGGTAGTTTGGAGAAACATCATCTTCAACTTCGAGAGCTCATAATATACATATATTCATAAGACTTTTTTTTCAAAAATCAACAAAATCCAATTAGATATATTTTAACTGAAATACTATAATATTTTTAATCAAATATTACTCAGCCATTACCATATTACTAATGCGCGACTCCCGTCGGCGCTGACCTATAAATAACTTAGTCACAGGCAGGCGCGTCAAACGAGTTTCACAAATTCAATTTATTTCACTGTCTTTTCAATTTTAACATTAACAACAACGACAACAACAATGGCAATAACAGTAACAGTAACAAAGGCGCGAGCCCCTACAGTAATAGAATTGAAACTAACCGCAACTGCAATCACACGCCGTCCCCAGCAACACTCATTCAATCGCAGGCTCGCCCGCATACCCGCCACTCGTCACTCTCGAGCACTCGCACATAAGGGGCACACACACGATAGGATTTTTACTAATTCTATTTTTAGTTGCAACTCAAAACTTTGCCGGGTGTGTCACCGTCACCGTCACGTCTGTCTAGCCACTCAGTGCGGTTGTGGGCAATCATTTATGATATATTCGTTATTCGTTGCCGTTGCGCCGGCGCTTTGAGTTGCAATGTCGCCTCGCCTGTGCTGTCGGGAGTGCCGCCGCAACATGCAAAATATCATTAAAACGGCGAAATTCAACAAATTGAATTTCGAAAAATATCGGCGAACTATTTTCAGCGCCAGACGATAGTAAACCAGATTTTTCAAATGAAATGACCAAGCGGTTGTGACAAGCTTTTCAAGGAATTGTAAATAAATAAATATATAATTATTTTAAAAAGTTTGCAGCCGCATTTCTAAGCGAAAATATTTGTATAAAGTGGCTAATAACTGTAAAACCATTCCATATATAGATCTCAAGTAGGCCATGTAAACATATATGCGACATTTTATATGCATTTACAATTTGATAACTGCACTTAACCGTTTGAGTGACAGAAATGTAAACCCATGCGGCTATAAAATTTAGCTAAAAGCAATAAAATTTAATAGACTTTATCAAGAGGGCGGTAAAAAGAGTTGTGTGGAGGTTTGTTATAGAGGAATTCAGTTGGCTGTTAAATTAATGGAGCTATTGCTCAAAAATGCTCAAAATAGCTCAATGTCTGTACACCCGAAGCGTATCAGTCGTTTTAGGTTAAGCTCATACTGCAACGAACAAGAACTTCGTGCTCTTGAGTAAGCCTGATTTTACTGCATTCCATAAAAGAGATATTTGATTTTTAAAATCGATTTATGAGAGGAAATATAACAAATTCTGGAAATTATTCTATTAATACAACTTTGCTTCCACCGTTTTCCATTAGACAGTCTCTAGGGTCAAGCACTGGTCGATTAAATCGATTAAATCGTTTTATATCGATCTTGGACATTTGTGTCAACATTAAACCAACAAAAATTTGTAGAGATCGAATGCTTTCGGATACGTACGGTGAATCTGTCCTAAGTGAAAAAAAGCCTTAAATTCACCAAAAAAAAGGAAGCAAAGTTGTAGACCTAATATAAAGGTGTTGTTGTTACATGAATTCAGTTCTGCAATTATTTCCAGGCAAATAAAATTGAAATCTATCATATTTTCTGTCATTGCCTTCACCATCAAAACAACATTAATTATCTTTTCTTTTTTTTATCTTATCTTTTTGAAATTTTTACGCGTTTCTTGCAAAATTTTTCTCTTTTTTTATATATAGTCCACACATATGATACACACGAGTATTATCAGTTCAGCGGTACTATCTTAGTTGGAAATTTGATTTGTGAGCGAAAAGGCTTACTGTTATCTTTGGCAAACACATTTCATATTTTTTGCTAATTTATGCACAAATTATGGATTTTTCAAATATTTGCGCATGGAAGCGCTAAGTTATTTTATAAATTAAGTTTTTTCAATTTTTGTTAGCGAGTTGCTTATTTAAGATTCCCTAACCTTAAATAAACTATTTTAGTATATGTATATTAGTCGTAAACTTAATTGTGCTAAAATTTACAAGTTCTAAGTATTTATAGAAATACACAAATGAGCTTGAAAAATAATGCGAAGTCGCTGATAAAACTATTTCTGAACCTCGCACAAACAAGTTGAATTGAAAACTTGTGTTATTTATTTATATAAATGATCAATGGCTTGTAATATTTTTGCTATTTTTAGATTATGCTAAATGGCATGAAGATGAGAAAAGCTTCACAAGCTGCTAATTAGACGCGAATATGTTCACAGAGTTAAATAGCGTTTAGTTCGAAGAGTTGGGGTTGTCTGTAGTACAGACGTAAGTGTAAGCTTCATACTTAATTATACTTTAGGCTCAGCATATAGTGAAGCGAAGAGTTGAAGTATATAGAATAGAGAAGCTTCTCAATTCTTTCAATAACTCCGTTCGTTTCGCTATGTGCTCAGTCTTATTCATGCTTTCGAATAGCAAATTTCTCTTTCAAGAAATTGATTCCGTGTTCTTGAGCGCGTTTGAACATTATTTAGCGCTTAAGCTCAATTCCAAGTTCGGCTTGATCCACATTATTTCTTTTCACTGGTAACAGAGTTGGTTCATCTGATATACAAATTGTTGAAAAATCACAGAAAATCACTTTTTAAAGCGCATTTTTCATTTTAGTCGCTTTAACTTTGCCGCTTTTTGGTCGCTTTTGCAGACGATTTTGGTTTTCCAAACAATTTTGTATAAGCTTTTATTGCTTCAACTTGTGTTTACATGCCCATAAAAGATGTAAGCGTAGCTGGCATTAAAATAATAACACTGCTATACAGCATAAATGAAAACAAACGCGTTGTAGTAAAAACAAATACAAACACACAAACATAAAAATTTGTATATGTAAATGTGTGAGCGCAGAACACATTGACTTGCTAACTATGGTTGGTCTATGCACACGAGTGTGAATGTGTGTCTACCCATGGTTGTTGCGCGTGTGCTGCTGGCTAGCGTAGCGCCTCGCTTGCGGCCACGCGCTTATTTGAACTCACAGTCAGAGTCGCCGCCGACGCTTTGTTTGCATTTTGCTTGACAAGCGACGCGCTAGCGCCACAATTCGCACACTCCACCCCTCTGGAGTATGTGCGCATACTGATTTTGTGGGCATTTGCATTCATAATGGCGTTTTTTCAACGCGCTGCGGCTGTACGCGCGCCGCCGCCGCCTTGCGCTCAAGTAGCGCTGTGTTTATTTTTAGCCGCGCGTATTTATAAATGGCCTTGAGGCTTGTACGCGCCAATAAGCGAGCGAGTGAGTGAGTGAATGAGCGAGCGGCGCAGTGCGCGCGCTATAGCATTCAAAACATGCGCATACTCGTACAAATATATATATATGCAGGCCGCCATTGTGTGTTGTTCATTGTTGGCATACGCGCTGATCGCTGCTGATCATATGCGCAGCACGCACACAAGCGCGGTTGTCTGAATACAACGAGCTGGATGCTTAAATTTGCAGTGAGCGTTATATCTTACGGGAGCGTTGCGAAAATGCTCAAGAATGCTTAGTGTTTTAAAATAATTTCACCTTAAAGAGCACCAGCTTTTCTTGTTTCGAGACATTCAAATCTTTGTTGTGTGTGTTTCGAGTTAATTAGCGTCATTTCTTGTCTACTTTTAGGCGCTTTCACATGAATTAACGTTTTCAGCCCGTTTGGTACTTGAGCGCTGCATGGCTAATTAGTTCACTACCTTTCTGTGGTTAATTAACTTCACTTGTGGTTTCTATTGAATGGTGGCACGCATTCTCTGAGGCATAAAACCGCTGCTGACTGCAGTACAGTCACTAACGCTATTCAGCTGCGCTTACATTTCAATGTAATTGTGGAAAATGTGTGTTTGCGCTCTCCACTAATGCATAGAATAAATAAATAACGACCGATTTGTGCAACAAAATGGAAAATAGTAATATAATAATACAAAATAAAATATTTCGTAAATTTTTAATATCAAATTACAATATTTCACTCTGACCATTATGCCAAATAATGGCAAATGGCTGTGCGCATAATTGCACTTACATAATACACAGATTGTTCGCGTTTGCTGTGTGTGCGTGCTTATGTAAATCGGCGTGAAATATTAACAAGCGGTTTGTGTCGGTGCATTACAAAATAGCGTAGCACAGCTTTAGGCGTTGCAACACGTATTTGCGGTCAATTATGCAAATGACTAAACAAAACAGCGTGTGCGCCGGAATGCGCTTAAAATACTTCGCTGGCCATTATTTCATTTGTGCATATGGGATGAATTGAACTTATGTAATTACATGTGAGACGCGGATTTACGGTTTGCGCTCGAAAGTTTTGTATTTGAATATATTTTGTGTATATACAAATTTGATTAATTTTCGGCGCATATTATTTTTACACTGTTTTCTCATATTACACCGTACAATTTTGTGCGAAATCGTGGAAAATTTTGCATTATGTTAATACAAGTGCATCAGACTGGTGTGGAAGTTAATCAGAAGCATTTCACAATTTTAGATAACGGATTTTTATACCCTAAACAGGGTATATTAAGTTTGTCACGAAGTTTGTAATACCCAGAAAGAAGCGTCGGAGGCCCTATAAGGTATACATATAAATGATCAGTATGTTGAACTGAGTCGATTTAGCCATATCCGTCTGTCTGTCTGTATATGTATATACGAACTAGTTCTTCAGTTTTTAAGATATCGTTTTGAAATTTTGCAGATGTTATTTTCTCTTCAAGAAGCTGCTCATTTGTCGGAACTACCGATATCGGATCACTATATCATATAGCTGCCATACAAACTGAACAATCGGAATCGATGGCTTGTATGGAAAACTTCCGCATTTTACTACATATCTTCACGAAATTTGGTGTGAGTTATTGCTAATAGGAATAATTTAATATCCGAAAAAATTGTTCAGATCGGTACACTATAGCATATAGCTGCCATACAAACCGAACGATCGAAATCAAGGGCTTGTATGGAAAACTTCCGCATTTTACTACATATCTTCACGAAATTTGGTGTGAGTTATTGTTCATAGAAATAATTTAATCTCCGAAAAAATTGTTCAGATCGGTTCACTATAGCATATAGCTGCCATACAAAGCGAACGATCGGAATCAAAAGCTTGTATGGAAAACTTCCGCATTTTACTACATATCTTCACGAAATTTGGTGTGAGTTATTGCTCATAGAAATAATTTAATCTCTGAAAAAATTGTTCAGATCGGTTCACTATAGCATATAGCTGCCATACAAACTGAACGATCGGAATCAAAAGCTTGTATGGAAAACTTCTGCATTTTGCTACATATCTTCACGAAATTTGGTGTGAGTTATTGCTAATAGAAATAATTTAATCTCCGAAAAAATTGTTCAGATCGGTTCACTATAGCATATAGCTGCCATACAAACTGAACGATCGGAATCAAGGGCTTGTATGGAAAACTTTCGCATTTTACTACATATCTTCACGAAATTTGGTGTGAGTTATTGCTCATAGAAATAATTTAATATCCGAAAAAATTGTTCAGATCGGTTCACTATAGCATACAGCTGCCATACAAACCGAACGATCGGAATCAAGGGCTTGTATGGAAAACTTTCGCATTTTACTACATATCTTCACGAAATTTGGTGTGAGTTATTGCTCATAGAAATAATTTAATATCCGAAAAAATTGTTCAGATCGGTTCACTATAGCATACAGCTGCCATACAAACCGAACGATCGGAATCAAGGGCTTGTATGGAAAACTTCCGCATTTTACTACATATCTTCATGAAATTTTGTGTGAGTTATTGCTCATAGAAATAATTTAATCTCGGAAAAAATGGTTCAGATCGGTTCACTGTAGCATATAACTGCCATACAAACTGAACGATCGGAATCAAGGGCTTGTTTTTTACTTACTTTTTCTTACGTCTTTAGATTTGCTTAAACACATAGTTACTAAAAGGAATGCACCTGTGAAGGATATATTAGCTTCGGTACAGCCGAAGAGCTGCTCTTGGGCTCAAAATAATCACTCGTATCTCTTAAGACTCCATTAAATGTGAGAAAATTTTCCGATTTTGACGTATCAAAATCGTTTAGCGGTTAAAAATATGCAGAAAATGCCAGCTGCCACAGTAATTTGCGAGTTGTAGCAACCGGCTCGGCGCGCTGGAACTTGTTATGTTGATGTAAGTAATGCAAATGTTTAGTTGTAGTTGTGAGCAAGCAATTAACACGTGTGTTTGTGTGTGTCTTTGAATATCAGAGATTTTTCGCCGCTATCGCGAACAGCAATCGCTCGCTCAATCGATGCATACAAGTAACGAAGCGATCGACTCAATGATCCATCTTCCCAAAATGTCAGCTACTACGCTGCATATCTGTACATATATGCTAGTATGTCCCAGTGCATATGAATATATCATATATATAATATATATGTGTATACAGATGTGCGCTTGTGTGTGTCCGTGGTGTCACTTCCAGTTTGCATATTAGCTGCCTTTTATCAATATTGCCAATATAGTAGCATCGTACCCCTGACTTTTTTGTGTTTCTGTTGCATTTTCAGCTAACGCTTTATATTCGTGCAGTTGCCTGTTTCCATTACTTTGCTGTTGTTGTTGTAATTCATTTTGTTGTTGTTTAATCGGCGCATCCATTGATGTGAATGTTGTTTAATTTGCACTCGGGTGACAGCATGGCTGACTAGTTAAATAGGCTGTGGCGATAGCAAAAAAGACAACAACAACAAAGAAATAAAAATCGACAGTTGACCAGCAGGCAATAGCCAGCGGTTAACAGCTGCCTCGACAAGTTGTGATGATCGTTGTTGCTATCGTTGTTGCTATCGTTGTTGTTGTTGTTGTAGTGGTTTGATTGTTGACTATTGGCGGCCTGACTTGCTTTTGGCGTGCTGGGTGAGCTGGCTTTGATTGCAACTACAGCTTGTTTGTTGTATGGCAATTTTTCGTTGCAAATTTGTTGCTTTTGCTGTTTGTAGTGCAGTGCTGTTGTTGTTGTTGTTGTTGCTGTTATTATTGCCGCTTTAATTTGCCCATTTAACAGGTTGCATTTAGCGCTAGTTAAAGCTGCTGCTGTTGCCGCACAGTCTGTTGCCGTCGTTCACAGCACTCACCAACAACAACAAACACGCACACAAACACACTCAGCTGGCTTACGCACACACACATACATACACTTCTCAACGTTGCTTTTCAAACTGGTTGCTGACGGTTTTAACGATTTTAGCTGGCTTGCTGGCGTTAAATTTAAGTTTATTTATAATCTGCGGCATGGCTGCTACTATTTCTTTTTACACACACACAAATACAACAACAACAACTAAATTTTTTAAAATAAATTTTATGATTTTTTCTTTACATCTGTATGTATGTGTGTGTGTGTGTGTTTGAGCGCTTGCCTTTGTGCTTTGTGCGCGCGAGTTTTTCTGTTTACCGTTGCTTCATCGATATTTTTTCAATGCGTTTGTGTTTGTTGCTGTTGTTGTTGTTGTTGCTGCTGTCATAGCGTTTTATTTATAGCTTGATGCTGTTATCAATATGCTTCTATACTTGCCGCGTGTTTGATTCGATTTCGTTTGCGTTTCTTGTTGTTGTTGTTGTTATTAAAAATTAATTACCAGCGTGCCATAAAAAATACGTAAAAGCTTGAAAGTGCAGTTAACGCTATTTTGATTTTTAAATTAATGTTCGGTAAAAAAATTTAAAATAAATTCGAATAAAGTCTCCTTTAGCCGCTGATTGCATTATTCATGAAAAAAAAAAACCCATTTAATTGAACTCAAAAATGCAATTTCAACGTAAATCAAGACATCGCCTTTTGACATAAAGGATTGCCGTTGACTAACGGTAAATTAGTTTGTGTTAAAAAATAGTCATTTGATTGATGCAGCTAATTTCAGATATCCACCTTTATATTTGGTAATTAATTTGAATTTTTTAAATCCAAAACTGAAGATCGTATGATGTTTCGGTTTTTTAGAAGGCTTAAAATTAAATATATATATAGGTGTAGACCGCCGTTTTTTTTTTTTTTTAAATTTAAGGCTAAAAACTGTTACAAAATTCTTATTCAAAATATTGGCCGTCGCTAGCTACTACTTCTAACCATCTTTCTGGCAGCATGCGTATTCCGCGCAAATGTCGAGAATTCGGCTCAAAAAGTGACATTTGCAGTTGAGAATAAATTTGGGATGCAAACAGATCTCAAATGTCCAATATCGATATAAAACGATTTAATCGATTTAATCGACCAGTGTTTTTCCTTAGAGACATTTCCGCAAATGTCGAGAATTCGGCTCAAAAAGTGACATTTGCAGTTGAGAATAAATTTGGGATGGGTTAATGTTGACACAAATGTCCAATATCGATATAAAACGATTTAATCGACCAGTGCTCGACCCTAGAGACATCTATTGTAAAACGGCGATAGCAAAGTTGTAGACCAATAAACTATTATACGTAAAAATGGCATAAAATAACGTAGCTGGGGATCTAACATTCCACGTATCCTTCAACGATCTTACTTTAGCTCAATACACAGGGAATTCTATTATAGATACTATGAGAGATGTTAAAAAAATAACGGGATTTGTAAAATTTCCAATTGTCCAAATGTCCAATTGAAATTTTGAAGACGAGAACGAACGGGAATATAGACAAATTAATAATTATTATTAAAAACATTCAAAATTCCCGTTATTTCTTGAACATACCTCATATGGCACAATTGACAGTTTAAAAGGGTATTTTATTTACTCTAACATTCCATGCAGCCTTCAACAACCTTGCAGGATCTTACTTTTGCTCAATTGCAGGCAGCAGGAAATATTTTAATATATATAACAATACAGTATCAACAACAACAAAAGGAAATGTGGCTAAGAAATATGGACAAAAGCTCTGCCAACTACTCTACCAGATTGCATTTCGAAAGTTGCTTGCGGCGGCGCGGGCGGTGTAGGCGTATAATCGACAATCAATTACAACGGCGGCACATCGCTTCTTCGCTTTACGCCCGGCGCGGTGTTATACTCGTACATAGCACTGCGACTGATATGATGAATAAAGCGGCGAGTGGCTATAAATAGAATGCGGTTGATGGAGTGCGAATGCAGATAAGCAACAAATAAGCAGCTTAACAAAGATTTGCTGCAATTCAAGTAAAAAAATAAGAAAACGAGTGGAAGAGAGTGTACAAAAGTGGGAGGAAGATAATTGGGTGGTTGTAGAAGAAAGAAAAGTTGCTTAGAACTCGCAACACAAACAACGTCACTCTGGCTACTATTTGCTGAAATAAACTTTCTCTTTTTGTGTTGCATGCGGAAGTAGCGTCTTCAAGCGATATCCTTAATTCAAACGTGGTTATTTATAGCGTTTATATGCTCAATTGCATTAACACAATTAAAGTTTCTCAATCTTTTTCTCTAAATGTAGATGTAATGTGATCTCTTACCACAGCACTCTCCTGCTTGAAGATCCACATTTGCCTTGTTGGTGCTCAATTTATATTTTATACCGAGTTCCAACAACTCACGGTGGCTTGCTTGAAGAGCAGCTAAGATGACGGTAAGAGAGTGCAGTTGTCAATAACAACAACAACGGCATTTGCAATTGTCAGCGCCACAGAGCGTGGACCATTAGAGCCACGCGCTTGCATTTGCGTTGGCGCTGTCTCAATTTGACTAGACTATGGATCAGATGGGAGATCACAAGCAAATGTAATGTAGTGTTAAGAGTTTGGCTAACTGCCAAGGCGTTACGGTTAACGTGTGTGTGTTCGTACAAGCTCGAAGTCTGCAAGAGACTCAAAACAAAGGCAGACAGAGGATCGCAAGAACACATCGAGCGATCGACTAAATGTCAGATAAACAGTTGGAGAGAGCCTTAAAGGCAGTTGAGAATCCATTGAGCAGTTGAAGAGCAGCAACAACAACAACAATAGCAATAAATACTGTCACTGACAGTAGCGTTCGCTTGGTCGACGTTAAAGCTGACAACAACTCCTTTTCATTTGCGCTTTTGCCTGTGTCGCTGTGTGTCTGTCTGTCTGTCCGTGAGTCTTTGGGTGTGTGTGTTAAACTATTTCCATACACACATCGGTGGCATGCAGCGCTCTTGCACAACACACTCGAGTGCTGAAGGATGTGTGCCTTGAACTGGCGAGCTGGTTGTCGCTTGTCGGTCGCTCGCCTCGCTGATAAGTTGTTGCTCGCTGCTGGCTGGCAGGCTGGTAGGCTTGTTGGCGGTGGCACATGTGGCGCACATTCAAGTATTTCCCCACGGTCTATTTTTAGAAAATCCAGTTTGGCAGCAGCAACAACTGTACACACACACACGACAGCTACCAGCAACAACAACAACAACAAGGAAAAAAAGAGAAAATACTGCAGCAAAAGAAGCAAAAAAAAGCGAAACAAAAACAAAAACAATCACATCAACAAAGCAGACAAAACAGAAACAGAAACAGAAAAAAACAACAGAAAAACAATAACAAGTCGCGTTGGTATTTTGCACACTGCAATGTGCTACACATTTTCTTGTTGCTCTCAATGACGTTTTCGTGTTGTTGTGATTGTTGTTGTTGCTTTTAACTACTTGTTATTGCCTGCATATCGTGTCGTTCAGCCGGTTGTTGTTATAGCATTTATGTTTATAGCTCGTTTGCGCCAACTACAACAAACAAAAAACAAAAGCAAAAAAAAAAACAAAAACAACAATAACAATCAACATGCGCTATGCCACCTTCGCGAACAGCTGCACTGGCAATAACAACAACAAGCGCGCGCGAATTGCAGTTACAAATTTGTGCATCAGCGCGCTGCTGTTGTTGTTGTTGTTGTCATTCCCGCCGCGCTGGGTGGCGCTGCTGCTTAGCCCACCTTTGTTGCCTGTTGCCTGTTGCGTTTAGACGTCTTCAGTCGCGCGCTTTCTCGTTTCTCGTTTCCCGTTTGTTGTTTGTTGTTTATTGTTTATTTCTCGTTTTATCCTACTTATCATTTAATAGTAATTTTTATTAATTTTCGTGCTTTACCATTTCCTTTTCCAATATCTTTGTACACTTTATTTGCATTGCTTTCCGCATTTTGTTTTTATTTTTGTTTTTGCCGCTTTTGTTGCTTGTTTGTAGTTATTAATAGCGCATATTATAGCTTGCGAACTTCATTGAAAATGACCTTCGAGCTACCACAGACTCACATACATACAGACAAAATTATTTTCATGCCTCATCACCCTTTATATTCGGCTGACTTATAATGAAATCTTCGCTTCGACACTTTCGGCATTCATTACGGTAATTTGTTGTTGCAGTGTTAATTTTTTTTTTGTTTATTCAACAGAAGAACCCTGTCATTGATATGCAAAAATATGCTCGTTCAGTACAATGAAAGTGAATCTTCTCTATAGGCCACACTTTCTCTCTCGAAAGGGTAGCCTCGCTTGCAACTCGTTACCTTCGTGTCACGCAATCGCTGTCAAACATTGCAAAATTGTTGTTTCGAATTTAATTTGCTAGCTCTTTGCACACCCTTTGTATTTGTTGTTGTTGTTGTTGTTGTTGTGTTGTCCTTCTTTTGTCTTTTGGAATGTCACCGGTTGCCCTTCACTTTCACGCATCAACAGCAGTAACAGCAACTCTTACTTATGCATTGCATGCTTGCACTTGTTGTTGTTGTTGCTGTTGTTACCATATAAAAATGATCAACAGCAGCTGTTGCAACATACTTTTACTCCACTTTTGTGGCGTACATTCAACTGGCATTGTGTTGTGCAGGCCAGGCAAGTGGCGGCATAGTAATGTACAGTGGCAGTTATTGTTGTAGTTGTTGTTGCTGGCGTTTACTAAAAATGGTAAAACTCCCCAGTGCAACCTGTAAACGCCATTTTCGGTTATGTTGACTGCTGGGCTGGTGTGGCGCTCTTGGCGCTTTTGACCGCCTATCTGGCGGCGCGCGCGTTTTTTTTCTGCCACATCACACCAGCCATTGTTGTTGTTGTTGCAGCGTTCGCCAAAACTGTCTGGTTGAAAGTGAAATTGCAATGCAGGAGTCGCTGTAGTGGCATAGTTGTTTGCTGTTGTTGGTGTCGTTGTTTGTTATCCACCAATGCTTTGTTGTTGCACATGTGTGTGTGTGTGTGTGTGTATATATGTGTTTTTATATGTTTCAGACCTATTTATTTATACAACAGTAACTCGTTGACAAGTTGCAAGGCATCAGTCCATCTAGTAGTCAAGCAGTCCACCAAGTAGTCAAGTAGTCAACTGTGGTGTCTGTCTATATCGTTAAGGCAGCGTGGTAAGAGCTGGCTGAAAATGGTAGCAAATTAAATCAAATGCCTTTTTATTTAATTAAAATGCTTATTAATGCCATTTTAGTCGAATAATGCTACAATGTTACAGCAGTTTGAGTCTGCCAACAACGAGGCAGCACAACTCATATTTTCATTACTAAATACTTGATGTGTTCAAAAAATAACGGGAATTTCCGTTTTTTTTTCGAAAAAAATATTTATTCATACGTCGACATTAATGTTGTCGTCGTCAAAAAAGTCCCCATTCGATATTAGGCTCTTAAGGCAGTAGTCTGCTTTACAGGCTTCAAAAAATCGATTTTTTTGTTTTGTTTTAAATCTCTTCCAAAACTATCCAAGAATATGTCTTTAAAATTCCAGAGGCCAATTCGACATATTTTCGAAGCTAGAGCAGTTTTAGTGGCCGAGCGTCGAGCAGGTGCGAATGCTCAGGCAGACTTTAAAGCGCGTTTTCTCGAGTTTTCATTTTCACAAGTGTTAAAAAACGGTGCCGGCGATAGCAAAACGAATATATGTCCGATCGAAAAAAAACCAAAGTGATCAAGCTTCAGTATTAAATTATCTTCTATTTGAACTAAAAAAGTTGGACAAAAGTGTTATTTAAACTACTTGTTTTGCAACTTAAAGTCAATTTTTTTTTCTTAAAAAAGTGAATTTTTTTTTTAAACTTCGAAAAATTTTGGAATTTTATAACTTCTTCGGTATTTGTTTAGTTCATAAAGAAAAGAAACTTATAAAAATTAAAAAAAAATAAAATTTGGTTCGACTGTTTCAGATGCATCGCACGACCTCCATCACCGGCACCGATTTAGAAGTGCAGACTCCAGGCGCTACAGAAAAACACTTACAACTTTGAAAAAATATCAATATTTTTTAATAATAAATATTGTTTTTTAAGCCTTAAATATAGTACACTATCGTCTTCAAATTCCGTTTACCGCAATCATTTCCTTCCCTTTCAAAACAAAAAAAAAAAAAAATTGCTAAAGAAGCTCGTTTTTTCGGCTTCTAAAGCAGACTACTGCCTTAATGGTTCGTCGAATTGTCGTAACACTGTCAAAGCTTTTGAAACGACGATGTTCTCTATATTTTTGGAAAATCGTAAAAATTGGTTAAGTAATCTGCTTTATAAATTAAATTTGATCCAAAAAGAAAAACCCGTAACTCTGACTTGAGCTTTTGTAATTTTCAAATATTCAAAAGGGTGGCAACGCTGTTTATAAAATTATTTGGACGATTTAAAAAGACTACATGTTAGTCACATAAATGTTATTCTCTTAAATATTCATAATTGTTTCCATATACGCATACTTTAAAATTCAGATAGTTGGCAACTCGGTTTACAAAAATATTTGAAAAATTATACAAGCAATATGTTAGTCATTGAAAGTAGAGCTACTTATTCAATTTCAATGAATCCATTTGAATATTTTATAAACACATGTGATTTTGTCAATTAATTTCGATATTATAGATGGCAACTCTACTAATTTTTTTGTTTGGTTAATGTGTTAATTTCACTAAATATTCCACAATTTACAAGAAAATCACTCTACAGTAAGTGCATTTTCAATTTATTTTTGAGAAAAGAAATTCCGTTCAAAATCTTGTACTCGCCTTTAGACTTAGCATACAATCCACATGCGTTCCAAGTGGCTTTTGTGCATATTTAACGCCAGAAATAATTAAAATTACCTGCAGTTACCGTTAAATACTTGCATAATAAACCACAATGTTTGACTATATTTGTGTGTTCTAAAGTGAATTACAAATGAAAGCATTTCACCTGCAGCTTAAATTCGCCCATTGAATGGCGCATAAGCAGACATTTTGCAGAATAAAAGATTTTGATGTGCCTTCAGTGCTACGCCAGCATAAACACTTCAATACACACCTACAATTGTGAGCCGTTATGCCAACCGGCTTGCTATTGCCAAAGTTTCGGACGGCAGCTTGACGACTGCATTCGAGAGCTCCTACCTATGAGTACACCATATACGGCCTCTGGAGCACACACACACACTCTAGCTAGCACGTAGTTGCCTGCATTCACGTGCGTTGGCTGTTTGTGTGTGTTTGCCACAAAGAGAATATAAATTGTGCAAACTTTGAAATTTAAGTGAATTTGCTGGCAAAACTTTGCATACCGTTAGGCGCGCAAAGTGAAATTTAAATTTTATTTGCCTGCCTGCGAACGCATTTGCTGGCGTAGTAGTCATCAATTTGGTTGACTAGCTGGCGTATAACTAAACTAGTTCGGGTTAAACGCCTTAAAGTGTGCTAAGCAATATGTTCGATTGCGTATTTTTGCCAACTCTCTGCTTTCACATTAGCGTACTTTGCATAACTTCTACGTAAATATGGATTATTTGCATGCTTGCTAAAGCGTAATTTCACTAATTTAAATTGCATAACATGCAAAACTGCAATAATTTGCTATTTCAAGCGATTGTTGTTGCCGTTGCACACATTCGTTGGATTCTAAATTTATCTTAGGAAAAAGGCGCTTTGTCACAGAGTTTGAGCTTAAAATGAGCATTTCATTGGAATTTGTAGTTTGTAGTTTCTATTTGTATATGGCTTCAAGCAGCACTTGCCACATTGCGGTTTCTAATGAAGTTGCTACCTCACATACATAGGACATAGGTCTCTCACAGTTGACAGCACTTTGTGCGCTGCAACATTTTGTTGTATGCCATTTCTTCCACACAATTATTTCGTATGGCAATTGTGGTTTCATTCATGATATACAACACTTCCTTCTGGTTCATTCGCTTTCACCATAATTGCAGTCTGTTGGAAGTTGGAAAGTTGCATTTTCCAGGAAATATTTACCTTCGTTGCAAGTAAAGATGCGTGATTATTATTATTATGCCGAGAATTACAGCTAAATCACTTTTCATGGTAAAAATGAGCGTAAGCATAAAATTTTTCACTGGAAAACTTATGTTTGTTAAAGAACTTGAAGCTTTCACTTTTATCTCAAAAGCTTCTATAGATGCTTATTGATGAAGTTCTCCTGAGTAATCATAGAAGTGAATTTATTGCCAGTTTGAGGATATTTTAAGTGTACTTGTATAATATTGGCTATTCCACAGATTTTTAGTTGAACTCAGTATAACTTTTTTTGAAGCTTTCATTGACCTTGAAAGCTTATAACATTTTTGAATGTATTCAAAAAAGTTTAAGTTTTATAACAATATAAAAGAGAATAGAGAGACTAATTCATGGAAATCAACTCAGTGGGGCTTTCACTCGAACGAGCGAATATCTTAGACATTTTCAGCAGATATGATTTAAGAATTATTATTGATTGAAGTAACTCAATTCATAACTGGAAAAATGTCTGGTTTTTGAGATCAAATATTAAGAAGCATTAGATTAGATTTTATTAGGGGATCGCAGTGCGACCTACGGTCTATTGTGCCCTCTCCTATTTATCACAGCATACCGTCCAGTCCTGTAGCTCTAAGAAAACTTAGTAACGCTGCAGAGACCCCATTGCTTGCCTCCTTAAGCCCGCAATCATGTGACATTCCAGGAGTTGGTGCTCAGGTGTTTCCGCTTCCAAATCACAGAATCTGCGCAGGTTCGTAGAGCAGATCGCGAGTTTGTCCAGATGACACCTTAGTCTGCAGTGGACAGTGTAAAGTGCCACTAGTTATCTCAAGCAGACAGTTATCATTTGCGGGGCTGCGCAACCAGGCAACAGCTAGCGCACAAGTGAAAATAGTCAGATCAGTCGTAAGCGCCTCAATATGTATGACAAGCACCCACTTAGTTCATAGTATTTAGTATTTGCGTATGTATGTCAAGCGTTGAACACGCGCTACTCATTAGAATACGAGCGCAGCGGCTGACGACGTCAGTCGTTGGTGCGCCACAAGCGCCAGCGCCCAATTGTATGTGACACACAGACACACCACAAGCATCGAGTCATCACTCACGCACACAAGCGCGCAAATAATGCGATCCACACTCACTCATTCGCCCCCACATAGGAGAGGAGTGTCGCGGCGCTGTTAAAAATAATGTGCAAATCAGCATTAACGCAGTAGTATTAATAGTCTACAAATTCTACTGAGATGTCGGCATATAAAGTGAGAAATCTCAAAGCTGAATAGTTGTAGAAATCAGAAAAATATCGCAAATGTGAATGCAACAAAAACAAAATGAGATATTTTGTCTGTTGAACCCAAGGTTGAGGGTGCGGTGGCAGAACACGCAGATTTTAATATAGAGTATAAGCTGGAGCGCCTATGATAAAGCGGAGATTACCAATAAAACGTGTCTTTGGCTATGAAAAATGCCCAAAACTGAGAAAAACAACAAAAAAATTTAAAAAAATTGGAACTCAATATAGCATTAAAATAAAATTCTAAAAATAAATTCGAAAAAATCTTAAAAAAACTCAAAAAAGCGTCAACTATATAAATATCGACTCGTTAATTGCTGCAGCACGTTCGGTTAGATATTATACTATAGTAGAGTATATATGTGCATGTGTTCGTCGCTCAGTCTGAAGCATATTGTTGCTGTTGTCTCGTCGCAAAAGCACGTAAGCGGTGCATTCACTGCACTGAGCGACGTTGCGCCGCCGGGGGAGAACTCTGGCGATAACCACTACTATGACAGCGCAAATATTTGCTTAATACACCAGTAGCAGTTTGTCAAGTAGTAAATAAATAATTAAGTAAATAAAACGGCAAAAAACTCATGAAAAACAAATGAAATACTTTGGAAATGCTTTACTCCCCAGCGCCGCCAATAACTATTTATTAATATTTGTATATTCGCTTGTGTTAATAACAACAGCAATAAAGCCGGGCAGAGCGTGTAGAGGAAATATAATATGACATAAATATGCGGTTGGTGGTGCGAGGTGGGGTGGGTGGCCAGTTAGTGTGCTGCTAATAAAAGTAAGTATCGCGTTTAAGGTTTAAGGCTAAAAATAGCACAACAATGCACTCAAGTCACTCAAGTCACAAACAGCAAACGAACGAGTGTGCATAGACATACATACTCGTATGTACATCTATTTGTATGTGTACATATGTATACTTGTATGGCTATGGGTGTGTGTGTGTCTGTTGCTTCTTTTCAATTTGCTTGCTCAGGCAATCGCTTTCAAGTGTAAACAGAGTCGTAAAGATATGACTTAGCATTTGTATTATTATTGAACTAGCGATGTGCGTTGTGCGATAATCATGAGCGATAAACGGTTTGCAATTTTATTGAGCCTATTTATACACACACCCAAGTGGATTAAATATTATTAGAAAGCAATTTAATGAAGGTATTTTAGTGAAAATCAATAAAAATGCTGCAGTTCGACTTTTAAGTGCTTCATGATTGCAATCGAGTTCGATAAAATTGATTATCGATTACATTTATAATTCGATTATCGATTACATTTATAATTACTTGCTACAAAATTACAACAACAAAGTTATCTAGTTGAAGACATTAAAAGAGTTGAAGTGATGTAACCACTTGCTGTTTTATCTCTTTGATTATACCAGCATGTAAAAATTTATACCAGTTTTGTGTTCGATACGCCACACAGCAAATACTGATGAATAGAAAATAAGACAATTACTTAGCGATATTTTATAATAACTTTATTATTCGAATCAAAGAAGAAGGCAATTCTTTTCCAGATGCTTAAATTTAGTAGCTGATTTCTGAAGTTGATTGCAGACACTTTGTGATGTCGCTTAACGTCTTGCCATGTTCAACGAAGTCTTGTTGGTACTGTAGTCTATATCATCTCCTACCTTCTACTTATGTTTGTATGTGATTGGCGTTGAACCGTTTAGCCGGTTATAGCCGAATCGATTAGAGCGCGCCACTCCTCTTTTTCCTTCGAAGTTCGGCGCCAGTTGGAGATTCCAAGTGTAACCAGGTCGCTCTTTACCTGGTCCCTCCAACGGAGCGGAGTCTTCCCCTTTCCTCGGCTTTCTCCGACGGGTACTGCATCGAACACTTTCAGAGCTGGAGTGTTTTCGTCCATTCGGACAACATGACCTAGCCAGCGTAGCCGCTGTCTTTTTATTCGCTCATGTCGAATGTCGTCGTATAACTCATACAGCTCATCGTTACATCGTCCGCGGTATTCGCCGTTGCCAATGTTCTGAGGACCATAAATTTTGCGCAGAATTTTCCTCTCGAAAACTCCTAGTGTCGTCTCATCTGATGTTGACATCGTCCAAGTTTCTGCACCATAAAGCAGGACGGGAATGATAAGCGACTTGTTTGATTTTGGTTGGCCGAGAGAGGACTTTACTTTTCAATTGCCTACTGAGTCCAAAGTGGAAAGTGTGATTCTGCGCTGGATTTCGAGGCTGACATTGTTGGTGTTGTTGATACTGGTTCCCAGGTATACGAAATTATCTACGATTTCGAAGTTACGACTGTCAACAGTGACGTGGGAGGCAAGACGCGAGTGCGCCGACTGTTTGCTTGATGACAGGAGATATTTCGTCTTGTCCTCATGCACCTCCAGACCCATTCACTTCGCTTCGTTTTTGAGGCAAAGGTCAAATCGTTATTAGCGAGCTTGTTTAGTATAATTTAGTATAAAAATTAGTTAATTGTAAATCAAACATCAGTTTAAATCAAGACGAGAAGCGTGTACTAAGCAGTCAAATCTCCAGCTCATCTTATGCCACTTAGAGCCCCTCAAAATTCAGCAAATATTATCTACAAATGTCACGAACTAAGCAAAGTTAGTTATTTTAAATATTATTTTTACACAACTTCAGTCATGTGGGTGGGCGGCGGTTGTTAGTGAGATCCATTTGTTATTTACATAAAAGAAATATTAATTTTGTTTTGTAAAGAATGCTGAATTCTTGAAAGCTTTAAGTGCTTAGAAAGAAACTTTGCAGCTGCATTTGGTAATTATCGCTATGCTAAAAATAAGCACGATCGTGCGCAATTGTTGTTGTTACAACAAGCAATAAATAAATACTAAAAATAAACCGAGTGAAGTGTGTGTGTATGTAAATGTATATATGGTATAAGTCTATATACTTAAATACTTGCATGGTGATTGTAAATTACGTCGAATTGCGCGCTAAAAATAGCATTTAACATGAATAAATCGAGCAGCGCGAGTGTTAATAGCGATAACTGGTTTGCTGGCAATATTGAACATTCTTCAACTCAAAATTAATAAAACTAACAAAGAACACGAATTGGGTAATGCATGTGTAAGCATTATTTAAATTTTATTTAATTGTCGTGATGGATCATGTGCTCGGAAAGCGTTTATTTTTGATGGCAGCACAAGCAGGAATTCACGAAGAACGGTAATTTGGTAGGTGTTAAGTGAGCGGCATTGGAAAATAAATCTTTCTTTCTGCTGTAATCGCGTTCACTGAAATCAAATTTTGCTAAGAACATCTTTAACGCAGTTAATTATATATAAATTGCAATTCAGCGCATATTCAGCTAACTGAAATGCCTAACTTTTTATTTAATTGCATAGAAGTGTAAGTAAATGATGAAAAATATATAAATTTGTATGCATCCATTAAGTTAAATGCTTAATTCAGCGCACTTTGAGCACAACTCAGTACATATTCCATCAACAAAAGCGTAAATTTAGTAAAAATCCAATTCAGCTCTTAATAAATGGTATTCAGCGCATATTCAGCAATTTCGTTGAACTATTACTGCATTGAAAAGCAATTGAAAAGCTTATTCAGCTCACTGCAAACTTAATTCAGCGCACATTTAGCACTTCTTTTTGGCCTTGATGCTTACAATTTGACATTTATGTAAACCTTCGTTATTTAGGAGACTAGTATCACTTATTGTTAGCACATTCTTTAATTCTTTTTTCATAAATTCTTTCTTAAATTTTAAATTGTTTAAAGTAACTTTGTTTCCCAAAAATATAATTTTTTTGGATTGAACTTGTGACAAATGCCAGTATGTAATTGTTCACTTGTCTGCATAAATATGCTCCGTTGCACTTTTCACATTTCGCAGTTGACAATCTTCTTTTCAGATACTCGTATGTAAATCTAGCTGTATGTGAGTCCTGGTTGTGCCGTGTTTTTCAAATTTGCATAACTGCACGTTATTGTCTCAAAATATTTCGAAATTCGTGTATGCAGCTTTGAATTTTTAGATTTCAAGTGCGTTGCATTACTGGCTATTGCCTGCTTTTAGGCGCACAACACATTTCGAAAATGGAGAAATATACTACGTGTCTGTGTGTGTGTGGTGACATGAGCAACATAAATGCGTTTGTTTCGTGTATTTTGTATCATTTCGGCCGCAATTGTCTGCCGGAACCACCTTGTTACCCAGTTTGGTTGGAGCTACGCTTTTCCACTCACTTTTCCCCAACATGTCAGCCTTCAAAGGCAAACGTAAATTTTCAATCAAATCCAACTGACAAATATTTTCTTTGTCAATCAACAAAAATTTTCTCTTTATGTGACATGAAATTTCCGTAAGAAAAAAACTACACACAAATACGCTAAATTCCAAATTCCACAAAAATCCAAAAAAGTGCGGGTAAGGTGTGCGAAAGTAACGGCGAGCGGCAAGCAGAATCTCCACTTGTGCCAGTGTAATATGTAAAAGGTGTTTACTCGTATCCGCACGGCAAGTGATTCACGCCCACACTACTGAGTCCTGTTGGTTAGCTAGCTGTCATGGCGGTCCTCGAGCGCAATGGCAACTTGAATATCTGGTGGTTTCCCAAGGAGTTCAGTCAGTCGCGCTACGGCGAGTACCATCACAGCGGCACCAATTCGTGCACTCTAATCACGCTCATCCTGGCCGATATGGTCGCGAAAGAGGGGCGTGGATTCTATTGCCAACGCATGCAGGATCTACCACCGCGTGCTGTGGAAATCTTTGCCGAAGGCATAAATAAGGGCAACAGCGCCTACGCACATCTGATCGCCACCAGTGCGGATCCGGAGCGCAGCGGCGGCGTTGCCCTGCAAATAACGGCCAATCAAAATCTCAACATACCGGACGCGCTGAATGTGCTCAAGCGACAGCCACACTTTCGCCTCAAAGAGTGGTTCTTCACGCACATGCAAGCCGATCCCGAGCGTGAGTCGTGCCGCACCATTGCGCTGCGTCTGCTGCAGGCGGTCAATACCGGCCTGCAGCAGTTTCGCCAGGCGGGCAAGGTCAATGAGCATTTCCTATTCGCCGCAATGATTTCCGACAATCGCACCGTTCTATTTGTTATCGAGTTTCCGGCGAACCTCATCACCTTCTTCGATTCGCATCAGCATGGACGTGACGCGGGTGCTGTGGTGGCGCAGTGCAACATCCGCGACATGTTCGACATGATGAACTGGTTCGTGAACATGAATCACGATGTCTACTCCAGCCAGCCGCACATATACGAGGTCTCGTTTCTACTACCCGATCCATCGGGTATGCCAACACCCTCCAAGGGGGAGAAATGCGAGGTCTCACAGTTGAAGAACAATATGTCGCTTGCGAAGAAAATGCAGAAGAAATGATGTATCTCGGGCGCTAAATATTTACTGTGCATAGTGTGTTGGCCGTACATTACACTAGCCTCCTGCTGCAAAAATTGTCAAGTGCAAATGTTTATTGAAAGTCGAAAATGAAAATCGCAAAAATGCAAATGTCGTGTCAACTCGGTCTCTATTCTTCTATAACTCATCCACACAATCTCTTCATTTCGATAAAAATAAATAAAATTTACAGAACCGCAGCGCAGAGTTGTTGTATTTTTTATTGTTGATGTGTTTATGCGAATTTGCTTTTTTTTTGAACTTTTACTTTTCATATTAGAAAATGAGCTTAATCAATATTAAGCTTTCGATCATAGCTTTAGAAGTACTTCAACTTGAAGTAGCTGATGCTTTTGTAGCTTATTAGTGAAGTGTGTGTGCTTTAGTTTGAAGTTCGTCGTAAAGCTTTATTGAATCACTTAATACGAAAGTGAATATGAAAGCTCACAAAAGCTTATAGGTTAAGTGCTTGTGCTTTAGTTTGAAGTTCGTCATAAAGCTTTATTGAATCACTTAATACGAAAGTGAATATGAAAGCTCACAAAAGCTTATAGGAAACGCTAAATACGAAAGTGAAGATGAAAGCTTAGAAAAGCTATCACACTTGAAATTGAATTAGAGCCACACGGTGAGTATTTTGATGACATTGGAAAATACTCAATGCTATCAAAAGTAGCTGTTTATGGATTTATAAAGGGTATATGGCATAATATATATTATCGTGGATTTTTTGTGTCTTTAGCACATAGCGAGTTGCTCAAGGCGGTGCTGTACAAGCATATTTACTCTCTCTTCTGCGCTTTTGGTGTCTTTAATCTATTAAAAAATGTTTGGCATTTCATTTTCACAGTGATTATGTGATTACACATCTCCTTAATTAGTATTTGCTTACATGAAAATGAAATTGGCATTATGTAAATGCGCCAAAAAACGGTACATAATGAATATTAATTACTTGAGATTAACATCGTACGTATCATATGCATTAAAGTAATATGCGCAAGTATTTATGAGATTACATAAATCCATTATTGCGCACACATACACACTCACAACCATTTTAGAGAACTTTTACTGCCAAAAGAAGCACACACACACATACACATGGATACTCGGCTGCGTTCATATATAATTATTTGTGTGTGTGAATCAAAATAAACACTTCGTTTAATTAAATTACATAAGAAAAATAACTGAAGGCCCGTCGCATACATAACTACAGACACACGTCGTTAATTGACGAAAATTCAATAAGCCCTTACAAATTAATAGAAATACCACTTTCGGCAATCGAATCAATTAAAATTACTTAAGAGACGTCAAATTTAATTAAAAATCACTCGAATTGATTTGTTGTTATTAATGTTTACTTCTGTTTTCTTCTCACTAACATATTTAATTGAAATGCAATAATCATTTAATAACCGAACAAATAGTTACCTCAAGTTACTTGGAAAGCAGAACAACTCTTCAATTTGAGACCAAATGTGCCTTAAATTGAACTGTGAATCATACAAGTGCGCAAAATTAGTTCATTTGTCGCCGCAAACGTGCTTTGCATGCGAAATTAATTACTGATTGAATCCAAATGTAATTAGCATAACACACGCCACCTCCACCTCTAAGTACCGCAAGTGTACTATGTTCAATGTCACTAATTACTGCAGAGTTGATTTGATTTCGCATATGCGGTGCCACTCGTACACAACTTCCGGTTCGTGGAGTGTGAAGCTGTGCTTTTGTGTCTCTAATTATGCATACAAACCGGACTTGGCAACGACACTTAGTTGAGTCGGACCCTCTGACATAATTAGCCTTTGCTTTGAGGCAGTAGATAGATTTGGCTGAGAATCTCTCATTTTACAATTACCTAAAAGACAGTTGACTTCACTACTGATCATTTAGGTTGAAAAGGAAGAGGTTTTCACCTGCGTTGCAGAAAATACAGTTGAACTTACATCACTCGAACTGCTATAACTCGAAGTTCTACATAAACTCGAACGCTTGAATTGGCAATAGAAGTCAAAATTCAAACAAATTACCTTCTGTAACTCGGAAGTCTCTCTAACTCGAAGTTTTTTTGTGGATTATGGTGATTCGAGTTAGAGAAGTTCCTCTGTATATCATTTTCTGAATATTTGTCTGTTCTAAACTTAAATTAAGTACTTAATTTCAACTCAATTAATTAATTTTCTAATTTTTTCACCAATTTTCTTTCTCCTTACAGAGCAAAAAATTCTTCCTCATAGGTGTCGCGCTGATCGGCCCCGGCCTAAGGGGCCATGACGCGTTGGCCCTTTCATTATTTATTATTGCTCTCGGTGGCAGTATTCTGTGTACCGGGTGTCATAGCGTGGCGCGACGAACAAAATAGGACCATACTCAATGTTGGCTATCTAACAGCCATTACCGGTGAGCTAATGGACAAGCAGGGTCTGGCCATTTCAGGTGCACTCCAAATGGCTTTAGATGAGGTGAGTTGCTTGCCCATATAAAGCCAATCTTATAATCTTTTTAACTTTTAACTCAATCGCTTTGCAGATCAACGCCGATGACAACTTGCTGCCGAATGTCAAATTGCAGCTGCGCTGGAATGACACCAAAGGTGACACGGTGACTGCTACCAAAGCCATAACCGAGATGATATGCGATGGCATTGTGACGATATTCGGTCCGGAGGGTCATTGCTATGTGGAGGCTATTGTGTCGCAAAGTCGTAACATTCCAATGATATCATACGTAAGTCCACTTAACTTTAAGTAACTTAACTTAGTTTAACGTAAATTAGCTTAACATAACGTAAAGTAACTTAGTTTAACGTAACGTAACTTAACATAGTTTAACGTAACGTAACTTAACTTGACTTAACTTAATTTAATTTAAAGTTATCGCCTTCAGTGTGTGCGTTTAAATGTGTGCTTCCCTAACGGTGTTGGCATCAATTCTTTAATCATCTAATATTTTTAATGTTTTGCCGCTGAGCTTTCTGCAAGTGATTTCTTGCTCAGTGCAAAGCTATCAAGTAACCAAGTTTAAGTGTGTGACATGTCCTTGCCTGCGCACACCCACCCACATGCAACTCTACACGAGTATGAGTGTAGGTATCCTTTCAATTATGCAAATGTCGCCGGCTGTGCGAGGATGTTTTGCGCTCAAGGCACACCGGAAGGTACGTAACTGTATCGTTTCCTTGCTTGCTTCCCCGATATCGTCATTACTCGTACTCGTTATAAGTATGTGAGCGATTTTGTGTGTTAGCAGGCAGTTTGTGTGGCATCGTCGATAGCAGGTGTGGCTGACAGTATGTAGACTTGTTTTACATTAAATTATCCCTGAAAACGCATGCAAATGTGGAAAAAGAGTTTGCAAAATGAAGACAAGTGCGGTCTAATAGAAATTGTAGCACGCAAAAAGCACGAAGAGAAAAGAGGAGGCAGACGCGGTAACTAAAGCAACATGTTGTCGCTTGAGTCGGAGAATTATATTTAGATTATGTACAGTTAAGAATTGAATTGAAAATTTTTCATACCTTTTAGATTAGTGTGCGGTTTATTACTGCATGGCAGTACGCTTGGCTCGCTCAGTATCCGTTATTATTATGCTGAATCACTCATATTTTTATACTCTCGCAGCAAAAATTGCTAAGAGAGTATTATAGTTTTGTTCACATAACGGTTGTTTGTAAGTCATAAAACTAAAGGAGTTAGATATAGGGTTATATACATCAAAATGATCAGGGTGACGAGACGAGTCAAAATCCGAATGTCTGTCTGTCCGTCCGTGCAACGGATAACTTGAGTCAAAATTGAGATATCTTAATGAAACTTTGAACAAATGTTCCTTGGTACCGTGAGAGGGTTGCTTTCGAAAATGGGCATCGGACCACTGCCACGCCCACAAAATGGCGAAAACCGAAAACACATAAAGTGTCATAACTAAGGCATAAATAAATTTATAAAAGTAAAATTTGGAACAAAGGATCGCACTAGGAAGTGGCATATTTGGCTGTAATTTTTTTGGGGAAGTGGGCGTAGTCCCGCCCACAAATCTGTTATTTGTATTTAACTCGCAAACCAATAAAGCTATATAAATCAAACTTTCTGCAGTCGGTTTTCTTGCGTACCTCACCACACATCATGAAAATAGTTGAAATCGGATAATAACCACGCCCATCTCCCATACAAAGATTAGGTTGAAAATTACTAAAAGTGGGTTAGCTCACTAACGAAAAACGTCAGAAACACAAAATTTTACAGAAAAAATTGCAGAAGGAAGCTGCACTCAGATTTTTTTTACAAAATTGAAAATGGGCGTGGCATCGCCCACTTATGGGTCAAAAACCATATCTCAGGAACTACTCGACCGATTCGAATGAAATTCGATACATAATATTTTCTTGATACCCTGATGACACGTGTGGAAAATGGAATGGAATGAAATCGGTTCACAACCACGACAACTTCTCATGTAACTCATTTTGAACTCCATTTATTCTTTCAGTTTGTAATGTATACATAAGTCATCAATGAAGATAGCGGAATAAAACTTTAAACAAATAGTGCATATCATCTCTGGCTTCACTTGTGAAAAAAATTGTTGAAAACGGACTATAACTTTCCAAGGCTCCGGATATCGAACATGTTAAACTCACCGCCTAAGGATAAATTTTAATCGAAAATATGTGTAAAACTCTCAGATTATTTAATGTAATTCAGAAAAAATTGTCTTCTTCTAGTAATATGTCTCTGTTCTAAAAATTATTAATATCGGGTCATAATTGTCAAAAATTGTCTTCTTCTAGTAATATGTCTCTGTTCTAAAAATTATTAATATCGGGTCATAACATCTCCATGTACCTAATTATAGGTTTTTCAAAAATACGGTGGGCTTTATTCCTCATATATGTTTTGGTTAATATGTGAGATTTCTTAGAAAATGAATGAAATCGGTTCAGGAATTACCTCAGCCCTCATATACTATATATGACGATTTTCGATATTCTATTAAACTTTATGCCGAAATTATGGGTAAATTTGTGTGTTGTCTTAATAAAATTTCTTCAATTAATTGCGAGAATATAAAATGTTCGGTTGCACCCGAACTTAGCCTTTCCTTACTTGATTGAGTAATATTTATTTCAGAGGTCCTGTCAGTCAATTTAGCATAAAAATAGAGTACACCTCGTTTATACCGGTGTTCAAATTATTTTCTAATACATTTTGGGGTCATTTTTTTTGGTGTATTACACTCTAAAAGTAAGGAAATAGTTCAACAAATTTCATAGAAGGATGTTGTGATGACATACATACATGGTTGTATATGTAAATCTAATGAAAGTCTGTTGCTCTGTTTTCAACTTTTTCTGTTTTTTCTGTTTTTCCTTTTTGACTTTTTTCTGTTTTTTCTTTTCGACTTTTCTCTTCTGCTTGTCGCTTCTTTCGGGTTTGAGTATTTGAGTTAGTAGTAGTAGAAGTACCATGCAATTTTTTGCAGTTGTCTATTTTTCTAAAAGCTGCTATTTAATCAAATTAGGAAAAGAAAAAGGAAAAAAGAACTTTCGTGCTTTCTTATTATATCAAGATATGTTTGCCTTTGTACGTTAGACAAACCAGAATGGCTGATTTTGGTATTTACTTTTTTCTAGGTTATGTTAAAAATACGGGGTCAAAAGTGTTTGTATGTAAATTCTTGGTGAAGACATGTAAATACACGAATATACATATGTGTAAGTGTTGATGTATCTACCCATGAACCCCAAAAGGATTTTAATCAAATTTAAATTTTCTGCTGAAAGGAATGAAAATAGTTCACACTTGCACCCAAATATAGTTATCGCTTTCCACAGAAAAAGGACCAACAACAAAAAGCATTCAACCATTTAGTAGTAGTTGAAATAAAATCAACATAAAATTAATACTGCGTGCATTTGATGCAATAAATTCTAAGCTTTAACTCATGCGGATTTATTTTCTCGCTTTTGCAGATTTGTTTTGAATATTTTTTATTTATTTTATTATAATTTTCATATTTATGCCATTATTTTATGCGCATTAAGCGCTAATAAGCATGCATAACTCATTTGAATTAATTTTTTTCACTTTTCCTTTGCAGAAATGTGCTGAATACAGAGCATCCGCCATACCGACATTTGCGCGCACCGAACCACCAGACACGCAGGTAAGTCAGTCACACGGCCACGAGGCGATTAAGCGAAACGCTTCCGACTAACGCGCCACCGCCGATGCATGTCAACGCCAATGGCGGGGAATGCTTAAGTGCCACAAACGGCGGAAACTAGTTAACTGCCGTTGGACGTGTCGCGTTAGAAAAAATTCTCTTTGAACTATATATTTGCGCTGCAACGTGCCAGACATTTTCTATTTCACAGCTGCCGGCTGACGGCCGTCAGGCGTTCAGCTGTTCATCACATTTGTTTAGCCAGTAGCCGTGCAAGCATTTGCGACGCGCTACGTGTCCTGCAAAATATTCCTAGTTTGGCGTATTCTCCTAGTGCTAGTTGGCTCAGACTTTGAGTCACCTTTGAGTGAGTAGTTGTGAAGTTTGCGAGCGCGTTTTTGAAAAATTCATAATTGCTGCCTAAGCGTGGCAAAGCACGTCTGACACTTCATCTACTGCCTGTCAACTCAACTACTTGACAAACAGCTGTTTTGAGCAGTTTGAGTCAACTTCTATATGATTTTCTTAATCTGCTTATTTTGAAGCAAAGGACGTACAGTTTGCTTCAATTTAATGCTAGTATACTATATTCGAACAGGTTAATTAGTTGAGACAATTAAGATATAATTGAATGAGAAGTGTGATTAAAATTAATCAAAACCGAAAATAGCATCATTGGATGGCGTTCTGAACAGATTGTTTGCAGATTTCTAGTTACAACAGTTAAATTGTCAATTAAATGTAAATAGATTAATTAGTTAATTGCTTCATCATTGACTACATTGAGTACAATTAAATGTTGAATTATCTCATTGTCAATTAAATATTAATAGCTTAATTAGTTAATTACTTCATTATTGACTTAATTGAGTACAATTAAAGGTTGAATTATCTCATCCAGGAGTGTAATATGGATTTATGTTTAATTTATAATATTTTTTACTGTTTCCTCCTCTTAAATGAGCCCATCCTTACGAGTATAAAAGAAGTAAGAAGCTTTAAGATTAAATTGCAAAAATACCGTCAATTGTCTGCACTAAAGGCCACCAAATAATACAGGCAGACCTACTGAATATTAATTAACATATAATTTAATGTGGCAATATGAAGAATTCCACTCCAGCATTCATACTGTTTCATCACTTATTTTATAGCTGTATAATTTCTGCTGTTTATTAATGTCCATTTCCTTTTCCTCCTCGTGTTCTTATTCATTTGTAACGCAGGTAATTAAGTCAGTGATTTCGCTTTTGCGTTACTATGGCTGGAAGAAATTCTCCATTCTGCATGACGAACTGTGGACGACCGTCGCTGATTTGCTCAAAGAACAGGCCACCAAGAGGAATATGACCATAAACCATAAGGAATCGTTTCTTACGAATATGCCGAAATGCTGTGCATTAGGGTTGCCATGTTGTCGTACGAGTTTTTGGTATCAGGTGAGTGTTTGGAAGGGGTTACTCTGAAGGTTATATTATATATTTTAATACTTTCCTATTAGAGTGAAGCCATTTAATATATATTTTATCATTTCTACAAGCATACTTTTAGGCGTTCTTGCTTTTAATTGCAATTTCAAGCAATGTACTCTTCATTTGGAACTTTTCGATAGAACAATTAAATATTTTCAAAGGATGAAATTCACTATGGGCCTCAAATATGTTTACTATAACCTAAAAATTTATGATTTTGCAGAAAAAAAAAATTTAATTGAGAAATAGTATAGCATAAGTTTAGTACCTTTGTATATAGTGAAAGTTGCCTCATAAAAATAATAATAACTTTCGAAGATTTCTCTTTTAAGTTCATTAAAAGTAGCATTAAATGACCAGAACCCCAGCATAAAATTGCTTGTGAGCACTTGCACTAATTAATTAACTTGATTGCCTTCATTTAAACTTTTCCCATTAAAACTAACGCGTAGTAATTCGCAGACTGTTTGTGTACTGTATTTGTAAAATTGTATTATCATTACCATTACCTTGTGCTTATGATTTCATTTTATTTGTAGACTGTGCAAAATACAATGAATCGCACCCGCATCTATGTATTCCTCGGTTCGGCGGGCTCACTGGTCGACTTTATGCTCTCCATGGAAACGGCCAATTTGTTCCTCAAAGGTGAATACATGGTCATCTTTGTCGATATGATGCCCTATACACCAAAGTAAGTAACCACACACACATATACCTACCTCTCACACACACACCCAATATTGAAAGCCTGCTGTTAATTCGCCATTCTCAACAAGTCTTCTTGGCAGCATGACAACACACACACACATACAAACTATAATAAAAGCCATTTCATTTAATTGGCATGCCTTCCTTACACCACTTTCGGGTGTAGAATTGCTTTTTATTTGTTAGTTCCACCGTTATTAGTTTATTGCTTAGTTTTCTTCTTCTTATTCTTCTTCTTCTTCTTCTTTTTCTTCTTAACATCAAATGATTGCGAAATTAAAAATTGTAAAAATAATCGAAATTGCACTGATTCTTTTTAGAGAAGCCGAAAAGTATTTACGCAAACCGGAGCAAATTGAGGCGATGAAGGTCTGCCACGAAACGGATAGCTTTCAGCATTTGGCGCGCAGTTTGCTAGTCGTGGCCTCCACGCCACCCACGGACAGTTATGAAGATTTCACGGCCAAAGTGCGTCAGTACAATGCGAAGAAGCCGTTCGACTTTCTTGTGCCATCGTTATTTTACCATAATAAATATCTTAAGGTGAGTACTCACACAGGCTTCTAGTTAATACTGAATACTAGAATTTGAAGTGCAAAATGCCAAAGTAACAAGTGGCACAGTGATAGCCAAAAAAAAAGTAGAATTCACCTTGGTGAACTGGTGAGGTGGATGGAGATGACAGTAAATTGATATCAACGACTCTTCTGAGTTACAAGAATGCCATTCCGCTTCTGAAGCGGCGAGTCAATTAGCTCAATAAGCGTCTTAAGCGGCCAAAAGAATGCAGTGTCCAATGAGTACTTAGTCGAACTAAATTACTGGTTACAGATACAGAAAATATGTCTGCTATGTTAATTTGGCAATTATGCGAATTTGCCACTAAAGTGACTGGGCATACGCCTTCGTCAAACACGATAAATTGTGAATGCCAAAAGCGTTGTCAAATTATTGAAGGTGCGCCCAATGGAGCTAAGGAGCCAAGCTGTAGCGCTTTGTTGATTTTGCAGGCGCCTACAAGTATGCTAACAAGTTATGAATTGTTTTCTTTTGGCGGCGCAAGTATTCAATTCAAAACAATAGCTTTACCGTTATTTCCACAAGGCTTTAATGTCAGCCACGAGCCGCGTACGCTCTCAAATATGTATTTATGCAATTCAAAATTTTTTTGCTGTCATGTTTATTTACCGTTATGTCTTTCTCGTTTTTTTCTTTTACAGTTTGTTTCTATATATGCCGCTTACCTCTATGATTCCGTTAAGCTCTATGCCTGGGCGTTGGATAAACTGCTGCGCCAGGAGGAGCGCATACTAACGGATGATGTGATATACGATGTAGCTAGTAATGGAACTAGAATAATTGAGACTATTATCAAAAATCGTACTTATAGAAGTGAGTAATTGGTGACATGAATTACATATTTATGATAATTAACGAGTTATTCATTGGTTATACATATGTGTAACTAAAATATATTTGAAAATTTTATTTGATCTATTTTTTTTTATTTTTTTTATAGGTATCACTGGTGCAACCATAAAAATCGACCAGAATGGTGATTCCGAAGGCAATTTCTCGGTGCTGGCCTACAAGCCGCACAAACACTATTTCAGTGATAATGTTTCCTGCAATTCGCATATGGTGCCCGTGGCCTATTTCCAACAAGGGGAAGATATTCCAGTGAGTGAGTCGTCATTTTTGTTTTTGTTTTTGGTTTCTTTGCTTATGCGTTTAGTGCATCAACAACAAATATTCATAGCATTTATTATAAATTTTTCTGCATCTTTTATATTATATATGAGTGCCACTTTTAGCCGTTCACCTGTCGCTTAAAATTGTTTTTCTTTTTCTTCTTCTTCCCGTTTTCTTTTTTTTCGATACCTCTCTCACTTTGTAGGAATACAAACTCATCAATGGCTCGGTGCGCGTTGATTGGCCCTCGGGCGGTGATCGTCCCTTCGACGAGCCGATGTGCGGTTTCGCAAACGAGCTGTG
Source organism: Zeugodacus cucurbitae (assembly GCF_028554725.1). Taxonomy (NCBI): domain Eukaryota; kingdom Metazoa; phylum Arthropoda; class Insecta; order Diptera; family Tephritidae; genus Zeugodacus; species Zeugodacus cucurbitae. The sequence continues at coordinate 1,066,229 of NC_071669.1, read as the reverse complement.
CAAAAAGGATGATCGTCACATTACATCGGTGGTGGCGGCCGGTGTACTTGGTTTACTGCTATTCTGTGCCGGTGTCATCACAATGAGCATTTATCGAAAGTGGAAAATCGAGCTGGAGATCGAAGGTCTCTTGTGGAAAATTGACATATCGGAAATAAAGGGCTACTCGGGCAATGATATAGTCGCATCGCCAAGTAAGGTGAGTTGTAAACAAATAAATGCGAAGATTTGAAGATTATATTACTTAGTATAACTGAAAACTGAAAACTGAAAACGGACACCTAGTCGTATGAGTAACCTTGTTTCTTTCACACTTGTTTGAAGCAAAGAATACCGAATAGCGTTTCGAATGGATCTCAGTTAGTATGAAATAACTGATTTATTATTCAAAGGAATCTAAAAATACCATTCTAATCATGCCCGTCCTGTCTGGGGGTCTTGTTAAAGCTCAGACCTTGATACATTATATGCATATGTGTACATCCTTTGTTTCGAACTCGTTAACATGTCAAAACTCATTCTGCCAGCCAGTCAGAGTTCTTTTCGTCCTACGCAATTTTTAATTAATCCGTTATGACAGCAATACATCGATTGTCTCTCTGTTGCTTCCCCACCATTCAGCTTACAGCTATTACTTTCAGCAATACAAACGCAGCAGCATTGATAGCTGAATGACAAAAATAAGCCTACATTTCCACATCTTCTGCCCATATGTGCTATCCTTAAGGTGCATCGTTTACTCTGCACACGTTCTTTGGCAATTTGCTGCGTAACGGTCACTCCAGGAACGTGACAATTCCGTCACATAGGCGCCACAGCCACAGCCACTCAAGCAACTAGCGATCTGCATATTTGTTTACTCATCAACGCACACACACGCACACGTGCCACATGCTACATGCCACATGCCCCACACGCTTAAATTGAACGCTCGACTGCAGCGCAGTAGAATCGGGCATATTGCGCCTGTAGAGCCGACTGTTTACTTGTTTACCATTGAGAGGGTAGGCCAAACGGCGCAAAAGAAAACACGAGCCAGGTATTGGTACGTGAGAAATATCACGTTGCATTCGTTAAAGTCGTTGGCATTACGTTTGGCGTCGCTTCTTCATTCTCTCCAATGCATACGTTTGCTAAATCTCGTTATTGCCTCGAGGCGTGTGTCGTCGCTCTTGTATGGCATACTGATGCGTGACACTCTATTAAATAAACATGTGAATGCAGATTCGTTTTCTCGCACCAATTTAAAGCCTCTTCCGTTCGGTTTTTTGTGGCTTGAGGTTATTAATGTCAGCGCTGTTTGTTGCTGTAAAAAGTAGCGCATATTCAACTCATCATATGGCGCTTTAAGCGTTAGTTTTTTGAGTTAAAGCCAGTAGGATCCACTAGTTGTCTCATTAACGCAAGGCTTCTTCTGTACTCAAACTGACTGTAGAGCGGCCGTTACACAATGTCATACGTTCCACAGCATTGTAGAAGTTCAATCAGCGTCATATGACTCGACCAATCAACGGTTTCCGACAAATATTTTGTTCCTGCACACATTTGCAATTCCATTGTAACGAGGTCATCACTTCACCGCATATCCTTAATGACTTTCTCTACAACCAACTGCGCTAAGATAAAGACCGTTTTTTGCTTCGGTAATTCTAGTTTCCGTACTCAGCCACGTAAACCATTCGGCATGTGATCAAGCCGTGCACTCTCTAAGCTTGGCAGTCTGTCTTTCTGTCACTCCTAATTGAAGTCACGCCATTAGCAACCACTTCATGTGGGACTCACTAACGCCTCACTAATTTCTTTCTATTTTTCTTTATGTTTTCCTTCACATGTCGCCGCTGTTGCTGCTGGCTCCACGCTTCGTACGCCATTTCCATGTCAAATATTCAACGATGCTACAATTCCGCAAATGGTGGACACACGAACCGACAAACACGCGTCGTCTATGCTAACGGTAACCGCATTGTTGTCAATCGCCCGACCATCATCAATGCCGGCTCATTTCCCTAACGACATGCGCTCCGTTAACTTTGCCATGGCGTCTTCGCATTCGCAATCGCATCTAAATGGCATGCATTGTTCTATGCTCAACAACGACGTTGACTACAACAAACAACGTGCAAAAACAGTTGAGCTTAGTGAGTGCCCAATCGTTTGGTTCGCGTTGCTCAAATCAAGTATTCACCTCGACGGCGCGCTTACGTGGCGCAGTCGTTCGCATCAAGGAGCTGAAGTTCCCGCGCAAACGGGACATTTCGCGCGAGATAATGAAGGAGATGCGTTTGTTACGCGAACTACGCCATGATAATATAAATAGCTTTATTGGGGCTTGTGTGGAGCCGACACGTATTCTACTAGTCACCGATTACTGTGCCAAGGGCAGCCTCTACGATATAATCGAGAATGAGGACATCAAGTTGGACAACCTGTTCATCGCTTCGCTCATACACGATTTGATTAAGGTATGCGCGAAGGGTGGCTAATCAACGCTTAACGGTACTAATTGAATGCTTACATTACAGGGCATGATTTACATACACAACTCGCAGCTGATGTACCACGGAAACCTGAAATCATCCAATTGTGTGGTGACCTCGCGTTGGATGCTGCAAGTGGCCGACTTTGGTTTGCATGAACTGAGAAATTGTGCGGAAAGCGAATCCATAGGGGAACATCAGCACTACAGAAGTAAGTTAAAAAAAAACTGCTCCACTACAACATAAACTTACTCAAAAACTCATTACACTGTACTCTTTTTAATTTGTAGACCAATTTTGGAAAGCGCCCGAACTGCTACGCAATCAACACTTGTATGGCACCCAAAAAGGCGATGTTTACGCATTCGCTATTATCATGTACGAGATAGTGAGTCGGAAGGGGCCATTCGGCCAGATCGCCTATGAGCCAAAGGAAATTGTCGATCGTGTGAAGGAGCGGCCAATGGCAGGCAGCATACCATTTCGACCCGAACTAGAGTGCATAAGGGAGTACGAGTTGTGTCCTGATTATGTGCTTGATTGTATTAAGGATTGTTGGAGCGAGGATCCTGAGTTAAGACCTGACTTTCCAACTATACGGTAAGATTACCACGAAACACACATAAGTTACCGCTGGTGGTAGCTAACATTTATTCTTTTTCGATTCATTAAGGAATCGCTTGAAGAAAATGCGCGGTGGTAAGACGAAGAATATCATGGATCAGATGATGGAAATGATGGAGAAGTATGCCAACAACTTGGAGGAAATCGTAACCGACCGCACGCGTATGTTGTGTGAGGAGAAACGTAAAACCGAAGATTTGCTGCACCGCATGCTGCCGCGAACTGTGGCGGAGAAGTTAACAATGGGCCAAGGCGTCGAACCAGTGTCATACGATTTGGTAAGCGAGACCGTAAAACCGTTATTAACACACGGAACACATATTAACACGTTGATTTTTGCAGGTCACTATCTACTTCAGCGACATTGTGGGCTTCACCGCTATGTCAGCGGAGAGTACACCACTGCAAGTGGTGAATTTCCTAAACGATCTCTACACGGTATTCGATCGCATCATTCGCGGCTACGATGTGTACAAAGTGGAAACCATTGGCGACGCTTACATGGTGGTCTCTGGTTTGCCGATCAAAAATGGCGATCGCCACGCTGGCGAAATTGCTTCGATGTCGCTAGATCTGCTGCATGCGGTCAAACAGCATCGCATTGCACACCGACCCAATGAAACACTCAAGCTGCGCATCGGTATGCACACTGGTCCCGTGGTTGCGGGTGTGGTGGGTTTGACGATGCCACGCTATTGTCTGTTCGGTGATACCGTGAACACTGCGTCGCGTATGGAGTCCAACGGCGAGGCTTTGAAGATACACATATCAGGTAAATGCAAAGAAGCGCTCGACAAGCTTGGTGGTTATGTGACTGAGAAGCGTGGACTTGTGTCGATGAAGGGCAAGGGTGACGTAGTCACGTACTGGCTGACAGACGCCACGGAAAAGGCTATACAAAGGAAACAGGTCGATATGACCGACATGCCACCGCCGCTCTTTTGTCGACCGCGCAAAAGTCCAAAGTTGAATAGTGACTCGCGCCAGCCGAGCATCGTGGGCATGCATTTCTACGGCGGTGGCTCTCGGCGCACCTCCATGGTGCCACGCACCGATATCGAGTCAAATTATAGCCTACAAGGTTCCACATATTACGTGGCGCGCGATTCGCCGCACTTGTCGTCGCGTCGTCACGATCGGCCGTCGCTGAATGGCATTGGCGGCAACAGCATACCGGAGCGCATGAGTTACTATGGCGGTTATGTTGGCGCGGGGACGGGAGGTGAGAGAAGTGGGAGCGTCGGTGAGACTTGCACGCTGCTTGAGTCAGCACATGCATCGCACAACACGCTGGAGCATTCCGAAAACGAAACGAACTGTGATAATGAGTGCGTAAATGGTTACGGGGATTGTGATAGCGCAGGCGATAGTAGCGTGGTTGGTGGTGTTGGCGGTATTGGCGTGACGAGCATTGTTGGTAGTGCGCTGCTGGTAGGTGCACTCCGCGCACCACATTCCGTTGCAAGCTCGCCCAGCCACAAGCCGCTGGCCTTGGTGCGTCCGCATCGTCGCATTATTAGCGAAAACCTGCCATCCTCTGTCTCCACACATGAGTTTGGTGATATCAGCAGACATCCCACCGTCGCTCAATCGCTTCTGCTGCGCGAGACACGCTCCCTTGACCCCATGCCTATGCAGCTACGTAAACGTAACGAGCCCGTAAAACTACCGCCGTCCAAATTGTCGAAAAACAATTCACGCTCCTTGGATGCTGTTGCAGCACTCGGCATACGAGAGAGCAAGACTACCAAATTCGAAAACGCGAATATGAATGGCGTCGCAGACGATGAAGTGGACGATATGCGCAGCGCAGAGATCGAGGAAGTCAACGTGAATACTGAACCGAATAATTTGGATGGCGAAGACTACGATGACGATGTTGGACTGCTGATGCGTGACAATGGTGGCTTGCGCTACGGTCATAGTGGCAGTCTACAGCCCAGCATAGTGCCCGTCGCATCCACGCTACTGAATCGCAGACGCAGTGGCAGCCACGTTTCCACCGGTGGCGGTAGTGCTGTTATTGGTGGCACAGCCAGCGGGGTTTTGCTGCCATATAAGCATCTCAACAACAACTGCAACGGCGGCATGACCATCGAAGAGGATTCCCAATCCCCGCTACTACGACGACAAACGTCCCTCACCAGTCCACCCGACGAGATATTGGCGCTCACAAAGCGTTGCCGCTCGCTGGAGGCACTGGAACACACCAGCATGGATGCCGCTGCTGTACCTGCAAACGCCAATAGTGGGCGTGGCATCGGTGGCGGCGGCCACACTGGTCATAACAGCGTTAGCTACGCGCAGGACATCGACGGCAGTCGCGCCTCAGCCTCGGGCTCGTCGGTCGCTGGTCCAACGACGCGCAACGGCAGCAACTTCACAACCTGGCTGTGGCGCATTATTCAGGGCAACGGAAAGCGTTCGAACGAGGCGTCGCTGCGGCGTGTGGTGCCGAGTGGTGTGCACGCGCCGCACGTCTTCAGTGACATGCCGCCGACGGCGGCGTTAACGCGCGATCGTGAGAGTATCGTGTAGTGCACGAGGGACCCCGATGGTGTAGTGGAACGAACTAACGGTTCGGGTATTGTGTAATATTGCAACTGTGTGCAAGCCAACAGACCACGTGCCGACGCGCCACGCTGTTTGTCAAATTAAAGAAAAAAATCAAATTACTTATTAATTTATTTATTTGCTACATAAATTTACCCAATATTTTCGTGTGGAAATGCTGGAAAAATCGGTTGTAAAGACACTAACGGTTTAAGTGACGTCCACATTTGGACGCGCTTGTGAACTTCTAGCGAAAACAGACGTGACGCGTACGGCGCTTGCGGCAACTGTAAAGGCGGTGCGTGACACATGCCCTTTGCAAAAGGGGAAATTTATACAGTTACTCTCAGGAAAATACCGTTTTTCGAAAGAAAAAAAATACTTTTTTTGTGCAAATTGTGTGTTACTTGTCTGTAGATTTATACAAAATTCCGTTTTATACAACTACAAAAACTCTCCACTTTTGTTTATTTAAAAAATGTATTGAACTCTATATTAAATCACCGTTATTTTTACTTGCTAAACCACTAAATTTGCACTTTCTCAAAAATTATAAAAAATTATAACAAAAACAACAATGTAAATAAAGCGCGAACGAAATACATATATAAAAGCGTAGCTTTTCAGTAGAGTTACTACATAATTGTAGAGTTGAGCTAAATGTTGTCGATTTCGAAAATCTGTTTATTCGCTTTATCACTTGTATATACATTGTCTGCAACGCTAAAAATCTAAAAATTGCTGTCAACAATTTGGAGAATTTGAAAAATGCTTAAATGTAGTATTTGATCTCAAACAGCACACGTAGCACACTTCCCCACATACATATATTCAAAATATTTTTATATAAACGTATAACTTTGTGCCGTTAATAATTGGAACTCTACAAAGAACAAAATTTGAAAGAAACTATAATTAAATGCGTAAAATAAATATTAAAAAGAAAAACTAACGCTTTTCCAACTGTATTTCGGACCAAGTGATTTGGAGACCAAGTGTAGACATTAGTCTGGGTTGATTTTTTGTTAATTTTCTCAAGTCAAATAGTTGAGTTTAAGCTTACTCCGAAGAAATTACAACGAAATTTTGCGTAACGTTACTTTTGTGCAGAACCCTTGGCAAAGCGTTAGTTTTATTAGAAATAATTTCAATATATACATATCTAGTCAGCCGACACCAGACTAGTTTTGGTTAAAATTATTTGATGAAACTAAAGAGAAAACTTAAATAATAAATTTTAATAAAAAAAAATGTTAATTTTGCTAAAATAAAACAACAACAAATGCTTTGCAGCAAACATTAATTATATATAAATAATTGAAAAAAAAAAAAAAAAATTATTTGTACGCCAACTTCTTTATATATGTATTTGTACACACATAAATATATATATTTTGTAAAATTAATGCAATTTGTCTATCAGAAATGTTTATCAGAAATGTGTATGTATGTGTGTTTCATTAAAGAAAAAATTTAAAAAAATTGCACTTTGTGTTGCCCATTTAATTGTAAGCTGCAAAATTTATAAGACTTCTTCACCAAACAAAAAACACTTTAATTAAAATAAAAAAACAAAAATAAAAAAAAAAAAAAATAAATTACATTTTATTATAAGTGAAGTGCTGTTAAATTACATACATAAAAAAAATATTAAAAATTAATGCTGAAAAGGCAAAATATAAGATTTATTTATATTTAAAAGAAAAATGTGCATTAGTTTAAGTGTGTGTGTGTGTGTCTGTGTTTGTCGTTAATGTTTATAGTAATATATTATATAAATTATATATAAAATGTAAAATAATACAACAACAAGTGAGGAGATGTTTAGGCTGAGTTTTGCGTGAATGTGGGTGTGCTTGTGTGTGCGTGACTGTGTTTGCATAACTACATATATATATATATATATATATATTACAAAGCATAAACTACATATGTACATATATATAAAGAAACAAAAACAAATATCTAAACGCAAAATGCTAATTTAATAGCTGAACAAATTTATTGCAAATACAAAAACAATACAATTTCATTAAAAAAATATATTTAAAAAAAAATTAATTAAATAAAAATAAAAAAAGTGTTGTATTTAATTATTAATAAATAAATTGTATGTGTAAATAGCAAATAGTTACTGTTAACTTTTAAAACAAACCATATAAACCATCATGTAAAAAAACTAAAAAAAACTAGTTAAGTTTTTGTAAAGAGTATAACTGGCATTTTGGCTGCAGAAAAGTGACATTTTATAGAAATGCCGGGCGCAGCGTAGCGTGAGACCCTGTCATGAAACGCTGCGCCAGGCAATTCAGCACAGTCAGGCAGTTTGCGCATGCGCGTGGGTGCCAAGTGCCAATGCAGAAATAAGTGGACAAATTTAGAGAGCAAGTTATTAGCTAATCACATATGTATGTATGTATATAAAAGAGAAAAACATTTAATTAATTATATAAAATGTGTGCAAAAATAAATTAAATAAATTTCAAAAAATTAAAAAAAAATATTAATTGGCAAATTGTTTGTTAGGCGCTAAAGCACAAAATGAAAATGCTTTCAAAACAATTTTTATAATTTTTCTTAGCAAAACAAATACTTGATGTTAAACAACAAAAAATAACAAAATAAAAATTATAAAAAATAGCGCTTCAAAGTTTAGGCTTTCCTGTAGTTGCCACCTATCTCTTTATGTCCAATTATGCAGTAGTCACTTAGCGCACAATAATGTAAATGTTGTACATTTTATTTTTGTATTTATAATGAAAAAGTGTATATGTTAATTAAACAAAGAATATATAGTGACAAATATAAATATTTAGCATATTTTGTATGTATGAAAAAATGTATATTATTGTTTTCTAGTTTTAGTAAATGCTACAAATAAATGCGTAAACACGAAACAAAAGCAAAAACACACAAAACAATTAAATTAAAATAAAAAAAAAAATAAAAATTAAATAAAATAAAATAAACAAAAAAAATAAAACAAAATAAAAAAAATGAAAAAATAAATAAAATAAAATAAAATTAAATTAAATTAAATTAAATCAAATTAAAATAAAATAAAATAAAATAAATAAAATAAAATAAAATTAAATCAAAATAAAATAAAATAAAATAAATAAAATAAAATAAAATAAAATTAAATTAAATTAAGTTAAATTAAATCAAAATAAAATAAAATAAAATAAAATAAATTAAAATAAAATAAAAGAAAAATAAAATAAAATAAAATAAAATTAAATTAAATCAAAATAAAATAAATAAAATAAAATTAAATAAAATAAAATAAAATGAAGTTAAATTAAATTAAATTAAATCAAATAAAATAAAATAAAATTAAATAAAATAAAATAAAATAAAATAAATAAAATAAAATAAAATAAAATAAAATTAAATTAAATTAAATCAAAATAAAATAAAAAAATGAAAAAATAAAATAAATAAAATAAAATAAAATTAAATTAAATTAAATTAAATCAAAATAAAATAAAATAAAAAAATGAAAAAATAAAATAAAATAAAATAAATAAAATAAAATTAAATTAAATTAAATTAAATCAAATTAAAATAAAATTAAATTAAATTAAATTAAATTAAATTAAATTAAATCAAAATAAAATAAAATAAAATAAAATCAAATAAAATAAAATAAAATAAATAAAATAAAATAAAATAAAATAAAATTAAATCAAAATAAAATAAAATAAAAAAATGAAAAAATAAAAAAAATAAAATAAATAAAATAAAATAAAATAAAATTAAATTAAATTGAATCAAAATAAAATAAAATAAAATAATATAAAATAGAAAAAAATAAAAAAATTAAAAAATGTATATTATTGTTTTCTAGTTTTAGTAAATGCTACAAAGAAATGCGCAAACACGAAACAAAAGCAAAAACACACAAAAAAAAATAATTAAAATAAAATAAAATTAAATTAAATTAAATCAAAATAAAATAGAATAAAATCAAATAAAATAAAATAAAATAAAATAAAATAAAATAAAATAAAATAAAATAAAATAAAATAAAATAAAATAAAATAAAATAAAATAAAATAAAATAAATAAAATAAAATAAAATTAAATTAAATTAAATCAAAATAAAATAAAATAAAATAATATAAAATAAAAAAAATAAAAAAAATGAAAAAATAAAAAAAAAATAAAATAAAATAAATAAAGTAAGATAAAAAAAATGAAAAAATAAAATAAAATAAAATTAAATTAAATTAAATCAAAATAAAATAAAATAAAATAAAATCAAATAAAATCAAATAAAATCAAATAAAATAAAATAAAATAAAATAAAATAAAATAAATAAAATAAAATAAAATAAAATTAAATTAAATTAAATCAAAATAAAATAAAATAAAAAAATGAAAAAATAAAAAAAATAAAATTAAATAAAATAAAATTAAATTAAATTAAATCAAAATAAAATAAAATAAAATAAAAAAAAATAAAAAAAAGTGAAAAAATAAAAAAAAATAAAATAAAATAAAATAAAATAAATAAAATAAAATAAAATAAAAAAAAAAAATAAAAAAATAAAATAAAAATAAAAAAATAAAATAAAACATAATTAAATAAAATAAAATAACACAAAATCAAATCAAATGAAAATCATTAAATAGAAATCAGTAGAACTATTTTGTAGACCGTGAGCAACTCTAAAAGTAAGCATAAATATTATAAATGTTCTATTAACATTCTAGTAAAATGCAAAGTGAATACCTATTCTACATGTTTTGTCTGTTGTTGTAGTTTATTAAGTGTTTATGTACACAACGCTGTTTTATTTAATGAAAAAAACACATAATTTAAATAAAAAACAAATAAATTAAATAAAAAAAATTTAATTAAAAATATAAAAATAAAAAAATTTTATTATAAAAAAATAAAAAAAAATTTTATTATAAAAAAAATAAAAAAATTGAAGTTGTGTAACAAAAAACAAAAAAAAACATACAAACGAACTACCTACAAATATTTAATAATGTGAATTAACAATAGCGAAAAAGAAAACTCTATTATATATTGCATATATATGTGTGTGTGTATGTAAAGTGCACAGCAGCAAACAAAGTGAGTTTTACTAGTTAATAATTTAAAATATATAAATAAATTCATGTTAAAGCAGCAAAAAAAGCAAAAATAAAAACATTAATTGCCATATTAAAAATAATTAATTTAAATTACAGTAAAAAACAAAATAAATAAATAAATATATTAAAAAAAAAGAAAATGAATAAAAGTGAAGAAATCTTGCTGAGATCTTGCATTGAGAATTGTTGGTTTTTCTTTTGTTTTCGTTCTGACTTTGGTGGCTTTGAACATACTTGAGTGCCAAATATTTCTAATGCAAAAAAAAAAAATAGAAATTTCTAAACGGTTAATGTCGCCTCCTTTAAGTACCGAACTTCAATTGAGCGCACTAGAGAACCGATTTATGACAGCAGTGTAATCTCAAAACATCAGCAACTGAGTTAGAAAACTATAGAAGAACATTATTGACCTCCGAAGAAATTTGGTATGCGCCTAGGGATATGCAACAAAATGTGTAATGTCTGTCATGTAAAGATGATGACAGATGACAGCATCTACACCACACTGGCAGTTGTCTTCAATCATTTTAAATTCCATAGCTACCACTAAAAGTCAAGCAATACTCGAACAAATATATTTTAATGTACAATGTAACTTTATTGTGTATATATGTATGTACATAGCTGTATGTATATATATAAAGTACGCACTCAATAACATGTCAATACTTAATACTAGAGGTCTTTATACACATTTTACAACTCGTGGACAGATTTTCGTTTATTTCATAACCAAAAAACATTCATCAGACGCGCGTCTCATAAACACAACTGTAGAAAGTGGAAAGAAAGAAAAACAAAAAAAAAAAAAAAGAAGAGAGGAAAATATAAAGAAAAGGTAAGAGAAAATATATTTAAGTTACCACTGAAAAAATCTCTACTTTATTTGACTATAGCATTTTATTTATATAACGGTACTTTTACATGAAATACACATCAGTTGCAGAAGCACTAAAACTAGTAGAATACTATAGAGTGCACTAAAATGCAGTTATTTAGTTGGTGTGTGGTAATTTAGAATTCTCAAGATTTGTCATTTATTGTTGTATGAAGATGTAGATGATGATAACAACAAAAATGTGATAAGCTTTTACAGCGCTTAGAAGTTCTAAGTAAATATGCAAATGCGTTTGAGTTAATTTGAAAGAATATGAGTTTAATTAAGAGTTTCTTCTGGTGGCAAAAATGCTTAAGGATGCATATAATTAAAAGAGCAAATGCTTAAGCAATAGAATGAGTGAAAGAGCGAATAATTTTAGAGACTATTTGAAAGAGAAATGCTCAAACGCTTCAGAAAAGGATTTCTGTTTCAGAAAATTTCAATAAATAATGTGTTAATATGGACATTTCTTTACCTCCTTGAAAAATTTTATATTTTTTGGGTAGAAATTATTTTTATTTCCTCCTAAAAGCGTGCTTCCACATTACAGCACTTTAGGCTTATAGTCAATTTATTTTATCAAAAATATATATAACAACCCTGCATATGCGTGCTCTAATATCATAACTAGTTGCGTACAACTTTGCCTGTGTTGAATTATTGTCAGCGTTTTTCAATATCGTCAACTTTTCACATATGAAATACACAGTCTAATGTATACTTTTAGGCGTTTAACCACCACTAATCTTAACTATAATAATAAATTGTTTTAGAAAATGTATCTACGCTTATTTTCTGGCTAATAATGGAGACACAAAAAATACATTCTTTGGTTTTAAAAATTTACATGTAACTTTTGCAGTAAAAAGACTTTTATTATTTTCAAGGACTAAAACTAGCAACAGTCATATAGTGTATTTAGCAAGCATTTTTGTAAGTCTACATGGCAACATAGTATACTATTTAGAAGCTTTAAGACGACATCGATTGATTTGAAGCAAGCTAAATGTAGTTTATTGTATTGTTGTTATGCTTACTGTTTTCTAATTTTAAGACACCTAACCTCATATACTTTAGTCCCTGACATTATACTTACAAATATATATATATGTATATGCTAACATATTAACAAACGTGTTCGACAAAGCTTTCTTTTACACTTAAGAAACTTGTTTCGGATTTAATGACATGCCACAAAGATTAGAAATGCGAATTTACGAAATCGATGCAAATGTAACGCGTATGAGACACATACTTGTATGAAAGCCCAGCTGCAAATGCAGTTGCCTTCAATGGTATTTTGTAAAAAAATAACTTTTGTATAAGCAAATATTAGACATTCAACTAAACGATATTAACAAAAAGAAAAGAATATACTAGACAACTAAAATATCAGTAAAAATAATAATAATACACAATCAGATCAATGCATGCGCTCAAAAATGCCTGCGAATATATGTAGCAGCTCAGCAGCGTTGGCGTTACGGCACATACCAAGCGTCAGCGTCAGCGTTCGTTTATACAGTTCTTCGTTCGTTCGTCGCATTCGTCAGTACAGTTTGAATTCAGTGTATATCATCAATATCATCATTAACATTCAATCACTTGATAATACTCGTTAAACTGGTGTACCCTGAGGCGCCGTTGCTGCCACCAGCACTGCCGCCACCCACCCGACAACGGCCGCAACAACAGACTTGGCGTAGCACTTCCAGCACACCGTTGCCATCAAAGTCATCCATGCTATTCATGAACACACCTGATGTGAGGTCCTCCTCGGTGCGCGTGCCCACGAACGCCTTCAGATCCGATATCGGGAAACCATCACGATAATAACACTTGATCGTATCGTAGGCATCCATGATGACCGAGATGAACAGCGACAGCACGACGTAGATGTACAGCGAGATGAAGGAGTACAGGTAGATTTGACAGAACCACCACAGCCAATCGGCCTTGGACGAGAGCGTAGCGAAGGTGGCGAACATATCGTCACCGTTAATTAACGAGAACAGACACTCCGAGGTTGTGGCAAGCGAACGGAACTTCATGTGGTATGGACCGAGTATAAGCCAGCCGCAGAAGGTGAAGCCGGCGTAGATGAGCAGCGCTGCGAGTAGGAAGCGCAGTATCTTGGGCGCGGCACGCTTCAACGTCAGTATGACCACGTTGTAGGTCTTGAAGAAGCCCAGGTAGCGCAACACGCCGAACCACACAAGTAGATTGCCCACGCCCAGAAAGAGCGAACAGGTGTCCCACTGATCAACGACAAGGAATTTCCGTTCGATCTGCTCTTTCAGTGACGAACCGATTATGAGCAGCAAATCGTTGATAATGATCATCACATACCTGGAAACAAAAGAAATTATTACGAGCGCTTATTTACTTGCCACACGGGGCACTCACCAAAAGTTTACAAACTCCATGCGCCCCTCGAAGCTCAGCTCCTTGTTGAACTGCATGCGGAAAAATCTCACCGTCTGGCAGCGCAGCAAATAGGCCCGATAGAGCGCACGCGAGCACAGCGCGAACGACAGCAGGCACACCAACAACACCAGTATATTCAACATGCTACGCAAGGCCGCATCGAATTCCGCGCTCGAAATGAATTCAACATCACCTCTGCAGCGCAAACGCTGCGCATCCGCATCGAGCGACAGCAACATTTGGCCATCGTGATCGCGATTGTCGAAGAAAATCGTCACGTCGAACTTGAAACAATCGGGCGCCGACAGCGGACCACCATACGCCTTGAAATTCACCGTTTTAATGGCAAACACCAGCGACGCTTTCACCAGCGACGAAAAGCTCACCTCAACGCCGTTCTGCTTGAGGTAGGCCTGCACGCCGATCGTCGTCACATTCGGCGGCAAGTACAAACAGAACTCGGTTATGTCGGGATTGAAGATGTACGACTCATTGAAGCCGAATATGGTGCCCTCACGGTAGTTGTAGAGGCAGAGATGCAGCGGCGCCATCTCATTGTTTTCGGTCGGATAATCGTACGGGCCGATGGAGCGACTGATATTGGCATAACCGCGCACCGCATAGTCAATGGTGTCATAGAAATCGGATTTCTCATACAACGCGAACGGACCCACCGACGGTGGATAGGACTCCACTTCGCGCGAAGAGTCCCAACCGCGCAGAAAGAGATGCGAGAAGGCGATGCGATTATCCCAGGTGTAGTTGATGTGATTGTAGCGCGAATGCGCGAACAGACACAGCTGCATCGTCACCAAGATGATCTTCACCACCTGAAAGGGATAAGGGAAAAGTTTATTAATAACACTTATATTATTATTATTTGAAAGACAGACTTGGCGACTTGATAGTCTGACGTCATTGAAGTTCTTAAAGACATTAAAAAAAAAAACATCAAAAATGGATTCATAAATTTTTTGTTCACTATTCGTAAAGTGAGTATATGGAGGTCTAAGGTATCGTATGAGACGGATTTTCAGCTCATTTAATTGATCTGTGAACACTTTTCATTCAATTAAATCGTTTAATTGCCTTGTTTCTAAAAAATTATATATATGTGTGTATGTATGTACATATGCATATGTGATTTTTATGTATGAATGCATCACTGTGAACGCAAATAATTTGTGTGACACCTACGACATTCGGAATGAATAATTCGCTAATGTTTGTTGGATCCATAAATATACTAAAGTCATAACATGTACATAGTACCTATAAATAAAATATTGAAAATTAATACAAATAAATCAAATATTTTAATCGAAAAATCGTATAATTTCAGGAAAAGACAAAATGACATCAAAATTTAGGAAACATATATCATGACTTATGCCCTACTATCCACTATATCAAATACAATACGATTTTCCAGCAATTTGGCTTTTAATTACTTAAGCTTTAGATAAACTGGCATCGATGACAAATGGCTGTGTCGTCAATAATAAATGCGATCGTTGAAAAAAAAAAAATTAAAAATAAACCAATGAAGTATAAATAAACATAAATGCATGAATGTATTTATTTAATTTATGGTTTCTAGGTTATAAACATAAACAAAATTCATATATCTCAATCGAAAAGACATAAATTCGATTATATCGAGTCGTAATACCAACTATGATACATTATCTATATTAATTTAAAATATTTAAGGCATTGGAAAATTACCTGCAAGTAATTGAAACTATCTGCAATACATTTTTAGGGAAAATTACTTGGAGTACAGCGAAGATAATATAAAATATCTGATTGTTAAACTGAAATTAATTATATTTATTTCCAATTATGATGATTCATATGCGTACATATTCATACAAGCGGGTGCATGTTAGTAATTCGCTAAAAATAACGATGAAAGCATTTTATTTAACTAATTAGTTAACATAAACCCTGAGACTATTGTCTGACTGCCAAACAAAGTTTGGGAAAACTTTAGTATACCGTCCCACGATTTCGGGGTTAAAATAGATATGGGCGGATAGAGGGGGATCTCCAGATCACGAATATATATAATTATTGCCGCCGCAAACTTATAGTTTCTGAGTTATTTGCAATTTAAGATTTAAAATTAACAATTTTCAACACGTTATTTCTCACTGTATATTGAATTGTTCACATATATTTTGCACTTTAAATATATTTACACTTCATTAATTTGTTTCTACATATTTATTTTTAACAAATTATATCAAAATTTGCTGTAAATAAACATTTAATTTTATGCACAATTCTGTTTATTTGTAAAATAACAAAACGGTTGCAAAATGACAGAACATAAGTGTTGCCACATGCATCGATTAAAAATAATCAAAATGAATAAAATTCCCAAAATGAAGAAAACAAATACCCAATAAATAGTTATTAAGTAAACATTCTAACTACAAAAAATACCAAGGTTTCAAAATTTATAAGTACTTCAAAAAAATAACCCTGGTCGAGCCAACACCGGGGATTATCAAAGAGGTGGAATAACAAGTTCTTCCGCGTAGAACTACTTTCTGCAGAGGCGGCCTTCGGCCGCGCTTCAAAAAAATAACCCTGGTCGAGCCAACACCGGGAGTTATCAAAGAGGTGGAATAACAAGTTCTTCCGCGTAGAACTACTTTCTGCAGAGGCGGCCTTCGGCCGCGCTTCAAAAAAATAACCCTGGTCGAACCAACACCGGATATTATCAAAATATGGGAAATAATAAAATAATTTACATTACACATTACATGCATTATGTTTATTGTATTTGGGGTATAATCTTTCTTTTTCATTATTGTGATTCTTATAATTCGTTTACAAAATATGTGATATGGTAACACCTATTTTGTGTCAGAATGCAACCCTTTTTTATTGTAAAAATAAACAAAATTGTGCAAAAAGTAAAATACTTATTTACAGCATATTTTAATATAATTAGTTAAAAATAAATATTTATAAACAAATGTGTGAAGTGTAAATATATTTAAAGTGCAAAATATATGTGGAAAATTCAATATACAGTGAGAAATAACGAGTTAAAAATTGTTAATTTTAAATCTTAAATTGCAAATAACTCAGAAACTATAAGTTTGCGGCGGCAATAATTATATATATTCGTGATCTGGAGATCCTCCTCTATCCGCCCATATCCATTTTAACCCCGAAATCGTGGGACGGTATACTAAAGCCGACCCCAAAGTTTAATGAAGTACTTGTTAGTTGACAATAAATAAATAGAAGAGCTAAAGATAAGCAAAATGCGCATGTAACTGTTAAATTATGTACAT
Organism: Zeugodacus cucurbitae; assembly: GCF_028554725.1. NCBI lineage: Eukaryota > Metazoa > Arthropoda > Insecta > Diptera > Tephritidae > Zeugodacus > Zeugodacus cucurbitae. The sequence continues at coordinate 1,048,845 of NC_071669.1, read as the reverse complement.
AAACCCAAACTTAAGCTCTTTGTAAAAAGTCTACTTTTAATGCGAGACATTATTTTTGTAGAAATTCAGCGCTGACCAGCAAAACAACGAAAATTCTGTGCACAAACACATTTACTAACGAAAGAAAAACAAAATGTGACCGCAATCGCTTTTGTAGACAGACATACATGCATTTCAGTTCGCCTTGTAGTGGGTTGTACGCTAGCATTTAGTCGCATTTGACTCAGAAAGATAATGAACGAAACAGACTCTGCATACAGTTCACGTTTGCGATCGCCATTGCCTGCGTCGCATGCTTAAAAGTCATTTAGATTAGAAGTGATATAAATATTTGCTCATATTTTTAGATTACATATTTACAATTTGATAAGACTTAATACTTTCTTGAATATATGGGCTCCGTATGCATCACATGGCATTAAACAGTGATCACTTATTTAGTTGGTACAAATAGTTTCGAGATTGCTTCGAGGTTAATTAGTTAATTTGCTGGAAAAAGCCTAGAAAACGCATATAATACTCTGTTGTTGTTCGACTGCAATTTGTTTAACAAGTTTTTACATGTTAAAAATTATGTACGTATGTATGTATGTAAGCAGCGCTAACGCTGAGTCATTCACAGGTGCAAATTATTTAGCTCAAGCTTAAGCAGACACATGTATGTACATAAATGCTTAGCATTATTTAGTGTTTACTAAAATTATTAACGTATTTAAATGGGTTGATTATTCATGAGCTGACAAATTCATTTAGCACAGTCGCGCAGTGCTAGACCGAAAATTTGTAATTGAAAAATTTGTGAAAACTAAAAAAAAATATTATTTGAAACGTATTATCTTATCGAGGGATTCTACGGAAAAAGATGACCCCAACTCAGTTGGTTCTAAGAAACCGTAAAGGAGCCGGATTGTTATTCCAACTAAAACAGGGAATATTGAAATAAATTATTGAAATAAACATAAAAATACAGATTTGTGGAACACTTTTTTTAGCTAATAGGTTATGTTTATGTTTAATATTTTTATTTTTTTGCATTTTTCATTTGCATGTAGCTTTGCAATAATTGTAGGCGTATATCTTGTCATCAGTTTCGTGCTCTTTCGTTTAAAAAATACTATTTTCCCTTATCAATTACCTTCACGCAGCAAATAAAAAGCGCTTTTCAAACTAATTTGCAAACCAAAAGCGAGACTGTTGGTTTCAGTTGCATTGAACGGCTTGTTTTCACAATGAATTTAGATACATACATACATACATACGTATAATTTACAAGCTTGTACAACTTGCAGTTCAAAAATTTTGTGTTGTATTGCTTGTGTCATCATTTGCATTCAGCGAACGTATGAACATGTTTATATAATTTCTGTACATACATACGAACATTTAAATGTATGTATGTACCTCCATGTAATCATTTGTAAATTTGTTTGTTGATATGCATATTGAGACAAAGTGATGCTTTAAGCGCTTGTTTTATTATCACATCGCATTTGCAGCCGCACAAATAATTACATGACGACAATTGAACAATGTGATTGTATTTAGGGAAAAGTTCCACTTTGCAAGGTGTGTGGAGCGCATGAAGTCACACCAGTAATCCAGACTTATTTTTATTGTGCATGTACTGCAAGCAAGCGTTTTAATAGAACAAGGGCAACAAGAAAGCAATTAACGAGTGCAGTGTATACATATTTACACATCGTGTCAATAAACCGAAAGAAAAAAATAAAAATATTATTGTATGCGCATTGAAATATTAAAATTAAACGCTGAGTATTTTGTTAAAAATATGTATGAATGAGCGTTGGTACAAGAGTCTTTAACTAGTAATCAGCAGCAGCAATGGTTGACGGAATATGGGAAAAAACGTTTAACAATAGAATGCAAGCATATCGAAAGGGTTTTTGTTATCTTCATCAAGCTATTTTACATTTTTTTTTGTACACAATGAATTCTTCGTTTTAGTTTAGTGAGCTTTTTTGTAAACCCAGCAACGAAATATTTATCAATTAGTACAAATTTTATACGCATATTCGATAAGCATTTCCTGCGTACAAATATGTATACAAAAGTGAAAGCAAACTCATGATGTATTAACTTCAATGTAACATTTAATAATGTATTAATTAATATACAAATGACTCAATCAATATAGGGGATATTTATTTGAAAGCATATTAGCTATTATTTAAGGGGGTGTTTTTTTTACAAATTATTTGTAAGGAATTACTGTGATTGTGCTTATTACTGCTTAAGAATAGCATTTTCGTTGCTCGTGCACTGTTTTTCAATTAAAAAAAGCATTTTGTTACCATTTTCACTTCCATGCTTATTACTCAACACGGATACGCACTCTTGACTTAATTAAAACTTTTAGCTTTTTACAACAAAGTAGCATAAACGAAATTGACTCACCTGTACTACGAATTTGTACGGGAACTTGCGACGTGCATGCCACTTCTCGATCGGATTCATGAAAAAGAATTGCAATTTTCTACGCATTCTCTCCTCGTTGTAAGCGGCCATTGGCGAAGCACCTTCCGCGTTGTTGGAGCCTGAAGGTTGTTCACTGCCATTCTGTTCAGCACCACCGTATTGTGTTGTGGAAGGCGCGAAAACATTTGGTCGCTCATTTTCGATATTTATGCCACCAACTGTCGCCGCCGTTGACCTTGGCTGATTTCTGTGATATTCATCATCACTTTCACAACGCGAATTTTCACCGCTGCTATTTTCACCCCTACTCACTCCACCAGCAGCGCCTGTAACATGGTCTAGCTGCTGATCTACGTTGCTGTTACGCAGCGTTGCGTCATAGAGATTTGGTTGGGGCTGTTCTTGTATGGGTAGTTGTTGGGGAGCAGCTGACGCTGTTGCTCCACCGTAACTCTGCATCTCAATGCACTGCAAGAGTGTTTGCCTTGAGGTGGGGTTTGGGGATTTTTTCTTTTGCACTCACTCGTAGCAAAAGAAAAATCACCAAAGTGTTTTTTTGAGTGCTTGTTTACAATCGTCACTTGTTCGTTTGGGAATATTTTTTCACTTCCGTACGCGTTCGAATAACTTTATCAACTAAATTGCGAAATCAATGAAAATTTAGCGAGTGCTCGACGTTGTTTTTTGGAGAAGCAGCAGTAATCAGCCGTTTTTACGTATCTTCTATTTTTCTGCCTTTGTGTTTTGATATGCGAGATAGATTATTTTCAAGATCTGGGTGCGGAGAAGGGAAATATATTCGAAAAAATGACAGTTCTCTGTGACTTCGAAAAAATGACATTTTGTTCGAATATCTGCACTATAGGGTGTTACATATTTCTAATAAATTTCGATATCTGCTGTATTGAAAAGTGTTTCCAGCTTATTTTTTACTAGTGCACCACAGATGTCGCCGTATTCAGTAGATGCAGATTTTGTTTTGTCAAACGTCAACACGGAAGCGGCTTGACATTGTCGCAAATCATTCTTCCGCTCAGCAATTTTTCTATTAATTGTTGAAAATTCAGTGAAATTCCATTTGTAAAACAGAAATAGTTACATCATTGTATTAATATTGGTGAAAAGTTAAAATCTGTGTTAGTAAAAGTGTGTATCAATAAAATGCGCAACGAAATGCAATCACTAATGTTCTCTGGCCTTTTGTGGTCAACTAGCGACCCAAAAGCGACGGTGAGGCTTAATCAACAAATATTTACAATACTAGAGGTTCCCGATCGGAACAAAAGTGTGCGTTTACATTAATGTGTCTTTTATAAAGCGAATATCGGCGAATATTGCTGGAAATAATCTGCTGTAGTGAGAGTTCGAAATGAAGGAGGTGCTCCGTCAAAACATTTGCGCAGAGGGTACTCCCCACATTTACACACGTAGCTGAAAACAATTCAAGTTTAACGGTAAGTAATATTACAACATTATCATGTAAATTGAAAATAATCAGCTGAATGTAATAAGCTTTATTAATTAGATTTAAGGTTAAGTAGAATTGTACAGACGTACATATACACGCATCGTAACTCATGATATCTAAACTTCACAAACCTGTGCGAAAAACTTTGATCGTTGATGAATACCACGCGAAATTCTTTTCACCTCTCAGCCATTGGTGTGTGCCGCGCAAAACCTGATATTTTACCCCGAGGCTGATATCCAAAACATATGCTATTTGTCTAGGGCAACAGTAAATTCTTGTCAAATTGTGATCTGCAGACAAACAATCATTAATCGTTTGACTAATGCTACGCAGTAAGCTAACAAATTTGCATATTTTTGCAACACTTTCCTCTACTCGCCAGCAGCGTGTGTATATCTGACACAGCAGGATGTAATGTAAATGCATGGCAAATTGATGTTCATACATATTTATTTATGCTGTATTTTTGTATTTTTTTTTTTGTTGAAATTAATGTAATTTAGTTAGCAGCAGCACTTTAGTCCAAATTTTGTTTACAATCATACTGCTCTTCGGCGGTGTTAATATATATGATGATGATGTGCTGAAATGGCAATCTATGTGCCACCGAATTTGTGGTAAAAATAGGCTGTTAAGCTTTGGTGACACATATTTTATGAATATTTTAATAAAATTCAGTGAAAAATAGTTCTTCTAATTTTGGCGTATTTGTCGTATCTTTTGTAATTTCTCTTTCGTTTCACAACAACCATAAAACTATTTGACATTTGATACTTCTAGCTTTTGTATTACGATTAACATTCAGCTTTTAGAATATCAGTGTTAAGATAGCACTTGTCATTCTTCGGCTACCCCTCTCCCTACCCCTCTCCCTACCAGTATTAATCCACAGTCTTTATCTGTTTTTTGGCTTTTATGTGATCTGCTCTTTGTGTTTGGATCGCTCGGCTATCATTTTTTCATAAGAACTATATAATGTGGCTTGCGTTTAACAGTTAATGAGCATAAATTTAGATAGAAAAAATATTTCGAATTTGCAATTGGTGTTAATATATTTTGTTAATAAATTAAATAAAAAAAATCAAGTTAGTATGAAATTAGACCAAAATCTGTTGAAAGTGAAATTGTGTGATTAAGGGGCAAACCTAGTGTAATGGCATAAAAAACAGGTGATTTTTGGCATGTTATATAAAAAAAAAATACTTTATCAATTATTTCAAAATTTTAAGAATATATTTATACATGTTTCAAGAATTAACAGTAAAATTTTTGAAGAAAAAAATTAAATACTTCTTAAGTTATAGTCGCGAAAAAAGGTCCTTCACTGCTGCACTGATTCCGGCCTTCTCCGTGGATGACATCTAAAAAAAAAACTAGATAATATTGTCTATAAAAAAATCAAAAATTGACAATATGGCGGCGTTTTAAAAAAAATAGTCGAAATTTACCCCAAATTTTGGTTGTTTTTGGTTTGTCAAAATTCGATTTTTTGATCAGATCAAAAATCGATAGGTCATTTTATGGAGAACTATATATAAAACATGTAAAAAAAATTCGATAGTGATCATTTGTTTTTGAGTAATCATTGCAGCAAATTCGGAAAATGTTGTTTCGAGAAAAACGCGTTTAAAGATAAAATGATCGTTTTCACTGTTACCAAGCGGCTGCTCTTTAACTCAAAGACTATTTGAGATATCGATTTGAAATTTTAATATGTTACTTTTAAAGGTGTAATCTACCAAAATATGAAACAAACAAACAATTGATTTTTTTGAAATTTCACACTAGGTGTGCCCCTTAAAAGTTAGCTATGACTATTATGAATTAAATTTAAAAAAAAAATAGTAAAAAATACGAATAAAATAAAAAAATATATTTTTATAAGATATACATGGATTTAAAAGTCTATTTAGTCTATTTCAAAAATTAACTGAACTGATATAAGTTCCCTAGCAAGGTGCTAACCAAACTCATTCTAAATCAAATATTTTCAATTATAGAAATGTAACAAAAGATATTGCTGCATTGACATTTATAACAAAAAATTATAATAACAACAACAAGAAAGCATAATTTTTCACACCTCTTTAAATAACCACTGCTAGCCCATCTGTTATACCCAAAAACTCTTTGTACTCACGCACATCCTGCGGATATTCTACTTTACACACAACTCTCCCCTCTTTAGTGATTATGAAAAATTGTTTTTTAATACTTTTCAACAAATACTCAGCACTCAAATAGGAGGCAAAACAATGAATTGATAATTGAAAGCGCGCACGGTTCAATGTCTCCTTGGAAACGCTCAATGATTCGTCACATTCCATGAATGCATAACACAATTATTTAGATCGCCTCACACACGCGCACACAGTTTTTATGCTTGCGCACAATGAATAGGTGCTTAAGCACCAGCCTCATGAACAATGCGCGACACCAAAGCCTCCCGATTGCCCGCGATGGCAGCAGGCACACCGGCGATTCTGTTGTGTTGTGACAGGCGTGTAATTTCATTTATTGCATTTTTTCAATAAACACGTTTCCCAACGAGAATGAGAATTCACATATAAAAACAACAATAACTAATTCTGAGCTCCTCAACCCCAACCTCAACACCGCTAACCGCATGAAAATCACGCACAACACCGAAAAACAGAAAAAAGGCACCAAATGATAAGCAACAATAACAACAAAAGGCAGGAATAGAAAAGATGAATTTATTGAGGACTGAGGAGGAAGAGAACTTGCGGTAAAGGTGTCTATATAAAGACGATAAAAGAACAGTTGGCTGACGATGACGTTGACGACCTTTCTACCTTTTCCAACACTGCCACACCACCACCGCCGTGTCTTCACAAGTACCTGCAGCCAGACAATGCGAGAACAGCGACCTTAGACAGTTGGAGTTGTTGTTTTTGGCTCGCTATAAGTGTGTGTATGTGTGTGAGATACCAAAAACCGCATTTTACCGAAAGAACAAATGACTCCAAATCAATCAAGTCGTGCCCATTGTTCGTCGGTGCCTTCCTCTGCCACGGCCATCATAGCAGAAATGTTTAGGATTTGGTAAAGGCACAACAACGAGATTTTCAATAATAAAGGCAATAGAAGAAAGCAGAGAAATAATAATAATAAAAAAAAACAAATCACCACAACAGTAAATTTGGAATGCATGTTGTGTTGAGATTGAGGAAGCAATCAGATAACCATCAATTCGGTTTGGCCGGCAGAGGTCTCATTCATTCTACACTTCACTATCTACGTGTGTTTGTGTGCATCTGTCAAATGGCCATGCATTTCAGCTTTATTAGGCGCAATAATGTGATTATTGTTGTTTTCTTTCTATATTTTGTTATCTAATTTTCTCGAGAAATTCCAAACTGTCACTCGCTTGACAATCGCCCGAATATTGCTCTCAACAATTTGTGACAAATGACGGCTACATTTTTGGAATTCTCAATCGATGCGTCGGCCGTCGTCCGCCCGTCGCGATAAACGCTGACACTCGCGTCGTATTGTCGCGATACCGAGAAAGGTACTTGATATGGGGCGCGTCCGACGTGTCACTAACCGGTCGTTTAGATACTCGTAGGTGAGTTTGGTGCTTTCATTAATGACGATTTAATTTAATTGCTTCCTGAAAATGCAGTAAAAGATTACCACAAGTGTCTTTTGGAGAACGCAGTGGCATAATGAGTGCTATGAGTGCTTATGTGGGTAGTTAGATGGGAGCAGTGACGAAGCTTAAGTGCTCATAAAAATGCGTAATTCTGGCTAAATTCTAAGCTATTAGCGCTAGTAAATATTAGTGTTTATGTTGTTAAACATGTTTTGGTGTGCGTTTTTGGTATTAAAAGTGAAATCGATATTTTTGAGAGAAATTTGTAGCTGTAAAGTTTTAATTACTAGTTTTATTAGATGATAAAAATGGAGTATCTAACAAAGATATTTCCACTAAAAAAAGTTGAGTCAGCGAGTTTTATTGTTGTTATAAATATGTTTTATCAAATTCACATGATCCTCCACATTAAAAGTTCCTTTAGGCCGCATAAAGTCAGCTTGTATGGCACCTTCTTTCTATAAGAGTGTACAGCTACTGGCATACGCCGATGATATCGATATCATTGGAAACAACACCCGCGCCGTTAATTCTGCTTTTTCCAGACTGGATAAGGAAGCGAAGCGAATGGGTCCGGTGGTGAACGAGGACAAGACGAAATATCTCCTGCCATCAAACAAACAGTCAGCGCATTCGCGTCTTGGCTTCCACGTCACTGTTGACAGTCATAACTTTGAAGTTGTAGATAATTTCGTATACCTTTGGCACCAGCATTAACACCGATAATAATATCAGCCTTGAAATCCAATGCAGAATCACTCTTGCCAACAGGTGCTACTATGGACTGAGTAGGCAATTGAAATGTTAAGTCCTCTCTCGACGAACAAAAACCAAACTCTACAAGTCTCTCATCATTCCGGTCCTACTCTATGGCGAAGAATCGTGGACGGTGTCAACATCCGATGAGACGGCACTAAGAGTTTTCGAGAGAAAGGTTTTGCGGAAGATTTATAGTCCCTTAAACATTGGCAACGACGAATACTGCAGACGATGGAACGATGAGCTGTATGTGGTATTCGGCAACATAGACATAGTCCAGCGAATAAAAAGACAGCGGCGAACGGTCATGTTGTTCGAATGGATGAAAGTGCTCCAGCTCTGAAAGTATTCGATGCAGTACCCGCTTGTGAAAGCCGAGGAAGAGGGAGACCTCCACTCCGATGGAAGGACCAGGTGGAGAGGGACCTGGCTTCGCTTGGTATAACCAATTGGCGCCAAACTGCCAGAAGGAGAGACGGGTGGCGCGCTATTGTGGACTCGGCTATAACCGCGTAAGCGGTGTCTACGCCAGTCAAGAAGAAGAAGATAGCACCTTCTAAGTTCACAGCAATTTGCAAAATGCTGCACTATTTTCAACTGCAACACCCATGTGTTTATAAGGCACACACATTCCATGCGTTCAAGTTGCTCGTCATATGTGTCGGCTGCGCAAGTACGTGGAAAAGGTCGCTGCCACAGCCGCAACGGCATTGATTGCGAATATCCAACGCAAAAAAAAAAAACAAGAAACAAAAAATGAAGAGCAAAACAGCAGAAATCACAAACAACAAGCAGCAGGCCACAAAGAAGCGGAAGGTGGAAGGAAGGACGTTGCCTGTAATGGCACAGCATTTGCGCATGCGCACGCGCACATTCCAGTGCAACACTTGCAAACATTCCGGCCACTACTAAAATTAAAAACAAAAACACTCAAAAATGCGCAAAAACAATTCTGAATAAAAAGTGCTGCAGCTGGTTGCTGTTGTTGTTGTAATTGTTGTTGCTGTCGCTGCTGCTGTATACTTATCAATTTTTTTAATAACAATTTTCATCGACAACAAAAGACGGCAATAAAACAGCGATAAACAACAACAATAACAAAAAAGGAAACTTGAGAGAGTGAGAGAGAGAGAGAGAGAGAGAAGAGAGAGAGTTGAAGTCAAGGAAATAAACAAGCGCAGAACGGTGGCCGCCAAGATTCGAAAGCATAAGCAATGTAATTTTACAGTCGCCCAGCGATAACAGCAACAACACAACAGTCGCAGCAGCAGCAAGAGCAACAAATACCTACAAATACACACACATGTTGTTGTTGCCGCCGCAACGCCATCAAGTCGCGAGTCAACTTAGTCACATAGCGCGCTTTGAAAGCGGTGTGCGACAGTTCAATGGCCAAAATGCCAACAACAGCACCAGCATCACAAGCCTCAGTATTCGCGCTCGCTGTCTTCGCTATTGCTCGCCGTCTGTGCGCACTCGTATTTTGCCCGCAACAAAGTGTAGCCTTCGCCTTCCTGGCGTTGCGTGTGTTGCTTTTATTGTTGCCTCGATTTCGCTGCTGCTCCTGCGCACACAAAAGGCCAAGCCAAAATGCAGTTGCAACGCAGTCAACAACAACAACGAAGGCAAGCGATAGGTGCAGCTGTAGCAACGCAGCAACAACAACACAAAACTGGCCTGCAATTCATTTCAGCGCATTTTATGCCACTCAACGCAGCAATGCAGCATTTCACCCTAGAGCCATGCGCTCTGCGCGCGCCAGGCGTTCGCAAACTTGACTCTGCTCTCTGCCAAGCTGTGGGCTTCAGTGATTATGCTGCTGAGATCTCAACCATGTATTTATGGAACTTTGGGTGGATGACGTTTTGAGATCTTCTAAAGGATTATGCTATTTTTATAAAAGAAACATTCGGTCCTGAGCCAAGAAGATTTTTCGCTTCGCCTGAAAACACTTCAATAGGGTGCTCTACCATACCGAAGTAACTCTTCCTTTCCTTTCTTTGTTATTTCCATAAAACAGTTTGTGCAACCCCATTCACCTTCTGCTCCTACACCGCCTCCAGCCGCCATAAAGACATAACATTTTTCTTCTGCTTACACTTACATGCGCTCATCCACTGTGTGTTCGCTGTCTCTGCGGTCGTTTGTAGTGTCTTCGCTGCATTTTATTGCCAAAGCAACCAAAGCAAGTCGAGAATTCACTCGCTCGCCTGCCAAGGAATCTCCAGGGACAGCAGGCGAGGCGGCGCGCCGTTTGTCGTTCGCCGTCTAGCGGCTGCCAGCAACTGCTGTTGCTCACTTTGGAGCCTGCGTCCATTTCGGTTAACTTGCCATATTTTTTAATGCCAATAATTACATGCAATTATTGTTATTATTGCAATATTATTTTTATACGACCATCAGCTTATTGTTATTTTTTAATTTTGCTCGTTAGAATTCATGTTTTGCGCACCTTAAAGGAATGTCGCTGCACCACCAATGGCCCACACCTTGGCCGTCGGTGTCTCGGTGTGCAGCTGCAGAACTTCTCATTAGAACTTTCATTGGCTCTGTTGATCGAGCGTGTTTGTGTGCGTATTCGGCACATTAAGCTACATTCGTGTTGGCGATGTGCGCTTTTGGTGCGGTGTTTACGGTCTCTTAAGAGTCAAACAGCGTGAAAATGTGTTTCTCGAATTTCAAGCGGAGAAATGGCTATTGGTTCGACTGTTATGCCACGGAGAAGGTGTGCATGTATGTAAACTGTGGCAAATAGCCTGTTGCAACATTCAAATAAACTCAATCTAAATGATTCCATTAAACTACTCTGAGTGGACCGCCCACAACAGTTCAGGTGAAGAAGAAGAATAGAGCTTAATATGGGTAATTAGTAAATTTAATGGGGTTTATTACAATAAAATTATAATCGAGGGTAAAATTAATAAAAAATTATCTAAAAAACAAGTAAGGAAAGGCTAAGTTCGGGTGCAACTGAACATTTTATACTCTCGCAATTTATTGCTTTTTTTATTAAGATAACACACAATTTGACCCATGTATTTGGTATAAAGTCCAATAGAAAAACGAAAATCATCATATATGGTATATGAGGGCTGAGGTAATGCCTGAGCCGATTAAACTCATTTTCAACACCAACATACATTATATCTAAGATTATATGCTCATTTAATTTGGCTAAGATATTTCATATATTAACTGGTTTATAAGCTATTAAGCCCTTCGTATTTTTGAAAATCCTATAATTAGCTATATGAGAGCTCGGGGAAGTTATGATTTGATTTTAACCATTTCTGATACAGAGACACACTATTAGAAGAAAAAGATTTTCTCTGTATTAAATTAAGATATCTGAGAGATTTACCCATATTTTCGTTGAAAAATTACCATAAGGCACTGAGTTCTTCATATGCGATATTCGGGGCTTTGAAAAGTTATAGTCCGATTTCGACAATTTTTTCACAAGCGATGCCACACATCATATACGGTATTCATGTAAACTTTTATTTCGCTATCTTCATTGGTTCCTAATGTATATCTTAAAAAGTAAAGGAATCAGATGGAGTTCAAAATTGAGTTGTATCGGAAGTTGTCGCAGTTGTGAACCGATTTCATCCATTTTCCACACGTGTCATCAGGGTGTCAAAAAAAATATATATACCGAATTTCATTGAAATCTGTCGAGTAGTTCCTGAGATATGGTTTTTGACCCATAAGTGGGCGATGCCCATTTTCCATTTTGTAAAAAAAATCTGAGTTAAGCTTCCATCTGGTATTTCTTATGTAAAATTTAGTATCCTGACGTGTTTCGTTAGTGAGTTAACGCATTTTTAGTAATTTTCAACCTAACCTTTGTATGGGAGGCGGGCGTGGTTATTATCCGATTTCTTTCATTTTTGGACTGTATTAGGAAGTGGCTCAACAAACCACTGCAGAAAGCTTGGCTTATATAGCTCTATTGGTTTTTACTCAAGTTACAGCTGAAGGATAGACGGACGGACAGACATACATTCGGATTTTTAAGCTTTTAAAGTGTTTCTATTAGTCTTCGCAGTTTTAGAAAGCTCATATTCGCACTCGATGATACAATTAATGTAAAAAAATGAATAAAAGAGTTCATAAAGCAAACCTCGATCCTGCCAAGGAGTTTAGAGGTCCGTTAAAAATTACTGAAACTTCCAAACTGGCTTCGAAACTTCCAACTGAACTTCCAACTGAACTATCCCTGGAGCTCTTCATTAATCATTCATTAATCTCATTTTTTCATAGCAAAATTTACAATAACAATATCAATCCTTCAAAATTTTATATTAAATGAATTTATTGGCTCTGGCAACGCCAACAATATCAATCAATATCAATATCAATCGCCACCAAATTCCTGAAATTCAAAAACTTACAGTTGTTTGTTTAAGTCCTTGCTGCCAACGCTCATTAGTGCTGCCATAAATATAAGCCAATAAATTTGTAAATGCAAAAAGAAAACAAAAAATTTTATTTTACCATTTTATACAATAACTTCAGCGCGTTGGAGGCGCAATTAAAGGTCACAATCGTGGAGATGTCCATCAATTTGTCTCGTTAAAAGTATAAAACGCGCGTTAATCGTCACTGCCTAAACCATAAATAAAGACACAAACACACACACACACACACACACACATATCGATCGAAGTGAAGACTTACATTTATTGTATATTAAACGCTTGTAATTTGAGAAGCTTAAATGCGCGTTATAAATTGCGACGCCGAGCGCTCACGCAGCAGCTACAGTAAGCCACGCAGCGCTGACAGCAACCAGCGAAAATGACGCGCAGATGAACAGAAAAATGTTGAAAAGAATAATAAAATATTGAGAAAGGGGGGAACTCTGCAGAATGGTATAAATATAAATATGAAAATCCAATAAATCCGCGCTTATTTAATAATAATAAAAAATATGTTTAAGGCAGCATTTAAGCTCATAATATTGAGAAAGGGTTTTTAATGATGAAAGATACAGCAACAACAACCAGCCTACACCGGTAAGGATGTAAAAGAATGCCAATAAGAAATCAACAAAGCCGAGTTGTGGTGAGTGAGAGAGATTCCAGCGCCAAAGTTGTTGTTGTGATAAAACACACCGCTGTTGTTGTTGTTGCTGTTAGCAAAACAACACAAGGCCAGGCATAAGCTGAGCGCGAAAATTTACAGGAGCATAAAATTGCGACGGCCAAAGCAATGGTGGGTCATAAAAACTAGGCAACAACAACGAAAAGCAAAAAGGAAATGAAAAAGTTGAAATAGCAGAGAATGAGAGAGGGGTCTATGGTTGTCTAGGCATCAACGTGGCTGAATTATTTGAAGATATGCGAAACTCTTCCAATAAGATTTGTAATTTTGGCTTTGTGGATTACCGAATCAAAATCACTGCAGCAACAATAAGTTACAAAAACAACAATTATTTATGTGGATGACATATTGCAGCGACGTTTCGCGTGTGCCAAACCCGAATTAAATCGCCAACATTTTGCTTTATAGCATTGGCTTAAGTCGGCGCATCTAAGCCTCTGTTGCTGTGTTGTTGTTGTTGTGTTGTTGCACGAAAAATAGAATGCGCAAAATAAGTTTATAAAGTTCGTTGCAAAAATGCGAAAAATGCCAAAATGGTCCATTATGTGGCAGCAACATTTCAAAGCAGAAGACGCGCTGAGCAGAGAATGCTGCAATAAAGAGAGAGTGAGAGTATATGAATACTCATAGAGTTAATAATTTGCTACGTGAGTAAAAGAGCGAGCTATTTGAGTGGTGTAGCGTTATAATGGAGTGCTATTTTTGAGCTCAGTTTTATTAAGGTGGATATTAGTGTATTTGATATTAATTTTTGGAATTTTTATCATAATATTTTTTATGCGAATACTTTCGTAAAATAGTTGAATTTTTTCTACAAAGTTGCATTTTTCCCCCAGAAAACCTCGCTCAATTAATTATGTTGGCTACAAGTATATGAAAGGAGTTATTTTACATTTCAAGTTTAATTAGAGGTCTGTTCAAAAAATAACGGGAATTTTAATTTTTTGAGAAAAAATCTTAATTCATTCGACTAAATTAATGTTGTCGATTTTAAACTTGTTCCTATGCGATATTTATGCACTCATGCTAGCGCTGCTCCCAATCGTCGAAACACTTCTCAAACTCAATTCTTGGGGCAGATTTTGGTTCTTTCTGGTATGCCTGTAAAACGACGTCCTTTAAGGTTCTTTTTATTTTTGGAGATATGAAAAGGTACCACGGAATCATGTCTGGCGAATGTGGATGCTGGGGCATCGTCACAGTATTGTTTTTACCCAAGAGTTCACGAACGAAGGTAAAAGAATTCGCAGAGATCATTGCACAGATCGCAACTTTTAGAGGGTTTCTTCAAAGGGTAACCCTTTCTTTTTAACGAATACACTCCGAAACGTGTACTGCGTGTCTAACTCATTTGAAATTACTAATTTTTATTAACAAATACACTCACTCAAATGAAAAGTCCACAAGCTCATAAAGAAACCCAATAACCACTACAACTACACAAACAGCTAATACTTGCTTCAGTAACTGCTGAGCGCTGTTTTGAGCTCATTCACTGCTTCTCCGACTGTCATCTACAGCAAACTAGTGTGCCGCTCTCAGCCAGAGAGTTGGCTAAAAATCGATCCAATAACCACTACAACTACACAAACAGCTAATACTTGCTTCAGTAACTGCTGAGCGCTGTTTTGAGCTCATTCACTGCTTCTCCGACTGTCATCTACAGCAAACTAGTGTGCCGCTCTCAGCTAGAGAGTTGGCTAAAAATCGAGTACATTGCCGACTCTGCGACAGCTCAAGCAACAGTTGCGTGTCGGCTTTCGTGAGCAACAGAACGATTCTGCGGATTGTTTGAACGCGTTACTTTTTTTCTGGTCGGGTCTAGTGAACCGGTGTGGAAAGTAAAACAATAGAAAAAAAAACAAAGTGACATCAGTGTGGAAATTGTAAAAAATCGCGCATACAAACATACACCCAAATTTCTAGTTTGTTTTTATAGCTTTTTGCTGCTTAGTGCTTAACTTGAAGAAGCTCAGCGCACGCTGAGAGAAAAGAGTGTGGCAGCGAAAAGGTACATATAAAACTATGCGAAAAATTCACGAATTAAAGGAGAAGAAAATTTGCGAATAAGCGGTCAATTGAAAAGTGGCCATCTAAGGTACAAAACGGGTAGTGTGTGTGCCCCACAATAACAACAACAAATGAAAATAAAATTGCATGAGCAGCGATTTTCTTAGTTTTCTGATTAATATAAAAATATAAATAAATATTAAACAATTATCAATAAAATATATTTTTAATATAAATCACTGTAATAACGCTTACTGTATTCTTCAGAAATGTTTTTGTGACTAAAAGAGAAAGTACAACGAAATTGCTCCTTTAGGCGTTTAAAAACCTTAACGCTCGTATATTTACATTAATATTTCAATATTAGCTGCATGTGCCCTCTGAAATTCAATGCAAATTTAAGCCCCTTTGAAAGTGTGAAAAATCGAAATACATACATTAAGCTGCCATTAAAGTCGTTCAGCTCAAAATATTGATAAAATAAAAGTGCCACAAAATAAATAAAATATAGTGTTGCCATATAAAGCAAAATTTACTGCGCGCCATATAACGGCGCTTATGTCATTGCAACATACACAACTTAAGCATACAATTGCCGTTGCATTGCATTGCATACTCAAAAGTGCATAAATCAAAAGTGCATTAATACCTTCTATTCATGAGTCGATCCATATAAGTGTTCCAAGAAATTGCAAAACTTTTGATTTCTACAACAAAAAAGTGCTACGCTTATCGACCATTCAATAGTGTTGTCTATGGTGAGTGGAGCAAAGCGCCAAGTGATTGCAGCTGTGGCGAGAAGTTAACGGTATTTTTGCATGGATTATTGATTTCAAAGGTAGTTAAGTCGTAAATATTAAATTATATATGCTTTTACAACTATTTATAATGGTGTGGAATTGTGAAACATAATATTAAAGACTTAAGAAACGAACTTTATTGGATATAAAAGACTCAAGGCACGAACTTCGTTGGACATAAAAGACTTAAGGCCGAAACTTAATGAAAAATATACCTTGAGTGGTGCAATCATAAGTTAATTTACTTTCTGAGGACTTGGTTTTAGTCAAGGCTTCATATTTATGGTACTGAAGTACGTCAAACACATTAATAATTTTTTTTTTTAATTTACTAATTTTTGTTTTTGATATCCAAAGAAAAAAATCTCCACTTTTCGATTTCACTGTAAGCGAAAATGGGACATGGCTGTGCTATGCTCTGTTCTTACAGGTTTTCTTCATACATTTCTAAAGAATTATACGCACAAAGTGAATGTAATTAAGCGTCTTATAAATCTTTTTTCGGCTTCAAAGGAAACAAAAGATTTCGTTTTCCAATTTTTTAACGCTTACATACATACATACAAACAAACAACTATGCGTATTCTAATTAGCACTCGGCGGCAATTGTTAGGCTTATCGAAATACGAACACTCTTTCGGCACTATTAAGCCGGACAATGGACACCTCGCGCACATACATACACTCGTATGCATACGGTACTTATCTGTGTATGCGTAAAGCAGATAAATCAAATCAACAAAGCTGAATATATTTTTTCAAATTATTCTTTGGTATAAACATTTGTTTTCACTTCGCTGACACTATTCTAATTCAAATTAAAGTGCTTGCAAGCCAGCAGAGACGGACGGATGGACAGACGGTCGTACAACGGCAATCCGGTTCGAACATTTGTTCACTTTCGAATGTGACTTTCTTCGATGCGTGAAAAAAAAACAGAAATAGAAACAGAAAAAATAATAACAAATTCGAACGGAAAACAAAAGCCATGCAAAATAGAGAATAAGAAGAAACAAGTGACCGCCTGAAATTCTATTGCCTCCATAGCCATGGATAACAAAAAACCAAACACAAAGAGTGGCTTTATTTTCATAAGATTTCGAATCCGTTTGCTGTCTACTGTCTACGCTTTCAGGGGCTTTGCATTGCATATCTAGCTGCGACTGCTAGCTTTGTGTAGAGCCAAGTGATTGCAGCTGTGGCGAGAAGTTAACGGTATTTTTGCATGGATTATTGATTTCAAAGGTAGTTAAGTCGTAAATATTAAATTATATATGCTTTTACAACTATTTATAATGGTGTGGAATTGTGAAACATAATATTAAAGACTTAAGAAACGAACTTTATTGGATATAAAAGACTCAAGGCACGAACTTCGTTGGACATAAAAGACTTAAGGCCGAAACTTAATGAAAAATATACCTTGAGTGGTGCAATCATAAGTTAATTTACTTTCTGAGGACTTGGTTTTAGTCAAGGCTTCATATTTATGGTACTGAAGTACGTCAAACACATTAATAATTTTTTTTTTTAATTTACTAATTTTTGTTTTTGATATCCAAAGAAAAAAATCTCCACTTTTCGATTTCACTGTAAGCGAAAATGGGACATGGCTGTGCTATGCTCTGTTCTTACAGGTTTTCTTCATACATTTCTAAAGAATTATACGCACAAAGTGAATGTAATTAAGCGTCTTATAAATCTTTTTTCGGCTTCAAAGGAAACAAAAGATTTCGTTTTCCAATTTTTTAACGCTTACATACATACATACAAACAAACAACTATGCGTATTCTAATTAGCACTCGGCGGCAATTGTTAGGCTTATCGAAATACGAACACTCTTTCGGCACTATTAAGCCGGACAATGGACACCTCGCGCACATACATACACTCGTATGCATACGGTACTTATCTGTGTATGCGTAAAGCAGATAAATCAAATCAACAAAGCTGAATATATTTTTTCAAATTATTCTTTGGTATAAACATTTGTTTTCACTTCGCTGACACTATTCTAATTCAAATTAAAGTGCTTGCAAGCCAGCAGAGACGGACGGATGGACAGACGGTCGTACAACGGCAATCCGGTTCGAACATTTGTTCACTTTCGAATGTGACTTTCTTCGATGCGTGAAAAAAAAACAGAAATAGAAACAGAAAAAATAATAACAAATTCGAACGGAAAACAAAAGCCATGCAAAATAGAGAATAAGAAGAAACAAGTGACCGCCTGAAATTCTATTGCCTCCATAGCCATGGATAACAAAAAACCAAACACAAAGAGTGGCTTTATTTTCATAAGATTTCGAATCCGTTTGCTGTCTACTGTCTACGCTTTCAGGGGCTTTGCATTGCATATCTAGCTGCGACTGCTAGCTTTGTGTAGAGCCCGCTTTCGAATGGCACAATTCAACGATTGCAAGTATTTGGGTTAGCCCGGCCCACAGCAGTCAGCATCCAGCCAACAAACATAACTGAATATTCACGGTGGAACAAAAAAAAAATAGAGAACGCCAAAGTGGCTTAGGTAGTCTGCATTGGCGCCGTTGACCGTTATCAGCCAACCAACGCTGTGCTTTTATAGGCTTTAAGGGAAATCAAAGTATTATTGCCTTTAATTGTACAAATCAATAATTGTCAGTATGTATGTGTGTGTTTAAGCAGTTTATTTGCTTTTCTGCCAATTAAAATTCCATTTCTTTTGTTATTATTCGCCATTTGTTTTCGTTTCGTTTCGAACTGTCATAATCGATCTGTGAGCTGATATTTCACTAATAACTTGATTGGATTTGGTAATTAGTCTCGTGCACAGTCGCTTTGTTGTAATGAACCGCAGGCAATTAGTAAAAATATTGAAGTGAAATTTATAGCAGAGAGTCTGCAGCTTATTAAAGTATGAAGAAAGACTTCGAACTGTAGGAGTAACGCGATTTTGAGCAATGTTGAGCCATGTTGAGCTATATTGAGTCATGTTAAGCCATATTGAGCAATGCATTCATTAATTGAACTTTCAAGCTGCAGCCGCAAGCCAATTTCCACTTCTTAGTTGGCGTTAAACTCACTTGCTTAGCTCTTTAATTTATCTAAAGCCTCAATTATTGCCTTAAAATACAATATATGGAGACTTTTCCTTCAGTTTTTTGCCTGTAAGACTCTCAAGCGTTACAAGGCGTATATTTGTCAAGCAGCCAATAATTGCCGAGTGTGCGAAACCCTTCATCATATTCGCCTATGACGCATGCACTTTAATTAAATAAATTGCAGAAGATTTCGCACACGCAACAGCGATTCTTATGCACAAGCATACATATGCGATTGAGCAGTAGAAGCAGTATTTAAACACTTCCTCTGCAGTGGTTTACTAAATCCCTTTATTGTCTGCTGTGCATGACGCGCAATTTGCACATTAATTGCCACACAAAAGCGGCATTTCCGTTTTCAATTTGGTTGTTGTCGTTGTTGTTGTTATGTAAAACAAAAAACTTGCTTTTGAAGGATTTATGTGGAGCTGTTGCAGCTTTTTATAGAGACCAATTGGTGGTTAAAGCGCGCATCTTTACATTTATTGAAGTTTGTGTGTGGCAACTTCAGCAGCGAGTTCGTGTCTAAAGTCTTTTGTTTGCCAACCATATGATTTTATGACGAGTAATCAACTTCCGCTGAATTGGTTTCACCTTTGTTTTAGCATTTTTCATTAATTCTTTATATGAAAATCAGGTGGAAAGGATATATAGAAATTTTTATTTGATTCATGGATTAAATAGCAAGTGAATGCAACGATGAAAAGATTTGCTCAAAGTTTTAGGGACTTTCTAAAAAATTTGAATTCATTAAAAAAATTTATTGAAAAAAAAAATAATTTTTAATAATTATGCGTTTTAATAAAAAATTAAAAAAAAATATAATTAGTATCAATAAATAATTAATTTAATTAAATTTATTAATTACTCATATTTCTTTTTATAAAAAAATAAATATTTATTTTTATTCACTCTCGCAACAAAGTTGCTAAGAGAGGGTGAAGAGTGGAGTTCAAATCCGGATGTCTGTCTGTCCGTCCGTCTGTGCAAGTTTTTTGTATATATCTCGCAAACCAATAAAGCTATATAAACCAAACTTTCTGCAGTTAGCTTTTTCTTAATACAGTCCAAAAATGAAAGAAATCGCATAATAACCACGCCCACCCCCCATACAAAGGTTAGGTTGAAAATTAATAAAAGTGGATTAACTCACTAAAGAAAAACGTCAGAATCACTAAATTTCATAGAAGAAATGGCAGATGGAAGCTGCACTCAGATTTTTTTACAAAATGGAAAATGGGCGTGTCGTCGCCCACTTATGGGTCAAAAACCATATCTCAGGTACTACTCGACCGATTGCAATGAAACTTGGTTTGTAATAGTTTCCTTACATTCCAATGATATGTTGTGAAAATAGGCCAAATCTGTTCACAGCCACGCCTACTTCCTATATATCAGAACTTTGAAGACGATCTGAACCGTTTACTTTACAAAATATAAAGTAGGCACTAGTGAAGATATCGGTGCAGAACTAATTAAAATCGATTACCTTTACAGACACATTTATCTGTACATAAATACCCAGTTGCTCCAGTTTCTCTCCAAAATCAAAAAGTATGCCGACCTGAATACAAAATTATTGCATCACAGCTGAAAAATGTAATCAATTTTAATTTTATTTGAATAGAAAAAATCACTTGACAACTCACAAGCCAAATAAATTATTAAAAAAAAGTCAAAGCAAAATGTTAACTGCCGCACTTTTGCTTTACAAACGACGTTCATTAAAGCAGCATATGTAAGCATATATGTATGAGTGTGTGTCTGTCTGTAATCGCTCCAACATGTGTAGCTACTTGACATATGAGTCGCGAAAGCGCCCAAACAGAATGGCTTGAACACGAAAATTACTTGCAAATTACGACCATTCAACGCTCATAACTTTTAATACAAAGAAATACAAAAACACAAACAACAACAACACATATTTGTATAACGACAGCAGTACGCCGAGGCGAACAAAAGTAATTGTAAGTAATTGTGAGGGGGCATTAGACGACTACAATGACGCCGGCGAGACGTTGAGCCGCCAAGTCTTTTGCTGTGCCACTGCACCCTTCCATCACCCCACAGCACAAATATTTTGCGAATTGAAAGAAAATCTAATACAAAAAGCAGCCACTTGAGCGCAACGTGGAAAATGTGGGGAACACGTGTTGCTTGCCAAACTCAAAATGATTACAATTGCAAAGTACTTAGAAAAAAAAACAAATACAAAATAAAAAAAAATAAATTTCAATCAAAACAAAGGACACTTAAAATTTTTACACATATTGAAATGCCAATTCCGCACGGACGGCGCGCATGTGCATGGTGCTGCCGCTTTAGCTGTACTTTATTGTGGCTTTTATGACAGTTTGTTGGTTGGTTGGTTGGCAATTTCGTTATGAAATGGCATTGCGATTGCGCCACGACATGCCACACCATGACACCGCATGCCACGCGATGGCGCGCTTGACAGTTTCGCTGGGCTTCAAGTGTCCACTAACCAACACACACACACACCCGAAAACACACATGAAAAGTGTTTTGTGCGCGTGTGCAGGAAATCGAAAATAGTTCATTCAAGTAAATAGTCAATTCATGGCATGTGGCCTGACAGTCGGGCAATCGCATTAGCGTCGTTGAAGGCGTGTTATTGTAGTAAATAAGTGCACTTCACTGCCGCAAAAGCGAAACATTTCGAATATTGACACAGTTGACTATTGTTTAAAAGTTCCCCACTCGCTCTGCCCTGGTAGCTTTTTGATTTGTGACCGCGTGACACTATTACTGCATTCCAAAGTAATAGAAATGAAATATTTTGTACTCAGTATCAAATGTCTGGAGGGAAAAATATGAACAGAGCTCTGGGTAGTTAACCGAACCTCTACAGATCCAGTCTTTCGTAGATCACGTGTTCGAAAATAAAAACTAATTTAATAATTTTGAGGAAAAAATTCATCACGAGGTATGTTCAAAAAATACCGGGAATTTTAAAATTACACGGGTTTGGAGTTACCAATTGTCATTTTTTTAAATTTTTACAATGTTACTATACATACATGACAAAATTAATGTAGACGAATGAATTTTTTTTTTTCAAAAATTTCCGTTATTTTTTGAACACAACTCATATATGTATTAGTTTTCCCTTAAATATAAATAATATTTATTCAGTTAATAATCTAAAATATGTGTACGCTGGTTTGCCTGTAGGTGTGTATGTAATCGACATCACAGACGCCGCTAGTCGAACGACCTTGGCGTTCGATCACTTGCCAATCAATTCAGCGTTTTTTTTCTATAAGTGCTCGGCATAACATCATGAATTAAGTGAGAAGTGTAAATAAATCATCAATACTCGTATATTTATATATTTAATAAACGCTTGTGTTGTTTGTTTATTCACTATGCCAAGAGGGCAATTGAGCGAAACGAAAGACTTAAGCAACAAACTCGCTGCGAGCACACCCAGTTTTCGAGCCATTCGCGCGAACACACACATACAAACACGACAAATATATTAGTGTGTGTGTGTAGAGCGATACAAAAGTGCACTGCAAAGCATGACATTTAAGCAGTTGTTGCAGCTTAAGCCGGGCCAACTGTTAACCTTCATGTCTTATGCAATCTAGCAAAGCATAAAGTGAGCTGAGATAATGAAATTGGACTGCAAGCAAAACAAAGGCAGCGCTCCAAGTGTCAAGTGTCAATAAGTAACAAAATGCGCTTCACAGTTGAGGCGACGGAGTTGCAGCGTTGGGGGCGGTAGCTGAGACAGCTTACAGCGCAACAGAAGATTAATGCTTGATTTTTTGAATATTTCGAAATCGCATTAACGCTGGAGCTTTTTTCCCGATTTTTGCCAATAATCAATGAAGAATGCAATAAGCTGCGTAGGGAAATCGACAGTCGATCGTTGACAGTTGACAGCTGCATATGAAACATATGAAATGTGAAAAGAAATTCCGAAAACCACCAAATCCATACGCGCTGCCGTTGGCTTGGACGCGTGCTGTGTCTGCGACGCATATCTCACAGTTGTCAGCTGCCGCCTGCATACAATTCAAGTTGAAGGCATAATCTGCGCGCATAACGGTGAATAATATACATATGTGAGGAACAAGCAATGCGTGAGCGCGTGCCGCTCCCTTCTAACCCCTTCAACACGCATGCACCGTTATCTGTGCCATTCGCTGTTGTTGCCTGTTGTTCGACAGCTTGACTTTTGAACTATGGGGCGGCTGGCCGATATCTTGGGCTATCGCTGAACAATTATTCAAATGTCACACTGTGTCTGGCCAAACAATCAAAGCAGTTTATGATTATGAATAAAAGCCAGAAAAAAAGTAAATTAATTAAGGTAGAAAAGGAATGTTGTATATGTATGTGTGTGCGTTGTGTATGGCATGAGGCCACAAAGGCATTCCCCAAATGACAGCGTTGACCCAATTTTAGGCGCCTCGATTCTACGCGCTTTTAACATGCAAACCCAAAGCGAGATATAAGCACACACGCACACATACAAATATAATATGAGAGCTCACGTGTGTGTATTTGTAAGCGTTGTATTTATGCTCGCGTGCTAGCGCTTGTGTTTGTCGCTGGAATGCTGTGCAGATGTGCGTGCGTGCGTGTGTGGCAGCAGCAAACCACAAAAAATATAAATAAGCAACGAAAATGAGAAAATAAGAAAATAAGCGATTCTTAACTTAAAACTTAAGTTGAAATACTTGTTGTTGTTGTGTTGGCAGCATATGTTTGAGGAAATTTCTGTATTGAAAAGCTGCAAAGTGACGACGAAACAAATTGGCTTACAACAATAAACATACGGTCATGTATGAGACGAGTCGTGCCTGCACGCGCATGCGCAGACGTGTGCTTAAATGTGAATGCTTGCATGGTTGTCTGTCTGTCCGTCTGTTCGTCTGTATGTCTGCTGGCATTAAACACTTTCTCCTGCCCTCAAAGTTTGTAAAGCAATTAAGCATCGCATGAGCTGTGCACATTAAAAGGTTAATACAACGGCAAATGGCGAAGAGATAAGTTCGGCTGCAGGATGTGCGAAGCATGCCTTGGTACCGGCAGTTGAAATATGTATGACATCAGCAAAGTCATAAAAAAATGCAAAGAAAGCCATAAAAGAAGAAGTTGAAGTAGAAGAGTAAGAAGAAGGGGCACAGCAGCATGAAGGTTAAGAAGAATTGCACAGATAAGACAGTGTTAACAAATATTTGGCCACAATTATGGGGTGTGGAAAAACATCGAGTTGCCATAGTTTCGAGAGTTTCGTTTTTTGTGATTTATCTGTGAGAAATATTTTAAATTGAATAATAAGCCGCTGAGAAAGTATTTCGGCAGTCTTCTCAGCCCAAATCGCTTTTTGTTTTTCAAGTTTCAAAAATTTAAGCTCATATTTGAAAAATCACTCTTGACTTTTAGCTGATGAGCACACTTTCGAGTTAGTTCAACTGACTACTGCAGTGGCATATAACGGTAAAAACCCCTACTGTGAGCAACGAGCTACAACAACAACTCATATAGAAACTCAAACTGGAGAGGAATACAACAAACAACTGTTCTTGTTCATCGTTTTTGTTCACTCTACTTGTTTGAAATTTCACACTTTATACTTGTTGTTGTTGTTGTTTACTTTTCCACTAAACAATATTTGTTTTTGTCAGCAATGTTTGACTTGTCAATTTCATCACATGCGCAAACAACAAACCTTGCTAAGGCCTAGTATAAATAAGGAGCCGATTAACCGGTGAATCCGGCAGTCAAATAGTCAACTAGTGCGACATGCAGCCACTCACTCACTCGTTCAGTTCGTTACCCACTTCGTTAGCGCCTCAAACGTTTGGCATTGATGCTAAAGAGCGCGATTGTGTCTGCCACAAAATGTGGCATCAACAAGAAAATTTACAAAAGCAAATTAAAATGCAAAATGAAAACCGGGAAAATACTCGTCGCAGCGAAGGCGAAGGCAAAATAAAATATTCACGTTTGCATTTTGTTATGTTTTTGTTTATATAAGCAACAGCAGCAGCAACAACAACAATAACAGAATGTCATAAAAACAAAAACGTGACCGCATTTTGTAAGCAGCAACGAGTTGAGTAGTTAAAGGCACTGCTGTGATGATTGCTGCCAACATGCAGCTAGCCTTGCCATATTGTTTGTATTTTAACATAAAAAAAATAATATTTTTTCTATTTTGTTGTTCATTTTCTTGTTGCAAACAGCATCTCACTTGGTGCATGCTGCATTTTATTTGTGCTTGTTGCATAAATTTGCTTGCTGCGCTTGCGTGCCTGCTGCTCACTACCCGCTGCCTCAACTGCGCGTCTTATAAACCGTTTTATATTTGCTTACTTGCCACAATTGTTGTATTTTGTTTTTGTATTTTGTTTTTTTTAGCACCAAAATGCCAACGAATTTGCAATGGAAATCTAATAAAATATAAATTGTAGAAACGGGAGCGGGTTTTGTACAACAACAACAACAATAATAATAGCAACAAAAGCGAATAACAATAATGCAGTATAGAAAACCAATGGAAAATCGTTGTGTAAGCACGAGCGCTCTGACAAGCCAACAAGCGCTTGCCACGTTTTTTGCGCGCGATTCATTCAACTAATCAGCCAATAAGCCAATAAGCAGCGCAGCGCCAGCCAGCAGTCAAACGGACAAGGTGCCATTTGGTGACACGAATGTATCGCCTGCCAAACTGCCGTTGGCTAACAAGCAACCTGCTCGCCTCTCGCTCAGCGCTGCCAAATTGGTGAGGCTGCTGTTGACCGCAGTGTTGATTTATTTCGTGTTTAGTTAATTTCATTGGCATTTCACACTAAATGCGCTGCGGTTTTTACTGAATTCTTGCTCATTTGATTTTGTGGTTAATACAAAATTGTTGATTTCTGCTTGGATTTTGTGACAACTGCCGGCTAATTAGTTAACTTACATGTTGGTGGTCATTATTCATCAGACTTGGCTGGTTGCAAACAGTTATGTATGTGGCAGCAATTGGTTTTTCCAATCACTGAGCCTTTTGTGACATAAGCGATATATAAATTGCTTAATATTGCTTAAAAATGAAGAGTTCAAATTTAGTGGTATCCCATGAGTTGGGATTCTTCGGGTTATCATATCAATTTTTGCTTATTTCTGCTTGAAATATAATAATTTTGTGTTTTTTGTATTTTTCTTACATAAGTTATACCTTAAAAAGTCTTTAAACGCACTTAAGGGGTTATATAGTTGGGAGGTCAAAAAAAACATTTTTCAAGAATTTTTTTTTACAACCTTAAACTATATTCACATATTTTTTATTGCCAAAAATAATTATCGGAAACGTTTATATTGAAAATTTTGCAGAGGTCCGCAGAAAAAAGCCTCTTGCGGTGAGCACGATATCTCTGGACTGGATCATCTAAAATTCAAAAACCAAATAAATTTCATTAATATAATAAATAATCTAGTGATTGATTGAAGGAATTAGCAAGAAAAAATTTTTTTTTTGACAAAATGGCGGCTACTCAAAGCAAAAGGTTCGATTATCGATCAAAATTCGGGTCTTTAATTGTTTATAAAAATAAGAAGTTTTCATCGGATGCGAAAATCCTTCGATTAAGTACTAAAAAATATAGTTAAGAAGCTTGTGTAAAAATTTCAGACCGATCGGTTCAGCCGTTTCTGAGAAATCTTGCTCACCGACTTTGAAAACACCGTTTCGAGAAAAACGAGTTGAAAGTTTTGAAAGCACTTTACATGTAGTCGGTGCGCCTTCACTAATTTGTCTATAACTTCGAAAATATACGACGAATCGACTTGAAATTGTGTGTGTGTGTATACTCAGATATATATATTAAGAAAACGCAAAAAAAATCGATTTTTTGAAAATCCTAACTGTATATAACCCCTTAATTTAATAGTCAATACCAAGTATGTAAATGGCAGTAGTGTCAGTAAACCATAAATAAATAACAGTGGCGATAGGAAGCGATACGATAACAATAAAAAAATATAAAAAAACTAAAAAAAAAAAATTAAGAAAATTATGTAAAATCCCCCAAAATGGCATGTTGTTGTAAGCTTGTTAGTATGTTGCATGCAGCACATCTGCACATATGTGAAAAATGAGAAATGTGTCACGAGATCTGCCACGCCAAGTTATTTGTGGAAAGATTAACCAATTTGGTTAGCATTGCGACAGTGGATGCAGCCGGACACTTAATGGGTTAATCGCTACAAAATGACTTTGCAGTTTATTAAAATTAAATACTCAGCAGACAGACAACAACAATTACCGGCGCTCACACATGCATGCTATGTGGGTAATGGCGGACACGTGCTGTCGCTTTGCATGCGCAACATTTGCTAGTTTTCGAGGAGAAAGTTCTTGCATTGCGAAATGCCAATGCGATGACGAAGTCGCCCAGTTGCACAGTGGACGCCGCAGCTGCAAGCGAAAAGTGCCAATTTATGCACAACAACAACAACAATTGAAAGCATGCTGAGCTACTGAGTGCGTGTTGTGTGTGTGTTTGTTGTTAATTTATGCATAAATTTGTGTGGCAACAATGTCTAGCGTGCGCATACCCTTTAACGTTGCATAAACTGATGGCCAGCCAGTCAGCCAAGCGCAGCTACCAACTGGCCATAAAAGTAATAAAGATGCAGCCGCAGATAAGTTGCCACAAGCTGTCAGGGAAACATTTTAAGTAGATGTTGCCAACTGCTAGTCTGGCTGGCCTTCGTGATTAGTGAATCGCTGTCATTATGCCGCTGTCTCTTTAATATACAAACACACAGGAGCATGCAAGCATGCAACATGTTGCAAGTGAGTCAGTTTATAAGCGTGCTTGGCATTCTCTGCGGAAATGCGCTTCACTCATTAGAGCAGCAGTAAAAAATTAAAAAAAAAAGTTGTTGTAATGACCTGCACTGCTTCCCTAGCACCGCTTTGTGCCACAGTGCAGCGCGTTGGCGGCGTGCGTCAGTAATTACCATAAATGTGCTTTAATTTAGTTTAATTGCGTAAACATTTCGACTTCATTAAAATGCCATTTCGCCCGTCCAGTTGTTGAACTAGTAGCATGCTGACGCTGTCGCTTCATTTGTTTACTTTTCGTATTTCCACCATTTTATTTATGAAGTGTTTTTGTTCCTAGAAACACACACACGAAAATCTGTATTTACACGAGTCATGTTTGTAGGTTGCACCATCCGCAGTTTTAACTGTCTTACATACACACACACACTCATCTACATTTATATGTATACAAATGTGCCGCTGACCGCACAGCAAGTTCGTTGCTTAAGTCTTTCCCGCTTGACTCGCTGCTAACTCGCTCGCTCGATTTTGCATATAAATGAAATATTAATTTCTTTTACAAATTTATTTATTTATGATTTTGATAATTTCTGACCATTTCTGTTCTACTTCTGCTCTAGCAGTTCTTTGGTTTGTTTTTTCTTTTAATATTTTTTTTTGTATTTTATTTTTGTTTTTGGTTCACAGTGAGGTGTCTCATTAAAATTGTTCGCTCGGTGTCAGTTAACGCTGTCCGTTCGATGCTATCACACCGCCCATCTAAGAAATTACAAAATTATACACACGCTCACCTATTTTATTTTGGTGTGGTGATGCCATGCATAGAAATATATACATATGTTATTAAATGTGGGTTTGGGGAATGTTAGTTTTTGTAAACATTTCTGAGATTTTAACACGATTTTTGCTGATACAAAAATAGTCAGAAATTTCAAGAGTTTGAATTAGTGTGAATATGAAGCGATTTAAATGGAAGATGTGTGTATTAATAGAAAGCAATTTATTAGATATTCTTAGTCAAAATAATATTTTTTTATATATAAATTCTAAATAATTCTTTGAATAGATCGCGATTTAAAAGAGGGAAAGCGAAATGTAGTAACTTGTGCTGGTAAGAATTATTTCTCAACCATTTTATTCAAATGATCACCCAACTGCGTTCCTTCAGTACAGTTGTAAACGTATTTGATGTATATTTAAAGTAGAACAATAAACGAGGTGCGTTCAAAAAATAATGGGAATTTGTTTAAATGTCCAAATTTTTGAAATTTTGTATTTTATTTTATATTTCGTTGACTTTTCCTATTTCCAAAACTAAATTCAGTAGTCTGCTTTACAGGCTTCAAAAAATTCAATTTTTTTTTGTTTTAAATCTCTACCAAACTATCCAAGAATATGTCTTTAAAATTCCAGAGGCCAATTCGACATATTTTCGAAGCTAGAGCAGTTTTAGGGGCCGAGCGTCGAGCAGGTGCGAATGCTCTCCGAAAACTTTAAAGCGCATTTTCTCGAGTTTTCATTTTCACAAGTGTTAGAAAACGGTGCCGGCGATAGCAAAAAGAATGTATGTCCGATCGAAAAAAAAAGTGATCTAGCTTTAGTATTAAATTATCTTCTATTTGATCTAGCTTCAGTATTAAATTATCTTCTATTTGAACTAAAAAAGTTGGACAAAAGTGTTATTTAAACTACTTGTTTCGCAACTTAAAGTCAATTTTTTTTCTCAAAAAAATGTTTTTTTTTCAAACTTCGAAAAAATGTGGATTTCATAACTGCTTCGGTATTTTTTTAGTTCCTAAAGAAAATAAACTTATAAAAATTAAAAAAAAAATTTGGTTCGACTGTTTCAGATGCATCGCACGACCTCCATCACCGGCACCGATTTACAAGTGCAGACTCTAGGCGCTCCAGAAAAATACTTACAACTTTGACAAAATTTCAATATTTTTTAATAATAAATATTGTTTTTTAAGCCTTAAATATAGTACACTATCATCTTAAAATTCCGTTTACCGCAAACATTTCCTTCCCTTTCAAAAAAAATTGCCAAAAAAACGCTTTTTTCGGTTTCTAAAGCTACTGCCTTAAAGAACCGAAGTTTTACAAGCAAACGAGAAATCATTGAAAAAACCGAAGGCTATCCCAAAAATCTAGTTTTTGACGATTGGAGATAAGTGCCTAATATCGCATGAGTACTATTTTAAAGGCGACAACATTAATGTAGAAGAATTTTTTTTTTTTTCAAAAACAAATATTCCCGTTATTTTTTGAACATACCTCCTATTGAAGTGTTATTCTTCAACTATACACTGACAGAAATCAAATGGATTAATTTATTTTGGACAGTAAGTAGGAGGTGTCTAAGCCTCGAACAGCTGCCACTTGAGATGATTAATATGATAATGATTTCCATTATTAGACATCTCATAGACATACATTCACGTTAGAAGCAACAGCAGACAATTATCTATTATGAAACTGGACTTGAAGTTCCGCAGTTTGACAAGCCTTAATTAAAATATTAAAGATTTAATTTTAGCTCATAAACTACTTAATTTCAGCTTTTCAAACAAAATTAAGTGTTGAATTTTCAGCTACTTGTAGACCCTCTAAGGGCCTCACTCTTTCATAAGTGTAGATTTCTCGAGTGAGACAAAGCCACGAACCGTAATAATATGTGTAAAGAACTGACACAAAATCAAAAATTTTGATTATCAGCTTCTAACTAATTAAAATTTACAGCCATTCTCTACTCAGCCTAGCATTATATGATATATTGTTGTTGTTGTTATTGTTAAGAGATATCATTTTTTTTGAGCGGGTGTGAAATTTTATATGCCGCGTTGATGAAGAAATAAAAAACACATAAATATTTATAGATTGAACGCTCATAAATATGCATCTCTGCTCGAGAGTGTGTGTTTGTATGTGTTTATAAGTTATAAGTTTATATATGTACAAACTATTTATAAAATAGGTCTACGTTAGTCACTCCAAAAATAAACTGGTTGTTTGTTTAATGGAAATTCCGAAACCAAAAATTAAAATAATAATAAAAAGCAATGAACCAAATGATTATGTTGATTGATGTGCACTTTATCGGATTTCTAGTTATTTTCGACTCAAATTTTAAAATTGAGCGAAAAAAATATTGCTCTTAGCCTCAAGGCTTAACCACGCGCCTATACACCGCTTAGTGCATTTGATATTTCCTGAAATTCTATCACATTGATTACTATAATGCCGTCGCGTCTAAAACGTGTCTAACTTAATTTATTTTCAATTCAAACTCAGTGTCGTTGCTGTTGTTGTTTTTGGCTTGCAATCCCACCAGGCTTTGCCATTTCACCTTGACGGCACAATTTGCACCGCATGACTGCTGGCAACTGGTCTTCCTGCCGTCAGAGCGCGCGCACGGCAAATTAACACGGAATGCGCGGAATGTCTGTGCTGCTGACCGAAAAATCAACGAACTCAGCGCCGAGCACGCCTTCCTCCACGCAGCGGCGACGTAGTGCCGCTTGAGTTATGGGAGCCGACAGGCGCGCTGCTGCTTTTGGAATTTTCATGCACTGCCGCGCCGCTCAGCTCGGCTGGCATACATACCTGCACGTCCATGGTTTTGTTGTTCTTGCCTCTCTATATCTCTGTATGACTGTGTGTGTATATGTAATTTATTTGCACGGGTGGCGGCACTGCTGTGTGTGCCTTATTGCTTCCAGGTGGTTGCTATTGATGCAGCTACTGTTGCTGCCAACTGTCGCAAACCGTTAAAAGTTGTGTTAATCTGCGAAATTGCTTATTTTGATTTACGATTTTCAGGTTTTCATGTTTGTTTATTCGTCGCGTTGCGAGCAACAGCGGAATTTCGTCGTAATTATTTTGTGCTATTGTGTGTTGTTGTTGGGTGTGGTGTATTGCTGTCTTAGATTCAACTCAAATTCTGCAGCGTTGCTTTATTTGTTGAATAAGCATTTAATTAATGCAAATTTCATTTGCCTCTTTGTTCGCCTGCCTTAAATGCGGACTTAAAATTCCGTGCCTAAATCATTTCATTCATGCAGCCGCTGAATTGAAATAGACTAACTGGTATGCTCAGTGTATGCTGCGGTCGCGCTCTAGTAGTCTATTGTGCTATAGAATTTATTAGAATCGCCATAATCTCTAATTTTATAGCACTAGGCCTAATAGAACAGGTCTTACAGGTCGCTTTAGTATTTGAGGCTGTCGCAAAGCTTTCATTTATTTTCATTTCTAAAAGTTTACATAAAGGAAATGTGCCGAGACACATAAATTCTTAACAGTGGAAGAAAAAAATTGAAATTTATGGCACAGTCACGGGCTTTTAAGAATGTGTGACACTCAATTTCGATATTAAAAGCCTGTGGGCATAAAAACCCACAAACTTTTGAACTTTTGGTAAAAAAACATTTTGTGTTAATAACTGTGCTTTTCCGCTTTAATTTTAATGATAAACAAAGTATTAAATTCAGCTTACTCCAAACTAAAATTTAAACAGTTTTTAATTAGTTGTAAGCTCAGTGGTTTTTGAATAAACACAAAACGAAGACTGCCTTCTCAAGCACTAAATAAGGCGTCTTCATCTTTTTTTAACGTGGATTGCGACGTATAAAAATGTTTTTCTAGCTCAAATGAGGCGTGTAAGCGCTACTACCAATAAATTAAGTTCAGCTTGCATATATAATTGGCATTAAATACAACAAAAGCGTTATTGTTGTGTATACATAAGCTCTGGAAAAAAGTATATCAGCTACAAAAAACCACCTAATGCCTAACTAACTAGTCCAAGACAGACTGAGTGGGCGTTGAACTGCTTAACGGTGTCACTTGGCGTGTGCCTTTTGTGTGACATCTGGTAACACTGGCTGATTAGACGCATTTACAAGTGTGTTAATTAAGCAAATAAAGGAAGAGAAAAAATTGAAAAAAAAATTAAATTTTTTGACTTACAATAAATGATATTTGATATTTGTTATTGATTTGACCCTTCAGGGCTTACGTGTCTGTGTCGCCCGGTAGCCGTTTCAGCTCAAATTACGCACGATTTATTACAGCGTTACAAGCAATAAAAGTCAAAAAATGTCAAAATCGAAAACGACAGATTGCCAGCCGATTAAATGCCACAGCAAACAGCGTGCTGAGGCCCTAAGAATATAATTTTTTTTTTTTTCAAATAAAAAATATAAATTTGAGCAACTCGTTATTGATTTGGCATGGCGAGATTGGCGCGCCGAACGCCCGCTGAACAAAACGCGCGGACTGTTTAGCCAATGACCAGCGGGCTGAGCCGAGCGTTCGTGCTGTTACAACACAGAGAAGCCAACAAAACAGAGAGACCAACAACAATAAGTAGCGCTTACGCAGTGCGCCTTAAGCGTTCACATTAGCGCTGCTGACAGCTCGGCCACGACGCGTTTACAAGCCTACAAATAAATAACGATTTCTGTTACTTTTGGATTATGCTTTTCAAAATGAGACTTTGTGCGTGTGCCTTTGGCTTCTACAACACAACACAAAAGGTTATTGACAAATCTCTGCTGCGGTGGCAGATTAATGTAACGCTTGCTATGAACTCAACACACAGCCACGCACGCCAGGTGATTAATCTTCATTAAAATAACCAAATATTGAATGCTTTTATGGCAGTTTATGGCACAAAATGCGGTGGCTCATTTATGGTCTAACGATTGCAAAGCAGCCACACACCACAACTGTCTAGCTCACTGTGGCGCGCTGAACATTCCTGCGGAATTAAACTACTAAAATCAGCGTTTCGTTATGCCCAAATAGTACTCGTTTACCTTGAGCATAATGCTTTGTATGTTAGTTTTGTTGTTGTTGTTTGCTCTTGTCCTTTTCAAAACCAAAATCTGCTGACAAAATATTTGTGGAGGTAATTAATTAATTGGCATCATGTTAGCAACCATTCAAGCGGCGATGGGCAAACAACACTCAAACATGTAATTAAGCCTTCAAGACCAATTATTTATAATTATTTCGAAGTATAGAGAAGCGGGAGTTAGAGAAAAAATTGCGGCTTTATTTTGCTTGGCGCGCTACTGTTGGCAATTTTGATTTGGAATGTAAAAGACATTTGCTTCATTTTTGGAACTGGAATTTTCCATAGTTTTTCACTAAAAATCGCAGTCATATATGATGGAAGCACCAAAGAAAACCTGAGTTCAGCGGAAATCCATTAGATTAGCTATAATGATAGGTTAGGTTAGGTTGGTCTGGTAGGCCTGCAGGCCACGCATAGACCAGTTATGGTCCTTTGCGATACCAGAATGTAGTGCCTTTACGTGTTCCCAGAGTAGTAGTCATCGTTCGGATGCCTGCGCCTGTCGTGAATTTTAATAGTTTATGACGATATCTCCTCTAACTTATCGTACCTAAAACGCTGTCTCGCTAACGCTGGACAAACGCACAAGAGATGCTCCACTGTTTCCTTGGTGCCCCGCTCTTGACATTTTCTGCATTCCTCCCGATCTGACAGCCCCATTTTATAGGCATCTGCCACTACAAGGCTGTGACCGGTAGGAATGCCAACCATGGTTCTACAGCCCTTTCTATCGTGCTCCAGTAGGAACCTTGTATATTTTTGATCTACCGCTTTGCACATGACCTTTGCAGTTTTACACTTGATTTTACTTGCCATGCACCTGTCTATGTCATCGTACAGAATGTGCATGGGCTTACCGATGTTGATCATGTTTCCGGTTGACAGCTGTACACCACTCTTGGCAATCCCGTCTACGATTTCGTTGCCCTCGATGCCTTTATGGCCTGGCACCTAGTAGAAGTGTAGCCTCATATTTCTAGCGACCCTCACCACTGCTGCCCTGCTGCTCAGGACACTTTTGGGCGATATTCGACACGAGGTTACTGCCTTGATTGCCGCTTGGCTGTCTACGTAGATGTTAATTTTAGAGTATTAACCTTGTGCACTGGAGGCTATAATGATAGCTTCTTAATATCTTTGAATCCGTCCACGTGAGCGAAGAGTACCAAAGAAGATGGAACCATGAACTCCATGAGCTTTAGGGTTCTATAGGGTTCGGCCATATCGTACGCATGGAAGACGATGCTACAGTGAAAAGCTTCTAAAATTCGAGAACAATGTGTGGACAACAGAAGCTAGGCCGTCCATATAGCCAATTGTAGAACCAAATGCAGATTGAACTCTCTGTACTTGGGATGTACAACAGGAAAAATAGAGGCAACTAGCTAAGGTTTGGGTGCTTCGACCCTCTTCGACACATCGTTGTAGCGCCAAAGAAGAGGAAGAAGATGGCTAGGTCTAACACAACTGATCTAACCAACATCTGGGCTCACTTTACAATAAAGTTGTTAAACAAAAGTAATTTACAACGCTTCAGTCTAATGCATTTGTGGCCCATCGTAGTAAAATATAAATTTATGTAACTATCAGCAACACCACAGTGGGTCCACTATTATATATGTATATACACAGTGATATTTGATGAAAAGTACATTCAAAGTCTGAACCGTCTTTGCTGCCATCCAGCGTCTAAAATATTGCCATTGCTTGAATTACGAAATATTAGGAAAAACAAGTAAATTAATAATCGGCGGAAAGCCATAATAGACACGGCGCACACAAGAGGCACCTGCGGCCAAAAGCGAGCGGCAAAGAAGCAGACACCCAGCGGCGCGCGCTCATCGAAAGGCACATGATGACATAACTTAAAATACAACAACAATAAGTGAAACAATAAAAGAAGAAGACCAAAAGTTGGCAAACAAACAACGCTGCAACAAAACAATCAGCGCCGGCGCAGCGGCATCTCGGCACCTTGCCGAAATAAGAAATATTGATAATGCGGAAGTCGTTGAAAAAAATATTTGAAAGAATTCTAAATAAATTTCACACCGCGAAATTCCTTTTCGCTGAGCAGCGGTTGACAGACAAAAGTCGGAGATGAAAAGGAGAAATGCTTACAAGCGCG
This sequence comes from Zeugodacus cucurbitae, assembly GCF_028554725.1. Lineage (NCBI taxonomy): Eukaryota > Metazoa > Arthropoda > Insecta > Diptera > Tephritidae > Zeugodacus > Zeugodacus cucurbitae. The sequence continues at coordinate 1,012,751 of NC_071669.1, read as the reverse complement.
CTAACAAATATTCAACGAACAGCAACAAAAACAAAAACAAAACCAGAAGACAACAGCAACAAGTTGTGGCAAGAATAACTGCACAAGCTTATTGAATGAAAGAAGAAGAGTGCCACCTCAGTGCACAGGAAGAGCAACAGCAGCCAACAGGCCTGTGGAATGACGAAAAAACTGCGAACAAAGCCGAAAAATGCGCGACGATTTTCACGAGTCCACCAAGTTGGCGTTGCGCTGACGCCGCAAAGACGGGCGCGAGTTAGTCGGACGTGCCGCAGCAAGGTGAGACAGGAGGTGTGTGTCAGCGGTGATGTTGTGAGTTGTGAATCGCGACCGTTGTTGGCGCGTTGCAAGTTGCGTGGCATACTGCAGAAGATGTCTCGTACATTTTCACGTTTGCCATTTCCTCTCTTTTTTCGTTCGTGAGTTCCGCACGTTGCTGTTGCTGTTGCTTTTGCTTTCAGCGTTCTTGTTATTGTCGGTGTTTGTTGTTGTTGTTGATGTTGATGTTGCTGTTGTTGGCAGGCGAACTTTCAAGTTCAAGAACCAGTTGTGTGCGTTGCCGCCGCGTCCTCAACCGCCAGCCGGTGCAGCCGTCAGTGGCCGGCTGTGGCTAGCAGCAACCGCAGCCTCTTCTACTCACACACACACAAACACATGCTTACAATCTGCTGTAGTTACAGCCAGCAAACAACAAACGTTTGCCTCCTAAAACGGCTCTTGTGCTGCATACGCGCGCATTGCTTGCATGCAACTCGCAGCCTGCATATTTGTACTTTCAACATTTTGTGGCAACAGCAACAGCTTTTGTGCAGCTTTGTTGACTGCACTTTTCCTGCCACCTTTTTGGCGAGCTGCGTTCGATGCTCTTCTTGCTGCCGGCGCTGTTGTTGTTCAACTTTGTTTGTGTATTATTGTTGTTGTTGTTACTGTTTTGTTGCTTTTTTTTGTGTAGCCTGTGGCGTTGGCTTCATTTCGCCACATTCTTTGGCACAAGTTTTCGTTGACTGTTTACTACAACTTGCAACGTTCGGTTAGGCGAACGATTTTTCCATTTCGCTGTCTTCTTATACTTGTTTTCGTTGTTGTTGTTTTACCTTTACATTGCTTTTCGTGTATATCGAACGTACGAGTATGCGGACTCGTGTTGTTATTGTTGTTCCTTTTTTTGCAATTCTCTATATATTTTATTTTTGTTTGCATTGTTGCCATTGTTGTTGCCTTGCCACATATACACTACCGAATTGCGCACTATTTACGTGCAACATTCAGCAGCCCTCTGCAACATATATGCGTGCGTTTGTGTGTCTCCAGTTGGCCACAGATGTTTCTACGCTTTGTGCAGCTACTTAATTAGGTGGTTATATATATATATATGTACATTAATATGTATGTATGCAAGTGTTTGTGGTTTCAGTTGTGCTGAAGGCTCTCTGAGGTTTTTGCCAATAAATGTTTTTATTTTTGTATTTCACTTTGTTGTGTTGTTTATAGGTTCTTAACGACCTTTTGAGCAGATGTTCTGTTCCAAAACACTGCCCGAAACCACGTATGGCATGTAGTCCTTGAGAATTTACAGATTCTACTTAGAGCTTGAATACTTATAAAACCTTCTATGCAATACAAGAATGGCCTCTAAATTGGTTTTAAAGTAACGTTGCGCCTAATGATTTTCAACTTTTTTATTTTTAATAAAATATTGAAATTATTTATTTAATGGAGAAAAAATTATTTGAAGGTCAGGTCAGGTTGTAAGCTTGTTTCCCAAAGGGAAAACACACGCAGACTTTAAAATATAGTCCTTTGTGAAGCATGGATCCCCCATAGATTAACAATTAGGAGTCGACAAAGCGCCTTGAAACTACTACAAATCTGCAGAGATTCTTAATCTCTATATTCGCTATTTCGCGAGCCTGTTCTAAAAAGTGAGATCCAAGAAATCTCTTTCTTGATCTCGCAAAGACGGGACATTCCAGAAGAAAGTGATGAGACGATTCCACCTCATCCACCTTCAAGCAATGTCTACAGCTAGCATCCGGTAAGATTTTTAAACTTACGGAGTGGACCACAATGGGGCAATGGGCAGTAAGAACTGCTACGACTAAGGAGAGGTAAGGTTTACTGAGGGCGAAAAGTTCAGTAGATCTACCGCGGTTTACCTTAGGCCAGAAGGATCTTGCGACTAAGCATGTGTTGGTAACTGATCAGCGCCTACCCAGTTCAGCCGAAGCCCATCTGTCCAACAGCAGACCGCAGTAGGACAATGGTGCTCCTACATGATTCCATGCTTCTAATAGTGAGTCCGTCGTTCCTGATCTTGTAAGCTCATCAGCCTTACAATTCCCCGCGATTCTGCAGTGGCCAGGAACACAGACTAGTCTAATTGAAAAGTATAACGATGCCACCGACAGTGAGGATAGGCATTCCTTAACCAACAATGAACTCAGGGCTAGTATCGCCGCTCTACTATCCGAGTGGATCGCCACCTCCCTAAAGGTTTGAAGGTACATACATATGTATCATATAAACAAAAGACTTAAGAAACGAACTCGATATACTGAAACAGTTTCTTTGTATATATCAGAAGGCAAATAAATACTACCATACATGGGAAAAACAAATCATAAAACGTTGAAAGAACTATTTTACGACTCAAAATAAAATATACTCAACATTATTTGACTCCGATTTAGTCCCTATCAGCAACATTACTTCTGACAACACTTTCAATCAGTTAACTGTTAACCAAAACCAAAGCACAGCTGTCTGAGCGAAATTCACTCATCATTTTAAATTTGCCTTGTTTTTGTTGTTTCCATCATTAACAACTGAGATATTTTGTGAACGAAACATTTTTGACAGCAGTCGCTCTGCTCTGTTCAGCTGGAACTCATGATGGATGACAGATAAAATGATGCACCTAACAGACAAGCCTACTGCAACAAACACACAGATTTCCTCATTTATGATGTTTGTTGTTGTTTTGCTGCCCAATTTGCATTGTTGTTGTTGAATGTTTCGTGTAGCTGTTATTTACGATGCTAATAATTATGGTGATGTCGTCAGGGGCGTGCTGTCGACGGTGTTACGGGAGACCGAAATGCCAGCAAGCCAACGTAAGAGAACTGAAAAATCTGTTTTGTCCCTCACTTACTGAGTGCTCCCCTCACCATATGCTGCTCACACATATAAAAGTAGCTGCCTTGGTGTGCGTGCGCATAATTACGCTTTTGTATTATGGACATTTACGTGTTCGCTTTCTGAATTACCTTTTGTTTTTGGTTTTTGATTTTTTGTTTTTATTTTTATTTTAATTTTTTTATTTTTTATTTTCCATTTTTCTTCCTTTATAAATACTTTGTTATCGTTAATGGTCGCTTTCGAAGTGTTTAACAAAAATTTTAATTTAAGCAAATTATCATGTCTGTCCCACCAACATACCGGACGAAGAACACTTAAGGCAGATATTACGGTACTTTGTTAAGGAGCATGTGTACTAATTTTTATATACATATCTATAGATTATATTGGTAATAAATGAAATCTGACAACTCAACAATTGATGAGGATGAAGGTAGTACGTGAACGAGACCAAGGTCGGAGCGAAATAATTTCGAATTTTGCAATAATTTATTACGCCATATTATTACTAGATTCTATGTGTGTATTAGCGTCTTTTAAGGGGTTATATACAGTTAGGATTTTCAAAAACTCGATTTTTTTCGTTTGCGTTTTCTTAATATATATATATCTGAGTATACACACACAAAAGTTTAAGTCGATCCAACGAATATTTTCGAAGTTATAGATACATTAGTGAAGGCGCGCCGACTACATATAAAGTGATTTCAAAACTTTAAACTCGTTTTTCTCGAAACGGTGTTTTCAGAGTCGGTGAGCAAGATTTCTCAGAAACGTCTGAACCGATCGGTCTGAAATTTGAACACAAGCTTCTTAACTATATTTTTAGGAGTTAATCGAAGGATTTCCGCATCCGATGAAAATTTCTTATTTTTATAAACAATTAAAGACCCGAATTTTGGTCGAAAGTCGAACCTTTTGCTTTGAGTAGCCGCCTTTTTGTAAAAAAAAATTGTTTGCTAATTCCTTTGATCAATCACATTATTATTTATTATATTAATGAAATTTATTTGGTTTTTGAATTTTAGATGATCCAATCCAGAGATATCGTGCTCACCACAAGAGGCCTTTTTTTTGCGGACCTCTGCAAAATTGTCAATATCAACGTTTCCGATAATTATTGTTGGCAAAAAAAATATGTGAATATAGTTTAAGGTTGTCATAATATACCGGCCAAGTTTCAAATCAATAAACCAAATAGTTTGCTTAGAACAAATTCTTTAAAAATGCCTTTTTTCGACCTCCTAACTGTATATAGTATAACCCCTTAAATCACCTTCCAATCATTAAATTATCTTGCAGATCTTCACAAATCTCTCAGTGTAATCCAAATTTGTAAAATTATTTGGATTTTATCTTGCAACCTTAAGATAATAATAAATAAAATTGCATAAATGTGCCTTTTACTAATTGCAACTTCGAAACTGTGTTTATGCCCTCTTCTCCGCCGAAGCAGTTGTTGCAATTTAGCAATAATTTAGCACATTTATGGCGCTTTTTGCACATTCACTTGACTTGCGGTTGCAACACCACCAAGCTCATTATCATCATCACCAATAAATCCAAATAAGCTTGAATGGTATTTTTTTGCCACTTTTCGTAGTCGAAAGCTTTAGCAGTTGTTGGCAACGCCGTTTGCTACTTCGAAAAAATAACTGTTATTTTATGATACCGCTTTTATGTATAACGTTGTGGCATCCGTGTGTTGTTTCTGCTTGCCACTCGCCTATTTTTAAATACCTGCTGGCATAGTAGCAACAGCAACAACAACAACTCGCAGCTTAACATAACTGTTTACAGCGCGCGCACTGCCCTAAAAAACGCGCGAGCCGAGAAGCGCCTACGCTATGGAGGCGGATTTACAATTTTTGGCTTCGCGAGTTCGCGGCCATTCAAATTAGCATTACGCCCGCACTTCAGCTGAGTTGTTGGCGAAATATTTTTATTACTTATACATTACCCAATACACTACATTTTTCAAACATTTTTATTGTTTTTGTTTACTTCAGTCGACATTTATTTCTCCTCTGCTGTTGTTGTTGTTGTGTCTTTAATGCTAGTGTCTTTATCAGCAACGGCTAGCCAGCCAGTGCCCACAATTATTCTAAACCAACTTGTTGCATGATAATGATCCCTCACCCCTCGGCTCTCTCTCTCTATCTATGCCTCTGGAAAGAATGCCTAGTGCTGCTCCAACTCAGCGAAGCTCTCTTCCAGGCGTTGTGTTGCACCTCCGCGTTGGCTTCACGCCTGCATTTCTGACTTTTTTTTGTTGTTTTTGCTTTCTTTGCTGACTCGCGCGATTTTATCGCTTCGTATGCCCGGCAGTTGTTGTATTTTAACTTTGGCTTTAACTGTGCATTTCGACTCTGACGCCGACTCTGGCTTTGGCTGTGCCTATGACTGTGTGGCAGTGTGGCTGTGGCATATCAAAACGTTTATTAATTTATTTAAATTCAAGTCCTGCGGTCATTCCACACCGTTTGGCACCGCGTTCGCTCCTCGTTCCGCCCACTTTTTATTGATTGCGCGCAAATTTATGAGGTGCAATGTGAGCGCTCGCCTCGGAGGTGGGTGTTTACTATATTGTGGGGCATGCAACAGCAATTCTTCATTATGACAGGGCATTGCATATATTACGGGTACAATGTGCAATGTATAAATTCCGACGGAATTCAGTTTGAGGTCAAACGGTAGGTTAAGTGCACACTTGCCTGACCCAGAAGACGGCGGGCGGGTTAGGGGGTGATTCAGCGTATTTTCAGCAGAATAATATTAATGGAAATGCTTGAATATATTTACTGCATCTTTTTAAATCCAAAACTCCTATTTAACCATAAAATTAAACACTGGTACTAATAATTTCTTCTTCTCTTTTGTTTTCAGCTCGAAAATTCTTCATTCATAAAAGTAAGTAATGAACACTAGATATTTGTTTTTTGTTTTCTTAAAATGTAAGAAAGAAATGTATGGGTTAATGTTGACACAAATGTCCAATATCGATATAAAACGATTTAATCGATTTCATCGACCAGTGCTTGATCCTAGAGACACCTATTGGAAAACGGCGAAATAGTTAACGGAACCGACATTCAGTTGTTGCTATTATCAATGCTCACCTGAGCTATATATTTTCCTAACGCTTCCTTAACCCACTAGAGCGAAAAAAAAATAAATGCAAATATATTCCCATGTAAATTCCCATTAATTGGATTCATACTTCTCCAATATGTTATTATATCTTTATGATTTGTGAGATCGTTATTTGCGGTTGTTTTTGTTGCTATTACAACATCCGCAGCTTCCTGTGAGACTAAAGCGAACGCTGACGATGGCCTGCTTTCAAGCAACAGCTAATAATATTAATTGCCAACAGTAATAATTTGCCAATAACATAACAACAACAACAGTATTACAGCACAGCATTACAATAAAAGAACAACAACAACAAAAGATTAAACAGAACAACACATAAACAATAATTGCGCTGAAGCAAAGGCACTTTGAATGAAACGAAGCACGCGAACGAACTGATTTAGGGTTGTACTCATGTAAAGGCGAGTGTATTAGAAGGTTGCCACATAAATGAAAGCTCCACAATAGCTACCACCTTTACAAGCACCTTTAAGTATTTTGTGTACAAATTATTATGGAAACAAGAATGAGGTGAGAGTCTGAACTCAACTTTAAGGTGATTTGCTTTCGGAGTTAATGAGAAGGCTTTTGAAAGGCTTTTACACCAAAATTAAGAGCCTTTTTGTTTGAGTGTGTGTAGGAACAGGTGTGTTGGCCAAATTGTGGTAATAAATGTTGATTGCAAATTATTTATTAGGCGGTTGAGGAAGAAGCTTTGCACAATGGCTAGTGTTGTTGTTGTCGGACCCTTACGAAAAACCGATGGGTGATAAATTTGGCGAGGTTCGGTAGCCAAAATCGAAGTTAATTGACAAACACCAATAAAGAAAAACGAGCACACATGTAATCAAAAAGGAGCACTCAAAGCTACCTTAACAACGGAGGCGTGGCATAAAAGTAATTGGCAAAGCTTCTGGTGTTGAGCAAAAAGCGAGCTTTGTGGCAGCTCATTTCGTAAATGTAGCACGTTTGCGCTTTTAATTAAAACTCAGCAGCAAATTCGGTTTGGCAGTTAAGTAAGGGAATAGAAGAAGAGGTGAAGAGGTTTGAGGCAGCGTGAAGTCACAGAAATTATTGGCCAATAGATGAAACAAATATAAACAAGAAAAAACCTTAACTTCGGCTGTACCGAAGCTAATATACTCTTCACAGGTGCATTTCTTTTAGTCTTTTTAGCCGGGTTGCTTGCTAGAAACATTAAGGTTATATAGTTAACCGATCTGAACAATTTTTTCGGATATTAAATTATTTCTATGAGTAATAACTCACACCAGTCTGACAGACGGACGGACAAACAGACAGACGGGCATGGCTAAATCGACTCAGTTGAACATACTGATTATTTTTTTATATACTTTATAGGGCCTCCGACGCTTCCTTCTGGGTGTTACAAACTTCGTGACAAACTTAATATACCCTGTTCAGGGTATAAAAATTCAACATTTATGATACTTCACTGAGAAATATCAATTTTCTAATGGATATGAGTTTTTACAGGTCAGCAACGAACCGACTTTGAATTTTTTATGCATTGAAGACATTTTTGCACCACTGTGCGCTCAGCTCATTTAGCATTACGCAATTCTGATATGCGCTCTTCTCCATATTTAGGTCCAAAAGTTTGTAAAGTAATTTTTCCTGTAGACGAATGTGTATCTTTTTATTTCAAAAAACGAAAATTCCCGTTATTTTTTGAACACATGATCAAAATACTATTTCCACTCCTCTGCATGAATAAGAGTTCCGGCAGAAGTTTTTATTTTCTACTTTGAGCCAAAATTTCAATTAAACTAAAGTAGAAACAGACACATATATACATATATTCTCCAACAAGTTTTCAGCACTTCCAGCACACAGTGCTCCTGACTGCGGTGTAATTCACGTAAAACTGGTAGCCGCCTCATTTCGTGCTTGTGCGCACAACAACTCACGCACGCACACACACACACACGCGCTCACGCTTAATTTCTTTATGAATTTCGAATGCCACAAATCATATGCACAGCATGATATGCTGATTGCAAGCAGACAAACATGGGCAATAAATGCTGGCCGCAAATGAGCATAGGGAGTAGCAACAACAACGCAAGCCACCAGTTGATATGTGTCGCACACACAACAGAGTAAATATGTATGTCTGCATGTGAGTTGCTAACAAATTTCTTTAAATAGTAGCCGTTTGCCGTTGGCTATGTAATTAAGGAGCATATGCTTAATTTCAACTTATAAATTATAAAAAAACAACAACAACAACAGCACACAAGTAGAAACCGCAAGCCGACAAGCAAGCAGTTTCAAATTTGGTGGCAACATAAATTATGCGCCGCTAATCAAAGAGTCGACTCATTAAAATTACATATTTACAAAGCATCAGCGATAATAATGATTGCCGCTAAATACGAAAAATGAAAAAAAAAAAATGGAAAAAATATGATTAATTCGTATTAGAACGTTTGAGCAGAGAGCTGCAGCTGTGGGATGCTTACAAATCATGGGGCGTAACTAAAATTTCAACGCGGCTAAAGGAAAAAGCAAAACACGATCATTTTGATTTATTTTTTTTTGGTACACTCTGAAAAAATATAGATTTTTATACCCTGAACTGGGTATATTAAGTTTGTCACGAAGTTTGTAACACCCAGAAGAAAGCGTCGGAGGCCCTATAAGGTACATATATAAATGATCAGTATGTTGAACTGAATCTATTTAGCCATGTCCGTCTGTCTGTATATATACGAACTAGTCCTTTAGTTTTGAAGATATCGTTTTGAAATTTTGCAGATATTATTTCCTCTTTAAGAAGCTGTTCATTTGTCGGAACTGCCGATATCAGACCACTATATCATATAGCTGCCATACAAACTGAACGATTGGAATCAATGTCTTGTATGGAAAACTTCCGCAATTTACTACATATCTTCACGAAATCTGGTGTGAGTTATTGTTCATAAAAATAATTTAATCTCCGAAAAAATTGTTCAGATCGGTTCACTATAGCATATAGCTGCCATACAAACTGAACTATCGGAATCAAGGGCTTGTATGGAGAACTTCCGCATTTTACTACATATCTTCACGAAATGTGAAGTGAATTATTGCTCACAGAAATAATTTTATCTCCGAAAAAATTGTTCAGATCGGTTCACTATAGCATATAGCTGCCATACAAACTGAACTATCGGAATCTAGGGCTTGTATGGAAAACTTTCGCATTTTACTACATATCTTCACGAAATGTGGAGTGAATTATTGCTCACAGAAATAATTTAATCTCCGAAAAAATTGTTCAGATCGGTTCACTATAGCATATAGCTGCCATACAAACTGAACGATCGGAATCAAGGGCTTGTATGGAGAACTTCCGCATTTTACTACATATCTTCATGAAATTTGGTGTGAGTTATTGTTCATAGAAATAATTTAATCTCCGAAGAAATTGTTCAGATCGGTTCACTATAGCATATAGCTGCCATACATGTGATATTGTATGGAAAATGTTCGCATTTGACGTGGTATTTTAACGAAATTTTACATGGATATGGTAATAATATAATCTCCGAAGAAATTGTTCAGATCGGTTAACTATATAACCTTAATGTTTCTAGCAAACAACCCGGCTAAAAAGAATTAGTAAAATGTTTTCTTTTCATTTAATTTATTATACCCACTAATCTAAATGCTGATCAGAAGCAATTTTTTGGCAATTTTTCTTTATTTCTCTCTTAATAGAACTCGAGAATAGTTCTCTTTGGTTTCATAGACTACATAGATTTTCACATTCAATAGCGCGCCCCTCAAAGCATGAACTTGTGGAATTATGGATCCTAAACAAGAATTACTCCTCATTCCGCTCTGTGTATTCCACTTATACCGTTTCCTCTTGCTGCTTCGAAAGTCGCAATGCTGTCGCGCCCACTGCTTCTAATAACCTATCCACTTGTTCCCCTCGCAGACCCTTCACTGCCGGCTTTTACACCGTTCTTAGTTCTTATATTTCCTTTCGTGTTTCTCCCCTCCGCTCTGGCCCTGCCAATTAGTGCGACCCTTTGAGTCAGGTGCTTATTATAATAATTTGAAATTCACCGTGGCTGCGCATGCGCGGACGCCGAGCGCTTTCAAAGCGCGCCACAGTGGCACACACGCACACCGCGCGAAGAAAAACGAAAAGAAATAATATTCCGTTTGTACACTTAATGGCTGTGTGTCATTTAACTAACATTTCGCTTGCTTATTCTAAATTATTGTTGTTGTTGTTGGTGTAAGTTTTGTTTGCAGCACGGCAGGTATCATTTGGGGATTAAATTATGAGGCGTAAAAAGGTATTTGCTATTAATTGTCTTCAACTACGTGTTTATGTCTACACAAGTGGCAGACTCAAAGCGGAGAACAACAATATAGCAAGTAGTAACAACAACAAAAGTATTAAGTATGCTTGCCGGTGTGTTTGTCTATGAATGAATAAATATTTATTAGTGAACGTGGCTAATGCCATGTGTTAGTACAACATGTGTAAGCAGGCATTAGTATGAGCTGAGTGTGCAGACATGACGATGTAATAAATCCCGCATGCTAGTATGGGGAGCCGCGTCTGGAGCATTGCTTAGTATAAGCCGCTCTTGCGAACACTTGGCGCGCATGCATGCAAGCAATACAGCGCTTCCCGTGGCTATCAACTTATGCCGCCCGCTAGCCGACATGTCCACAGCGCAACTAACTAACTGTCTGTCGGGAAGATCCCACCATAATTCATTGTCTGCTGTTTATATTTATTTATTTATTTGCTTTTCGCGGCATTTCAATATTTATGGTGGGAATTGGAAAATCTACGAAAATTGCATACTAAAATGTTGTTGCATTTACACTTTGCTGGCTGTAGATGGCGCAATTTCAGAACAAGTGTTCTAAGGCTGGGTGTACAAGCAAATGAAGCTTGCAACAACAATTTCTGAAGTGCGATTTTATATTTTCAGTTCAATTACAATGAAAATATTTAGTTTTCACACGCTTAATTTTTGTACTAAATTGTTTTCCGTGCTTCACTGTGTACCCAGCCTTAGCTTTTCTTTCGTTGCGCCTTAGTTTGTCGCTTATTTTGTTATTTTTATTCACTGTGTCTTCATTTTTTAAACATCCATCACTCATAACAGTCTCATAATTGAATATTATGCATTTTTATGAGCAACTTCAACGCGTGCAATGCATTGAAATGCACTTTATTAGAAATTATTGGCATTCCTTCGTTACTTAACTAGTTTATTTACCTCAGAAAACAGAAATTCCTATCAACAGTAGCTATTATAGAAATCGAATCGTTTAACCGTCGTTAACCAAACAATTTTTCTATAAGAAGAAGCATAAAGAGACCGTTTTCAGGGAGAGAGATATTCAAAGGTTTTTAGAAATATGTTTTTTTATTCGCTTCAGAGAGGGTATTAAGTAAAAACTCATTAAAAGTATCCACTTTGAGTCAACAGGTCCTTAAACCCCCTAAATTTTGAAAATCTTAGTAACATTGACAGAATGTCGACCAAATCCATCGCCATATGAAGATCTGCGATTGAAAATACTGTATTTGGAGACTTTGGAAAGGGGTCCACTTGATTATTTGTGCTCACTCACTCGGCTGCTAAGATAATGATATGATTTTTAAAGCTTTTACAATTTTTTCTCTTCGAAGATTGTCCGGGAAGCGTATCCCCATCAATTATACTCCTTATTACAGCTAATAGTATCAGAAATATATATTTAAAGACTATAATAGTATGCTAAATATCCTTCGTAATCCAAAATTGAACCTGAATACTAATACTCAACTAATCCAATACAACTAATTCCCCAACACCAACAACAATTTGCAACTCAACATGCCACAAAGCACAAATGCCTACTGCATTCTATCTGTCCATCAAGCGAGCTGTCTGATCCATCAGCCGCAATGCAATGTGCCATTAACCTAAATTTCTTACAAGCAGCAATCAGCGCTATTTTCTGCCTCATCATGCTTCTTCATGCAACAACAACAACTACAACTTTTTCAATTTACTTGTATAGACATTTTTTGTTTCGTTATTTAAACGCTGAATGCGGCCGCAGCAACGCTCAACGCTGTGACAGCTCGCTGCTCATTCCACTGTTTGTTTATTAGCCCACTTCCTGTGCCGCTCTGCGCCACCGGCTTTTCTATTATTAGCTGCGTAATTATGCAGAACTTAAGCGACGGCGGCGGCACCTTAACGCAACGAAACGAGCTTCAAGTCAAGCTGGCCGACCACTGTCTCCTGCCTGGAAGCACGCAAAGCGCCAGTTGCCAGGTTGCTCGATGAGTCGGCCATTTGTGTCGAACATGTATGAGAACTGGAGCTTTTGCGTTAGCAAAACATGTAAAAAGACTTGTAAATTGAATTGAACAGGTTTGATAACAAATTTCGTACTTATGTAATAACGATTGACGTGCAATGGATCAGCCGTTTAGTCTAGACACAGACGAGTTGAGAACGTCAATTGGCGGAAATGAGTGGACCAAATTGAATTCTAAACTGTGCAATCTGTCTGTGCATTTAGCGCTCATTTGCGCAGCTCAAACATGTATTTGTCTCGTAAAATCCGCTTGTTCAGCGTTTAAATTACTTTGGCTCTCTTCCTTGATTAAATGTCTCTTCTGCTTTTAATAGTGATGGGTTAATTGAAATACATGAACATTGTGTTTTTAGCTCACTGAAACATTTTGATGAGTTTATGATCGCCTTAAAAGGTGGAATTTGTTCCTAAAAGCTCTTCATTACACTTATGTATGTATCAATAGTATATATATGGATATATAAACCAAAGTCTGGCTCGAAACTTGCTGTTTAGTTTTAAAAAATAAAAAATAAAATAAAAATGAAAATAAACATTCACCGGAAAGCCATAAATCTCACCGAAATCCTGACCAGCACACCAAAAATCCCAAAATGCAACAAGCATGCAGCAAGTTGGCTAAAATAAGTCAAGCAACCCACTAACCAAACGCGCCAACGAAGCAAATACGCAGCCAAAGTGACGCAAAATAAGAAAAAAATACGAAGAAGGAAGAAAGAATGCTGTCAAACTAACGCCATTCAAAAACGCATACAACTGACAGCGCGACGCAGTCAGAAGCAAAAAACAACAAAAAGCAACAACAGCAGCAAATCTTTAAGAATGAGAAAATAAAAATAATATAGTATCAAAAAGCAGTAAAATTCATGAGAGGTGTGAAGTTATGCGCAGAAACTGCCCACGTTTGTGTTATTCATGCATTTCGTTGTTGTAGCTGTTGCTGCAGCCTTAAGCAGGCCGAGACAGGCAGGCGGCAGTCAAACTGTCAAAGTTGTTGCTGTTGTGTTCGTGTGTGATGCCGTTATGTTAAGAACTACTCTCTCTGATACAGGTATATATAAGTGGCATATACGTTTGTACGCATGTTGTTGTTGTTTGCAAATTATGTTTTTATTGTTGTTTAGAAAGTGCGCATTTTTCGTGTATATTTGTAATTTTATACAAACCGAAGTCTTCTATGAACAGGAAACATTTATGTTAAGCCCAGAAGCTGACGCTGCTTCCATCACTAAGCACTTTCTGGAGAAATTCGCTCTATATCGAACATCCGTTTCCGGTAAAATATTTCCGCTTGCTTCATTTCCGGTTCCGGCACATCATTCCCATATCTGGTTCCATCAGTTATCCCATATCTTGCTTCAGTTGGCTCATTCCGTTTCCGGATGCCCCACTTCCAGTTTCAGTAACCAATATTCAGCCACCCCATTTCCGGTTCCGGCAATATCGTTGTTCATATTCGTTTCCGTATGCCCCATTTCCGGTTCCGGTAACATCATATCCAGTTATCCCATGAGCCCGCCCAGATCACGTGATGTCATATCAAGGTCACGTGATATTTTTGTTTACAAGTCAATGACCCCGCCCAGATCACGTGATGACATTTCAAGATCACGTGATATTTTTGTTTACAGGTCAATGACCCCGCGCAGATCACGTGATGTCACATCAAGGTCACGTGATATTTTTGTTTACATTTTTGAGTGAGGTCAATGACCCTGATCACGTGATGGCATTTCAAGATCACGTGATATTTTTGTTTACAGGTCAATGACCCCACCCTGATCACGCGATGTCACATCAAGATCATATGATATTTTTGTTTACAGGTCAATGACCCGACCCTGATCACGTGATGGCATTTCAAGATCACGTGATATTTTTGTTTACAGGTCAATGACCCCGCCCAGATCACGTGCCAGATAACGTTATATATTACTAAGATCACGTGATATTTTTGTTTACAGGTCAATGACCCCACCCTGATCACGCGATGTCACATCAAGGTCACGTGATATTTTTGTTTACAGGTCAATGACCCCGCCCAGATCACGTGATGTCACATCAAGGTCACGTGATATTTCTGTTTACATTTTTGAGTGTGGTCCTTGGTGTCCGATGTCTTTCTCTCGGTTTATGAAGTGAGCTTATATATTTCTAATATTTTGACGATTTTCAGTTTCAGATTAAGATTCTCCGGAGTCTTTTTATTACCCTCACCTATTTTCCAGAACGTTTAGATTATAGTAATAAATATAGCCTATGTTACTCGAGGTGAATGCAGTTTTCGAATGGTGAAAGAATTTTTGAAATCGGCACAGTTGTTTTTGAGCTTATTCATTACAAACATACATACAAATCTTTCATCTTTATAACTGTAGTATAGATAACTGTTTATTGTGCTCGCTTCTTACTCATTCACCATTATTGTGTTTGACTGCTGCGCTTAAGCGACAAGCATTGCTACGCCCCCACACATAACGTGCAACATGCCACATGCAACACAATGCAATCAGCAAGCAATTGTGCGTTCAACGCTGCAACTGCATACAACAATACTTATGTATGTTGTCTCTATATGTATTTTCATTCATGCCACAAGAGTAGGTGGGTATCAAAGATCATCAAGAAAAATGTTGAGCGTCATGTCGCAACAATAAGCAAATTCTTGAGATTGACTGGTATGCAAATAAATTTTTCTATTTAATTAATTTTCTTTTTATTTTTTTTATTTTCTCTTTTAATTCAAACATATTTATTATTTCAAATAAGCTGAGAATATTTGCTTTTTCACGTTCACTTTTATCCGAAAGTGTCGCTTCCAAGTAGCTGCCCCATGTCACTGCTCTATTTCTATACAAGCTAATGTCCATATGCATGCCAAGCGTCAACATTCACTTGCCATTAGAGCAGCGACGGTTGTTTTGTTCATCAACGCGGCATGTGTGGCATGTTAACTTATGGCAGTTCTTCGCTTAACAACAACAACACGCAAAAATAAAACAACAACTCTAATTTCATGTCATCATGACAACTGTCGCATATGCAATGTTGTTGTTGTAATTGTGCACGGCCTCGAGTGTTATGGTCTGCAGTCGTGCAGTTAAATGTTGTCGCCATGAATGTGTGCTTGTGTGTCTATGTTGCTTTGATGATTTTTTTTTTATTTTTGAGCACACTTGATTAGCCGCTGGCGAGTCAAACTGTTTATGTCGTGCTGTGATGTGTTATATTTTTCCAATTACTTGCTGTTATTGTTGTTGTTGTGTAGTGCAAATATGCTACGGCACGTTGCACACGAGCTATGCAAATAATGCGCACAATCGAGTAAAAATATTTAAGTTTACTAAAAGTAATTAAGGCTGTAAGCGCCGCAAGCCACGAGAGCGAGAGGTTTATGTATGTAAGCGTAAATTGGAGTGAAGTAAGCAAAACGAAGAAATTTTTAATAATTGTTTAGAGTAATTAGATTTTGTGTACTAAATGTTTGGCTAAATATTCAGCACGCAAGTGAAAGGATAGTTGAAGTTATATATCTTTGATGATGAAAAATAATATTTTTTTAAATATTTATTTTTTATGTAATCAAAATTTACATAAAAAATTATAATTAAATACCTTTTGGATATTATAATTATTTTAAATTTTTTATAAATTTTTTTACAAATTTTTTTATAATTTTTATTTTATTTAATTTTCAATATTTTTACGCTCGCATATGTTCCAATTAAATGTCTTACAAATGAAATGAAACATAACAAATATCAATACGAATATAAAAATGTCAATAAAAAACGCCATTTTGTTCACCATAAACGCACTAATTGCTTCGCAAATCAAAAGACTTAAGCAACAAACTCGATTCGCCGGACTGACCAGGCCCATAAGACCAACGCCTTTGCACACAATTTTAATTAAGAAAATAAATTTAAAAAATTGGAAAAGCGACCGAAACATACATTTTGTATATACATTTGGTGGATACACATGTTTCTTATTTAGTGGCAATTGCCGTCTAATGGCTAGCTTCGGTCATTAAAATGTAATGCGAGACTCGAACGCAATGGCTTTTATGCAGCAATTTCATGGTTTTATTTTGCATTCAAATTTCAATGAGTGAAACATGTTTACGCAGTTTTCTACAAGAGAACAAATATACATACATATACCTCAGTTAAATAATTATATGTGCATGAACTTTTTGCACAAAAAAATTAAAGATTACAAAATTGCAAAATATTTCCGAGTATGCAGGTTTGTTATTATTAATGTACACGATATCAAAAACAAAAAATTAGCAAATTTCAAAATATTTTTTAAACTATAAAACAGAATTGAAGTTTAGGCTAATAGTAAATATTTATATGTGCATTTTAGTATTTTTACCAGTAAAGCCTATACATTTGAGTTTAACAGAAAGAAATGTTTATTTTAATAGTCAGTAGAATTGTCCTTATATTTTAAAACTAAATTAAACCGCTTAATCAGATAATTAACTACTGACTGTAGAATAGTTATGTAAATATTGGCAAATTCTTGCTTTATGGCTCATTTAAGGTGTCGTACTGTCTCAAACTGCTGTCTGTTTTGGAAAACAGGAGCAGAGGTTCCCCCAGAGATCCTCAATAGGATTTAGGTTCGAACTCAATGCTGCGCATTATAATACCGGAATTTTACGGTCGTTAAAGATGTTCTTCGTGTGGATTGAAGCGTTAGCCTTTCAATATGTCCAGTTATATGCCATAAATATTGCCAACAAATTTTATTAACTCGCTGTCCAAAAGATCTACATTGATACTAACATTCATTTTAGTGAATATAAAACATGTAGATAGCTTTCCACAGCAGCAAAATGCAGCCCATGAAATCAAGGTACCGCTTCCAAAACATCGCTTGTAGTAGGACCGTCGTTCCTAGTGAGAATCTCTCCAATATTTCTTGCAATGACCTGGGCTGACCAAATTTAATTTTTGTTCGTCACTAAAGACTGTATTCTATTACTCATCGGCACAGAATTGGTATTTATTTGCAAACCTCAAATATGCTTTATTGTGTCTTTCTTTAGCGTTGGTTTAGGTGCCATGGAGATGTGTTTCAGAAACTGATTTTTATGTATAATGGGAAAAATTATATTTATTGTGATTTTCTGTCTTAACTAGGTCCATATTTGATCGCTGCTTATCAAGTCCGCAACTACTAGCCATGATTCGACGGCTTTCGCATCGCTCATCAATGTTGTTTTTCGTCCGCTGCGTCGCACTATAACATAATTAGTGGGGTTTTTAAGAAATTTTGAGATACAGTTCCGATGTCGCTTTCATGCATTCCTATGATGATCCTCGGCTGATAAACTAGTACCACAAGGTATTTTAGGCTTAAAGTTAAAAAAATGTATTCAAATCTTTAATAATTCATTAAGTTAATGCACCTACAATAATTTTGAAAACAAATTTTAGCAAAAGAAGTTTTTGCTGCGACACTATCAGTAAGAAAGATCCGCTAAATTGATTTTGCACATATAAATATTTACTATGCAATACCCAATTCACAAGCACATTCTTAATGTAACTGTACAACGAACGAGAAAAGTATGAAACAATTTTCGTTGCATAGTAACGGTAACATATCAACCTTTTATTCCACATTTACCGAAATCCAAAAAATAACAGTGAATAAGAAATATAAACAAAAGCAGAAATGCACATATAATTATTTGACTGGGTAGATTGTAAATTGACTCGGAAACAAAAACAACAACAAAAACAAATATGTTTATGAATTATGGCAAATATTTGCGAAAATGCGCATTTTCCCCACCCTTTGCACATTATTAAGCTGCAATAAATCTTTGTGAAATATGGCAAAACTAACGAAAACAAACGGGCAAGCCAAATATGCAATCATAAACCTGCCGTGTGGCACAAAGCATACACTGCGGTAATGATGCAACAACGAGTGTAAACAAAAGTTATAACAACAACAATGTGCATGTGTCTTTTTGTTGTTATTTTCATCTAATGGGCAACACTCCAGACAACGTCAATAATTCAAATGCTGATGACAGGCCGCCAACAGCAACAACAACGGCAGTGTGCGAGTGCGCATGCGCAGGCGCTCGACTGACTGACAGACGACAAAACAAACAGCAACGCTGCGCTAAGGTGGCAAGTTGGCCAGGCGCTGACAAGCAGACAATAACAATTAGCGGCGCACTTAATTGCAATTAAAATGACAAATCAAATCACATCAAATCAAAGCAAGGCAGCCAGCTAATGAAACGAAAAAAAATAAAAAAATAATAAAAAATGCAGCAATGTATAATAAATGAAAAGAGCGAGAATACAGATGAAAGAGAGAAAAAATATGTGAAGACAATAAAAATTGCAAAATATCGATTATTTTACGCTTCGAGTGACAGCAGGAAACAGCTGACATTAGGCACGCAAAGCGCTTCATTGATTGCCTTGATTTTATAGAAACACACACATACACAGCCACTCATTATAATTCTTCCTCAACCATACATATTTGAGCCACTTTAGCATATTTCAACGCTGTCAGCTTCACTTCTAACGGCAAATTAGGTGAAAATATCAAATGCGCTGCAGCAGAAATGTGAAATTAGTAAGTTAGTCAGCCAAGTGTTGTAACCAATGTAACGGCGCTTGTTGCATGCCACACAGCCGCTCGAGCTTACCACTCGTGTTTGCCACTTAGCCACCTCACTTGCCATTTAGCTGCTTACTCGTATTCAACGTTTTTCTGCAAATTGCTGGCTAATTAAAGTTTATTGGCTTTCTTTCTTACTGCTCATTGCTGCTTCGCTTTTGTTGTTGTTGTTATAGCCACTTAAGTTGTCATTTCTTTTTCTCTACTCCTCCTTATATGTATTAGAATTTAGTGGCAAATAAAAAAGCAAATGTGTGGAATGTGTTGTGATGGCGTTTTGATGATTAGTATTTAGTTGTTGTTGTTGTTCTTTTTTTAAGTTGGCCAATCAAATGCGACGGTTGTGTGTGTGTGTGCGAAGCTCATTATAATAGCAGCTGCCACTGCAATGGTTTTTAGATGTATAATTTATGGTTGATGTTAAGTTTTTCGCTATAAACTGACTTCTGATTAGAACATAAATAAACTTTTTTATTACCAAAATTTTAAATTAATATAAAAACAAGTAAGGAAGGGCTAAGCTCGGGTGTAACCGAACATTTTATACTCTCGCAATTTATTTATTTAACTTCATTAATATTATATAATAGACAATTTGACCCACATATTCGTCATATATATTGTATAAAGTCCATTGAAAGTTGGAAACCCTAATATTAGGTTAGAAGCACCGAAGTCCTCATGTACAATATATAGGGGCTTTGAAAACCTATGGTCCGATTTCGGCCACACTATAAATGCAGTATTTATGCAAAGTTCTGCACCGATATCTTCACTAGTGCTAACTTTACATATTGTAAAGTAAACGATTCAGATCGACTTTAAAGTTCTGGTATATAGGAAGTAGGCGTGGTTGTGATCCGATTTGGACTATTTTCAAAACATATCATTGGGATGCAAGGAAAATATTACAAACCAAATTTCATTGATATTGGTCCAGTAGTTTCGGAGATATGGTTTTTGACCCATAAGTGGGGGGAACCACGCCCATTAAAAATTTTGTTTACATTTTGAGTGCAGGTCTTTTGGACCTTCTTTATAATGAAATTTAATGTTTCTGTTGGTTTTCCTTATCGAGTTAAAGCATTTTTAGTAGTTTTCAACGTAACCTTTGTATGGGCGGTGGACGTGGTTATAATCCGATTTCATTCTTTTTTGGACTATATAAGGAAATGCCTGAAAAAACCGACTCCTCAGAGTTTCGTTTTTATAACTTTAGTAGTTTACGAGATATATACAAAAAAAATTAGCAGGGGGCGGGGCCAGGTCCACTTTCCCAAAAAAATTACATCCAACTAAGCCCCTACTCAGAACAGTCCTTTGTACCAAATTTCACTTTCATAGCCATTTTGTGGGCGTGGCAGTGGTCCGATTCCGCCCATCTTCGAACTTCTTATGGTCCCAAGGAACAAGTGTTCCAAGTTTCATTAAGATATCTCAATTTTTACTCAAGTTACAGCTTGCACGGACAGACAGACGGACAGACGGACAGACGGACGGACAGACAGACAGACATCCGGATTTAAACTTTACTCGTCACCCTTATCACTTTGGTATATATAACCCTATATCTAACTCGTTTGGTTTTAGGACTTACAAACAACCGTTATGTGGGCAAAACTATAATACTCTCTTTAGCAACTTTGTTGCGAGAGTATAAAAATTCATGAACAAAATCAGACAAATGCATTGCTTGCACTAGCTTGAACTAGTTGAAATTATATATCTAAGCGATGAGAAGACAAAGAATAAGCGAAGAAAACAGAAGGAATTATTTTTGAGCCGATCCATTCTATTTACGTGGATCCGATAACCAAGGAAACCCGATTTTTTGACTCTTCTCTTCATATGTTTCCGACCTATTTTTATATAATTTTCGAGTACAGAACTCAAAGGATTACTTTTGAGAATAGAAGAATTCTTTTTTCTCAAATAAAATCAGCAGTCAGAGACACTTCAACCACAACTAAGTTGCCTAACTGCAGACTTAGAGCCATTAAAAGCTTAGCGCAATCTTTCCTTTTTTCCTATTTCTTTAATTTCTACTAAAAAATGAAACTCAAATAAAATACAGAACTTTACAGCGCCCGATTGCTGCCGAATAAGATTGAAATATGCGCGCATTTATTCCACACGCGTGCGCATAATTTCAACACGAGCGATCGGTGAATGCGCTGATGGGCAGTAAATATGGCTGGGGCACATAAATGTAGGCAAGTACATGGCAAGCGGCCGCATAAAGCTCTGCAACAGACATGTGGCATGTACATTACGCCTGACATATGTTGTTGTTGTTTTGTGTGGTTACCAACTAGTAATTCTCACCATAATTTACGCTTTGCCACAAAATCAGCGGCATAGAATTTAAACGCTGCCTACTTGCAGCCAAACACATACTTACATACATACATATATAATGTTCGAATAATGCGCTTGGTCGGCGCATAAGTTGACATTGCCAGTCGGCCGTCAGCCATGGCTTTGGTTCTTGCCAGCACGCCACCACAACGTCAACGCCAACGGCGAAATACCGAGCTGCCACATCATTATTTGCCGCTTCTTCGCCTTCGCTTCACCAACAACAGCAATAATAACAAAAACTATGTGAGACACATCATTGACGTCCCCCATGGCTGAGTGTCGTGGTCGCATTTATGCAGTGACTGTCGGCTGGCGGCTTCTTAGTGACCACAACAACCGACCGGTGGCCTGATGGCGCGGTGAGTGCGCCGTTGTCTGGTGCCTCGTAAATTTCTTATAAAATATGAAACATGAAATTAGTTGACTATTGACGACGACGCGTACGATTATCTGCGCTGCAGCACAAAGCGCGGTTCAATAAGTCGCCGCGTGCAGCTAGCTTGAGCCTGGCCGGGCCACACATTCCGGCAGGGCTTTGTCGCAGCGATGCAAGGACTTAAGAACTTAGGAGCCACATTGGCATGCAATTAATGTGGCAGTTCGTTTACATTTGAACGTTGCAACGCACAGCCAGAGCCACAGCCGCAGCCACGGCCACTTAAGCGTCTATGATGGGGTGTCTTAGACACTAGTTGCATACACTCACTCACACACAGCAGCAGCGCTTGTGGCCAGCAACCGGTTGCGCAGCCGGTTTCGTGCAATTTTTTGCAAGCTGCTAGTTGTTGTCACCATTGTGTGTTGCCGCTACGCACACATGTTGCAGTTGCACGTTCGCAGCAATGTTGCAACATTGTGTGCAAGCTTGAGGCCGCCTCGTCGCTTTATTGCATTGAATATGTGTGGCACGTAGACGCTCAAAATGCAACACAATCTATGCGCGACGCATATGTCGCGTGTTGTTGTTGCTGTTGTTGTGCAGTGGCTGTGCTATTTCGTTAATAAATACAGCTATGCGCCGCAGTTTGTATGTAATTATTTCGGCATGCCAATCGCCAACCTATTGCGGTTGCTTACGCTCAATTCACTGGCCACATTTCATCGTGTAATCGTTAATTAATGAATATCACGTGAGGGAATTCGATAAATTTCGCATTTATAATGAGTTTATGTAATCGGTAATGGTAATTACAAAATCTGGAAAGTATTCGGAGTATTCGAGGCATTTGGAGCATGGCTAATCTCACAATGATGGCTAGGACTTATAGTACTTTGTCACACGAAGTAATTAATTACCACGCTGCATTACCTTCATACACACATTTACACATTTTCATATAAATTCTTTAATTTTTTCCAATTTTTATAAATAATTCCCTAACATTTTCTCTTTTATTCATTTCAGTGATAGACTCTTACATGCAACATTAACAGCCTACTGCTACAACAACAACAAGAAAAGGCATCCCAATAAATTTCCTACGCCAAATCACAACGTACTGACAACCTCAAGTGCGCGGGCGTCAAACGAAAGAATTAACTGCAACAACAACAACAGTCGGCTGTTGAAGAAATTCACAAAGCGAGTCAAACAGTAGCAATTGGCCAAACCGCGACTGCGAACAACAACAAAAGCGATTAACACTTCTGCCACACGAACATACATATACAACAGCTACCAACTATATAGATATATATATATATATATACATATATGTACGTGCAACCGATGCAGCAAACAGCGCACGAATGCCTGCAACAACAACAACAACCGCCGCTAACACCACCACCAACAACAACAACGCGATTATTGCCAGCAATCAGCAAGTGCCATTGCCGGCAGCGAGAACAACAATTGCCAGCAAGCAACGCAGCGCTGGTGGTGGCAGCAACAACAACAACAACAACAACATAGTCGGCGGTGGCAGCAATAATTACAATTTGCGACCAACGATTGCTGTGAAACCAAAATCAAACGTAGCAGCAATCAGTGCTGTCTCACATTCCAAACCACAATACAGCAGCAGCAACAACAACAACAATTCGAACAACAGTGAACACAACAACAGTAATCACAATAAGAGCAAACATTTCGACGCATACAGCAACAGCAACAGCAACAGCAACAACGGTGATTGTGGTGTCGTCGGTGGTAGCAGTAGCAGTGGCAACGCCAACAACAATAGCAACAACAGCGATATGCCCGGCCGTCACAGTTGGGACCCGGGTCGCATTGGTGTCGAACACTTGGCCGGCGCATTAAGTCCGCTCTGCATCACCGATTCGAGTCATGAAATCGTGCGACCGAAGCCGCGTAGGTGAGTGTCAATGTAATGGGTAATGGACAGGCAGGCAGGCGATGCCCGATTGATTTTTCAGCACATTTGCATGCATTTTATATACATACAGTGGAACTTCCATAACTCAAACTTCTTTAACTCGAAGTTCTCCATAACTCGAACTCTTGAATTGGCAATAGAAGTCAAATTTCATAGAAATTTCCTTTTTTCAATCGAACTTTTCGACCAGGGCATAATACAAAAAATAAAATTTTACTATCGAAGCAGAATTTTAAAAGAATCCCTATATTCGTATGGAGGCGCACAAAAATTTTGATATTACACTTATGGGTTTCATAAATCATGTAACAAAGGAATGGGATACAGACGTAGCAAAGTGCAACCACCAAAATACAGAATATATATTTTGCGAAGTAAATAACTAGAACTGTGTATAAATCTGTATTTTAAAGCTTTTTGAAAAATTTTATTTTTTAATGAACAATTCTATAACTCGAAGTCTCTCTAACTCGGAAGTTTTTTTGTGGATTATGGTGATTCGAGTTAGAGAAGTTCCACTGTATATATTATATACCATATAAAGAGGAACATATTTCCGAGTGTGTTTGTGTGTCGTGTGTGGAACGTGTGCTTGTGGATTGCATTTGAATCTAGCGCCTAAAGGTAGGCAACAAGGAATACTATTTAATATGATTTTCTTGAAATTTATGGCTGACAAACAAAATGTTAGTATACTTTTAGGCGTTATGTAAGCAAATTCTTCATATTGTTTACATAAAAAACCCTGTCGGAAAATTGGTTAAAGAAAACTTAAATATGCTTAATGAAAAAATTTGAGAAAAATATTGATTATAAGATACTAAGTTCTTCAAATTAAAAAAAAAAATATTTATTTCAAATCTCTATTTCAATACAAATTAATTTAAAAATAACTGTTAATTAAATTTTCGTCTATTTTGCCACATTTCGTGCATAAACTTGGCATTCGTGCGCCTACTGTCTTTCACAAGCTCTAACCGCAGTTGCTAAATTAAACAAACTACAATAACAACAACAATGAAAGCAGCCGCCAGCGACCGCAAACGCTTAACTAACGGCTGTTTGTGTGTTGGCGCTGTGTATCAACTGAGAGACGGCAAGCACTTGTCGGATATTAGTTTTCACCACATTAACCTTGACCAGCTTGCTGCCCTTCGGGTGAGGCGGAGGTGAGACACCGCAAACGCGCTGTGCAGCTGCGGCTTCATTTGACTGTGGTTGGCTTGCCGCTTCAACACTTCTACACTGCCAACCGTGTTTGAAGAGACTCTGTGTGAATTTGCGTGCGCGTACAACTTTTTTCGTGGTTAGCACAACAACAACAACAACACCATTGGCGATGATGAGTTGCTAAAATTTAACTGTTTGCTGTGTTGATCTTTGAATCTTTGCATTCAATTCACTTTATTTGTTTTCATAACATTTGTTGTTGTATTGTCTTGCTCTAAACACCTTCACCCATCATTCAAACGCTTGCAATTTTCGATGCTTGAATTTCAAATTCAATTGCGCTGCTGATTCTTGTACGGTTTATGTGTTTGAGTGGCAACACATTATTATTTTTTTATATTTTATTTTTATATATATAGTATATTAAGTTTGTCACGAAGTTTGTAACACCCAGAAGGAAGCGTCGGAGACCCTAAAAAGTATATATATATAAATGATCAGTATGTTGAATTGAGTCGATTTAGCCATGTCCGTCCGTCTGTCTGTATATATACGAACTAGTCCTTCAGTTTTTAAGATATCGTTTTGAAATTTTGCAGATGTTATTTTCTCTTCAACATGCTGATCATTTGTCGGAACTGCCGACATCGGACCACTATATCATATAGCTGTCATACAAACCGAACGATCGGAATCAATGGCTTGTATGGAAAACTTCCGCATTTTACTACATATCTTCACGAAATTTGGTGTGAGTTATTGTTCATAGAAATAATTTAATCTCCGAAAAAGTTGTTCAGATCGATTCACTATAGCATATAGCTGCCATACAAACCAAACGATCGGAATCAAGGGCTTGTATGGAAAACTTCCGCATTTTACTACATATCTTCACGAAATGTGGTGTGAGTTATTGCTCATAGAAATAATTTAATCTCCGTAAAAATTGTTCAGATCGGTTCACTATAGCATATAGCTGCCATACAAACTGAACGATCGGAATCAAGGGCTTGTATGGAAAACTTCCGCATTTTACTACATATCTTCACGAAATGTGGTGTGAGTTATTGCTCATAGAAATAATTTAATCTCCGAAAAAATTGTTCAGATCGGTTCACTATAGCATATACATAGCTGCCATACAAACTGAACGATCGGAATCAAGGACTTGTTTTTTACTTACTTTTTCTTACGTCTTTAGATTTGCTTAAACACATAGTTACTAAAAGAAATGCACCTGTGAAGGATATATTAGCTTCGGTACAGCCCAAGCTAACGTTTAAAATTTCATTTTTATATTTTTATTTTTTTTTTCTTTTTAAATTCAAAAATAATTATTTAAATATAATCCAAATTTCATAACTCTTCATAAAGTCTTCATCGCTTAAAGTTTTTAATATTTAAATTAAATATAGTTCGCGTGCATAATTAAGCGCTGACTTTATGGCTCATATTTTTGCAATTATTATTTTATTTGTTTTTGTTTAATGTTTTGCTCTAGAACTTCCAACAACATGCAGTAAATGATTTGATGCTCTAGTGACGTTGACCTTGGTCGGCATTCACACCAAAGCTGGTTGTGTCAACACTTTGTAATTGTCACTAAAAACGTAATTAAATACTCCTCCGCCCAGTGAGTTAATTACGCGCCAACTTAGTTAGTTAGTTAGTTGGTAATGAGATCAATAAAAATTATTTTTTTTTATAATTTTAGTTAGTAAAAGATATTTTTGGCAAAAAATTTTATTTTTTCGTTTCCTAATTACTTCACAACTGCAATTGAAGACATATAGAGAGGAGGGAAGCATTTTCATATTTTTATTTGCTTGTTCTTGTATTGTTGTGGGGCCAGAAAACATTTCCAAATTATTTTGAGTTTTGATGTTAAGGGTCCGATTTTGGGTCAGTTGCTGGATATGTATATATTGATTTGTTGTTGTTATTGTTGTAATGACATGATTACCGAAAGAAACCTTGAAGAATGTTGCTAACTGTTAGTCCTTCATCTGATAAGTATGTGGGCACGAACCTTAAAAGAGTAATGTCAGATATATCTGCTTAGTCAAATTCTTATCACTGTCCAGCAAATACCAAACTCAGAAGAATCACTGGATTTAACTCAACATTGTAAGCACAAAAAGCAAAGTGATAAAATCATTTACTGCCTCACATGCGTGCCAAATTTGTCTCCGACGACCTTCCGCACACTTGTGGCAGTGATTTTGTGTTTCGATAGCAAAGCAAAGCAAAGTGAATTTCGCAAATATTTTCAACTGTCCGAAAATGAATTTATCAGCAACAATTGCATATTTGCGATAAAAATACTTTACATACTCGATGCTAAAAGGAGGCGCGATTTCGTAAGCCACACACGCTCACATTGACTTACTTACTTATTCACCAACTAACCAAGTCCAAAACACCCGGGCGCTGAGTGATGAATTGTTGGCTGCGACTTAAGTGCGTCGAAAGAATTCGCCAAAAACCAACGAGCAAAGGCGAAGTTACATAAATGCTGCAGCGCCAAAAGCGCAACACACAACCAACAACAACAAAGTTGCGATTTTTTAAGCAAGCTCAACAGCCAGTGCAAAGCGTAGAAAAAGAAGAAGCGAAACTGAATTAGAAAATTGTTGTACTGACAGCAATAGCAACAAGCAACAAGCGCAGACAGAGATAAACGAGCTGAACAGCAGCAACCTTTGTAAGCAGTTGGTAATTAGTTGATGTTGTCTGCTGCGACTGTCTTAAAGTGGACTTAGAAGGTCCACTGATGACAGTTGCAAAAAATCGGTGGCACACAGAAACAAAAAAGTCTAACAAAAATGAAAGAGACAAAAACGTGCAAAATAAACAAGGCAAATAAGCAGCTCGTAAAGAGCGCCAGAAACCAACAGATTTGCCAAGCAGTCAGTAGTCAGCACTGCCAACCAATTATTTGCCATTTGGTTCGTTATGGTGCTAAAACCGAGTTAAATACATAATTACATGGCCGCTGGACATGGTGGCCAGCAGAAACCCCGTCAGAACACAGTTGAGACTGAGGCGCAGAGGAGTGACACTTTGAAAGTGAGCTGTCTGCGGAAAAGCGGAGCAAAGTATTAGCATAGAAAATGCAAAAATAACAATAACAACAACAAACGAGTGGAAAAGTGCGGAGGGAAACTTATCAAGACGAAGCAACGAGGCATTGTTTACAGAAGACTCGCGCAAAATTTAGCAAAAAAACGCGCTAGTAGTTAGATTTTAATAATAAAAGTGTCTTTTTCTTGTTGCAATTTGAGCTTTAATTGTTGAGGCGTACAGCTGTAGGCTACCGGACTTAAGCCTAAGCTTTGGGGAGAAAGTTAAATACTTAAGTGGACAACGAAAGTTGGTTGGTTCTTGAACAAAAAGAAAAAAAAAACAAATTAAAGAAAAAATGAAACCAAATTGTGCCTTTCTCTGCATATTTCTATTTCTATTTCTATTTATTTTTAATTATGCATACTTTTTTGTGACTTCACATTTCCACTTGTAGTCTCCTCAAAACGCTGTGTTTGTAGAACACTTCAAGTCAAGTGAACGCGCAGAATGAGAACTAGGAAATCACTGTGTTCATCATGCCACTCACAGATTTGTTTATTTGCTTAATTCTGCGTTCGTTCTCACATAGCCATTTGACGTTGTCTTGTTTGCAACGAGTTCGTGTCCTAAGTCTTTTGTTTACACACTCGTAATCTCGCGAAACGAGTGGGCGTTTAACAACGAGTGATTATGTTGAAGTGACGGATTAATTTGGAGCAGCGTGTTAAAAAGTGCTAAGCGAATTTTATGGTTTGAGATGTTTTGGAATTATGTTGGAAAGGAATTAGTTCAGCGCCCTTCGAGGCATTTTTTGGACTTGTGGAAAGTAGAGTAGAATAAAATGTGGTATGTAAAAATGAAGGGAAGGAATTGAAGAAACGTATTACGTTGAAAATCCTGACATATTTTTGTCTTTTAGTAAACCTATTTATTTTAAGATATATATACATATATATATACAGTGAAACCTGTATAAGCGAGAGTTCAAGGGAGCACAATCTTATTATCGCTTAAAGAGGTTTCTCACTAACTCGAGTTTCTCTCTAATGCACGTACATATGTAGTGTTTCTCTCTTATAGAGGTACGCAGCAATAACAAGTCACAGCAAATACGAATGTAGTAAATATGTACATATGTAAACTCACTCTGAATTTCATTCCGCGATTTTCCGGATTCAAACGCATTCTGATTTTTCTTTTTGACATGATGCAGAGTATAACTTTCCTTCGCAATTGATAACTATAAACCGAGTGAGTCCGACAAACAGCACGGTAAAGAAGCACACGTGTCCATTCGAAAAGAATGCCATAGAGTAACAGCATTTTTAGTTCCACGAAATAGAATTCCACGAAATACAAAACAATGGTCGGAAGTTTCCCAAAAGTTAAGAATGAGTCATAAAATTGCAGATGTTAAACTTGTAAATAAAGTTCGTCTCTCGCTTATAGAGACCAGATAAGTAGCAGTCTCACTTACGAAGGTCTATGAGGCAAAAACGACTCTCTCTTACAGAGGTTTTTGTTTCTCACTAATAGAGGTTTTGGAAGCTTAAAATGACGGGTCCTAGCTATTACTCCCACTTATAGAGTTTTCTCACTAATCCAGTTCTCACTTATCCAGGTTTGACTGTATATATATATTTGGCGTAGGAACTGCTTTAAGCGATACTAGCCGAATCCACCAGAGCGCGCCACTCGTTCCTCCTTCTTCCTTTTTGGCGCCAACTGGAAACACCAAGTGAAGCCAGGTCACTTTGCACTTGGTCTTTCCACCGGAGTGGAGGTCGTCCTCTTCTGCGGCTTCCTCCAGCGGCATCGAACACTTTCAGAGCTGGAGTGGTTGCATCCATTCGTACAACATGACCTAGCCAGTGCAGCCGCTGTCTTTTCATTCGCTGAACTATGTCAATGTCGTCGTATAAATCGTACAGCTCATCGTTCCATCGTCTGCGGTATTCGCCATTACCAATGTTTAGAGAACCATAAATCTTGCGCAAAACCTTTCTCTCGAAACCCCCAAGAGT
The DNA here is from genome assembly GCF_028554725.1 of Zeugodacus cucurbitae. Taxonomy (NCBI): domain Eukaryota; kingdom Metazoa; phylum Arthropoda; class Insecta; order Diptera; family Tephritidae; genus Zeugodacus; species Zeugodacus cucurbitae. The sequence goes on along the minus strand of NC_071669.1, from coordinate 982,495 downwards.
CGTCTCATCGGACGTTGTCATCGTCATCAGGACGGGAATAATGAGCGACTTATAAGAGTTTGATTTTGGTTCGTCGAGAGAGGACTTTACTTTTCAATTGCCTACTTAGTTCAAAGTAGCACCTGTTGACAAGAGTGATTCTGTTGTTAATGCTGGTTAATTTTAAGGTATAACTTCAGATTATATATTGACTTCATCAATATTTGAGAGCTCGTATCATTAAGTAACCGTATTCCAGCTCAAGAATCTGCATATTTTTATAACCATAAACCTTAGAGGTCATGTTAGTTACACGATTACGGGTCTGCTCATAAAAATATGAGTCTCCAAAGTGTATTTGAACATCTGGTGTAGTTAAAGTATCAAATGAAGAAGATTCTATCAAGGCACTTCTTCATTCATATCTATTCTATTACCATCATTATACTCCCTTTAACAATATTATTAAATTAAGATAGCTAAAAGTGCCACAGAGTTGTGTAATAGCTTCAAAAATAACCGTTTGGCTGCAGTAAACATGTTCAATACTTCTGATTCTCAACGCATTTACTTGAAATTTGTACGACTTTAAACACCTCAACACTTTAACCGCATTACCGTTGCGTAACACAAATTGCGTGTAGGTTTCATTTGCTCATACAGCACAATTCTCCGCCTTCTCTTCCACTTCCAACGCTGGCAATTTTCTGCGTTATCATCGTGGGTTTTCGTTTCGTTTTTATTTCGAATCTAATGACCGTTTTTTTGCTGGTTTTTTTCTATTTTTATACTTCAATTCTACAATTACTTTATTATGCTGCGTGCTGGTCTGTCTGCGCGATGAAGTTGTTTACTTGTGTTCACGTTGTTAATCAATTCTCTGTTTTTTTTGCGCACCCGCTGTGATTGACACTTGCACTTTTAAGGTTTTGCTCTGTGCGCATGCGTGTGTGTCTGCTTGGCCGTTGGTGTGTTTGTTGTATAAACAAATAGAAATATGTTTGTTGTATGTCTATTTTGATTTGTTGTGATTAGTTTTGTATAATTTTGTAACGGTTTAGCATTCACTTCAACAAACATATTAACAAATAAACATACTTACATACATACATATGGAATTGTTCATATAGCAGCATATCTCAGCAGCATATTTCTTGTCTTGTAGTGCTCCAAAAGGGAGTGTACAAGTGCATGCATTTGTTTTACAATTAATTACAATTTTGTATACAACGATTTGCTTTGCTTTGCTACGATTCATTAATTCAATTAATTCGAGGCGTTCAGCTTATACAAAGGCAAAGGCGCACAGCTCAAATGCTTTGTTGATTGATTTTTCTTCACAAAAAAAGTGTTAAGTAATCGCTAGGTATTGCATATATATTTATGTATGTTTGTATATATAGCGAGCCCTATCTATATGCTAGCAGGCAAATTCGTCGATTTGTGGAAACTCTGCGCAGCAATGAGCGCTGGCGCCCTTGTGCTTTTCTTAGGTTTGCCTTTCTCTCGGCGCTAATTAGGGAGAGACCTCTAATTTTTATGCTTTTCCTAAGCGCTTCAAAACAATTTGGAAAGGGGAAGACTCTGCGTTAATTTCATAATGATTTAAAGGCGTTTCTTTTGATTAAATATTGAAAAAAAAAATACAAAAAAATATTAATTATCAGCATAAGTAGTGGTGTTTTTGTAAAGAGTGAGGTTAAATGGCAAGATAAATTAAAAATGGTTGAAAGTTCTCAGTTTGTAAAATGTTGAGATTTTTGGAGACTTGAATACAATTTTTGGAGACATGAATTTTTTGGAGACTTTTGGAAACTTGAGATTTTTGAAACCTATAAAATATTATAACTCTTAGGCTAGTTTATCCTAGTTTTTCAAAGCAATGAGCGTGAATTTAACCAAATTAGCTTTCAATACAATCTCACACAGCTTCCAAGGTCTAAGTCTTTACTAAACATCCTTAAATGTAAATAATATGAATTTCGCTTGAAAATGGAACTAACGTGGAAAATGTATCGTTTTTATTATGAAATACACGCCCTCAATCTCTATCATATTGTCACAGTTCCGGTCAATTCAAGTCAGACCACTTGGCTGCAGACTCGCTACAAACTCGAATACAATCGAAAGTGAAATTATCACTAGCGTTAATAAGCTTACTAAATGGAGAATAACTGGCGACAACAAAAAACTATTAAGTCTACATTTTGGCAAAAGCAAGGGAACTGCCGTAGTGCTGAGGAGGCACACAACGACGGCAATAAACTGAAACGCATGAACAAGTCGCTAACAAAGCGCTAAAAATGATAAAAATCAAATTCGCGCAATTAACAATAGCGCAATGTATAACAACAACAACAATAAATAAAAGCAACAACAACGACAATAATTGAATGAAGAGCACTCAGTACCGAGTCGAAGCAAACAAGAAAGCTCAGCCATCAGATTGCCATCGCCACGGCTCCGGAGACAGCTGAGAGGGCAATAAACTCACGCGTCCGCCAAGCAGCAGCAAGAAGCGTGCACCATAAACAAGAATAAAATGAAGCGTAGAAACAGTCAATGGCGGCACAAGAAGAAGAGAATCAGCGTTTCAGCTGCTGCTAAAAGGGGCGCCGCGAGCGTTTTTGCGCTGGAGAATTTGAGCGCGTTTTAATTGTCAACTTGACAGCACTTTGTGTTACTCCACTTTTTTCTACAATATTTTTTTTTTTTGGTGCGAAATCTTACAACAAACAGTCGTGACAACGCACATTTGCCACGCATTTTGAACATACATACTTACAGAGTCATGAGCAACCATTACAGTACAGTTACATATGCGTGGCACACACATACATACACTTAAGCAAATCGGTGTACATTACAACCGTCATAACACCCGCGACAGCCGCACAGCAAGCTCATTACAGCCCTCGATGTACGCACTTATGTTTTGTTGTTGTTGTATTTGTTGCCGGTATGGACACTTTTATAGATTCATACATTGCTGGTTTTACGTAACTACTCTAATAACGTAAGCACGTAAGTAGCTTGGCTATGTGGCAGCGTTGGCGTTGTCACCTGCTACAATTGCTACCGCACTCAGCTGGCCATAATTATTAGAGTGTAAGAAACACTGTTATGTAAACAACGCTGGGGCGGTATAAATAAATACCTGTTTTTGTTGTTTAAAGTTTCTTCGTCAGTGTTTTACATAAATGTGGGTTATAATCATTGGAGTGCACTCCAAAGCTCATTACAGAACATACATAAATGTTCAATTGATAGGAGTCCTCCTCTTGATTAGCATCATAACCTCGATCGGACACTTTTTCGACTGCTCCGCTTTCGTCAGACTGACGCTGAACTATCACGGATCTTATAGTAGCTTCGGTAAATCGGGAAGAATATAGTCTGGAATAGATTTAGGCCGCCTCATCAGATTTATTATATAATGGGCTCACAACTCTTCGTTGATACTTGAGGATCTTTGGAATTATACCTGGTAGATTTGATATCATAAAGCGTCGGTACTCCAAAAGTCCAGCTGAGATACCCATATTCTCCATCGCGGAGTTCAGTGCCAAAAGTTAACCTAACATTAACGTGATCTAAAAAAGTAACTCGAAACAAATCTAACGAAGATTTACTTAATCTCCCACTAATAGAATTAGAATCGAGTAACTTAACGATCCTTTTTTCTGATGCAAGTTGTTCTTAATCTAAAATTACTCGCATCATCGTTCAAAAATTATTATCTCGAACATGCTAAGGGCTACAGCATCTTATTTGAACAAGCTTCATTCTTCAACAACCCACATAACACAGTTCATCAATTGTCTTAATGGCTAACTTAGTCTTTCGGTTTTTAGTCCAGTTTAATAAGGGATTGCTATAAAACTTGACTTAAAAAGCCTCACGGAAGCTTAAATAGGAAATCTTCTATATTTTTCACTTTTTTTAAATGCTGTGATGCTTTATCCGATACCAAATCGTTTCCGCAACTTGTCTCCAGAGCCCAAATTTGATTCTTATCTATGTTTAAATGCCGATACTAAACAATTCACCTCCAGTGGCTCATCTTCCCCTTCAGTAACAATAATTACAAACAAACAGGGCTACCAGCAATAACAAAAACAACAACTACTCACTGCAAATGACAGTAATTCGTCGCGTGAAAGTGTGGGAGTCACAGTGTGGCATCCACATTGGCGTGAGCGGCACGCTGACAATTGTTCCGAGTTAGTTGGTGTTTTTGTAGTTTTTGTTATGGGTAATTTTTGTCGGCTGCCAAGCGTGCAATTATCTATCTAATCACTGCAGCGTGTGCCCGTGCCACAACAACGTGGTTTTGACGCCTTGCAACAGCGGCAAGCACAAAAAAAGTGCCACCAAGAAACGCTCAGGCGACACTTGTTGTGCGGCGTTTTTTTGCTAAGAAATTTTTTCCACCATGAACTCTACACACGATCATGCCATTCAACAATGCTTTGTAGTTGTTTGTATGCGCTTTTCTGCCGTTCCCTTTGGCGGTCGGCCCTTTTGACGGCATTTCTCACTTTTGTATTCGTGGCAGCCGCAGCAGCGCCCAGCGTAGATTCTGATTTTTTCTGCCGCACTGCCTCACTGCCGCATTGCCGCGAGATGTTGCGGAAACGGAAGCTGGCATTTATTTATTTACTATGCGAGTGAAATGCTTACTTAATTTTTTTTTCTGGAAGCTAATGAGTTGCTCTTCTCTTGCTCCAAAGATATTTAATTTCTTTGTTTACACTGGGAACCGGGAAAGAGTTCAGGCTGGCGCTTGAGACCTATTTAACTAATAACAACGCGGAAATGAAGATGCTGCGATGAAGGCAATCACTGTTGCTGGAAAAAGGAATAATTTGAAATAAATTCGAGAGGATTGAGGAAATGTGTGACCAGGTAGTGATTGGCAAAAAAACCAGAAACGTTTAAAGAAGTTAAAAAGATAAAAAATGCAAGTTGGACCTTATGTAATGTGATTTTTATTATAAATATTTATTTAAAGTTCTCAGCTACTTCTGTGATCTCTTCTTTGGAGGCTGAGGTTATGAAAAAATTTTCTGGAAATAGGAAGTTTGAGATGTTGATATAATATATTTGATGAGATATCTTGACAAGAACATTTCTTAATGACAAAATGAGAGTGTGAAAGAGATACTCTAGGTAAAATATAATTAAAATTTCACCAAAAATTAAGCAGTTTTCTGGTTGAGATTTCTAAAGAGTATACTCATAGATCATTGAACTATATATAGAGCCTGAATAAAAATAAAAGAATGCTTATATACGCTCCCTTTTGAAATGAAGACCTTTTTAAGCTTAGCGGAGACTTTCAGTGTCATTAACTTTTCTATTAAATCCACATTGCCTTTACACTTGAGTATTATTTAAACAATTTTCATATAAGTAAGAAAAAAAGGCATGCTTCAGCCTACCAAGTACGTGCTTATTACAACTTTCACACAGTTATAATTAGTCAAATCAAGAAAATAATATAAAATTTACAATCGTAAAAATGCAAATTTCTTTTTTTTTTCGCTCCTTCAACACAAATTCACCAAAAATATTCAAATTTCATGTCAACAACACCGAACAATGGCCTCTGCGCGCTGGCTAGAGAGTCGAAAATAATGCAAATGCCACGAATTAGCAAGCGAAAAATTCTCACTATTCAAGCATTAATGGGATGTTGCACTGAATTCGAAATGCCGCCGCCGCTGCCGAGCAAATACCGCATCAGATAGCATTTTTAAATGTTTGTACATGTATGTATGTACTTACGTGACTAACGGTGATTTCCACATATTGTTGCTGTTGCTGTTTTTGTTGTCGTGCTAACAACCTTGCGGCAAAAGTTCAGTTCACATTGATGTTTAATCAAAGGCGGAGGTGTATGAGTGTGCGTGTGTGCGCACTACAATACAAAAATCCCAATTTATCAAAGCGCATGTAGAGCAAAAAACAGTTAATTGTTTAAAAGTAAAAGTGCACAAGCGCAACATGCAACCTCAATGCGCCGCAAAGTCGCTTCGCCATGCACTTGAGTTGCCTTTGAGCGTGGCAGCCATTGTCTTTGCATTGAATTGCCCTGAAAGATTTGTCAAATGCCTTGCTACATTTTCCCTTATCACAAAGCCATTGAAAGCGCTGGAATTATATATATATTCCATTGTGATTAGCGACACTCCACACTTGTGGCAAGCAAATTTTTTGAATGGCGAAAGCACGGAGTTGAATGAGTTGTCGGGGATGGGAGAAATAGTGGAGAGCAGAGAAATTATATTTTAGAAAAGTAAGATCTCCCGGATTCTGAGCACTTTCACAGTATTAAATTTCGCCCAACTTTAGTGATTTACTCGAGGGATCTCTGTCACATGTTGGTACAATTTGTATTGAAAGCAGACGGTGTTATACGAAAGAGTTTTAGAAATGCCACAAAAAGAGCTGGAAATCTTGTATAGCCTCCTCTATGATAACTGGAAGTCAGAATCAGTTAATACATGAGACACAGTCTATAGCTATGTCTTAATTAGATTTCGAAAAGTCTATGATTTTTTCTTATTAACCATGAGTAAAAATAATTTGATCTTTCTTGGTCTCAATTCTCGATCAGTGGCTGATTTGCACGTTTCACACTTTCTTCATACTCCCTATACTAACAAACTTCTCAATTTTATGTGGACTTCTAAATCCCTGTTTTCATACTTGGTGTGTTCAATAAATAACGGGAATTTTAAAACTTCACGGGTTTGGTTCAATTGTCAATATTTTTATTATGCTGACGGGAATAAGTAAATGTGAATTGAATAATTTTTTTTTTGAAAAACCAAAATTCCCGTTACTTTTTGAACACACCTCGTATATGTTTTTAAAACGATATAACTCAGAGTTGCATTGGAAGTCAAGTAATTATTCTGTTTTTACCACTCTTTTTATACCATCTGCCAACTTTTTTTATTTTTAATTATCTGACGTAAGTTGCAGAGTTCAAACACATTACAACTCTCATTAACACATCAATAGCAACTGCCATACATTTCCTCATAGGAAATTTGGGGCATAAATGTGATGAAATTATGAATTTTTTCTTGTCACTGCAACAACAATGACCAGCGCAATAACTGTCGATTGCAATCATTTACAAGCGAACGCGACTAAAACTTGTGTAATCCCTTGTTGGGACGGTGAGTGAAGTGCAGTCATTTCCTGTACGAGTACATTTTCGCCAACAACATTGGGCGCTGCGCTTTTTTCAACATTTTTTCCATTTCATACATATTTTTTGTATGATTTTTACATAATAATAATCCGCGCGCGCATAAGCATATGCAACTCATGGCGGGCAGAAGCGGCAAGCACTGTATGTAGCTGGTGGCAAGTGGCAAGTGAGGAGTTGAGCTGACTGCTGACTGCTCCTTTTCGCATTTTCATTTCGCATTTCAATTGAGTTTTCATATTTTCTCATGCCGCTGCCAAACAAACAATGTTGTGTATTTCCACTTTTTGCATTTTAATTTCTGGCACTTTCTTCAGCGGCCAATTACCAGCGCGGCAGCACAACGCAGCGCAATAATAATCAAAATTAATTTATTACACAACAATTTTCGCATTAAAACACCGCCAACAACTGTCTTGAACCAGACAATAACAACAACAGCAATAAGAAAGGGCGTGTTGGCGGACGGGCGTGCGGAGAACACTTAAGGAAAATAAGCTGCACGAATGAAAGCTTTCAGAAAGCAAAAAATTGTAAAAATTTGAAATAAATTATTGTCATTACAATTGAAATTTGAGCGTTTCGAAAAGCGATTGTAGTTGTTGGTCGTACTTAAAAAATAAAAAAAAGATAAGCTTAATGGAAAAAATGCAAACCGAATTTTCGCCGAAAAACTTTCAAGCGCACGCACCACAATCCACGTTTAATGTCCATTTTGCGTGGGTAAATGAGAAAAAAGCAAAAGCCAAACGAACGCCACAATTTAGAAATGGAATGTTGTAAGCGCATACCGAAGACAATGGAAAATGCCATAGCCATTAGTAAGCGGCCATTAAGCGCACTCTTCGTGTCTTCCTTAGCTTGTAAGCGTGGAAACAGCAAATAAGTATTTCTAGATCAAGCGCATGCGCATGCGCCGCCGCCACTTTGCTGATTTTGTTGCTTGGCGCGGGTGTGCGACTGCCGCTGTGATCATCCAACGTTACTGCAGGCGCTCAACGTTAAATTGTTGTTATGCGCTTAACATTGTTGTTGCAGTGACTTAGCTGTAGTACATTAAATGTTGAGATGTCATGAAACATTGCCGGTTTACTTTACGGAGAGACAGCGGCACTAAGTGGTCGGCGTCAATTTAACAATTTCGTCTACTCGAAGCTTTTCACTTTCTGCTAATTTAGAATATTTCTTTTTTTATTTTTTATTGAAAATTTTGAACTATTTTATCAAATATCTGCCTACGATTTCACTCCATTAGTCACTCTCTCTCTCATATTCTCACACTCTCATTTGTACATAACTATGTGGCAGCACCTGCTCACCATAACAAATGCTAATGCAACGCATCGAAATTCTGCGTCACCCACTTCCGCCTACTTTTCAAATTAATTTTCTTCTGGCTTCCCTTTGGACGGACTGTCAACTTTGACGGACGTTTCATGTACTTCATGCTTTCCCTACCATTCAACCGCAGCGCCGTAACAAATTTAATAATTGCAGGCACAAGCGTAATTAGCCTGATGCCAGTAATCTATCTATTCTTGATGCCGCACTTAACAACGAAAACAACAACAAAAACATCGAAACTTTGCAACAACAAAAGCAAAAGCATTTAAGAAAAATTGAAACAAAGAATTCTGCGCCTGCAAAGAAAATTTAGAAATTTTCTAAATTAAGCAAACACAGCAAAGAAGTGTAGGGTGATGAGGGGAGTATGCCGTGAAAAAAGTGTGCTCTAATATCTAAGCGCATCCATCACGAAATATTGACCCACTTCTCGACGGTCGCTCTTTTGTTTCAGACGTCAATTAGCCAGACATTGTATTTCAGTGCGGCGATTTGAACCTCGACGGCATAGCTTTAGGTTGCTGCCAACGCCTCCATTGCGGGTTCTCCCTGCGCGTTGTTAGGTGTCATTAGTGTATGAAAGCGCTGGAGGGAAAAGAAGCTGTGAGCGCTTGAATAATATCTAGCTAACTGTAGCAGGCACACACCTCTCTCAATGTATTGTGTGTTTAGAGTTGGACTTCTTCTATTGTTTGGCATCGCTTTGTAAGCCATCTCGTGCGCTTAGTTATTAATCTTTCGTCGCTGCTAAGTTTGTGATCGATTCTGGCATAGCTTCGAGTGAGGATTAATTACGCTTGGTTTTTATTATAATTACAGGCAATTCCGTATGAAATCACGCACGGAAGAATATTAAGTGATTTAGATCGTATGATTTTATTGTGAAATGGTTTAGAAAGTGCGCTTTTTTACTTTTTGTCTAATTTGAGTTATCAAATATAATGCGGATTTTGTTAGACTAGAAGTAAGTGAGTAGCGAAATAAGCCTTTACGGAGTTTCTAAAGTTCAGGTTAATGATATGATTTTAATTTGCTAAGTATAAGATAGTCTTTAATATATAGAATATGTGGTCGAAGATACGATCGCTCTATAATGGTCCTTTTAAACCCATATTTTACATCCATTTAGTTTCTGTATACAATTATAATATTTTCAATAATCAAAGAGCTTTTACAAATATGAAAGCTCTCGAGCTTTTTGTGAAAGCTCAGTTTTTAGCAGTGATTTTTGACATTCTTACAAATTCGAATTCCTTAGTAGAATTTCTCCATCAATTAATAGCACAAGCTTTAAATAGATCTATTTTTATTTCTTTATTAAATTTTCTTGTACAAAAAATCTGAGATAAAAGTCTAAAGTAAAGCTTTCATAAGTACGATAATTTGATTTTAAACTTAATAAATGCTTGGAAGCATAATAAAGATCAAATATCATCAAAAGCAATTAAATAAAAATGGATTAGTGAGACGAATCACAATAAACAAATGAGAACAAAAAGAACAGAATGAAAGAAGCGTTATGTTGCATGCGCGCAATTCAAATGAGGAGAAAGCCAGAGTGCAGCAACGTGTAGAACGCAAGCGTAATTAGATTCACTGACTGCGCAACTGCATTGTTCTATGGCAGCTTAATTAATAACAAAAAACGCTGCTGCAACGCCCACTGACCGCCATCGCATTAGCAAGTCGAAAGTGAAGCGAATTTGTGTGGGCAATGAAGGAAATGAAGATAAAATAGCAATATAACGGCTAAAGATGAATATTTGGTGGTTATATTATTTGGTAGTCATAAGGGACCCATACTCGCGGGGGTTAGGGGGTTAATATGCTTGAGAAAATTTGAATAGTTGTAGAACACGTAAAGGTTAGTCCTAAAACTGTCTCTTTAGTACATAAACCATAAAAAATTACAAATTAATTTTTTTCTCCAACTTACCTAAACCTATTTGCACTATCTACATAAAAAAAATATTTTTATAATTTTTAATAATTTCATAATTTGCTCCACTATATGTCGATGATTTTTCTATAACAACAATGGCTGTGCTCCGGCAAAATGTTCATGCTCATGTTCTAGCGCTGATCGACACATAAATTCATGCGTGTCTGTCCATATAGGCAACCACACTGCACAAACCCGGGTGTGTGCTACAAATGCATGCAAATGTTGCATGTCAAACAACGTTAACAACAACAATCCCGCGTCAATATATATTTTTTTCTTCAACAAGATCCCCTTCTTGCACCGCGCTCCACTTCTTCTGTGTGGTGATGTGAGCATTTGTGCGCCATTGGCAACTTTGTATGTAATAACTTCATTGATATATTTTTTGTGCATTGTTGTTGTTATTGTTGTATTACTTGTAGCTTTATTTTGCTGTTTTTTCGTGATTATTGTTTCTAATTCATAATGCCTAAGCTACGAAAGATTTTCTTACGTCGTCTACCAATCCACTTTTTCTGTATTGCTGCGACTTCGAGCTCAACGCTCGCATGATGATGCGGAAAAGTGCAACGCACAAGTGCCTACTCTCGCATGTAAGTAAGTGTCTTCGAACTTATTGAAACACACATGAAGACTCAGTTCGGTTACTGAAGTTGATCTTCTTAGCAAGCAGCAAATTGATATAACTGCCGCGCCATTGGTAAAGTGGCACTTGGCGCGTCTTCAGCGCTGCGAGCGCTTACTAATTCGTCATCATTGAACTGCTAATGAACTCAAAAGGCTTGTATGATACGAGTACACTGTTAGTAAGCATTTGGCGCAATATGAATTGAAGTGCTCGAGCAAAAGAGCTGCGGAAAATGTTTGTTGGGCTCAAAAAAACGGCCGAAAAACAATCCGTTATTACATTATCAAGTTCAAAAGTCAACTACAATGCGCGGTGATATTGCATTTTGAACTTTTGTTACTTAAAATCTCTTTTTTACATTTGTGTTTACCAAACATGACCTTAGCCTTTGTGGTGCGTGAGAGTATTACTCACCCCTCAATAACATCTTCAATTTTAGTGAGTTTGCAGTGTGGAGCATGAAAAACATAATTTACGCTTGTCAGATGACAGTTGTAATCATAGAGTTCAAACTTCTTTCTTGATCATCTAAGAATTTAGAAAGAAGAATATTTTCTGTCTGCAGATGATATTGGAAGCTTCGAATTCCAAGAGAGCATTTATGTTTTGACTACCATACAATCTTACGCGTCTAAAAATCTCGAAAAATGCTAAGGGTTCCTTAAACACTTCGGCCAGTCACCAATAACTATCATGCTTGTCATTAAAATCAGCCCATTGAGAGTTGAAAGATTCACCTCATCCTTGTTATCCCTATTTTCTTATATTCATATATATCCTTTTGAGAGGCTTTGTCAATAACGTTCTGTTATTTCAAAGCCGAGCTTATATTATTTATTATATTTCTTAAAAATTTTATATTGCAATATCTACTCCAAACTATGAATAATATAAGAAGACACGTAGGTATCTTCGCACTTCTCGCCATCTTTATGACTTCCACTTCCTAGAATTAGTTTCACTGATTCCCGATGAGACCAATCGAAATGTATATCAAACTACTCTATTATCGCGATCTTTGCGTTCCGTAGTCTTCTTCTTCTGCTCACTTGCAACAACAACAACTAATTGAGCACTTAAAACACATGTTGCATGAGTGTTATTAGCAGAAATTTACGAAGACACTCGCGCGGTATGCAGAATTTATGACACACGCGGACGTTGCTGCACTGCAAGTGCGTAAAGGTAGTGATTTTCAAGACTCGAGTATAGTTATTGGAAGCCATGTAAACACGTACAAATATAATTGCTGGAATATATGTGTTGTTGTTGTTGTTGTGCGCTTGTAGCTGTTAATATAATTTACGAACTAATTAAATGTGAATACGCTGCGTTTATAACACTTTAGAACCGAGAACAGAACTAACAGTGAATACAACAAAGCAGCACATAATTTGCTGCCACACCGTCCACACACAAACACACGCATGCGCGAATGATGTTGGTCACCCTTTTCGTTCTACAAAACACTTCCTCGACTCGAGAAGATTTGTAAGACCGAGAAAATTATGTATGCGCAGCGAGTCACAAAGATCACACACACAAGCACATATACACCGAGCGACTGCAACTCAATAAAGAAAATTGAAACGGCAACAACAACAACAACAAGAGACGCTGAAACACCGTTGCTATTTAATTTGTCTTACGAGTTGTCGAGTTGTACGTGTGCGCTTGTTCATTTTCTTCCATTTTCCTGCTACCGTTGCTGCTGCTGCTGTGTATGGCTTGATTGCTGGTTGCACGTTGCACGTTGCACGGGTTCATTCATTACAAATTTCAAATTGAGTCGCTAGTCGTTACTTGCGGCAGCGTCAACAACAGCTAACAACAAATAGTTGCAGCACTAATGCTGTTGTTGTTGCAGTGGCTGCCAGCATAGCCAATTTCCAGTTACGGTTTTGCCATTGTTTGCACGCTGATCATAGCACCACAACAGTAGTGTTTAGGCGGAGACAATGGACTGCCCCTACCACACACCACGCCCCCTGCCCGCTCAAAACTCTTCAAGCCCCGCAAGATCGAAGCGTTGAATAGCAAAATGAAGCAAAGCAAAACAAAAGTATCATTGCTGTCGAGAAAAAAACGAACGAACAAAACAAGTGGCAGTGCGCGGAGTCAGCCGGCTAAGCTTGGTGGAGAGAAATCCAAACCAAAGCGAAGTAGAAGCAAAAAGCAATAGCAACAACAACATTGCAGTCCATTGTAGTGGTCATACTCAGCTGTCGGGTGGCTGTGTGGCTTGTTGAGCTGTCGGCTGGCTGTCTATTTGTCTGGCGCAAGGCGCACTCGCTCGCATTATACAAGCCCGCAGCCGGAGCAGCATGTGGCACGCAATCGACGACGACGACGCTATGAAGCTATGACGCTATGAAGTCGCGCTTCGCGTTTCAAACGTAACCAAGCGAACCGTTGCGGCGGCAAAGTTTCAGTTTCGTTTCGTTAAGCGACGCGTACGGACGCAAAGCGTAGCTCGAGCTTGTCTCCATTTGGATTCGTTTGGAAAATGTGTGTGTGTTGAAAGTGTGCGGTTTGGGTTTTGAAATAAAAATTCGAAATCAGTTTGAGTCGATTTTGGAAAACGCGCGTGTTCGAGTGTGGCCAAGTCAAGGTTTGACTGAAGTGCTTTATGGTTAATATAAAAATTAAAAAAAAAAAATTATTAGAAAAAAATAAATAAAAAAAATTGAGTTCAAAAACTGTTCAAAACTGTGTCTAAAATAATCAATGCTTGCATATCTTTTGAAGCCACGATTTCGACCAAGCAACCATCAATCACAGCAACAGCAACAGTCAGCAAATGTGCGCCTATTGCAATGCAAATGCAATGCTTGAATGACTTGCGAATTTCAAATCTGAGCTTATTTGCATTTCGTCAAAAAAAAAAGAAAAAATAAATAAAAAATCAAAACAAATCTCAGCCAAGAAACACAGCATGAACTCAACTTTTCTTAGAAAATGTAAATGAAATCAAAAGTCTTAAACGACACAACAACAACAACAGTCGGCGCGCAGTACTTAATTCCCTATCGCACCAACGAGTGGACTCCTTAGCAAAACACAAAACTCAAAACTCCAACTAAGCGCTCGATGGAGGCAGTTTAAGCCGCACGAGGGCTCGCAGAGTTGGTTTAGTTTTACTTTTGCTGCTAACGAAGCGCAGCGTTGATCAACCAACCGGAAACGGCAAAATAATGACATACTTACGCATGTACATAGCATGCGCACACTCGTACATATTCATATTCATATGTATATTCATATATATATTTCAGTAGATGTGTGTTTGTGCGATTTTTTATGAAATTTTTAGAAACGCCGAAATGATTTATAATTGCGGAAAAAACACTCGCTAAGTGAAGTAGCACAAGCAGTTAAACAAGCGCCAGTGTCTACTGTGTGTGTGTGTGCAGTGCAAACAAAGAACAAATAAAAATGAAAATTATAAAAAATGAAATTAAATAAATACTCATTAAGGCGAGCGTAACAACAGCGAGTTGGTGCCAGCTGAAGTTGAATTAAAAGTACTTAAGACTTCTACAACGAACTTGCGGAGTTGTATGTGCGGCGGAAGGGTGACGCAAAAACTAAAGCATGAAATCTAAAAAGTCGCAAATAAACTGAACAACAACAAACATTTTTGTATATTTAGCTGAGTTTAGACACCTGTTAGATGCTATCCCAAACAATGAAATTAGTGTTTCTTGCGGTCAAGATGGTTATCATATCTACTTACATACATATATGATATATGTTGACTATGATAGTTATAAGTTCATATAAAATTAGGCAGAAATGTTTGACTTATTCATTCATGTCTTTTATGAGAACTTCCTTTCGAACTGTAGTTGCAAAGAACAACCAGAAGCATGGTCTAAACTGATTAGCAAACTAGGAAGAGGTTTGGTGTAAAAATGCCCAGATCGAAGATTTATGCAGTTCAGATAGTCAAAATATTGATTAATTGGTTACTGATGACCAAGTAGTAAGTAAGCTATAACCGCGTAAGCATTTTCTACGCCAGTCAAGATGACCAAGTAGATCTATATATAACAGCAATTCACCTCCACAACTAACTTACAAGAATCATTAGTTGACAAATCGGACGATTAAATCAACTAATTTACTAATTTGAACTCATAGTCGTTATAGGTCTGGGATATATAAGACAGTTGGTGTTCTCTTCGTGTTCCAGATATATAAAATCACTATATAAGAGACTCTTAGTCCAACTCCATTTGATATACTAATGATACTAATATGATCTCATGATATATGACAATTTTCTATTCGTGTTCCAAATATGTATAATCACTATACAAGAGGTTCTTAGTCCAACTTCATTTGATATTTTCAACGCAAGTGTCCATATATTTCACAAAACTTTTTACTCGAATTGTCTCTTAAGGCATTTATTTGACTCTCATCTTTGGGAGAGAGAAATTTACTTCTTATATGGCTTTATAAAGTAAGGTTTGGCAAGAAATATATAATATTTGATTTCAAGGCTAATTTTAATTTGGGAGACTTAAGCTAGTTCCAAATTAGACGAAATTATCTAGTATATATTATAATATATATTACATAAGTCTGTGAGCCGCTTATATCTTACTCAATTCCGTTAAGTCAATTGTCAATAAACCATAAATCGCTTTACAATAACAATAAAAAACACTAAGTATCATTACTTATGCAAGCGCTTCATTGTTGTTGCTCTAATTGCCTCACATCGTCAGTTACACCCACAAATTTCGGTTAATTCCCTGCATTATTTGAGTATAATGGCAAACACCTTCATTGAATAATTATTTGTTAATTAACTTAAATTGTAAATGAATTAATTTTGCGTGATTTCGCATGAATTGAACACACACATACTCAGGTGTCTGCAGGCAAATCTTCAAAGCGGATGATGAACTCCAAAAAACGCCCACAAAAGCTGCACCATTGCGTTTGCATGAAACTCGCAACAATAAACGAACAAAAAAAAAAACAAAAATTTAATGAAAAAGCGTTAAAACGCGAGTAACGTTCGAAAACTAATGAAGTGGCGAAGATTTGAAATGGCGCACTGCTGATTGATTACAAGAGGGTTACGCCTGTTAAAATTTCATCTCAACTCAGGAGGTGTTTTTCGCACACTTTGCACAATGCATTCGGCTGAGTCATAAGTCATTGAATTTGCAGCTGTTGTTGTTGTGGTTGTTGGTTTTTTTTTTTGCAATTTGTGTATACAATTTTGGGAATTTAATTGCAGGCCAACTAGGCCAACATGGACCAAAGCAGTGAATGCATTCAGTTCGAACTTCGCTGGTATTTGGTGTAAAGTAAACGCAGTGAACTTCAACGGCTGCTAAGTTGGTCAAATGTGTTAAGTAGCCAAGCACCCAAGCACCCAAACAGTCAAGTAGTCAAGTAGCCGAAAAGGCAAATTGTCGAGCGGCCAAAGCCAATTATGGCAATTGATGAAAGAGAAATCGTGAAATAATTGCGGAACAATATGAAAAATGCGCAGCCGAAAATTGCAAGCAAACAAACAAATATAAATACAAAAATAAAAATAACAATAACAAAAACAACAGTCATTGAAATTAACAACAAACAAATGGCAAACAGAAAAATGTGTGAAAATTGTGTAAACATGTGAAGTGAAAATCGTAACAGCGAACGCAATTAATGTGAATTCGTGAATGCGCCTTGAACACAGAAAAAAAAACAACAAAAATAAATAACAATTCCTCACAAATTATAGTGAGCATGTATTGCGGTAAAGACTGCAGCTGCAGCTTGTGTCGCGAACTGCGCAATTACAAGCCGACCAAGCCGACGAAACGGCCCGCGCCACGCCCGCCCACCTCGCTATTCGGGCGCTTCAACGAGAACTTCATACTGCGCCGACGCAGCACCGCCAACTCCTTTAAGACATTTCAGCCACAGTCGCTGAAATGCAGCGAAATGTTTCAGCAGCGCGCCGCCGAGACCACGCCGAACCTGTACTCTGAGCAGCCGTCACCGCAGCTCGCCGCGCAGCAGCAACCACAAGAAGACATCGCGGTGTCAGCAACGGCGACACGCGCCAACAAGCCGGCGGCGCCACCCAAGCCCAATCACAAGGTTGTCATCTACTTCGGCGATTCGATTGCGAATCGCGGCAAACACAATGTGGGCGAGACGGCCAAGGACGTGGTGCAGGCCGCGCAGCTCTTGGATGACACGGCACTCGACGAGTTGGCGCCCAAGCAACGCAGCGCAGATGGCTTAGGACCGAAGAGTAGAGGTGATGGTGATGATGACTTGCCCTCCTACATTGAGAGCGTGCAGAATGGTGTGATCAACATAAAGATCGAAGGCAACTATCAGCGCGCTAGCGCTTTGGTGGAAACGGTGGCCAAACCGACATTCGCCACGGTGCATGTGTGCACTGAGGCGGAGCAGTTGGGCGGCGGCGGCGTCGAGGACAACGCAAGTCAGCAGTCGTGCGACTCGTGCGATTGGAGCTTTGTGCAGGAGTGGCGCGCACGGTACGCTTTCAAGAATTTTATTTTTTTAATTTCCTTTACAATATTTGAAATATTTGCCAAACAAGCGTTTAAGCAATTTTACGCTTTGGCTTCACACCTCTCTCAGTATCGAATTACTCAAGCAAAGGTGTAAGTCGCCGCTGACCTCAGTGGCGTGTCAGCATTTTCCGCGCTTTGCGCCCAATAAATTTGAGCCAACGCGTGTGTGTGTGTTTGTTTTTGCAACAATTGCGGTGGCAAATGGGCCCATTTGTGGTTACGTATACGACGCGTTTACTTGCGCCCATTATTTACGAGCAATTTGGTGGCCCAAATTTATTTGCTCTGCAGCCGGTAATTGTATTGCTTTTGTTGTTGTTGTGAATTCGCTTTGCAAAATTTATGCATTTGAATGTCTCAATTTATCAAATTTTGCGGTAATTGTTGTTGGTGCTGTTGCGTTATTGCGATTATAAGCTGGCAACTCAGCTGCGGTCAGTTAATTAAGCTGTTCAAAGTATGGTTTGGCTCGGGCAAAAAGCTGAGCCGCGTTTGTTTCCCATATAAAATTTTACAGTTGGCTCGACGCTTTACACATTTATGTTTTTATATTTATTTTTTGGTTTCTTATTTTTATTTGTATTTTGCATTCGTTTAACCTTGTGGCTGCTTGCGCTGGCGTTGGCTTTATCGAGTTGATTACTTCTTTTATTCTATTTAATTGTCTCAACTTCGGCGTCCCTTTTTATTTTTCATTATTTTTTTTTTCTTTAAACTTTTGTACGATTATATTAACGCTATCCATTTCCACTGTGTCGGCCTGCTGTCAGCCGTTAAAAAATGCAGCACATTTGTTCGATTGTAACGGTATTTTTACGGTGTATTAATTACAACTTTTTGCCTCACATTTTGCTATTTGCCATTTTTGGATTGACAACAACAAATAACTGTGGCTTAGCGAATTTATGAAGTGAACACTCCACTCCCAACGAGCCAGCTTATTCTAATTTGTATTTTTTTTACGTTTTTGGGAAATAAATTTTGTTGAACAAATTAAGACATTTTTCAGCATTTTTCTCGAAAAATGGGCGAACAACCACAAGCAACCATATTTTCACTAATAGTCTTGTAACTTTTTAAATTTTATTTTGTTTCTTTGTGAAATGAGGAAATAATCGCTCCATTTGTAACTTAGAAATAATACGTTTTAGTCAGTTTACGTTTGAGGCTCTTTCCATCAAATTTTCTCAAAAGATTTAGTAACTCTCAACTAATGTTGGGTTCCAAATAACAGTAAATTTGGGTATTATATCTTCAGCGCCATCTACCGGATTCAAAAAAATTCATCTAACTTGTTTACTAATAAATGTATATGTGGTAAAGAGGTAAGGAAATGAGTTGAATCGCTATAAATATGATTCCTGGCGGGCATGATTCCCATATAATGGTTGGAAGAAGACGCCAATATGGGTATCGATTTTTAAGACTGAGTTAAATCGCTATAAATATGATTCCTGGCGGGTATGATTCCCGTATAATGGTTAAAAGAAGACGCCAATATGGGTATTGATTTTTAAGACTGAGTTGAATCGCTATAAATATGATTCCTGGCGGGTATGATCTCCATATAATGGTTGGAAGAAGACGCCAATATGGGTTTCGATCTCTTAGACTAAACAGTTCATCACAAATTTGGTATTATTATCAAGAATGTGCTATCTCAGTATCTGCTCTAAAAAAAGGATCTTTTAGCTTTTAAAAAAATCTTCCACGCCATCTATCGGATAAATTAAATCGCTCCTAAATTGTCGAGTAAAATATAATATGTTTTATATGTAATAAAGATCAGTTTCTTGGGGAATTGATGACCGTATAACAATAATGTCCAATTTCAGTGTCTGTCTGCTCTAAAATATGATGATAATTAAGAACGTTATGAGTAAAGTCATTTTCGATAGTTATAATGATAGGTTGATCAGCTGTCTAAGTCGACTTAAGCTAAAGCCAGTTAACTACATATTTTGGACAGAACCCTCTTACAATTAATATTACATTCTATCTAATTAAAATCACTTGGTTTTGATATATTTTTTTGTTTATTGTTTATTGTGAGCCTGCTTTATCTAAAAAATACAAATTTAAATATAAAAGTAATTAACAGAAGCTATAAATACAGACTAATTATAATTTCAACACATTCAGCAGCTCACTTGAGTTTAACAATGGAAAAAATCGAAAATAAAATAATAACAAATTAAAAGTAAAAAATAAAATTAGCAAAAAACGCACATAGCTTAGCTAGCCAGCTCTCACTACTCCAACTCAGGTGTGTATGTATGTTGGTTGGTTGCTCGCATTCGTGACGTCCGCTGTTGCAAACCGCTCTCAGCCAATTTGCGCTTTTTTCAGCACAACACACGATCGCCATGCCCTCCCTTTGTTACACATAATAATCAGACTGATGAAGATATTCACGCGATCGGCGAAGGCCTTCGTGCATGCGATCGTTGATTAGCAAAGACTTTTACTACTTCATTTGACAGGCAGCTTCCGTTTAATGGAAAACCTCAATGGTTGTTGCGAAATCTTTCTTTCAATGTTCGCCTTCAAGGTGAACCCAATTATGATTTCTTCATGGATCTGTGCGGATTGGACGCACATAAACACTCGTTTATCTAGTAAGCAAGCGCAGTAAATGTATAATTGTGGAGTGCTTACTTCTAGCAGTGTACTAGTTAGTGCGTAAATGGTGAAGGGCCCGGCAGATTACAGATGTGACCACAGTATGACATTGGGACGGAAATAAATGTGGTCCCAGTTACTGCTGCATCAGGTTTTAATTTACACAAACCTTTCGAACTCTCCTCTTTTTTCCTCTGTGCAACATTGAATTTTTAGCTTAAAATTGGTTGGCATGAACTCAAGTTCCCTTTAGTTCGGATTACTCTGATATTAAAGTCCGACAACTGCACAAGAGCTGGTTGAATAAGGTCCAATTTAAGATCCCAATTCTTGGCTATACAAAAAGCGTCAATTTAAGTGTTGCATGACTTCGAGAGTTCATTTATTATTTGACTAATCTTATATGTCTCACTGCAGGGATATCTCGGAATTTCACAATATTTAATATTATTACAACAAAATCAATACAATTTGTTCTGAATTCCGCCATTAGGGTCATTTTACGTAATGTATGCAGTCAAGACGCTGTTTTCTGAAACATATTCTCCAAAAATGTTCGGTCTGTGACGTGTTCTGAAAACAATATTTGATAAACAATCAAATCTGCTTAACAATTTTGACCTATTTTCTCCCAAACAAAGGCTCAGGTTGTTCTTGAAGACATTTAAAGTTTTAAACAATAAAAGTGTGCCAGCAGTTGTTGTTCTTAGCCAGGCAGGTTCTTAGTCAGCGGTGGCTAAAACAAAAAGATTTGAATTTAATTGTTCTATGCTTCTTCTTCTCCCAAATAAATTGCTGGAGCGGTAAAATGTGTGTGATTTACAACAATGCAAGGCAAAGGCCAACAACAAACACAATAATTACAACAATTTATTGCCGCTTAACGTTTGTTTGCTTACGCGCATGCGCTGTTGAGCTTTGACGTTTAACACTTTTTGTATTCACACTTTTGTTGTTGTTGTTGTTTTGTTGTTTCCGTTTGTCGACGTTTGTTGACGCGCGGCTACTACAGCTCTTCATATGCAAATAAGGCGCTGATGGCTACAACAACAACAACTACAATAAATGACATAATTTTGTTTTCATTGTCAGCGACATTGAGCGCGTCCGGCGGCCGCGGTGCTTAACAGTTATGACATTTATCCAACAACACAAACAGATACAACCGCTCACATGGCTTTCATTGAATTTTGTTATTTTCATTGATTCTTACAACAAATCTGCCGCTATTTATATTCTTATGCAAATGTTGGTTCTTCGGCACGCTCGAGCGCATAATGTTTGGTAAGGCGATTTGTGGAAGAATGATAAAGTATGAAGGGAACGATTGTCTTCTGATTCAGTTTTATAATTAAAAGCTGAATGCTCGTTTCAATTCTGAGTGGCCAAGAATTTGTTCTGCGGATTAGCGGTAATTGAGTGACAGCATAAACCCGGTGCGCGGTGGGGACACCACCGACGTCTAAGACGCAACTGCTTATACAACTGACAGCGGTGCTGAGCTCACAGCCGAAAGGCGAATATAAGCCTTGATATACGAAGAATGTGGAATGAAAAGAAAGCGCTTAAATTTTCTAGCTGTTTCTTGAAGAACATACACTTTGCTTTGAGTGTTGTTTTAACGAATTTCCTTATTGTTGTTTTTCTACATGACATTTGACTTAGTGACTTGGCAGTTGTTGTAAGCCATAAGCAACTAAGCAGCTTAATTATGTGTAACTGTTTTGACGCGTTGAGGCAAACTTACAAACAGGCAGTTAGCGCAGAATTGCAACGCTGCAACTGTCAGCTGTCAGTTGTCACTTGCGAGCGATTTCACACATCTGACTTTAATTGTATATATATGCATGTGTCTAATTAGTCTACGTTCTTTCTCTTTCACAGACCAACTGGCAACATGCGCGGCGACATGCCCGTCGTATTCAGCCCACAACCAACGAACTCACAACTACACTGTCCCGTCGGCTCGCCAACCACAACGGGTTTGCCACATCAGAACCAAATGAGCGTCATGCCCACATCGCCATCTACTGGCACCACAATGACCGCCAACTCCGCGCCGCTCAACACACCAAATGGTTTGAGTTCCTCCACTGGCCGCATTCAAAGCCCCGCCGTGGCTACACCAGCGCCACGCATCTCCAAAGAGGTGGCGCAGCGTTTAAATAGTGGCGTTAGTGGCGCACCCCATATGATGGCCAGCCCTCAAACAGGACACAGTGTTGTGCCCAATACGACAATTAATATACGGAATATAAGCAGTCCGCCACAAGCGCCTAGTAAACCGCCACCACATCGCGCCTTAGCAGCACCAGCACGGCTTACTGTACAGAGTACGCCAGTGAAATCGCAGCCGCCCATGTTGAGCGGCAATCTGTCGCCACAGCAACCGCAGCCCCAACAGCCGACGGCACAACAAAAGTTCAACGCAAATGACAAGCGGCCCCTGCCATTGTCACTGGATTTGAGCAATTGCAGCATCGGCATACCAACTTCTGAGTCGACCTCTGCGAATGTAACTCCCAGCGGTGGCGGCTATCAGCTCAACACACACGCAAAGTCAAGCGCGACGAGCACGCGCACACATCATCATGAATTTCGTGCACTGCAGCGTGTACAGGAATGTCACAGCTCGTCGGATGAGAATCGCTCTTCGGGTCATGCGAGTATGTCGGATACTGGTGGTCATGGGAGTTCCTCACCTGGTGGTGGAGTGGCGCTGGGACCTTTGCCGGAAGATCGT
Source organism: Zeugodacus cucurbitae (assembly GCF_028554725.1). NCBI lineage: Eukaryota > Metazoa > Arthropoda > Insecta > Diptera > Tephritidae > Zeugodacus > Zeugodacus cucurbitae. Next base: position 959,449 of record NC_071669.1, on the reverse strand, counting down.
CTCGCCGCTGCCGTGACCAACCGTAGTACACGGTCTCGTACAAGCACCAATCATTCGCGCGCCCGCCATCGTGCTACGCCAGCAACTAAGGCACCATGGAGTGGCAGTGGTTTGGAGGATATAAAATTGGCCATACAACAACTGACAATGCGTTCGCAAACGAGTACTAGCACTTACAGCAGTCTCAGCGCTGGTTCGGAGAGCTCAGAACCTGCGCGGCGCTTAGGACGCTACTCGTCGCTGGAAACAGTAAACACAAATGTGACGAACGCCGACGAGTTTGTCTGGGTGGACTCACACAATCGACTAGTGGAGTTGCAACATCCACCCTGGAGCCAACACTGCATAATGCGCGTTATCCGGAATGGTCGTTGCAAGGAGCAAGCAGAACGCGTCTCAGTAGACACCATACCACGCCTAGGATACCTGCTGCAGCGCGCATTGGTGCGTATTGCACGCGAAGTGCAGCGCCTTTCCGCCTGTTTGGGTCTGTGTTCAAAGCAAGAAGTCGCTGCCGCATACAAGATTGTGCTGTGTCCGGCTCTGGCGGACTCTTGCATTAAGGCATGTCTGCGCGCCGCAGCCATGTTCGCTGTAACGGGCGATAGCGCTCTGAAACAAAGCAAGTCAGCGCGTGCTGGTCTTCAATTACCGGTGGGACGTTTTCATCGTTGGATGGCCGACGCACGTCTGGGGAAATTTATACATGAGTACGCGGCAGTGTATCTATGTGCGGGCATGGAAAACCTTCTCGAAGAATTGCTGTTGCAAAGCTTTCCTGCAGATACATCTAGCCAATTCACAACAGCGGTGCTGGATCAGTCTATTGCACACTCCGGTGATCTGTGGGGTCTTCTTCAGCCTTTCGCTCATCTGAATGCTGGACGCATAGCATCAGGCGCACTTACCATGCCAAGGTGGGCAAGTTTGTCATCACTTGGTTCAGGTACCCAAAAAAGTGGTAGTTCAGGTGGTAATAGTAATGTGTCTCTGGAGCCTTGTCTGTTGACGACCTGCGTTGGCAGCATAACTGAATTGAAAGACTTGACTTTACGTGCTCAACAGAAGTTCCAGCATACAGCTCTTTCTAACGCTGCGCTCTCCACATTGTTTTACTTCATGCGTTGTTCGCAGTTGGAACATAGTGACTTGAGCGGGGCGCCTTCCAGCTCCAGTGGGAGCGCAGGGGGCAGCAGTCAGAATGTGCAAGAGCTTTGCTATGAACGTGCGTATGTGGTTCTGCCGCCTTTGGTGGAATGGTTGCGAGTTGCTTCGGCACATGCGGAGTACCGACACGCTGTCATGATAGACAAGGACGATATCATGCAAGCCGCGCGTCTACTTCTACCAGGTGTTGATTGTCCAATGCGACCAATTGGTCACGAAGAGGAACTACCTACGAAGAAGACACATTTCTCACACCCCGGTGCGACAACTCCCATAGCATCGAGCATCAGTGAAGATACCACGGAGTTGGGCAAGCGCGCCACCATAATGCTTGCTTTTAAGCTTATGCTCACTGGACGCGCCGAGTTAATGGCACAGGCGGCGAATCTCTTGCCGCCCACCACGCGTTATGACACACTTAATCATGCCGGCTTGACGGCACTTATGATTGCAGCGATACGCAATGACGAGGTGGCGATACAGGCGCTACTCGATGCCGGTTGCGATCCGAATGTGGAAGTGCCACCAGTTGGTCAACAGAATTTCCCGGGTGTTCATCCAGATACACAACACTGGACGGCAGTTACATTCGCTGCAAGCCGTGCCAATTACTTGGCTTTGCGTCTGCTGCTGGAAAGGGGTGGTAAGGTGGAAGGTGGCGCGCGTCTAAGTGAAGAGAAACCAACGCTGACCCCGCTGCAAGTGGCTTGCGGATCTGGTAATGTCGAGGTCATTTCGCTGCTGCTAGCACATGGCGCCAACGGATTTCTCTCCACACAACAGAAAGATACCATGTGTTTTGCGGGTGGCTCGGCTCAGCGGGGCTCATATTGCGCCATTTCTGTGACCGCGGCGCATGGCCAGCGCGCATGTCTACGCAAACTGCTCTCCCATCCAATGTCCCCAGGCAGCAAAGACGTGCTCTCGCTCGAGGAAATGCTAGCCGAAGGCGAACCTGTAGGCAATGCGAGCAGAGGTAGCGCTTGTGCGGGAAATGCGGGTAGCGAACGCATAAGCGCCGAGTTGCCGCTCACATTAAACAAGACACAAATCAAAAGTCTGCAAGAGGCAATGTACCACAGCGCCGAGAATAACCATTTGGGTAAGTAATTCTTAAGCGAACCGAATTTATTGAAACAGAAAACTCTCTCTCTCCAACAGATATTACAATAGAGCTGCGCACCCTGGGCGTACCATGGACTCTACATTGCTGGATGCATGCATTAGCGGCGGCGCATGAGTTGCGCTTGGATGCCGTAATCGACCAACTGCTACAGGATTTCCTGCAAGTCTGCCCGGACGACTACAGCGCGCAGTTCGTGAGCGAGTGTCTGCCGCTGCTCTTCAACATATTCCGTTACAGCAAAAACGAGGGCACGACGCTGCTGTTGGCCGACATTTTCGCCACATGCTTTGGCTGGGAGGCCATCAAAACGATAAAGGAGGCGGTGATGCAATCGGTGAACAGCTCGCGCATCGACCCCAAATTCGTCAACAATCCAGAACTGAGTGACGTGACTTTCAGGTGAGTTTGAACAGCTTAGATAAATCCTGCTCGCATGTTTACTTCATGGTATTGCCTTTATATTTGCAGAGTGGAAGGCAAAATATTCTACGGACACAAAATAGTGCTCGTCACCGCCTCACCGCGTTTCCAGAGCATGCTCAGCTCCAAGCTGAGCGATGGAAACACGCCAACAGTGCAGATCAACGACATTCGCTACCACATCTTCCAGCTGGTCATGCACTACCTGTACAGCGGTGGCTGTGCCACATTGGAGGTTAGCAACGCTGACGTTTTGGAACTGATGGCGGCGGCGAGCTTCTTCCAGCTGGAAGGTTTGTTGCGCTACACCGAGTCACGCTGCTCAGAGATGATCGACATCGACAATGTGGTGGCCATGTACATCCATGCGAAGGTAAGCAACTAACTGACATTAAACGATGCTTAACGAATAAGTAATAATCGCATCGCATCTCTTCGCAGGTCTACAATGCCAACAAGTTGCTCGAGTACTGCCAAGGTTTCTTGCTGCAGAATATGGTCGCTCTGTTGACCTATGACGACTCCGTCAAGCGTTTGCTCTTCGCCAAAAAGATACCCAACCACGATGTGCTCTCCGGCCTGCTGCACACGCTGCAACAACGCATCAAGCAGCGCAAACCCATGGGCGTGGGCAACTTCCGCCAGCAGCTCAGCTCACCGCCACCAGGCACCGCAGGCGCTCATCTCTTAAGCACGAGCCTGAGCAATGGCGTCGGTGGCAGTCTGGGTGCTGCCAAGAAATAAATGAATACATTTACACTGTAATATATAGTATATGATGGAATGGACTGCTAAAAGTTGTGACACTTGAGTTTGGGCAGCGTTGCCAACCTTAACTCCAGCAGAAGTGGAGTTTTGAGGTTAAAATGAAATGATTACAATATTGGCTTAGCAAGTAAAGTAAAAGGTATATATATATATATATATATATAATTAACTAAACATATTTATATGTTCGTAGCTGTAAAGACACTATAAAATTATCGAAATTTTTGCTTCCACGAATACAATTCATCCAATAGTGAAAGTCGACCACTTTTATTAAAATGTTTTTGTTGTTTCTTGCAATATATATGTATATGTATGTATAACTTTGTAGATTATGAGACAAATAAATTAGTTAGTAACCATTTGTAGTATCCTTAAGCGTTCGAAGTACTCCTAGGTTGCCTTTATTGCTTGTACGTAGTTTTGCTTGTAGTTTCTAGCGGAATTTAGATACAATATTGTATGTATGTATATTTAGTTAACCCGAAATTTTTATTAGAATTAATAAATTAAAATAATCAAGAACAAATGTGTTTTTAAACGGGAAATTCACCATAACCAAGTTCTCACCGACAACAGCGCCTAAAGGTATGCCACAAATATTGAAGAACACAAGCGATCGTGGGGAAAAGTCTTTTTATTCTCATTTGCAGCAATTCAAGCAGATGCTAAGTACAACTTAAAAAAGAAACATAAAATAAAAAAAGCAAAAACAAAAAGTCCACACCTAAAACATTCGTTTCATAATTTATCTCTCAACCGTATTCGCATTTACATATGTATGTAAACATCTGCTCAGCGCCTACACCTGCATAATTTGGCCATTCCAAACGGAGCCAACAACCGGCACTTGCTGAACGTGCGGAACATGCGGAACATGTGGAACATGCGACAGCACATCTTGTGGTCTCGGCTTCTCCTCCACACGCGGCAATTGGCTGTTGATCTTCGCCGCTGTCGAAATCTGCGGCATTATATTATTGCCCTCGGGCACGAAACCACGATCGTCGGCTTTGTAATGCACTACCACCTCCTTGCCGTTGGCGTCGAAGTACGAATAGCTGCCGCTGATCTTCAGATACTGATATTCCGTGCCTGGGTTGACGACTACAGCGCTCTCCTGGCGGAAGGAGCCATCTTCGCCGCGATAATGAAAGTTGTAAGCGCCATCAGTGGACTGCTGCAGTCCCGCGTCCATGATACCGACAACGGGTACGCGCATATCCATCTCTGGATCAACAACCGGTCCCACAGTGTCCACCGGCGGTGCACGCAACTCCATTACGGGCTCGGTGACCATAACCTGCTCATCGACGGGTGCGGCCCACGCACTAGCCAGCATTACTGCGAAACAGATCTGCGGAGAAAATGATTATATTTTGGCTTGTAGTTATTCGAAAATAATGCTGAATTGTTTGTTAAGTAAGCTTTACTAACGTATCGGAACATTTTCGTTGATCTCGACTTTGGGTGTTGCTCACTTGACTCTGGCTTAACAAATATGCTCCAGCCCTGAGCTCCCACAAGTTTTATACCCAATTTGCTTTGTCAGAAAAGTAAAAAAGTGCGTATATACCTAATTTCTTCTGCATGAAAGACAGCATGAGTTTTATTTTTAGTCTCCATTTTGGCACTTAAACATCTTTTAATTGCGCTTAAATGCACTGATTGTTGTGTTGTTTGGCCAAATTATGCACCGGGAGAAATTTTATTAAGTGGAAAAGAACAATTAGAGATTGTGAAGCTCCAAAAAGCAGACGAGAAGCGCACGAAACCGGAAAATGGGGTCTAGCAACTACCACTTTTAACTTAGAAAAGGGAAGTAATTAACATTACGATAGCAGACGAATCTTTCGAAGAACATTGAGAAGGATCTTTCAAAGAATATTCATCTAGTGAATCATATAAAATGCTTTTCGAACCATGAAGGAAATTAGGACCTGACTGGATTTGGGCAAATACGAGCACAGATTTTACATACCACTCAATTATTTCCATTTCCACAGGGTCTAAATGGTTCTTTCTTCTTCTTCCCTACAGCAGTAATGCCACTCCATTACATCGGGGGAAGTGAATTATTATATTACGTCATGACAAATCACATGCTGTTTGCTACACGTGTTTCCAATCGCGTCAACTGACAAAGCTTCTAAAAGAATCGCAAACAATTTGAGTAATGACTCTTCAGTGTGCCATAATTGACGCATCTTCACGTCTTCTCGCAACACTGCCGCGGAGTCATACGCAATCACTGTCAGCAAACGAACAAGTAGTAACAAAAACAACAGCGGTGGAAAAAAGGAAGACGAGCTACAAGTACAGGACGGCATCGCGTCCGAGTACCATATGTTCGTGCATGTGGCTGTGTATTCGGGATTACTGAGTGTTGGCAATTCTTATTTTCACCATTTCTTCTGGTTAACCACCAGCTGATGTAGTGAAGTGTCGGTGAACTTGCGACGCTGTGACTAAAGAGAGGTAAGTGGAAGTGAAGTGTTGGCTTGCGGATTTCGTAATGATTAAGAAACTTACTTTACAACAATTTCGGAGGAATGCAAAATTGAAGATTCTTTTGTTTTTGTTTTCTTTTTTATATATGCAAATGTGGCAGTATGCAATTAGGAAATATTATGGATATCCAATACTCATAAATAATCAGCGGATCACAAGCAGAGTTCTTTGGTCTTGAAGCAACAGGGAACTTGTACAATTTTTTGTGTTTTTTTTTGTTGCTGAGACCTATTTTGACTGAGACCTCCCTTTATGCAGAGATCTTACACATAACTTTAAAGCAAAGAACTCTGCTGTGGACGAAGTCTGAGTTCGAAGGAACCTATGTACTAAAGACTTTGTTTGAAGAACCTTAGAAGCACGATCCAACTGCAGTAAACCTAGTAATTCAAAGTACACAGCGAAGAGTTGAGGAGGAGAGGTGCAAGAGATGTATGGATGTGTTTTTATAATTAATGAGTAATTTTTTTATATTATTGGGGTACGTGCAGATTTCGTGATTTCGCCCACCTTTCGCGAGCAAATTCGCTTTGGTTTATTTACTTTTGTTCGTTCGAAATAATTAAATCATCGATTTCCTTTGCACGCCTTTTTGAGCAAATACATCAAATCATTTGCGTTTGTACCGTTCAATGCTTAGATGAAATTCTTATAGGCAACAACAATAACAAAAACAAAAACAGTGTACAACAAATGCTGTAATTCTCCATACACACACACATACACATATATATATTAGTGTGCTCAGGCATTCATGTGTCAGTGTGTGTGGCATACTTACGCCAGCCATTTGAACATCTGAATATTTTCGTTTTGTTGTTGTTGTTGCTGTTGCGCTTCTGTTTTTTTTTTTATTTTCGGCATTGTTTATATAAAATAAAATTACTTGTGTTCACAGCCGCCCTCTCCCTGTGCACCTCTGCAATATTTATTTCCATCATTTCTGCCTTCGATTTCCGTCTTTCTGCTGCCATGAAGATATGGTTGGTCTATTTTTAGCCATCGACATCGCCATCGAATCAAATGCGTGGCGCGCAGGCAGGCAGTTAGCCCGATCGATTCAACATTACTTGCCAGCGCTGTCGCTGCCCGCGTCTCTGCTGCTATTTTTGGCCTTTCGCTCCGAAGGCTGCCCAATAAAACAATCATCGCTCCAGAAAACCGCGCGCCACTCACCACTCGTCTCTGCCTAATGTCGAGTGGTGTGTGTGTATGTATGGTGAACTGGCAGCGGGATGCAGTGTGCAGGCTGCAACGTGCGTCAAGTGCATGTGGCTTGCAATTGTTGTTGTTGTTCTTGTTGTACAACGCGCGTTCAATAGCGATCACAATACTTGAGTGCGGTAAATAATTTCTAAATATTGTTTGTTGTTTCTGGTTAGCGGCGGCCGTTATTAGCGACCCCGCAGCGCTCAGCGCATTTCTAAGCGTTTATTGCGCGTATTGAATAACAGCACCGGAAGGCGTTTGTGGTTAGTTGTAGTGGCAAGTTGTGGGACCACAAATGAGTTGGGTGAAAATTCTTCTTTTCTTCACTGGTTTGTTGCAGTGGGGTGTTAGGAAGCCCCCCATGTATAGATGAAGTATATGTATGTATATTTGAGGATTACAGAGTTTAGTTATGATTTGTGGATCTTACTATTTCGACTCGAAGTAACTTTTTAAGGTCTGTTATTCATTCTTAAACTATGACGAAGCACCTAGTGAAGATATGGGTCTTATTTTGCTTTCTTTAAGTCATCTCTTTGTACTGCTTGCTAAAAGAACAATATAAATTCTCACTTCGCCACTTCTGTACACTCTTCTAGACTAAAAATCAAATATCTTCAATATTTCTCATAAATATAAAAATGATTTTAGACTTCTTCTTGGTGTTTCAGGCGAGATTGTCCTTCCATTTTAGGTATACGTTGTAAGACTTTATACCAAGAATAAAATCGCAAACGTATCTAACGGGATTCTACCGGTCTGTTAATTGATGTTTTTCTTTAGATCACGTTTTTATCCCTCCTTGAAGAATCCTACTATCAAAAGTCTTTTTATAATCATTATAAAATCTTAAGAGCAAGAGTTCGAGTTCTTCTTTAGCTTTCCTTGCAATTTCATTTGTTCTATGAAAAAAAACGATTTCCTAGAAATGTAATTATTATATTATAGTATATTCATTGTACAATTTCGCCACGAAGAACGAAACAAAGAGTTTGTTTACATTTGCTTTGCCGCCGCGAACAGCTATTACCAAGACGCTGACGCTTTCCAAATTTTCTAGCTTTGCGAGCAGCAACACTAGGCCAGCCGGCAGTTGGCTGTTGCCAGCGCTTTCATTACTACACGCGCACAGCAACAACAACAAATGGCATGGATCACTCCACATACATACAAATATATGAGAACCATATGAAAGTCTCCACAGTGTGTGTGCGGGTGCGGGTGTGGCAGTGTAATCGCAGCGTTTTATTATTTGGCGCGCAGCCAAAACGATATCGAACGATTGCGTGGCTTGCGCGCGCGAAATCAGCAATAGCGGCCAACAGCCGCGCTAAGTGATCGCCCGCAAGCGGCCAAAATACATACGCTGCCAATATATGAGTACGGCAAGCTGTATGGCTATAATAATTTTGATTTTCGATTCTTGATTTCCCACATTTTTTTTATTTTTTTGTTTTAATTTTTTTTCTTTTTGCGCTGAAAAATTTTGAAATCTGCTTATGTACTTTGTGTGTGTGTGAGTGCGATTTTGATGCAAGTTGTTCTCGCTTCAAACGTTTGCTGCCTTTTTGTTGCTAGTCATCAGCAAATGCGGCTAACGGGAAATCAACGGGGGTGTAAGGAGGCAGTCGAAATTGTGGCAATCATAAAAAATGAAAAATTAATTTCAATTTGGCAAAATTTGTAGGCAAAAATGTTAAGTGCAGATTTTTTATATTTTTTCTAGGCACACATACATACGCTCATACATGTGTTAGGCAGTAAATTTTTAATTTTATTTGAAAAAAAAAATCGAAAAGTGTGTCTTAACTGCATTTTTGATGGATTATGTTCAAGTAAAAGTTTATATATTTTGGAAATGTATTTATTACCGTTATTTTACGTAGCTGTTTAATGAACTTCGCTGGTTCATTAATTCCACTTTTATAGCAACAAGAAAACTTAAGGCAGTACTCTGCTTTAGAAGCCGAAAAAAAGCGTTTTTTTGGCAATTTTTGAAAGGGAAGGAAATGATTGCGGCAAATGGAATTTTAAGACGATAGTGTACTATATTTAAGGCTTAAAAAACAATATTTATTATTAAAAAATATTGAAATTTTTTCAAAGTTGTAAGTATTTTTCTGGAGCGCCTGGAGTCTGCACTTGTAAATCGGTGCCGGTGACAGTCGAACCAATTTTTTTTTTTAATTTTTATAAGTTTCTTTTCTTTATGAACTAAAAAAATACCGAAGAAGTTATAAAAATTCCAAATTTTTTCGAAGTTTAAAAAAAAATCCACTTTTTTAAGAAAAAAAAAATTGACTTTAGGTTGCAATTTTATTTTTATTTTTTTTTTTATTATTATTTTTTTTTTTGAGATTGCAACGCAATTACTTAAGTATATATGTAAGTATGTAAGTGAATTCCCGTAATAAATAGTTGGTGCATGTTTAATAATTTGCAGCAAAGCATTTCATTTAATTCGAGCAAATCGCACACACATTCCCTCGATACAATTCAATTACTATTCCACCGCCCTCACCTCCCTTCGCATTCAATCCAATTGCATTTGAGCGTTATGCAAGCGCGAAATCAAATCGATTCTTCTGGAAATTCGCATAAAATTGTTCTGTTTCATTTCAATTGCGAAATGTTTGTGTTATTCTTGCCGAAATTGTTTATTTTAGTTGCGCTTACTCATTACACATTTACACACACAGCAGCGTTCTAATAATTCATGCAAATGCCTCCTGTATGTATATATATGTGTGTGTGTGTGTGTGCATGAAAATCGGCAATTGAAGTTGTTTTGCGTTGAAATTAATTTAATATTTCGCAAATGCTTAACGAAATGTTTATGTGGCCGGAATTTCGAGCTTTATTTGGGCGCATAAAAGTTTTCCTTGAAGCATTTTGCAAGCACACAGGCGTTTATTAACGAACGATTTAGTGTTTAAGGAGAAAAAAAAAAGAAAAAAAATTTTAAATTTTAATTTTTTCAGTTTTGATAATAAAAACAAATAAATTCCAGAATTAATTTGCATTTCAAAATATGTGAAACTTGAGTTATTATTTCTCACATTCCCTTCGATTTGCGTTGATTTTCACTAGCAACCGTTGTTTAAATTCTAAGTGAATACGTCTCTTCCCCTTTCCTGTCGTCCCAAACAAAGCGACAGTAAGCGGAAAAAGACAAATCTACCAGAATTTTGTTTGTTAGTTTTACGATGTATGCATTAGCTTTAGCATTTATAGTTTTTTATTGAAAATTCAAACATTTTTCGAAAACACTTTTACCAACCGACAGACAAAACGATGGTTTGACCGTTCAATATTTTACTTTTTGCAAGCAGAGTTATATTTTGTGCATATTTTTGTAATTTATTTGATTAAATTTGAGGTTAGATTTGATGGAAATAACCGATAAATTGCAAATTATGCTCTTCTTCTTTTTTCTTTTTTTGGTTATTTTTAAATTTCTGTGTAATGATTACATTTGCACTAGCATTACTTGAACTTGGCGGAGCTCTTTGTGTACTTTGAGGTTTCAACCATACATCTATAGACCAACGAGTACGAAAACTTGTTTCAAAAAGTCAAAAATTCATTCAGTGTGTCTCTCTGATACATGTTTGAAGATCTATTGGGTTCAACAAAAACGAAAGAATTTGACGCAAGGAATCAAATCAAAGGAATCAAATAAAGATGGCCAACCCTTTGTCTTCCATTTTTTCATAAGTACAATAGTTTGATCCCCTTCTAAATCACTTGATAAAGAAAATATAAAGCAAATTGACTATAGACTCAAGAATAATATAATCTTACGCTCTCTTGAAAAAAAAAAAACCGACGGCAAACAAATTAAGTGTCTTACCACATAATCTACAACAAAGCATGTTGCATATAAATCAATCCAAATCAGCGACGAGTTCAAAAGGTTTTTGAAAAACATGATTTCTTAATTAGCTAACAGCAACAAGCACGAAAAAGTCAAGTTTATTAAGCAAAAACAAAAAAAAAAGAAAAACAACAACAAAGCAGCATAATGAAAATAGGCATGAAATTAGAAAATCTTGAAAAAAACTATGAGGACATCTGTTGTAGAGGCTGAAATAGAGCAAAAAAAAAAATAAAACAAAAAAGCTATAAAACAAGATATCGCCGAATTCCAAAGCGAACCAACGGCTGTCGGTTGAGGGGAAGCTATTTACATAAAGATAGGAACATATATATTATATGTGTAATATATGAATCTTCTTTATGTCTTAATTTGTATATATGTACATATACTTCAAATGAAAGCTGAAAATTTTTGTAAGACTTGGAATCTTGGGAACCGAAAGCTAAGGCAGTCTGCTTTACAGGTTTCAAAAAATCGATTTTTTTGTTTTGTTTTAAATCTCTTCCAAAGCTATCCAAGAATATGTCTTTAAAATTCCAGAGGCCAATTCGACATATTTTCGAAGCTAGAGCAGTTTTAGTGGCCGAGCGTCGAGCAGGTGCGAATGCTCCGGCAGACTTTAAAGCGCGTTTTCTCGAGTTTTCATTTTCACAAGTGTTAGAAAACGGTGCCGGCGATAGCAAAAAGAATATATGTCCGATCGAAAAAACCAAAGTGATCTAGCTTCAGTATTAAATTATCTTCTATTTGAACTATACAAAAGTAGTTGAAGTTGGACAAAAGTATTATTTAAACTACTTGTTTTGCAACTTAAAGTAAATTTTTTTCTTAAAAAAGTGAATTTTTTTTTTCAAACTTCGAAAAAATTTGGAATTTTATAACTTCTTCGTTATTTTTTTAGTTCATAAAGAAAAGAAACTTATAAAAATTAAAAAAAGTTGATTCGACTGTTTCAGATGCAGCGCACGACCTTCATCACCGGTACCGATTTACAAGTGCAGACTCCAGGCGCTCCAGAAAAATACTTACAACTTTGAAAAAATTTCAATATTTTTTAATAATAAATATTCTTTTTTAGCCTTAAATATAGTACATTATCGTCTTAAAATTCCGTTTACCGCAATCATTTGCTTTCCTTTCAAAAAAAAAAATGCTAAAAAACGTTTTTTTTCGGCTTCTAAAGCAGACTACTGCCTTAAGACGATTGACTCATTGTCGTCAGCATTTGGACTTTATTTGTCCAAAATTTAAGAGAAATTCTTACAAAGCAGCACGTGCAGTTGAAAACACTCTTCAACCTCAAAAAAATACAAGTGGTCTTTAGATTTTTAAAAAATAAATTTAAATTTTTCATAAGTGGATTATTATGTAATCTCACTTGTGCGTCGGTATGTATGTTAGATGTATATGAATCAATAGCATTTGGACTAAATTGCGTGGCCTTGATCTGGGAAATTCCCATGCTAGCGCAGCCAACAGAGTTCGCTGTCGATATTAAATTTTTTTTCACGAATTTGAGGTTATGAAAAGCTATACAAGAAATCTTTAGTACGGCGTCGTATAGTGTATGTATGTTAATACATATGTATGTAGAATTGAATATCATAATTTCAGATTTCTTTAATATTATTTCAAGCTTCCATGTTACACTTTTTTATATTATTTATCCATTATATATGAACATTTATACATATTTACGCCAGTGCTGCTATTTCATTTCCCCAAACTAAACATGTCTGTCAGCTTCAGCTCGCACAGTGCGTTGCTGCCGTGTTGGCTTTTTATGCGACCTGTCATAATTAATCTTGGCGCGTCGTGACACAGTTTTCACAGCAGCCAAAAAGGCGGAACCAACGCGGTGACAAAAATCAAAACAACAACAACAAAACAGCAGAAAATATGGAAAAGCGCAAGAAATCAAATGGAAGCTGCCACACATAGACATCTGCATTTGCTGAAGGTGTGTGGCGCACATGCTTTAACTGAAAAAAAGTTGAAAAGCGAGTGATCTGGCTGTCTTGATTTGTTTAAGAACGAAATAAATTAATTAAAAAATGACAAGATAAACGCGTATGAACTGTGCTTGTGTGGCAGCGTATTTTGTAAAAAATATTTATTCTTCAATTCTTTTGAATTAGATCTTCCACGCCACATACTCACACTTGTACGAAAAAAATATAACTGTACGCAGTTGTGGCTGCCACATTTAAATGCAATTTGCTTAAATTTAGCTATTTAACTCACAATTTCGCCAGCTAACACATACACACGCCTACACACATACACGCGGCATTTAATTTCCGTTATAACCGCACTCATATGCATTTTTTTTCATTTATATTTTCCTCAATTCTATAAAAATTCATTCAAACGTCATTTATTTATCTGTTGGTCCACAGCTTCTTGGACTGCCTTGAGTCTTGGCAGGCGGCGCGGTGCAGCGCTTCAGCGAGGCGTTGGCCGTATGCGTCCTTTTGCTGGCTGACAAGTGGCGCTGTCTTGTCGTGTGTCGCCAATGGCATCGGCAACGTGCAACGCCTGCAACACGGAGTGTAACGGGTTGGTGGAAGAGCAGTGTGTGGCTGCACTCTCAAGCGACAAATGGCGGTAAATTTCATTCATTCACCAGCTTCTGGGTTATATATACATATGTTATTATAGATCACTATATATTTACAGATAGAAAGACTGTTCATTAATAATTTAGGCACAAATGAGCGAGCCCTTATAGAGCAAACGATAGGCAATTTAAACTGTGCTATTGAGTTGTCAGTACAGAGAAATATACGTTCATCTTGAAGTGAGAGAACCTAGGTTATCGAAAGAAATAAACGCAGCTTTGGAATCAAGAACTACGATAAAGACTTTAAAATTATATTTGAGAACAGCCAGTAGTTGCTTCGAGCAGTATAAAAACACTTTGATAACCAACGATAAACAAATATCTTCACTGAACTCAAATTTAGCAGAAACTAAAGAGTTGTAGAAGATCTAAAGGAAAAAGGGAGATCTAAGTTCTAAATAGACTCTGTAACTTTTTTCCGCTACCAAGAGTCACCCCTTTCGTAATTCCGCTGCTTATCGTAGAGAGTTTTGAACTTACGACCCGGAATGGGAGTCTCCCACCACACAATATGAAAAGCGGAGGGCATTTTTGTTTATGTATAGCGCGTATCCACATCCTCTTCGACAGTCAGCGTTCGGGGGGAGAGCCAACATTCGTTTGAAGAACATTTCAAACAGCAGCGCAAAGAACTTGCAACAAACATTATAGGCCACGCATAAATATACAATCATGTATGAGGTTCAAAAAATGAGCCACAAACAGGAAAAGTAATAAATTCCATTAGAAGAGGGAAACCAAATGCAGGAGAAACACTATGCGCCACAAGAAACCTTGCAACAACGGCGATCAGTGATCTGCCCTTACTGCCAGCGCAGCGGCTATTTTCGGAAATAATGTGTGCGAAAGGAGGGAAGTTGAGGAAATTGATGCGCGAGCTGCGTGAGGCGTGCGCGAGTCATAAACAAAGATCGCTTTCATGCGGTTAGTTGTTTTTTTCACGCAACATAATGCAAGGGGAGCAGCGCGTGTGCATATTTAGGCGACGCATGCCACGCGCCACGCCAGCAAGCAACATACAAATGCACTTTTGATTGCCGACATACATACATAAGTTTGTTTCGATATGTCTTCCTACGTAATTGAAGAAATAGCACCGCATGTGGCAATTGCAGCGCTGTGCGGCAAGTTGCGATCCAGCCACATGTCATGGTGCCACGCACAAATTACCGCACTGCGTTGCACATGGCCTCAACCTTTTGCAACGCTTTGTGGCAAGCAATGCGTGCAACATTTTCCGCCTTTTAACGGCATTCTTTCGCTCGCCTTTTTACAGCCGCAAATCAGAATTTATCACCGCCTTTCACAGATTTCACTTTCATTGTAAACAATACGCGTGTGTTGCTGTTGTTGTGGCAAGTGATCACGCTGCTGACGGTGGCCGTTGACGTAAGTAGCGCGCTCCCCTTCCGCTTTCCTTCGCTTCGCTGAAATATCCGGCAGTAAGTATACATTTCCACTGTCGATGCTCTGGCACTTTGTATATTTTTCCAGAATTTTTAACACTTTCCACACGTTGGCGAGTTGTTTATTGTTTTATGTGTTGTTGTTGCGCGCTTTCCAGTTTTATTTATGTATTTGTGTGTTCGTATATCTTACGAATTCGACTTGTTTATTTTCGGCAAGTGTGCGCTTGATTTATTTCGAAATTTAATGGATCGTTAAAAAATAGTCGAAGTCAAATGTTCAAGATATCCGTTTCATCACTTCAGCGGTTGCTATGGCGATTGGCTTCAAAGAATTTGTTCTAAGAAAAGTGTTTCGCTGAGTTGGCAAGATCGTATGTTAGGTGAACTTGTTTAATTCTGGAAAAATCGGCTGGTTCTAACAGGAGCTTCCTCTTGGTAGTCTTAATATTCAAAAAGCTCCCGGTGGGTTTTTAGTACTTATGTAGATGAAAACTTATGATCTCATCACACATCAAGGGATAGCCAAATGCTTCGTAAACAGGTCCTTGGAAGTTTATTTTCTGAGGGAAGCCTGGGAGGAAATATAGTTAGGTTCCTTCCTTCATTTAAGTATAGTATAGAGCTTTGAATCTGTGTTCCCTTTCAGATCTAATCTCTATATGGCCGAGTTGTCACCGTAATAAATTCGAATCATCTTGTGGTATGAATAAAAGCTGGCAATAAAATTAGCAATGAACACCACTAAAGATCACCCATAAATCATCCATCATGAATAACATACAAGTGGGTAACAAAGTACAGTGGACCACAAATTGCACGACATTTCCGTGATTCCCCGTTGCGAGGCAAGACTAATGGACCCGATTTCACTGAAGCAAATTGCATTTAAAAGCGAATTCATTCACTGCGTATTAAAGAAAGAGAGGAAAAACAAAGAAATCTTTTCAAAAAGCGTACAAATCACGGCCCTTTGCAAAAGGATCAAGTTAACATAAGGGAGTTCCCTACTGAAAGTGCTCCGCGTCAGCTAAGGGAAGACAACCCATTCGCGCGTCAACTTAAAATCGCAGAAAATGTGGATGACAACGAACGAGATGATTTCGCGAAGGCAACGCGGCAATGGCGACAATTAATTGTTGCCTCAAATTGGCTGACATTACGACATGAATTAAGTGGAAATCGAGCGAAACCGCAACGCGCCAGGCGGCGTGCAACACAAATGCTGACAGCAACGACAAATTGTTGTGTCGAATGCAATGCATCACTTTTGAGAACATGACGTGGGCATGGACGCGGACGAAGAGACGGCCGAGAGGAGCATAGTGAAAAATGCCAAGATTCCACTGTGTTGTTGTTGTTTGTAGCTTGTCGTTGTTGTTGTATTCGCGATTTTCTTCTCAATTAGCGAAAATCCAGCGGGTGAATGGCATAAATTCTGCAGTAATTCTGAGGCATTTAATACACAGCAGGCGGGGGATGGGGAGGCCAACGAC
The DNA here is from genome assembly GCF_028554725.1 of Zeugodacus cucurbitae. Taxonomy (NCBI): domain Eukaryota; kingdom Metazoa; phylum Arthropoda; class Insecta; order Diptera; family Tephritidae; genus Zeugodacus; species Zeugodacus cucurbitae. The sequence continues at coordinate 942,843 of NC_071669.1, read as the reverse complement.
TAGTTCTTGAGTGACATTTATGACGAGCCAGCTACTCTTTGATTGCCGCAAAGAATGCAACAGCTGTACGCCGAAATTGGTTTTTATGTCTGTTGCAAGAATGTTTATTATTATATTTTTCCACTGACACGCCTTTGTTGTTGTAGCATTTGGGGCATATAAACCTATTTTCGCCATTTCGGCCATTTCCGTCGCTCAACTTCACTTTTAAACGGCAATTCATTGCATTTTTCGCCAGAATTTACTTTGTCCGCCACATATGTATGTACACATGCCGTTTACCGTTGTGGTTGCCCGCTCTTTACGAGTTCATATGTGCGACGCGGCGTATACGTAATGCCAGCAAAGCGTACAAAGTAGCTTAAGTAGCCAATAAAAAGCGAAATAGTTGTGTGCCAATCTCACAATGAAATGAAAATTCTGTTTATTTGCCATCGCAACACTGACGCCCCGACGCGCTCCTTCCCCCGCTGGCCAGCTAACCACCCTCCAAAAAGCATTCACATTGCTGACGAAGCTAAATATCCGTTGTCTTTGCTGCCAGTTTGTCGCCTGCCAGCTTTTCACAATTGCGCTTGCTTTTGATTTTGTTGTTGTTGCGTTTGTGTGTTTGACTGATTGTTGGCTGTCATCCAGGCGAGTGTCAGTTGCTGCGCCTACACTTTCGCGGCATGCAATTGCTGGCCGATCGCCCTCATTGCGCCCCGCAGCCGGCAGCAAAAATGCGCGTTGCCTTTCAATTGCCATTCAGCGCAGGTGAATCCCTTTCACTCGGCCACATTTAGTTTGAAACAATTATGTGCCGTTATAAATTTTGTATATCTCGAAGATCACTTCGATTTTTTTTTTGATTTCTGATTTTTGATAAAAATAAGTTTGATGGTTAATGTGACAGGCCTGACAAGTCGGGCGCTCTACGTCTACGCTCATGTCTATTAACGATTTCAGCGCTCTTCGGTGTCTCCGAGTGTGTCTACCGTCCATTTAGCCACAAGTTGACGTCGTTTGTTAGCTGTCACGGCGACTTGTTCGAAAATTGACACTTTTCAGTTCTGCAGATTTCCAAGATTTCGATTGAAAAAATATACAACAAAAATGCTTCAAAAAAAAAGCAGAAATTCTGCGGAATGTATAGTTAAATATTGAAAAAAAATCGGTTGTGTTTACATTACAAAATTTTTAAAAAATATATTTTCAAAATAAATCAATTAAAGAGTTTGAGAATTCATCTTCCAAAGGAATTATTTACTTTATAAAGAGTTATTAATTATTTTCATAAGAAAGAATTATATTTAATAAACCGATTTGAAATAAATAAAGAGTTGAAGTAACTATCTGAAAAATCTATTAAATTATTATATAAAATTGTGGACCTAGACTTTAGCGGATCTATATTTTTATATTTTAATAGGAGACTCATTTATTTATATCTTCAACGATCAAGCATCGGTTATAACAATCAAAAATTCGATGAGAAAATTCTGGATAGCCAAAAACAACTCATGGATCGCTAGTTCAGAGATCACAGTTGGGGTCTAATAAAATTAGAAGCAGTTTTCTTCAAAAATTGTCACGATTTGGTCTACTAATAGGAACGAGAATCTTTCAAAAGGCCTCACAGAGTAACCAAGTAATAATTTTTGTTCTTAAATATGCAATATTTATACTACTAAACCAAACACATCTGTTCTCAAAAAACAATTTGTTCCGACTTCCTTATTTCTTCATGTTCTCTTGAAAGGATAACCCGACCAAAGATATAATATTTGGGCGGATCCTTGAATTAAGTCACTTTTTGGTATATATCAGAACAATTATTGTATATAGTACTCTCGGAAGATGAGAAGATTGAGATCAACTATATAATAATTCTCCATTGAATTCAACAATATTCATTTTGTATTTTTTATAAGCTTTGGTAGAAATAAGAATCTCCGAAAAAGAGAAACTGAGCAGGATGTTCTAAACTATTGAACACTTTCCTTTATCATCACAGATTTACTAGGTTCTAGGTTCTTTAGATTAGATTAGATTATTAAAAAAACGTCTAAGCTAATGACTTATAGAATGGAACTAAACTGTGAAGTATTCTTCTTCTCTTAAAACCGACATTTTTAATTTTTTTTTTTATAATAACTGTCCTGATATTTGAAATGTAATTTCTTCTAAACTTTCAAACACCGAGAATGACTTTGATTTTCTTTCTGAAGAAATTCGAAATTTTCTATGGCAATTTCACTGCTATGAATTATAAAATTCTTAGCTCTTCTAAACTACAACAAAAACAAATTTATTTTAATTTAACAACCACTACCCCACCATAGAAAATCGTATTTTATTAAAATATTACTCCAAAGTCTAGACATGCTTCCACTATGCTCGTACATAGTTTTTAATGGTATGCCATAAATATGTCTACTCACGCACTCACCTTTTTTGATCTCAACAATTTTCCTCCAACATAGAAACATAAAAATCACAAAAACACAAATAACAACAAAACTTACGCGACACTGAACGAGCGAGGGAATCGACCAAAAAGATCACAAAAAAAATACACACCGAGGCGGAAAAAAAGCAAAAAATACCAAAGGAAAAGCATAGAAAATGAAAGTTGAAAAGCCGCAAACGGAACCTAGGGATAGAAATATAAATAATAATTTAAAAAAGCGTATTTTTAGAAACATTGACGTGAATTTCTGAATTCTGAATTCAGAATTTCTGCAGAGTGGTCTCTTTGTCGCCGCTTTGCTTTTTGGACGACGGAGGACAATTTTAAATAGACGCACAGCTGTGTGGGTGTTGGTGTATGTGTATGCCTGCATGATTTTCAACTCTGCTGCCTTTCCGGCTGATCATGCTGCCGCCACAGCCGCCGTCGCCCCACTCTACACCGCTTACCGCCTGAGGCTGAGCCAATTCTACAGTTTTTTGCTTTAATTCGTTCATTGCGCGACTTCCGTTTAAACAAATTAAACAAGAAAAAACCAAGAACAACAAGTAACTTATTTTCAACACTGAATTTTCAACTTTATACTTTGAAGGAAATCACAACTTAGACTAAGACAATTCTTTGCTGGCCAATTTAGTGTTTAGCCGAGTGGAGAATGTGTTGTGCACACTTAAACGCGCCGCGACGCACTGCACCCACATTCCAAAAAATTTCGAAATATCCACCGCAAACATTTTCGGTTTTTCAAAATACGCACCGATTTCAGTGTTGAATCTACGCGATGCCTCGAGACAAAACAGTTTTCTAGCCAATTGGCCAATAGAAAGTGAGCGGCGCGAGCGAGATGGCGATAGGTGTGCGCGCACACATAGTTTGGGGTGTGGGCGCTAAAAAAAGATATAAACAAGCGGAGCGCACACGAGCAAGTGAACTCGAATCTCGAGAGAGCAAGCAACACAGTGCGAGCGCAAGCGGCTGTATGAATGTGTGTTTGAGTGTTTGTAATAAGAAAAGAAAGCAAATGAATGAAAAGATCATTGAGAGGAGCTAATGCAGGATCGTGCTTGGCAACCTGGAGCAGCAAAATCGCTGGAGATATGCTAAGTATTTATATAGTTATGTGGCTGCCCTCTAAGAAATAATTACATGCATTTGTTTGGAGAGAGTTATAGGTCTAAATGTTTTAGAAAAGTATCTTTAGTGAGAAACAATAAGAGACTCGAAACCAACTATGGAAAGGTAGCTAAAAGTTTATTACATTACTCGGAAGCTATCCAATAAAAATATGCACGGAAAAAAGTTCTATATTTATAGGTGTTGCGTAGGAGAATACCGGAAGCTTCACAGATTGTCTGCTATCACATCTTTATTCGAGAATACTTCTTACTTGCTGCCAAATATATCAAGTGCCTATTGTGGGAGTATATCATATTATAATAGATATCCATTTGCCTTATTCTAGCCCATAAGAAAAGGGGTTACCATATGACCGGGTTTAAATCTTTGTAGGAACTTAAATAAAAACGAGCGTGATCAATTCCTACATGGAACTTGGTCTTCAGTGTTTCTCAAAGTCTTTCCCCGTAAACTAATGGATTCTTGTAGCTATTAAATATGGTAAAAGGGGAGGCTTCTCCAATGCAAATGATATATAAAAATAGGGCTAATAAAACAGGGGAGAGTGCCAAAGTGGCAGGCAGCTCTGTAAATGGAAGGCAAATGGAGACTCTGGAAGCAAGTGAAGAAGCTTTTTTGATAAATTATTGATATTGCTGATTGTCATTAAAATATGTAGCCGCCGTTTTGGAGAACTGTGTGTGAGTAGCATCTTTAGTTAAGTTATAAGCTTAATACATTTTGGACTCTTAGAAATATTGAGATACTTTTGATGTCTCTTTAACTTAAAACAATGAAGCAATGATATTGTATTCGACAGTCTTATTCTTCTTTGTCGTTTTTGCCAAATTGGAGACGAACTGAGCAGAAATTACAAAAAAAAAAAATTATTAATCAGAAACTCCGTCTCGAAGAAATTTACTATTGGTTAAACTTTCTATGATTAGCAAATCCATACTTGCGGAAGTCGTAGTTCTTCGTCTCTAAAATCCAAGATCGCCTTTCTAACGCTTCTTAATTAAAATAGAGTGGTATCAACGAAATTTTACCATAAAATATATACATTAAGACCGAGGAAATCAAAATGTTCAAAATGTATCAAAATAATCAAGAATGTAGATCAAAACTGATAGGGAAGATTACTCGTGGCTACAACTACACAAGGTGTAGTGAACCAAATACAAGAGAAGAAAGGAAGGGTGATCTAAGTACTCAAAGCCGTTAAGTTGTCGGTAGGGATGAGAAAATTAACCATTTTCAAAACGTTTCGAAAATTTCCAATCGTCCTAATACTTCTGAAACTCGATTTTTGGGTTAGTCTTTGGCTCTTTCAGCGATTTCTCGTATGCTTTAAAAAACGATGCTTCGTGTTGAACATTTGCACTGTGTATTTTCCAATGCTTTTATGTTCAATTTGTAGGCCATCTGGTTAATTTCGAATTTCGAAAGTAAATGTGATTAGGCAATATTTATAGACTCTCAAATCTTTATATGTATATATGAATGTTTTCCTGGAGTCTTTTAGTAAACATTTAAAATATATTAATCAATACTAGACTTTAGTTGGGACGTTTAGTGATATATAGGCTTCGAAGAAACTTGAGCGATGAACTCGGATCCTACCCGATTTCCACAGAACCCGAAGGCTCTAAATGTACAGGTTGTCCATAGACTCAGTAGTACCTTTATTCAGCAGAGTTTGGCTCGTCTGACCACATATTTTAAGGAAAAAATCAAGTATTAAATCGCCTTTGAGGTTAAAGCACAAATTGAAATTGAGAAGCACCTTCAAAGCATTCAAATAAATTCTTGGCAACCAAATTGCTTTACTAATCGAAATGTATTCCGCCAATTTATGTATGCAGAGTGCTCCCGCTGAAACCCCATCAAAATACAGATGGCTCACTTGTCTTTCCATTTTTGTTTTTTTTTCGATCATATTTTACTTTCTCTTTGTAGCAGTAGCCCTCTGCAGCCAGCGACTGTTTAGCGTAAATGTTTAGAAAAGGAAACTATTTTTAGTTGAGAAAATGTAAACAAAAATCATTCTACAAACAATGGAATGGCCATTGCGGCGCTGTACGCTCTGCCGAATTAGACGAAAAATTGAAAGAGTTCAACGCCTGTGGCTTCAGCACCACTGCGTTTAATACCACTGTGTGTGTGCGTGTGTGTGTTGGTGTGTTAGAAAGGGGTAGTCGGTCGTTCAAATGAGGCCATTAAATGAGCAGCGATTTCTATTTGGAAATAAAACAGAAGCACTGACTGTGGATTATGTCAGTGCACGCCGTTATTAGCACATTGTGTGTGTGTGTGTGTGTGCTGAGGTAATAACTGCTTGCATTGCCGCCACAAACCCCTCATTCTTCTGCTAAGAAGTGGCGTATATGCTTCGAATTGGCTGGATTTTGATGCTGCCAACTTTCTTCGAACGCACATATGTATATATATTTAAATACATACTTACATACACACACATGTATATATGTATATCTAGCTGCTAGCTGTTAGTTATGACTCTAACGTTTAGTTCTTGTTCTTTGTATCATTCCGTTTGTGTAAACAATCATTTTGAGTTTCCTGCCTTCCGTCAAGGGAGAGATGCAGCGCTTTGTTATTGTTTCCATAATTTTCTAGTGGATTTAATATTGGCGTACAAGTGAAAAATTTACAAGGTGAGAAACTCAGGCGGGCACATTAAAATAGCGCAATGTATACAAATATTAAGTTAGATAATTATACAAAATACAAAAACAAAAGCAAAAAAAGGAAAGCAAAGCTGAAAATCGAATTCTTCCAAGAATTTAATTGTTTGCCTGAAAATGTAAATTTATTGAATCGCAGCACTTTGCCAGTTATGCTTATGTGTGTGTGTGTGTGCGTTGAATTTTAAACCTGTTAAAGTGCTATAGAATAATCAATCTTCAAACGGCATAAATCGTAGATCAAAGACAGCAAAATTGATTAGATTGCTCAGTTCGTGAAGTTGTGGGCCAAGTGTGGGCGAGTTGTGGGTTGAGAAAACGACGGCGTCTGCATGGAAAATTCCAGCCACAGTTCAAAGGATCACAAGAGAACATTAAAATAAATTCTTGCAATTAATTTTTCATATTTAAATGTTTATAGCAATTAATATAATTATTTATGCGCAATGCTATTTCATGTACTAAGTATTTAAGGTTATGTGGGAAACTGAAGAAGGCTTTGTAAAGCCAAGAAGAGAGTTAAGCCTCTAAGTAAATAATAAATTATTAATTTTTCCACTTAATTCGAGCAAAAAAATTAATATTCTCTAAACGGAAGCTGAGGAAATGGCACTTGAGAATGGGTTTGGACCATGGGGACTATATCTGGAGTGATCACATATACTCCCACAATCCCAAATCTGCCGATTGTTTGGTTCTCAATTCAGGTTCTCAGAACGATTCAGTGTTTTTGGGTATATAAAGCTCAGAAAATACTTTCTGGGGTCCAAGAATATCCCTCTACTATGAAAAAATATACATAATTAACCATTTGCTAAGAATGGAATTTGAATTTCAAATTTAGCATAAATATATTGATTCCTTTCTTGTTAATAATACTCATTACATTACACAATATTTTCAATAGATAAATTAACTTTAATATATATATATATACAGATATATACTTTATATTCTGTATACATATGTATATATTTACATATATATAAAATTACCCAATAATAAAATTATTTAAAACGTAGCCAACTCAAAAATTCCTCTATTCTACCCTTTTCTAATCATCTGGCAAGCTAAGCAAATGTCAATTTTGACAATCTGCCGGGTGAAAGAATAACAACAACAAATATTTCATATCTTTCAAAAGCGTGCTTTATGAAAACAAAAACGAATTTCATAAAATAATACACACAATTTATTATAGAATTGCAATTACAAAAGCTTGTTACATTCTCTATCAGCAGTTTTATTAACCAAAACCATAAGCAAGTATGGCCGGCGTGTTATTTGAGGATATTTTCAATGTGAAAGACATGGACCCGGAGGGCAAGAAATTCGATCGTGTGTCGCGACTGCATTGTGAATCTGAGTCCTTCAAAATGGATTTAATACTAGATATCAACTCTTGGCTCTATCCCATGGAATTGGGAGACAAATTTCGCTTGGTGCTGGCTACAACACTGCGTGAGGACGGCTGCCCTGACAGCGGTGAATTCAACCCACTGGAACAGGAGGGTACACGTGCAGATAGTTTCGAGTATGTTATGTTCGGCAAGGTGTATCGTATAGAGGGTGATGAGGCGCATAATGAGGCATCGTCCCGCCTGTCAGCGTACGTATCCTTTGGTGGATTGCTAATGCGCTTACAAGGTGATGCCAACAATTTGCACGGCTTTGAGGTGGACCAACAGATGTACTTGCTGATGAAAAAGTTGGCATTCTGATATCGCGAGTGTAGTTGGACGAAATTTTATACTTGTGTGTATTTATAAAGTAGTTTTAAATAATAAACCGTAATACTATACAAATAAATGAAAATGTGTTCATGTTAATTTAAAATGTCACAATTGTATAAATATACAAATTTTACTATCAACAAGTATGACTATTGTGAATGGCATATTTTATGGTATTTGTCAAATATGTATGCTTTTGACAGAAGACACTTGAAATAGCGAAGCACAAATTAATTGGTGTTTATTTTTCTTCGGTTGGAATTTTGTAAAAAGAAGCATTTCATTGTCGAGGAACAAATTAAGGTAAATATTCAATTGATCAAAAGAAATATATTAAGTTTGTTTTTGCTTGAAGGGATCTAATAAGCGGCAGCGATTGTCAGTTCTTTGTATACTGAAATTTGAGAACCCATGTGTGCGGCAATGGAGTCTTCTAAATTGCAAATGGTTTCATTTAACGCCGAACAAATGGATGCTGTTGCAAGGGCTCTTAGGATTGTAGCAGATGAAGTTTATGAGCAACCCAAACTGGAACTTATATCCTATGAGCCGGAGGAAGTAATCGAACTTCTAAGTGAATCGGAAAATGCCGGCGATGAGGATGATGGATCGGATTGTGAAATATTTGGAAAGATGTGTGCAAATATAGAAGAAATATCGGAGAATAATACCGCATACGTTGAAAAATTTGAGCCCGAAGTTGAGCGAATGGATTCGGCACCTCAGGAAAGCAATGTAATTGTGGGAAAATTTACTGATCCAGCAGTTTTAAACAATGATAACTTTATACCGCTTAATGCAGGTTATAAAGAAACGGGGGAACAAAGCACGTCGGGCCTAGACTCATTTAATGAAATTATAGATTTGGATGATAGTGACAATGATTCAGTTTGCAGTGGTAATGGTGCAAATAATAATGTATGTCCGAGCAATGCTGAGCTGTCAGATGAGGATGTAAAGGAAAAAAAGTGTATCGTTCTTTTAGATGACGATTCAAACGATTCTAATCAACAATCGACATCAAAGGATGCAGGTCATCAAAAAAATTCACATAATTTAGACGCGTTTTTAAATTACATATGCCCACAATGTGGGGTTTCTTGTGGAAATATAAAAAAATGGAATGCTCACACGGATATTGTGCACAATTTTCGTTCCATATCAATGCTCAATTTAAAGACAGTGATAAGTCGACAAGGTCAATTATTATATGAGTGCAACACGTGTGAAAAAAAATATATTTCAGATGCTGCATATGGTATTTTATTAAATCATCGTATTCAACACATGACGATACCAAACTTTTTGCGATGTCGTTTGTGTGAGGAGAGATTTTCTTCGCGTCCCTTGTTTTTAAAACACTTTAGAAAAGTGCATAAAAAGATTGCTTTAAACAAATTAAGGCGCTCAGACTCAGCAAGAGGCCATATACGATTCCTGTGCCCGATTTGCAAGAAAAAATCGGCAAACTTGCGAGAATGGAAAAGCCACCTAGAAATAGAACACGATTGGGCCAATAACCTAGACGAAAAAGTCAATTTGATTAGAGACAATTTAGTAGAATGCAAAACATGTCTCGCCATTTTTCGTTCAAAGCATAGTCTTTGGCATTTAGTGCGTCACGAGGAGCACAATGCTTTTCATTGCAAACTGTGCAAGGAACTGAGTTCATATAATATACATAAAGTTGCTAAACACATACGGATTGAGCACCTTAAAGAGAAATGCACACAGGAATATCGTTGTAATTATTGTGATAAGGTATTTTCAAACAATCCTCGCCGGATTTGTCACATGAACGAAATGCATACAATTCAAAAATTATCTTGTGAGATATGTGATAAGGAATTCAATTCAAGCGCTCGCCTTTTGGCACACATGGCTAAGTTGAACCACCAAAGAATCAAATAAACATATTCCGATATTTGTATAAAAACAAATGAATGAAAACAGCAAAGATTATAAATAAGTTAACGAATTATATAGAAGTTTGCCATAGGTTGACTAAGCTTTACTATGACATTAAATATAATTTATAGGATTTATTGTATTGTTGCTATTCATTTATTCAATGATTGTACATACACGTTGTTAATATAACAATTAAAGACTTAAAAAACACATTTTAAACGTACTTTATAAAATAAATGATTTTTTTGACAAAACAAACATTAGATTATTTAGATTAGATTGCAAGTAAACTAATATTTAAAAATTCATATAAAAATCGATATTTTCCAATTATGTTAAAAAAAACTAATATTTAAAAAATTTCTAACATATTCGCTGAAGTTTGTTTCCGCATCGAAATCTTTTGTTTTTTCAATCCTCTGGCATCACTACATCACTCTATTTGACATTTGACTGCGTTGTTTCTGTTTTTCGAAATCTTTCAGAGAGAGAGAGAGTAGACTGCGCTTTTAATTTCTCATAAACCACAAAAAATAACAACAATGCAATGGGAATAAATGGCGAGCAAAACAATAAAATAGCGAAAGAAAGAGTAGTAAAGCACACATCCCCATTTACAAATACAAAGTGCTGTCAAACGAAGAAGGCGACGTCAAATGAGTGAGCGCCGACAGCCAGAAGTTCTTTTAATTAGTTCTAATTGAAATAAAATGTGTAAAAAAGTGTTTGTAGAGTTAAAATTTTGATACAAATAACTAAAATATTGCGGAAATCTAAAGTAAAGGGTGCTGCGAACCCACACAATATTATAAGAAGTCGGTTGGCAGCGAGAAAAGTTAATACATCAAGGTGGGCCTCTGTGCTTTGACGCCCAAATGGTAAATAGCAAATACAAATTGGATTACTTTCTTGCAAAATTGACTTTGTGCGGTCTCGCTTACTATGGCGCACCATTCATATTGTTTTTATAAGAAAGTTCAAGAACATACTTTGTAGTCGGAGCATTTCATGTGTTATGTGGCTGGGGAACTCCAGCTTTAGGGGTTTATCACATATAAGTAACTCGCTTTTTTTCTGCCCAATGGTAAGTTGCATTCAATATACATATACCCATTGGTTTCGGGGAATCGGTTCTAGATAAAAGCTTACCACAAATGTATAATATTTAAGTGCATACTTCTGTATGTAATATAACTAGCATTAATTTGTATTAGCTTTCGTGTATGTACAGATGTAAATATACATATGTGGTGGCGGAGTAAACTTTATAATGGTGTTGGATCATATTCATGTAAATACTTATTCTATACATTTATTTGCCACGAAATTTCGTTTTTGAAATTCTCCAGCAGGCTTTTTGCAAACCATTTGTTTTGTAAAATAAATAATTACGAAAACATTTATTTGAAAAATCAATATCTAGTATAAATTGAATTCAAAATTATTATTTTTACTTTACTTGATTCAAATTTGTGAATTTTCTGTTTTACTAACTACAATCGAAAGACTTCAACGGGGTAACAAACTCTGCCCTTGATCCCTGCTTTATACAACAACGAACCAACCCTCAAATAGGGGTGTGTTATGATCATATTACAGAGGTACAAAACTATACACATAATAAAATGTAATTCACGAGTTGTGTTATTCTGAACTGAAATAACGTAAGCTAAAGCATATAGTTAGACATAACAACAACACTAGTAGTCTGTCTCTGTTGATAATACTTTTTCTTATCAACAATAAATTAAACCTCAAATGTGCGTACTTTATTTAAAAGCTTTTGGCTTCGGAAACTATTTGCGAATATGTAGAAGGCACAAAGATAAAGCTTTGAAACTTCAGATAAAATTATTCAGTATATGATAACGAGTAACAAATGTCATAGGTATGCATATACAAATGTATTTGTATTTACATTTATAACTCAGTTCCTTTCCGATTTTTAAGTACTACAATTTGCATTTGAATATGCTTAACCTAACTTGTATACATACTTAAGTATGCGCATATATTTGGGAAAATAAAAGGTTAATGCATAAACATACTCGTACATATGTATGTATGTACATTGTGCCTTCTTGCAACCCCTTCACCGAACAAACTAAAGACTTCAATTGCCATTGTGTCACAAACTCAATTTGCATTTATTTCATTTTTTTCGGTTTGTAAGAACTCTGTTATTTGCTTATATAAGTTTATTTCTTGTGCTAGCGATATTTTCGATGTAAAAAATGTTTATAATTTCAAATTTCCAGCGAAATCCATACACCAATGAAATCAAGCTAGAATTCATGCACGATTTGCAGAAAGTTTTGTTTTTGCATTTTCGATTTATAAACATTTCTTTGTTGATTTGTTTTTGCATTGGCTTCGTCGCTTTGTTAAGTATTTGAAAAGAGCACGTTCGTTCATTAAGCCGTAATGAAGCATTCAATTAACTCCTAGGTGTAGTCTCATGCACTCTATAAGCGGTGTACATTAAATAGTAGTTGTTGAGGTTATGTTGAAAAGTTTATTTGTGTTCTAATTTATGCATGAGAAACCCAGTGCGCCACTCCCAAGAAGTATCCACACTGCATATATGCAGTATACAGTGCAATATATAATAATGTCGAGGCTATTCTTGATTTCTTTTTGCAGTAGCAGTCCTCCTTATTCTATAAAAATCTGTCGGATATAAATATTTTAAACTAATAAACTAGTTTCTTGTTTTAGCTCTTTTACTTTTGAGATCAAATTTTGTCCATATGAATAATGCAGACAATTGTCCGAAACAGAATCTAAAGAAATATGCGGTGTAATTCTAAATGTGCCAAAGAAACTCCAAAACAGTAGCTGACCACAACCCAAAGTTCAGTGGCATAAGTCGCCGTAAAAAAAGACGAGTGTTTCATATTTCACCGCCTGCATTTCACCCTTTCAGCGAACATTTTCCGATTGCGATCATTCATAGCCGCCAATGGTAGAGGGCAGAGGGCTCTTCATTGGTGCATTTCGCTTTCTGCTTCGGTTTGCGAGGCGTTCGATGACGGTGTCGGCATGGGTGCGGGTGCGGAAGCCCCTTGAGTGAGATTTGTGTTCGCGTAGACATAAACAAACGTCGAGCAACGCAGTAAGTGCAGCTGTTTATTGTTGGCGGACGGCGGAGCGAAATTTTAATGTTCACATTCGCGCGTTTCCCGTAAATTACCGCAACGGAATGGCAGTTTGAATGGGTGAGGAGCCAATGAAGCGAACAAATGCTAGTAGTTTAATTGCACTTTGGCAATTGCAGTGGCTTCTCAGAAAACATTCGGTCTCGTGTAGTGCGCGCCTATGTGAAATGGTTTGACGCTTCGTTGATTAGCTGAATATTGGGGCAGAGCGACAGAGGTCAATTTACAAACACACACAGACACAGAAACAGTGCTATGACACATGCTCACATAGATATTTACCAGAAGTGTGGTAAAACTGAAAATGCATCGTTTGCCGGTCAGTCTCGCGCGTTGGTGCCTACGGGTTTCCATGTGCTTCTTGCCGCGCGCTAAGCCGATGATGCGTTGCAGCAACGCGTCGCATAATTGCTTTTGTTGAGCGGCAATTAATGTAGTGTTGTTGTTGTTTTCATAATTATTATTATATTTCAACACCCCCACCAGCGTTTGTAATGGAATTAAAGAGTTTACAGTGTGTCGCTTTTATGAAAAATGTGAATTATGTTTAGTAAAGGTTTTTAGAGATGAAAAGATTTCGTAATTTTTAATCTGCAACATATTTTGAAAATTTGTTGTTGTTGTATTATTAAATATTTTTTTAAATTTTATTTATAATATTTGCCCATTCATTTGTACGTCCCCATTTCATCACAATTGCATCCCTTATTTGCTCAGTTCGTGCACACCGTGTGCATTCGGAGGCGAGCCGAGTCGAGACTCCGGTGAACGTTGCTAAACGGCGCTGACATTGCCCGAGTCGAGAAGTCGACACAACATCTGCTGGCCATATGCATAAATGAATGTGCTTTATTGCACTCACCGCCACAACAGCAACAACAACAACCACATGCATTTACTATTTACACAAACACACTGAGTCAACAGCGAGTGGCTACATCTGTGTGTGCGTGGATTACATTTCTCCGCTATCCACATTTTTTTCCATTTTCAGTTTTACATCACAATGTGTCGTCTTTGTTTTGTTGTTTTTCGCGTTGAATTTGGTTTTATCAGCAAAATGGTTTGCCGTCCCGCAACGCCGCGCTGCCAACGGCTTCCTAGCGAGCAGCGAGCCAGCACATGCATTCTCACACATTGACTTTGTAATTTTTTCCCCGATTCACACTCGGCAAGCGACAGCAGAAATTGTTATGGCGTTGAGCTTGTTAATGCTGTTGTTCTTGTTGTTGTTGTTGTTGTTGTTGTTGGCGTTGTGCGCGTATTGGTGCTCTCCTTTTTTTCTTTGTCATACGTTCTATGACATTTGTTATATTTATATATTTAGCTATTGTTGTTGCTGTTGAATTTTCCTCAACGGCTCGAGCTGCGACGAGCTGTTGTCGGCGTAGCGCTCGGTGTTCTTGAAAAATCTCTTTTCCACTCATTCCACTTCAGTTGGGTTTCGCGCGCCGTTCGTTCGTCGTTCGCCGATTTATTTCGTAATTGAATTTTCGTTTTTGTTTTTGCTGCGCATAAATATTCTGCATCAAAACTGTTGAAATTCAAATTATGCACTCGGTCAGCCGCAATCATCTTTTCGGTTGTCGTTTCGATCTTTGCACAGTTATTCTAATTCGTGGGTTGTTGTTTTTTGCTGTTGTTGCTGTGATTTCTACGAAGTAAGTTGCAACCGCTTGATTGTTTCTGCCACACGGTGTCATAGCTCGCGCCTTTTGCAACCCACTTCCCCTCAGAAACACACACACACGAATCCACACGAACACACTGCGCGTTCGCTTCGAAGCTGCCACTACTCGCCATATTCTGAGGCGTTCGCCTCACTTTGACACCAAATTGACAATTGGTTGGTCGTCTGATTGCAGCACGATTAAGTTTATTTCGGAAGCTTGAGCGCTCGGCCTTTGATCATCACGTCGCGCGTCGCACGTCGCCAAAACGCGTGTGCAAACAATTACACTTTTGTTCGTTCCGGTTTCGATTTCAGCTGCCGTTTTCGGCTGACTAATTGCTCGTGTGATCTGTTCGCAAACAGGTAATTATAAGAATTGTATGCAGTTAGAAATCAAAGCTGGAAGTGCATGCGGCTACCGTTAGGCGCAATGACAACTGTAAATTAGACGCTGACATCAAATTGGATTTTTATTGCTCGCCTGCAGCTGTTTTCGTAGAATAAAAATGCTTATTTGGCGCTCAAATTGCTTGAGGTCATAAAAATTGTCGATAGAAAATGAAAATATTGAGACTCAATGTGTATAGACTAAAGATTGAAGCAGGAAACTTGAAATATGTTCTAAATTAGAATTAGAATTTCGACTTGAAATTGCTTTTTCACATTTCGAACTCGAATATTTCGAATATTTTTTCTACATATTTCCTCATAATAAACCTTAGATTCTAAATCTAGCTGAGTGTCGTGGCTGCATTTGCTGTCTTTATCGCATTTTTTCTATGAAATTCTGTCATAAAATCACAATGATAATACGTCAATAATTGCGTCGCTGCGCTTTGTTGGACTTGCACGCCTTATCTTATCGCGAGCGCACATACAGCCGCGAGCCCTGTTTATAGTACCTGTGCGGAGTGAAGACGTCTCAATTGGGTTGCTACACAGCTTGAGTCCGCTACACCATATATATCTATATCTATGTGTAATTTAGTGCTTTTCGTTGTGCGTGCGTGTGTGTGTTTGTTGTTTACGCGCTCATTTTGATATCGTCTGCATTGCTTGCTTGTCTGTTTGTCAGGTTGTACGAGTGTTCTAGCGCGCTCGCAACGCGCTATCAGTCAGTCAGCGTTTGCTTAACCTTACCTCTTATCAGCGCACTGTCTCATACCTTAGGTTTTACACAACAACAACAACAAACACACACACACCCATATTTTTTTATTTTATTGCTTTAAGAGTCGCAGCTACATATTTACTTGCCGCGTTATCCTAAGTACCAATATTTGCTTAATTGTTTTGTAAATTGTCTGGCAATGTACACATTTTGTTTAGCTATTCGCTTCGGCGTATTTGTCTGTCAGCGTATCGGTCGCGCTCATTTGTTTATTGCAAACAAAAGACTTTGAAAACGAACTTCAAGTGCATGCACTCGCGCGCTCGTTCGCTCGCTGCTTATCAACGGCATCTACGCGGCGCTTTGCCTGCTATATGTGTTTGTTTGTGTGTCTTTATTAGTTGGCAATGAGTCCGTCTGATTTATCTATATTTTTTAGAATTTCTCATCTTAAGTGTAATTGTGTTTCAATTTAGTTTTTTGGTTTTTCGTAGAACAGCAGTGTTTTAAAGTTCAACGTCAGCACAACGTCAGAATGTTTCGACTGTTGACACAGCTGCTTTGTGCTTTAATTTTTATTATTAATGTTGCTGTTGCTGTTTGTGTGCCGCGTTGTTGTTATTTTTATTTTCATTGTTTATTGTTGTTGTTGTTGCTCTGACTGTTTCAATTGCGCCCCGCGCCACACTCTCGCTTTTCCAATTCATATCAATCCAATTGTCGGCGCTGCCAACTCTGTCGCCTCACCTAACGAAATATATGCACAAACACACACGCATACAAATTGATATACAGACAGGCAGGCATACATCAGTGTATTGTATAATTCAGCAATTCAGTTGTTTTCAATTCAGTTCAGTTGAGTTCAGTTCATCATTCCGCTGAGTGTTCACTCATCATTATCGGGCGTATGGTTTGCTGTGGTGTGGTCAGGCCGCTGTGTGCTGTTTTTTTGCTGTTTGTTGTCTCCATTGTTGTTGTTGTTGTTGTTGTTGCTCCACTATAAATTGTAATGTGCACAAATTAATTCAGCGTCACAGGCGACCGACAAACATCGAGAGCGCTCAGGCGGCCAACAAAAAAACTTGCGGTTTTGTTCTGATTTCAATATCAATTCGAGGCGGTAGTTAGTCGCCTGCTAACGGCGCGCGCTGTCCCGCCGTTCGTCATGCACATCCACTTTTATTCATATCATCGTATGTATGTATGTAAATATTTAAAAAAGCTTAAATTACAATGTTTTCTTTCTTTCTCTCTCTCTCTCTCTCTTTTATTCTCTTTTTTACAGCGTTTTCGAATCGCTCTAATGCAAACCGAAAAAAATAAAAATTATAAAAATTAACTCTAATCACCAAAACACCCTCGATATAGAGTAATACAATTGAAATTGCCCGCAAAAAGTTTGCACAGAACACTAGAGCAATTCAACGCTCACAGGCAACTAAGGAACTACGTGTATAAACTTATTTATAATATTTAAAAGCATGAAAGCATAAACATTAGTATATTTGGTGTTGGTTTTAAACTATTAAAGGCTTGACTGAAGTGAAAATTAAAAAAAAAAATATATTTTAAATAATTAACTAACAAATATACGCAGTGAGAGGACCGCTAGTGGAGTTTTAACACATTGCTTAATCCCTAATTATCATATTACCCCACTAAGAACACTTTTACCAGCATATAAATGAGTGAAGATTGGGCATAGTGCTTTTGGTGACGGTGCCTATAAATAAAGAAATAAAAATTAATTAATTTTGCTAAAAATTCTAAATTCTCTCAAAAAAATCAACATAAAATGGTGCGCAGTCGCCGCTCGTTGTCCAAAGAAGATGGTACATCGTTGCTTACCGACAGCGGTGTTTCGCTTTCGTCGCCACCCGCTGCGCGTACAGAGCACGGCGATGGCGAGGACGCGCAGGACTTGCATGCAGTGACCAACAAAAAAACAGTACGACGGCGCGTCGGTGGCACGAAAGCGACAAAAAGAGTACGGAAGGTCAAATCTGTGTCCACGGAAGCTACGACAGTGTCAAAGAAACAGAAAATTGGTTATTCAGCGGATTCAGCAGTTAGCGAAAGTAATTCAGCGCAGTTGGAAGATCACTTACCGGCCGTGGAAGCGCAATTGCTGCATGCGGAGACTAATTCAGCGCCTAAAAATGAGTCATCCACCACTTCGTCGGTTGAATTGGTTGTTGCAGCGGAAGCTGCAAGTACAGATGCAGCGCAGTCTACAGTTAATGAGACACAGGAAGCAAACGATCTAACGAGTATACCAAATTTGAGCGCTGAGACTGTCAATCCAGCTTTTATTGTAATACCAGCTGCTGGCACTACGGTCGACTCGTTTAATACAGTGGATATAACTGAAAAACCCATACTTGTTGTAACGACCATTTTGGAGACCTCCATTTCGGTGGCTGACTCTGCTTTTTCCGAGACAGACGTTACACAATCGGCAGCCGATTTGTCGGATATCACCCATTCAGCGAATGACTCTGCAAATTCTATTGGCGATTCAGCCTCTGCTTCCGATGCGACGCTAACACCAGCCGCCAATAAGCGCTCGGGCAAAGTGTTCATGCGTAAGGTGCACATTTGCCACATTTGTTCGAAGCAATTTCGTGGCAATAACGATCTGCGTCGCCACATGCTCATCCATTCGGACGAGCGCCCGTATAAGTGCGAGCAATGTGGCAACTGCTACCGGCAAGCGGTTAACCTCAGGAATCACATCAACTGCGCCCACACGAATCAACGGCAGTTCGCTTGCGAGCAATGCCCGAAAATGTTTGCGGTGAAGGAGCGTCTGCGGCTCCACATGCGACTGCACTCGGGCGAGAAACCCTACGCTTGTCCGGAGTGTGATAAACGCTTTGCACGCGGCGGACATGTAAGTGACAGTACTGGTCTAGAAGAATTTTTGATTAAATTAAAATCAATTAAAACATATGTTTTTCTCATTCTTTTTTACCTTTAGTTGAAGCAGCACATCATTAGCCATCACAAGGGCAGCACCAAACAGTATGTGTGTGAGAAGTGCTCCACCGCCTTTTCAACGCCCTCCAACTTGCGCGCCCACATGGATCGCCATGAGAATGGACCCGAACACTATTGTGAGATCTGTAAGGAGCACTTTCCCAACGAACCGGTACTCAAGGCGCACATTAATAAACTCCACTACAAGCTGGGCCAGTTCGACTGCGACATCTGCAAGGAGACCATCGAAGATGATGCGCTGGCCAATCACATGAAGACCCACACGAATGTGAAGACACATGTTTGCGAGGTGTGCAAGTCGTATTTCATGCAGAAGTCCCAGTACAATGTGCATATGCGCATGCACACTGGTGAGCGCCCCTATCAGTGTAGGGTGAGTTCCGTGCGGATTAAACTTAGTGGAACAACATTCACTTATTTTCTCTTCACAGATTTGCTGGCAAACTTACGCCTACTCCAGTGTCCTAAAGCTGCACATACGCAAGCACACTGGCGAGAAACCATTCCAATGCTTGATTTGTACGGACGTGGTCGCCTTCTCGCAGTTGGCTCACCTCAAGACACACATGAAGAAAATCCATAAGCAGACGAATCCCTACATGTGCGAAGGCTGCCACCAGTTCTTCAAAATCAAAGCGGAGCTTCAAGCGCATATGCAACAGTGCGACAGCTGCAATGTCGACGTGGAGGAGGAGAATGCCAAAAACAGTGACTTGCAAACACTGTCGCACCTACGCTTTCTTATGGCATTACTGCTGAAGAAAATCTCTTCGCAGCAAAAGCTGCAGAAATTGGGCTACGAAAAGCGACTTATCGACAATGTTGTCGTCGCCTCACTGAAGCTTGCCAATCGCAAAGCGTGCGAGGATCAATCGCTGACGGCAATCGAACGTATGCGTCGTAATGTTGAAGAATTCCTGAATTGGATTGTGCCGGCAAAGGCAATGGAGACATTTCGTCAAGAGCAACAATCCGTGGAGAATATATTGGATAAAATAGTCACCATGTATATGAAGCACAAGTGATGGTGCAGAGCAGCGCAAAGAGTAACAAATGGCTGATTTTTTCATTAATATTTATTACTTTAGAATGTGCCATAACATTTAGCATTGTCTGTATCTATCGGTGCATCGCAAGTCAGCACTTAAGCTATGAATTTTCTGCATTTTAGTTTTTATTTCTTAGTATTACATGCGGTTCACTTGTGTACCGTTTTTTTTAGTTTTTTTCTCAGATTCATTTGCACTTCTGTTTACCAAAAATACCAAAAAAGCAATCCAAAGATATTTTTGCCAAAAGCTTGCTTAAACAAGCAATAATTTTTAAGTTCTCTTTAAGTTACCGCACCACCAAAGCATTTACTATTCGCTTATATGAATTATTCACATTTTGCTTTTTACTTCCATTATATTTTTATTGAATTCTATCGCATATCATCTAGCTCCCGCTTGTTTTTCTTCTTCAGAAAATCGGCTAGTCATATCCGCATAGTTTTCAATTGATTTTATTTTATGTTATGCTAACAACTCTTGCCATATGTAGTTTTAGTCTATTGCATTATAAATTTGTTATCAAATTATTACTTGCATAAATGAATGAATTAATAAAAAATGAAGCCAAAGTTCACGTTGAGTGAAAAATTAGACTTTAACTTAGTTTATGTTGACGTGTATTAAATATTTTAGCAATAAGGATGAAAGGAATATAGACCTTGTTGAAATTGTATGAAGACAGCGCTGAGCAGCATAAACACTTGTGGCCATATTAAAAATTAGATATGAGACGAGCGTTTTGCGATTCTACATATTTAATCAATTTTAAGATAAAACTTGTTAACAAAACGACTTTATGGCCAAACTCTAATTTTCTTCATAAATTTAATTGTCAACTCACAGCTGGTCAGAACAATGGCGGAAGTTTGACAGCGCGCAGGGTTGCACTACATAAAGGATAAAAATTTATAATAATTTAATAAAATATATGTAAAATTTATCTGATGACAACAAAATAATATGAAAATATTACAACAAATTTGTTACTGGCAAAATAAAATTAATAAAAGTAAGACTTTGAATATTTGTATTAATATTTTTTTATTTTTTCTCCAGAAGGTTTTTCACTTTTAGCACAGGGTGGTGCACACACAAGAAGGAGCAGACAAAAGAAATGCAACGCTGTCAAACTTCCGCCGCCATTCAGAGCATTTGTCAGTTTCCGCGAATATGAAAATAAAAAAGAAAGTGCAAATTTTAGCAGAAACTTTAAACTGTGAAAATATAATTAAATATTGTGAAAATAAATTTTTGTTGTGGTGAATTTGTATGTAGCGATGGTGCTACAAATGATTCAAGCGTTGAAAGTATGCGGGCGTTGTTATTTAAATGTTTATTTGTAAAAGCAGAAAAGCGCTGACTCTGACTGCATAGCTGAGTATGTGTAATGGTTAGTAGTGTTTAAAGTGTTGTTGTGTTATTCTGACTGCGCGCATTAAATAAATAAATGAACTATGAATCAAATTTGGATTACTGCAAAGGATTTGTATTCGTTTCGCGTAAAAAGGTAAGCCGTCCCATACATATTTTTGTATTTATAAAGTATGTTCCACATTCCACATATGCACAAAAGCAGTGCTGCCATATTGACACATACTTTCAACGTCCTTCACAAGTTCCACAAATACACAAATACTGTGGATGTAGATTTCAAAATAACTGGTATAAATATGAAATGCATACAAAAGTGAATAAAATGAAATTAAGTTAAATAAAATAAACAAGAATACAAAACAATACAGCTAAATGCTTGCAGCGTTTCTTCGTTTCTAATTATTATGTATGCAGAATTTATGTTACTTCTGCGCTGATATCATAATTCACTTCAAGTTCGGCTGTGGCCATAAATCAGCGCAAGTAAATTACAAAAAAAAAAAAAAAATGCGTTGCGTCCGCAGTTACCCTTTTCAATTTTCTGCGAAGTGATTATTAACGCATGCTGGCAAACATAAAAACAAAAGCAATAATCCAAAGAACATATTAAAATTGTAGTGAACTCCTTACTCCATGACTTTTATCTGATTCCTTTTGTGTTGTTTAATGCGTCTTTGGCTTAAGCCGAAGGTCGTTCTCTGCGGCATTTTTTGTTTGTTTATTTTTTTTTTCAAATATTTTTTATTTATTGTATTTGAATTGGACTCTTCGCAAACCTTTAATATATATCGTGAATGTGTGTGTACATAATTTATTGGAAACCAATTTGTCGGTTATTCGCAAATATTTAAGGTGGCTAAGACATTACTTCTTTTTAGAGTCTTTTGTACCATTTTAGGTTGGAATGGAGTTTTATTTTTTGAGAATATTTTATTGCTTAAAGTTGCTTTCAGATTTCTTTTTGCAAGGTATAGGAGAAATGTACTTTGATATAAAAAATTAAAATGAAATTATGTATGTATGTGATTGGCGTTGCAACCGTTTAGCCGGTTATAGCCGAATCGACGATAGTGCGCCACCTGTCTCTCTCCTTCGCAGTTCGGCGCCAGTTGGAGATCCCAAGTGTAACCAGGTCGCTCTCCACCTGGTCCCTCCAACGGAGTGGAGGCCTTCCCCTTCCTCGGCTTCCTCCGGCGGGTACTGCATCGAACACTTTCAGGGCTGGAGTGTTTTCGTCCATTCGGACAACATGACCTAGCCAGCGTAGCCGCTGTCTTTTTATTCGCTGAACTATGTCAATGTCGTCGTATAACTCGTACAGCTCATCGTTCCATCGTCTGTGGTATTCGCCGTTGCCAATGTTCTGAGGACCATAAATCTTGCGCAAAATTTTCCTCTCGAAAACTCCTAGTGTCGTCTCATCTGATGTTGACATCGTCCAAGCTTCTGCACCGTAAAGCAGGACGGGAATGATAAGCGACTTGTAGAGCTTGATTTTGGTTCGTCGAGAGAGGACTTTACTGTTCAATTGCCTACTCAGTCCAAAGTAGCACCTGTTGGCAAGAGTTATTCTGCGCTGGATTTCGAGGCTGACATTGTTCGTGTTGTTGATGCTGGTTCCCAGGTATACGAAATTATCTACGACCTCGAAGTTATGACTGTCAACAGTGACGTGGGAGCCAAGACGCGAATGCGCCGACTGTTTGTTTGATGACAGGAGATATTTCGTCTTGTCCTCATTCACCTCCAGACCCATTCGCTTCGCCTCCTTATCCATGCGGGAAAAAGCAGAACAAACGGCGCGGTTGTTGCTTCCGATGATATCAATATCATCGGCGTACGCCAGGAGCTGTACACTCTTGTAGAAGATTGTACCTTCTCGGTTTAGGTCTGCAGCTCTTATAATTTTTTCCAGCATCAGGTTAAAGAAGTCGCACGATAGTGAGTCACCTTGTCTGAAACCTCGTTTGGTATCGAACGGCTCGGAGAGGTCCTTCCCAATCATGACGGAGCTTTTGGTGTTGCTCAACGTCAATTTACACAGCCGTATTAGTTTTGCGGGGATACCAAATTCAGACATCGCGGCGTAAAGGCAACTCCTTTTCGTGCTGTCGAAAGCAGCTTTAAAATCGACAAAAAGGTGGTGTGTGTCGATCCTCTTTTCTCGGGTCTTTTCCAAGATTTGGCGCATGGTGAATATCTGGTCAGTTGTCGATTTTCCAGGTCTAAAGCCACACTGATAAGGTCCAATCAGTTTGTTGACGGTGGGCTTTAGTCTTTCACACAATACGCTCGATAGAACCTTGTATGCGATATTTAGGAGGCTGATCCCACGGTAATTGGCGCAGATTGTGGGATCTCCCTTTTTATGGATTGGGCAGAGCACACTGAGATTCCAATCGTCAGGCATGCTTTCTTCCGACCATATTCTGCAAAGAAGCTGATGCATGCACCTTATCAGTTCTTCGCCGCCGTATTTGAATAGTTCTGCCGGTAATCTATCGGCCCCCGCTGCTTTGTTGTTCTTCAAGCGGGTAATTGCTATTCGAATTTCTTCATGGTCGGGTAATGGAACATCTGTTCCATCGTCATCGATTGGGGGATCGGGTTCGCCATCTCCTGGTGTTGTACTCTCACTGCCATTCAGCAGGTCGGAGAAGTGTTCCCTCCATAATCCCAGTATGCCCTGGACATCGGTTACCAGATTACCACCTTGGTCTCTACATGAGGATGCTCCGGTCTTGAAACCTTCGTTAAGTCGCTTCATTTTTTCATAAAATTTTCGAGCATTCCCTCTGTCTGCCAGCTTCTCAAGCTCTTCGTACTCACGCATTTCGGCCTCTTTCTTTTTTTGTCTGCAAATGCGTCTCGCTTCCCTCTTCAGCTCTCGGTATCTATCCCATCCCGCACGTGTTGTGGTCGTTTGCAATGTTGCGAGGTAGGCAGTCTGTTTTCTCTCCGCTGCGAGACGGCACTCCTCATCGTACCAGCTTGTTTTTTGTCGTTGCCGAAAACCAATTGTTTCGGCTGCAGCGGTACGCAGTGAGTTTGAGATGCCGTTCCACAGTTCCCTTATACCGAGATGCTGATGAGTGCTCTCAGAGAGCAGGAGTGCAAGTCGAGTAGAGTATTTCGTGGCTGTCTGTTGCGATTGCAGCTTTTCGACGTCGAACCTTCCTTGTGTTTGTTGACGGGCATTCTTTGCTGCACAGAGGCGGGTGCGTATCTTCGCTGCGACCAGATAATGGTCCGAGTCTATATTTGGTCCTCGGAGCGTACGCACGTCTAAAACACAGGAGACATGTCTTCCGTCTATCACAACGTGATCGATTTGGTTCCGCGTGTTTCGATCAGGAGACAGCCAAGTAGCTTGATGTATTTTCTTATGCTGGAATCTGGTACTACAGACGACCATATTTCGGGCCCCAGCGAAGTCGATCAGCCTCAGGCCGTTTGGCGATGTTTCGTCATGGAGGCTGAATTTTCCGACTGTTGTGCCAAAGACACCTTCTTTACCCACCCTGGCGTTAAAATCACCAAGCACGGCTTTTACATCGTGGCGGGGGCAGCGCTCATAGGTGCGTTCTAGGCGCTCATAGAAAGCATCTTTGGTCACATCGTCCTTCTCTTCCGTTGGGGCGTGGGCGCAAATCAGCGATATGTTGAAGAACCTCGCTTTGATGCGGATTGTGGCTAGACGTTCATCCACCGGGGTGAATGCCAGGACTCTGCGACGGAGTCTCTCTCCCACCACAAATCCAACACCAAATTTGCGCTCCTTTATATGGCCGCTGTAGTAGATGTCACAAGGACCCACCTTCTTCCGTCCTTGTCCCGTCCATCGCACTTCTTGGATGGCGGTGATGTCAGCCTTAAGTCGTATGAGGACATCAACCAGCTGGGCAGAGGCACCTTCCCAATTAAGGGTCCGGACATTCCAGGTGCATGCCCTTATATCATTATCCTTAAAACGTTTGCAGGGGTCGTCATCAAAAGGGGGGTGTCTCATCCGAGGCTTTCGTAGATTTTTCATTGGGGGGTGTTTTTATGTGGTGGGTCCCAAACCCTACGCACAACCGCATAAGCGGGCTTCGCCTTCTCACTTTAGCTCGCCTTCAAACGGATGTCTGTTGGCTACCCAGAGGATACTTGGTCTAAAACCGGAAGTCGTGAGCTGCTTGAACCATGTGGAGAAGAATCGTTTCTGGCCACTCCCAAGTGAGTGACAATCAAAAACTTTCCTCACTTGCGTGAACTTCTACACATGATCCCATCCTCCAAATGAAATTATAGAATTTGGAAAAAATATGTTTTCCTACTATTCTTATATTATTAGTGCTAGTATATTAGACCAACCATCTATACATAAATTTATATGTATATCTGAAAAGGAATAATAATTTTAAATTATATGGTAGTTAATAGAAATTACGGTGTGCTACCGGTTGTAGTGACTCATACACATATTTCTTAGTAGTAAGTACCAAGTAAAAGTTATTATTTTTCTATGCCTTGGATCTGTGTTGTAATGTAATTTGCACATCATAATTTTGCTCCATTTTTACGCTCTTCTTCATTGTTGAAGTGCTTGAATAGCAATCAAGACATGTCCTTACAACAATTTCCGGCTATTGAAGATCATTAGTAGACGCCACATAAATACGCAATTAGTTGGTGTACACAGAACCTTGCTCAGTGGAGTATCCCAGTGATGAAATTCTAACATGAAAGACTATTTTTAATCAAAGATAACTGTCATTTCGTAATTGAGATTGAGAGTTTGAAGATGTCATAGAATTAAAATAATAGAGAACAGTATATTTTTTGTTTGACTTCGTGTTCCGTAGTTTTTTGAAAAAAAAAAAATACTTTTTAAATGTGAAGAAAAGAAATACTTAAACTACTCGACTCTAATTGGTTTGCTGGGTAGACAAAACACTATTAGAGACGTGTATGTACGTACGAGTATATGTATGTATATGTATGCGGTGATGAATAAGTGAACATTGTGCGCAGTAATTTTCCAAGTCCGAAGGATGGTCATGACTTTGCTGTAATTGAGTGTGCTAAAGGCATCTAATGTACTTGACTAAATATGCGCGCGCGTTGTTGTTGTTGTTCCGAAAGCGTAACTGCTTAGACGGTTGCCGGTTGCCATTAGAAGCGACAACAGGTGGCGGCAGCAGCGCGAAAGGGAACAAATCAAAGCGATGGCCAAACGAGTAACGACATTGCCGCCGGCCAAGTGCGAAACAGTAGCAGTAATAGCTAACAAGCACAACAATAATAAAAACTGCAGCATAATTTACAAGAACAAGAAGGCTAAGGCTGGCACGCCGTGCGGCAAGCAAGCAAGCAGCAATTATGCGCTGCCATGCGACGCAGCTTGTCGACGACTCTTAAGCAGCTACTAAATGCTGGCGGACAACAGGCAAGCAGGGATCCGAGCTGACAACAACAACTGGACTTGTTGTAAGTGATTTCATTTGCAACACAGCAATAACACACAATTGCGGCGATAGCACTTTCCTTTATTCGCGCAATTTTCAGCGAGTTTGTGCTGCAGGCGAGCAGGTGAGCAGATCGCGACCGCGTCCATTACCAGCAACAAATTAAATGGCGCATAAAAACAATGTTAGAACTGCAAGTGATGTTTCGATGGCGATTTGTCTCGGCTTGGCTGCGCGCGATTGTTGCAATTATTATTATTATTATTATTGTTATTATTACCATCAACGCCGCGGACAGCGCTTAGTGGAGTAAACGAGACTCTCGCACTTCTGCTTAGCTGCGCAGGCAGTTAATTTGCCAATTTGTCAGAATTTGTTATTAGTTGAAGTGTGGAGAGTGAGACCGTTGTGGCTGCCGTTGCCACTTGACTTTACTTATAGAGTCATCAGCCAGCGAGACAGCGTCTGACTGCTGCCGAGTTTGTGGCAAAAGTACAAGTGGCAACCACATCATCAGCATTAACGAACTCAGCGTTGTTATTAGACGCACATCACACATTCGTCGAGACATTTTGTAATAGAAACGGCAGCAACAAGTATCATAATATAGCTAAGTAGTTATGTCAGTGCCTCAGGGAATGGCAATTTCAACTTTGTTGCCACAACAACACATATGACAAGTGCAGAGTCCGTGAGGCACTTAACTGGCTTTGTTCGGTAGCGAAAGTGCTGTGTGTCCGAGTGTGTGTCATTACTCATGTAATTATGTGCTTTCCGCTGAGTTACATATTAGACACAGCTTGAGTCAGACTTCTTTAGCGGGATCTTGGTTTTATGGCAAGACGGCACTTACTGTATTATTATCGCTTTAGTGTTGAATACTCGTTTGCTTTTCCCGAAGGCATACTTTTAGGCGCCACACAGCTTGTATCCAGTATTTCATTGCCAACACTTTGCCGAGCTAAACTTCTCAAACGGTTAATGCAGTTATTTATATTGATTCAAGGCTTACATAACTCAGTCGTGTTGGTACTTAAAATTTGCATTAGCATATCAGATTTCTTGCTTACATAACGTATTAAAAACTAGTAGTTATATAATGAAATAATATGTCTAGAAATTTCGTTTCTTTCCTTTCCGTCTTACATATTTTCCTCAGAGTCACATTATAGCTTCGATTTATTATTGTTATTGCTATCGCCCTTCTGCTACCCATCTCTGCCATCGTCGCTTAGCAAATGTCTGCATTCTAAGCTTCGTAGTATTTGCACAATTCGCCAGCACTTTGCCGCAATAAATCAGTAAAATTTACAGTAGCCATAAATAATAACGGTATATTTATCACTTTTAATAATAGGCGGCGAAAAAAAACGCCACCCGAGGAAGGCTGGCACATGTTGTGACTTATAGAAAAGTCTAAGGTCTCGTAACAGCATGCTGCCGCAGTGGCTGCCAGCAGTCGTGGTATTAGTCGTGCCTAAAAGCCGCAGAAGTTCAGCGCGGCCGCTCACTTGTTTACATACATACACTCATGGCATTGCGCTGCACTGTTCGTCGCTAGAGTAAAGTGAGCTCCACAGGGGTGTGAGTTCAGCTGTTGCAAACGGACTTTATTATTGTTATTGACAGTTGCAGTCACTGCAAGTCACATACGAAATGCATAAGCCAAAAGGCAATGGCTGCGATGCGGCAAAGAAGGTGGCTTAGAAGCCTTTTGTAGAGCTAACGGGAAAGTAAAGAGAATGCTTGACACATTCTCGGAGGAATTTCAGAAAAGTTTTGAGTTTAAGGTGTGGCCCAGTGATGATTTTGATGATCTGGTATATAGAATAAAGAGCTATGGAATACCACAAAATGGGCGCCATTGAATATTAATATGAGTCTTTGAAGACTAAGTCCATGATATCGGATTCTTCAAGATTTCTCCAATAATTTGCATTTTTTTATTACGAAAATCAAATAGGAAAGTCAAGTTAAGTGAATCTTTGTGAAAATTTGTAATTGTTTTCTTATTTTCACAAGAAAAGACAACTCGTTCATAAATACAAAGAGGATTCCATTAACATTTACTTATTCATTCTTCAATATTTTTTGTTGTTTTTGTGGAGTGTAAAGTATGTGCAATATGTCTCCAGGTCAATGCCGTGTTAAGTGCTATTCAAATATGCCGTTATTATTTCAAGCAGTTACTGTTATTGTTTTGTTATTGTTATTGCTATCGGTGAGCGCTTGGTATGGTAAACGCCTTGCTCGGCTTGCGACCGCGCTGACAGCTTCCAAATTTTATATGCCATTAACACCACGAACAGTCAATAAAAATCTCACTTTGAATGCAAAAAACAAAAAAAAAACATTGAGCCACAAAAACAAAGCGACAGTTACGTAAAAAGCAGCGATAAACTTGGCACACAGCCGAAAATAACAAAGCATGTTTCCATCTCCCCTGGCAACTAAAGTGCAGTTTCAAAGCAGTGAGCGAGGCGCGCGGCGTGCGGCGCGGACCGAGCACTCAGATTATTCTTCGTGCTGCTGCAGTATTTCAGCGCTTTTGCCGCTTTTGTAGTATACTTATTAAATTTACGAGTATTTATTTGCCTAAATGCGGCGGCGAGCGCAACGCCACACTCACTCACGTCTGCAGATTGCCATCTTGTCACGTCGCGCGTTCTGCCAGCCACTGAAGTGGCAACTGAACAAGCTGACGACGGCGACGGTTGAAGGTGCTGGCGCGTTGGATGTGACCGCGGCCGTGGTCGTGGCATCGCTGATACCACCCCATATCGCAAACAGTTACCTTTGCGGAAGCCAAGCAGCAGCAGCGGCAGCAGCCAAGGTAAACATTTCACTTGAATTTGCACATGGAAGTGGCCAAAGTAACGCCAGCAACAGCAACAGCAACACCACTCACGGGCAGTAGCAGCGCCACCAGCACCTACACTGGAACAGGCGTTTCTGGGGATTTGCTGAAAAGTCGGTCGCGCGTTTTGGCCTGCCGTCGTCTTAAAGCGGATTTCGAATATGTGCCGTTGTAAATCCTCTTGTAGCGTGTGTCCAGCAAAGTCTTCTTTATTGCAGCAGCCAGAATCAATGCTTTTAGTCTTGACAACGAAATCCATCGCCGCAGCCACTGGTTGAGTGTAGTTCAAGGGGCGCGCGCCGCAGTGAGTGAACGACCGTTTGACCTGCGTGCCGCGCGCCATTTTCGGCATATCAGCCGAACGTCGTCGTCTAACGTTATTCTGGCTGCCTTCACTATTTGCCGTTGCTTGTGCGCTTAATTTGCAGTTTTCTATTTGCCTGTTTTTCAATTCACCGCAAAGCGCCAAAAAACAGCTGCAAAATCGCGCTCAGGTAGAGCGCCGCGTTCGGCTATTTTTGATTTGCCACTTTTAATGGCATTTTGGTTATATTTCAAGGATTTTCGCCGATTTTCATTGCCTCGCGGCAAATTTCGTCCATTGCTATGCTCAAGGTTTGCAACGGTTATTGGATAGCGCGCCGCTTCTGCTTCTGCCAATAGACATCCGATTTGCTTTAATCCGCTCGCCTTGGCTGTTGAGCAGAGCGTCTGTTTATTTTGGCTGCAATTAGCGGTGTTAATCAAATAAAACACCGTTTGCCGCACGAATCGCTTCATTTCTGCGCCACTTTGTTGCGTTCAATCGCCAAGCAAACAAAAGACTTAAGCAACGAACTCGTTCCGTTGTGGCGTCGAAAGAATGCGCCGTTAGCACGTTATATTATTCGTTAGTTGTTGTTGTATGTTTGCGTGGCTCATTCTCTTGGGTGTTTATGCTGCAATAATTGCTTTCGATTGAATTGTAATTGCTGGCGTTTAATGCCACAACTTTGACCTCAAAATGACGAAGCGTGCCGAATTCCTTTACAGTTTGAAGTATATAATTTCTTGTGAGCTTTTATATGTATGCTCTGTTTTTTATAATGTTGTTTGGAAATTATAGAAATCATGCTTGATTGATTCCAGTGGCGCTGTTGCATAAGAGCTTTTTAATTGAAATCCAATTGGATTCCCCTTTCGTTG
Source organism: Zeugodacus cucurbitae (assembly GCF_028554725.1). Lineage (NCBI taxonomy): Eukaryota > Metazoa > Arthropoda > Insecta > Diptera > Tephritidae > Zeugodacus > Zeugodacus cucurbitae. The sequence goes on along the minus strand of NC_071669.1, from coordinate 912,064 downwards.
TTGCACTTCCCTAGTAATTGAGAGGGAACTGATGCAAGAACATTTCACGCTTCATTTGTGTGGACAAAAATGGAAATTATATGACTTGAAGATCAGGAAGTGGTCATCTTAAAGATAAAAAATTGATATTTTACCGTTATTATTAATATTATAAATACGTAACTGATTGACCAGCTCATAAAGTAGAGGACAATCAGTTTACAAAGGGCTCATAGTAAAAGATGGGGTTCCAATTAGATGCGTTCCATAGTCAATGCGTCTTTCAGTTACTCCTTACCTTGAAGAGTCGTAATAAGCATTTAGTGCAATCATCTCTTAGCGGATTCAGTCGAACAGCTCTCGAGTATGGTCCTGAACCCGCTGAATGTTTTTAGCAACAGTTTTGTGGTCTGGAGATGGACCCGATGGATATGGATGAAACCCATAACTTCGAACTGAACTAATTCTCATGACGAAGAGCCCAATCTCATCAAGCTGAGTCTGAGTCAGTTTTGTGGTCTTTCAATCAAACGTGTAGTCTAATTCCATATCATTTCTTCTACTCAGTCATTTTCCTTTCTTGTTTCTCCTTGCTTTATTTTAACAGTTGAGCGTCAGTATCATTCTAAGCTAACATAAGCTAAGAAACATACACGTCAATGTCATGGTCGAACATGACAAACTATTTAATACAAGCTCACTGACTTCGGCGACTAAATGCCTGACAAATATGGCTGCGCATTAATTCAAGCCGATAGGTAGACAGACAAAGTGACTTGCAGAGACCGTGACGTCGTTAGAGCTTCAATCAATGACAGCTTATATTGGCAGAGGCAAGTTGTAGACCACCACTTTTTTGAGTGACTACAGTGAACAGAAATATTAGCTATTTTAGAGCCTTCTATTGCTAGTAGAAATCATTACTGCTTATTTGTACCGCTGTCGGGTTGACGGTAAAGCGCGTTCGCTGCGTAACGCGCTGGGAACCACCGCGTTTACAACATTGTACTTGCACGCCAAGTAGCGGAAGTGCCACCAACCAAGCACTCAAGTGCCCAAGTGCCTTATTGGCCATATTAAGAAATGCCTGAGCGCATACCAAGCGAAATTGCCTACCGCACGCATAAGCGCGCCGTCAAACTATGTACGACATTAGAAGTCCGAAGTAAAGCCATTTATGCTTGTCGATTTGTTGCTGTTGTTGTCGCGCCATTGGTGGCCGACCAACTCAATTCGGCCAGACAACTGACAAACCAACAAATCGGCCAACTTAACCGCCACTCAATGTGATTCACTTCAATTTAGCAGCGATTTGTTCAAATGCGTTTGTTTGAGGCAAAATGCAACAACACGCAGTAATGAATGCTAGTGCATGGCAATAGCAACGCTTCGGCATGCCATCATAGCGTTGGAGCGTTTAGCGCCAGCCTGTTTCTGCATCTGCGTTCGTTGGTGTCCACGCCTCGACCAAGACGACGACGACAAGTTGCGCGCTGTTGTTGCTATATATGGCGCGCTGAGCTTGCGCGACTACACGAAATGTGGACACACACATATTTTCAGAGTGAGCTTGCTGCATAAAAAGTGGCGGCAAACGCTTAAATGCCGCCACTTTGCCATAACTGATCGCACTTCTAACTTGCAGGTGTTGTTATTGTTGTTCGATTTGATGTTGTGCTTAGTGTACGAGCTTGTTAAGACCGCAGTTGTTGTTTGTGTTTTTGTTGGCCGTTATTACTGCTTGACACTGGCATTGGCATTGCGAAGAGCGTGTCGTGCGCGCCGTCAAAGCATTTTTTCACGCTCCGAGTGCAGTCAATGTCGCAGCCAACGCCAAGGGGCCCACAGTGTGTCGCCCAGAATTCTGCACATTTCGTCGACTGAAAGACTGCATTTATTGTCTAAAGGTCTCGATGTCTTGGTTCTAAAGGACAAACAAGATTATCTAGAAAAGGTTTCGAAGATGCTAGCTTTTAAAGCATTCTTAGAGTTTATGGAACGTCGGAAGATCCCGGTTGGAAGTTATTAGGAGTTGGGTAATGGGGTCTAATGTAGAAAGAACGATCGTTGGAGATCATCGATTTTCATGTGTCTAAATTTGTAAAATATCCCACCGTTCCCACGGAGCTATGCAACTAGCTGGCGTATAGAATTTGAGGCATGAACTAGTCACAGTTAATAGCGTCAAGTGCAGTCCATGTGCATGTGTTAGAATGCGTGTATCACTCTGTGTGCCTACGAGTGCTCACTAAGCTCCACAAATAGAAAATAAAAAAATAAAAATAAAAAAGCGGGGGGCGGGAAGTTTGGTGCTTAATTTGAATGTTTTATTGACATTTGTGGACTTTGAAGACTACTATAAAAGCGTTAAATTATGAATATGCGGGTGAAAAGTTAAATTCGACAAGTTTTATGAAAAATCGAATTCTAGTAATTAAAAGGAAAATATATTCAACTATTACTTGAAATGCATCTAAAATCAATACCGGTTGCGTTAGTCATAATTTTATTTTAAATCTTCATTGAGAAGAAACAAAAAACCTCAAATAAATAAAAACTCCTCCAGGAGAAGATTTATACACTACTACAGCGATACTAAAGGTCTTCGCGTTAAAACTTCTATTCTAGCATTCTGCCATATTTAGATTTTCCACACGCTTAAACCAAAAGTTTTATCCACACAAACACATATTTGCTCACATGTATTTAGGAGTAGTATATGTACCTGAGTAGGCATGTCACTCCTGTAAATGTGACTGGCCCTACAACGTGCTGTGCAGCCACAAACAGGACCACCCGGCTCGGCCGTCACTTTAACTGATTGGTGGGCCCATAAATTTTTGCTCATAAATTCGCAATAAGAGGCGACGTGCAAGCGGCAATTAGCGCACGCATGCGCCGCCGAACAAAACGAACGCGCCATGAAACCTCGCCAATGATGAATCGAAAAAGAAAACGAAATAGAATGTAATAAGAACTCTGCAGGCTATTAGTGGGTATAAGTGAGCGCAAGGAGTGGAGCTTCAGTATCAGTTTGTTGTATTTAATTATTTGAGGGGACACATTTGAAGGAAAGCGTGAGCGTCAGATGGTTAAAAAGGATCCATTTTTTCAATTTGGCTATCTATGGTGATGTCTTATGGCTCATAAGGCTCTCTCTCTCGAAAGATCTGAAGGCTTACACCGTTAAATGTTCTGTCAGCTCGTTCCTCCGAATTTTAATCAGCGTTACAGGGACCTTTTAAGGGATTCCCGTCAGGTTCGAAGAATTGAAGTATATGCCTACTCATAGTTGGATCCGGTTTATATATTTTCGCAGGGACTGATATTCAAAGACCTCTTTGTATTGGTCAATTTGGATTTGATATACCAGGTTTCTCAGAGTTTATTCTATAGAGGGTCTATACTGGGATTATTCATACTTTAACTAACTGGAACCTCCAAATGATGAAACTCTCTTTAAATATCCCACTTCACAAGAATTTCTTCTAAAACAATAACAACAAAACGTTGGCAACAATGTAACCGAGTTCGATGCAACGCTGCAACATTGAGCTTCGTGGAATATCCAGCAGAGAACATGCGTATTTGCATGTCCGAACAAATAATAACATGAAAATCTTATCACGAATTCAATGCCTTTAACAAATTTGCAACACGAATCTCGAGGTTGGCGAGCAAAAACGCGAAACGGTGGAAAAGCACAACAACACATTAAATCAACTCGGAAGGATTGCACGCACGCAAGCCATGTTGCAGCAATGCCGAAAATGGTAGTGGCAGCCGAGCGCACAGCCAACGACTTAGAAGGGCTTAGATGTGCTGTGAATAGTATAAAAACAACAATAATAACAACAAAAAACCAAAAATAAGATAAACGCAATAAATGTTGCTGTGGCACAGCACAGCAAAGTCGCATTCAAGTGCAGAGTGGCACGCAACAAGCAGCAGCAGTCGGAGATGTCTGTGTGTACACAGTAATAACAACAACCAAAACAACAACAGCAGCAAATATACTAACTGCAATAGTAAACGCTTACGGCCAACACCGTGATCAAACACAAATGTAGACATTAGATTGGTATGCGGCCGCCGGTGGCAAGTTGACGAAGTGCGACGGTAGATGGCGCGGAGCGGTCGGCGGCAGGCAATTGGTGGCAGTTGTTTGGCGTGCTGGTTGCTGTGCTGCTCGGGCGCAGCATTTTGGCGATTCAACACGCAATTTCTGAATTTTCCAGTTAAGACAGCAACAAAAAGTCGAAAAGCATGCAACAGTAAAGACCACAGCAACAACAACAACAACAGAAATTGTGCATATGCCACATTGCGTTTGTTGCAACGAAGGAGCGCAGCAGCGACGTATTGGGCAGCGCGTGAGTACTTAAATGCCCGGCAGCAGTTAGCGCAACAACAACAACAACAACAAATAAGGCAGAAGTGAGTTAACAAAATTCAAAGGCAAATAGCAACTGAGTCGAGGAAATCGAGCAACAAAGGAAAAACTATGCAAAACGAGCACAGACACGCACAAAATAACGCCGGCATCAGGAGTTGCCCGGGCAGCAAGGCAGCAGAAAAGCCCTGAGCCTCAGTGGCACTGCGAACGACAAATGCGAAGCGAAATTTCAAACATGCAATTGGCGATTTGTCGCCACCGTTTGGCATTGCCATTGCTGCCACACAGCTGCGCGTCCCGTCTTCAGCGCCTGGGTGCTCTTCTACTATGTTGCTCCGCAGTCGTTGTTACAATGTATGTGCAACAAATGCATGCAACAAACACTGATTGCTTCGACATATGTTCGATTGTTGTTGTTGTTGTTGCTGCTGTAGTGATTCTTATGCTGTGATATGTAAATGTTGCTAATTGGTTGTGTGCGACAAATATGCTGTTCCAATAGTTGCCCAGATAGTCGAGAATGTCAAATGGCAAAAAGAATAAATAAATAATTGTGTTGTAGATTTGCTTATTTGCATGCGAAATGAATCTAAGTACATACATATGTAGGAGTATGTCTGCATGTTGGCAGAGATGCTCGATTCGCTGAACGAACGAAAATTTAATTGGTCTTGAGTGTACTTTCACGCATTGCTTGCGTAAGAAATGTTGAAACGAACAGCATTTGGATTCTTAAGGGACCTCCAGCTTTAAATTTGATCTTCTGCAATGCCCAGTGGAGGCTCTTTAAGCGAGAAATACAAATAGGCTTGGTACTTACAAATAAATAATGAAAGAAGGTCTTTTATCAAACTCCTCTAATTATTCTAGCGGCTACCTTTGACTCAATTTCCAAAAAATTGTGTGCAGTATCTTCAAGAATCCGCATCTGGGGCACTAAGCTATATGTGATTCGAAGTGAGACCGTCCTCGAGTTTTCAGTATATAAGCCACCGCCTAATCTCAAGTTTCGTAATGGAATTCGGAACCCATAACTTCGAACTGAAGTAATTCTCATGACGAAGAGCCCAATCTCATCAAGCTGAGTCCAAGTCTGATTTAGTCCATCCTTGGACCAGAGCCCACAGAACTATCTTTCTTAACGACGTTATTTACCTATTCCTAATTCTTTTCCAATCTCGTGAAGGATCTCAGCTCGTGTAATTTTTGTATACTCCACACAAGCTACGCCGCAGGCATAAGTGCTTACGATATTTAGCGATGTTCACACATAGTAAATGCTTCGCTTAAAAAACGAAGTAAGAAAACCAGCAGAATTCCACAGCCACGCAACGAAGTCATGGTCAAGGCGAGTGCGTGAAATGCGCACCAGCAACAGCGTCCAATGGTCCGAGACGTACGTGTATATACATATATCTCACTCGCAGTGGAAGTGTTAAATTTTACTGCCAGCAATATCACAATCGCGTCCGTCAGTCTTGTTATTAATGTCAAGTGCGTTTTAAAGTGTTTGCAACATTTTCCAATCAAAAACACATAAAACTTAAGACACACACTAAACAAGCGCAAATAAATGCCACGCCGATATTAAGCTGCATGCCATGCGCACTTTTCACTCGATATTCGAGTATCTGAGTGCTTGTGCGTTTGCTGAGCCCACAAAAGTGCTTACTATTAACGCTATTTGCTAATAAATGGCAGGCAAAGCAATGCTGTCTAGCGCACACTGAGTGGCAGGCTCCATATGAACCAAAGCAGTGCTCGGTCAGTTGCCGGTGAGCCGAGCTCTACGGCTGAGCTGATAGCGCAGTTATGAAAAATGTCCATCAGTTGAGCAAAGTACGCCATTGCCTGTGCTTACGAGGTGATGTCAATGGATCGCATAACACTTGCCAATTACTTGGCATAAAACGCGACTGCGATCGCGAAAATTATGCTCGAATATCAGTTGCATAACCACAAAAATGTTCGCGCCCTACAGTCTACAGTCACATCCACTTAGGTTGCCCAGAAATACAATGCGATCAAGAATAATTCCATACGTCCGCTTGTCCCTCCGGATTGATTCGTAGCTAGTTCGGGTTCTTGGAAGAATTTTTTGGAACTCGAATTTGGCGAAGCTTTCCAAGGAAGATCTCAGTTACCTCAGAGCTAGAGAAGTATTCTACGCGTATCTTCTTAGCTGATGATTAAAACTATAATCCCACGGCCCAAATACATGCAGACTTTGAGCAGTCTGAGTTTTTTTTACCTCTGGGCTCTACCCAGTTTGGTCTCTGTGGATTCCATTTACTCACAACGCGAAATCTGAATTTCTAAATACAATTGGCTTGTGTTGACCGCGGCCAGCCGTTGTGGCAGTCACTCTTGTGGGCACATCGAGGAATTTATGGCCAGCGGTGACATTAAGCATTATTGTCAACATCAGCAACACTATCGACGCCATCATCGCGGTCATCAGCAGTAAAATGCAAAGTTGTTAATTTTTAAAAATAGCTTCAAGCGGCGAACCGATCCTTTCACGCTCTTCCCACATTTGTTGTGGCGACGTAATCAAAATTGTGCGCCTGTGTATGTGGTTTTGTTGTAAATTTATACGCCAATAATCTGTGGGGCGCTGTAAAATTCTGCAATTGCAACTCTTTCTACTGTTTTCTTGTTTTTGTTGCACAGTTTTTCCATTATTTGTTTATTTGTTTTCGATTGTTGTTGTTGTTGTTGTTGTTGCCTTTGTATTTTCGATAAGTGCGCATTTCAATTTGCAGTCTTTTGATTGCTTTTCTCTCCGGCAGCAGCGTTTTCGCCATCTACACAGACTTGCAACATTTGTATGTAGTACTTGCAACATGTTGCACGGCTGTCATTGGCATTTTCCCAACTTTGGCACCGTTGCGAGAGCGTCCATAAAAAGGCAATAACTTTCAATTAAAACGCTTTTTGTATTTAATTACTTTGTTTGCAATCATTTGTCTGTCCGCCTGTCCGTCTGTTTGCTGACTTTTGTTCTTCGACAAGCGAAACTTTTACAGCTGCAGCGAGACACAATAGCGCTAGTTGCATTTGTTTGGCTCGCATATTTTTTTTATGAAAGCTACAAACGAAGACGAGCAATAAATTTGTTTAGTGCAAATTTGATAGGTTCAAGGTGTAGACACACTTACTGGCGAGAAGAGAAAACGCGCCCAAGGAGACTTGCCCACCTTAAGCAATACTAAGTACATATAAAGTGTGTTGCATAAGTTTGTTAGTGTTGCAAGCATGGAAGTTGCTTCACACATCATTCTAAGCACCAGGCAACAAAGTCATGAAGTTCCCGCTTCTTCCTTTCTTCATTCATTTCCTGAGTACTTTCGGAAAAATCCATTTAATACCTATTTTAATTTTTTATTGCGACTTTTTATTGCCTTCAAATAAAATTCGTGTGCCCTTTGCGAGCTTTGTAGAGTTACAAAGTTTCTAATTCATTTACCAAAAGTCTTCGCAGTCAAGAGGAAGATCTGCTTACAATCTAAGTGTTCTTTCTTTATATCCTGTATTTATCTTCACAAGCAAATGTGGTAAACTGAAAGAATGATACTATGTTGAAGTCTTCTCATTAGCAAATATAGAATAGTTTGCCGAGACTCCTTAAAAGCACAGTGCTCGTCGAAAACTTGGATAGTTTTTGGAAGCTTCATTTCGGTATTGGCTTTATGAACTCTCATTTAGGGAACGATAAAGCTCCTCGAAGCTTGTTTCTCCCTTCTTTGGACTATATTGGCTGTCTGTGAGATTTTGGAAGCTTTTACAACATTCAGCTTCCCGGCTCCTGAAGCTTTTGGTGACGTCACAACAGCAAAAGGTATTTCGGTATTGGCCTTATGAACTCTCATTTAGGGATTAATAAACTTCCTCGAAGCTTGTTTCTCCCTTCGTTGGACTATATGGGCTGTCTGTGAGCTTTTGGAAGCTTTTACAACATTCTGCCTCCTGACTCCTGAAGCTTTTGTTGACGTCATACTAGCAAAAGCTTCCAAGAAATAACTGTTCATATCTGAATATTTGTGAGCGTTGTGAAATACCCAAAATTAGAAAAATCAATAGGCCTGCACGCACACTCGGCAACATTGTAGACCATTGTTCGCGCTGCGCCAACGAACTCCCCAATGGCCACTTAGCAATTGAATTAATTTCAATAATAAATACGCTTATGGCATTTTTATGATGAAGCGATGACTTCTTCGACACAGAAACACACACACACACGCCGCTTGAAATCGTAAATATAGGCATTTGCAAACTCCACACTCCCTTGACGGCCTGCGGCGATCGCCCCGCCTGCCACGCAGCAGCGCTGGCGAATCGATTGAATGGCACATTTGTTAGCTGCAACCGCCCTGCTAACGGCCACTGCCCGCGCGTGCGCCTCCAACCTTTGGCAAATAACATAAAATTTCGTTTGTGGCATAAATATGCGCCATTGTAAGCGCTTCCACTACGCCTCCGAGTGCTGCCGAGCGGATATTTATATTATTTTCGGCTCGTACCTCTGCCATGTTCGGCATGTACGCCGCGTTATTGCTTGTGTTGTTTGTGTTGTAAGCAATGTTTGCTTTTAGCTTCCATTTCTAATTTCTGCAGCATGTCGGGGCCATGTTTGGGGCCAGCAAAGGCCGTTCGCAACAGCGCTACTGTCCAAACGCTGCGTCCAACGCACACACTCACCACACACACACACGGCATACTGGTGTACCCACCACTTGAACACATGTTCGTCGGCGTGTATGCTGGGCCGACGAAGCGAGTCTAAAACACCATGAAGCGTCTGTGCCACAGGAGCCACATTTGTACAAATCCATTTCACTTAAGCGATTTCTTTTTTGTTCTCTCGTCTTTTTGCATATTTTTTGTGTTTTTTTCGTTTCGGTTTGACTGTGACTCCGGTTGGAGCCTTGGCGGGGCCAACGCATGCATATCAACAAGGAAATGGAAATTTTTTCTTTATGGCTTCATTGGCAAAAGTTTACAACTTTATAGAGGCATATCTCATTTCTCTGCCAACTGCCTGCCAGCTTGGCGAATTGTCGCTTGTGCCCTGCCACCCGGCGCTCCGCTGAGCCTAGGCCCGTTGGTCGCCTGGTTCAATCGGCCCACAAGTTCGACATTTGGCTTCGCTGGCTATTCCCATACGCTTATTTAATGCATATTTTTGTGTAGAAGTGTGTGTGTGTGTGTGTGCTTGCGTTCACATCTATTTGTCTATGCAAAAGCTTCCACACTCTACCCCTCCCCCTCTGTACCCAGCGTTCGCATACTCGGTCTGTGCACTCAAGCGATATTCATTTGCAATTGTTTTAGTTATTGTTATGATTGCTGTTGATGTTATTGTTGTTTTTATGATTGCTGTTGCTATTTTTGTTGCAGTCATTGCTGTTATTGCTGTTGTTGGCTTGCTCATTGCTTGTTCACTGATTATGCGGCTTATTTTAGTTTTTGCTGCCATTGCTGTAGTTGTTGCTGTTTGTATGCATAGTTTTTGTTGTTGGCACTGGGTATATTAATGTATTTTTCTATTCAAGTGCGCGCTGATTCCCTCATTGCCTCATAGATGCCCGGCTCGAATGGGCGCTTCGTGGTCAGGCCAAGGCTTACTTACCTGCTCCTTGCTCTTTGTTGTTGGTCATCGTGTGCTGTGCGACTGCGTGGCTATGTCTGTCCGCGCTTGTTCGTGTGCTGTGTGTCTGTGTCTATGCCAATATCTGCATATATGTGTCTGCTTAACATTTTTGACATATTGGTTTTGGCATACCCACTCATATTTAGACGAGTGCTTTCGTCGCGCTGCCCTCCCTCCGTCGCTGTGCTGCGCTTAAACGCAGACATCCTTCACAAATGTTTCCAGTTTATTTTTTTTTGATTTTGTTTTTCACAAAACAAAGCGTTCAAAGGCTCACAAATGCATTTCCATGATTGCTTCTTCTTGTCTTCTTTTCGTCTGCCATTTCAGCGTTTATGCAACTTGTGTCTACAATCTGCAATGTTTTTATTGATGTTTTAGTGAGTTTGAGTGATATTTGAATTGCAAATTATGCATTATGACTGCGCAATATTAGAGTCCTTCAGTCGTCGCTTACGGCACACATAATGGCATTTGAAGATACGTATCAGTGCGAAGAATCTATAAAACCGGAAATCTTCTTTACAGATTTCGATCAATAACTGCATGTGGATGCACGTGAACATATTTTTAGGAACATTTTGTGAATTTTGAAGACAGTCTTACAGCTATAGATTATATACGAGGTGTGTTCAAAAATTTACTGGAATTTTTTGGAATTGTTCAAAAGTCCAAACGCCGGATTGATTTTTTCCTATTTCCAAAAATAAAGAGAAAAAATCTATTTGAAAATCCCCCAGGCGATCCATCATCATACATCACTGTTAGACTCCTTTTTCTCTTAGAAGCCCGTTGTTTTCCAGCTTGAGTTAAAATAGCCCAAGCGTAAGGCTTTTGGAAAATCGTTCCACAAAAAGTGAATGAATGGCTTCTGTCATATTTAAAGACCTTGTCTCAGAAAGAGAATTTTCTTCTTATTGTTTTCCTCCATAAATGATTTTCAGTTACAGATCCCACTTCTCCCTTGTAATAAGACATCAAGATAAAGTTTCAAATAAAACTCCATTCTATTTGAATATGTGTTGCACAACATTCTGTGCGCTGATTCGAGTATTAAAAATAAATAGAAAAAGAAAAACAATAAATTTTTTTTCTATTTGAAATTTTACAAACACTTCCTTTCTCACCTGCCAGCACAATGGCTATTTAATTTGTTATTCTTAATGCAGAGGCAAGCAAATAAATCCAATAATAATATCACAATGAAAGGGCCACAGCAGATTAGCACTTTAGACAAGCGCGATCTCGCATAAGACATGCCTGTCACGTAACACAGCTGAGCGCATGCAACAAGAGAGACGGACACACAATGCAACCAACAAAAACCAAAAGTCGCAGACGGACGGACAAATGTCACATTCAAAGCTAATTTTCTGTTTAGAGTAACACAATAAAGGCCAGTCTTTTGTGTCTCTTTGCGCTATACACTCATTATGCATTTTTTGACCAATGGCCGATGAGAGTGTGTGTGTGTGAGATTATATCACTTGGCGATTGCATTGAATAATATCAACAACAGCCTTAAGCCGATTGCCTTAATAGTTGACTGGATTTTTTGTTGTTGTTCAGCATTCGTGGCATGGCCGTACTGGCTGCCCTTCGTGGCAATCATTTTTATGATGCTTATGCAATACACGAGTCAATGACTTTTTGTTTTTTTTTATGATTACTACATTGGTGTTGTTGTTGTTGTTAAAAAATAGTTTGGTAATAATCGGCATACCGATCATCAAAATCATATGCAACGTAACACGTTTTATGGCGAAATTTCAAGAATTCTTTGCTACCTTCATTTCCCGCTGCGCTACACCTCGGCACTCACTCGACACTCATATTATGAAAACAACAATAGTTGCGCATGAGCACGTAAAAGCAGTAAAAATTACAAAAAACAAAAGCAAGGTTGCTATGGTCGAAGGGAAATGCCGAAATGTCGAAGAAAGATGTGAGTGTCGACGAAGTGGTGAACGGTGGTGGGGAGAAGGTAAAAAGTCACACTGTTGCGCAGAAGTAGCGGTAGCAGTAGTCGCTTTTGGCCCCTAACAGCGTTGGCCCCGAGGCCACCACTGGCCACCATCATGGCATATCAATGACGACCCATCAGAACAACACACACGCCTCTTTGAGTATCTCACTTATTTGTGGTTGTTGCTGCCATAATGATGATGATGATAAACAAAGTAATAGTTTGTTATTGTTGTTGTTATTTTTGTTTTTGTTTTTTATATGGCACATGTTTTGCATTTTTACTGTTGTGTTTTCGACTCTTTCCCTTCTTCGCTTCGATTTTTGGTGCGCGACGCACTTTATTGTTTATTAATATTGGCATGCCCATTCTTCATCGGCATTTTGCTGATAAGCGATTTTCAGGTGTGTGTGCCTCTCTGAGTGTGTGCGTGTGCCAGTTTTCGATTAAAGTACATTTTATTAAAATACTTACGCCTCTCAAACACTTTATGGCCTTCGTCCGTCTCGGGAGGTCTACGGCGTTGCCAAAATACTTACTTCCCTCTCGATTGTTGCTCTTTTTTTGACCGTTTCAAAAATTATGCAATCATTATAAATCGTTTTTAAATTCAGAGGAGGTATAATTATGAACTTTTAAGTCTCAGAACAGTAAATTTTAGTCTTTCTTCGTTTTCGCAAATCTTAAGGCTTCAGGCTACATCGTTCTTTGTATTGTGCGAATTTTGCGACTCTGCGGGGATGTGAGTTTAATTATATGTGTTCCCTTGATTTACTTGAAATTAACGGTAATAAGTAATTAAATTTCTATAACAAAATTCCACTCAGTTTCTTTATTCCTTTCGAGAACCTCCAATTGTCTTATTTCTCACACATAAAATGCTGTATTCCATAATCCAAGTTCAACAATTGGAAGGAAGTTGAGTAATAATCTCAGTAACGGCCGTAGACTCCGCGGCTGACAGCTCAAGCAAGGAAACTGTACCTGGAGGCCTCTACCGGTAATGACAAACATTAATTTGTTTATGAATTTTGGTAGTTGAAATTCTAATGCAGCCATTTTTCACGGCGACCCAACCTTGTACGGGCCAGCGAAGAAGCTGGGAAGATACTAGAAGCAACTTGTGGGTAATTAATTTTCGGTGGCTGTGGTTAAGATGTTGTTGTGTGCTTCGAAAATTGTGGTCAATTTAAACGCTGCATCCCTTAAAATGAATTCGGAATGGTTCATTGCGGGCTGCAAACCGTTAGTTTTTAACTGGAAAGCAAGCGACAACCTTCGGTGTACACAGCTCTGCCGCGAATTGAGGCGATGTTTATTGTTGTTTGTTATTAGCGATCGCAGAAGCGAGGAACTAATTCGCTGACATACATACGAGGTGGCAATGTATGAATGGCAAATTGGAGATTTTCTACACGCCACCAACAATCAACACTTCCATTGCCAGCATGCTACTTGTGCTTGGCACTTGGCGCGCCGGCTCCGCTGATTTTCGCCTCGCCATTAACTCGGCCATTAGCAGGTGCTTATTACACTGATGCGCGCTCGCTGGCTCAATCTACCTAATCACCGTGCAACATCATTTATGACACACATTGCCAACTTGCCACTGCCAGCCATGGCATTTCACGTCGCTGCTTGCCACTCCTCCACGGCACCGTCGTGTGCTCTTGGGTTTTGAGTATCTTTATCATCGGTTTTGTTTATCCAATAAATTAGCTTCTAATTCCCCACTGCGCCTTATTAACTCGGTAATTTATTCATTATAGTCATAGCCATTATCAGTTGTTAGCGGTGCCAACAGCCTGATTACTTTGTGGCCACCAACCGAAGATGAGCAGCGCCACGTTCGCGTTAATTCGCTTGCTGGTGCTGTCTTCGTCGCAATTATGAAAATTACAAATTAAATTGCAAATTGCGGTTTCATCGAATGAGTTGTAATTTAGTCAAATAAGCTGAGGCCAACAATAACAGCAATTGTCACGCGCCAAAGTCAATCAACACCAACGCGCTTTCATGGTCAACATGCGTGTGTGTGGGCCTTCTTGTTGGATTTTGTAAAGTTTTCAAAAAATTTATAAAATTTGCGAGGTCTTGTGCGTAGTTCGGGCGTTGTAATACTGACGACTGAAGAGTCTTAAAGAGCTTAAACTTTCTTCAACACTTTCTTCCAACTCATATATGATCTCTGAGTTCCCCTTAGTCTAACCGAAGATTATTACCTTTCTCTCTCTACCACTCCGCTTCATCTTTCTAACGAGAATTTTAATTATAATCTCGCGGAAGAGTCTTCCAATAACACCAAAGCAATTTTATATAAATTTTTAATCTTCAATATTTGTCTTGCGGACCCAACGGCTGCGGAATGAAATGACACCGGTGGCATGGTGGCGCCACTGTCATTTGCATAAATCAATGTGCAACAAAAGCAACAACAAATAATGAAGTGGTACATATAGCAGAGAAGAAAGCTGGTGCATAACTGCCTTGAGTGATGTTCGGCCTCCTTCACCGCCATCCCAAACTACACAGCGCCACCCGAACGCTCCCACTTTATATATTGCGCATGCGCATGAGTATGTGTTTCTAAGCTTGCCACATGCGCCTTTGGGAAAATGAGTAAAAACTTTGCAACACAGCAAAAATGATTAATTTCGCAGTTGGTAATTTATGTAGACACATAATTCACAGCAGGAGGATGTGGCCACTTGTGCAACATATGTACCTTGCAACATCAGGGATTACACATGCGCATTCCGCGTATAGAATTTGCACATGTTTTGCAAATGGCAAAGGATTAAAAGACGAAGACTGTGTGCTCGTCAAGTGCTTGGGCAAATAGTTGGCGGTTGAGAGGTGGCTTGTGGCATGCAGCAGACAGCGATATATTGAAGTGTTGCTAAAAATAGCGTTGCTTGCAACATTTGCCTGACATTCATGTGTGTTGTACTGGAAGAAAAGCGAAATGGCTGCGCATGCGCTGTGGGCATTCAAATCGAATCAACGGAAATGTGTGTAGCTGGGTCAGGCGGTCTCCGAAAGCTCAAGGGCACACACACACACTGACAGCGGCTAATGACTTGTGAAAGTGCCATAACACTTATGGCGCTAAAGAGGCTAGCAATAGTTGTTTGTACGTCTCACTTTCGGCTCTCATTCAACTACGCATGCGCATGACAAATGTCTGCCATGCGCGACAGTAATGTGACATGCGGCCATTAAATAGGCTCTCGAGCAACAGCAGATTTAATTTAAACGATTTATTATTAATTGTATGGACAGATGTATGAAATATCGGAATGACAAATGAAGTTCTTCTGCTATGCCTGCGTGTTCTTTACCCTCGACGCCGGCATCCCTCAGTTATCAGCACGTCGATCAGCGATCATTCTTTGCTTAACTCGGGTATATTCGTAAGAAGTAGCTTACGAAGTAGCAACGCGGCTTGATTAATTGTTCGCGCATTGGCTGATAGCATCAGTTGTCCCAAGGGCATAATGCCCTATTACTTCGGCTTAGTTGATAAAGCGATGTTTCAAAAATTCCGATTGCTGATCTTGGTCATCCAAAAATTGCTACAAAGTTGGACTTAGTTTGTTTCTGTTCAAATATGGATACAATGTAAGGCATATGATTCGATTGGTCTAAGAGCTGTTCTTTTGCTTCAAATCCGGTTTTGAGTGGCTTCCAAACGTAAGAACAAATGACAAGCTATTGAACAGAAGAATATAATTTAAGATAATCTCCATTTTATAATTTGTTTAAAATAAGAAACTGGACGCAGTCCCATTTCTTTCTCTCGTTGACCTTTTGAAGTTGACAGAACTCAGCTCGGAAGTCAGAAGTATCTAAGATAAACACTTATAGTTTCTTAGTACATAATGATCTATTCCGAAGCTCAGAGGTGCACTGACATGATGTTCATCCTTCACATTAAGCCGTTTCTTCTTAAGGAGAGTGATGGGAACCGCGGTGTTTTATACTTTAATTAACCCAATAATCACTTGGTTATCAGTTTGTATTGAAATATAATGCTATTATACAAAAAACTTCTGGTACAAGTCAATTCCAGCGCAGCAACAACAGCGTGTGAACTTTTTCAGATCCGAAGTTGAATTTGAAAAGAAGTCTTCTGTAGTCTACGCGTACTCACACCACTTTCGTATGGCAACATTATGGTGAAGACAACATGAAAAATTGCCACATTAATCATGCGCTTGTTGAACGCTCCCAATGCCTGGCTGTCCGACACCAAAACAAATAACTACAACACGCCCCAAAGTATGCACTCATTACTCTTGCATTTATCGGTCGAAAGGGGAGGCATGAAGGAGTACAGAGCATAAACAGAAGAGTTCTTTACTTCTTTCTTTCAAGTTGATGGTGATAGAAAACAATTGCAATTAAATTAAAAATTCTCACACAAAACCGCCAACCAACACTGGCAGAATCGAATGCAGGTGAGCGTTCGTACACAAGCTGTTTGAAGCCTCGAGCGGCGGCGGCAGGAATGCCGAGCGGCTGGCAACCACGCACTTAGCACAGCGCTTAGCGAGCTTGTAAGGCCATGTGAAGGCGCGGAGACGCGGATGCTGAACGCTTGACGTTCAATTCAAAGTGGGGAGTTGTTGCGGCTGCCGCAATTGTTGCGTCGACAAAATCTGCCCGCTGGTTATTTGCTGATCGTATAAATACAAAATGTGGGCGTGGCGCTGCTGAAAAACATATTCATTGTAATAAAAACAATCGCAAAAACAAAAAGAGGAGCAAAAGCTGAGCAACGAAACAGAATAATTCTGGCATAAAACGATGTCTTGCCGCCAGAGCTTGATCATAGGTGGGAGCTGTGCCGGAGTTGTATGACGCTGGCACACAAAGGAGTTGCTGCTCTTGTAGAGAATTGAAAACATGTCCACCCTCTTATTTCGCGGCAATAGCAAAGGAGCATTGCTGCAGCCGCTGCCCTCGCGTCCATGATTCGGTCTGTGCAACGCTGGTTGGACATGCTTGAAATTGTTGCTCGCGCCTATAAAGTATTTTATAATTTAATTTATGTAAAGCGAATGCAAAATCGCAAAGCGCACACCAACTTACAGCAGAGTAGAGAGAACGTGGCTCGAGCATCGCTTGCGCTGTGACTATTGGGGCCAAGGCAAGCTGCGTAGGGCTCACTTACTCGCCACTTTTTCTATGCTTGCTTTAGTTGACTTTTATTTTCCTTTTTCACCATCAGCTGATATGCATAGCGGAGCTTCTTGCGAGGGCTGCTAGTGCTCTGCAATGTTGCAACATGCAACAGAATGCTTGTTGTTATCCATAGCTGTTCGAATTCTTCATTCACGCAATCCGGCATACCTACACGCGTGCGTGTGCTTATACGCCAGCGTCCGTCCGTCGTTTATTGGCAGCAATCTGCTTGAGTTATGACTTAACTGCCTCTCGGCGATTTTCCGCGGTTCATTTATCATCTGTTCTAAATTGTAAATGTCATTGCCAATATCTCCATCGCTTTAATAACAATGTGGCGTTGTTGCAGACCTAAGGATAAAGTACTTGCTAATTTAATTATAAACAAAGCAGTTTTGCGTCGTGCAAAGAGCTTTGCTTGTCCTGACGAAGTGAAGGGATTAATATTCAACAGAATAGAGAATTAGATTATAAAGTCAAATCGACTCTTCGTTAAAAAGTTCCCGAAGATCCTAGAGCTGGCTATTTGACCTCAATGATTCTATGTATGAGCCGAGGGAAGTTAGTTTAGTCTAGCTTTAGCGGGCATTGAAATCTACATGCAAGTTGGATAAACTTCGAGAAGCTAATATAATAGATCTCTTCTCTAACGGTATTACACCGATTGCGCTCATTGCAGTATGACTAAAATTGCGCCAATAGAAGACGCCTAGATCTCTTTGACTGGTCTGTGTTCGGCTGGTACCATGATCGTACTATATTCTACATAATTCAAGGCTTACAAGACCAATTTCTTATCACATGGATCTTTTGAGATCTTTCGTAAAATCGGACCTAACCTCATATTAACCATCAGAGCTCTTGGTTATGCCTCACTAAACTTCTTGAGAGTCCTCTAGGATATTTACCTCGGATATATTTCCCCTCTCAGTTGAAATCTCATTTAGCAGATAGCTAGTGTAATTCAGACGAGTAAGCAGCCATCTTCCTAACATATTTTTATAGCGCCAGTCTGAACCTAAGCGGAAGCTTTCTGCATGACATTCTCCGGCATTCAAAGCTAATAGTTATTTGTCTATAAATAAGTATAATAATAAAGTTATTCTCTGCAGAACTGGCTGCAGGCGGAAAGTGAAACTCGAGATAATAAAATATATTTAAGTGCAACTTAAGGCGGAATCATGTACGACCGTATGTAAGTACATGCCGCTATATACGAGTATTCTTGAAGCATCCGCCGATGTGAAGAAAGGGCAAAACCCATGTAAAAATGCAGTCAAACATTAAAAGTCATTGTCAACTGTCATGTTTATTATTGCCAACGGCTACTCGGTCTGCAATTGCCGCTGTCAACGTGGCATTTTCTAAATGTGTGTGTGTGTTACTGTGTGCGCGCCCGAAGTGCTACCGTTGCCACTGTCATTGCCACTGCCACTGCAACGATATAATTGTCAGCGATATTTTTGCAAGCGGAGCCGACGGCGCAAGAGCATACATGAATAGGCAAACAGCAACAAAAACAACAACAGTAAAGACAAAAAACTCTAAGTTAATACCGGCGACAAGCAATGATCCAAGAGGACATCGTGCTAAGTGATACTCGTATTTGCATTGCCGCGCCACAACAACAACAAAAACACAACGCAACAACCATAATATCAACGGCGACGGCGGCGTCGAGCACTCGTAATATATGCGAGCGCAAAAAAGAATTTGTAGCAAGCAGATGCAACAGGTGATAATTAATGTGTAAACTGAGATGCAACGCGACGATTGTGTGCGGCCGGCATTCAAACGAATAACAAATGTTACAGCGGCAAGCAACCACAACAACAAAAACAAAAAAAACAATGGACAACAACACAGGCAGTAGCGGTGACATTCAGCAGTCGGCACAGCCAGCGGTAGTGAGCCATTGTTGAGTCAGTGACCGCGCGGCATCGCTCACAAGTGCAGCAGGAGTAACCAACAGCGAGGAGGCAGCAACAACAACAATAAGGGCATAGAACAAAATTTGTTGTCAGCAATCAGCATTTGAATGCCACCGTTTGTGGCACGCAAGGATCAGCAATCTCGCAGCATGCAAATAAGCTATCAACCGCGTGTGTGGACTGCGCGGGAGTCAGGAGAAGGTGCTACTACTCAAGCGGCCAGTGGCTGGACAAACGCAACGGAAGCGCTTATTTACTTTTACAAATTGCCTTACACACATTTACACATTTTTGCATAGATTTGTGGAATTGGTGAATGCGCATGCCGCCGTGGCATGTGTGTGTGACCACAGCTTGTTTGTGCAACAAATAAACACGTCGCTAAGTGGTTTTCCAAAGGAGTCATGCTCAAAAAATGTGTATTAAGTGGATTCCATGGAAGCTGCGTGCGGGAAGTTGACTTTTATTGGGAGCTTACATACGTAAATGCATATAAATATTAATATCTCTGTACCCTTGTGTCTCCAAGCATCTCCATTCGGCTAAAATATCAATTCGCTGTAAACATAACCTACAATTTTTCATGTTTCTAAAAACACGACGGAATTAGAGAAGCAACGGTGGGATATTGTATCGTCTGAACCTTGTCAATTCTTCCTTGTCTTCTTCTTCTCGTGCATTTGCTCTTCTGTTCTTTTCAATTATATTATCTTTGCCTACTTTCATTCCATCAGAAATTAAATTTTCA
The DNA here is from genome assembly GCF_028554725.1 of Zeugodacus cucurbitae. Classification (NCBI taxonomy): domain Eukaryota; kingdom Metazoa; phylum Arthropoda; class Insecta; order Diptera; family Tephritidae; genus Zeugodacus; species Zeugodacus cucurbitae. Next base: position 892,201 of record NC_071669.1, on the reverse strand, counting down.
AATCTCTACTGCAAATTAAAATCGCTGAAGAACCCGCCTACGTTGAACACCCACACCAATGAAGTGGAGAGTAAGAGTTGCCATCATCAGCAGCTCATTGCCTGTCACATGTCACGACAGCAGCGCCGCACCGCATCCGCTTACCGATGCAATTAAAGATTGCGAACTGGAGATAAAAAATATAAAAAAAAACAACAAAAAAAAAACGAAAATTGTCACTCTGTGCGAAATTGCAATAACAATAACAATAAATATAAAAGTAGGTATTGGTGACAGCGGAAATGTCTGCTAGATATTCTAGACAGCATTCGATTCGTACAACAACAACATTGATTTTGTCGCTTTTCTGGAGGGATTTTTAGTTTTATGGTTTTAGACTTATGTATTTTTTATTAACGGTGAAAAGGTGTGCTGCTTGGTGACTCACGCGCTGAACTGTGACATATGAAACAAGCGACGACTAATTGAAAACGATATAGAAGACATGAAGTGCAAAAATAGATAAAATGCAACTAGAACAACAACTCCGTGGGATTACAACATGATTAGTCACACTTTCATTACAGTAATTTTATGATGCCATTGGTGGTTTAACCCGTAACGTATTTAGTATGCAGCAGTGCTCTCGGCTCTTCAGAATAATCGAAGAGTTAACTGGAATAGTCTTCTCTCATCCGCGCATTCCCAGAATAAGGACTTAAAGACACGAAAACTAAGTCGTCAATCGAAAATGAAGTAATCAATGTCTTCAAACTTCGAAAGAAAAGCAAACCCGCCGTTCAGCTCACCTCACTCCTACTGGGTAGCTTTGAAGATAATATGGAGTGGCTTGCGGTTCGCGAAAAAAAGCATTGTTGAGACACTATTCATTTAACCATTATTTGCGGAAGGGATAAACAAACACTTTCTTCACACTCCCCGAACTCCGTTGCCATAATGTGTCCTCAGCCTGCCACAGGCTATCTGCTCCGGCACATCGCCTGCGCTAAATTGTCCAACAATTTCGTTCGATTTGCGCTGCAAATGCAATGTAAACACATAATGTTTTCTTACGCACGTGTTGATTATTTTAAATATGCATAAGTGTTCCGGTCAGCCAGTCTGCCAGTGGACTCTTTTATGCGGCCACATGCGAGCGACAATTTGGTTTGTGAGTGTTTACCGGCAGACATGTCAGAGATTAATTACCCGTTTGCGATCGTAAAAAAGCCTGTCAATGCCAAAATGGGTGCAGTCCAATGTTGTCTGTCTGCTGTGCTGTCTGCGGCTCTTGAGCCAACACCCTGTGACTGTCTGCAGGCCGTCGATGCACTGCAACTGACGGCTCGTAAAGAACGCATGTGGTGAATGTGTGACAATTGTGAAAAGTCTGCATTCGCAGCTCGCACATTTTATCTCCGCAATTATATTTTGAATAGTAGAATTCTTAGATTTCGGAACAAAATGCGAAGTGAGGCTTACAGAGAGGTCGGCATATAAATGGTTGCTTTTGAAAATTACTTTCTTTTGTCATCTGTGAATGGCGAATGATGTCTTCGCATTAATTAGCACTTTAAGTAGAATTTTGGTTAAATTTCTTGGTCTTGGTGGGATTCTCCAGAAATCTTTTTAATCTCATACATGTTTGAATATGAAGCTTCTATCTGAGTTTTATCCCCCGCACTATTCACTCTACGTTTAGCTTTCCATTCAACGAGGTTTAAACTGACGTAGTTCTCATGAAGGAATCTTTAGATCGGCTGCTTCAAAGAGGCGGAAGATGCTTCTATCTTTGGGTAAACTGCAAAAGGTATATGGAGCTTCCTTCGCTTAGTAAAAAACGTTTCGCATTAGTTAGAAGGGCTCTGATCTGTGCATACTTAAATGGTAAGATGCTCAGTCTGAACATCATTACTTTTGCTTCGCACCCACGCCCCGTTACGTTATTTAGCCGGTAATAATACGTTGACCGTCATTTATCATAATTACTGGTATTGCAGACTATTTGCAACACCGAGCGTAGTTTCAGCTACATTTTCTACGTCTTGGAGGGCAGTCAAGACAACCGTTAATTATTGTATTGTTATGCTTGCCATGGACTTGTAATGCAGGCTGGGTACGTTGCATGTTGCACACCGCCTTACATGCGTCACACTGCCATTGCCATGGAGTCTTGACGTGCTACCCATCTGGCGTGACGATGGCGCTTTGCTAAATATCGGCTGTAAGTTGCATTATTTCTATTTGAAATGCCATCAGCTTTCGCTACGCTTCAATTCGCAGGCTTTCGACGCCTCCATAGTGACTGGGTCGAACTAATTTGCGCTTTCCCTTTCCATGCGGAGCGTTTTCCAGCAGCTGTACACCGCGCTTCGAACGAAAGTGAAAATCCAATTTTGTGAGAAAATCAAGTCTACGTTGAAGCGCGTTCTAAAACGCCAAGCGAAGTGAAACTTTTCATTAAAAATTGTTGGTGAGCAGTAAAACTCCAACACGATTTCGCCAGAGCATTGCACATTTTAATTACTTCACCGTTGTGATTTCTGATTTAAATATTCGCGCTTAATTGAATTTCCAAGCCATGTGAACGCCTAGTCGTAGGGCGCATTTCGTTTGAGCGAAAATAAATTGTAAGTGACTTTTCTGCTACACACAATCTGCGATAAGAATCGCATTCAATAAACTAACGAAACAACAACAACGAAAAAAGGCGAAGGCATAATCTTGTTTGGTGCTCGTTATTGACTGCGGCTAAAAGGGTTAGCTGGGCTGATGCATATCTACGCAGGCAGATGAAGCTCACCAATTTATTCTGGGCTATCACCACCCCCCTGCGGCTAGTGTAGGCAGCATTTCAATGCGATAGACGGCGGCTACTAAGCTACGTGCTAGGTTACGAACAGGGTTGCCACGGAGCCACGGATTCTCAATATGTTTGCCTCGAGAGAATTGATAGTGTCGATCTCTCGATTTATAGGTCTTATCAGAGACATTAAAGTACAATCCGTATTGGTAATTGTAAAGTTAGGTTCAGAAGGTTCAGGAGTGTTTCAGTAAGGAAGAAAATATAGTAGGTTCTGAAGAGGGAATTTAGTTAAGAATGTACATACAATCTACGAACAAAAACCATTACCGCAGCAACATAGCCATATCGATCAATAGTTTCCTGAGACTTGTAATGTTGGATCACAGGTTAGCTCGGCAAAGTAGCCCAAATCAGATGGATGGATGCTCGTTCGTTTAGAAAGTCTACCGTGTTGGCGAACCATGGTCTTAGCATATTTTTCATCTCTACTTACGATGTAATATCACATCTGTATATGTCATGGCAACTCTACGATTTTCGCGCAATGTACATAAAAACCAAGCAGCATCAAGCCCTCAGATTACGCTGATTTCGGTGCAACGCTTAACCCTTTGAGGACTAATCTCGTAACCGCTGCGGTGAAAATTCATTGCGACTGGACGCGATATCTGGCATTATTTTATGTGCTGCAAACACAAAGGATGGTAATCTATGCCAGCCGATCAGCGGCGAGCACTGGAGTAAGCTTAACGAGACGCCGAGATTGAATGGATATTTTTTCTCATTACAAGAACAACACACACAAAAAAAACTGGCTTCTAATAGCAACACAAATGTGGCACATGTGCTTACAACATTCTTCAAAGGATTAGCAGCAGTAAGTTACTACATTTTAAATAGAACAAAGTCGCCTCACTTGCACGGCAACTAAATTGCTGCCGCAGACGCCGCACGGCGGATAGACAGCGAGAGCTACGGAAGCTGACAAGAGGCTAGACTACGCCGCAGACGGGCAGACGAGCGACAAATGGACGCACAAGCGGCTGGCCAGACTACCAGGCAGACAAGCAGACACTGGAAGACTGGTGCAAGCGGCTTGGTGCGGCCGCAACCGCGTTTAAATCGGAATCTTATTCTGAGACTTCAATTGGAGTTGATGTTAAAGCAGCGGCAGCAAAGAGGCTGGAGTAAGCGCAGAAGCGGTTTTCGTTGCGGTCGCCGCTGCTATTATGACGGTGCTCTGGCAGTGGCAGTGGAAGTGAGTAAGTGGTTGCAACATTTCGCGGTTATCTGCACAATAAATCTTGGCAACTGTTGTGGTTGGTTGTTGTTGCTGCTATTATTGCAGTGACTCTTGTGCGATTATGGATTTTCCACTGATTGCTGCTGAGCCGGCGCGCCAATTCTTGTTGGCGCTTTTGCACTTTCTGAGACATTGCTATTGTTATTGCTGTTGTTGTTGTAATTGTAGTACTTACTGTTGTTGTTGTTGCGATGACTGCTCGCATCGCTGCATCTGATAGTAAAACTCTCTGCGCACGTCAATAGCTTTTCTTTTCGTTACTTTCCGGCTATATTACGGCTTTAATGGCTTTCGCTGCAATAACAACAAAATGATAACGGCAGCAACGAACGCCAGAAAAAAATAGTACCTTATATTGTGTTGCAATCGGAGCAATACAATGTGAGTAAAAACTTTATAATCTTGAAAAGGAATGTGTAATGATTACAGCAACAACAATTATGCGTGCGAGAAACCACAAGAATATCAGCAGTGAAAATATTATCGAATATTCTTCTGAATAGTCTAGCTGAGTTCGTAATCGCTGGGGAGATAAATAGAATGGGCTACAGAGCTTTATAGACTGGGTCAAGAAGATTCTGAGTATAGAAATCTACAAATATAAGATACTGATTGAAGGCATTGCTTAATGTCTTTAAGGCATATGAGCCAAACATCTTATTATCAAAGCAATGAATTCAAGAACATTCGATTACATCTCAGAATACATCTCCCACATTGGTAGTCTGGAACAGGTGGATCTATGGGTCTCATACGTCGTTCTCATGTTTTACACCATCTTTCATGAAGTTCCTCCGACAAAGTCTTGGAAAACTTCCTTCTTGTGATCCCGGATCGGACTAAAGACGGTACTGTAAGAATCAACCTTTGGATTTATTACGACGGAAGTCGAAATTGCTGCTTTGTGGGGCTGAGCATCCCTAAATACGAGAATACCGACGTCATACGCAAACGTACCATAGAGTCTAGCTAGATTATAGTACGTTTTTTTTTTCATTATACCTACGTCGGTTGAACGATCGTGGCTATCAAATGAATTCCAGAATTCCAGAGTGCTTTGTGTGCCCAAGAGGCAGCAACTGCCAGCGCTTATGGAAATCGCATCAGCAATTCCATTTATTCGCCACCGCAAGAATCTTACGTGAAATGAACTTCGTCAGCATTTCTATTGCCAACGCATGCGGGTTACGAAACGTGCAAACGTCTGTCCAAGTGACCGCCCAGTCGGTTGGGGCTCCGTTGATTGCTTGGCAGTTGCAGATGCAAATCAGTCAATTTGAAAGTCACGAGTGAGTTTAAATTCAAATTAAATAAATTGAAATTGGCAAATGGAAATTGAAAATTGAATTGTGCGCGGGAGGGCGGCTGCTGGAGGAGGAGGCTGCTTGGCACGAGAAGCACTAAAACCGCAAAATATGCGCACACACTCCGCATATTCAAATAAGCCACGAAATATGAGCGCGCGCGCGGCGGTACAAGCCGGCGACGCCACCGGCAGGCAGCGCTGTATCGCTTGTGAGCTGCCACAATGGAAATATTTCCAGCTTCATTTTGAATAGCGAGGGAATTGGAGTCGCATGCTAAAACCGCAGCAGAGGCGACGAAGTTGCGGAGGCAAAGCGAAAATTGAAAAACACTTGCGATTGCGTTTGGCTGCCGATACTTGGCGGCGGTGGCGCACAGCCAACAACCGCAGTCATTGTAATAGACGAGGTCTAGGAATCGTTTGAACGGCCCAGTTGCTGCATTTAAGGCTTGACTGACGCGCTTATCGCGCCGCAGCAGCGCGCGAGCTTGAACTTCAACTTCAACTTGGCAAAGCGCTGTGGTGGCAATGTGGCATGCTTGTTTCCACCATGAATTACAATAAATTTTCTCACCTGTCAATTATGCGACCATTGTAAATCATTCACCAAAAAGGGATAACCATCACCGCTCGGCTGCGGCAGTAGTCCGCCTGTCCAGCAACGTCAGGTAGTTAGGCAGGCAGTTGGTCTCTTGGTCTGTAAGTCAGTGCGCCAGCAACTGCGTTGAATGAGTGGCGATGCAATCACACCTATTGGGGCTGTGAAAATCTCCATAAAACCGCCATACAAAAATTCAGAAAAATTTACCGCAGGCAAGTAGGCGATTGAGCGGCGGGTGACGGGTGGTGGTGACACGTGCTGAATTGATGAGCTGAAATTGAAGCGCTGACAGCGCGTCGTATCACACCGGCAACCGCAAATGTGCTGCCATTAGCCGCTGGCCGATATGTTGGCCCGATGCTGCAGTTGTTGGTAGCAGCCTGTTGATGGCCATTATAATCAGCAGCGATATGTCTATTCGGCGTGTTGCGTCTGCGCCGTGCGCATGGGTGTATGTGGCGTTTGTTGCGGTGTGATGTGATGAGGCGTGAAAATTTCAATGTGATGCAGAAATGTAAATGAAACTGCGGAAATACTTAGGCAACATCGCTCTATTGATCGGTTGATCGGCACGTTGGTATTAGCGTTTATTAGGGTGTGATTAGAGCGTGCTGACGGCTGAGGAGTTTGCTGATATGCGCGCAATTACCGCAAAGGAAAAACAGCGATGGCAATCAAGCGAATGGCCCATCTTAATGGCGCAGAAGTGTATGCCAGCTAAGTCGTTGGGACCTTTATGCTTCCACTTTGATATAAGATATCGTCTCTGGGGTCTACGATAGAGCCTCACATCTAATATCCGTTTATTTCCACAGCCTTGTGGGTTAGTTTACGTCATCTTACAAGGGGGTTTTCTCGGATTAGAACTGCGGAGGCAAGTTTCGGAGTCGCATCATAAATAAAATGAGAAAGCCATGTAGTTCACAGTTATTTTTAGCGCGGCTCCATTCGTGACGAGTAAATCACATTTTTATTGTTGGTGTGAGAACGCACTTGAGTGCACCAACCTACGGGTACGTGCGTGAGATATTCGTGGAATTGATTTTCACCAACTTCTAATTCCCGTTGCTTTCTGCCAACGCGTAGCTGAGCGCACGCGCAACCGCTTCTATTCGTATTGTCAATTTGATTGCCATTCGCTGTGGCTGCTTTCGGGTAACGCTCGCTATGGCTCAAATGCTGATTGTTGTAGGTGTTGTTGTTGTTCTTGCTGTGGTATATTTGATCGTTTTATGGCAAGCTGTGGTTACATGTCAGATCAAAGGTTATTGACGTGCTCATAAATCGCATCGTGGCTATTCGTCCATCATACAGCATCCGATTGGCCGAGACCAAGCCATCATCAACGTCTTCGTTTGCATCTTTGACTTTGAATTCGTCTCAGTTCTTCAACGCCAGCAATGCTGTCCGCACTGCGGCCTTCAACCCGACTGCGCGCCTACACTTCGTGCCGTCTCGTTGTTGTTGCTGTGCGCGCATGCGCTGGAGTTGGCATTCAATGCCGTGAACGTCATTTCGTTGCGCTAACGAGAACGCAAATTTGTTTGCACCGAGCTTCGATGGGCCGCTTCGCGCTGAACTAAATTGAATTGCAGTGATGTGTACGCGCTGCACGCGGCTGATGGAATGCTCGGGGTCAATGTGTGGACAGCTGGCTTGGGCTTTGCGCAACAACGTCCAGTCAGTTTATGAGTTCACATTTGCGCGGCTATTCGCTATGCCTGTGCAGCACCGTGCCGCATGATTTTCTATTTACGGTTGTTTTGAGATTTTCGCAAACCATTTTTAGTGAGAAAGACCGAATTGTTGTAAGTGCCCGCTGCTTTACTGATTTTTATTGTTTCATAGCCTTTTCGCCAGAAGCAGCGAACGGAGCTCATAAAATTTTGTTTGTGCACCCCAAACGAGAAATATAAGGCAACAACCATAACAAAGCAACGCGAGTTTGTAATAAAAAGAACTTGCAGTGAATCGTTTTCCCTGTTGCATCAGCAGTTCCGTAGATGAATCGACGTCGCATTTCATGTATTTGATGCGAGTCGAGGACAAAGTGCCAAACAGTGTCATCCGACAGTATAACCAATTCGTCGGTTTTGAGACTCTTCCAAGAATTCGAAGAAACGATACGAAAAGCCTACTTAAAGAAATAGTTTGCGAGACTCGCCGTTCACATACTCTCATCATCCCTAGAATGTCTCGAGTGAATGACTTGACTCTTTAATAGGACTCCATACTCCGCCACAGGATACCCTGGAACCTCTGTTCCGCATTTCCACCAGCACTTTCAGCGAAAAGCAATAAGTCTCAAGATCGTGAGGAATCTTCTGACTTCGACTTTCTTACTTTAGGAAATTACAATAACCAACAACAGCTCAATCTGAGCTCGTTCCAGAAAAGGGCGAGAAGTCCAGCTTAAATACTAACCACGTTATCATTTAGGAGTTCCTTTTAACGTATTATGGTTACTCTAGAAATTAGAAATCATAGGAACACAACTATTTTTCAAAGTGTATTATTATTTCTGTCGAATTGTGGCATTTGGCAGTGAGTCTGCGTGTGAGCCTATTGGCAACCGAGACAATAACTTCCGCAAAATCGTACGTCACGTTGAGCCACACTAAGCAGCCAATTTCAATACGAACAGCAACAACAATAGCAAAATCAAAATAACAATACTTCTGAAATTTGAAGCGAACAATGCGCGGCTCAGCAGCAGCCGCAGCCGTGGCACTCACGCTCAGCAGCTCAATATTCTTGGTGGCGTTGGGCTCAAGTCTCGTTGTCCACTGCCCACCGCCAGTACTCACAGCTAGTAGAAGTTTTGCCGTTACTTCGCGCGCTGCCATCGTTGCGCGGTCGCAGCCGGCTGCAGGTCAATCCAATTAGATGCATTGCAGTCCATTTTATTTCAATTTCCTCGGCTCTATTCGGGAACCACTTGCATTGCCTGCTTTTCCAAGGGGTTTCCACAGTTGGGCTTTCCTTCATTTTTCCACAGCTGCCATAAAGCACACTTTATTTAGGGGCATGCAATGCCTCATACTCGCAAATACTCGCATATGGATGCCTCTATGGCTTCGAGTGTGAGTGTTTGTGCAACGTAGCCAATTAAGCGAGCATAAAGCACGGCGCAACAAACAACTGGGAAGCCCGATTCCCCGATTCCTTGCCAACCAACCATATGTAGCGCTTTATTTGGCATTTTCTGGCGATTTCTATTTTTTGTCTGAGCGATTTTTTAACCGTTGTCCGTGCAACAACAATACCAACAGCGGCGTGCCTGGTGACAACATCGCCGAAGATGCTGCCGGCTACGGTGGTGAGACCGGTGAGGTCGATCGGCTTCGATGCTGTTGCTATTCTTGATGTTGCAATTCTTATTGGTGTTGGTGTTGATGACGTACGCCGGTGGCTGCCTGCCATTTTTGGTCAATGACACAACGGCATCGTGCCGCAAGAAGACGCCAGTCGGTCGGTGTGGGTAAATAGGCACCGAGTGGTAAATTGGCCACAGTGGCAATGGCAGTGGTGGTCGCATTGGTAGCACAGCTAACCAATTGATTGGCCAAGGCAGCGGTACTCGGCCCAACCGCCCAGCAATGGAGGCCCACAACCACCGAGCTTGTGGTGAAGGCAAAAAGAACAAGAAAGAAGCGGGCGACTTCGCTGCGGCGCTGACCGTGCAAAATACTCAAATGATTAATGGCCAACAAGGGCCAAGCCAACAACAACAACAACAGTAGCAACAAAAGCGAATGCCAAAGTACTGCCAACAACAACAAGTATGTATAATCAAGCAGAAATGTAGCAGCAACGGTGCCGAGACAAGCAACGACAATGGCAACAGCAACGGCAGCTATAAATGCCAAACAACAACCGTAACTGTTGCTAACAACTGCCTTGTTGCAACATTGTGTAAAGTGGCATTGTGGGCATACTGTTGTTGTTGCCTTTACTAATGCCAGCAATTCGTTCGATTTCCGTGTTGATTTTCACACCTGAAAATATTTATTTGCTGCGTCGCTGCAGCGTTACATTGCAACCCTCACCACCTACCTCCTCCATGCAGCGCACCGCACCACCGTTTCTAAGCAATTGTACAACAACACAAAAAAATAAAATTGCCGAATTTGTTTGTTGTTCGCTGGCTATTTATTGTTTTTCATATGGCAACGTTTGTTGTTTGTTGTTGTTGTAATATGTAGCTGCCGTTGGTCGTGTTGTAGCTTATTATTTGGCAGCAAATTGAAATTTATTGCGGTCGAGTTAACGAAAATCTCCGTCGCGCGATAGAAGTTTTCAAATTTGGAAAATTATTTCCTCTGGCTGTGCTTGGCGCATAAGGAAAGCGGGAGGTCCAATGTGGCCCAGCTGAATTTCGCTTACATATATTTGCCTTTATTTTGATTTGATTAGCATATTTTTTCAATTGAACCGAATTTCTGCATATCCAAGTGTCCACATTTATTATTTATTGCTTTTGTAGGTGTTCAATTTTCAGTTCAGTTTTGTCGACTGATTTCGGAATTGGATCGATAAATTTTTTGTTCTTGTTGTTGAAATGAAGTAAATTTTATAAAATACCCGAAATTCCATAATAACGGTTGTTATGTTTCTATAAAGAGACATGGATGGATTGCAGGTACTGGACTTGATCTTAATAGATCTTTAAGGTTGGACCAATTCTCTGAAAAATATTGTTATTGGAGATTTACGTAATAGAAACAGGAAGAATCCATAGACTCCTGAGTTTGCTTATTTGTAAAGTCCTAAGACTTGGGCATGATATTCCCATTAACGATCCGCCTTAAATATATATATATATACTTTCTCAAACCCAATTTTACTAAATCTGTACTCCATCCAATATGTGTACCAAAGCCCCTGCAATAAGATACAACTTTATAGTTCAATGCTTTTCTAGATAGGAATTTGAATCCGAAATAGTCCTTGAGTGGGTAGTAGTAGAGACCAAAGAGTATATATGGTATTATGTAGATAAAGGTATGATAACAATCATATAAACTGAAAGACTTTTGAGGGGTCACATGACGTCAGCTTTGTTTACATTTTTAGTGGCAGCAGAAGTCAGATCTGATTACATTAAGGAAGAGGTCATGTGGTTTCAAGTTCCATTAACGGCAAGTTAGAAAAGACATTAGACCATGTTAGAGGTAGAAAGAGATCGTTTAATAAATTACTAAAAATAATTTCCGTTATGAATGTCTTACTCTCTACAAGTACTTGTAATTAGTGTGAACTTAGTGCTACAAAAATTGAACCACAAGAACCAGAAGCCCACATAATAAAAATTAAATTTAGGAACGAAATCGACGGCAAATGTATACAGCGATCTTCCCTGCATCGTTCAACCAAATTATAGTTTTCCTTAAGAAAAGTAGTTTCAAGAGAAGATGCTAGGTCTTTCAATAATTCAATAATTCATAATGTCCGCACGAATTACATAAACAATGTGCCTCTGCTTCGACTTTTTTCGCGAGCTTTGCTTTCGTTTTTACGCGCAACCTCAGGCTGTAATCGGAAATTTCACAGCCACCCGCAGCTAGACACCAGCTATGCGGTCTAGCGCTGGACTTGCGCACAAATAGTAGAAGAGACCCAGCGTTGTGGCGGCACAAAAAATTGGACGGAGATGAAGCTCTGTGGCACGCAGAATAAATCGAATTCAATTAATAAATGTCAGCAACTGCGGAGGGCGAACGAATTGCAACGGACATGCGATGCCAACACCAACAACACCTCTGCGTAGCATAAGTGCAGAAATGCATTTGCAGCAATGCAATCGTAGAGACAAATAAGTATTAAAACGCACTTGACAGCTGCGGCCGCAAAAGAAATGTCTGCTGTCAGCGAAGACAATGGAGTCCCAAGTGGCTAAGGAGACTAAGGAGGCTAAGGACGCGCGCAGCCACAAAGTGGAGGTGGACAAGTGGCGGCGGCCTCAGCCAGGAAGGTGCAATTGCAACGGACAGCGCATTTACAATGCAATGAGTGGCGGGGGTGCGGTGCGGTACGTGACAACAGACGAATGGCATTGGGGATGTACCGGCGACGTCGCACTCGGGTGATTTTTCAAAAAATTCACAACAGCCTTGAAATTAACAATTGGCAATAATGCAACGTCACTGCTGCAAGGCGGCTAGACCAAGGACTGACGGACCGATCATGCTCCAAAGCCTACCTCTGTGTGTGACTGTGTCTGTGTGCACATGTGTCCTTTTGCCCACAATCAAAAGCTGTCGAGTTGGCTTGCAGAAAGCATTCTATCTTGCGCTGTGGCCGTGGCAGGGCTACACTTGTGAAATGTTGCTGAAAAATTGCGCCAATTGAATTTTGTTTTATTGTTGTGAAATGAGGCGGTCCGCCGCCGCGGCAGAGGTTGCGAACTTAACAAGGCAGGCGAGCCCTGAGAGCGCACAAAGGAATGCGCTGGCTGTTTGCGGACGGGCCCAGCCGACGGACAGTGTTAAATTTCTGGGCGGTCACTTTTTAGCGTATTTATCAATTTGAGCCAAGCCGCGTTCGCGCTGACAGCCAGCGTTCTAGTCTAAGCTCCAGTGCAGCGATTGTTTGGTTGTTGCTGTTGTCGGCAATTCTTTCTAGCATATAATTTGCTGAATTAGAATTTTACACGGTGCATTTTATAACTGATTTGCACTTGGTCTTGGTCTCTTTGTGTGTGTGTAGAGTGTGTGGGAACGTAAATTGTCGAACTCATCTTTTGTCATTGCAATAAAAGTGAAATCCGTTGGTTTGTCGTCATTGTAGAAACAGAAATTTTCACTCTTTCTCTGCTGAAGCAACAACAAAAACAATACAAAATGCAACTATATACATCAATTGTGGCTGCCCTTTATTGCTGCTGCTTGCCTTCTCTAATCTCACTGGCGAACGTATTATTGCTGTTGTTGTTGCTGCTGCTGTCGGCGCATCGCGTGTTAATCACACATTAGCTTGCAATTAATTAAAACCGCCACGTAATGCTCATCATCGCGCCACAATCGGCTCCCAGTGCGCTGCAGTCATTTCAGGCTCATGTTGCATGCAACATGATGCGCGGCGGCGCACACAATTATGCCGCTTCATCATTATTATTGCGCTTGGGCAGCAATCTTACTTCGTATTGCTGTTACTGTTGTTGTTGCTGTTGCTTTATTGCTATCTGTTGCACCGTTTGAGTTCGCGTGCAACGCACTCATCCATCCACTCAATTGCGCTACTTGCCACACACTCACAAATTGAATTTCTCAATTTTTTTCAATTAGCCGCCGCAGCATTGCGCGCCCCACCTTCTCCGTTTTACAGCTCGCATCTTTATTATTTTGTTTAAAGAAATCAACATAAAAATAATGCGCAAATTGTTTGTTGTTATTGTTGCTGGTAAATTATATTGCATTGATGTTGTTGTTTAGCGTTTTTGTTGTTTTTGAAGATTGTACTTGTGTTAAATACCACTTGTTCACACCAACCGCAGATGAAAGTAGCCATGAGACATTCGTTGCAAGCACTGGTACAAAAGGCTTTGTCTCGATTGACTGATTAGCAGGCCGAATCAACTTTCTATTTTTTGTTTTTGTTTTTGTTTAATTTTCAAAATTGCAATTCACATTTCTACACAAGGTTTTCTGTTTAATTCGTAAGAGATCTGAATCTATATATATGCCCACAAATAAAATGACTAGCTCTAAGGCATTCGTCCAAATTAAGTGAATATTTCCTACTTCCTTGGGATCCCATTTAAATATGTATGAAAATTTGTCAAATTCCGCGTCTATCAAAGAGCAAATACGTGCGATTTCGTTGATTTTTTGCCGAAAATATCAAAATATCTTCAAGAGGAAAACACTGCAGACCTTATCAGGTGATCTGGTACATGATGCCACCTAAGAGACTGATTTTTGTTGTCTACTGAAATTCTAAGGAGATTGAAGTTTTAGACTGCGCATAGGCGTAGGCATAAAATCTACTTAAATAGTTCCCAATGGCGCGTCTATAGAGCTTTATGTCCGCTTCAATGTGACTGTCTTCTAAAAGAGTCTAACCCACTCGCTTAATTAACCCAAGTGCCTGTGCAGATATACATATGTACAAAAGATACTGTGAAATCTAAACAAGCGTGCCGCAATTTCAATATCCACATTGAGAACGTCATTGCGCCGATTGCTGTAACGACATCGTAAAGTGGTTTTTCGTTTAAAGTAAAATTTGTTTATGATGCGTCTTCGCAGTTGCTTTTATGTGCAGTTTTAATTATTCGCCCATTTCGAGGATGTTGAACACTCTTACGGGCGGATATGGGAATGGCAGATGTACAAATGGAGGCAGCGCAGCCACAAAGGCGGAGCTGGCATGGATCCGCTGATAGTGCAGCTGAGAGACGGACGGTCGACCGTCGGCCGGTAAAGGGCTTAAAGGGGTGTTGGAGTCGTTGGCCAGATAGAGATGAACGCTCATGCGTAGACAGATGAAGTGTCATTCATCTGCGCATGGACGCATTACTTAGCATTGGCCAAGTGGTCTCAAAGAGAGCACACACACACAGAGTCGCACACTTAACGCTTCAGTCAAGCATTTGTTTATTAAATGCGATGAAGGATTGCAATGGATCGCCCTTTGAGGGACGACCGAGACGAAATGCACTTGAGCTTGGGTACTTCACTACGGTTGTGTACTCAGTCGGCAGGGGAAGCCTTGTCTCGCTGATTTGTTTTTTCGCTGCGCATGCTTGTGAAAATTGTGACATGCATGCTTGGCGAAGGGCGAAATACACACACACGGGGCTGCAGCCGCTGTGGGTCCCTAGGCGTTGTAATGTCTTGGCAGCGGAGTACGAACTGCTGCGCGACTGTGACTTTCGCGGCTGCTGACTGCTGTACTGTGTTGTTGCTGCTGTTGTATGCTATTTTCAAGGTTAACTGGTCACCGCCACATTTGAACTTTACACACATGCGTGCAAAAAAGAGCGCCGTGAAAAACAGCTAACCGCAAAAGCATAACAAAAACAACATAACGTAAATTTGTTGTAACAACGAAAACCTTTTGTGAGCACCAGGATTGAACATGGTTCTTTTACGACACACGCACACAGTGGAGCAAAGTGGAAGAGATTTAAGCGACTAAGTCGGAGTCCTGAACTGGCTTTTCTAAGGAACAAACCGTTACTCGGAAAGGATGCCAATTATCCTCAAGGCGGACCATTTGGGGTCGACTGAAAACTTCTGGGTCTTACTAAGATAGCAACAATTCGTCCAAACGTCTAGCTGAGGTTTGAGGGCGAGCGCATTCAGTTTAGTCCAATCAAGGAAATTTGATGCCTTTGTTCATATTGCATTATTGTAGTAGTCCAAAGAGTAGTTCACCTCTCAGTTCTACAGCACATTATTTTCGCAGCACTGATCTTCAGACTATATACTGAGATCATTCACAATTTGTCCACTGTGCGTCTCACACTAACAACGGCTTGTCGCATTGAGTCTGCGGTTTTTGCTGGACATTTTTAAATATAAATGCTACATGTTTGTTGGCCAAAAGCGCCGCTACGCCACCCTCCTGCCGTTCATGGTGCCCGAGTGGCGTGTGTGTGGACTCATATAGTATGTGATGGACCCGCCTGCAGGAGCATATTCAACGAAAACGATTGCCTGCGGGCATCGCCTGTGGGGAATGTTCGCCGTTCGCGCGTTTCAATGCTGCTCTGTTCGTGTGTGTGCGTCTGTTCCCCATCAAATGCTGCAAACCGCAAAAGTCCGCGGAAAGCGACACAGCGCAACACAATTACACATACAATTGTGGCTGGCGGCGGTGGAAGAATCACTTTTGCTGATTTCTGTTATGCATTTGTCTCACTCGAAACCCTTTGCGCTGTTCAACATTGTTGTTTTTGGTATTTCGACTTTTTCATTTCATTTTTGTAACGAATTATGTTTGCATTTTTGGTTTGCAATTCTCGACGGTGTTCTTCGGTCAACGCTTGCTGTTGTTGTTATTGTAGTGTCGGTTGCCTCCGTTGATCAGCCTCGCTGACATCTTCGTAATTCATTTAATTTTATTTTCGCGATTATGCTTAATGATGATGGGGTTTTGTGGCAAATGATGCGAAATAAATTCAATGCGCTGCGCAACAAAATGCTGTTTAAGAAAGAGCCGACGAGAAGTGTGACCAAAGCGTAGCGCGTTGCGAAGATTGAAGTGGGTAAAGCCACAACTTGGCGGGTTCTTAATAAGTGCAAATTATTTCTCTAGTTATGTGAGTGTGTGCTATGCGAGTCTTATCGGGTATATCGGCGAATATATTTATGTATTCCCACAGACTCCTTTTTTCTATATGAAACTGAACGTTACCTGTGGTTACGAACGTGAGTATACCAGGAATCCTCATCCGGATTCTTTAAGCGATCGGGAAGACTCAGTCCTTCTGATGAGTTAAAGTGTGTTTCCACTAGATCTCCGCTGTAAAGAGAAGTTCCTGCTGGTTTCTGTCTCAGCTTGATGGCCCGTTTCGAAACTCTAAAGCTGGACTTCTTCATTTACATCAAAGCTGTTGAAAGAGTAATATGCGCTGGAATCGGTAGAGTTTATGTTGAAAAAAGGGGTCATACATTTGGAGAGACGGCTGGACGAAATGATTATGAACTCTAGTCCGACTCGTAGCATTTTTCTAATACTGCCTCGAATTAACTAAATCCGAAGCTTCTGTACTTGGATTTGAAGGTGTCCACTTTTGTGCTCGAAAATGGAGTATTTTAAACAAAGGAACTATGGATCTTAGGATCAGGCAGTGGAACTAGGACCGGGGAGTGTACAAAAACTGGATTTGATTTCAAAAATGTAGAAAATCATTGTTAATCACTGTAAATAAAAAAACTAACTAGAATAAGTATATTCTTTAGAATTCCAATCGGCAATTGCTCAGTTCTGATATTAAGTAGAAGTCAGGAATGTGAGAATTAAAGATGGTTTAGTTATTTAGATTCACAAATGAATAGACAAAACTAGCTTAGCCAATGCATAATACCAGTTGTGCAAAGGTGAAGGATTTGCCTTTAAGTGGTCTGGAATCGCAAAATGCTCGTCTACCTAAATGCCTGTCACAATGTGAGCTGCCCGGCTCTGGGCGCTGCGAAATGAAATGAAATGAAGTGCCAAACAGGCGATGTGCAGCTATGCATCAAACTGACGAAGAAGCAATTTCAAAGCCGTCTACACAGCAGCCGAGCGGTGCAAGGCTGGCGGGAGGCTTAGGGAGTTAACTCCATTCGAATGGATGTTGGGCTTTTAGCCACAAAGAGGGAACATAATTTTCATTTGTCATTTATGTTTAAATGCATTTTTATGGCATATTACCTTTGGGTGCAGCTAGGCAACAAGCACCACTTTAACCGCCGCTGCACACACACACACACATACTGGAGGCGCATTGAACTTGAACTTGAAATGCTGCGCATGCGTAACTAAGCACTCACCAACATACGCGCACTGAGGCGCACTGATGCACGTACGTGCATGATGAGATGCAAAAGTCAGCAAAGGAAATGCCTGGAGATTACGCGAAGACGCTGGCTTAATGCCTGCAAAGAAATTGAAAAAAATATGCATTTCGCTTACAACTGCTGCTCTTTGGCTGTTAAGCAAATTGCGCTGCTGTCCTTACTGCGTTCATTTAAATGAAGTGCACGCTCGCTAGTACAAATGCAAAATAAAACGAAGAACACATGTGATGCCTTTGTGTGCAGGAGAGGCCAATGGCAGTCAGTCAATTGAAAATGAAATGAAGTGCGCCACACAAATGGCAAAAGTTATGGTGCTGTGGAAGATTTACAACAGCAAAGTCAACAGAAGTCGAGACGTACACAGAATCTGCATGTCATGCGACATGTGGTAGCCTCAACTAACTTTTTGTGAATTTTTCATATTTTTTAATATGTTTTTTAAGGCACACTCGAGAAATATGATACTCTGTAGACCGAAGTTCTGCGCTCATTCTATGGAACCATATTTCTATGGACCAATATTGTTTGAAAATTCGTTTTATGCTTTGAAGAAAAAAATAATCTATAAGTAGATACTCTATTTTAGTTTGTCTAGATTTTTTCAGCACCAATTTTCTTGTTTGCCACAAATTCTGATATGTTTTTTATGTTTCGGTTGCATAGTTACTACTTTCAATTAATTCGTTTATTTTATTGCCTTACAACGAATGCACCGTTATATTGTATGTAATTTCTTTTAATGATATTGTTTCGGTTTATGGATCTTTAAGACTTTATTGCTTGTAGAGGTTATGTGCGATTGCTTTTTATTGCCAATTGTATAATGTAATTAGAGCTTTAAGTATTCGAAACTGTAGCATAAACTTTTTGATAGAGCTTTTATGAAGCAATTCGGATTCTGTGGCGTACTAAATATCTTTACTGGCCATTTAGTTGCTTAGCCTCAGCATCTAACAATAATTTCCTCTTGCTAACATTCGTATTCTTTAGAATTACAAAGACTTGAGCAGATTCGTATTAAAGTATAGAATTTCGATCAGATGTCTTGGTTGGAATTCAAACTTCGGTCATAAAATAACTCTTCCTGTCTCTCTCTCACTCTTCTGCTCTCATCTCGCAAGCAGAAGAAAGCTTTGTCCTCGTCTTAACACATATTTACTCTTCTTGAGTTTGAGTGTTTCCAGACATATTAATGAATTGACTGCTGCACATAACCTCAAACAGATCTTCAGCAGGGCCATCGTGATTTCCTACTCAGGAGACATTTGTAAAATATTTGTATCATAGGGAAACCATATTCAACTCTTCAGAGTACTTCAAAAAGACCATAAATAACCTCTTATTCTTGGTCGTAGAAAGCTCTCCGGTCATAATGGTATATTCTATAACTTGTCCAATCTTCTTCAACCTCGTTACATTGTCACAAAACCTCTTGTAGCCCGCTTAGCAATCCTCTACGTCCTCCACTATTAGATGTTCGCCTCTTCTCAAATTGGCAATTGGCAATGGCAATTCTTCTTAATAAAAATTGGCTTAACAGCGGATTATTAATGCACAACATGCGAGTGAAACAATGTCCAATTTTCACTTTTGCCTTCTAGCTACGGCACAAGCAGCCACACATGCAAGCTTTGGAAGAATAGCCTCAGTACAATGGGGATTTGATAAAAGACAGAGCTATTTGCACAGCATAGAATTAACACCATTCCTCACAGCATGCAACATGGCATCTGTTGCAAGCAAACAAAATTGCAACAAGCACTTACAAACACTTACAAACAACCACTCCTTACAACTGTGCGCTGTGGCAGACAGGGAAATGAAAGTGTTTCGCTGCGCAGCTCAGCAACTGCTGCTAGTTGCACTCCTCTACACCTGGGTGTAAGTGCGCGCCTCGGCCTCGGTAAGCGAAGCACGCACATATCTGCATGCCATAGAGACACAAAGGCATTACGACCGTGGCATTAAGTGCGCAAGTGAGGCGCGCAGCAGCAATGCTTCATTTGTCTATTTATGCGGTGCATACGTGGTTGCCTCCTTGGCCTTAGCTGCGCTACAGGTCTGCCAGCCTTGACGCACCACCGCCCCGCATCGCGCATGCGCCGCTATTCAACTAGTCGAGGCGCGGTCGGTTCGGCTCTGTTCGGCGAGTGCCTGTCCGCCCCATAACGTGAAAGTTAATTCATTTTTGCTACCAGTTAAATGCAATAACGTGAGTTTCACACTTTCCGCTGTGCAACAACACAAGCCAACAACAACCAACAACGACAGCTAGCTAGCTAGCCTCGTTGCAGTAATTGTTGTTATTCTTGCAGTGTTGCACATTCTTGTCGGGCAATTACAGCGGCAGCATAGTTAAGGTTATTGCTGCTTCTTGCTCATTCCACTTGACTGCCATGTGCGTCGTTGGTGTTGTTGTTGTACGTTTGTATGGCAGTTGCGTAATTAGGAAAATCGCGTTCAGTGCAAGTGCTCACCGACTGTTAACTGTTGATACTAATTTATATTTATTTTATAACTTTTCTGATTTTTTTTTGTTTTTTTTTTCGCAGGGTTTGGCGCTTTTGAGGTGAAAGGAGAACAAGTAAGTGATTGCATATTTACTATTTTGGTTGTTATATGTGTTAAAATTAATTTGTCGTCATATTTTAATTGAATTTCAAATACAAATTGAACCTACAAATCATCTCACAACAACAAATCCCATATCTTCAGAGGTGTCTTTGATGTTTTTATAGACTTCTATGAAGTCCTTCACCTATATAGAGATTTGTAGAGTCTTCTTTTTGTCCATATAATTAAAAAATATGGAGGAAAGTCTGACGAATTTCTCTCAATGTTAAATTCTGTACTTTTTTACTGTCACAGATTTGCATTTACATGTTTCTTTTAATTCAATTTGCTATTTGTTATAGCTTCTCAATACTTTCATTTATAACAAACGTTATAGAATCATTAAAAGCAAACTTACAAACATAAGAACCGCCTTTAGTTACTTGCTTAGCATTATGCCTAAGTTTTATTCCTAACCCTTGTTAGGTTATACCAAAAAGATCACGCTTTTCGCCTCTTCATTGCTAGAACACATTGGAGGGGAGAGCAAATCAGCGGCCATTAAAATAGAAATCATGCCGCAATAATAAAAACTGCGCTGTATACAAAATTTAGTTGAAAAATGAGCGTCGCGATTTGCTGAAAACGTGTTGCCCAAATTTGAGCTCACAAAGACCCATATTAAATTGGTTCGCTTCAAACAGCTGCACGTGTTGCACAAATACACTGGCAAGTGCAGGAGCGGTTGAAAAGCGCAAAAATTTACTAGAAACAACAACGATAGGAAATATAAGAAAGGAAATAAAGATTTGCTGGAGCGCCTCAGATAGAAAAGCCAATATACAGGGTGCGCAATAAAGCTGATAAGGACGGAAAATTCTAAGTTCCTCCGCTGAATACCCAAAGTTATGAGACGATGAATATATCGATATTTCTTCTTCTTCTTGACTGGCGCCGAGTCCACAACAGCGCGCCACGCATCTCTCCTTTTGGCATTTTGGCACCAATTGGTAATACCAGGTGAAGACAGGTCCTTCTCCACCTGGCCCTTCCATCGCAGTGGAGGTCTCCCTCTTCCTCGGCTTCCACCAGCGGGTACTGCATCGAAAACTTTCAAAGATGGGACGCTTTCGTCCATTCGAACAACATGACCTAGCCTTTTTATTCGCTGGACTATGTCAATGTCGTCGTATAACTCATACAGCTCATCATTCCATCTTCTGCGGTTTTCGCCGTTGCCAATGTTTAAGGGACCATAAATCTTCCGTGAAACCTTTCTCTCGAAAACTCCTAGTGCCTAGACATATGTATAAGTTCACGTAAGTGAGGAAAGTTTCTGACTGACATTCACTTGGGAGTGGCCAGGAACGATTCTTTTGCATGTGGCTCAAGCAGCTCACGACTTTCGGTCTTAGACCAAGTATCCTCTGGGTAGCCAACAAACATCCGTTTGGAGGCGAGCTAAAGTGAGAAGGCGAATTCCGCTTATGCGGTTGTGCGTAGGGTTTGGGACCCACCACATTACAACGAATAACCAATGAAGCATCAGCCTCGCATGAATATATCGATACTAGTACTTTGATATTTGTGTCTATACATCGATTATTTTAATGGCAGGCGGTGTAAGGACAACTATTCCAAAAATTGGACCATCATACTATTTGTTATTTTCTAAAGTGAATTATTTGGAGTTCTAAGAACCTGTACTCAGACTTAATGAGTGATAATCAACATTACATGCACCCTAGTGAACCATACAAATATATATTGTATTCCTAACTTTTTTCTCACTTTATCGAAACATATTTAGAACCCACCCTTTTTATATTAAAATACAACTTAGGTTATAAGAGCCCTCTTTTTTACACGCTTTTAGGTATTCATTGCTTTTATTCGACGTATTTTTATTGTTTTTCCTTCGTACTGTCGCCACTTAATGCTAAATGGCGCATGATCAGCGTGATCGCCACATTTTGCCATTCATTGCCAATGCCATTGTTATGAGTAAGCTCCATTCTTTTATCGCATAAGTTGTTGTTGTTGTTGTTGTTTTGATTTTATAGTTCATTATGCATAGTTTCGTTTTAAGCGGCGTCTATAAGTAGTTCTACTGCTTTTACCCTACTTGAAACCCTTGATCCTCACTGGGCTAATAGCGCATATGTAACGTGTTATTGTTGTCATTGTTGTTGTGTTTTTGCAGCATCTTGCAGTTGACTTTATTTGCTTTAGAATTGTATACGAGTAAGCGCCGTAGTAAATGCGAAAGTGAAATGTCGTGAGCACGCGATAAAAGCGAGGCAATAACGAAGAAGAAACTTTTTTGAAATAACTGCTTTTATTTTTGGAAAAAAAAGTATTTTTCTTTGCATTTTTTGTAAAATTTAGAAGCTCAGGAAGTAAATTCTGTAACCTAATCTATAATTTCCTCTAATGAATAAGACTTTAAGACAAACTATTTCGATTTTTGAAATTTAAAGTAGGTTCTGACATGTCACAACACTCGTCAAGTATCAGTAAAAAAAATATAAAAAATTTTCAATTCAATTTGGAGAATTCAAACTTTGGCAAAGTGTTTGAAACAGTTAATTTGTCGTAAGCGTGGAACACTCAAGTGGTCAAAGTAAATATGGAGCCAGCCTGCTTGGCGGTACACAGTGTCCATATTGATGGAATGAAGTAATAAAGCAACATCTCGTATAAAATGCTTGAGAGATATAAGAAACACACACACGCACATATATTCGTGAGCGTGTGCGTGCATAGACGCGTTGTAAAGAATTGTTGCATGACGAAAGCGAGCGTTTTGTAGAGGCGTTGCATTCACTAACGCGACGCGTCTCTTAAAAGCCATTCAAATGCTTTTGACCCAATTTCCCAAACATTTTCAAGAAGCTGGTCAGCTGCTCAACTGCACACGCCAAACGCTAATGGAAAATTTTCCTCGAGAATGCAAGCGCAACAACAGATGTGTGTAATTTCAACTAACAAAAACACAAAGTTTTAATTTTTACTTTATGTGAGAAGGCATAAATGCTTTGGTGTTGTTGCTTTTTGTACTCATTGTTTTTGTATTGCAGCAACATGTTAGGTGTTTGTTGTTGCAGCACGCAGATAGCTCACTTAAGGAAGCTGCATGATCACACACAATTAATGGCACTTTGTTGCATTTATATACCGTTAGACACTTCATCAACACCAACGTGCGGCGCATTTCAAGTGCCTCGCACTGTCTTGCCACACTGTTCAGCCCACTAATGCTTCATTATTATATCGAAAAACTTTGTTAGCGCGCTATTGTTGCACACTGTTTTGTTGCATTTATTTGTTGTTCGAGCGCGTAATTGAAAGATGATTTGTGGATTTTGTTTTGATGAATATGAAATGAAACATAATTGAAGATGTTCACATTGTTATGATATGCATTGCATTCAAGTGCAGTTGGAGTGGAAAGATTGTTGCTGGGTTTTACTGGCGATTTGACCTTAGCAGATGTACCTGTGCATATGAAGAACGTTCAAAAGAAAAGAAAGAACGAAAGAGGTTCGTTTATTCCACAAAATTTCAAAGCGGTCGGACTAAGATTCCTAAAGAAGAAAAGTTAATTCCAAAATAGGGACTATTAGTTCCAGAAGCTTAAATTACTTTAAAAATTATGTATGAAACGATTTTGGTAGAATAAAAAAAGGAAAGAAAACTCAGACTTCCATTTTTGAAGACGCCAACTGAGCCAGCCCGATCCTGAGACATTGGAATATTAATAAAGATACGTTGAACTACGCAGATCCAAATCCAGCAAACCCAAAATCAACTCGGTTATGTTCTCATGGAGAGGAATCATGCTTCCGGAAACCAGCAGATGTCGAAATAAGACGTAGATAAATTTATGCTATCTAACGAATAGAGTCCCAAACAGTTATTAAGTCGATTCCGAATCGCAATGTAGTTCCAATAGAAACAGATACATTTTTAACTTCACCAAAGGCTACCGAGCCAGTGATCCTTATTAGTATAAAACTGAAAACTTGAGAGAGGTTTCAGACATGGTCTTTCATAGTATTGGTTTTAATCTTGAACGAGAAAGAACTTATAAAAAAAATACAATACATTTTATTCTGAAAATTTACACTCAGATTCGACGTTATACTGTTGGTAGAAGAGGAGAAAGAAGACACCATTATAAAGATGGATATGTGCCGAACTTACCTCTGGATTTAAAACTCCTGTCTCCTTTCAAAACGTAAACAAACACTTACCTTATGTGACGAATTTCAACGATCTCCTCTATTCTAAAATTAGTCGCTAACAAATAAGTGTCAAGGAACAACCAAAACATAACAGCGTAAGAAACTTGAAGAAAGTGTTGCATTAACTCACTTGCAAGCAACAACTGGTTCATGGCATTCTTCCACTCCTCTTAGGCAAAAACAAAAACAAGCTGCTGAAACTCCCTTTTTGCTACAACACTAGTTTGTATGCGGTTGACTAACGCGTTTGCATGCAACATGACGCAATAAAGTGTTGCACTGTGGCACTAGAGTTGGCGCTGGCTCTGGCTCTGGTTGAACACTATTAATTGAATTGTGCACTCAATGGTGAGGCGGCGCAGGGCAGCCGCAGTAGCGCTGGCAACATCTAGGACGGTCAGCGCGGTGCATGATCATGCCTAACGGCATTTTCCACAAAATGCGTTTACGCATCCGCTATCATCAATTGCCTACTGGAGCTGAACGCCCGAGGGCAGAGCGAAGATGTAAACTAGCTGTTGAATACCAACACGCCCCACAACATATCTCTGCGCCGGCCGTGCATCGTATTATTATTGCAGCCTCCCGGCCCGTAAGGCAAATAAATGACGGCCGCCGGCACCACTTGCGTCAACGGGCGCAGCAAAACGTTCAACCGCCAACCAGCCAGTTAAACCGGCAGCTTCCATTGGCATACGCTGTACTCGTGGAATGAACGTTGATTCTGTGCCTCGTTTGCAGCGGTTCTCGGTTTACCGCTGCGGCCAGTTACTGGTTGCCGGTCGCCAGCTGCCAAATGCCGTTGGCCATTGATGTACGCAAGCGATGGGCACATTTTTCACGCACGCACTGGAACCACACGTAATGTTTTGGCCAACAAACAAACTCGTACACGCCGATCGAGCTCGTGACTCTGGAACCAGTTGACAATTAGTGGCCACACTGTCGTTGCTGCACAGGCGTGGTATTTGGCGCCGGGAGGAGTTGAGATACTCTTTGTAGCGACAAACAACGTGACAATCGTTATCCCTAAAGCTGTTGCGCCTCTGTTCTTCCATTCCGACGCACAACATTTGCGTACCCTGCACGCAGAGATCGTGTCATGTTTGTCCCCTGTAACGGCCGCTATGATGTGACAAATGTGCGAGGCAGCATGATAGTACCAATTGCACTAGGAAACTAATGTTCTCGATGCGCTGTGGCAGTTTGCGTGTAATGGTTGTTTGCCA
Organism: Zeugodacus cucurbitae; assembly: GCF_028554725.1. Taxonomy (NCBI): domain Eukaryota; kingdom Metazoa; phylum Arthropoda; class Insecta; order Diptera; family Tephritidae; genus Zeugodacus; species Zeugodacus cucurbitae. Next base: position 866,667 of record NC_071669.1, on the reverse strand, counting down.
TATCCATAGAGGGGACTGCTCATGCCTTTCTTACACTAATATTGCCGCCGCATGGATAAACAGTTAATTTTGTAGTGGTTGCACAATAGCCGAATAGGAAAGTTTAGAATGAATTTATAGAATCAGCTGATCTATGAGCTACCGCGATCTAGTAAATCAAGTTCGAGAAAATATATATCATTTGGACCCATTATGTCCCAAGTTTTATAAGATGGGACCTTTAAAGGCAGTCTGCACGACGTAACATAATATGTTGACCTGAAGAATTGGGCACTAAGACTACTCAATCTTCAATAAAAGAATTTAATGTCTTCTCCAGTTCCTGTTGGGTATTTTGTAATTTAAACCACAGTTATCGGACTGCGGTTACAACAACTAAAGTTAGCTAGCTTTTAATGGAGGTCACATCTACGCTTAATAGATCCAGTTGACAGTGAGGAAATGAGGTTAGATGCATCACAGATTAATATAAAATGCTAATACCGTTATTTTGAGGATTTCTGGTGTTCAAAGGCTTTCACTGTTCCCCGTTATCCGACAGGGAAAAGAAAAACTCAAGAACTTGCAAGAATTTGCGAATATCCACAACAAAAATACCTAGCCTAAAGATAATATATTAGAAAAGTTCTTGGAACAACTCACATATTCGTTCTGTAGGCTTCCGCTAAACTCCGCAATAAATACTACTCCAATATACATAGTCCAAGGTTCTGCGGCAATCTACATCTCCGGTAGGGCTCACTATAGTTAGTCAACACATAATCTAACAACGAATTTTTCCCCACTGACGCACTGCACTGTGATATTCACACTACTTCCGCAAGCCTATGGACCTCGGCATAAGTTACTTCCAAGTTATGATGTCTAAAAACAGTTGTGCGTCTGCGCACGGAGCATTGCTCAGCGAGAGCGGCGCGCCTCGGCTCACTAATTGAAATTACCGCAAAACAGGATTGAAATTATTAACAGCAAACTGGCGAATGATGAATCAAGGAAAAAAGCGATAACTGCAGCCTTGGAGCGGATGATTGTGGCGAGCTCAGCGCGCCATTTAGGCGCTACAACGAGTGTCCAGAGGCCATAGCGAGTATGCTGTGGCGGTGTTGGAAATGTTACAGCGAACTGTGTATGCGAGTTAATGTGGCACGATTACGAGTATACTCAGACGCAGGCATCAATGCAGGCCGGGCCGCAGACTCCACAGGCACAGCGGACTTGAGGTGGTTTTGCCAGACTGCTGCACAGGAGCAATTATGGATAGGATTACGTAAGTGGCATACACGTAGTCGCTTTCGTATTCTCGTTGACGCTGATGTATGTAAATTAGAAATTATAGCTGTTGCCTGCCCCAATACCAAAAACAATAACAACAACAGAAGCAGCAGTGACAAACGGCAAAGGCAGGCCGGTAAGTAAGAATCTCCGGTAGTGAGAGTAAGAAATAAAGTGGAAATTATTAGTTGCACAACCAGAATGGTACACACACACGCTCGCGCATATTCCGTTGCAAATGTAACGTAAACTACGTTGATGGGCTGCACGTTAAGGAAAGTGACAAAAAAGTTGTCTCACGGATGTAATTAATTTTTCATTTGTTTTTTATAACCCGAAGCTGTATCAATTTGTGCACACAGTGCATGGATTAGGGTGGACGGTGAGACGGTTGCAATATTATTTCTTTGAATACTGGAACTTGAAGAACTTCATAACTAAAGATCGAGAAAAGTTTTGGTCTGGATCATCCAAATGACACATATTCATTATCTCAGATCGTTTCTGGTATAAAGGAGAATTCGCAGTGAACTATTTCATGGAGGAACTTCCAATAATAGACGGAGAAAGGTCTTGAGAGCTCACACCAAAGATGAAGAGCCCAAACATCCAAAAGAATAATAGATAAGTGGAAGTCTACTGGGCTACATTTAGAAAATGAAAAGAGACGCCGCGGAAAAACAGGCCCACCCTAATTTACAAGAATCAAGCGATACTTGCATAATATGAATAACGTACAAGCGTCAATCGGGTTTGGCAGTTTATTGACTTTATTATAGGGGAAATACGATAATTTTCGAGACTTAAGGAAATGATACATGAAACAGCAAAATACAAATTAAATGGTTTTCTTTTTTTTACGTCTTGAAAGTCCACAACTGTATACAACGTGTTTGGTCCCACTGAAAATTGAATCAACCAAGTAACAGTTTGTTCGGTAGTACTCTCCAGCGAAGCATTTTCGGTTAAAATATATGTATATAAAGGTATAACCTGAGAACCAGAAAATTCAAAACGTCGTCTTCTCGTAATTTTGCTACAAAAAGTGAATTTCATGCAAATTTCCTTACGAAATTGCATTTCTGTTAAACAAAACGAAGCAACAACAACAATGAGAACAGCCTGTAACAAGCAAGGAAACACGTCAGCCAGTCATGTTAGAATTATGCCATCGAGGTGAACATAAATTTGTTGTTTCTTGCGACACAGTGGACAACTTGTACTCGTACTCGTACAACAATGCAGACAACCTTTTGTGTTTTATTATTGCTCCGGTTGGTTATTGAAGCTTTCCTTATTGTATTGTGTGCTTTTTATGTGACTGTTTTTTCAATGAACAAACATAAATTCCATAAATACCTGCCAAGTAACGCCAAATGGATATGTGCAGGGACGGCGGGGAAAGACACAACCAGCAGCCGAAATATAACAACCGAATAGCAAATAGCAAACGCCGCCACCCATAAAAGGAATTCAAATCCTACAGTCAACCGCAGCTGCTTTGGCGCTGTCATGAGCTGAGCTGCCGATCACCACAAACGTCGAAAGGAGTCTTTCCCCGCCGAACAGCAGTAACTGCAGAGCAAAAAATTTACACTCAAATGCAACATATTCATAACTTTGTGGACGCTTAGCTAATTTCCCAACAAATGTATTTTCAAAGTAGCTGCAAGACCAAAGAGCAAAAACTGTGAAAAAGGGAGCTCATATCAAGTCCAAGCTAATTTCTGTTTTCTTTGGTTTCTTTAAAACGCAGTGAGTTCTATGTTCCTCGTTATTTCATGGAGGCATTGGTTTTCAATACAAAAAATTCAGTTTTCCTCTCGCGTCACCGTCCTCATGAGAAACACTTTTTTTGTCATTTGCTCAGCTATTTAAAAGCAAAAGTGCCTTTAACTGCTCCACATATGTCATGCCATGCGAAGATAGCCAAACTCTGGAGCATAAATAAAAAGAAGCGTCCAATACGAAAACAAACTCATAGACGACGATATGAGCAGAGGCGTAATGAGATTACCATCTACTACTCAGCAACGAAAGTAAAATAGAACACACACCCAAGCTCTAAGCCTTTCAGTGATCACCAGTTCAGCTGGTACGGAAATCCCACGCATTTGCACAAAGGCAATGTGGCCGGCTGTGGGTTGCCCACCGAGTACCGCGTTCAGCAGTGGACGTCCGAAGCGAAGGGCTTTGCTGTGTTTTTCACTATTTCTTTACTATTGCAACATATTACTTATGGCATTGGGTGTTTTATGTTGACACTTCGTGATTAAAGCCCAGCATGCTTCGTGCAACAAAGAGCAATGCGCGCCAAATGAGGAGCCGTCAGCGCTGCATACGCGGTTCACCGGACTGCCAGGCGACCACTCAAGGCTACATAGATATGTGTGTAAGTGTCTACTTAGCATTTTATGATATTCCTTATTTTTCTACCTCTTCGACCCATTTAGTTGTCCGACCGTCCGTCCATTTGTGGAAGAAAGAAAAATTGCATTTTTCAGCAAAAGTGAATTTACGATAACAGTGGTGTAAATTTATTAAGTTTGCACTTGAGATACAATGCATGACTTAGGGTGGACGCCCAGTCGTTGGTTTGTGCGCAAGTACGCTGGAGCTGGTGAGTGTCAAACAAGCGCTTACATGTGTACCTATGGAGCCACAGATTTCTGTGCATATGTCATTCGCAGGGAATTTTGGGTGGAATCGGGGGCTGATCGGCTGCTTGCTTGTTAGGGTGTGGGTGGCGTAGACTGTGTTGCAAAATGCTTTATTTTTTTTTAAATCATACAGATACAAATGTGGGATGATTATGCAACTTCTCTTCGTAGTCTATTGAATTGAAAAAGTATCTTTCCTTAAATTTTCGGAAAATATGTAAATATACTATTCAAACCATAACGACTGCTGTAAGCGAGAGATATTAAAGTCCATCTCATAGCTAGCCCGATCTTCGCAGAATATCTCGTCTAAGTAGTAGAATAAATGAGAATGATAATTCAACTCTAACGATATAACGTTTCCTTTAAACTCGTCCGAATTTCTGCATCAGTTTCAATATGTAATCATGTAATACCGTTACACTCTTATGGCTAATTATGCTTGCTCAGCTCACTCGTAATTCACTTCGATTTGGCTCCCGCAGAACTGCACACTTTGCGTTGGGCGTTTACCCAGAAGTCACGTTTCTGCGCAAACGGCGCGCAGCTCCAATATCGGCAATGCATTTGCGCAAATATCCTCGGCTCCTCTAAGCCTGCTGTGTTGCTTATGAGTAATGATTCAGCTGCCACCACCGCCTTCCATTAGCTCGTGGGCTCTGAGTGCCGCACCGCTTTCTTTATGGAGCGTCCAAAGTGCAGACGCTGCCGACCTTGCCTATCGGCGCTGCCATCTGCTGCGGTCGCTGGCGGCCACTGCCAACTGCTTACTGGAATTCGCTGCTTCCTCGGTCATTTCCGCAAAATGTGGCGGCGTGTGGCAAGTAAATTTTCAAATATGACTTTTATGATTTCAATTTGACAGCAAAGAGATACGAGAAAGTATAAAGGTTGCTAGCGTCTGTCGGTCCGAGTCAATATATGGGTGTAATGGCACGAAACCGCCGAGTTCGCGAAAGGAAATTTATTTCTGGCACTTTCGTTGGCCGCGACTTGTTGGGTGTGCAGCATCGTGGGTTCACCAAAAAGTAAAACAAGAAGAGTTGAGAACTCCTTATGGCGGCAATTAAACGCTTTGTCCAATCAATGGAATTTTAATTGTATTGTGGGAGTGGATGAGATATTATTTATGTGGTGAGCAGGTTTTCTGGCGGTTGTGTTTGCCACAAAGGAGAGAAATAATAAGCATTTACTGACCTGACACCGGAGCGGAATGTACCGTTTGAAGATAATGCACATATATCGGAGCCAGCAAATAAAAATAGAGTATAGAGGGTACATATAATCCTTATACAGCATTGGAGGTTTTCTGTTTCCTAGAGCTGCTGAGCTTCTTTCTTCTCAATGCAAGTGAGCATAGATGACTTTGCGTAAATTCTTCATCTCGCTCAATTAAAGCGACACCCGCCGTTTTGCAAGAGCAGCTGACAGCGAAGAGGCTGGGAGCCGGTCTTAACCATCACCGCGCCTCATATCACGAGTCAATCAAATTTTAGTGTGATCTCCTTGCCGCAACGCTTTTTGCCAGCAGAACGAAATCAAATGGAATTCCGCTCTTGTTATAGATTTGAACACTTTTCACAATTCTTTATTGTATATATCTGTTAGTCTGTTTTTTGCTGTTGGTGCGGCTGATAAATGCCAATCAAAAGCTTCCAGCGCACATAGCTTGATGTTTTGTGTTAATGCGAACGCTTCGGCCCTTTGAGCCGGTCGTCACTGGCTGGCGCAGGACAGCCCTGGCAGTTCTATTAGTTGGCGCATTCGTTTGCTTTCTTTATCATTGCAATTTTGCTGGCAGGCGATTTTCAGACGTGTACATATTACATGACGCTTGCCCCGCATAGACCCGCCAGCGCTCAGCTTTGCGCGCTGTCAATCTTATCAGTTGCGGTATCATTTATTGTGTGACACTGACAGCTCAGCGTGAAATGGTTTGTTGCTAGCTTTGCAAGTTCTACGACAACAACAACAAAAACAGCGAGAATAATAACAACGAGAGTAACTAACACCGCACAACGAAAGTCAGCGCCAACTCCATATTTGTCGTAATCACCACTGCCGCATCAGAGACTCTATGCGGCGCTCTTGTCTGTCTTGCTGTTGAAAAAAACAACTACACGCTTGTATTCTAAAACACAGCCAGCACGTCAATGTCGTCACATTATTAGTCGGCGCTCGCTGCAAATGTCGCTGGGGATCTTACATTTTCTACGAAGTTTATTACGCCGACTTTGTTGCAGCACAGTTGTTGTTGTGTCGCGCATTTAAGGTTTTTGCGCTAGATGCTGTGCGAAGTGTCTGCCGCCGGCGCATTCAGTTCGCCGCACCAACCCGCCAGCGTTGCCGTGCTTTGACGCACTATTTCAGCTGCCTCGTTCACTCTGCTCCCCAGCGTTCAATTATGGCGCTCATTGGCTGCAGCATTACAAGCGGCGCATTCATTTGAAATCGACGCCGGACTCATACCTATAGGCGTCTGGCCATCACTTGATGCACTGCCATGGCAATCTCATTAAGGCAACAATTAGTGAGTGGCTTGGCCGGTGTAACAATTTCATTTACGCCGATCGTGGAATCCATCAAAGAAGTGTCGGCGCTCAAATAGTTGTCCACTAATAGGCTTCATAGAAATGCCCGCATTCGAAAGTGTGAAAATACCTGGAATATTTTCGCAAATCACTGTGCACTGATGAGAGACGAAGATGAAGTATTTTCGAAGGCACTCGAATGTGTGTAAGACCAGGTTTAAAGTGGTGGGCTTGTGAATTAGCAAGGTTTCTGTGAAAAAATGATTTCATTTAAAATGAGACTAGAAATGAGCTTCACAAGAAAATAATGACAACGAAAAGCCTGAAGATGCTGTAATTGTTATAAACTAAGAATCTAAAAACAAAATTTAAGAAAATTCAATTTAAACAAAACTGGAAATTAATTCACTTATTGCTGCCTGTAAAACTGGTATTTTTATTAAAAAAAAAAAAACACAAAGTTAACACTTAGTGTCGAAGGAGTATTTTTTTATGGGGAAACTGCTGTCGTAAGGCAATTTGCTGAACAAAAAAAAATAAATATGACTCCTCACTGTTAACATAGCAATATAATAAGAGAGGTCGAAATTTTATGGAACTCAATTTGCGCCCTAATTGAAAGAGTCCGCTCCCGCCAACGTAGTCTCAAGACGCATATTAGTCGAAGGGGTCAAAGGTCACCTAAAGTATGTTAAATAATCTTAAGTAGTCTTTAGTTGTTTTTATCGACTTGTTTGTCGTTTATTAGTATATGAGTACTTAAATCTTCTTCAATTGTTTCTCCTAAGTTAGATACGGTTATTCTATTGACCCTTTCCGTATCAGTCTTAAAGTAAGATTTTGTACAACAATCCATAATAACTTCCTCCAACTGACATTTCCAATATTCTTCAAAGTAAGCCAGTAAATGTTGTGCAACATTTTACCGCTATGCAATACAAGCTACTCAACAAGGTCCGTTATTCGTTTCGGTATTTTTAGCAACAGCAATTGCAGCTACTGGCATTCTGTTGAAAACTGAGACCAACACGCCAGTCATTTGATTCTACCACACCGTGGCTATGCTAAGACAGGACAAGACACGGCAAGGATGACAGCGCGCAAGACGTACACGCCCTTTGGCTGTGGTGGAGACTATAGCGCAGAAGCGCGACTGGCGCTTCAACCGACGCCAACACACACAAACATTTGCCCAGCCATTGCCGACCAACTTCACCAGCCGAGCACACTTCATAACTCAAAATGTGGTTGAAGGCGTTGCAATGGCGCCAAGGCGACGCAGCAACACCCAATCTGCGCAAACACGCCACAGAACATCCACAGCAACTGCTATACGGTAATGCAAAAGAGGCAAGTAAAACTCGAATTTGCTCCATTTTTCAAATGCACACACGACGCTCCGGCGCACCGTCGCTGGCATCCACCCACTGCCAGCGCGTGCCAAAAGTGTTGCACCAATGTCATGGATCTGTGTTGCACATTCAAAATTAATTGAAATCGATTGCTTTAAATGGTAAATTTAACGCATGCGCCGCAGCCAGTGGAGTGGCGCTCAATTCCTCGCTGGTCTCTGGCAGTCAATGCAGGCCTATTCTGCTTTTATTTGTCTCGGCGATTTGTCTACTCAGCGCCACGTTTGCGCATTGAATCATGTTCTTGCATAAGTTTGAATGTGGCAACACGGTACTCCATGATGAATTGCGTCCATGCGCGCCGACTTAAGTGGATTAGACGCGAACGAATTAAAGTAGTGCAGTTGAGGCCGCAAAGTGCGTTGCCACACTGGTGGTGCATATGCGACATTGTCGTTGTGGTGGTCAGTCCAGCGAGACGACAGTTCTTCCGTTCCAATTATTAGCGTGCGCGTTGCTGCCCACTCAATCAGCCTTGCACTCGGTGCGCCCTACTCAATACACTCAGATTGTATGTGCAGCAACGTGGCATCAGCTGTCAGTTTGCCTTAATTTGACATTTTTTTATCTGCTTGTTTAGTGAGGCATAATTAATCTTGATGCTAATTTGCAGGGACGGCTTTAACTTTGACTTTACTCAGTTGATATTTTTGATGTCCTACGTTCTGAGTGTGCGCCTTTATGAACTACTTCTGTGATGGCAATTCTACCTCAATATACATTAGGGCCGCTGAGGAATATCAACTTAATACCACATAACCTCAATTTGTATGTAACAGATCTTTTGTGACTAATTTCATAAGTATCGCTTCGACTGCCGCACCCCACAAAATAATATTGCATGGATTATTGCAATTAGTAATTGCTTATGCATTTAATCAAGCAGCTAAAATATTTCCAGGTCTTAAAAATGCTGCAAATTGCTTAGTCTCCATTCTTTCTCTTCTCCAAGGAATTGCATTTTTACTGCTAATTATGAATGTTCGAAAAGCACTCATGTGTAAATGTTATTAGAAAGTAGCTAAGTAGAAAATTCCACGAAGCAAGCTCAAAGAATTAATTTAGGTTATGTCTATACTCACTTGCTTATATTTCGAAGAAATGGCAACTCAACAAAGTAATGAAATAACTAAATGCAACTTAGTTTTTGAATATTGAAGTACTCAAAGGCTCGACAGATCCCAATGCTTTTCATCTAACTTGTCTAGCTTAAAAGCATGGCCAAAAGATGTCGCTGGAATTAATTTTATTTTAAACCATTAATTTTTATACCCTGAACAGACAGGGTATATTAAGTTTGTCACGATGTTTGTAACACCCAGAAGGTAGTGTCGGAGACCCTTTAAAGTATATATATAAATGATCAGTATATTGAGCTGAGTCGATTTAGCCATGTCCGTCTGTCTGTCCGTCTGTATATATACGAACTAGTCCTTCAGTTTTTAAGATATCGTTTTGAAATTTTGCAGATGTTATTTTCTCTTCAAGAAGCTGCTCATTTGTCGGAACTGCCGATATCGGACCACTATATCATATAGCTGCCATACAAACTGAACGATCGGAATCAAGGGCTTGTATGGAAAACTTCCGCATTTTACTACATATCTTCACGAAATTTGGTGTGAGTTATTGTCCATATAAATTATTTAATCTCCGAAAAAATTGTTCACATCAGTTCACTATAGCATATAGCTGCCTTACAAACCGAACGATCGGAATCAAGGGGTTGTATGGAAAACTTCCGCATTTTACTACATATCTTTGGTGTGAGTTATTGTCCATAGAAATTATTTAATCCCCGAAAAAATTGTTCAGATCGGTTTACTATAGCATATAGCTGCCATACAAACTGAACGATCGGAATCAAGGGCTTGTATGGAAAATTTTTCGCATTTGACGTGGTAGCTTCACGAAATTTGACATGGATTAGTAAAATGTTTTCTTTTTTTTACTTACGTCTTTAGATTTGCTTAAACACATAGTTACTAAAAGAAATGCACCTGTGAAGGGTATATTAGCTTCGGTACAGCCGAAGTTAACGTTTTTTCTTGTTATATAATGATTAGGCAATATTAGACAGAATTTTCAAATAAGTCAAATGTAAATCGATAGATGCCGCTGCTGTCGCGATAGTTCTGATATCTACACATTGAGACTACAACACTAATTCTCTCCTCCTAAAAGCTTTGAAGCTTTTAAACTGGTGTAAGCTCTCTTGAAATCAAACTTTAAATTTGATTGCGATATTGCTGTTTAGAAACTTACCGTTTTCAAGCGATTCGAACTAAGTGAAAATTCAGGGTTGTATTTCCTTACATATATTTTCGTTTACTCGATATATTTTATTAAAACTTTTGCTCTTTTCATACATTGTAACATTGTAAAAGAGTTCGTATTGACAAGTCGGCGAATACTTACAAGTACACAATCATCATCACTTACATGCTTACAAGTACTTAAGTACTCAATACTTAAAGAAAAACACACAAATATTCGAATATGGAAGCGCTTATTGTAATACATAAGTGTATTTATATTAAGAGACTTATTTAACACTAAACATACATATGTGTATGTATTGTTGGACTTACAGCTACATTTTCACGTTATTGTTATTATATTTGTAATTATTATTATTATCGTTTATTTACAAGTAATTACTAGCAATTTAAAATTGACTTAAACTTACGTAAGTGCATTGGTACTTAAGCTAAAAAGCAAAAATCGAAAATCAAAATTGAAAAATGTATGCTTTCAACTAATTTAAGCTGCGCATGAAATTTATTGAAAAGCACAACAACAATGCGTTTGCCATTCACAGTGTCTGCTTTCGTTACACTTCAAGTGCGCGTCGCGCCACTCGTATGCGCTGCGTAGTTGATGGCGCTGAGGTGCGCGGCATACAAAACACCGAAAAAGCGATATTGTTAATAAAATGTCGGAGCTGCTGGGTGGCGAGTATATTTAGAAATTGGCAATCAAAATAAAAACCGAAAGCACTTCACTTCACTTCACATTCTTTGCGGCTTACGGCCGCTTATTGCTTTGTTTGCTTTTATTTGCCTTCGAATCGGCCGTTGGCCGTCGACTTATGCAACGAAACACTTTCACTGGCAGCTGATGCTAAGGCTGCGCGTTTGGCATGGCGTAAAGCGGCGCTGCGCAGCTCTTGAATTGAACGCCGCGCACAACACCTTGGCGCTTGTCTAAAAATGTTTGTTGTTGTTTTCATTTTGCGCTCAACGCCCTTTACGTACCGCGCCGCCATGCGCTTAGCCTCAGCGCTCTCATCACGCGCTCCATTGCAGCGACACGCAGCGCGCTCTGTTACGACTGCGCATTAATCGCCCATCACAAATTGGTTAGCGCGTTGAGAATCGCGTGTAAATTGCGGAGCCATTAAGTAAGCGTAAGTTCATTTGCAGCATTATGTTTTGATTGCTTCCTTATGTGGTGTTGTTGCAGCGCTTATGTTCTCCAGCTTATAATTGTACATGAAATGAATCTAGCTTTAATTGCTCTTAATGTGCTATGAGTGTTCGTTTCTTAAGTCTAGTTTATTGTTAATGCGTGTGGTCGCTTATGAAATACAGTTTGAGTCTTTGCGAACCAAGTTTTTTGTTTTTTATTACTTTATTTTCGTAGCGTTTTCGCTTCCTCATTAACGTTTGTTCCTCGTTACTTTGCTTACGTGCTTAAGTGCTTAAGTACAACTTAACTTAAGTAATACGTGTAGTGTTGTGGTTCTTATGCTAAATACACTCCCTGGGAGCAAATGTGCACTTGGAGTTCTTACAACTTAGACGTTTGGACTTAAGAGCTACAAAAATGGATTCTCATATGTCTAATTTCTAAGTTTAATAAAAAAAAATAATTTTGTTTGCAGTTTATAACTTAGCTTAGCGTTTCGTATTGCATTAAGTTATACTTTTATACTTTGAGTTGCTCAGTGCTCGACTGTGGCGCGGCTCTTTCGTCACCTCTGCCAGCAGCCAATGTCGTCTCCTTAATTCACTCGCGTCTCGGTGAATTTTTAAGCTTCCGCATGGAATTCGTTGGTTATCCCTAGTACATCATGCCTGGATGCACAGCACCGCCGCGTTGGAAGTACACGTTCGGGTTGCTGCTTAGTGTTGGTTCCAGCGTCGTGTAAAGATTGGTCTCATCGGGTCGTATAAATAAACCTGTCGAGTGAATGAGAGAGCACAAACAAAAGTGGTGTTATTAGAGTGACATTTGGAGTGAAAGTGTGAGCAGGATATTTATTATGGAAGTCAGAGGGAGAGATTTATATAGAGGCGGTGTGAGAAGTACAGAAAGAATTTCTCAGATTTTAATGCTTATAAATTTTGGAAAGCTATGAAAATCTGTGGAAGTGTTTTGGTATAAAGTAAAAGTGGAATCAGTGGAGATACTTAGAAGGTCTTTGAATTTTTTTTAAATAATAATATGATTAGAGGTTTCGACTAAAGTATTTGAAAAGGTTTGGTTAGGTTAGGTTAAGAAACTGACCCTTGCAGCAAGTGTCACTTAGGGTCTCATTTAGTATTAGCTTAGAAAGTGAAGAGTTATAGAAAGAGTTCAAGAGAGATGGAGTGATTGGACTACTTCAGTTGCTGAAATTACGTGAGATCAGGAGCCGTAACACTGATCACATATATTTTTTTTGGTTCTCTTTAGGATTCCTTTACAATCTCTTCTTTTCTCATTCATATTCATGCAGTTAAACCAACAGAAATAAGCATTTTATAAAGTTTCGTACAATCATATAAGCGTCTATGTGTGTATTGAATAGCTGATAGATAGATTGATGTATACATATATGTTGAAGCATTCAATACAAACCTTACCTGGATACCGGAGTGTCTGTGCGATATGTGCTTGTGTCATTGACGACAGGGAGTTGCCCAATTGCTTGAGTGTCGGCGGTGAGGGCAATTGTGTTAACGTTGGCGGTGGAATTGGTGGTGGCGGTGGTGGTGGTGGGGGTTGTGGATAGAAACAAAACGGGTGCGCTGATAAGTGTGCTGGAAAATAGTGATACATACGTGTATAGCTCGGTGGGGCAGCGGTGACCAAGGCAACGCGATCTGCACGTTGCGCGCGCAAAAGCGTTTTTCATTTGGTTTATTTATAATTTTATTTTTATTTTTTTTTTATTTACGATGTATGTAACGAGCGCACCAAAGCATTCGGGTTATTGTGGTTGTTGTTGATTTTTTTGTCATATTGTAATTTTATACACCATATATTTATAGATATTTTTGGCAAACACCATATGAAAAAACATAAAAATTCCAACGCAATGACACCGTCACAACAAACACCATTTTTTGTTTTTGTTTTTGTTTTTTTTTAATAATTTATTTATAGTTTGTTTTGTAGTTGTAATTATATATATTTTGTGGTGGGTAGACGCGCGCGACCAATCAACCAAAGCAAATTTGCGGGGTGTGGTGGTGGTTGTTGTTACAAAAACATATGGAAATATAAACAAACACACAAACATAAATATTTATACACAATTTGATTGATTGAGTGATTGATGTGGTGTGTTTTTTTTTTGTTTTTTTGGTGTAGGAAATGTAGTGGAGATTTATGTACAAATTTTGTTTTTATGAAAATTATTTTTGTTTTTATTTTTTATTTGTTTGCGGTTTGTGTTAACCACGTGGTAGTGATAAAAGCCAAATTAATTAAAAATGAAAGTGTTTTTTTTTTATATTGCATGCATTTATGATCATGAGTGTTTGTTTTCGAAATTGCCGTGTTTGTTGATGATTTTCAATTAATAAATTTAATGAGTTTCCGTTTAGTAATTATAATGATTTTTTTTTATTGATGATCACAACCGTTTTTCGTTTTTTTTTTTTTTGTTTTTGTCAATTGACATATGTCATTTTAATTAAAGTTACATGATTTTATGTTTTTTTTTGTTGTTGGTGTGGTGCACATGAAACCAGTGAGCAATGATTGTATGGGTTATTGGTTGATGATGGTGGTGTTGGTATTGTTGGCAAAATGGGTGATGTGTGCATGAAATTGTTGGAGAAAAAAATGAAATAAAAAATGATGATGATGAATTTACAAATGCGATGATAAATGCCTAATGATTTTATAAAAATAATTACTTAAAAATATGCGTACGAAATAATAATAATAATTGGCGAGTAGACACATCACAGCAGTTTGTAGCGTTTTTTTTTTTATTAAATTCTTAATTAACAGCTTTTTGTTTTTGCTTTTTGTTGTTTATCTTAATATCTCAAGCGATGCCATTAAGAATTGGCTAACAGGCAGTAGATAAACACTAAAATATTGTGGGACCTCTCAATCGTTTGTGCCGCTTCAGCTGTCATAAATAGGAAGTGATAAATCTAATGCATATTGTTGTTGTATTTTTAATTTAGCTGCTTGTAAATGCAAATTGAAATAATTATGAAATTATAAAATAACAATTAATTATAGTTTTTTATTGCTTAAGCGTACTTTTCTCAATACAAGTTCAGGCCTTTAATACGCCGCTTCTGCGCTAAGGTCAAGCCTTACTTCACAAATGTCCAGCATTTGACACATTCTTCAACAATTCTCACAACAAAGTTGGCACGTGCGCTTCGCAGGCCGCACTTAGTACGAAGCACGCCACTCGAGTTCGTTGCTTAAGTCTTTTGATTGCACAACCGCCATGCAGTAGTGGCCAGCGGAATTTCAAGTAGCAAAGCGCAAACAGAATGAGATTAAGACAAGAACATAATTTGATTTTAATTAAATGTTGCAGCTCAACAAGCACTCAACAGCTTGCCAAAGTCAACTAATTCTTTAGGCTAAACAGCCACTTAAGCAATGTGTTAACTGGCGTTGTTGGACCCACTTTAGCACTCTGGCAGCGCGCTGCTGTGCCCCGCGGATGAGCGCCTGCGCGCTGTTATTGTAATTAAAAGATATGGCAGTGAAATCGGCGCTTGCTGAGCAGCTCGGGGAATTAGGTTAATGGTGCGGGACAGTCGCAGACCCACTGCCACGCTGACCGTCTTTGTTGTTGCCATTCCAGCACACGGGAAAAGTGAATGAAGCTCATCAAATGTTTGCCTTTTGTTTGTTCTCGATTATAGCCCAGCGCCGATCAATTAGTTATTTATTTGTTTGCGCTTAATAGAAATCAGTTTACGAGTATGCTTGGAGGAGGAGGAAAGTGCTAACAAGCTTCGACAAATGGGAGCGCGCACTAATTGCTCGCCGTAAAATGCAAGAGTTTATGGACTTTTGCGTTAAATGGACCGCGGCCGACTGAGCGAAGGTTGACGAAGATTAATGGTGCGATTGACAGTGTCAAATGGCATTTGTGATGGCTGCCGATATGGGAAAGTGGGTAAAAGTGTTAAATTTTTTTCTAAGAGACAGTGCAGTGGCTGAGGAATAACGGCCACTTTCTTTTTGACCCACAAAAAATATGTTATTATTGATCACGATAATTAAGCGAATTCTAAACAGTAAGAGTACATACTAACATTTAGGCGCGCCATAATCGACAGCTACCAAGCATCTCCTCAACACTTCTCATACGCTTGTTAATCAAGCAACCGTTTGCTTAATTATTATATGTACATTAACATTGGCAGTAGCTGGGTAAAGCTTCTTTTTTTTTCATAACATAATTTAATCAGCTCACGACCATTAATCTTTGTAGTTCAGCTGTGTTCATAAAAATAATCTCTCAAAATCTAAAACAAAAGAATTCAAAGCTGCTTCTTCTGCACTTCCTCAATTTAAGTGTAGCTCTTAAGCTTGTAGCAGCCAATCGCTCCGATCGCTTAATGCTGATTTATGATTTTATTAAATATTTATTTGAAACTTGTATTGTGGCGCCAAAGAGTTTTGAGACTCGGTGGGAAAAATCTTAAGTGTCTACTCAACTCGGTAGTTGTGCATAATTTTGTGTGAGTCTAACTGTGCTTTCAATTTAGAAATTGTTCAAATGTTAAAAAAATTTTCAATAATTTTTAGGCAATTCAAACAAGTTCATCGAAAAGAGAAGAATATTCCACTATTGGCTAAAAGACTGGCAAACCCAACTCCAAAAGCCGCTAAAAAAAATTAGAGATCGAAAATATATTTTACTCTCCAACTTATTGCTTTATTATATTTCAACTCAACTTGCAAGCATCTGCATCTCTCCACTCGCACTAACCTCAATGCGCTCATTATGTCTCCCTTGCCACTTAATTCCATTTAAATGGCGGCAATTTATTTGGGTCATATGTGTGTGCTCATATCTGAGTGTTTATGCTTTTCGTAATTATATGCACATGTGTTTGCAATGAAAATGAGTTTTTAATTTTCCCAAAAACTGTTTACGCATAAACTCAACACCTTACTGCTCACCTCGACTCAGCTTACCTTCGCCTTCGCCTTGCCTTTTGCGGCGTGTGGTAATTGTTATGACCAAATAATGACTTGTACTAATAGCGGCGGCAACAGTTGCCAATTAGGCGCCTACAGCAATGCTGTAAATACATAATTGCCTTTCTTGTTGTTGTTGGCGGTGCGCAGATGTCATTGTCGGCGCTGTGCAAAATGCCAAAGGCCAACGCAGTGAAATTTTGTAATTTACATTAAATTGTGTTAATGGCACATTTATTGGCCGCCAACACACACACATACATACACATACAAGTAAGCAAGCGCTTGAGTGTGTGCCTGAAGTAATCATATATACTCACTGAGTTCACATATCGCACTAAAGCGTGTGCTCAGCCGATGTAGACACGCTTAAGAACATTGCTGCTGTAGGCTTTGCTGTTGCAAGCATTGCAGTTGCCACACTGCCACTTTTCGCTGAAATTCACTATTTTTTTCGCATTTGTTGCTGCTTTGATGCAAGCCGTCATTAGCACCTTTTTGCGGCATGCAAGCGCCGACACACTCACAAACACACACATACAGGCTTACTCACTTCATGCTGACTGGCTGGCATTGCCGTTTGACTACCCACCACAAGCCTCACAAGCAGCGAATGCAATTAAGCACAGTTTTCTGCAGACATTTTCCAGTCAACACTGCTTGCCACACACACACACACACATACACAAATGTATGAAGGCATGCCAGTGTGTGTGTCATTGCATTTAAGCGCCGCTAATGCCAATGCTACCGCATAACGAAATTCTCTGGCAATTCTTCGCTTTCCATTGTGCATTTTCATGCAACACGCCTGCAGCCGCACCGTTGATTGCGCTGGCGAATGTGGAATTATGTGTCAGAAAATGAAAATCCAACGCCGTCGGCCTGCTGACCGCGCGACACACATACAACATACATACTTGCCACATGTGCCACGGCGCTTACACACACAAACAACAAATACTAATATACATACTCACACACATTGAGTACCCACATGTGTTGTTTTTGTATTTTATTTGTTGTATTTTGTGCGCGAACTAGTTTTTCCAGCACTCAATGCTCAATGTTGCACGCTGCTGCCTCGGCCGCTTTTATTTTGATTGCTTCATTCCGTTTCGCGCATATGCCACAAATTGTTTGTCGGTTGCATTTGCTGCATTCGTTAGCGTTTGTAATTCGTTATGTCAGTGCGGAAAACCAGCTTTACATTTTGTGGGTCAAAAATGCTTATGGAATTCGTATGGGTGCAGAGAAACGTGTAATTCAATGACATAACAGTAGAGTTGGACAGCAAACTTGACACATGAGCACGCACCACTTCGGCCGATCAAAACACGATCGAAGTGAAAAGAAAAAATACGAACAGAAAAAAAGCAATGAAAATGCACACGAAGTATTGTGAGCTAAATTTTAAACGAAATTCCGGTAAAGCTCGAAGCTCTTGCAATCATAAGACAATATTTAAATCGTTTGAGCTTTAACAGGGGTTCCATGGTTTCTAAACAACTAGTGTACTAGATTTTAAGAGCTCACTGCGGTGTTTCTTCATCAAAAAACATTTTTTTTTTTGTAAATTGAAAGCCATTGTCAAATAAACTTGACTGAAGTCAGTAGGCTAGAAGTCCATATAAATCCATACAGAGACCATTCGAAATTATTCACGAAATTTGTGGAGTTCCTGGTTCGATTCTGTGGATATAAGTATCAGCTTGGTGCTTTCTTCAAGGTTGAAGCAAATATCTTTGGCTAGCATTTTTCTTAGGCAAGTTTAAAATAACCTGCGACCCACGTATTTCAAGAATAGACTTCCTCGACTTTTTTTGTCCAAGTTTTGCAGTCTCTTCAATTTTTGTTCCCAATTGTTTAAAGCTGAACAAATAATTACACGACGCTTTGCTAAAAGTAGTTATACAAATATCCATTGCAAAAACCAACAATCGTTGATCTACCGCTTGAGTGTCGGCCAGTCTGTCCGATTGTCCGTCGCAGTGGTCAACGCTCTTCGCGTGCACGTGTAATTGTAGCTGTCAGTTGGAGCAGTTGTCGCTGTCTACAAAACGTCAGCAGTGACAACTAACAGCAAATACGAGAATACAACAACAACAACAAAAACTACAAAATCAACAGCAACGCCATTGAACTACAAAAGATACACGACTACAACATCATCAAGAGTCGAAGAACATCAACAACATGACATAAAACATTTTCATGGAAATCGTTGCGAAAATCCAACAACTCAAGAGAGTTGGAGGAGGGGAAGCTTGCAGGAGACAGCAGGAAGAAAAGTGAGCTGCTGCACAAACTACAAGTACAAGGCCTGTCACCAGGCAACAACGGCTCTGCAACTAGCTTGTAACAAATCAGCCAGAACATCAAAGTCAAAGTCACTCGGACAGGTTGACCGACCACTCTGCCTGGCTGCGGCCGACGTCGCCGCCGGCGCAATGCTGCTGATGTCGCTGGTTTCGTCACGCTGTCCAACGCTGAGCCGTGTGCTGGTCTTCCTCAGGGCAGAAATGGGCAATTTTCGACTATTTCAATGCCGGTGAGTGGGAGTTTGACAATTGAGCGGCGACTGGACGCCTTCGGACGCCTTGGTCCCTCTGTGTGTGTGTGCTTGTTTGTGTGGGTGAAAGGAGGAAATTAACAGCCAAACAATGAGTTGCCATGCACTCACAACAATTTGCATAGCAAAAGCGCAACAACAACAACCGGTATACAACAACAAATGGCAAAGCGAAATTCTTTCGAATAATGGCAATTTGAAAATTGCTGCTGCTTGAAAAACAATTTGAAGTGCAATTTTGTGGCAACAACAAGAGCACTCAAACAGAAAGGCGTCCAGAAGCGAACGTTCTAGTCAAAAGCGCTTCAACTGCAGCGAAGCATGCGGCGCGACCGTTGTTTTCATGCTTTTTGGCTTTTTTCCGTCCGCGAAGAAGAGTGATGTTGCAATTATTTTGTAATTTGAAATGTTTGTTGGGCGTGGGTGGTCAGAGTAAGCCAGAAAAAAAAACCGAAGCAAATCTTTATCAAGGAATTTACCATTATTTGCATATGACAAATCAACAACAATGTCATTGCTGATATATAAATAAAAGGAAGAATTGGCAATGATTGTATGATTGAAATGCGGTACTCCTTCAGTTGTCTCCTTTCTTCTTTTAGGGGACGCTCGAGTTTCCTTATTTGAAATGTTCGAGATCACCTTCAGCAGAACGCTTCATTGTTAGTGAACCCGATTTTTTTGTATAAAAGCAAAGCAAGTGATCTCAACACACACCACCGCCGTCTCAAGCACACTGTCACTATTCATCGTGCTTCTCTTGCTCGTACCCTTGTTTGCGATTTTTCCTAAGAGATTTTCGTGCTAGCCGAACTATCATAGCTGCAACATCAGCAACTCAGCTAATTGGCCACGCTTTAAGGTCGTTGTAGCCATCCGAGTTGCTGTTGCCGTTGCGATCGTCGTCATTTCTCTCTGTTTCTTGCAATCTACTGAGAACAGCGCCCGCAGACAAAGTTAGTACTTTCTTGTGTTTTTTTACTCGTCTTTGGTCTAACAAAATAATTTAAGAGGGCAGAACAACAACAAAATAATGTCATTTGCCATCAGCAGGCGAAGGAGTAGAATGACTGCAGTTCATTTTCGACTGCCGTCGCCCGTCCTAATTGAACGTGACTAAAGCTCCCTTTTTACTTAGTTTTTAGCTTTAATTTTGTGGTTTGTGCATTTTTTTTTTGGGTTTGCTGTACTTCAATTTGATACAACTAGCACAGTGGGTGTGGGCGTTGTTGGGACAACTCACAAACCTCAAATTTGGAATACAAAAGTACTCGGTTTGCGGCGATAAAATACAAAACTTAAGGCATTTCAATCACAATTAACGATTTTGGACCCCTTTACATCAATTGTATACAAACTAAAATCTAAATTTATCCAACTATTCACTTCAAACTATACAAAATAAACCCTTCAGAACTCACAGTAAAACCACTTTGAAATCAAAATCACTACGAAAGCAATCAGAAACAAAAGCACAGAAATACTTGAACAAACCATTGACAAAAAGCGCGTGTGAGTGTGTGAAAAACTACAATGTTTACTCAGCTGAATATAAGAAATACAACTGAAGGTTCCGAAAAGCTTAAAAAATTAAACAAAAATGTGTTTCATGGGCCGAAATATTTTTATGCTCTTAAAATCCCCAGAAATTATTTTTATGCGTTGCTAAAAAAATCAGCCAATCCCCAGCTGGCGCAGGCCCATAAAGCATACGAAATAATTAAATAAAAAAAAAACAATATTATAAACAACGCGGCAACCCTGCACGGCATGCTGGCGCTGGTTGACAGCTTATTTGCCTGTTATTATAATTATTTCTCATTGGGAATTCCAGTGCCAGGTAAATGTGCTCGTAAGCACTTAATAAAGAAAACAGAAAATGAAATGAGCAAACCGCCTTTATCGAACTCTTCAGATTAATGCTGCGATGTTGCGGCGGCGAGGAGCGCACTGCCAAGCTGAAGGAGTGTTGGTGGCAGCCAAAACGTGTGGTAACGTGCGATATATCTCGGTTGTGGTCTCACGTTACGCGAGTATGGCATGACAAAGTTAATTTCATTTATTCCATTTTATTTTTACTCGAACTTTAAACAAGTATCATATTGTAGTTGGTGTTGTTGTTGTTTTCGCTTTTTGCCGTACTTGACCGTCACTGCTGGTAATAACCATAGCATCACTAGAGTTCATTGTCAAGGACAATTGTATTTACTTCTTGTGTTTTTTCTCTTTCGGAGCCACTCTTTTGGTCTTCTTTCCAATTTTTTCCCTCGCCTCATTGTTGATATTTTTGTTGCAGTTCGCGGCATAATTAGCAATGTCATCGCCGCTCGGTTGCTTGTTATTTAAAATTTATTGTTTTGCCGCTGTTGTTGTTGTCATTATTATTCTAAAAACCAAAAATGAGGTAATGATTCTCATATACTTGTTTAGAGTAACAGAACTCGTGGGAGTTTTAAGGAATTATTTATTTAAATCAAGAATATAATGGAAAATAGCTGAGTGTATTTGGGAAATCAAACCTTTTGTATTACTGTATGATACATATATTGTCATGAGACTGATAGTTCAAGAAGTGTCTTCTTTACCTTCTTTGTCACTTTTCTTTATTGACTGGCACAGTTCTTGATCCTACACTAATATAGCTACTTGTTCACTACTTCAAGCCTTCTTCATGAGTATAGAGCCATGTGGATCTCAAATATATTCAACAAATGCATAATCAGTTCGCCTGACTTCATCAAAGACACGAGTCTATTGGAACCGCTTCAAATTTTTTTATCAACATCGAAGCTAGCAAATCGTTTCTTTATTTACTGCTGCATGCCATCAATAAATGGTAATTATTTGGAAAATTCAGAGCAAATTAACCCAGTTGCGCATAGATAAGTCGTTGCTTGGTGTACGAGTACACCGAACGGATGGGTGGCCATTGCCAGCGCATAAAAATTTCTCCAGCCAACGAAGCGCATCGGTGCCAGCAGAGCGATCGCCACACCAATCGATGGACGGCCAAACGCCACTGACGCTCTCGTGTATTTGCATGCGATCGATCAGCATGCATCACAATAAGCAGAAACAACAGCAATAGTTGAAGTAACAGCTGATGCGCTTATACAAAGAGCAGTGGAGCTATAAACGGCAGTCGGCGATCGGCGCGCTCGGCGGGCTGCGTGTATTTAACATCTTTATTGCCAAACACGCGAGCTGCATTTGGATCGTCATTGCTTTTGCATCAGCGGTAAAGCCGATCTTTGTATAAAACAAAAACTATAGCAGGGTCCAACAACAATAGCAAAGCGAAAGAGTGACGAATAAATAGTTGGAGTTTAATATATGGCCAGCGAGCGGTAGATATGTGTAGAAGAAGACAAGGTAAGGAGCATACAGCTTGCGGGCCTCAGGGTCTGCTCCAATAATAGCGAAATGAAAGCAACAACAACCGCCACAGTAGCGATTATTCAACGATCTTATCTTCATTGGAAATAACTTAATGGTTGTAAAAGTATTTTTCCTAATTCACTGCGAATATAACGGTGATTTGTGTACAGATATTGAAGTATAACAGTATAAGTGTTGTGATAAAGCCGAACGCTACTCGGTATAACTGTTTTTTTGTTTTTCTTAACTGTTTTGGTTGACCGATTTCTATGTTTAGAATGACTTTTTACGACTTTGTTTGCTTTAACTTTTATTTGGGCTCTTAATCGTCAAAAATATTCTTAATTAGAGATTCTTTATCGATTTTTTACGGCTTACTTTATTGTAACAGTAAACAGTTGTTGTGCTTCAGAACTTCTTAAAGTATTCGCTATGAGTAAAAGGCAGTTTGAGAATCGCTCGTGTGAGTGTTCGGCGCACCACCGAGCTCCAATCTTCTACCAAACTCTTTTTATATTTTCAATAGAATATTGGAGAAACGTTTCCTCCTTTCCTCATTGTTGTGCTTTATTAATATTCTAGGACTAGATTGTGGTAAGATAGTAGGGAGAGGATCCAATAGGCCTAAGTTCTTACTGCATATGTGAATTTCCGGAATCATCACTCGTATATATTTCTAGTGCTCAAGCTCAAGTTTAACAAAAAGAAACATTAATCGGAGGATGAGTTAATCTTGCAGTTCGGTTCGCTTATCAGTTTCTTAATGTTTGTTTAAAAAAAAAAAAATTATTTTATGTAATAACAAACACTTAAATAATCACTGATGCGATCACATAACAACACTTCATTACCACAGCCATTAGGTAATTGGACGCGAACTTGGCCCAAAGCCCATTTACGAAATTTGGTTGCAGTCATAAATGAAAATGCAATAAAAACCGTGAATAATATAGACAAAAGTACCGTTAGATTTGTTAAGCACACAACGGCGTTTGGTCACCACGAATGAACAGATCAAAACAAATACGCCGAAATGCAAGCAACAACAGCACCAACTGCAGCGGCTCTTTCGACCCCCTCGCGCATTCACACATCCGTTATGGCAATGCAAACTACTCATATGACAACAACAACAACCGTTGATGATTGGCAAGCGCCGAAGTCATGAAATCGAGTCTGTGAATATAAACACTGTTAATCCGCGGTCGCTGCGTTTAATTAGACAATGACATAAATGTCGTTATTGTTTGTTTAGCATTGTTGTAGCTGTTGTTGTCTTCCGCTAGAGCTGCAACGGTGTTGCAATTGCAATTGAAATCGTTCGCGGCAGATCGATGAGCCGGCATCCGCGACCGGTTCACGGCAGCTGAGAGGCGACTGAGGCGGTAAGGCGCGCAGGCACCCAACCGGTTGTATTGATTGGCGATCGCACACATGCGTCGGCCAGCCAACGAAGGCAACATGTTTGCCAGCAGTGCCATGATTGACGGTTCGAAGCCACATTGCGGCGCTGCGAACGGCACTGCGACCAATTGAACGGCGACAATATCCTCTTCCTCATCAGCAACATCAACATCAACTCGAGAATTCATTCCCTCACTGGCACACACGCCGGTCTCGAGTAGATGCTGCAACTTGCAACCGCGCAACGGCCCGTGTCTTCTGTGGCAACGCTTAGAATTCAATTTATCAATCGGCAATCATAAACTAATAAATCAAGTTTAAACACCGACACGCAACCGCAGCATAGAAAAACAACCACTGCACTGCAACAACAACAACAACATCATCGAAGACAACAAGTTGTTGAATTAATTTATTTTTAGTTTGCTGCGCTGCCCGTCGCCAACTGCCGTTTTATTTCGTCATTCAGCGCATTTGTTCATTCATTAATTCCAACCATCGGCCGCTACGATGCGATGAGCGCATCGACCACTTACTAGTTACTCGATGCTGCGCATGCGCCCATGACATTGTCGGCCGTCTGGTCGAGCAGACGCTTTGCTGGCTCATCTCGGCCATCGGTCGAACCACATTGTGCGCGCCGCAAACGCAGCTGTAGCTGGGCGGCAGCGCCGCGCATGAGACGTCACTGGCAGCCGGTGTAACCTGTTCGCCGAAGAGCCACGATTGCCGTTCTCCGCTGCCACCACCGCTGATTGCCAGGCCGCCGCTATGCGCACCAACCACCGCTATTGGCCGCGTTTTCAATTTCATTTTGTGAATTTTTCCCGCTGCCTGTCCATAGGTGTGTTTGTGTATTTACGCTGCGGTTTTTTCGTTGTTGTTGCTGTTGCAGTAAGTTAGTGCAAGTATTAAGTTTCCTGCCACTTAGTCGATCCACACAACACATGTGTGCTCTTATGAGCTGCGTTTTGCTGGCAACAGTCAACCGGCTAAACCATAACAACAACACTTTCGTACGAATTGGCAGCACGTGTGCTTCTTAGCTTATATGTAACCGTATATGTTGGCTATGGTGCGCCTTTCAGCTCCGGTGATTAAGATTTTTCTTGCTTAATTTGATTGATACGTGATATTGAGGGATTTCTTCCACCGACTGCAGTTATTTATAGCGAATTTGATACTTTTCCAAAGTGAGTTATTTTAATTGGCATAGAGTTTCACAGTTAAGCGACTATTAAGCGGTTATGAACCTGAGAGTTCGCGTCTGGAGGTCATGAGCTTGTGAAACATTGATTGAATAGGAAGCGAAGGTCGACATAAAGCTCAACTAAGAATTTAAGAGATGTGTATAACAAAGAAATATAGACAAACCATTCACCTTTCTTTGATGGTATATCTATGCACTAGACGGGCCAACGGAAATATTTGGTACTGCGGGCCCTATCAACAGGGTTTCCAAGTCGCAGCAGAATCCTTTTTAGCTTTTGGTAGCCGCTTTGAACTCAAGTACATTACATCGATAATAGATTGGAGTCTTTTTCGCTCGATCGAAATGAGGTTGCATTATAGATCTGGAGATGATCCAAAAATGTTATGTCTTTAAATGGACCCCAATATCTTTACTTACAACGAAATGTATGCCGAATTCTTCATCAATAATCACATTAGTTCTGAATCGATTTCCAACAGGTGCACCAGGCAACTCAGTGCCTTACCAATAAAAGCACCGTTTTAACCATTTCCAAACCAAATATTAAAAGAAAAGTAACTCAGCACCTTCCGCAAACCGGTTTATCATAATTCAATTTCCAAACAATGAGTGCTTTATTTTTCTTCTGCCCTCCCCAACGCCGAGCTCAAGCCAAACAAAAGCTTTGGTGTTGCTGCTCATTTGCATCCAGAGCTCATCCGCATATTTAGCGCTAAACGAACACTTTGCTGGAAATAAAATTAACGCCACAGAGCAAAGCGAGGCACGTCCGACCGACTGCGCGCCCATTAGGTGCGAACCGAATAAAAAGTAGAGAAAAAAACATAAACAAAACGAATTCACCAAACGTGAGTATTTATAAAAATCAACATGCAGCCATACACCGACACACAGATCCACACCGACTTCAGCTCATAAGCAGACATAAGTATGCACGAGGCGGTGCTCAAGAGCTCGCCGTGGCCGTGCACGCCACAACGCCCCATAATCATACGAAATTAAAGCGTATAATTAAAGCGAATGAACTCTTAAGTGTTTATGGTGTTTATGGTGTTTATAGTGTTTAAAGTGTATGCGGTAAGTCCTTAAGGGAGTACATCAAAAATTATTGATATCAAGACGAGTCGAGCTGAGCTGAGCTGAGGCGGGGAACGCTGTCGGACGGAACAACAAGTGCTGCACTGTGGCACTGACAATGAAGCCGATGAAATCGCTGAAGGTGATAATGGTGAATGCTATTGCCCGCTGATGACATGCTGATGATTATAGTGAGTAATATACGCGTGCATTGAGACAACGAGTAAAAACGACAGTAACAATGGACCAGACGAACTGCTATTCAAGAATTGAGTGACTGACTGACGTCCACAGATAGGCGGCCGGACTTCGTGGTGATTGAGCAAGCGGTTCTGCAAGTTGTATGCGTCCCATAGATGCTACAATAACACGTCAACAACAACAATTATGCAAGCAGTGCAGCGGCGAGTGAAAAAGTGTGCAAAAGTCAAAGTGAACAGCGAAATCACTTCAAAAGAGTTCAAGGTTAACAGGGAACAACAACAACAACGACTTCAACTTGAATTACGTTTTGCAAAGGCGACAGCGCCAACTGCCGTCTTTACATGCGGACTAAGTTCTTGTAAATAAAATGAAGCAAAAAATGCGCCAACAAAACGATCGATGCTGCGACCATATTACAACAAATAACTGCAACAACAGCACCAACATGGAACACGGAGCGCGTATGTGGTAGTACGCGGCTGCTGCGATCTGCAAGACATGCACAACAACTTCCGCCGCCGGCAAGCCGAAGACAGTTGTACTGCTCCGGGCCGTGCACTCGTTGCAGCCGCGTCCAGCAGCTCACACAAACGTGTACTGTATGTTACATGTGCAGCAATATGTTGCATGTATGTATGTTGTTGTGTGTCGCTTTCGTTTTCGCGTTTGTTGCACAATGGCAGGTTATCCAGTTCGCTTGGCGGAGCGCGATTGCAGGCTACTTGGTCAGTGGTGACGACGCTGGCTGTGCAAGGAGCTCACCTCTGTGCAACAATTGACAACTTGTGGCAATCAGTCAAACAATCGAGACTATTTGAGACAAAAAATATGTATTTTTTTATTTTTATAAATTTTTTTATTTATATTTGTTGTTTTCCATCATTTCATTCGCATTTTTGTACCATCTAAATGCAAAGGCATTTTACATTGTTGCAAGTTGCGAATTGTTGCAAGTAAAATGTCCGCAATGTCAATTCAGGCATTCCTTCCACTTAAACCTGAAAAATATACGCAATTTGACATATCTGAGCTGCCTGTGCCAGCAACGTTTTGTCAATATTTGACAGTTTAAATGGACCATTCGCATGTTTTGCGGCCTGTAGACGGAGCTCAAGTTGAAGAATGCATGAAAGAATGGAGAGTAGTGTATGTGAATTCTTATCTATATAAAAACGCCGAGGAAGCTCGGAAGAACAAGACAATGGAATCTCAAAATGTAATTAGGGAATTGTTTAGAGAACAGCATAGTCGGGGTCACTGAGATCTGGATTGAGGTCTGACGTAGCTAATCGTCCCGAGAAGCATAGTTAGATGACTGAAATAGTGTTGCGCAGTAATCGGTACTTTTTGCGCCCTCAGACTCAAATCTGTGTGGAAAATCACAGTCTGGGAACCCCATTGGCGGGAATCACCCTGGATTATTGTTAAACAACCTCGAATAAACAAGCTTTCATAGAGTTGTGCAATATTTCTTATCACTGCTGACTGCCGGTGAGGTCAAAGTTCATGCTTGCAGCGCGCGTATCAAGAATTAAAAATGTTTAAGTTCAAAGAGGTTATGTAAGATTCTTTGTTAAGTCGCGTAATGCGCTGAGGCTTATGTAATACAAGACATTACGACGAACAATATGCAATTGCGAAAACCAACGAACGCGGTGTGGGCATAAACCGCTGCTTGAGCGTATTAGCAGATTAAAAAATGTTATACAATTTTTAATAACCTCAAAAAATGAACCAACAATAATGGTTTTTAAAAATCATAATAAAAAATTCAACACGCAATCGCCTGCCAAACAACAATGCGTGCGCGCGGTTTAATTATTTTTTTATTTTCATACTTTCAAATGAGACTTATGATTTTCCATGCCAAACAAGCATATCACGCGAAAATATTAAATACTTTTTTTCCCTTTTGCCTGCGACCGTTATGCCACACACGCGCTTCAGAGTTGTACGCACGGTTATGTTTATAATTGTTGAAAAAAATATGAATTTCAACCCAAAGTGTCGGCTACAGATCTCGCTCGCTTGATAAGAAGCTGTCATTGGATGAATTTATGGGTAAACCACGAGCTTAGGTCCTCAAAGTGGCGAGGTGTGTGTGGAGTGTTGTAAGCAGCTTAAGTCGCGCCACAAAAAAAAATTGATTAGGGAGACAAAGCGTATGTGTTGAAAGCGCGCTGTCAAATTTGATGGGCTCAATGAAAGTCGGCGCCCACGCAGTCGCAATGAAATGCATCCGCACGCAAAGCGGTTTATTGATTCGCTATGCGAACGAGGAGCGGCACTCAGACTATAAGGAGTAAACCACATGTTTGTAGGTAAACGCATATGGCTAGCATATATAGTATAATATATACAGGGTCGGTAATGTAAGACCATCTGAGATAACAGTTGGTTTGGAAATTTTTGTAGAGAATATGGTAGCTTTGCCGAAAATGTGTTGAATTGAGCAGTTTGGAGTAGAATTCTAGGCGCCCAGCACTTTTTTCTTAATTTTTCATTGGCTTCGTCATGTACTTCTCCAACGGTTAATGAAAAATGTTGATGAAACTGCGGTTTTAGTTTGGATATTCTTTCTTTGGTTCTATTTATGATGCATATATACAAATCTATATAGTATATTTGCCATATTTGTCATCACCACTTCTGTTTCAACAAGTGCACAAACAAGTGCATTCAAAATAGATTCAAAAAACTTTATTCTCTTGCTCTCCTGTCACATTCGAGCAAGTTCACTTTTCTTATTCATTTTCCATAACGCTTCCATATATTTTTTCTTTTCGTTTTCCTACTTTTTTTAATATAATTATTTAAAAAATTTTCATTGTCGGTACAAATGTTTATCGCGATCGACAACAATGTTGTCGCTATTGTTGTAGTGCTGCATGCAACAGCAATTTTAACTAGTTCAACGACCATGTTTTCTCACTTATCTGCATGGCGTTCTTTCGTTACATACTTGACAATAATGCCGCACAATTATGGACCCAGTAGGACAATAGGGAGTTAATAAACTGATTGGGTATTTTTTTATTTAAAAACTAATTATTTGACTCTTCTATACTCAAGATAGGTGGAGCTTCTAATGTCATTAACCATTCTACAAATAAGAATAATGTCCATCAATTAGTTGCGTAGGCATGAGAGACACTCATGTACTAAAACTTTCTACAGGGTGAGTATGAACAGAAATTCAATCTCACAAAATCTTGCTTTCACCTCTAATTGTCGCATGGTACAAAAAACGAAAAGAAGCAGAATTGTATGTAAAAAAAGGTGTTTAGAAGCTGGAAAGCGTCTGAGAGGAGGAAATATTGCGCTAAAAAATAAGTTCAGTAGTTACGCTGAAGTAGATTTCTAGTATTTATATAAAACTCTAATGTTTTCATGCAATTATATAATATATCTAATAACTTAAACTCTTTCTTTCAGACGAAAAACGATTCTCTCTAACCCCTCAATCAAATAAGGTAGGAAAACAATTTATTTTGATATTATAAATTTATATATTGCGAAAAATATTTTTTTGTTGCAAAACGGGTTTATTATCAATAATTCGACAAATTTCAATTCCAAAGCGAAGTTTTTGCTTTAGAACTGAATAGAGTTCTGTCTATATATCTCTCTGTCTCAGCAGATGAAAGCTTCAATTTCACATCAATCTCCGTAGAATGTTGCTGTTATTGCAACAAAGCACAAAGAAATGTATTACAATTAATAATAATAATTTCCACCAGTTGTTGTTGTTGTTGTACGTCTACAACGCTTTACTGCACATCATATTTTGTATGCACTTCAAGTCTGCACAACAAAATTATTATTATTATTTATATGTATTATTACGTCGCTTTTGTTTGCTCGTAAATAATCATAATTTTTTGTAGCGAGCAATAACTGTCTTACAGAAAGTAAAACCGCCATAACTGTCATGTCTGCATGCTCAAATGAGCTATAATGGCAGCATGGCAGCCTGGCAGCTTAAAGCGCATATCTTTGAGTTGAACGCCCACCAGCCCACCGGCCCACCTGCTCGTAATTCAGTCTATTGTTTGTCTTGTGTCACAATGGCTCATGCGCATGCGCTTAAGTGCACTTGGCTGCCTCCGAGCATGTTGTACGGCTCGTCAGTTCGTGTGTGTGGAGTCTTTGGTTTTCAGTTTTCAGTTTTCGAAAATTGCGTAAGTGCCAGCGGCCACATTTTACCGTTTCACTGCATCAGTGCGCAGAAAATGCATTCGAAATGTCTTCCTGTTGCGCTGCACTTCACTGACTACAAATTCACGGCGCGCAACACTTTACGCTTTTCAATGGTTTTTGCTTTGCTTGTTTTGCTGCTCTTCGCCATTGCCACGCTGTGCTGTGCTGTTTCACTACCGCGGTTGGCTTAATTTCCAAGTGTGAAAATAAGTATGAGAAACGATTTGGAGTTTTTGCTGGAAATGCAAAGTTATTTGCCCGACTGTAAAGCACTGAGCATAAAAACGGTTATGTAACTGCAATTGCAGCTCACCGATGTTTGTGTGTGTGTTTGTATGTTTTTCCCATTAGCTGTCCCTTAATGTCCACCGTAAATGATTTATGACGTAAAGCGTAAAAAACTTAATGCAAAGCCAAAGGCGACACTATATGTAAGGCTTCCTTTTAAAATTTGATTTTTTTCGAGAGCAAAGAAGTCTTGCTTCGGTTTATGGAAATTTAAACCACTTTAAGAATATACTTGACGAATTTATTTCAATTTATTTTAGCGTTGTGTTAGTTGTTGAAATTATAATGAAGGCTTCAAAATTTTGATGGCTCCTGGAAACGACCCTCAAAGTCTCTATATCTTCCTTCAGCCGGCATTTCCGCATATTATTTCCATTGAAACTCTTTTAAAATCAGATTATGTAATTACTATACACATGTGACTCAATGTAATTACAACAAAAATGTAACAAATAACAGTAAACTTCAGACAAAAGCCACAGATTCGGACAAAACATTTATTGCGACGATTTGTAAGACAGCAAGTCACCAAATAATGAACTCTTACGGCTGCGCATGCGCAAACGCACAATTTCTAGCGTGAACAACAACAACTATAAAGAAATGACACAAGTGCAAAAGCAAACCAAAGCAGTTGGTTACTTATCTAACAAATATGAGAATTCAAAAGAAAATACGGAAACAAAAAACAACAACAAAAATTATAATAATACTTTTATTATATTTATTTTTTAATTTGTGGAATTTCAAAGTGTGCCTCCAGTGCTGAGGGAGCTTGCAGCACAATTAAGTGTTAATTGTTGTGCTATTTAGCGCATAAACGCTAAGGTCCGCACCAGAAGAACAAAAACAAATACAAAGCAAACACTACATTCGCCGCAAGCCAAAAAGCCACGAAACAACAACAACAAAAAGCAAATAAACAAACATCAAAAATTACAAAAACTATACAAGCAACGCGAGAGTTCATTAAAAGCCGCTCACAATCAGTTATGTAGCGTCTCCCGCTTTGTTGTTGTTGTTGTTGCTGCGTTTATATGTATATTTTTCTTTAATGTTTGCTTTCAGAAAGGCCATAAGTGAAAAATATGAGCATTTAATAGAGTTATATAAGAGCATCATTTGCGGTTGATTGTCTGTGGTTGCACGGTCAAATATTGCAAGCAATTTGGCAACACATAAACACACATACACACATGCGAACTACTGAAGTAACTGTGAAAATGCCAAAAAAGGAAAACATTAATTAAACCGCGAAAAAATTAATAGAAAAAAATGGCAACAACAAAAACATTTCATACATTTACGAACTAAAAGGAGTTGCAAAGAGAGCAAGCAATTTCCTACTTGTTGTTGTTGTTGTTGGGAAAACGCAACAAACTCGCCACAGCTTATTATTTCTTCAAATTGCAAACTTAACTGATTCACAACGTAAATTGCCTGCTATTAATTTGCTTTGAAGATTTGTCGAAATCTCAAATTTATTTTCATAATTCCACACCGAAATTATCTTTTATGAAAGTTAAATGATTTATGCTTGGCTTTC
This sequence comes from Zeugodacus cucurbitae, assembly GCF_028554725.1. Classification (NCBI taxonomy): domain Eukaryota; kingdom Metazoa; phylum Arthropoda; class Insecta; order Diptera; family Tephritidae; genus Zeugodacus; species Zeugodacus cucurbitae. The sequence goes on along the minus strand of NC_071669.1, from coordinate 834,510 downwards.
AAAACTGTGTGTGTGTGTCAAGGTGTGTTTTATTTTGCGTTAATTAAGTTATAACTGTTTTTAATTTAGCAATTTACTAAATAATCAAATATATAAACAATTATGTAACCTTGACGAGCTGAGTCGGGCTCTTTGGTCGAAGTTTCTTATTCGAAGTTTGTTTCATTTATGCTTCGATGTCGAAGAATAGAATCAGATGAGGTAAGGTGTTGGTTTTTCACAGGTACTACATGATAAAGCAAAGCTTTGCTTCGTCTTATTAAATAGAGCTTGAAAACTTTGGTCAATAAAATTGTTTTATATTAGGCCTACGACTTTGCTTCCGCCGTTTTTTTTTTTGTTGTAAATTTAAGTTGTTTTTTGTATAAAAACGATTACAAATGTCTATGAGCCTCAGCCGCACTTTTCTTGGAATTAAAATTTCCCGCAAATGTCGAGAATTCGGCTCAAAAAGGTGATATTATCAGTTGAGAATAAGTTTGGGATGCAAACAGATCTCTACAAATATTTTGTTGTGTTAATGTTGACACAAATGTCCCAGATCGATGTAAAACGATTTAATCGACCAGTGCTTGACCCTAGCGACATCTATTGGAAAACGGCGGAAGCAAAGTTGTAGACCTAATAGCAGTGTCTTAGGTCAAGCACAGTATTAGGTCTCTTTTGATTATTGCAATCTTTTATTTCGAGATGAACACCATGCGCCTAGCTTTTACAAATCTCTAAGTCGATGATTTTCGTCTAAAGTCTCGGAACACTTACAGACATGAGTCTCCTAGTGATTAAACCGAAACTAAAGAAAAGTTGACTTGATTTAGACGTCAATAAAATTACAGTTAATTGCGCCGAGCTGCGCTCAAAATAGACTCGCTTCATATTTTTAGCGAAGAAACAAAAGAAAGTGCGCTCAGCTCTAACGATTTGTCACATTCTTTGTTTGAAAACAAAACATTGGCACGATTTCAACATAAAAACGCGAGCACAACAACAAATAATATCATTAACTCACACATGAGCAGCCAAAAAACGATTGTCTGTATGTATGAATGTGAGATATTTTGCTGTGCATTGTTCATTGTCTGTGGGGAATTGTGAATTGAAAAGTTCCATGAGATTAGCGTGCAAATCAGAAAGCTGTAATGTTGTTGTTGTTATGGTGTCTGCGTGCGTCACGGCATTGTGGCAGCGAAACATATCTAAAGCAATAAAATCGAAAACATAATCAATAAACTTGACGGAGCGCAGAAGTAACGCTTTACACCCTTTTTCTTTTCGGTTTTCAATTCATTTCTGACAAAGCGTGCAATTTTCGAAATTCCTCCTTATTGAGGCGTGAAATGTGGGTCAATGAATGCGAATGATTTCTTAGGTATCTCTTGGCATTTTCAATTAAACTATTGGCTTCGTGCAGACTACACGAATTCTTGGCTGTAGCGAAGCGTAGCGAGCGTACCAATGCAGTTTTCACTTTCACAGGCGCCACGCCATGCTGCCACGCCAAGTGTTTCACTCTAGGCTGAGCTCTAGCTCTAACTCTAGCTGTAGTTGAATTTGAAGTTAATGGTTGAATAGAAATTAATGGTTAATTTGGCAGCGAAGATGCAACGCTGCTGCCGATTGTTGTTGCCAGATATAAGCGCGTTGCATTGTTTAAGCCTTTTGTTCCAAACTTATTTCAACATAAATCAATGTTAGCGATTCATAACGGCATATTTTTTTTGTTTTGATTTGTTGCAACATTTTCCCTTCAAGGTCACCAAGTCAATTCAACTCAAGAGGCTAAAGCAATAAATCAAAAACTGTGAAATTGCTTAGCGCCAGCTACACTGTTGGAATTGAAATCGTGTGCAACAAGATTGTTGTAGACATTGGAGCATTTATATTTCTTAAGACCGCTCAAGTTATCTTACTTTTAGACTCTTAGTTATCAGAGTGTACTTCTAGAAGATGGCAAAGCTAAATCGGTAATAAAACGATAGATGATTTTCTCTCATTGGGTAGAGTTTTTATCTCATCTCTACATCATTGTCAAAAAATTTAATCCAACATATTCGGACACCTTGTGTTCTCAGAAGAAAATAACTTATCTGATCTGGCTCAATTATATACTGAGCTTTATTTTCTCAAATTACTGTTAAAAGAGAGCACAGAGTTATCACATCTACACACGGTTTCCAGAGAAAATTACTGTAGTTTGACTAATCCGCTCTTTTGGCATCGCATTGTAAGCATACTTTCAGGAGGTCTACACTATTAAATACACGTTTATAGGTTTTTTAGCAGCCACAAATGAACTTGTGACACATTGCATACTCTGACAGGATCATCTCTTATTAAAATATTTCCCATAATACCTGAATTTCGATCATGGAGATCACAGTTTTTATCATTGCTCCGAAATGTAGGCAACTTTAAAAACGGTTTCTCTATTATAGAAACACTTCTCAGCTATTACAGAGTTTTCAGATTAAACTTTTATAGTGTTTCATTTTTATCTCTCTCTCTCTCTCTCTCTCTTATTTTTTTATTCTTTAGACAGTACAATTTCCATTTCTTTTTTAAGCAATATTTTGTGAAACTATAGAAAATATTATCCCTGAAAAGTACTTAAAGTCTTACTTTCAATAAACGAGCAGATTCTTAATAAAAACAGATATGTCTACGAAGCACTTAAGAAGAACAAAAGCGATCGCCGTTTGAGCAAGAATTAATCAGATAATAAGACAGCAAACAAGCGCGCAAAGCAAATCTTAAGCTCCATCTTTTATTTATTTGCACAATCTCGGCGAGGAGAATATGTAAATCACCGCTCCATACAAGAATACAAGAAAACAAGCAAAGCTACATACTGCTGATATGCATACGTGTCTGCGGCTCATTAAGCGAGCTTAGGCGTGCAGTTGGCGATAACAACAAGACAAAGCAACAGCAAAGCTGTATATCTTGCACACAAAAACAACTTAAGATGAATGTAGAACGTTGATAAAATAAGCAGAATTTCAAATTTCTATTTATTTGAAGCTTAAAAAAGAAACGCACGAAAAAAGTGGGTTTAGCGAGATGTGAAAACTGAAAACATTCAAAAACTATCAACAACATGACAGCTGTCATGTTTGCGCACACAAAACGCAAGTGAAATACGCGTGGAACAAAATAAATCATTTTCCTATGTGGCCACATGTATCTACTTTCATTTATTATAATTAAAGGTAACCGCGCATGCGCAAGTGTCTTGGCGCATTTGTACGCACGCCAAGCCAAGTGGATGGAAAGGAAAGTGAGGAGCGGGGTACACTCTGTGTTTGGAATTGAAATGACGCGCTTTGCATGCGACCAAAGCATGCGAGATACATAAATAGCTAGCGTGCGGTGGTGTAGGAGTCTTAGCGACGTTTGTCAAAGGCAGTGAGCCTCATTGGAGCGTGCATGGGCGTGTGTGTGTGTATGGAGTGGGAAAACTCTTTAAAATGCGGAAAAGCGCACATTTTCAGGCAACGCACGCACGCATTCAAATTACAATCTGCTCTGAGTAGACGTACAAATGTACGAGTGTGTGCAGGCATTTACCGCTTGGCATGCCATGCTTGGTTGCGCTGGCAACGCGGCAGTACAAGACAGCAGCAACGCAGCGTTGTGTACCAAAGACACATGTTTCTAAAGCGCATGCGTGCGCTTACATACAAACACATTTGTTGCTACTTTTGTTGGTCGCTACAAGCGCTTGCTCTCGCTGCCTACTGACTTTCCGTCTTGCCGACAGCAAAATCTTTCATTTGACGAGGCGCCTGACGCTACGCTGTGACGTAGACTCAACATGTGAGTGACATGTTTTCCATGTGCGCTACGGATTTGAATGAATAATGCAAGCGTCAGCGGAATTAAGCTGAGCTGCAGTTAGGCCAAAGGGGAAGCAAAGCAAAATTCAACAAGCAATTTGCAAGCGCTTTGTTTTGCTATTGTTGTTATTGCTTGATTATATTTAGAGTTTTGTTGTGCATTTGCATTAACTTTTTGCTTTCAGTCGTCTTAAAATCGAAAATTGTTGTTTACACATAGGCTGGTTGCTTTGCGCTGAGTACGTGCCACTTGCGAGAAAGCATTGTTCAGCAAAATCTCTTTCCGCTAATGCGATTTACATACGATTTGGCGAATAAAGATTTACTCGCACTTTCATTTTCACTTTACTGTACTTATATCTAGAAAACTCAAACGAATTGCATGATAATACCAAATAGCGTGGCGTTTGAGTAAATGGTTCCCGAAGTCGGATACTGCTTAACTATCTTATATGCTCATCAAGAATCATGGAACTAACACTCTATATGAGGGACCCTCTCCCTTAGCTACTCTTGGGAAAACCTAACTCAAGGAATGAAGCTTTTAAAGTTTTCTGCTGAAATTCCGACTTCTTAAGTCTTAATCGGCTTACAAAAATCGGTTTTTGTTTCCAAAAACCCACAAACTGCAGTGATGAATCGCACCCAAAACTCATAACTTAAATTAAGATATAAAGTATATTGCTGAACGTTGCACTCACCTCCTCCTCCTCCGCCCAGTCCATTCGAGCAGTGCTTCATGCTGGCGCCGTTCCCAGTATTTGTTGCTGAATTCTGCATACCTCCACCCATTACTCCGTACTTGATGGGCTTAAAGTGGAAGAATGAGGGTGAGTAACCGGAGCCAGCGCGACTCAGAGAGCTGAACTGCTCCTCACGATCCTCCACGTACAGGCCCTCCTTGCCCATGGCAGCCAGTTGTCTGCCCTTCGGCATGAACATAACTAGGAAAACAGTGGCCGATGTCGCTATCAGTCCGAAAGCGATACAGGCGTCCTTATGGCGGTCTGCCACCGCCAGGCCGCACAGCATCCAGCCCAACCAAATGGGTATAGCGCCGCCGATGGCCAGTCCAATGTAGGTGGCCTCGCGATAATTGTCGCGTATGCCGCGCGATTTGATGGCCAACACGGCGACGAACACAATCAGGAAAACGATGTAGATGAGCGAGAAGAGCAACTCCGAAAATTGTGTTTTACATAGCGGTATCAGCATCGTACCGGCAGCAGTGATACGCGCATATAGATCTGAGCCGAGACTGGAGCCGATCGCTGCTGCGGCAGGGCCGTTGGTGGGTGCGGAATTGTGCGATTGAAAGAGGGCAGCGAAAGTATGTGCCGCGGATGTGGCGCTGCTAGAAGCTACGGTAGGACCCAGCAGACTGTTACCCAGTATCGGAACACTTTGCGTATAAATCTCAGGGGGCTGTGTGAGTAGCCACTGTGTGCCTATGGCCACTTGTATGAGCACGGCGAAGAGCAGCAGTAAACCTTGGTAGGGTGCAGGCAGATACACGCCGCCATTGAGACTGATGAGGAAAACGCACTTGACCAGCAGCGCGGCAAAGACGAGTGCATAAGCAACACCCACACCGAAACGTATGGTGCCACAGCTGAGCAGTGACGGCTGCGCTGTTAACACAGCACCCAGTCCTGCACAAGCAAAGAGACCCAACAGTAGCATCTGACCGAGAAACAGATGACGACGCGAAGGTGACGTACGCCACGCCTTGAATAACACGAAAATCTCAAAGGCGGTCATCATTAACATGGTGAGAGCGGCCAACACCAGTACGGGCACCACCCAGGGCTCCTTGCGCAGACCTGTGAATGGCAGATGAGTGGGCACGATGGACGGGGGCAAACCCGCGCTGATGGCGTTCGCTGCATTCGAGGAATTGGCGGGACGCGGCGCCACAATTAAGACCGAACGTGGTCCAGCAGTAGGTGCACCCGCAGGAGGTGGTTGTATATAGTCGGGCAGAACTGCAGCCTTAGCGCCTGTGCGTGCTGGCGTCCCCGATGTGTGCGCGTTGTGTGGCAGAGGTGTGCTTGTTGGGACCACAAAGAACTCGGTGGACATGACCACCAGACGATCAGCTTTCGAAATGTTCGTGTCTTTACTACTGAAAGTGGTAGAGTCTAACAACAGACCACCGATATTGGTGTCCTCACGTCGACTCAACTGCTTGCCACGTCGTTGCACATTCATTGGAGGATCTGTATAATCAGCATGATTGACCTCCATTGTATACAAATCAGTTTTGGGTTCAACACTAACACTCACATCGCTTGTCACGCCGACCCTGTTATTACGCGATACATTCACTTCAGCAGAGGCGTTTGAGTTTGTGGCACGCGCCACAACTTTCCCACTTGCGGCCGCGTTATTTGTATTGGCACTCGCGTAACTGACCACATAATTACTTTTACTCAAAATACTATTCACTTGCCTTTGGCTGGGCGCCGCCACATTTACTATCGCACCGGTCTTTTTGCGCAGCGGCAGTAAACGGTCGCCGAAACGCGGTTCGCGTGCCCCATACAGACCCATCGCTCGAGCCCCGGCTTGCGTGTTCAACTCAGCGGTCGTATCGTCGTCGACATAGTTCAGCCCATTTGCTGGCGAATTGACTATTATGAAACAGCAGCACAGCAAGGTCATGGGCCATACGGAGCGTCTCCATGCGCCGCGACGCGGAACCACATTTATCGCGAACGTCATCTTGAGCTTCGTCGTTTCAACCGTCTGGCCGCTAGTCACTTTCTTCTTTATGGCATGCCGCGCGGTTTCGCACACATTTTCATTTGGCACTTGCACACGCGCGCTAGTCGTTGACTTTTCACTTAGGTTCTCGTTCTGGCAGCCGACTAACGACCGTCCCACTCGAGGGAGCATGCCCAACTGTTGGTGCGCGCACACACAGTCTGCCGTTGCATCGGTTGCAAACATGCAGTACGACACAGGCGCAATTGTACAACGCACACTTCTCTTGATTTATTAAATGTTATATTTTTTGATTAGTTAACACATTTATTTAACAACTCAATTCATGTAGTATTTTATTTAACTGTAACGCTCGTTTATTTTTCGTAAATCGATCACTCCGAATAACTCGGCTGAATTTCACTCGTTATTTGTGTTGCCACAGACCGTTCAAGTTGCTTGCGCTTGGACCGCCACGTTTGTGCGCATTCCGCTTAACACGTCTGTTCACTTCGCTCGACTGCCGCAGACTGTCTTCGTGTTGTGCGCGATTGGTCTTCTGCACTGTGGCCAGCAACTTTGGTGTCTTGCAGCCGAAACTTGGTGTTTGCCCAATTGTGTTGCAACTTGTTTGGTGTTGCAGATGGCGGCTCGGTTCGAACCAAGTTTCACAATGTTTGACTTGTTGTGGCGTCTTTTGAAATTCAATTGGATCAGGCAGGGAAATAATTTGTAACTAATGAGCCCTAATTGAAGTTGTAATGTTTACTTAGAGTTTATATTGTAATTATATATTACTTCACCATTTACCGCGTGAGCGCAGTTAACGTTCTTCTTCTCTCGTTTCTGCCTTTCTTTCTTCGAATATAACATTCAGCTTGGCATTCTTCTCTTCTTAGAGCTTAAGGAGTTTATCATAAAAGACTATTCGTGAGTCTCTTACACTCTTCTTCAGTATTAGTTGAACGGTTAATTATATGACAAGTCCATATATTACTACCTTTCTTCGGCACCGGAGATTAGACTTACTTACTGGTATATAAAGAGTTGGACCTGTCAATAATTGTGACCGTGGAGGTTCTGCGGAGTAATGAGGGTATGAAAGAAACTAAATAAGATTTAAATAAACCCGATACCGATGTCATGATATTCTATTAAATATATCGTGGATCTCACAAAACACGGAAGCGAAAGCATCAGTCGACCTTTTACAGTGGATTATAGTATCCCATCGAGGCTTAAAGCCTTCTAAGAAGCGATACCCTTGCTTCTATCATTATTCCTCCCGCTTGTCTCCTATCTTATTAAAACCCAGAGCATTCAAACCTTCTCAGTATCTTCCTAGAAGTACAGGAACACTTCAATTTACTTGAGTCTTTCTATGGCCCTCATAAATCATCACCCCGCGGGGAGCGGCGTGTCTCGCTTGCGTTTCCGCGTCAAATAGAAACGAATCTAATGTGTTGGATTCTATAATGAATCAAATTCTAATGACCCCGTAAAGCTTGCCGTTCGCATATGAAGAACACGCAATTTGGCACAGCGGCGACCAAATAAAGATCGTCACCAACCATAAATTGCCTGAACACTGAGCGCTAAACGAATTTCAAACGTTACCTGATGTCGTTCGCGGCAGACAACACGAAGCATGAGGCGGAGGAGTGCAGAAACATTGCGGAATTTGCATGTACACAATTTATTGGCTACAAGCAATTAATAACTGTTAAAGAGCCGGACAAAGCATGAATTGGCGTAAATTGGCGACTCGTACGACGCTGGCGAACTAGAACAAGCGAAGCAATGCACGAGCGCGTACTTGAAGTCGCTTCAAGACAAGCAGAGCAGAAGCGGCGACAACAACGGTAAAGGAGTGCAAAAACAACGGCACAGTGTGTACTATAATTATAGGGACATACGCCAGCGAATAGCTGATTCATAACAGACGGAGCTCACATACACACACACATCTGCTTGTAGTTATGTAAATATGCAGAAGTTTACCAAATATTTAAATGAAGCAAGTAAGCGTTCGAATGGCACAGCGCAAACAAACAACAAGAACAAATACAAACCAGCCGCTTAGCGTGTGGTCAAGCCAGGGAACAAAGCATAAAACGCAAGAAACACGCATAAGTTTTGCCGACAAAGCAGGTGGCAGTCGGTCGGTCGGTTGGTCGCCCGTTCGCCGCTACGTGCCAGCACCGCCAGCGACGGTAGCAATGGCAATGTCCCACGCCAGGTGGTAAAACGCTGTGTGGTTTATGTGCGTTGAGTGCGCGACCGGTGCCCGCTGAGTGGAGGTGACGATAATGACGCTCGTGATTATGATGAACGCCAACAGACCGACCGACAGCAATGGCAATGACACCGCCACCGCCTGCAAATGCAAAAACTGTGCTACGCGGCAGAATGTGCTAAACTTTCGGTGTTGAGGGAATGAGTTCAAGCATTTCTGCTGCATTACATAAGTACCAATCGGCGGCGATAATATAAGTGAAATGATTATGTAAGTCATTTGATTGTGTTTTGTTGGCATAACAGCAGCATAATAACACCAATAAACGGATGTGTGTGCTATGTGTGTGTATGTATATTTGAATATGACTTACAGTTAGGAAGTTGAATGTACTCTAGAGAACGACGCGAGCCATCGCAGCACGTGCGCGGGTGGTGCGGGGTGGCGTAGTCGCATAGCGGCACTTCATGTTTTTGAATTGAAACAGTCAGTCATCAATTCATGTGAAAACTGATACGAAATCTCTGCGCTGCGAATAATTAAAATGCAAATAACAACGCCGAAGAGCATGTGTAAAGCAAATAGCAAAGAACAAAAGTATTAATCAGGGGAAAAGGGGAAAGAAGTGCGTATGTGGAAGACACGAAATGTACTGCAGAGTGAGTAGAGGAAATTTACCGAAATTATTTGAAGACTTTAAGAACTCTAATGAGATATGAGAATGCAAGTTTGGGAGATCAAAATTAATGTTTAATTAAAATTAAAAATTGTTGAGAGATTGAGTGATGATTTCAACACTTTATGCGTAATATTGTATAAAATATTTAGATCATACTATTTTTCGCTTTATCATTTAGTTTTTTAATTGTAATTTTGTCTTTAATTGGGCTCTTTTTATTTAAATTCCAAATTCCATTTTTTTTCTTAATATTCAAATTTTTAGTTACAAATAATATTTACCATTACAAAGACAAATTTACACCGCTTTTTAGCGTGCAGACTGTCTGTAGTAACAAAATTTGCAAGTTGAAGCTTTTGTCTAACGGACAAACGATGTACTAATTAAAGGCAAACAAAAGACTTAAGCAACGAACTTGTGAACGCTAACAATTTCTTCTGCAACAATTGATTGAATGTAGCCTTTGTGTCAGCTACTAGCTGAAATAAATGAATATTTTGACAAAGTCAACGAAACAATCAAGGCAATTTCAAATTTGTAACGAAACTGAATTGGATTTTTTTTTAATATTTATTACACATTACATTTGCATATAAATGTTTCAAGGCAATGTTGATAAAAAGTTTGCAGAAATGCAATTATTTTATTAAATATACCAAAATTAAAGTAGAGCGCCAACGGTTGAGTAAAAACCGCTGTACTGCAATGCGCATATTAAAACATATTAATAGAGTCCTAGGCAATTATCAAATGCAAATTCTAAACTAAATTATTACACACCCGACACTATTAAAAAATATGCAAAGCAATTAAAAGCGCTTAACTTGCGCAAACACAATTCTGCACCTCAGAACTTGACTTGAATGAGCGCAGGACGAGAAAATGCTGAAAAGCTAGAGATTAGCTGTGCGCCTGCTGTGAGGCCAAATGAAAATGTATATGTAAATAAGACATTGTTGAAGTCATGGCTTGACGGCTGCAAAGCTTCAAACGCTTGCGCGGCTTCAAACGTTCGCTTGGCTTCAAATGCTCACTCGGCTTCAAACGCTTACTCGGCGCACAGACGGCTGCGGCAAATTCAGGGATTATGCGATTATTGTTCCTGTAATTTTCCAATTTAATGGGCTGTCTAGGAAGTTAAGGGCCCTAGGCACTCGGCACTGACATGATATGCCAAGCAAATTTATGCGAAACATATAAAAATTGCTTTTAATTGCTGTTGAGCGACTAGCACTCACTCATAGCGCAGATACATGTAAGAAATTGTTCAAGCAAAATTTCGCTTAATTTTAACCTCACTTTCTTCTTATGTATCTAAAGCTCTCTTTAATATAGTATTCAGTTGCTTTAACCATTAATCAAGCCAGCTAACGCTAATGAAATTAAAATAGAACAAACACCATTTGAAATAATCAATAATCTCAATAGTTACACGGGGCCGGGGATATCCCACAGTGAATTTACCGCAATGTGCGAACCAATTGTAAGACGAGATATTATATTTGATAAATTATAGGCGTAGCAAATGTGCTTGTTCCACGGAATTCGCCATAAAAGCGCTCACGTGTAATGACCCTGCAGGAATTTGAAACGGCAGATGTCGCGCTTGTCTAGTTGAAATCAAATTTTCATTAATTCTCTCTTCCTCTCTTTCACATTTGATGGAAATACGTTAGAGCGCAGTCCAATTCCAAACATAAATACAAAATGTCTCGCCTATAGAATTAAATTTTCCTAGAGGCATGATTCACATACAATCAGCAAACGTACATATGCTGAAAGGCAAAGAGGCTAGAATACCAAACGCTGTTAAAGAAGGCTAGATGTATGTGTTGTCTTGTCTACGCACAGCTGATAAATATTGCGGGGAGGAGGACTAGCGCTCATTTCACTCTTCTCAACTTTATGTATGTATGTGGTTAAAGACGGAGTACTTTGATGATCGCAATTTACCATGGATGACCACACAATTAACGGTTCATTTTTTATATACCAGTGCGTAGTGCCAAGTGCTGTTTGACTCATTGACGCGCCAAGTAAATTAATAATAAAACAATTTGTTATTGTTTTTGGTTTTGTTTTTGTGAAGTTTGTTATTTGTTATTGTTGCTTTGTGGTTGTCATGTCATAATTAGAGCAGAAGGTTAACAACATTTTAATGAAACAATTGGTTTTGTGCTTTGCGGTACTTGAGATGAAGCGATATTTTCAGGCATATACGTTCATCTGTATGTATGTATGTGTGTAAATTGCTGGAGGTTAACGAACTTGCTAATCTTATTTGACAATAGTTAGCGATCTTGTAGGGCCGCTACTCAGAGATCACTGATGGGGTATAAATCTAGCAGAAGGAATAATGTTGGGGTATGGATATGGGAGATCTTCTATTGAGGTTCATATTATAGACGTGATCTGGTTGCTGAGATTTGTTAATGACAAACTCCCTTAGCCTCTTAGAATATCATCGACATTCCATTGCAGTATTTAGTCAATTTACATACCACTGATCTAACAGATTTAGCCAGGATACACACCTAAACCTAGCAATGCTGCGAAAAAACTGTCAAGCAGAACTTTGTTCAAACCGCATAACGGTAACGTGATCTCACTAACCTCTTTAACTACCCGTGCTTTGTCATAAGCCACTCATTTCGAGAGAATAATCTAGAGACTCGTTATGCATCGTCGCTTATGTTAATAAATTAAATTCTAGCACACATTTCCTTTCGCAACGTTTACACGAATCCATAAAGCACATACGAATATCCATTATGAGAATAACTCAAGCGGGAAGTGGGTACTCGAAATCAATTATTCGCGCAGCTATAAATACTTAAGCACAATTTCGATAAATTTTGCCGGCTTTGATGTCATAACTTGCAGCAAAAAGACAACCCATAATGAAGTAACAACAACAATTATGCGAAGAAGACGAAACGAAAATGAAGAACGATCGATTGTGCGCATTTGTTCGAGCAAATGTCTTTTAATAGTTTTAGTTTGAGCGCAAATTGCCAGGGCAAAACAAATTAAGAATTGGAAAGCTAAGCTACAAATGCCGCAGGGTGCATAGCGTACCAGCGTTAGCGCGATACAACAACAATACAGGCCAAGAAGAACAGATCAGCGTTCCAACCTTGTTCGGTGAGTGGGTGAAATGCGCCGAAAGGCGACAACGCGGCCGAGAAAACAAGCTGACATCTGACCCGCCGCCTCATTTCTATTTTTACTTTGCGAAGGGAATTTTTTCGTTAACAATTTCGGTTACTTTCTTTTTTTCGCTTTTCGCTAAGACCGTTGGACGCATGAGCCATATTCATTTTTGTCAGAGAGGGGACAGAGAGATTCGGTGTAAGTAAATGAATAGCGGTCGAGCTGAAAATAAATTAACAGTTCATGATGTCCCACAGCGACGACATTCGCCGCCGAAGAGGACGCTGTGCCATCGCAACGCGCACGACGCAACAAAGCCGGAGATGAGCAACGCGCAACTCCAGGAATATAATATAGAGACAACAATGGACACCGACCTCAGACGGGAGAACGAGCGTTTAGAACATTTGTTGCTTTTAATTTATGATTTTTGCTAAGCGAATTTTAAGCAAACATTCCGAGTTCTCAAACTCGCCAGGAACTCGCACCGCTTGACCGTTGTCGCTTCCCACATTGGAGGCATAGAAGACATTGAAGCGACCGTCGTGCTGACATGGCTTGGCGCCGCGATGGGGCGGCGCAATTTGCTTTCTTCACAGGCAATCTTCTGTTTGGCCACGAAGAAATGCTAATAAAGTGAGACGAAAAATTACCGAAAATCCATCAAAACAGAAATATGGAGCAGGCAAATTGGCACAGGCCGCATTCGTTAGAAATGTGAAAAGCTCACAGAGACAGCGTGTGTGTTTGTGTGATAGTTATGTTGTACGTGGACAAGAAGAGTTCAAATTTGCGTTGGGAATTTTGAACAATGTTTACGCCAAGTTACTGAATTACCGAAAGTCAAGCGAATGAAATAACTTTTTATTCTATTTTTTTTTTTTTTTTCAAATAAAAATTGTGTATAATTCCAAAAAGGTGTCCAATGACTCAAAGATTCCTACAGAAAACCAAAAGAAAAGTCTTTAACTATGCAAAGATGTCGGATAAATAAGCTCTTCAGACAGCTTTTCTGAACATCCTAGAGTTGTCTTCTTCTATGGACCACCCTCATCGAAAGATCTCAAAATTCGCACTAATGCTCTTAAAAGCATATATAAAACCTGAAGTAGAAAAGCAATTTTTATAATTTAGAAATCAAATCGATCATATCTCATTCCAAGTCAAGACCGCGTTATTTCCAAGAAAGTACGCTGTAGCTTACACTGGACGACAAAGAAAATAACAAAATTAAAGCAGCAACTCAAACGCACGATTAACACATTTCAAAGTCTTCCTCGAAGCCCTACAGCCTCGAGCGTTAGCCAAATAAAAAACTGTCAGTTAAGCAAAGCTATCTGCCAGCCACACAAGTTCGTCTATTCGTGTTAACGGTACACTTAATTAAACTATTAACTAATTGCTGGCCATTCATTTGGTTTTTATCTCGACAGCCTGCCTCAATCACGCGCATCCACTGTGAGCTGACGCTTTGCAAAACGCCGAAGGTGCGCACTCGCAATCGAGTCGTGGCGCTCGCTCGCTCGCACATTGGCAGCATCAACGCACGCTTTGTCCCGATTATCGAGCAGACGCATTGTTTCAGCCGCGATTTGCAGTTTTATTCATTTTCATTTGCGTCCAGTACGCTCGGCGGCTTGGCACACTTCGTCTGCTTTTGTATATTGCCATATTCATAAATATGGATTCATACATTTTGTGGTCATTTGTTAATATGGCCGTGTCTTCATTGGTGTTGTAAGCGCGTTTATCTGGCAGCGAAAACGAAAGTAATTGAGAAATTAGTATTGTTGTGGGCCAAAAACAAAAGCAACAGCAACAAACAATGCCCGAAAGGCTTCGAACGAAATGTACAAATGAGCGCTGAAATGAGCAAATTAACCCGCTCGTTGCTCAAATCTTTTGCTTTGTTTGCAATGATATTTGTTTCTTATACGCATTTAATTGGCAGTTGTGGCTGGAAATACTTGGATTCATATTTTATATTTATTCGAAATTGCACTTCATGCACTTTGAGGAAGTGAATTTCATTGCAATTTTTCGGGCGGAAGTGTATTTGCAAAGCTTTTGTGTTGTTGTGCGTAGATTTGATAATTATCACTGCTACTTGCGGATATGCCACACCGAGTGCCGACATTGCCTTAAGGTCTCGTAGCATTTACTAAAATTTTTTATATAATTAACATTTGTGAGTTCACGAATGGTTTTCATGAAAATGTGTAATATTTAGTTTTTGGTCGATTTTCTTTCGAGAATTCGGCTCAAAAAGTGACATTTTCAGTTGAGAATAAGTTTGGGATGCATGCAGATGTTTACAAAATTTTGTTGGGTTAATATTGACACAAATGTCCAAGATCGATATAAAACGATTTAATCGATTTAATCGACCAGTGCTTGACCCTAGAAACATCTATTGGAAAACGGCTAATGACTATCAATTCGCCAGCTTTCTTCCAAATAATTTCAGAAATGTTGCCTGCCCCTACAATATATCATCAAACTAGATTTTTTTTAATAACAAGTTCTGGTCCGTAATTCTCACCCCTCGAGTCATCTATTACATAACTTTGTTGCAGATGATTTAATCGTTAGTATGAAATAAGCTTGCAACTAGTAAAAAAGAACAATATCCACACATACTGGAGGTGTCTTAAAACTCTTCCTTCTGCATCAATCAAAAGGAAATTTTGCTTGACTTATTTGAAGACTGTTTATGGGTGTGTACAAAAAATAACGGGAATTTTAAAATTTGCAAATCTCTTCAATATGTTGTTATTTCCAACTGTTCTGAAGAATAAAATTGAAGGGCCGCCATTTTATCAGCATATGAGAAATCGCTGAAAGAGCCAAAGACTATCCCAAAAATCGCATGAGAACTATGTTGAATACGACAATATTGATGTAAACGAATGAATATTTTTTTAAATCGATAATTCCCGTTATTTTTTGAACACACCTCGTATATCACATCGATTTAAGCTCGCTCTTAGAACAATGCAAAGCGCAAGAGCACAGCTTAAGAACAACAATGCACATTTGACTGGCGGCAAATATTTTAGTACTTTCACCTTTAGCTTTTTTCAATAAAGTCATAAAAGTGCGCGCGAACATTTTATCATTCAACGTTAATCACGAAATTGCACTTTTTAAGTGATTACACGAGCAAAACAAAAGGACGCGGCAAACGACAAGAAGGGTGCGGGGTAAATAGGAGGAGGAAGGAAAAAGAAAAATCGAAGCATTGCAAGCCAAAATATGCTTGTGGTTGGGACGCGGCGGTCTAACAAGGTGTCAATATCGATGCATTTAAATCACAACAACAACAACAACAGCAAAATAGTGCCTTCTTGCTGTGCTCTGCGCGCATTAAACTCAAATGAATCGTAGTAAATCAGCGAATCGACGAAGTAAACAGCAACAACAGCAATAGCAACAATCATATAAAGAGCAACAACAACCGCAAACTAAACAGTGCCAAAACAAACGGCCCGTTGGGGCAAGGGCAATTTGCCGTCGCCGTTCACGCGCTGGTTAGCGGGCAATGCGCACGCATGCGTGAAGTGAACTTGGTATTTGAAGCAGCACCGCTTTGTTTTTTTGTGTGTATGTGTATTTGAGCAGCCAGCTGGACGCTTTAATCATTACGCGCACATCACCAAAAGAATCCTTCTTATTTTTACGTTTGCTATTTCTGGCAACAACGTGCTTTGATTTTGACCAGTATATTTGGCAGTTTATCCACCACTTTCGGTCTTCCCAGCCTTCGTAGTCGTCCGTCGCAAGACAAAGGCCAAGTTCGCTGATTTACGTTGATTCGCTTAAGTTTATGTTGGTGCGCTTCTAAAAAAGGTCGCATCGGTCCATTGTGTCCGCCGATTAGAATTCACTGATACTGACACCTCGTTAGGAGAGCATAGCATATAGTCAAATTCATGTTACTTGTGTCTATGTGTATTGCTGAGGCGCGTAACGAAGCTCCATTTGAGTAAGTGCACGAGCCATTTCAAGTTTATTTACATTTAAACAGAATTTAAGTTTTCGAAAAAGGTATTTAGCGTTATCAAAGTTCACAGCTCCAAAAGCTTATAGCTCGAAACCAGTCAATTAATAGAATTTGGTTCTGCTGCTTATGGGTCTAAAATTGACTCAAAAAACTCAGTTCTGGAGGCCATGACCTTTTCCAATTCATTGCCAAACACGTCCAATCATTAAATACCCCTTCAAAGGGTTCCAAATTTAGTATTTGAGAATTCCAGCAAAAGCGGTCCAGCTTGAGCGACCCGGCTCAATTCTTTCCAAATCCTAGGTGAGCGCTGAGTCGATCAGTTCCAGCTCAGTGCGAAATACAAACAATCATTTTGAGCTACAAGTCGTTGTCATACGCCGTGAGCGTTTGTGTGGGCGTTGCTACACGGTTTTATTTAATTTCGTGTACGCCAAAGAATGACGTTGCGCTCGACTGACTAACTAATTGCGCTGTGGCATTGGCCGCGACGATGATGACGACATAACGAAGACGTGCCTTTATGGCTTCATTAGAGCAACGCCTTTGCGGCGATGCAAGACGAACAAGCGCTGCAGCAACAACACCCGCGCACCTTATGCAACTCCGTGTTGGAGTCGTCGGAAATGCGCGGTAATGTCTTGGCACGCAATTCGCCACAGTGTCTGCGCAAGCGCAAGCTTGTCTTCTAACGCAGAAGGACACTGTTTGGCTTGTAAACGTCTCATACCTCATAACAGTCTGTTGCCCTCCACCAGCGTGGTTCTCCGCAGTATGCACATCTGCTATGTCGGCAGTCCGTCTCTGTGAATGCGAGCTCCGTCCGTCCGTCCGTTCATCCGTTCTGTCGCATTCTGCCCGCAACATCAAAGCGCGCACGTACGTCGCATTAAATAAATTGTTAGTTACGTGTGGCTTCGGCTGTGAGTCAGTATTTGCTGCAACACTTCCAGCGTCACAACCTGCTTCGCGTTCTTGCGGCTCTTTCCTTGCCGGCTTCCTTCCTGCGTTGGGCAGATGAGAAGGTATCTGTGGCATGTCGCTCATGCGGTGTTGTCTTCTGCCATCTGGGTGTGTTTTGCTATTATGTCTATTATTGTTGTTGCTGTTATTATTATTGCACATAGTAATTCAACATTTTAAATTTTATGCGGCAAACACGATCGATTGAGTGCCAAAGTGCTAATGGGCGTTTACCGCTTTGTGAATTTCGCAATGTGTCCAGCCATACTTCGTCTCGGCCGCAGTGTCTTCGGCGGCAGCAGCAACAACAGCGGCATTCTGTTGACGGCGGGTTGAACATTATGACAGCTGGACAGACAAGCAGTAGACACGATTGAGCCGTATGTGGAATTTATGAAGTGTGGCTGGCAACGGAGTGGAGGATCCTTGTGCGCTATGAGTGGTGAGTCGGGCGGCAAGTAGACACAAATGTTTTGTAAATTAGACGTTGTCGGGTTTCAATTTGTTTTATTTGTGTTAGTTGCGTCTGAGTGGCAATGAAGAGAACCAACAGCTCTATTGCTCTTTGAAAAACTAGGATAGTTACTTTCAGACTCAAAAGTTCAGATTATACTTATTGGATGCTTTATTCAGGCGTTCGAAACGTTCGAGGCATATTTGACTTCTCTTGATGGCGTAGACACCGCTTACGCGGTTATAGCCGAATCCACAACAGAGCGCCACGCATCTCTCCTTTTGGCAGTTTGGCGCCAATTGGTAACACCAAGTGAATACAGGCCCTTCTCCACCTGGTCCTTCCATTGAAGTGGAGGCCTCGCTTTTCCTCGGCTTCCACCTGCGGGTACAGCATCGAAAACTTTCAAAGCTGGGGCGCTTTCGTCCATTCGAACAACATGACCCAGCCAGCGTAGCCGCTGTCTTTTTATTCGCTGGACTATTCTATGTCGTCGAATAACACATACAGCGCATCATTCCATCTTCTGCGGTATTCGCCGTTGCCAATGTTCAAAGGACCATAAATCTTTCGCAAAACCTTTCTCTCGAAAACTCCTAGAGCCGTCTCATCGGATGTTGACACCGTCCACGCTTCTGCACCATAAAGTAGGACGGGAATGATGAGGGACTTGTAGAGTTTAGTTTTTTTTCGTCGAGAGAGAACTTTACTTTTCAATTGCCTACTCAGTCCATAGTAGCACCTGTTGGCAAGAGTGATTCTGCGTTGGATTTCCAGGCTGACATTATTTGACGCTTGCGATAGTTAAAGCTTAGGGGTCCATGGTGATCTAGCTCCAAAATTCCGTTATTTTTCCAAAAAATGTTTCTCAAGCAATTACTCCGCAATATTTATCCGCACTACGTGACCTGCAATTGATGTTGGTATGCTAATTTATATTTACACTCAGACACACTCTCCCCTCCATAATGTAATTCAAGTTAGTTATTTTGACAAATCCCATCCGCTCGTTAGCAAAAAAAGAGAGACACTCAAGATTCCATAGTAACGCAGCAAACAAAGCGCGAAAAGAAACGGTTTAAATATATATTTTCAATAGATCTGCGTGACCAACAACTCCAACAGCACATTATTTCCACCATCTGCAATGTGCGGCGCTGAAAACGTAATTGGGCTTTGTCAGCGCCGCCTCTGGTGGGTGACACGATGACATGCGAAGCTGCAGCTGGCATGGATTAAAAATATCAGCTCGTAAAGATATGCACTCGTACATTACGGAATTATAAAATGCGCCTACAAATTGTAATGCTAATTCATTTATTGTACATATGTAAAAATAGTTAAATACACACGACGAAGTGTGGCTTACACGCACTATGAAGTGGAGCCGATCTCCATACTGAAATTGTTTGTCGCTTTTTACACTAGATATGATAAGTAAGAGCCCTTATTCATTTGATGAAGCAAAGCTTTTCAGACCATGGACTCTGTATCACTTTCTCTACTGCTTCCACTTAGTTGAGCCTTTTGAGTAATCAGTCTATTTCAAACCTTCTTACGGTTACGTTCACTCTATAATCAGCCTATAGAAAGACATTTGAAGCAGTTTTCTTTTGAATTTTATAATCTTCTTTTCTTTTTTCTAACTCCTAGCAATGTCTGCATGGTATATGATAAATGAAAACGCTAAATCTCGAAACACCAACACCTAAACAACATCATGTAGTAATAATTATCAACGCCCACTTTAGCGACTTCTGTCTTCGGTTGCCTTTAATTAGCTGGCGTGCTGCCTGGGCACGAAAAGCTGCGGTTGTCTATCCGGAATCACTTGGAAATTGCCGTAACTAAAAGCGGCGCGCAACAATTGAAATTCCAAGAATGCATTAAATCGTTTACTAATGCCAATTTATAACGTCAACGGCCAGCGATGCGGGAGACCACCAGCTCCCTCAGTGCAAAATCAAATGCAAATGTAAATATGTGCTTAATAAATAGCGAGCTGCGCACGCTTGTGTCTCTCTGTGTGGGAGATAAATGTGTACTTACGCTTATAGTACATATGTAAGCCGTTAACGTTTAGTACCGTTCGCACTTTGCGACAAGCACTTTTAGGCGATTCACACCTCGCGAAATGTCGCCGCTGCTGTGGCATGCCACAGCGACGCGCTGCACTCTGGCACCTTAATAAAAATCCGTAATTTATGATTTTCAATGCTGCCTGCCACATAATTTCATATCAAAGGCGAATTTATGTTGTTGTTATTACTACTATAAAATTATCTACACCTATATATGTATTAATGCACACACACACCAATACATACAAAAACAACAACAACATGCGAAGTGCAATATGCAACAACACTTACATAAGAGGGCTCCATGCAGAAGCCCATGCTGTTGCTTTGTCACATTTGCTTTTGTTACTACTGCTGCTGTTGTTGTTGTTGCAACGCTAAGGTGTCGTTTAATGCATTTGTGCACTTTTGTTACAACGATTTGCCGCCTGAGCTGGTCGGCCGTCAGCCAAAGTGCTCATACATTTGATGGCATCGGGTCTACAAGTCCGCTCAAGTCCAGCAGAGTCAGAGGGAGAAGGGTGATAAGCGCAACTTATGCACCATGAAGTTGGGAATTTATTGGCGCTTACATAACTCACTTAGTCACACATACTCGTACAAATGTCTTGTGGACTTTACTAAATGCCAATCTGTTTTAGATTCTAAGCGGAAACTTGGTCATTCTGTGTGGTAATGAAGACTTAAATTAATGGACTCCTACGGGAGGTGGCTATTTATTCTTAGCCTTTGTTTGTAAATATCCGAGATAAGCGCACTGAGAAGCTGAAGAGAGAAATTCTTTGGTTGAGTAGTCAAGCGAAAGGTGGCTTCTAGATAAATAAGTTAGAACTCAGGATTGCTTTAACACATACCGAACTAAAGGTAGAGAATTTGAACATCGGCTGGGTAAACAGGAATGTCTCAAGACACTCCATCGCCTCGAAGTCAAAGTTTGACATCATAAAGGACTGTCCTTAATAATCTTCAGTTTTTTTCTCTGATGGGAAACAGCCATAGAACCTAACCTATAGGGCGTTTTACTTAGAGATAGCGCTTATTTAGATTCGTTTTAGCACAAGCAAATATTTACTTACTTAAGCGCAGTTAACACAGTAATTCGAACGAGTGAGATAGCAGAATTCCAAGTAAATAGATTATTCCGATTGATTCAGACCTTTTCGCCCTTAATTACATGCAAAATATAGTGCATTTTCATCAGAACCTCTGATGTGATATATACGTATATATGTTTTACTGATCTCGCTATTTTAACATATAAAATTTAATTATTTGGAACTAATTGAATGTCATGCTGCCACTTGATGTGATATACATACATATAATAATATAATGAGACGAAATCTAGCTGATATGATGTGGTTACGATGTGATGTGATATCACTTTGGCTGGTTTTATGTGACGTGCCATGATAGGATAAAAGGTGGTAGGAAATATAATAACGGTGTGATATAGTATGAGTTGCTATGATGTGATGTCATACAATATAGAGATCATATGATGTGACATCATATGATGTGATGATATGAAGCGCATATGACGAAAATCAATTCTTTAATATATGAAAACGTATAATATCTATCTCAAATGAATCTAAATGCGAGAATATACCATACTATGTTCTAATACAGTGTGATATAGTGTATAGATTATCATCACTCAATAACAGTCACTTATTGCTGCACAAAATATCAATCAACTCAAGCATTGCCAGCACTAATTCCGTCATATAAGCGATTCCATAATCCAGTCATGCAATGCAGTAATTAAAATTATCTTATAAATCTTGTCTCAATCGGAATAAATTTAAATTTTTCATTTTGAAATACATACGAACAACAACGAGTTCGTAGAATTCCATTGTATAAGCACAATTTAGCAATCGAATACTACGTGCGCTTATTAAATTGTTTGCGAATATATAATATAAAATCTATTTTTGTTCGTACATTTTTTTTCAGATTTTTACATTTAAACCTAATTTGTTGTTTCCGAGATGTTTTTTTAATAATAATAATATATTCATTGTCGCACTTGTTAACAAGCGTTAGCATATGGAAACCAACGCATATTTTATGAATAATTCATTTTCGATTTTTGCGTTTCAAAAGGAATAATTCATGTCTGGCGGCGCTGTTCTCACGCTGCTTTAATCGACAATTTATTAATCGTACATTAGGAATTCCAAATTTTTAGCTACTGTTTGTGTTGATGACGTCGCACGAGCTCAACAATTAACTCTTGTGCGATAGACAAGGATTTGAATGCCTATATACATATGTAGGTCTACAACTTTGCTTCCGCCGTTTTTATACCCTGAACAGGGTATATTATATTTGTCACGAAGTTTGTAACACCCAGAAGGAAGCATCGGAGGCCTTATAAAGTATATATATAAATGATCAGTATGTTGAACTGAGTCGATTTAGCCATCCATATGAACTAGTCCTACAGTTTTTAAGATATCGTTTTGAAATTTTGTAGATATTATTTTCTCTTCAAGAAGCTGCTCATTTGTCGGAACTGCCGATATCGGACCACTATGATATAGTGGCCATACAAACTGAATGATCGGAATCAAGGGCTTGTATGGAAAACTTCCGCATTTTACTACATATCTTCACGAAATTTGGTGTGAGTTATTGTTCATAGAAATAATTTAATCTCCGAAAAAATTGTTCAGATCGGATCACTATAGCATATAGCTGTCATACAAACCGAACGATCGGAATCAATGGCTTGTATGGAAAATTTTTCGCATTTGACGTGGTAGCTTCACGAAATTTGACATGGATTACTGCTTAAGGTAATAATATAATCTCCGAAGGAATTGTTCAGATCGGTTAACTATATAACCTTAATGTTTCTAGCAAACAACCCGTCTAAAAAGAAATAGTAAAATGTTTCCTTTTTTTACTTACTTTTTCTTACGTCTTTAGATTTGCTTAAACACATAGTTACTAAAAGAAATGCACCTGTGAAGGGTATATTAGTTCGGTACAGCCGAAGTTAACGTTTTTTCTTTTTTTTTTTTTGTAAATTTAAGGCTTTTTTTGTATAAAAACGGTTCCAAAAATGTTACTCAAAATATTGGCCATCGGTAGCTAGTACTTTTGACCATTCTTTCTGGCAGCATGTGTATTCCGTGCAAATCTCGAGAATTCGGCTCAAAAAGTGACATTTTCAGTTGAGAATAAGTTAGGGAGCAAACAGATTTCTACAAATATTTTGTTGGGTTATTGTCGACACAAATGTCCAAGATCGATATAAAACGATTTCATCGATTTAATCGGTGGAAGCAAAGTTGTAGACCTAATAGATAGGAGAGCATTTAAATATTTGTATTCGTTATGTACTGATTTTAAGTAACTCAATTTTTTTTTTGTTTTATAAATGAAGACTCATTGACATACTTTCACATAGAAGAAAATCAATATAGTATTACGTGTTTTAGTACAAAAATAAATAAACAGACCTTTGTACGGTAATTCCCCCACTTTATCACTAATACCTTGAGACCATACAAAAACTGAAATGGTTCTAAAGCATTCGAGATTATTAAAAAACAAGAAAAAAAACGTTAACTTCGGCTGTACCGAAGCTAATATACCCTTCACAGGTGCATTTCTTTTAGTAACTATGTATTTAAGCAAATCTAAAGACGTAAGAAAATATTAGATTATATTATTACCTTAAGTAGTAATCCATGTTAAATTTCGTGAAGATACCACGTCAAATGCGAAAATTTTCCATACAAGCCATTGATTCCGATCGTTCAGTTTGTATGGCAGTTATATGCTATAGTGAACCGATCTGAACAATTTTTTCGGAGATTAAATTATTTCTATGAGCAATAACTCACACCAAATTTCGTGAAGATATGTAGTAAAATGCGGAAGTTGTCCACACAAGCCCTTGATTCCGATCGTTCAGTTTGTATGGCAGCTATATGATATAGTGAACCGATCTGAACAATTCTTTCGGAGATTAAATTATTTCTATGAGCAATAACTCACACCAAATTTCGTGAAGGTATCACGTTGATTCCGATCGTTAAGCTTGTATGGCAGCTATATGATATAGTGGTCCGATATCGGCAGTTCCGACAAATGAGCAGCTTCTTAAAGAGAAAATAATATCTGCAAAATTTCAAAACGATATCTTAAAAGCTAAAGGACTAGTTCGTATATATATAGACAGACAGACTGATGGACATGGCTAAATCGACTCAGCTCAACATACTGATCATATATATATATACTTTATAGGACCTCTGACGCTTCCTTCTGGGTGTTACAAACTTCGTGACAAACTTATTTATACCCTGTTCAGGGTATAATAAACTAGAACGTGATTATTAGCGCAACAGCAAACTCATAAAGCATACCAACAACAATGCGTATAACTGTAATATATTAAGTAACTCTTTGTAAACAAGTTGTATGTTTATTTGTGAAACAGACTGTGTGAAAACAACAATTAAAAGTGAAATAAGCACCGATCACCTATGTATCTCCCGGTACTCGGCGTGCTTGTAAGCGACACGATGCTCCCAGCCGCTATTAGAATTAATGAGCATACTGACAGACATGCTCGTCTATATAATATACACTATATAATGTAGTGCATACGTGTTTATTGAAATTCTTTGCAGTTTCGTGCTATTTTTTGTTGTTGTTTTTTTTTTTGTATTGTATTGGAATGTTTTTATTGTATTTTCATCGCTTGGGTTTTCTATACGATTTCACGGCCAGCCACCCAGTGCTGAGTCGCTGTTCAGTCGCTGCAGAGATACGATAACGAATTGTCGCAAAGTTTCTAAACGCGCGCATTAAAACAAACAAAGAAAGGCAAAACTTGCACTCAGCGCCGCAGAAATTCGCAGAAATTCAAAATTGTTTTGAGTTTTTGTGCTCAAAGTTTTTGAAAGCCATTTTGGGACTAGGTGTGTGTGTGTGAATGCATACCAGAAATATATGTGGTGAGAGTGTAAAACAATTTTCAAAATAAAATAACGGCCTCAAATCTGTTAAATAAAATTAATTCAACCATTCGCCGGTACATTTTTCGTACGTGGGCGAAAGAGTGAGAGTGAAAAAGTGGTCATGAGCGAAAGGGAAAGGAGTTTTTTATCAAGAAACGTCCGGATATGCTAATTTATCGTTGTTATATATGTATTTATATATAACTAGATGACCTTGGACACTCATTCCGTTCGCAATAAGTGCATGTACATAAAAAGTAGAACCACTACATACAATCTTCGGAAGAATTCTTATATTTGTTGGTTACGCTTGAGTCATGCATTGTTCATGTAATATTGTTTTCCCAACTTGGTGAAACAATCATATATGATTAGTACGAGTATTACGTTCGAGTATTAGTATATGATTCTCTATTGATAAGTGCCCATTACTCTTACTGAGGACTAAGGTTCGCTCTTAGTTTCGAAGAATAACATACATCAGTTTCTAATGAAAAAAATCCGAATATGTTTCTGAAATTTCGAATATGAAAACTCGTCCCTTAACATGAGCCGCAGACGGCTTGAGATTTGTTGTTTACAAAATTTGTCTGAGCGTAGCGCTTGATATACATATGTAATTTCAAAATTCGCATCCAAATTTTGTGGGTATTCTTAAACCGGCCGGCTTAGCTTTGATACGCTCGAATATTGTAGTCTATCGTAAATAAGCAATTTATCTATATACTTTTCCTATATAATTTAGCTTATTAAAGACTTTCATATTCATATATTAATCTGTTTTTATAGCTAATATGAATGCACGAGAACATTATTATTTCTTCGAAATCAGCAGATTACTCGTTGCACAAGCTATATCTCATAAATTCATTGTAAATCGCATACAGAAACTATGAATATACATACTTATATTCAAATAAACTCTCAACCGCAGACTAATTAAATTTTCTCAGTTGTAGGCGAGCTTAAAGTTTAATCAAAAAACGCATACCTAACTAATGTAACCCAGCAGTGCAATTCACTAGATCCGCTCAAATACGTTTAGGTTGCAGGAATGCTATTTGCGATACAGTTGGAGAGAGGGCGCTGCTATCACAATTTTAAGTTATAACTTGGAGGCTAGTGAGTTGTTGAGCCATAGCTAAGGAATTTAAAATGAAAAAGTTGTTATTCTGAGTGAAATCAAATTTATTAAAGAAAATAATAATTTATTCCTGTAGTGCCTTAAAATCTACCGCTTGCTCTTTGCCAAAGGGCATTCGATTCGTCAACTTCCGTCATTATTTTTCTGGCAGTTTCCTGTAGTTGTGGGAAGTCTGCCACTGCGATGGTGGCATTTACTTCTTGACTTGACGGACTGTAACTCAAGGACCACACCGACTCAGTGCGTATATGAGCGTCTACATATATATCAACTTTCATCGCTCTCGGCAAGGTCTCGGTGTATGAGAACTTCATCAAAGTCTTGCCATCCTTGTCATAGCAAATATTGTTACAAATCAATTCGTCGTCTCTGTTGGGATTGTTGCGCTTGATGATCGTACAGCCGTTGGTGCCTGCGGGGCAAACGATTTTGTCGCAATACCAAATCTCTGTCGGGGAAAATTTTATTTGAATAATTAGAAATCGCCGTTTTAACAAAAGGCAGTGTAGACTCACCATCGATGTAAAAGATTTCCGAATCGTCTATATAGGAATCTCCGGGCACATATTTCGCCTCAGCCAGGCAGCAAAAGGCCAATAAAGCGATGCATGAAATTTTAACGAAGGCGATCATTACTGCTGATGGTTGTTCAACTCTTCAACTGATGCTTTCTTCCCTTTCGCCAATTGCTTTTATAAGAGAAGTTTCTGCAAAATTATTTAAGATAATAAAACCACTTAAACCTTTGCTTGCTCCAAAATCGGGCATCTACCACTTTAACTTGCCCAATCGACATAAATAATCGTAAACTTATATTATCTGCCATAAATTAATCGAGCGATAGAAGCAACAAACATTTCTGACTCATTCTTAGTCGTTCATGCAACGAGTTATCGCTGGTGTTAGAGGGGTCTATAAATCTAGCGGGGAACCACTTGAGATTTGATTAAAATAATATATTTTAGAGAAGCTTTTATTGGATGCTCATTGCGCCAATGACCGAATCGTCCAGCGTTGATTAGTTTAACTAATGGTCACCTGCTATTGGCTATTTTTCTGATATACGGCGCCAACCGAAATCGGAATGAAATTTTGGACATTTATGACTTTATTACTTGTTTACTATTTCGCAACAGTTTCGCCATAATAATTTTCGTTTCTGATGTCAGAAATGGTTTGAAAACTACATTAAACTAGAAGATCTTTTGTCTTAATAGCAGCGTATTCTTTTGTTCTCCTAAAGCTTCCTTTTGTCCCCGTTAACGCAGAATATATTTATTTCATTTCTTAAATGGTTTACTTTACGTTGTACGTTATTCAGTAGTTATTTGTTTGAGATGGGTCTATGAATATGTCTCATAAAATCTTAAAAAATACTATAAAAGCAAATTTTTACAGAAATCTTCAATAAAGTTTTGCTGATTTTGGAAACATTTTAGCAAAAACACCTCAGCAAGTTGTCTCATCAAAACCATCGAACAATATGCGACGATTCGGAAAACTACCACTCAATCTCATCGTTCTACTTTCTGGGCTCGTTTGTATTAGTCTAACTGATCTTGCAAGCGCTTATAGCCAAGTGATCACCGATACATATAGCCAGACCATAGCCGGCGATGTTATTGTTTACTTAAACGCAAGTAAGCGGATATAGACGATATTTGTTTAATGTGGCCACATATATCAGATTCTTCTACTCTATTCTATTTTTGAATTTATAGCATACTGGCGTTGCGATCGCGTCTTATGTCCTGCAGGCACTGATCAATGTGTGGTGACGAAGTCTAGATCGCCTACAGAACCAAACGATTTAATCCGTAGAAATATATGTGTGTCCTCCACCGACGAGAGGCTTATCGACGAGGCTTTCACTGAACCTATAAAACCATATGAAAATATCAATTTGAAACTGGTTGTGAGCAGCAGCGGTGCATCTGTCGTACAAGAATCATCCTACTCGAATACCTATACATCATATTCACGCGATTCTGCAACTGTGAATGCTGCAGTAAATGCAGCTGAGCATGCAGCCGCCGATGCGGTTGCGAATGCCGCTGCGAATACTGCCCAGATTAATCGTCATATCGCTAGAACTCTACAGCAGACCGGTGAAGCAGTGAGACGAAGTCTCCAAGAAGCTCATCAAGATTTTATCGAAGCATTCCGAAGTGCAGGCTTTTGGGGAAAATAAGGAAGTAATATGGAAGACGGGGAGTGGATCTTGCAGGACACTGTTTTCAGTTTAAAAAGACCTATAACTTATAACCTATAAAATCTATATGTATATAACTGTTACGAGTATAATAAAACCACTTATATAGACGGCTATAGTTTTTCGAGATTTTTGAGAAAGAGAGTTAAGACAAATGACATAATTTTGTGACTTGGGCCATGAATCGGCGTCGATCGTTGCGTTCACCGATTGGAATTCCGTATTGTAGCCAGTAGACCACGAACTTGAGGCGCCCACATATGAGTTTACATAAATTTCGACGGTCTTCGGGTACACCAAGGTCTCGGTTTGCAAAAATTGGGCAAAAGAATGGCCATTCACATCGTAACAGCTGTTTGACCGCCTGATAATGTCGTCTCTGTCCTCTACGTTTTCCTTCACGATTTTACAGCCGTATGTGCCGACTGGGCAGACGATACGGTCACACCGCCAAACATCTATAATGAAGGGGTTTAAGTAAAGTTCATGCAAGTGTCTTAATAAATTTTACCATTTTTGTAAGAGAGTTCTACGTCGTCGATATAGGAAACACCGGGCACGTAATTGGCGGTAACCAAACAGCAGCAAGCAAGTAATGCTAAACAGGATTGCAGAACGAAGTTGGACATTTTTGGTATATAATAAAGGAAGAGTTCTTCGAAAAGCGTGTAACTGTTTAAAGTGTTTTAAAATTTCTTAGTAGAGCTCTTATTCTCCTTAAGACCTCGGCTGCTTTGTTGTCCACTGTACCAGTTTCCATTCTTTTTATACAAGCACTCGCGATACAAACTGCAACTTCTCATGTAAAACATTCAGATAACAACATTGGTTCAACTAAATGTCACCAAGATCAGCGGAGCCAATCTTTATAACGGTTATAAATTGTTCACTTCATCTAAGCACCAAACGAAATGACTCATTCGTGCCACTTCTTATTCCTAATGCTTAAGATCATTGGTAAGTCTTGTTTATTGGTTTCCCTTATCTAATTACGAATTTCACCAACAAACGACATGCTGTGAATTGACACGAAAATGATCGATAATGCGAACCTTCGAAATAAATAAAGTCATAAAATCTGAAATACCTGCCTACCAGCAATTCTTTGCCATTGGCTAGATTCGGTTTTCAACTTGCAGCCATTTACAATAATTTCACCGCTACTCAGTAGAATTCTGTTTTATTTGGGCACTTGAACTTTTTGGACTATTTTATGCCATTTACTGAAATTTATTAACCTATTCCACAATTTAAAGTGTCGGATTTTCCAAATGCGCAAATTTCTGACGTAGAACGTCTTTATGAATACAGTGGATTCGAAATACAAGAGTTTTTTTTATTGAATATCAAAACTAAGATATAAGAGTACAAAAGTACTAGAGTATACGTATATAGTAATGAAGTTTGAAGTTACTAAAGCTCATGAAATTCCAATTATAGCTGAAGCTAAGTCAGATTAATTGGGGTTAAAGCTTAGCCCCAGCGTCGTTCAAGATCTTTGCAACCGAAATTTCGAGGAATCGTAAAAACCGTACTTCCATTCGATTCCGAAACTTAATTACAAAAACGTGATCCTGGATTTTCTGTTGGGTAAAATTATAATAGAGATCTTACGAGTGAAATTTTTGGATCAAATAAAGCCAAAGCTTTAAAGCTTTTGCTAATCAACCGTAGTTACCAGTTGTTGATTCAGGCTAGTGATTAGATTGGATTGGCCATGGAATATTAGCAGCATTTGAAGAGCGAAACAAGCAGTGGTTGGACGGAAATTTTGCACTACCTGACCCAAAGTAAATAAAGGGTGATTTTTTAAGAGCTTGATAACTTTTTTTAAAAAAAAACGCATAAAATTTGCAAAATCTCATCGGTTCTTTATTTGAAACGTTAGATTGGTTCATGACATTTACTTTTTGAAGATAATTTCATTTAAATGTTGACCGCGGCTGCGTCTTAGGTGGTCCATTCGGAAAGTCCAATTTTGGGCAACTTTTTCGAGCATTTCGGCCGGAATAGCCCGAATTTCTTCGGAAATGTTGTCTTCCAAAGCTGGAATAGTTGCTGGCTTATTTCTGTAGACTTTAGACTTGACGTAGCCCCACAAAAAATAGTCTAAAGGCGTTAAATCGCATGATCTTGGTGGCCAACTTACGGGTCCATTTCTTGAGATGAATTGTTCTCCGAAGTTTTCCCTCAAAATGGCCATAGAATCGCGAGCTGTGTGGCATGTAGCGCCATCTTGTTGAAACCACATGTCAACCAAGTTCAGTTCTTCCATTTTTGGCAACAAAAAGTTTGTTAGCATCGAACGATAGCGATCGCCATTCACCGTAACGTTGCGTCCAACAGCATCTTTGAAAAAATACGGTCCAATGATTCCACCAGCGTACAAACCACACCAAACAGTGCATTTTTCGGGATGCATGGGCAGTTCTTGAACGGCTTCTGGTTGCTCTTCACCCCAAATGCGGCAATTTTGCTTATTTACGTAGCCATTCAACCAGAAATGAGCCTCATCGCTGAACAAAATTTGTCGATAAAAAAGCGGATTTTCTGCCAACTTTTCTAGGGCCCATTCACTGAAAATTCGACGTTGTGGCAGATCGTTCGGCTTCAGTTCTTGCACGAGCTGTATTTTATACGGTTTTACACCAAGATCTTTGCGTAAAATCTTCCATGTGGTCGAATAACACAAACCCAATTGCTGCGAACGGCGACGAATCGACATTTCACGGTCTTCAGCCACACTCTCAGAAACAGACGCAATATTCTCTTCTGTACGCACTGTACGCATTCGTGTGGTTGGTTTAATGTCCAATAAAGTAAACTGAGTGCGAAACTTGGTCACAATCGCATTAATTGTTTGCTCACTTGGTCGATTATGTAGACCATAAATCGGACGTAAAGCGCGAAACACATTTCGAACCGAACACTGATTTTGGTAATAAAATTCAATGATTTGCAAGCGTTGCTCGTTAGTAAGTCTATTCATGATGAAATGTCAAAGCATACTGAGCATCTTTCTCTTTGACACCATGTCTGAAATCCCACGTGATCTGTCAAATACTAATGCATGAAAATCCTAACCTCAAAAAAATCACCCGTTATTTATGCCATCTGAACATTCAGTTAAGTCGAAGACTGCAAACTGATGAAAGTTTCGGAATGGTATGCTAAGGTATATAATAGATGTAATAGAAAATCTATCACTCTCAATTAGGATAATGCCAGAGGACGAGCTAGAGGCGTACACAAAAGAGTTTCGTTACTTCCGACAGCATCTAACCTGAAAAATTTCTAAAATTACTACAGTGGAAGATTTTTTGTACTCATTTTTTGGTTTCTTCCGACCCTCTAACCTAATCTAAATCCACAACATCATCAAAATTTGAAAAATATTTGGACGAAGAGGTGAAACTGTTACATTCAGCTGAAAATGACCTTCTGAGCGTGAATTAAAAAAGTAATTTATTTTTTGAGGTTACGCAAAATTTGATTTTATTTTTTTTTTTATTTAAAACTAGCAGACCACTCCGGCTTCGCACGGGTTTAAACAAACATTTCAAAAGTTATAAGTTTTCGCACACTTATACACACTCTCCCATGCATATGTATGTACTTTCCCGTTTCTTGTGTGGGTTCATTTTAAAAAAGTAAAATAATTAAAATTCGAACATGAAATTATATTTTATTTGCAATGAGCTAAAACTTGATTACAACCTCTAGTCTTTGGTGTCCGATGTCTCTCTGACTATGAAGGCGTTGGGAACGCTCAGAGCTCGACGGCCTATTGCGAACTTGCATATTTCTAATATTTTGTTCTTCAAACCGCTGCACAGGCTCCGTACTCGACTCTCAAGTGCGTACTTGAGATTTTTTCAAATTTTGTTCAGTAAGCAGCTGCGCGCGCTCGTTACTCGACGCTTTGGCACGCGATTGCGATGCGAAGGGAATGACTTGCAAGACGATTTTAAGTTTCAGATTAAGATTCTCCATCACGGAGTCTTTTTGATACCCTCACCTGGGAACTCTCTCCAGAGAGTTAAGATTCTAGCAATAAATATAGCCTATGTTACTCATGGTGAATGTAGCTTTCAAATGGTGAACATATTTTTGAAATCGGCACAGTAGTTTTTGAGTACTACTATAGTATAGATGAAAAAAAAATTGTTAAGCCGAGTGAAATTATCTTTATTAAAAAAAAGAAAAGTAAACTGAAATTAATTTAATTCTGCAGCTCCTTAAAATCTGCCGGTTGCTCTTTGCCAAGGGGCATTCGATTCGTCAACTTCCCTCATGATTTTTCTGGTAGTTTCTTGTAGTTCTGGGAAGTCTGCGACTGCGATGGTGGCATTTACATCTTGACTTGACAGACTATAGCCCGTGGACCATAGCGATTGAGCGCCCAAATAAGAGTTGATGTATATATCAATTTTCTTCGCTTTCACCATGGACTCGGTCTGTGTTAACTTCACCAAATTCTTGCCATCCTTGTCATAGCAAATATTGTTACAAATCAATTCGTCGGCCCTGTTGGGATTGTTGCGCTTGATGATCTTACAGCCGTAGGTATTTGCGGGGCATACTAGTTTGTCGCAACGCCAAATGTCTGTTGGGGAAAATTTTATTTGAATGATTAAAAATCGTCGTTTTAACAAAAAGCTGTGTAGACTCACCATTGTTGTAGGAGAGTACTACATTGTCTATATAGGAAACTCCGGGCACATATTTCGCCTCAGCGAGGCAGCAAAAGACCAATAAAGCGATGCAAGAAATTTTAACGAAGGCGTTCATTATTGCTGAAATGCAAAAGTGCAAAATTAATTTAAAGTAGAAATAGATCAGGAGCGAACTGAATTTTAGAGCTATGGTCAGTAAGACTTTACGAACCTTTCTTCAGATGGTTATTCTTCAACTGATGATTTCTACCCTTTCACCAATTGCTTTTATATTGGAAAATTATTTGAGATAACAAAACCACTTAAACTTTTGCTTGCTCCAAAATCGGATATCTACCACTTCAGCTTGCCCAATCGACATAAATAATCGTAAACGTATATTATCTACCATAAAGTAATCGAGCGATCGAAGCAACAAGCATTTCTGACTCATTCTTAGTCATTCATGCAACGAGTTATCGCTGGTGTTAGACGGGTCTATAAATCTAGCGCGGAACCACTTGAGATTTGATGAAAATTATTTGTTTTACCGAAGCTTTTATTGGATGTTCATTGCGCCAATGACCGAATCGTCCAGCGTTGATTAGTTTAACTAATGGCAACCTGATATTGGCTTCTGATATACAGCGCCAACCAAAATCGGAATGAGCATTTTGGAAATTGATGACTTTCTTCGCTTATAGAAGTGTAGTCCGCTAATTAAAGCCTCACGTCCGCTTATCGGTTTTTTTTTACAGTATTTTTTTGCACTTTCGTTCAGTAATTCAAGTTTCATGTCCTTTGTCGAGAAATCCGCGTCCGCTTATGAGAGGTAATGAAAATAAAAAGTAGTAAAAAAAGTGTCCGCGTCCGGTTGTTAGAGTGGAATTTGTTTTGAAAACGCAACTTACTTGGTTCTTAAATTTTTGGCCAGTTAATAGAGGGATCCGCTTATTGTAGGTGTCCACAAGAAGAGGTTTGATGTATGTATATAACTGTTACGGGTGTTAAAAACCCTTAAAAGGAGTTTTTCGAGATTTTTGAGAAAGAGAGTTAAGACAAATGACATTTTGTGATTGCTTGATATTTATTTCGTATTTAACACACTTGTATACATTAAACACTTATTGGTAATTAGTTCTCTTTGCCCATTACGTTCTCTTCGTAACGCTTAATGTTCTCCCGTGTCTTCTGCTGCAACTTGGGCCATGAATCGGCGTCGATCGTTGCGTTCACCGATTGGAATTCTGTATTGTAGCCAGTAGACCACGAACTTGAGGCGCCCACATATGAGTTTACATAAATTTCGACGGTCTTCGGGTATACCAAGGTCTCGGTTTGCAAAAATTGCGCAACAGAGTGCCCATTCACATCGTAACAGCTGTTTGACCGCCTGATAATATCATCTCGGCCCTCTACGTTTTCCTTCACGATTTTGCAGCCGTATGTGCCGACTGGGCAGACGATACGGTCACACCGCCAAACATCTATAATGGAAGAGTTTAAGTAAAGTTCATACAAGTTTCTTGATAAATTTTACCATTTTTGTAAGAGAGTTCTACGTCGTCGATATAGGAAACACCGGGCACGTAATTGGCGGTGACCAAACAGCAGCAAGCAAGCAATGCTAAACAGGATTGCAGAACGAAGTTGGACATTTTTGGTATATAATAAAGGAAGAGTTCTTCGAAAATCGTGTAACTGTTTAAAGTGTTTTAAAATTTCTTAGTAGAGCTCTTATTCTCCTTAAGACCTCGGCTGCTTTGTTGTCCACTGTACCAGTTTCCATTCTTTTTATACAAGCACTCGCGATACAAACTGCAACTTCTCATGTAAAACCTTCAGATAACAACATTGGTTCAACTAAATGTCACCAAGATCAGCGGAGCCAATCTTTATAACGGTTATAAATTGTTCACTTCATCTAAGCACCAAACGAAATGACTCATTCGTACCACTTGGTGTTCCTATTGCTTAAGATCATTGGTAAGTCTTGTTTATTGGTTTCCCTTATCTAATTACGAATTTCACCACCAAACGACATGCGCTGTGAATAGCCACGAAAATGATCGATAATGCGAACCTTCGAAATAAATAAAGTCATAAAATCTGAAATACCTGCCTACCAGCAATTCTTTGCCATTGGCTAGATTCGGTTTTCAACTTGCAGCCATTTACAATAGTTCACCGCTACTCAGTAGAATTCTGTTTTATTTGGGCACTTGAACTTTTTGGACTATTTTATGCCATTTACTGAAATTTATTAACCTATTCCACAATTTAAAGTGTCGGATTTTCCATATGCGCAAATTTCAGACCCTCAACGTAAGACTGCTCTATGAATACAGTGGGTTCGAAACATATGACCTGGTTTGGTTGAATATCAAATGAATTCAATCTGAAAGTACAAAAGCACTAGGGTATTCGGAAATAATATAGAGTTTGTAATTACTGAAGGTCCGGAAATTCAAACAATAGTTCAAGCTAAGTCAGATTGATTGTTGCAAAAATTCATTGAGGCTCTTTACAACCGACATTTCAAGGAATTGTAAAAGACGTACGATTCCGAAACTTAATTACAAGAACGTCTTCCTGGATTTTCTGAGGGGCAACTACCGGGTAGGGACCTTACAACGCCAAACCTTTAAATCTTTTGGTAACCAATTAATAGTTTTTCTAATCTTCACAAAAGAAAATTCTCAACTGTGAAACTTCTTTATTTCCGATATCTTTCGGTCGATCCGCAAAGAAATTCTACATATCCAAGTTCCGGTTGAGGGAAAAACTTGCTTAACCAATAGTAATAAAGGGTGATTTTTTAAGAGCTTGATAACTTTTTTAAAAAAAAAAACGCATAAAATTTGCATAAAATCTCATCGGTTCTTTATTTGAAACGTTAGATTGGTTCATGACATTTACTTTTTGAAGATAATTTCATTTAAATGTTGACCGCGGCTGCGTCTTAGGTGGTCCATTCGGAAAGTCCAATTTTGGGCAACTTTTTCGAGCATTTCGGCCGGAATAGCCCGAATTTCTTCGGAAATGTTGTCTTCCAAAGCTGGAATAGTTGCTGGCTTATTTCTGTAGACTTTAGACTTGACGTAGCCCCACAAAAAATAGTCTAAAGGCGTTAAATCGCATGATCTTGGTGGCCAACTTACGGGTCCATTTCTTGAGATGAATTGTTCTCCGAAGTTTTCCCTCAAAATGGCCATAGAATCGCGAGCTGTGTGGCATGTAGCGCCATCTTGTTGAAACCACATGTCAACCAAGTTCAGTTCTTCCATTTTTGGCAACAAAAAGTTTGTTAGCATCGAACGATAGCGATCGCCATTCACCGTAACGTTGCGTCCAACAGCATCTTTGAAAAAATACGGTCCAATGATTCCACCAGCGTACAAACCACACCAAACAGTGCATTTTTCGGGATGCATGGGCAGTTCTTGAACGGCTTCTGGTTGCTCTTCACCCCAAATGCGGCAATTTTGCTTATTTACGTAGCCATTCAACCAGAAATGAGCCTTATCGCTGAACAAAATTTGTCGATAAACACATTTCGAACCGAACACTGATTTTGGTAATAAAATTCAATGATTTGCAAGCGTTGCTCGTTAGTAAGTCTATTCATGATGAAATGTCAAAGCATACTGAGCATCTTTCTCTTTGACACCATGTCTGAAATCCCACGTGATCTGTCAAATACTAATGCATGAAAATCCTAACCTCAAAAAAATCACCCGTTACATATATTTCAGGTCAGCAGGTGTCATACCATTCTCATAGGAGAGATCGAACTCGTCTAAATATGGATAGCTTGGTATATAAAGTGCTGTTATGTGATAGAAGATCACTAATAAATTGATGCACCAAAACTGGATGAAGCGAGTCATTCTTATGCTCTGTTTTAAAACTGTTAGGCCCCTCGATTTGATCTGTTGCTAATGTTGAGTCTTAAGAGAAGTATGGATGAGAGTACTAGATTCTTTACAACAAAATAATGTAACGAGGGAAAGGAAATTACGAGACTCATGATATTTAGACTCACTTCTAAAACCATTAATCGAGCATACTATTACCGAACGAAGTGGCTTGGATTCTAAATATGGTAACTGGTTGTTGTAGTGGCTTAATATTGAAACAACCTCTGAGACACAGTCATAGTAGGATCAGTAAAAAGGGTATAAAAGCAAGATCAACGATGAAATGACTAAGCGACGCACAAAAGAAAGAAAGGGTGACCAGTGTTTAGAGCTCTCAACTCGACCAAATTAGCTTAGACAATTGCCATGTCAACAATAAACAAAAATATTTTCATTTGAGTAATTTAATCAATGTCTGAAGTAAATAAAATCGAAGAAGTGGTAGGCGCTTAAGACTTGTGTCAACAATTTTTGGCCATCCCGATTTGGCTATCACTTATTTCAACAGTCCTAAAGGTGTCCATAAATTAGATAAGAATGTATGTACAATATGTGAAACCCACCTGAGAGCCCTCGACTCTGTATTTATAAACTGAAGTGGTTAATAGCGATTAAGACAGATAATATTTCGTAAGAATACAAATATATACAAGCATATATATAAATTCACGTAATTTCCTGTTAATTCTTTATTCAGTAAACAAACTGGTTTTGACATTTTCTTAATTGTAATTAATAATCAAATAGTAGTTATATATGTAGTCGCCTCTATTATTATTATACTATTATTTATCGATTTATATATGTACATACATATGTATATGTATGTATGTATTGTTTATCTCGATCGAAAATGAATCGCATGTACTTCGTCTAATTACTTTCCTTATCTAGATGGAATTGTTGTTGCTGCTACCATAGGCGTAAGCTTCGATCTAACAGACAATCTAACCAAATCTAACGTTAAATTTGCAAAACACGCAATTACACTGAAATGAATCAACGCAAAAAAAAAAAACAAAAATGTTGTGATATATGGTGGTAAAATCTACGGGAACTACCCTTGATCATTTCAATATTCAAACCAACTTGTTTTTAGTTATTTATTCTTTTTACGTTTTTCTTATTTATTTAATTTTGCTTTTTGCAAGTTACAACTCTCTCTTTTGTGAGTTCTTCAATTAACTGTTGGACTCATCGACAGCTTTCATACCGTCTCTGGTGGTCTTTTGCGCATTGGCCCAATCTTCAGCGGCTATGGTGCCCTTTACTTCCTGCCAGCTCAAACTGTAGCCCGTCGTATATAACGACTGTGCGCCAACGTAAGAGTCTATATCGATATTGACGGTTTTCGGTTTTACCATACGCTGTGTTTGGCTGAGCTCGCGAGTTACAGTGCCATCTTTCGTATAGCAGGCACTCGAGCGTAACAACTCATTTTTGTCCGCGGGATTGTTAATTATCGAAATCTTACAGCCATGAATATCATGTTTACATGTTATGCGATCACATTGCCAAATCCCTATTAATTATATAATAGTCATTGAGTTGAATTGAGTTGTTAAACAATAATGTCTTACCATTTTCATAAGAGAGTTGCACGTCATCTATATAGGAAATGCCAGGCACATATTTGGCCTCAGTGAGACAGTGTAAAACAATTAAGGTGACGCAAAACAAATGAATGCGTCGCGACATTTTGACACCTAAAAATGAGCAGCCAGAGAGCAAAGTTTCACGAATATGAGAGTAGCAGTTGAGACCTCCTAACTCTTCGAGCGCAGTTACGAAACTGATTATACAGTGACAAGCGAGTGAGTTCGATCACCGAAATGATTTGTAAAAGTGATGTACTTATCAGCGAGACAAGCTTTAATGTAATTGGACGCTTATCTAAACTATAGTTTGACTACAGTTTGAGTACACTCAGCTCTCGTAAACATATGACAGACAATAAAAAATTGAGTTTACAAAAGATCAGTTTTAGGCAATTTTTATTGAAGTCATGACATCGATTGTTGGGTCGTTTGGCAATTACCTGGTTGGACATTCTTTTGCAAGAAAATCTCAATCTGTGGAAAAATGTCTTTAGGAAGTTAAAGTGTAGTACTTTATGAATAAATATAAAACGAAATTAACAAATAAATATACAAAAAAGAACTGAAAACAGCTGATAAAAAATACTATTAAATAAGAATGTATATATAGAAATAGTTGAACTTAATTTGGCAATGTTTGTTGCATTTTATGCACAGAAAAACTAATAATGAAGTAGGACAAAAGATAATCACTCGGTGCAGGCGCATTCACAGTGTTCGCTACTAACTATAAGGAGTCACTAAAAATTTAGTAACTCTCAGTTGCAGCGCGCAGCTCGTCCATCAGCGAGGGCCCATCCAACTTGTTGGCACTTGCAGTCTGCAGACGCAGATTCATTGTATGCGCGCCAACAAAGTGCTCCAAGTCGCTGCGCAGGCCACCAACTGTCGTCTCCAGTTTATGTAAATTTGGCACACATTGATTGCTACGTTGGATGAGATCCAGTATGGTGCTGGTCTTCGGTCGGCGTGTAGCGAGTGCCGATTGTTGAATTAACTGTAAAGTTTTAGTACATTTTATATTGCACTCAAATTCAATTGCTGTCGATAGTACCTTTTTATAGTCATCAATTAAATTCGCCACTTCGTGCGCCGGCTCATCTGTGCGCAGCGCTTCTCCTACCGAGTCGCGTGTGCTGTTTGTCGCCTTACCCAAATCGGAAGCCTCGAATTTTTTGCGCTCCATTTCTAGAGCCTGCTCGAGCGCCTGTAAATATTAATAATGAAAAAAATAAAACTTGAAAAAAGTCAATTCAAGAGCATACCTTAATAGTGATTTGGTTATGTTCGCACTTCAAACGCATCTCCTCGAGCTGCCTTCGGGTCAAACGTAGTTCGCGCAACTCTTCCATCGTCTGGCACTGCTCGAGTGTCAAGTGTGCAGCTCGTTGTTCGGTCGCACGCAAAGCTTTCTTCAGTTTTTTGATATTGCCCAACAGCGTGTGTATGTGCAAGTCGTAGCGCTTCATTTTGCGCCGGTACTCTGCCTCGAGCACTTTGGTGAGTATGCGCATGCGTTCATTACTATCAGATTCGCTGGCGCTTGAGTTTCCGTTTGCGTCAATTGACGAGGAGGATGTATCTTCGGTGGAAGAAGTGTGTGCTGCGCTGTCAGGGAGTACTACAAATTCTGGTGGCAACAAAAGTCCATCGCGTTTGCTCTTCTTCAACTGTTGCAACTCATTTTCCATTTCCGTCAGACGCTCAGCATACTGATCCCGTTCTGTTCTTAGACTTTCCATTTTTACTTGCAAAGCTCGCAATTGCCGCTGATTTTTAGCCATTTCTTCGGCGTAATCTTCATTGAGATGACGTTCAAGGCGCTCATTTTTGCCCTGTAATTCTTCGATTTTACGTTGCTTTGCCTCGCTGTCGGCCAATTGTGCGGTTAGGTCAGCCCGCATCGTTTCAAACTCCTTTTGGAATGTCAATCGCAGTTGCTCATGTTCATCTGCCCTTTCATTGGTTTTATCAAGCACTGCTATTTTTTGTAGCTGTCGCAGCTGTTCATTCTGCTCGGCGAAGAGCGCATTCAACTCCTCCAGCTCGGCGTGTTTCAACTGCAACTCTGCCCTCGCACTCTCCTCTAATTTTTGTGCAACTTTTAGTGTTGCCAGAAGATCTTCCCAGTCTTCTTGAGATTCAGTAAGCTGCTTCACTTTGCAATTTTGTTGCTCTATCAGCTGCTGTATGAGCCGCACTCTTTCGTTGCGTCGAGCTTCGTCGTGCTGCATAGCTGACTCCAAACGGTTTTCAAGCTCCCCAACATTGGCACGCAAACGTAGAAGCTCCTCCCTCTCGGGTGGCAATAGCTCCTGTGTAAGGCTAGATTTACTTACGTGTGTAGACAACTTACTTTGCAGTTCTATGATCAACTGTGTCTGGTTTTCAAGCGCACTTTCCATTTCGAATTTCGCTTCCATTAAGCTTTGCAGGTCTTTTATCAGACGTTCATTTTCTGTCTGTAGGCGTTGTATATTTTCCTCGCAGCTCTTCATTTGAACGCTATGGAGTTGCTCTTGTGCGCTCCTGTCTTTAAAATGTCTTTCTTCCTCATCCTGTAATTTCTTTTGTAGATACTCTACCTCTTTACTATAACCTTTATCACTTTGGCTGTTGTCTTTTATATTCGTGTCCATTAGTATATCGGCTTCTTCTGTATTTACAGTTTTTTGTTTTTTGTTCTCATCGATGATTTTTTTGATTTTTGAAATGTTTTGATTGTGATTGTCGTGCGTTTTCTCGTTTGGACTTGGTTTCTCATTGACTAGTGATTCAAACGCTTCCAAAAGCTTGCTCTTCTCCTCAATCAAAAGACTTTGGGTATTCAAATATTTCATCAATTGTTGTTGTTGCTCCGATAATCCACCATGCCACCGTTTGTCTTTAACACTATTGATGAGGGAAGCATCTAAAACCGATTAGAAATTATTAGTTATGTTATAATTGACTTTAATTAATATTACCGTTATCTAGTGTTGCCGTTCCATCGCAAATAAGCTTCTCCAAAGAGGCAATTAATATTTGTCTCTCTTTCAAAATTTCACTTTGTGAGCTCAATTTTTGTAGAAGTGTCTCATTTACAGCTGTGACAGTGGCACAATCCGATTCCCTTTTACATTGTAAATCTGACTTGCATATTTCATTGTCTTCACCATCATTTAAACTATCGTCAGTAGCTTCTAAAAAGCCACTATCATCATCTTCATTATCATTCATCCTTCCTAAGTCTGTTTCGTTTCCCTCGCTGGCTTTATGACTATTACTAACCTCGTTACATCGATCGATCAGCTCTTTATTCTGCTGCAAAGCTATGTTTTGCTCTTTTTCGATATTAAAATGATCCTGTGCTGCAGTACCTTCCTCGAACTCTCTCACTTTTTGTTGTAATTCCTCATTTCGCACTATTACACTTTGTAATTTTGCTTCCAGCTCATTGATTCGCATTCCCAAATCCTCCATATGTTTAAGGTAACCTTTTAGTTTTTCCCTAAGTGCCTCGATTTCGCGTTTGTCTCCATCCGATTGGAATCTCAACTTGCCATTTTCGATCTCAAGTATCTCCAATTCGAAACGGGTTTTTTCACAGAGTGCGCACATGCTGGCATATTGCTCATGCAAAGCAATCAATTCGCGCTTGACATTTTTCAAAGTAGTTTTTTCAGAACTCATTTGCTCAAGCGTAACGTCGTGCTGGGTGCGAATTTTTTCCAGATTATGCTGTAACTCAGTTATTTGCTGTGACTTTTCTTCATCCGTTTGCTTCAAATTTCTTAGTTCACATGTTTGCGTTTCCAGTGAAAAGTTGAGCTGTTCTATATGACGCCCTTGTTCCTCATTCTGCGATTGTAAGTCTGTCAGAGTGTTTAATTCTATCTGAAGCGCGTTGAAAGACTTTTTAAGTGACGATATTTCAGCGGTTTTAGCATTGATTTCCTCGTGATAAGAAATACTCAACCGATGCACTTCATCCAAGTCTCTTTCATTTTGCATATTCTCATTGAAATTCTTTCGGAGCTCTTGAATTTCGAGTTCTTTGTGCAATAACAATTCGAGCTGCTCCTTGCTCTGCTCCCTCAGCTCCTCAATCAAAGCTGTCATCTTTAACTTTTCGGCGATTTCTGCATTTAGCGCTTCATCTTTTGTTTTTAGTGTGCATTCTAATATTTGCCTTTCGGTTATCAATCGCTTGCACTGCGCCGTCATATGCGTGTTTTCGACCTCTATACCAGCTAGGGTTTCCTGCAGTTCCAATACTTTGGAATCTTTTTCAGTATTCAGTCTTCTCAAGTCTTCAAGCAAAACATGCTTTTGTTTACGGAGGACACCGATTAATTTTTCCTGGTCATTAACTAATGATCGCTGTTGTTCTAATTCAAATTTGTTCAACACCTCATCAGTTTTATCGCTCATGTCTGTAAGTTGCTCATCTTCTACTATCATTTGCATGACTTTATCTCGTTTGGCTTGCAGCTCCTTTTCCAATTCGCCACATTTTTCATACAGACGCACACATTCGTGTTGTAAGCGTTGATTCTCTTGCATGTATTTACGTTCTTGAGCATATAGTCGTTCAAGTGCCTCCAACCTCGTATTTTTTTGTTCCCGCAACTCCTTTTTATACCATTCCTCTGACTTGTTAAGTCGTTCAAGTTCACTGCGTAGCTTTCGTACATCTTGCATAGCTATGAAAAGTGCTTGATCTCGCTCTTTGAGCAATGTATGAATGTGCTGACAATGTTTATTTAGCTCTATCTCAAAGGGACATGAAATCTCGCTGTTTGCACTAGCGGAGTAATTACCAGAGTCAGATGCACTGGGTGACGACTTTTCCGTTGCATCCGAATAATTGCGCTGGTTCATATCCGTATCCATGTTTTCTATTGGGGTAATAATGTTGTAGAAGAATAAATCTCTTCCTAAAATATAGGATTAAAAGTTAACACGAATACATTTATACAAGATGACTGACTTGTCGTGTCTGGTTTATTTATGGGCAGCTGACATCATTTCTTGTTTTTTATCGATATTTTATCAAACCCTTACGAGCTTGGTATTATGGTCAAGAACCCTTTTTTTACATCCTCTAAACTTATGCAAACAAATAGTTTTCTATTTACACTATATAAACGCTACAAGGTAATCATTAATTTAATTTATTTATTTGTTTTTCACGCAGCAAATTTTTGTTTTGCTTTCGCTGTTTTCGTTTTTCCTTTTGACGTATACATTTTTTCTAATTCCATCAGCTGATAGAAAGTGTCAATAGGAGAGTATACGCAGAGAACGTATAATAGAGAATGTCGAGAATGACAGAATACAAGGTTACGCCATTCGTTTACAATTAGCTTCTTTGGGTTTTAATTTCCTGTTACGTGACGCAATAAAGACCCCCAAACACGCGAGCAAAACAAAGACTAACAAGTTACACGGTTCGATTTGACAATTCTTCTTCATTCGGTGCCCATATTGCCATCTATTCTCTGTTTGGCGTTAAGGGACCGGAAATTAAAACTCATAACGGGAAACGGTAAATGTTGTATTCTTT
Organism: Zeugodacus cucurbitae; assembly: GCF_028554725.1. Lineage (NCBI taxonomy): Eukaryota > Metazoa > Arthropoda > Insecta > Diptera > Tephritidae > Zeugodacus > Zeugodacus cucurbitae. Next base: position 790,337 of record NC_071669.1, on the reverse strand, counting down.
TATTCAATCATTCGTAATCAAACTTGTAATTTGAAATTGCCTTTTTATATGTGGTTGTCGGTTTAAAAACAAATGGTGCGTATACGGGGCATGAGATGTGGATTAGCTAATCATCTACTACAAGAACCGAGCACAAAAATTAACGATTCAAGACTCACTGAATTTGTGCGTAAGCGACGCAAAGATTTTCGCCCTGAAGTAAAAGTTTGCAAACAATGCGCCGAAGAACTAGTGCGTATTTACAACCTGAAAATTACACGAGCTCTAGAGCTGCAACGGGCGAGTCGTGAATGGTCGTTGAATGTGTCATCAGTGGCAGACGTAGAGGATAGCAATACTAGTCGACAACAGCGTACATTCCCTACGATAAATATAAGTTCAAGCACAACAACAAGGACTACAACAGGTACAGACGAAGATAATACCATTTCTAGTCGGCAACAGCATACGTTCCCTACGATAAATATAAGTTCAAGCACAACAACAACAACGACTACAACAGGTACAGACGAAGATAATACCGTTAATAGTCGGCAACAGCATACGTTCCCTACCATAAATATAAGTTCAAGCACAACAACTGTGGACATTGAAGAGCAACACAGTACTTCACATTCACCGCTTGACGAGGGCCCGTCCACAAGTGCTGCCGCAGCAGCTAGGATGAAACGTAAACATCAGGAGGTGGGGGAGGCGCATAACGCAGGTAATGATGACGAATACGCACCAAGTCCAAATGCTGTAAATGGCACACGTCTGCCACACATACAACCTATACCGAAGAGGAGAAAATTTGTACATGAAAATCCAAGTGTTATGGCTGTCTACATGGCGGGTCTGAAGGGTGGATAGTTGTTATTGTAATAAGCAGTAAATCAAGTAATTTGTGCTTTAATTGTTTTTCTTTGTTTATTTTTGTTTTGACCCTCATTTGGCGCCAATTCGGAAAACGTATAATTGGAAGTCGTGGCAATTGATTATAATCTCTATCTTAAATATATATACAAGTAAAATAATTAGTATATATTAAAAATACTATATAAATTATATAAACTATATAAATTAAATAATAGTAAAATATATATGAATATGAATAAGTTAACAGTTAGGTAACGCTGCGTGTTATCAGCTGTTCAATTAGACGTCATCGCTGTCAATGGATTTGTTTTGGATCGCAGTTAATTGATTTCTCTTTTCTTTATTTTCATGTAAAAAACAAATTGAAATTCTCATAATTGTATATATTCAGCAGATTCTTTATGTTACAAATAAATAAATATAGACATAAGGAAAAAAGTACTATGACTAAAATATGTTAAGGTGCTAATGTGACCAAATGTAAGGATATAACGATTATTGTGAAGTTAAAATAAAAGTTTCGAAACATCCAAATCTCAAGGTGAGTATCTATCATATCTGCCTATGAGATCTGTATTTAAATTGCGTAATTATACATGGATTTCCAAAGTTTTCAAATGGCAGAGGAAAACACAGAAGAGGCATTTGTTATATACCGGGAGGGTGTGGCACAACATTTGAAATGGATGTCAGTGCCGCCTTTGGAACGTCAACCTGCCACACGTCTCTGCGCTGTAGATCAGTACGAACTACTCTTAATTCTTACCGCTGACGGATTACTTTACATTGCGAAAAAATCAGTACATTCCCCCAATACCCTGCATTTAGAGTTACATCGAACATGTATAGTGGATATCGCCTATTGTCGTCAGTTGTGCCAATTGTTTGTTGTAACAGAAGATGGTGAAGTGCTGATGCAAACTATAAAGCAAGCAGGAACCGCAAATTTGTGCAAAGACTCTTGGCAATCACTCTCATTTGACCCACTCGAACTTTCCGAAGAGGGAATTTTTATTGAACGTGTTTGCTGTGCCTCTCGAGGTGTAGTCTTCGTCACACGCTCTGGAGAATTATATATAATGGGCAGTTGTGGTGATGTTTTTAACGCAGAAGTGCAGCCCAAGCATATACGCCTCATCGAAGAAAGTAAATATATACTGGACCTAGTAGCAGGGGATGAGTTTTTTGTTTTATTACTTCAACGAACTTACCCCACAGAAGGTGATCCACTGAAACTTTTGAACAATGGACGACAAACTAATTCTGCCTGTAAGTAGTTTCAATGTTTTACAATTTTTACTATTTTAACATTTATATATCATGCTCAGCGACTTCAAATCATTCTCCTTCGTCGGCACGTGTTGGCTATGGTAACCAGCTGGAAATTGAAAATTCTGTTGGAGATGATAATGCAGATAAAAAACTTGAACTGAACTCGAACTCGTCCGTGCGCTCGTATAGTAGCACGAAATCTAGCCACACACAAGATGACGTTGATTATAATCTTAAAGAAATTCTCAAACAAGGCTACTCGCTGCTACACACACAAGTTTGCACATTTGGTGCTGAGAATGGAGGTCTTCTGGGGACTGGCGATCACATCAAGCGCAATACAGTAAATTATCTACAAAAGCTGGAAGCGTTGGGAGTCTGTAGTGTGGCTGCTGGTAGAGAACACAGCGTAGCACGCACCCTAGACGGCAGATTATTCCACTGGGGTCTCAACACGCAGCTCCAACTGAATAGCCAAAAAGAACTGTCTGATATAAGTTCGCCAACCGAACTGAAATTGGACAAAGTGGAATTGGAAGTGACTCAGCGAAATATTCTCAATGCCTGCTGCGGTGATTTCCAAACTGTATTGTTGAATGCTCGCGGTGAAGTACAATTAAAAGAACAGCAGTTATCGAGTTTTGAACAGCACTTGCTCACTCTAAATATGCGCGATGCCACCAATCGCCGAACTATTCCTTTGGTGCTCGCATCGGCGACCTATACTTTGCAGAACCGTCGTAAATTTCAACGCCAATTCCACGCCTACTACACGGGACTTCAGCAGCAGCTGAAAATGCTGTTGGTGTACCGTCACGGCATACAAATGATTGAGCTTTTCCAGCAGAAGAGTACTGCGTTCGTCCTGATGCAGCTGCAACACATTTGCCAGTTTTATCACAAACTCTTGTACCTGATCGCTTGCACGTTGAAATCCTTTGAGGACTTCTACCGCTCCGACTTCACAAACCCCACAGAATTGGTGTTTGTGCAGAATTACCGCGAGTGCATTGAACTGTTTACTCAGTATACCAAAGCTTATTGCGACCTTTACTCGGTCGATGTCTTCACAGAGGCCTCCAAACTGTACAGCCACCTGTCAAGTGTACCGTTATTGCCAGGACAGCGCGACCATAACATCGACTTGTTGCGCATCTGTCAGCAGCCATTTCAAGTATTCCCCCATTACGTGCAATTCCTCGAACAACTCATAAAGACGCGCCCAGAATTCACAGAGCATCTCTTCGCATGGGATACGTACGCGCGACAGCAGCGCATTGACTTGGAGCTGGCGGAGAACACCTTGGAGTTTTGGCAGCGCAACGAGCGCAACACGAAAATTCGACATTTCCGCCGCAAGCAACGCCGCGTTATACTTACCTCAACGACAGTGCCACTTAAGTTGGCTCACAGCACCATGAGCATGTCAAGCAACACTTTCATTCTATTCTCCGATTGCTTCTGCCAGGTTAGTGGACAGTTGTACACATATCCCTTGGTGACGCTATGGGTGAAGATGGAAAATGACACCGCTTTACGCGTTACAACACCGGAGCGTACTTTCACATTGCTGGCACGGACGAGTCACGACAAAAAACTTTGGTTCGATCAAATCGAGTCGGCTGTGAAGATCGCTTCTGGACGTCCATCGGACGGAAAGCTGTCAAGTGTGCGCACCACTGCTCACCTGTTTAGCCGCAATCATGCCAGATATCCCGGTGTGCACGCTTATGGACGCTGGCGAAATGGAGTGCTGCATGGCAGCTGCTACCTCGAGTACCCCGACGGGCGAGTTTACTTCGGTCAAATTAGAAATGGTGATATAGAAGGTAACACTCATCAGCTTTGATTTGATTTAGCTAACTGTGACAAATACATTAACCAATCTCGTTTTCTAGGTTATGGTAAAATGGTAATACCGTCGGTAGGCCTCTACGAGGGTAATTTCAAGGCTGGTAAATTCCACGGTCACGGAACCTATGAGCTGAAAGATAATGAGGTGTACGAGGGTCACTTCCGGGAGGGACTATTCCATGGGCATGGCATGCAGCGTAGCAACAACTGCACTTATGTCGGCGAGTTTCAGGCAAATGCAAAATGCGGTTATGGCATTTTGGACGACATGTTGACGGGTGACAAGTATATGGGCATGTTTGCGGATAACAAGCGGGTCGGTGCGGGCATCTGCATTACGATGAACGGCGACTACTTCGAGGGTCTGTTTACGAACGATGAATTATCTGGCCCGGGCATAGCGGTGCTAGAAAAGGATTACTACTATGAGGGCGAATTGTCGTTGCAGGGCCCAATTGGAAAGGGATCCTATTACATGCCAACCGGTGCGGCGAATACAGATGTCTGTGAAATTCAAAATCTTCTATTTGCGCTACATTCTAAAAGCATTTAATTTTTATAGGATTCGGGCATAAATGACAGCGATGAGTTTGCGAGTCGCCAGATGACGGGAAATGTTTTAACGGGCCAATTGGGCGGTACATGGCAAGAAGTGCGCATTATCTCTGGAACCATGTCGATGAATAGGCACTTTCCAAAATACCCAAAGTAAGCAAATGCAAAAAAGAAATTACGAAGTAAAATTTATTAATATATATTTATAGTTCTATCGGTGGACTTGTGGTGGATAACAGTCGTAAATGGCGTTCACTCTTTGAAAACTTTGAAGAGGAGGTGCTCGGCAGTAGCGTAAGTACGAGCAACCAAAAATCTGACGATAGCACGAGTGCGGCAAAAACACTCTGGAATCGAATTGCAGTGTACATGTATTCACTGCGGGAGCGTGAGCGCACGGTAGAGCAGCAGGACAGCGCATATCAATCGACTCGAAGTTATTTTGCAAAAAACATATCGCTCGGCTTTTCCAACAGCTTCGACAAACTCAGTCTAAAGTCCACCAATAGTTTGCTCACAACCGCGAAGTCAAGTATACTGGATTTGAGTAGCAGTCTGACGGACTCGCGTCGCTCTCACTCACAGGAAATGCTTTACGACAGTGACGTTAACGATTTCGATAACGTTTGGGGCACACAGAGCTTCACACATTACAACAGCGAGGAAAATAACTCCATAGGTGGACTCCTCAGCGCGCAGATGAACCATTGGCTGGGCGAAGCCAACACGCCGAGTTTGCGCTCTTCCTTCGACAGCATACTGAATATAAGCGAAAGTTTTAATAATAATAGGTGAGAATTTATAAAAAAAAAAATATTTTTTTTTTAATTAAAAATGTTTTTTTTTTGTTCAGCTTCACTTCACAAAACGATCTGGAAATTGTGCCCAGCTTCGGTATCACGTCGCTTACAGAACAAGATGTGGCCGCCATAAAAGATTACCTGCAGCAAGCGTTCAAAGATCGCTATCATCCACTGCATCTGCTAAATCAACGCATATCTAACTGTTTTTACAACTCCTATGGCTGCTGGAAAATGAAGCCAACACCGATACTGGCCAAGCAAGCGATGCTGGAATGGGAATCGATTTCGAAACGTGTCTATAGATTTGTGCAGAAAATGTTTCCGGCACTGCCTGATGACTATTGCATAATTGAGAGCACACGCGAAGTAGTTTCGCACATCACGCTGCTCTACCCCATCGTACTGAGTGAGGGCATATATTCGACACTGTTCGTGCTCTACGCCAACAAGTGCAGTGTGAAGGACGAAATGTACAGACAGAATCTGATTTATGCGGACAAACTGAAGGACGAAGAACTAGCCACTTGCTTGGGGCTCGAAAGGTAGCGTATTGCGTTCCACGGTGTTTCCCAATTATAACTGACTTTCCTAATTGCAGCTCCTTTTTACCGATTGTGAGACATGCCTTCTACGCCGAGGCAATACAAACATTGAAGCAACTCAAAGAGAAATATAGTCCCAAAGCGATGTTAACTGTGATAGAGCGTTGCATACAACAAATAACCGACGCACACAAAGCAATTGCTAGCGGTAAATCACTGAAAGAAGCCTAACCTAACCAAACATTTTATTTATAAGCTGCCAAATTCGTGTTTCAGTGAATTCTGTGATATTAGCCGCCGACGGTATGATGCCACTCACTCTGTTTCTGGTGCTACGTGCGGCTGTGCCTCATCTCGGCGCTGAGCTGGCCCTATTGGATGATTTGACCGGCGGCACTAATTTCCAAGTCGAAATGAACGGCATTGCCGGCTATTGCTACACGACTCTCAAGGTTGTAGCTCATTATTTTTTACTTGTTTTAGCATTTATTTTTATTCTTTTGATTTTCCGCAGGCTGCCTATGAGCATATCACCGCTGTGCCTCTAAATAAGTCGTAATGCAGCCCAGACGTCCTTCTTGATTCTCAGAACACTCACCAAATCATGTTTTATTGGCAACTGCAGTGAGCTTTGTGTTTGAAATTTGAGAGCTGTAGAGCCCTAGCATAAGTTAGCCAATATGTGGGCGTTGAAAAGTGTAAAGAATAAGCGTATTGATCAATTGAGTGAAGTGTTTCCGTTTTTTTTATGACAAATGTGATTTCCAAATTATTTATGCTCGAAAATTTAATTCCAATAACTATGCGGCGAATTTTAAGAAATTATTTGGCATCTGCGACTCAATTTAAGTGCTGTCATTATCGTTTGCTTGCTATTATTATTCTTATTACAAATGTCATAATTATTAATCCACGTTTTAGTTGTGTGTGTAAGAGTTTGCTTAAATATTTTAAAATCGGTGTTATTTTTAAACAGTTAACCTGCACTAATCAACCGCAACGAAGACATAATCGCTAAACCTATATATTGTTACCGCAAAAGTGAAAATTGTAGAATAATAATTGTAAAAGTTGAATAATTAATATTAGAACTTACTAACATTCCACTGGTGAAAGATAAGAGCTGAAGCGTTATGGTTTGTGTCCAGACCGTTTAGATGAAGAAAAAATGTGTATTAATAATAAATGAGATCTGTTACCGAAAATGTTTGCATAACAAATAATTTCATGTATGTATCAGAAGAAGTGCATAAATTACGATGCAACAATTTTATGACATTTTAAAAACAAATATTATTTATTTCATAAAAATATATACACATGTAATTTCATTTTAATTTCGTCGAACATATCTTAATGGCTTCATATTAGCTATAAGTTCAAATCCGCCTTTGGAATTTGAAATAAATTTTCGAATACTGCGCTGAATAATTAATAAATTTTTTGTATCAAAATATCCGTACTCGTGCTCGATACCGACTCAACAGGCACTGGTCTACTGTCACGATGAGTGGGTTGATTTTTGAAGAAGCCTTCTGGGAATTTGCTGAACAGAATCTTATCCAAATGCTGCGGGAAATGGCGTGCGTGGAATTTATATGAGACGTACTTAGTGGGCAACCGCGTGCTGGCGGTCTCTCTATACACGAGCATTACATTGTCGTCCTGCTTGACCAAACGCTGCGATTCTGCGTACAGCAAACCGAAGAGCAAATGCTTGTACAGCGAGCAGTAGTAATTCTCATCCGTTAGGCCGTTATAGTAGAGAAATCGTACGTTGTGATGCATCGAAATGAAAGTCTCGGCGGATTTCATGCGTGTTATGAAAATTATCAGCGCCTTCGGACGGAAGTGTGAGATCTTCGCTGCCATGCGCCCCGTTACCGAACATACAAATATCAAGGGTGCGTTCATCTCGTACGAGGCACAGGCGACCGAGCGGGCCAGTGTGTCGCTACCGGTGAGCGAACGATCGCAGTATGGCATCTTGCTGAGCGCCTCTTCGATCAGCAATTCCGAAATTGAGTCGTGCAGATAGAAGAAGTAGAAGGCGGTATTGGAGCGATCGCAGGGTAAAATGTATTTATCGGGATAGTGGAATATGTGATGATAGTGCGCTGGATCGACGATCAATTGTTTGCTGGCGATCAAAGCGGGTGCCAAGACGATTACTTTCTGTAGTTGATAGGCGCGTTTGATGAACGCTTCACCGGCCGGACAAAGATGCAGTATATCTCGCTCAGGATGTCTCTCCGAAGGGTGCAGTTCAATGATGAATCCATCGTAGCTCTCAGCCATCCAATCCATGTCGTTGTCGCAACCTTTCACTTCATTGAGAACAATACGCGCGTATATACGCATATTATCACAACTCAATGTCTTCAGTGCATATTTTAGATTTTCGAAGTACTCTACCGTACCGCCAATGTACGAGACGATGATATTTATGCCCACCTCCTTGCAAAAAGTGATATCCTCCAACTCCTCCACGGATACAAGGAATTTTGTGCACCGTGAGGGGAATAAGACTGGCATTCGTGAGCTCAACTTGCCACCTATTTCCACAGTGCAACGCAAATGCGCATCCTTCTTACGCACAGATACTTGTATGTCGGTGCCGATACAAATGAAATCGAAAACATTCACATCGTGAAACAGAAAAGCAGCATTCACGTAAACGCAGGTCTTGCTGCAATGGGTCGACCATTCTCGCATACTGGTCAGTGTGATCTCGTCGCCTTTGTTTAGAACGACTACCGCGTCTGGTGGTTCCATTAGGCCAGTGTATTGCAGACGTGGGCTAAGTTTGGCAAATATTGTGGATGATATCGGGAAGCCGATCTCCTTGGAAATCTTGAGTTCACTTTCCCGAACACGCAAAATCAAAGCCTGATTATCCACGACAGTACCATAAAATAGGTCAACAGCAAAACAACTTATACCGGCATCTAAATCAGTGCGAGGAAGGATTAATCTCGTAAGTTCATACTACTATTTTCATAACAAAACATATTCTCCTTACTTATGTCTACTTACGCAAATAGTTAATTATTGCGTCATCACAATCTCCACATGTCAGTTCAATGCATTTTTTCCTGTTTCCAATGGCACCCTCTTGAGCTTCACTTAAAATTTGAAAACCTTTAAAATAGCCTTGCCATACATCACCCGCTTGATCTTCGGTTACTTCAGACTTAGTAGCTGTTTCCTCTTCCTCCTCCATTAGGTTCTCCATTTGCGCCGATTCAGACCCATCAAAGCTGTCAGAAATTGACTTCTCCGTGCTGTAGCTGCGCACACGTTCCATCCAATCCAGATCCATTTCGTCGATGTACTTATCGGTGCCCAGCGCATTGGTGAAAATGTTTTGATGTTGGAGACGAGCCTGCATTTCGCGCACATAGTTCAACTTCTCCATATCGGCGGACAGCAGTGTACAGCGCACTTTCTCGCATATATTGATGAACAGTTCGTCGTCATTCATTGTGTACGATTCTTATTGCGCGATTGCCTTTTGTTATTTGAATTGGCTGAAAGCCAAATTTTAAAATATTTCAATATTGAAGAATCGAAAGACATTTCATTTTCATTTCGACAATTTGTACTTTTTTACTTTTATTTAAAATTTTTTTATTGCTAATTTAAATAATTGTCGTGCAACGAAGTTGAAATGTCGCGACTGACTTTGCGGAAGTCATTCTTCGATAGCCTATGGCCGTTAATACTGTCCGACAATGTGTGCGACACGCATAGCAAGCATAGGTGCACTTTCTATTATCCGGACCAACAGTTCAGCAATATCTGGCTGCATGGATACCTCGCGGAACGAGGCTTCAAAAACTATCAACCCCCGACAGTGATTCGTTGTTGCTTCGACGAAGACGAAGGAAAGCTTCTGCTATGTGAATCGGCAGATGACAATGACACCGAATTGAAGAAACATAAGGCAAGTGACGTAAAGGCAGATGAGCTTTCTTACCAATCGCAAGACGACGAAGACACGCCGTATAGATCCAAAGCCCTAGATATCTTGCCTTTGGGGCATCAAATCGCCGCGGTTAATAACTCTTTCGACACGCGTCGCACGCTTGCGCATCGTTTCATAAATCGTCAGTTCCCATGGTATATGCAATGGCCCGATTACTTAACACCCTTCAAGCTCACCGATGTAGCACAACAAGATTTTAATAGCAAGCTCAAACAAGCCATCGTACAGGATATGATCACCTTCAACTGCAAGTTGATTATAATCGATTTGGCGCAGGAGATGTGTCTTCATGTGTTGGAAGATTGGTTGAATTTCACGCGCTTTGCCTTTGTTATTATGTTGGCGCGGAGCGAAGATGCTGTAAAGCAAATCAAACTGATGGGATCCAACTTGAGCGCAGTAAAGGTGGTGGAAAATATGGAGTACTCATGGCATGAGCAGTTAACGGAGTCATTGCGTGTAGGTGTGACACACGCCACGGTGCTTGGTGTTTTCGAAAACTGCGCGAAGCCTTTTATATTCGTGTTCGGTCGGAGACGAAACTGTTGCAAATTAAATATGCATAGAGTACTGAGAAAGAACAGCTAGATCGGTTTGTAGGAAAAGTTTAGGCATATACATATACGTATATATACGAAGGATGAGTTCCAAATCAAAATCGTAAATATATTTTATTTATATTATTGTTGGATTATTGAGTATTTATTACTGCTTGGAAGTAACAAATACTTACGTCCAGAAGTTGGAACTCATCCATAAAAATATTTTATAAAGTAATAATAGTTATATACTATTCCCAGCTCTAAAAAAATCCTCTAAAAGTTAACGTATCATCTAGAACTGAAAAATCTGGTTTAGGATTATGTACATATATTTAATATAAATTTTTATATGAAATCGTCTAATAGGCGGATATGTAAATTTTTGAGATTATAAAGTAAGAATTTTAGCAAATATATTAAATCTAGAAGTCTGTTTTTATCTTATTCCAACAAGATATTGTTGTTTTTTAAATTTCTTAAAATTAAATTGTATTAAGTTTTCAATTTATGTTAGGAGCAAATTCATAATGTCACGCTTAACGTTACGTTTCTTTTCTGCAGGCATTTTCTTTAGCATTGCAGAAACCAATTCACCGAAAATAGCATCTTCACAGCGATTGTCACTGCTGCTATCGTCCTCCCGAACATCTACTTTAGCCTCACGTTTTTCCTCGGAAGCCTCTTGTATTTGACTGCGCACAGCTTCGTCTTCCTTGGTGCCATTCCTGTTGCAGGTAGCTTCCGTTGCTTCCTTACTGGTTTCTTTGTCGGCTTGTTGTACGTTGTATGTCTCTTTATTTTCTACATCTTCCTCCTTCACATGTACTTCCATTTCAATATGTGTAAGTTCTTCGGTTTCATATTCCTCTTGTTGTTGTTCATGCTCTTGTTGTAGTTCCTTTTTAAGCTCATTTTCACTTATTCGCCGAGTTACCACATTGGCCGTTTCGTATTCAGGACCGAGCGCCTCTACTTCTAGAAATACGTACTCCTCATTGCCACTATCGTTCTCCAAATCCTTTTCTGTAATTACGAATTCAGGCTTTATCATGCCGTCTGGCATAAATTCTGCTTCACCTTGTTCGTCTTCCCTGGGTGGTGGACGCAAATATGGCAATAAAAATTCCATTTCTTTTTTGTACGGAAACTGATTAGTGTCTAACTGATTCTCTGCTATGGCATTACGCTTGTAATGTTCACGTAAAAAATGCCAACGCGTCTTCAAAAGGGCCTCTATAAAAGTTCAGTTATCGAATAATTGTGTTTAACCAAATCTGGAGCAATATGGACGTACCTTGCATTTTCATTTGTTGAGCGATTTGTTGCCAACCACATCTACGATCCGATAAGGACGCATTATTTTTGTAAAGCAAAGGACACTGACGCACAGCCTCTATAAGACGATGATTTACATCCATATTATAATTTTACAATTTTCTTGTTTTTTAACTTTCGACTGTAAATACGCAATTGTGATGTTTTCCATTTGTTTACAAATTTAGTGTACGTGACTGACAGCTCGAAATTGGAGTCGCGAAACATTAAGTGCTGCCATATCTATGCAATGGAATTGTTGTTTATTTAAAAATCTTTTAATTGCAAAAAAACTGTACAAATAAATAGGTATTTCGTAAATCAAAGTTTTCTTTAAAATAACTACTTAATCAACATATTGTTTTATAATATTTCATGAAAAATGTACGAATTATTTATAGAAGTACCACCAGCTTAGGTTTGTTGCGTATATACCGCCCTTACATTAATGGCTGCTCTGCTTTCCCGCCTTCCGTTAGTTTGACATGTTATTGATAAAAGTGATTTTAACATTTAATTTCTATTTCTGTATAAAAATAATATGTGTTTTCTACCAAGTGATACTAATAAGGTGTTAATACGACAATTTTTCATAAATTTCCGTTAAAGGAAGGTTTTAATTGAAGAAGGATGCGCTGCTCCACTCTTCTATCGGCTGAAATGGTAAGCGTACACTTTGTTATTTAAACCTTTTGCATATTTCCTTAAAAGTTGATTAACTTCAATGGCTTATTAAAGAAAAATAATGCAAAGATGTTCTAAACAAGTATATGTATATCTGGTCCCTGACGTGAACCGGATATATTATAATGACAAAGTAGCACAGCACTAAGTCTCAGAAGGAAAACAAAATATGTAAAAGACGATAAAACTGGACTTAAAATGAGTTTGCTTTACATATATAAAACAGATAAACCCACGAAATTACTATATTTCTTTTCAGAACCTTTATAATGTTGAGTAGGAATTAAAAGACTTGATTTCGGTTAGATTTTTGAAGCGATTTAGTAAAATATATTTTACAGTACAAATAAGTACAACGAATTAACAATACCTTAGGGATACAACGAAAGCTTATTTATGTACAAACATAGACATACATACATATGTAAATAACAATAATACGCCCACTCTGCGTAGGAAATCAGAGCAGGGATTTTGCACAATTTAATGATGAATGTGTAACACTAATTTGGCTGGCTGTATTTGGGCTTGTTGTGGTCGAGGGCGGATTAATTTGGCTGGTTTGGGACGTGGGGCAGGACGACGTAGCTTAGCTGGCGCTGGGCGACGTCTTGGACGGAAAGCCACTAAACGTTCAACACGTGGCAGCGTGAAGACAGTTTGTGGGTAGACAGCACGGTGTTCAACGATCGATGCAGTTTGTGGTACATCAGCTACAGCTGGTGGTGGTGGTCCATACTCCTCAGCCGGTGTACCAGGTGGACCGTATGTTGGAGCGGGAACAGCTGGTGGTGGTCCATAGGAGGGTGCAGGCTCAGGAATTAGCTCCTCAGCAGGTGGCCCGTATGTTTCGTCTGGTGGTCCATAGGTCTCGTCTGGTGGTCCGTATGTTTGGTCTGGTGGTCCATATGTTTCCTCTGGTGGTCCATAAGTTAGTTCTGGCGGACCGTAAGTGGGCTCTGGTAATTCAAAAGCGGGTTCTGGCTTCAAACCTGCTGGTGGATAAGGAGCTGCATCGACTGGCACTGATGGCAATGATTCTTGTCGCGCTAAAAACGGCAGTGGACGATTATTCGACGGACCTGGAAAACGCAAACGAGAACGTGGCGGCTCAGCGCAACCAAGTGTGGCCAATAAGCCAACTGCGGCCAGTGTGTAGAATATTTTCGTCATTCTTAATTATCCTATAATTCCTTTATGTAAACTCGCGACTTTCTGTTTGCGTTCGTGGTGTCCAAGACCGTTAGAAGTGAACTGATACTGTTGAGGGGTCACTGTGTCTGTTAAATACGTTTTGTCGAAGTCTACGCTTCGGCTGTGTCTTATTAGTTGTAACCAATGCGTCGGTAAAACGGTAGTTATGAACGCATTTTGGCTTCGCGGCTGACCTCCACATCGCAGTTTTTGTTGTTGTCTCGCATTTCTTCAGTTTAAAGTGTGCTCATGCGAAGGTATATGTATACGAGTTTGTACGTATTTACGTTTGCATTTGTAATAAAATAAAGCGAAAACCCAAAATTTCCAATGAGTCCATCGCGTCCGATCGTCAACGAGCACTCAAACCATATGACAAATTTGGCGTTGCCGCTGGACGTGATTGTGGTGTTAAATTAAATTTCCAACTCACCACGTCCACTACAGTCTGTGGCGTCAGCTTTGTGTCGCAGAACAGAACGTGTTTGAAAATTATAAAAAACAATCGAATTAAGAATGTTTTTGTAAATTACATAAATTGCGTAATGGCTATTATTTATATTACATTATTCTCTATTGTTATTACTGTTATATGTGTTTACACTGTTATTACAAAGTGCTTGTTGGCCATCGGCGCAGCTAATGTCGATTGGTAATATTGGTTAAGGACAACCTTATAACGCTGGTTTCGTGAATTTAAGAAACAGAGACCCTGAGCCTTCAACTTACAAAAGGAACAGACGTTAGATTTTTGTATGTTTTCAATATAAGAATTTTAGACCCGATATTTATAGAAAAGAATTTGGTTCATGGGTTTCTTGAGTAAAATGTTAGAGGTTATAATTAAATATGTTATTATTCTTGGGGAAAAAATAGTACTTCCGCGCAACGCTTTCAAAATTTACACTCTCTGGTATAGGAGTTACAAATATGGACATCCTTTGACCTCCTACAGAGATTTCATATACTTCATATAAAAGATCAGGTACCACGACTCTCTAAAAGGTGGACTTCCTTGCAATCAAACATGGAATTTGCATTTTAAGGAAATTTGTAATCCAGAGATTGACAGTTTTTACAGTTATCGGTCTTAATCCTAATTTCTTTTCCTTAAATTGCCATTCAGGACCAGTATTTGTAGGAAAACGTCGAGTCGAACCGCACTCATGACCGACATGAGTATCCTAGGCTCTTCAGAATCTCGGTAAAACTTCTCGATTAAAATACTTTGACTGAATCCGCTTAGACTAGGCGCTGACCCCCTAGGACACATTGTCTGTTTCCTCTACATGTGAAACATATGTGGTTCCATGCCATTAGCAGTGACGTGCTTGTTAGGGCGTATCCTTGAATATCCTGCCGCTCGTCTTAAATCTACCTCTCTGCATATCGCTGTCTGGCTGTCTGCCTGTCGGTCGGTTTTGCCCGTGTTATTTGTAGTGCTAGTTGTTGTACAATCGTATTTGCTTGTGGCATAACTACGAATAGTGTTGTTGCTGTTGTTGTTGTTGTCATTGTAACGTGTTTTGCCGCGCTTGTTGCGATATTTTCTGCATATCCTGCCACACTGCGCCGAAAGGATATATCGCTTACATGCATAATGTTGGCGCACAAGTGTCCGTTGCCCGTGTCTAACAGCGTCGACACCAGCGCCGCCGCCGTCAACAACCGAACCCCGCAGCGCTCGACGCTGTCAGTTTGCTTAGCTGGGGAAGTAGACGATGATTTTGTTGTTGGCTAATATTGAATTTATTTGCTGTTTTGTAGTCCATTATTCTTCGGCTTTTGGGAGCGTTGTTTTTTGTGGTTTTTATTTCTTTAATGTTGTTGTTGTTGTGTTGTAACCACATGCATGTTACGGCAAATCGCAGCCAAGTTGTGGAGGGGGGGTGGTTGAAAATGTTGCTTGATTGTTTGCATTGAATTTGTGTTGAGTTACGTTGCAAGCTCAACGGAGTTGCGGCTAATGTAATGGTTTCGACACAAACAATTTGAGCGGATTCCCTAAGCAAATAAAGACGTAAGGCACTGAAAAGAATATGGCTAATATGGAGAAATAAAGTAACAATTCCACCTTTATCTAACTGCGGTGCTTGGTTTTGAAAGACTCACACATGCACCTGCGAAATCATACCAACACATATCAACTTGTTGATGTCATTGTTGTTGTTCGATTGTATTGTTACGTATTTGTTATGATTGGTTAAATAGAGAAGATGAGATTATTGTACGAAATGTTTCTGAAAGTCAAATACATTTTTCTAATTGATTGGACGAAAATCGCTCACATAAGCTGGAATGTTAGATTTTCCTAGAACTCGAGGTAATTTCTGGTATTCAATTAAAAATTGGTGCACTAATTTCAAGGTTATCCTTCCGTAACTTTTCTATACGCGACTCTCAAGTCGAGAACACCAAGCTTTAACAGTCAATGCTCTTATAGAAATCGTATATTTCGAAGAACCGTTAGATGACGACAGGATCCAAATCTCCATATTCCGTCTTCTTACTTTTCTTGATTCTTTAAACAAGTTTTTACTTTAGATAGGTCGTTTCGAAGTGAAGCTCTTCCAAAAATTTGTGACTTCGGCGCACACCTTAAATGTACCACCCAACTGCCTGTAACCTGTGGCTGTGACTCTACGAAGGAATAAAAGTAACAATTCACCGTCTCCCCTACAAACATTAACGTGGGCGCATTTCATCCGAAAATTTGCTCATTTGCGCCATTTCATTTTTACTCAGCAATTTTACTGCTAATTGAATACAACCTTGACCATTTGACCGATTACGGTGTACCGACAGAAATGGTGTATCGGCAGAAATATAAATATGAATGTGCATACATACATACATACATACATTTACAACTGTTATTTTGGTCATTCATTTTGGTAACGGCCTACATGCTGTCCAGCTGTCGAATGTTGTTGTTGCTGCTGTTGTTTTTGTTGTCGTTGTGGCACGTTAAGTGAAATGGCAAAATCTTTGCTAAGTTGGTCACGTATTTAATGTCGGTTTTACACACTTCAACACGTGCGACTTTTATGTCTTTCACTTGGCCGAAAATGACCGGACAGCAGCAGCGAGCGCCTAGTATCTTCGAGGTTCGAGTGCTGGTGCTGTTGCATGTGTTCGCTGCGAGCGCGTGTGTGCCCCTTTGGTAGATTGGGTTCGTGCTCCTTGACCGCTACAATTACAGGCCGGCTCATGGAGGATCACAGTGGCTAGCGCACCGCGCCGCGCCGCTGAAGGGAAGTTGGTGGTGAGCGCGTGGCAACATGTGGGAGAAGCTTGCAAAATTGTAATTAAGAGTAAAATAAATGCTGCCACAGATGTTGCATATTGTTTGGCCAAATATGCGTTGGACATTATAAGCCATTTTGCGCCTCCACACACGCACACACAGATACAGGCGTACGAGTAGAATAAATATTAAATTATAGTTTTATTACTAGGCATTGATGTGAAGCGTAGGAAAGCGCCTATATGCAACATATGCTTATGCCTTTAGATATGTGCGTGTGAGATAGTCGAGCTCCATTCACTTCGCTTTGCTTTTTATGCAAATTAATTCAGCAGTTACTTTTGCTAATGCGGTTTGCTCTTCCCGCCGGTGTGCCATTTTATGCGACACAACCGTTAATGCAGTGTCAGGACGACAGCGTGTAGTTCGACAAGCCAATCCAAATGATGGCACAAGCGAATCTGGGAGCGCTCATGCAAATTTTCCTTTCATTTCTTTGGAATTACTATCAGTAAACGCTTTAAAAACACATTAAGTCCCCAACACACACCCGCACCCACATTTTACCCCAGCAAAGTGCTTTGTGACCGGTGGCAACTCTGGCCTTTCGCATATCGTACACATGACTTCCATTATTTCCACATTTCTACTAAAATTTTATTGTAATGACTTCCAAGTAGAGCTTCTTACTCTCTGCAAGCCCTCTTAGACCGCTTGGCTGCTCGAAGTCACTCACATCCATTTGAATTTACTGTGTTCTTATGCAAAAGAAGCGAAGACAGGTATTGAAAATGTATTGAAAATGCGCTGCTCCATCTAAGCCAAAGACGACGCTTACACATACTCCCGCATGCTCACATGTAAATTTGAAAGCTACGAGCGGAAGGCACTTCAGCAAATTACTTAGACTTACAAGTTGTTTTGCAACAGCTTAACTCAATTGCATTCCGACAAAAGGTTTGCTGGACTACTTAGAAATCGAATGGCAACAAAATAATAATTTTTCCAAGGAGCTGAATAATACTAAGAAAGGAAACTCATTCGAATTTGGTTCTATTTGTATTTATTGTAAATTATTTAAAACTGTTTAACGAAGCGCTATACTAAATTGAACTAACACTGCACCGGCGCGCTTACCAGGTTGACGGGTCTAATCTTTAATACCTGAATTAACTACCAGGCGGTGTACTGCGATGCGAAGGAGAAGCCTTGCGGCTGTGGCTTTGGTTGCGGTTGCACACGCTGCAGCAGCTGCAACTTGGCGGGCGCCACACGACGCGCCTTAATCAGACGCGCGGGCACAGGCGCGCTAGCCGGTGCACGACGTCTGCCTTGTGGGAAACGTTGGAAAACCAAACGTGCGGGCTGTTCTGCCGCTGCCTGGTCCTGGGCATCAAACGAGTTGCTAACCGCAATGACGGAACCATCCTCAGCGACGGCAACGAAAAGCTCCTCCTCCTCCTCTTTATTCTCAACGGGCGCCTCTGCTTCTTCCTTGGGCTCATCGCTTACTTCCGGCTCTGGTTCACTGGGCTGTTGCTCTTCAACGGTAGCTTCCTCCTCCTCCTCTTCCGCTGGCACATCAACCGCTAAATCCACATCGCGTTCAGTGACACTTTCTTCGGGCGGCAAGTAGGTGTTGTCTGGTGGACCGTATACAGCGTCAGGCGTGACAGGCGCTTCAGTCGGTGGTCCGTAGGTGCTATGTGGCGCTGGTAGGCCGTACGTAGCGTCCGGCTGTGGTGGTGACGGTGGACCATAGGTATTATCTGGTGGCAAGTAGGTCAAATCCGGCTGGGCAGTTGATGTGGGCAAGTCGAAGGGAATTTCAGGTGTCACACCTGCAGCAGGATAACCCGTTGGCGCGGGCGCAGGTGCAGGTGCTGCCTCCTGGCGTGCAAGGAAGCGCACACGGGCGCCGACTGGACGGCGTGCAGCTGTGCGGAAACGCGTTGGCGCTTCGGCGGCACAAAGTGCGACCAGTAATAGCAAACCGACAATTGGCTTAAACATTTTGAAGTGTGGTAGAGTATGTGTATGTGTGTGCAGTTCCTTCTTCCTGTGGCCGAGTTCTAAGTTGCTACTGCGATGGTACTTCAGTGTCTGTTGCTCTGCACTTAATTGGCTTCAGCTTTTATAGTATATTTTAGCCTGTTAAATATCTCAAAAATATTTATTCAGTATTCGCGAATTATGACTGTCATAAGCATTGGCGGGCCGCGGTGGGAGGTCAGTAAATTTTGGGGTTATCATATCATATCATTAACGGCCGGCATGTTGACTTTGGACTATGGCTACACTATTTTTATCAAAAGCGGTGTTCGCTACTGCGTTTAATGCCATTTACGTGACGTATTTTCAAATTAATTATGTATGCTGCCCCCACAGTCATAATGTTTTTGTTCGCACATATCACACACATAAACACCTCACCGCCGTCGCATGCGAGTTGAGCTCATATTTTTTCACCCTCCGCTCTCCCTCTCTCTCTCTCTGCTTGTCTTCAACATTATTTCTCCCCGAATACGGCCGCATTTCGTATGCTCTGGGGGTAATTATCGCTTTAGCCTATCATCAATTTGAGCATAATTAATTTCCCAATTCAATTCAACGCCTCACCTTCCAAGTCTGTTTACAAAATAAAATCAGCGCCGGTTGAGATGAGTCAAAAAAGAGAGAAATATGTGCGTGCGCGTCAATAAGCAAAAAATATAAAGCTTAGTCGACTTTTGGTAGTTCAGGGGCGCGACGGTTGAGGTATTAAACTCACCAAGGCAAATGCATAAGGTTTCAATGCGCCCAAAAATTTATATTCTCTATACAAACTACAAATGTTTTGCACACGTCTGTAATGTTCAAATGGCCTATATGTAGTTTTTGGTGTACTTCCGTATGTATTTCTGAATGGACATAGATTTAGGTTAATCACAGCGTGGAACCAATTAAAAAATGTATTCTTCGTAATACTTCGCCTGTCTGCCCGTGGAGGCGATATCTTTAGTATAGTCGAGCTTTCTTGATGAAAAATTTAAACGAATACGATCTAATGCGAGCCCTCGAAATATAAAAAATAACAAACGCGACGTTCAATATGTTAATAAGCCTGTTCTTCTCATTGAAATGCAAACAAACCTTACTTTTAAAAATATAAAAAAATTTCACGTGACCCCAAAATGTAAACAAACTTCACATAACGTGGTCTCTTACAATGTAAACAAATCTTATATCACGAGGTCTCAAAATAGTAAACAAACCTGACATCACGTGATCTCAAAACATGACATCACGTGATACCAAAATGTAAACTAACACGACATCACGTGATCTCAAACCTGACATCACGTGATACCAAAAAGGTAAATAAACCTGACATCACGTGATCTCAAAATGTAAACAAACATGACATCACGTGATCTCAAAAAAGTAAACAAACCTGACGTCACGTGATCCGAAAATGTAAACTAACATGACATCACGTGATCTCCAAAATGTAAACAAACCTGACATCACGTGATCTCAAAAAGGTAAACAAACATGACATCACGTGATCTCCAAATGTAAACAAACATGACATCACGTGATCTCAAAAAGGTAAACAACCTGACGTCACGTGATCTCCAAAAGACCAAAAACCTTTGGCCGGGGTTAATGACCTTTGACAGGGGTTTGTTTACATTTTGGTCGAGGTCAATGACCTTTGGTCGGGGTTTGTTTGTTTATATTTTTGGGTTTACTTGAATTTATTGGGGTCGGTGAATAGAATTTTAGGGTCCATATGAGTTCAGGTTCATTTACATTTCGAGGAGTTGCGTGAAGGTCCATGCAAATTTAAATTTGTTGAAATGTATGGAGGTCAAGCTGGGGTATATGAAGTGTTCGAGACAGATATCAAGGAGATCAAGTTAGGGTTTTGGGCGAAATCTTGAGATTAGATTTCTTCACAATTGTATGGGGTTACGTGTAATCAGCTTTGCTTATATCTTGAGGGGTCACGTAAAGTCAAGTTGGTTTACATTTTGAAGGTCCATGCAAGTTTAAGTTTGTTTAAATTTATAGAGGTCTAGTGTGGTCAAGCTGGGATATATGTTGTGTTCGAGGCCGATGTTAAGGAAGCCAAGTTAGGGTTTTGAGCGTAAACGGTCAAAGATTTACCCAATAATTATCATTATTATGGCTGTTGTTGTTCTGAATATATCACTTAATGTTAACCGTGTGACTAATATGGAAAGATGTTTTGATTCTTGGAAATTACGATAGTGCATTGTATTTGGCTTCATCCGAACTTAGTTTCTTCACCCTTTACTTGTTCTTTCTCGCGGTTCATACGTATGCCTGTCTGCATCTGTGTGGTTTGGGCCACTCTTCGGAAACCGCGCGCCGTTAGTCATGCCAGCAGCCAAAAATGCATACGGCTATGGGAGAGGGTGTAAGCGCTTGTCCATTCATTTGTCACACGCATTTAACAGCTGTATGAAAATTCTGTCCAACAAAAGGATCCAGCACATAAAATGTTTCTGTGTATGTATTACACGGAAAGTCACAAATTTCATGAACGCACACACACCCGCATCTACTTTACATATGTGCGAAAGACAGGCTTGCCTATTTGTTGTGTGCGCGGGTGTTCGTTTGCTCTTCCGGGCAAGCAAAGGCTTGTTAGCCATGAATGACGGGGCAGGGCGTCGCTTGTTTTCGCCTCAACATGTACCATTCTTGTACTTATTTTATGCTTATTTCATGCTTTGGTCGCACTAACAGCTAACAGCGATTCGCCATTGTGTATTCCTTTGTGGCATTACAGGCGTTCACTGTTGTTGTTCAGTGTTGTTATTGCTTTTTTATGCATGTAGTTAGCCTGTAGCCGTTGTTATTGTTGTTGGTGTTGTGATAAAGCTTTTCCAGTCGCTCAATAATGTGATTGTGATGCGCATAGCCGTTGTTGTTGTTGCTATTGCTGTTGTTTTAATATGTAGTCGCTAATGTATTTTGTGGTGTCGACGTCTGGGAAGCTCTGCCGCGCACCCTACCATAAGTGTGCGTGTACGAATGTGTGTGTGTGTGTAACTGTAATGTAATTTACGTTGACTGTTTTGAATAAAC
The DNA here is from genome assembly GCF_028554725.1 of Zeugodacus cucurbitae. Lineage (NCBI taxonomy): Eukaryota > Metazoa > Arthropoda > Insecta > Diptera > Tephritidae > Zeugodacus > Zeugodacus cucurbitae. The sequence continues at coordinate 768,384 of NC_071669.1, read as the reverse complement.
CAAGCATGTAATGAAGTTGACTGCCTTTCATATAACCCAACGTGGCGCACCGCTCACCGTCAGCCACAGTGCGGCACATCTAACCTCGGGCCACTTCATCACACACGAGATGGCGTATACAGATGTACGAGTACTTTATAAAGGGTGATTTTTTAAGAGCTTGATATCTTTTTAAAAAAAAAAACGCATAAAATTTGCAAAATCTCATCGGTTCTTTATTTGAAATGTTAGATTGGTTCATGACATTTACTTTTTGAAGATAATTTCATTTAAATGTTGACCGCGGCTGCGTCTTAGGTGGTCCATTCGGAAAGTCCAATTTTGGGCAACTTTTTCGAGCATTTCGGCCGGAATAGCCCGAATTTCTTCGGAAATGTTGTCTTCCAAAGCTGGAATAGTTGCTGGCTTATTTCTGTAGACTTTAGACTTGACGTAGCCCCACAAAAAATAGTCTAAAGGCGTTAAATCGCATGATCTTGGTGGCCAACTTACGGGTCCATTTCTTGAGATGAATTGTTCTCCGAAGTTTTCCCTCAAAATGGCCATAGAATCGCGAGCTGTGTGGCATGTAGCGCCATCTTGTTGAAACCACATGTCAACCAAGTTCAGTTCTTCCATTTTTGGCAACAAAAAGTTTGTTAGCATCGAACGATAGCGATCGCCATTCACCGTAACGTTGCGTCCAACAGCATCTTTGAAAAAATACGGTCCAATGATTCCACCAGCGTACAAACCACACCAAACAGTGCATTTTTCGGGATGCATGGGCAGTTCTTGAACGGCTTCTGGTTGCTCTTCACCCCAAATGCGGCAATTTTGCTTATTTACGTAGCCATTCAACCAGAAATGAGCCTCATCGCTGAACAAAATTTGTCGATAAAAAAGCGGATTTTCTGCCACTGATTTTGGTAATAAAATTCAATGATTTGCAAGCGTTGCTCGTTAGTAAGTCTATTCATGATGAAATGTCAAAGCATACTGAGCATCTTTCTCTTTGACACCATGTCTGAAATCCCACGTGATCTGTCAAATACTAATGCATGAAAATCCTAACCTCAAAAAAATCACCCGTTATGTATATATCGTGACTCAAATGTTTGCGTGTTTGTTTGTATATGTACAGTTATGTTATGTGTATGTGAATCTTTTCGGAGTGCAGGACCTTCAGTTATGGCATATTTGGCGCTTTCATTTTATTGTTAATGTTTCGTTAATTTGGCGTTGTTGTTGTTGATGTCGCTGTTGTATTTTTCGTTTTTGTGGCCATTACCGTAGCGATGTCAAGTAGTTGCAGATGCTGCGTCCAAGCGACGAGCAACTCCTTTTCATATGAACATACGTGCCATCACACGAACATATGTATATAAATATAAATGTATATATACTTAGCAGTCGGTATCTCTTTCGACAATTTCACGAAAGAACTAGTTCCCTAATGGTCTTTCAATGGCTCAACTGTTCAATGAAATATTTTTGCTTGTATCGAGGAATGAGCGCGTGAGAAATAATCGACTGATAAGTCAAGATTAAACGGTTGCGAGAATGCAGCGCCTAGTCCAAAACTTTATGTAGAATTCAAGCGATTTCCTTGACATTTTTGGTTTTTCAAAGTCAGTTGGTCATCGCGTTCAAGGGAGCACATTTGAATTTCTGGATATTTAACTGAGTGGCGTTGCTGTGAAGACTTCAACTATCTTATATATAACAGTAGCCAGCCAATCTAGTCCAATCTCTACAGTAGTTCAATTCAAAAGTGTTTATGCCACATTCAACCACGACAATAGTTTTCCAACTAGAGAGTCCATATTATTTTCAACTTGCGTTTGTATCTGTGCTCGTTCATATGTGTGCGTTAAGTAAAGTTTAAATAAACTGCAGCTGCGCTCAACTTGCCACCACTGTACGCCCTGAACTGCTTAGCACAACTTGTCTAGATTCAAGGACTGGCGCACAACATGCCAACCTTTAATTTCTCCGTTTGTTTGTATACATATTTATGTGTGCCGTTAGTTCATAAGCATCACTGAGTATATGTGCCACATCCTTATTTCTATATTTAACGATCTGCTGGTGCGTTTGCCCTGTCGTTAAATAATGTGCTCCGGAATGTGTGTGTGTGTGTGTGAATCTGTGCGTCTGCTCATGTCCAACACAGCTGTCTGCTTTCAGCTCTTGCTGCTCCTGCTTTTGTTCATTATTTTGTTCTCTTAATTTTTCACATCTTATTCACCAATGCACATGCATACATACATACGGAAAATATATGTGCAATCATTAGCTCACATGCACCTGTATGGCTCCTGACTCCATGCGTCCATTTTTGCTGGAAAAAAGCAGACAACACCAAACCCCACTTAAAATATGCTCATGCTCATTTTATTACTTGTTTTGTTGTCGTTATAGTTTTAACGGCTGCTGATTTTGTTGTTGTTGATTTCTTGTTACCGTCATTATTGTCTATTAGCACAGCTGTTAAATAATTTTTAATTGCATACAGCAAAGCTTTCTTGAGCAGCACATTGCTGGAGGGAAACGGAAAAGAGCGGAGCTACTGGCGATGTGTTGGTTGCTTGAGTGTGTTTTAGAACGATGTGTCGATTAACGATTCTTGGGGAGATTTAATATTTTAGACATCAAAACAAATCACAAATGAATATTTGTACAGTGGGTATTTTAAGGCAGTAGTCTGCTTTAGAAGCCGAAAAAAGAGCGTTTTTTAGTAATTTTTTTTTTGAAAGGGAAGGAAATGATTGCGGTAAACGGAATTTTAAGACGATAGTGTACTATATTTAAGGCTTAAAAACAATATTTATTATTAAAAAATATTGAAATTTTTTCAAAGTTGTAAGTATTTTTCTGGAGCGCCTGGAGTCTGCACATGTAAATCGGTGCCGGTGATGGAGGTCGAACCAATTTTTTTTTTTTAATTTTTATAAGTTTATTTTCTTTAAGATTTTTTTAGCTACCAAAGAAGTTATAAAATTCCAAATTTTTTCGAAGTTCGAAAAAAAAAATCACTTTTTTAAGAAAAAAAAATTGACTAAGTTGCAAAACAAGTAGTTTAAATAATACTTTTGTCCAAATTCAACTACTTTTGTCTAGTTCAAATGGAAGATAATTTAATGCTGAAGCTAGATCACTTTGGTTTTTTTCGATCGGACATATATTCGTTTCGCTATCGCCGGCACCGTTTTCTAACACTTGTGAAAATGAAAACTCGAGAAAACGCGCTTTAAAGTCTGCCTGAGCATTCGCACCTGCTCGACGCTCGGCCACTTAAACTGCTCTAGCTTCGAAAATATGTCGAATTGGCCTCTGGAATTTTAAAGACATATTCTTGTATAGTTTTGGAAGATATTTAAAACAAAACAAAAAAATCGATTTTTTGAAGCCTGTAAAGCAGACTACTGCCTTAAGTTCTGACCACAAGGGTCAGGGCCTAAGCGAACGAGAAAAGGTTTATTTCTGAAACGTCGAAAGAGCGCCAGTGACTACTAGTTCGAATCCTAGCTTATTTTGAAACCCTTTACTCTAAGAATAGTCGGTCAAAGTGTTCGTTATTTTTTTCTTAAAGATTTCGTAGCAATTTTTCGCTAGAATCTGTTTTATTCAGCCAAGAGCTGTTAAGAGCTTTCCGGTATACAAATGATTGCTTAGATTTGGGATTAGTGTATGAAAAATCCCCTCCTGTCACAGAGGGGGCCGCGGTGTGTAAGCCAAACAAAGGCAAATCACAATTTAATTTCAGAAAAACTTGTTTACACTCGCGTGCAATCAAAAAAGCAACACACAATTTAATTAAAACAATTTATAGCAAACAGATGAGCAGTTTAAACAGAAATGAAGTTGGCAAAAAAAAAATTGGCAATATTCGTTAGAGAAAAAAAGACAAAAATCAATTAAAAATCTCTGCGCCTGCGGTTTCCAATGTGCGCGAGCATTTCCGCTGACATTACTAGCAAATTGAATATTACAAAAAATATATACTATATACAACAACAATAACAACTGTGTTCAACATATTATTAAAGGCGTGCGGGGTAATCAGTATGGCAGCAAATTAAATGCGCAATCACAAGTGAATGTGGCTGACCACCAGACAACAAGAGCAACAACAAGTAACAGACAAATAGCAGCAGTAAATTTAATAATCACATGCAAAAAAATTAGCAACAAAAAAGTGAAAAATATAAAAAAAAATAAAATTATATGTAAAAATATAAATAAAATATAGCTTTATAAGTAAAAAACACCAAAATGCGCATCTGTAATAAATTAAAGCCACCGCACCACAGGGTTGCACAAAAAAAAAAAAACAGAAAAAATACGTCCATTTTCTATTAGATGACTAGAAGCTCGGCTCGACAGCTAATTTTTCATGAGTATTAGAAAATTGTCACTAAAAAAATTATTTAGTATTATAATCTTATTTCATACAGCCAGGGTTACATTCAATGTGAATGTGTAGAATTAAAAAAAAAATATTTTAGCCATAAAATGAAGCTTTAAGCACATTAAATGTGAAGTATTGTTGCATTTTTTGCGCCAATCGGTCATTAATCAATTTAAGATTAATTCATTAGTTTTGCTCTTGGCCAGCAGCAAGCCTTCACACAGTGCATATATGTATACGTATACAAATAAAAGCAAATATTAGCCAACATATGGCGGCAATAAATTGCTAATTCGTTTTGATGCGCTTTCAACGACTTTCTACATTATATTAAATAAATTAGATTAAATTAAATAAGTTTTCATTTCGCGCTTTTCACTTTCGAAACAAAATTTTTGAATTTAAAAATGTTCAATGGAAATAATTTTCGAAACTCTTTTGCATTGTCATGCTATTTAAATGTGATTGTTTTAAATGCGCTTGCATGCGATAGCGATTTGCATACCTACCGACCTGCTCTGCTGTTGTTGCTGTGAATTATGAATATTAAATGTGTGTTGCGTATACGCCAGGTTGAGCGCCATTAAAACTGCGCTGCGCTGAGACTATAACAAATTATGTTTCCAAATATTTTAATTAGCAATAAAACGTACAATATTTTATTAAAATTAATGATAATTTCATAAAAGCTGTGACTGTGGCTGTGAATGGTGTATTCAAGTGCCAACACAAGCGAATATTTTGTATTTATTGTTGTTGTTGCGCAGATAGACTACTATTACTGAAATCAATGCATAAATATTTGCAATAATTGCCAAAATTTGATGGCGGCAATTTGCTACATGCGAAAAGCTGTAACTTCTGTAACTCACACACACACACTCACACATACGAATGCATTAGCCTCTGTGGTGCTTTTATTTAGTTTTCGCTCACAAAGTTCGAATTATAACAAATAAGGAAAGGCTAAGTTCGGCTGCAACCGAACATTTTATACACCACTAACCGATATATGCGGAATAAAGCCCACCGTGTTTTTGAAAAACATATAATTAGGTACATATATGGGAGCTAGGGGAAGTTATGACCCAATTTTAATAATTTTTGAAACAGAAAATAATTTCCTCAGAATTACATTAAAATATCTGCTCCACACTGAAGCTCTGCTCTGCTCTACCGGGTTACCGGAACCGAATATGGGGTAACTGATTATGATGTTGCCGGGACCGGAAATGGGGCAACCGGATATGGGACATGATGATATCACCGGAACCGGATATGGGGAAACCGGACCCAAAAATGTGAAAGCCGCGGCATGGGTGACGGTGAATGGGCCAACCGGAAATGACGTGGCCGGTTATGGGGCATGACCGGGAATGCGGTAACCAGAACTGGATACGGAGTCACCGGATATGGGGCATGACCGGGAATGGGGTAACCAGAATTGGATACGGCGTAACCGGATATAGGGAAACCGGAACCGGATATAGGGTAAACTAATATGTTGTTGTCGGGACTGGAAATGGGCAACCTAGTGGGGCAATGAAGTGGTCGGATATGGTGCATCCGGAAACGGAGACTATGTCACCGGAACCGGATATGAAAAAACTGGAAACGTTGCCGGATACGGGGTGACCGGAAATGGGGTGACCGGAAATGGGCTGACCGGTAATTTTGTAACCAGAACCGGAAATGGTGTAACGGGATATAGGGTGGCCGGAACTGGATATAGGGTAATGAGGGAAACGAAATGAGTCAACTGGAACCAGATATGTGTAAGGAATGTGGGCGTGGTTATTATTCGATTATATCATTTCTAATGGTGTGTAATGGGGTCCGTAAGTGAACGACTGCAGAAAGTTTGGTTTATATAGCTTTATTTGCTTCCGAGATATTCACAAAAAAAAACGTATTTACGGGCGGGACATGCCCACTTTTCAGAAATAATTACATCCAGATATACTTCTTTCTAGTGCGATCGTTTATATATTTTACTTGTATAGCTTTGTTATGACACTTTATAGGTTTTCGTGGTCATTCATTCATATTGCGGTTTTTTTCGACCATCAATAGCAATCCTTCTACGGTCCCAAAGAACATTTGTACCAAGTTTCGCCAAGATATCTTAATATTTACTCAAGTTATCCGTTGCACGGACAGACATCAATCCGAATTTCATTACATCATTACAAACAACCGTTATGTGAACAATACTATAATACTCTCTTAGCAACTTTTGTTGCGAGAGTATAAAAAATGGAGACTGAATAAATATGTACCGTTCAAGGTACAGTTAATTTTAATGCATACATATAAACACTAATATGAAATGGTACAATTTAATCGAAATGCAAATAAACAAAAACAAAAGCAAGAACAAGCTATGCGCGGAAAGTGAAATGAAATGCATTAATGTCAAAAGTAGAAAAGCGAATATCAAATATAAACGTCACACAAACATCACATTATTAACTGTTATATGAACTATAACAAAATGCGCTTCGCTGAGATTACCGAGATTACAGAGATTACTTGCTTTTTGTTATTTTTAGTCGCCACCAAATTCATTTCAATTCAGTTTTTTTTTTGTTTTTTTTCTGTTTTTTTTGTAACGGTGCGTGACAACTTGAGTGACATTTAACCTGTGTTAAATGTCAAATGCGTTTGAATACGATTGTGTGCTTACAGCATTTGCCGTGGGCTTTGTTGTCGCTGCGGCTTATCAATATTTAATGAAAATTGACAACTGTTTATTAAGTAATTAATGAGCTTATATTTGTGCAGATAAATGTCGACATTCGCTCATACAAACAGCCAGCCACGCATATCAACTCGTTTTAATACACATTTTAGTTGATATACCTTTGCGTATATGTCACATTCAACATTTAATTTATATCAATTAACACATAAACACGGCTACCGACAATCGACAATCGACGAGCTTGTTTTATGGTACATGGGGTTGACAGTCAAAAATGTGTGTGGAGTAAATTGTTGACTTGTAATGCACTTGAATGACATGCAGACAGCGTAACAAGCATGAAGTGTCAAAATTTGCGTTCAAATAATTTCAGGCAACTTAATTAAGTGGATAGCAGTTTTGTGTTGACTCACTCTGCACACTTATTTTCACTAAGAGTTCATACTCAATACTCATTTCGTTATTGCTTTTAAATTTTATTTTGCATAATCCTTGGCTAAAAAACTATGTTTCGCTGTTTTTTGGTATATTTCAGGTGGCATAAATCTACAAGAACAATTGCAATAACAGCTTTACTTGTAAATCAGTTCAAATGGTGAGTTCTTTTTTAAATTCTTCACTTATATTATTACACGTAGACTTATGGCACTTTAAGATTACAGGAATGAACGTCCTTTTAATAAAATCTCGTATCAATCTGAGATATATTCGATCGAGTTAAGCAGCTATGTCCCGATAAACCATATCTATAGCTTTAATGAGACTTTAGACGACCTTAACTGTACAAATGTCATTGCTAGATTGAATCTTCTCTTTTAACATTTTTATACTCTCGCAACAAATGTTGCTAGCATCAAAGTTGCTAAAGAGAGTATTATAGTTTTGTTCACATAACGGTTGTTTGTAACACCCAAAACTAAACGAGTTAGATATAGGGTTATATATACCAAAGTGATCAGGGTGAAGAGTGGAGTTCAAATCCGAATGTCTGTCTGTCCGTCCGTCCGTCCGTCTGTGCAAGCTGTAACTTGAGTAAAAATTAAGATATCTTGATGAAACTTGGCACATTTATTTATTTAAATGAGCAAAATCAGACCACTGCCACGCCCACAAAATGGCGAAAACCGAAAACACATAAAGTGCCATAACTAAGCCATAAATAAAGCTATGGAAATAAAATTTGGTATGAAGGATCGCACTATGAAGGGGCTTATTTGGATGTAACTTTTTTTTGGGAAGTGGGCGTGGCCCGCCCCCTACTAAGTTTTTTGTACATATCTCGCAAACCAATAGAGCTATATAAACCAAACTTTCTGCAGTCGTTTTTTTTAGCCACTTCCTAATACAGTCCAAAAATGACAGAAATCGCATAATAACCACGCCCCCTCCCATACAAAGGTTAGGTTGAAAATTACTAAAAGTGGGTAAGCTCACTACCCAATAACGTCAGAAACACTAAATTTCAGTTAGGAAATGGTAGATAGAAGCTACACTCGGATTCTTTTACAAAATGGAAAATAGGCGTGTCGTCGCCCACTTATGGGTCAAAAACCATATCTCAGGAACTACTCGACCGATTTCAATGAAACTTGGTTTGTAATAGTTTCCTTACATCCCAATGATATGTTATGAAAATAGGCCAAATCGCTTCACAACCACGCCTACTTCCTATATACCAGAACTTTGAAGACAAACTGAATCGTTTACTTTACAATATATAAAGTAAGTACTAGTGAAGATATCGGTGCCGAAATTTGCACAAATACTAATAGTGTGGCAGCCACATTCTAAAAATCGCCGAAACGGGCCATAGGTTTTTAAGGCCCCATATATCGAACACTAGGACCTCGGTGCTTCTAACCTAAAATTATGGTTTCCAACTTTCAATGGACTTTATAAAATATATATGACGAATATGTGGGTCAAATTGTGTATTATATAATTTTAATAAAGTTAAATAAATAAATTGCGAGAGTATAAAATGTTCGGTTACAATTAGCCCGAACTTAGCCCTTCCTTACTTGTTTGTTTAGGTTTTGTTGGTTTTTGCTGTATTTTCTCTGGAATTAATTGTCACTTTATGGTTTATGCCAATTGCTTTACATTTTATTACCATTTTAAACATTTAATTGATTGTTTTTGAGAGTGAAAGAACAACAGTAAGATTTTGTGGTGTGCAATTTCTCTTTTTTACACTTTTAACTCATACATATTTACTCCCTATCTTACTTTATGCATTCTTTGGTAATTTTGAGGTTAGATCAGGTATGAGTATATGAGGATATGTTTACTATCTTACAATGGAAACAATTTGCTTAGAAATATTTGCAATTCACACTTCAGTCGAAGCCAATCGATTTATAAAACAATTGTTTGAACACCTTTAACAATACCAAGCTAACCAATGCAGCTCTTCAATTATGGCATACACGTCGTATGAGTGACATTTGCTGACACATTACCAACACCAAGCGCGCATGCACCAGTTGAACATTTTAAGTAGGCAAACAAAAAAAAATCAATCGGTTTTAATATAAATTATGGCGCATTGTGAAAAATTCAAAAAAAAAAAATGCGAAAAAAAATAATTATGAAAAAAATTCAACAGCGCAATAAATTTCAACTTTAAGCGTTTAAACTTTAAAGCATAAATGCAAAAATCAAACAATTTTAAATCAAATGCGCTGCACATACATACTTATATTGAGGCTTTTGTACGAGTATATGCGAAAAAATATTATATAATTTTTTATTTATTTTTTTTTTTTTATTTTTATGAAATGTGTTGTGCGCTCGGCTGCACCAAGTGCGCTGATTTGACACACACACGCACCGCATTCGTATTAGTTGCAAAAAAGAAATGAATGAAGGCATATATGCAGACTAAGTGTAGAGCGCGCACACACACACACACACACACATACTCACGCATTTGAACGCATTTATGAATGCATGTAGATGTGTGTGGGTGTGTGTGTGAGTACACGCCTGTATAAATATTTGCATTTACCGAGCATTTGGCCTGCATTTTTATGCATTCACACACACACTCTAAAATACTATTACTCACTTGTGTGTGTGTGTGTGTTTATTCTCCCGGCGAATTGCTTTGTCGCATAGAAAATTGAATAAAATTCAATGCGTCGAATTCAGTGTTTTTTCCCGGCGCTACATATGCTTAGCTTTTATTGTTGTTGTTGTTGTTGTTGTATTTTTTATCGTTAAATAATCATTTGTTATTTTAAATGTGCACAGCACCTGCTGAACAGCAGATTAGAAAACAAATATGATCTTTGAGTCTCAATTTCCTCGCTCTCGAACTATTAGTAAAAAAAAAATCCGGTTGAGGTTTTTTGTTGTTGTTTTTGTTGTGTGCTCGCCACAGACCGAGTATAATTGAATGCACACACAAATGTCCGCCCATATTTGTCCTGGCTTAATTGCGTAGTTGCAGCGGCTGCAGCAGTGTGTTTACAAAGATTTACAGCGTCAGCACACACACACACACACACACTCACAAATACAAAAACACAAACAAGCATACATTTATTGTTTACCGAAGCTGAGTAAATATTTTTGCGGTTGCAACGGTAATTACGCATACAAATCTGCAAATATAATATATGCAGCTTTAAACAATTTTACCGTTACATAAGCAACTCTGCTGGTGCGTGTGTGTGGAAAAAGATGCAAATAAAGAAAATGTTTGCGCAAAGTTTGTTAGTTTGCCAGTTTGCTTGTTTGCCTTGTGCAAATACCGTCATGGCAAGCTTGCCTCGGCCGCCCACTGTGCGCTCTCGGAAGCTTTCATTCAGAAATTCAAACACAGAACTGCTCGAAAAGTCACTCACTCGGATGCGCATTGTTTTATTTATCAAAATAAATTAGTTTGAAGCAAAACAAATACAAATATTTTTTTACATTTCTCAACATTCCCCAATCCTGCGCTTTGTGCTGTCTTACTTTCGGAAAAACCAAAAGCGTTTGCTCGGCGTAGGACCTGTCGCCTGTTCGGGTATAATGTTTGCGTTCTCATCCTCTTCGTCGTCGTTGGCACTCACCCGCGCTTCCGGTTCTGGCAGTAGTTCAGTGTCATCTTCGGCCGCGTCGGCTGCGATCGGATCCACGTCTTCAGGCAAATCTTCAGCGGCTTCCGCTTCATCCTCCGCCGCATCTTCTTCATCCAGCGACGATGTTGTCACTGAGGCCACTACTTCGGCTGGCTCAACGGTTGCCTGGCCAGTTGGCAGTGTGAACGGCACTTCCGGTTTGTAACCTGCCGCAGGATACGGAGCTGTCTGTGGATTTTGCAGCGTTTTTGCATTGGTGCGCGTGCGTTGTGCCAACGGACTGCCAAAGCTATGCGCCAGCAGCAGAAATAACAGTATTGACAAAGAGATTTGTTTCATCTTCACGAGTGAGGTTCACTTTTGCGACGGCAGGCTTTCAAGCTTTCGAGCTAAGTTCACAACTAATCGAGAATTATTTGAAAAAATCGTTGGAAGCGTTTTCGGCATTCTGACGCTGACTAACCGTATACGAAATAATAGTAATTCATGATTTCGAATTAAAAGCAGCCGGTAAACACACAGCTAACTTTCGGCAGCCGAAATTCTTTACGTTCCTACTATGGGCATTAGTCAAGTTGACGCTTGCTGCACACACCTCTGCATACTAATTTTAATTCAATTCTCAGCGCTTGTTTTTCGTTTTGCTACTACTTTTCCTGTCAAATGTTGCCTTTGTTGTTGTTGTGCGCATAATCATGGTCATACATGGTATTCACATGCCCAGAGTTTGTAGTTCCAAGTCAAGTACACGATTCTTCTTCGCATTATTATTGCTGCTGTTCTCTTGCTGTTGTTGTTGTATTCGCCGAAATAGTTTGCTTGTTGATTATTGATCACAGCCACGTCGCTAAATTGCCCATTCGCTTGTCTACATATGTCAAACGAATGTCAGATGAATGTCATACAATAAACAAAATTGGCGTTGCGGCTGTCCATCAGCGGCAGCGTTGAAGTCGAAATTATAGTCAAACGAATGGCTAAGTTTTTGACGGCTTGACTAGTTGGGTGCATTTGATTTCCGAAATTTTAGAGCTGTCAGCAATAAAAATATCATAAAACCCCTACTAAATAATTTTAACTCGATTATGACAAGCTCACTTGCGTACGAATGTATGCAGCAAGGTTTATGGATTATTGATATTTTGAGTCGCCAAATCGCTGACTACAGCTCGCACTATTTATGTGGCTTTTTAGTGTAGCGAATTTGCATGCGAGCATTTAAACGCTCATTTTGGCGCTATAAAGTTTCGAAGGTGCCAGTAAACATTCGTGGTTTTATGTTCATGTGCGTTTACTTCAGCTTGAGTGGAGACGACGCCAGGTCGTTTGGGCTCCACAAACGTTTTCAACAATTGGCGTAAGATTTTATTTGATAGACACATTTTTTAGCCACAAAATACTTAAATTGGGGATTCGCCTAGAAAATATGGGAGGGTTGTATTAGAATAGAGGGTACTAGATTTTAGTCGAAGGGTTCTATGGGACCTCTTAATATTTCTGAATATTGCTCGAAACCTAATGCATTATGATATATAACTACATTGCTTTGGCTTTTGGTTTTTCCCTTCTCAAGACAGTCGATGAATATTATTCCATGCTGATTTCAAAATAGACGTCATTATTTTACAAGCTGAGCTGGCTCGTCTGTATTACACACGGATGACTGCCGATTGGATCGCGGAGTGAAATTATCCTTTGTCAAAGATCGATTAAAATATTCGGGTTCATTGCGATTGAACAATTATAAAGATTGCTCAGAATCATCACTTTGTTGTTAGTTTTAACCTGTTGTGAGCTAACTCGGCTTCATCCGCTTTCCACAGAGTTTTCATATAGCCAAATTAAAGGATATGTACAACGTGTTCTCTTGATACGATTATCCGAAATCCGTTCACCGATTTCTGTGTTGAACTTTGAATTTTACGGAATTCGGCAAATAAGTTTTGAGTGTTTGCTTTTACAATTGTCCGATCACTTATACACCTATCTTTTGGAAGTTAAGTCTAATCTCGAATATATCAAACTGAGTCATGAGACATGAGTATGAGTCATGGCATATCCTACTACCGTTTTGCTGGGACTTATAATTTTATAATTTTCTAATATATTTTCGCTTTAACAGTAATTAACCAACTAGAATTTCATACTAGAATGGTTATATGTATATAAAATTATTAACTTCTCGGGAGACAATTTTTTTCTAATGCACTTAACTTTTTTACTGCACAATCTACACATGCATAAATTAATACAAAAGAAGAGTGTAGTTTCTAGATTGTTTTTATTTTTATTTCCCTCTCTCTCTCTCTCTACTTTCGTGAAGGCTAGTGTGTGTACAGTCGGCGGTACCATTGTACGTGCGTCGAATATTTTAAGTACAACTAATAGTTTCATGTGGGCAAACAAGTCGAACACACATCCGTGCATATGCAAAACAAATGTGAATTTCTGAAAAGTTTACGAAGTAGTGCCAAGGTTAGCTGATTTTCAAGTTCAAGGGAAAGTACAAGTTCGTGCACAAACTCACAAACAACGATAACAGACTAAGCCTCTTCAGGCAGTTGCAGAGCAAGTAAATGGTTTATAACTTTCCTCCAGGGAATTCAAACAGTATCTTTCACATTCCATTTCACTTCATAATTGAATTAAATATTAAAAGCATTAATGGAAAGTTCATACATTGACAGCAGGCCAAGGTGAAAAATCAATATGTTGACATGATTAGTGGATCAGGCAAGCGAAATTAAGGAAAACAATAATTGTTTATCGTTAATAAAAATATAAATGTATTTATTTGTATCGCTTGTTTAATAATCGAATTCAACGTAACACCAACCTAAAAACAAATTTGAAATGAGTAATTCACTGCCCTAAAACCACTCACATTCCCTATGACTCATTCATCAATTTATTTCAAGATGTAAACCACACCGGGCTCAGCGCGCACCAACTCGACGACTCCCGGTGCAGCGGGCACAGCTTGCAGGATTAGCGGCTGTGAGCGCACAACACCGCGTGCGCGTTGTTTGGCCAAAACGGATTTCTGACGGGGTTGAATTAAGTTCGCTGAGACGACGTCGACCTCAGCGGCATCGGCGGGAGCCGACAAAGTGGTAGTCTCCTCTGGTGGACCATAGGTTGGGTCGGGTGTGGGGTCTTCCTCTTCCGGTGGTCCGTAGACCTCATCGGGGAGTGGTGCCTCCGTCTCTGTTGGCAAATCGAAGGGAATCGATGGTGTGACTCCAGCTGGTGGATAAGGCGCTGGCTGATCAGCCGCTACAGCTGGTGGCGCATCGTCCGGATTATCAGCGACCTCGGCCTCTTGTCGTGCAAGGAAACGGCCTGGTGCGCGACGTAGTGCTGCACGAAAACGTGGTGGCTCAGCCTGCACCACTGCTAAGGTGGCGGCGAAGAGTAGCGCCAGAAGTGCGGTGTACTTGTACATTTTGCGGTTGAGTAGTTTGTAAGTGTTACCACAGTTGTTAAATATCCTTTTGGTTTGAGGTTGGCGCCGCTGCTACTGACCTGCTACACTGCCACTGGCTATTGATTGCAAGAATGCTATCTTAATCCCATCACTATGGCACTTTTATACTTTGGCACACAAATATGTTCGTTTGTGAACTTCATTCATCAAAGCGATTCTAAAGTAACTGTTACGCTCAATTACACGCACAACTAGTAGGCCTCCTGCCAAATTTGGTGCACCACGGCCAGTCTTATTGACGCCGGTCGCCAGTCGCTACAGGTGAACGCTTCCAATAGCTGTGCGACGACGCGTCAATTACTTGACGCTCTTCACTGCCTTTACGTGACAATAACGATAAGGTTGTTCCGCTCGTTTGACTGCTATGCCAAGGGCCAACGGCTAATCGAGTGCCAAATGTGGATGCCACAGACACATATAATTTAATCACATACAATTTATGAAATAAACGCGAATGTACGCAACTGATTCTTTGCAAAAATTATAGACAAAGGAATATGTCGTATCATTGCGGAGTGCTTCGTAGTTAAAAAAAAAATACAAATAAGCGTTCTGGCTTTCTTATTATTAAATACTTCATTAAGAAGTTTCATGAGTTGCCTTCGCCCTTCGATAACTCAATCAATGAACTCCCATTTTCGATTTTCACAATCTTCCATTTGTTGGATTGAGACTACTATACCAAGAACAACCCAGTTCCCAATAATATATTAGTTAGCAATTAATCTAGCGCTAAAGTAAAATGTTAAAACTTCAAACAGCATTGCCAGATTTTCATATTCACTCATAAATTTCTACATTGTCACTCTTTAATATTTTATTTCCCGCTTAGCCCCGAATTACCAAATGTTTGCTGTTCCCAAATGTGGCATACGTTGACCCTATAAACACCTATTTTGGCACGGCAACCCTCAAACGGTTTTGGGCGACTCCACTCAGTCAGCGAGCAGTAGACTCAAACGCTTTACCATTGACAGCCTAAAGGGAATATCCGAGCTCATTTATATGCGAGTGTTGTTTAATAAAAAAGTAAACTAAATAAACAAGTGACTAATTATATTTAATAATAATCTCAGGGAGGGCTGAATGCGCGAAATATTGACTAATACAACAACAAAGTGTCAGTCGAAAAATAGTGCGAATGTCAAACTAATTAAATGAATTAATAAACAAAGGCATTTCGATGTGCGAGCTTGAAAAAGTATTGAAAAGTATAAAACGTTGTCGTCGGTCGTAGATTAAATCAGAAATCACTGGACATTAGCAGCAGCAGGAGCAACAGCTCACAACTTTTATATTTCAAACGAAAAAGTTTTGTATTCACTTTCCACTAAACCAACATCGACGAAGAAGATGTTCCACAAGACCGCAATTATATTACTTGTATTGGCCGTGGCCTTTGCGACCGCGGAACCACCACGCTTCCGCCTCCGCAACAGCCGTCTTCAGCAACGCAGACCATTCTCCGCACGTCAGGAGTCGGTTCCCTCCGAACCAGCGCAGCCTGAGTTCGCACCTTACCCGTCCGCAGATGAATTGAAACCGGAAAATCCCTTCGAAGCTGAGGAAGAAGTCACCGAACCGGAGCTGGTTTACGGCTCACCCGATCCCACATACGGACCACCACTGCCCGCTACTGATCCCCTGCCCGTCGCCGATGCACCACAAGAGTTTGCGCCCAACCCCGATGCCGAAGAGTTCGCACGTCTTACCATCTCGCGTCCATCGCGTTTGCAACAGCGTCCCAAGCAGCAAACGGCTCAACTCCAGCTTGTGCAGAAGTCACAACGTCTGCAGCAGCGAAAACCACAACAAAAAGCCATCCTAAGGCAGATCGTTAACAAGCCTCAGCAGAAAGCCACCATTAAGCAGGTGGTGAGCACACAGCGCTTGGTTGCAAAGCCCGCGCCCGCTGCTGCAGTGGTTGTGGCAGCACCCGTTGAAGCAGCGGCGCCCGCTATTGCACCCAGCAAGGTGGTGATCACCTCAGAACGTCTAGTGCAGGTGGAACCAGCACCACTCTTCAGCGCCTCCATTGGCACGCCCCTCGGCGAGTCGTACGTAGTGATCAACTCGCCATTTGCTCTAACCTCACATTACCAATCGTGGTAAGAATGTGAGTTTGTTATTTTGTTTTATTGAAGTATTAGACAATTTATAGGAAAGTTATACATTACAAACTACAATTTATATTTACAAAACATAAATAAACGAAAAAAATCGAAAACTAACTGTAATTCTAATCTAATTCAAATTTTACATTTTCTCGAATATCAGACATTTTATAGACCAGTTTCCATATTAAAGATAAAAGTACTGAAGTGGAAACGTGCTCTCTCTCGTTCTGTTTCTTTGTCCTTTCTCTCAAGTTAAACCTTACAATTTCAATTAAAATCTCAACTTTGCCGATGAGCTCCTCTGTTGACAGTAGAAGTCCGCCATATATGCAAACATGAATACAGATTACATAACGGATTATATAAATAATCTACGCTTCAACGCATCGTTAACGGCCTTTGACTTCTTGTCGACCGAGCATAAAGCTGTTGTAAATGATGGAGGATATATTCGCTGTTTGGTTACAAGTTCACATCAACAGATTAATAAATACTCTGAAGCAGACAGAATCGTCGAGCAACATTTACCGTAATTTAAAAACTCATTAAACTTTACCAACACAACTTCTTCATGGTAAACACGCTCCCGCACCCACGTCATTAAGAGATTCAATACTTGCAACTCGGCTCTCCTTCCCTTCGTAGTAGTATTTACACTGCCTTCGCCCTTCGTTATCCTCAGTTGTTGAACTCGTATTGGTTCGATGCATTGTTATGCTCGTCCTTGCCGCCATCATCATCAGCTATTCAGTTGCATTTTTCACTTCACACGAAGTGCTTTTATTGCGTCAAAATGACAGCAATCAGTAGAGGCAGATGAATATCCTTTGCTCCTCGGTTACACGACACCCCTCCGCCTGCACCCCCGCCTGCCGGCGAGTTTGAGTGCCAGCCAGTTTGTCTTCAACCGTCGACATAGTCGGGCTGAGCCAGCTGTGGCAACAATGATTTCGCCGAGATCCCTGACTTACTTCATCATTCTGTTTTTCGAAAATACTCTGAATTATTTCTCTGGCATTTCCTGGCTGCAGCCATTGTTGTTCCTCCTATTTTGTATGTACATATGTATATTGGTAGTAGACACAAAGGTATTCATGTACATTTATGTGCGCCTTCTCATTGTCCTTAATGTGACTGATTGTGAGCCATATTTTACCACTTGTCACCTCCTGACGCCAGCGATAAGGCCCGAGTGCCCGCAGCAGCCGCAGCTGGGCAAAGTGGAAGAGGTGCAGCGGCAAGCCGGCAAGTTGGAGCAAACTATTGCTGAGACACCTAACTGGATTTGCAATTTTATTCAATTTTATTTGTCTCGGTCGCGACAGCACCGACGGATTCCACAGGTTGGTGGTGAGACAGCAGCGAGCGAGTGAACGCGCGGTGAACGGAAGTGTTGGAATGTGCGAATGAGAAATTCCGTGCTGCCACTGGAAGTGAAAAAAGACAGAAAGATGCAAGACAGAATGAAGTAGTGCACAGATAGTTTGGACAATTTGCATATCTCTTTGGTTATTTGGCTTTGGGAGCGACAACAATAGCAAAAAAAGCCCGCAGGCGCTGTGAATGAAATGTGTTGCATCGGTGTGTGTGTGTGTGGCTGTTGGAGGGCATAAAAATGAGGCTGATTATCGCCACAGCTGATGGCCCAACAACAACAACTAAAGCAGACACATTAAAGTATGTCAAAAGGACTTGGAAAAGCAACGAATAATCTGAATTTGAACTAGAAATTCAGCAGAATGCAGCGCCTTGGCTGGTCTGCAGTTCTTTGGGTATGTTGGATGGTGTGGTTATTTGACAAGCGAATGGAAGATGAGTAGTCTGAAATTATTATTTTTTGTTGAATGTAATAATGGCACGACTTTTGTCGAAATGAAATATTCAGCATATTTGCCTGAGGCTGAGATTTGACAAATAAGCGTGAAGAAAACAAATCGCCTTGAATTCGCTTGTCGTATAAATCTTTAGATAACTATAAATAGATATTAATTTAAAGTAAGTAGCAGAGATTTTCGTGATTTAAACGGGATTAAACATATGTACATATATGCATTAAAAAAGAGAGGCTAAAAGAGTATACCCTAGTTAAAAACTTCAGCTCTCAAGACTGAGCGTAAGGGTACTTGGGACTTTGTATCCAAAGCACTTCGATAGCCCTTCATTCGCATAATTTCGTTAAGTTTTTTCTGACAGACAACATCTGGGTTCAATCCCAACCTTCAAGTAATATCAAACAGTTTTCCTGATGCGCTTGGACTAAGCAGACTGGCGAATATCCGAGCATATATCTGCTCAGAATAATTAAATTCGGTTTTAAACTTGTAGAATCCTCCGAATGAATGTCTAGTGACCATCTATGTTCAATCTACAGCTCTAGTGTAGTGAAAGTTCATTAGATAATCAGATAGAAAATCTTACACCTGAAGATAAAAAATAAAGCCATAAAAAGTTTGCTCTTGCTACCTTTCTTTGAAATAAAAGTATTCAGTCCCAGTATTCCTTCTACACACGCTTTACTTGCATCAATATGATTCCAGTTGAACAATTCGCCCAATACAATTTCCTTGGCTCATAACTTCTTATCAATCTTCAGCAATATTTTTTGAACTTTTTGTTTTAGAATCCATTGCTTTCTTTTCCTATTCATTTCAATCCTACTAATTTCTAATTTCTTCGCCATTTTCACCATTTTTTACGGCCGGCTGCATTTAATGTGTTTTCTCGAAGTCATGAGTGCCACGGCCGGAGCTTTGGCCAGTTGTATGTGTGAGTGTCAACGTCGAAGCATTCAATATGCCATTCCGCAAATTTTTACGATTATTGGCATTATTTACTCAAATGCGAGTTAAGGCGACCAACAACAATGCGAATCAGCTGTTTATAACACCATGTGTTGCACAGCCATACACATACATACATATATACATCTGTATATCTATGTATGTGTGTTATAAGCGTTCGTGTTCACACTGCGCGGCTAAGTCAACAACATGCTGGGCCATCGCTCGCTCACTCAAGTGGTATCATTATCATCATCGCCGACGTCGTCAGCGCGCTTGCGTTGTGGCAACAGCAGTGACAGCAGTAAGAAATTTATTTGATGACACAAGAAATTGCGATGAGTGTTATTGCGGGAAATTAACTTTGCTGTTGGCTGTCATTGTTGTCTTTGTTGTCCTTCCTTGCTGCGGTCAACCGAATCGAGTCGATGTCCTGCTTGCTGCAAACTACCGTTCCATTGCTTTCCTGCTCCTGCTGGTGGCCGGTGGAAGGATTAGTGTGTATGCTTGTGAGCAATTTCCTTTGGTCATCGCCATTATTGATACTTTACTTTGCTCCACCCGCACATACGCACATATACTTGTCCATCAGAACACCCTCAACTCAGTGCTGCTTCTTCCACTCACTCGACTTCAAGTTACTGCCAACTGTGTTCAAGCTTTTGGTTGTGTATATGCGTGTGTAGGAGCTTCTAGTTAGCAGCACAATAATATTATGTTTTCAAATGCTTTTAATTTTAAATCTTAACTTCTTAACGGTTAAGTGGTTTATTTATGATACTTTGCAACAGCTGTTGCAGCTGCAAATATGGGTGTGTAGGTGGTTCCAAACTTTCCTGAAAGCTAAAAGATAATTATTGTTTAGTAACACTGTTAAATCGACAATAACGGCATGATATTAAGAGCACAACATAATGAGTTTGAGGTAACTTGCTTTGTCGTGTGGGTAAATGTGGCTTAGATTTTTTTCCCTAAGGTGTATAGATATAATATATGATTGCTAATTTTCATTACTTGTCGGGAGAGTAGATATAATATATAGTACATACATAGTCCTGTCATCAAGCATGTCGGCGCATTCGCGTCTTGGCTCCCACGTCACACTTCGAGGTCGTAGATAATTTCGTATACCTGGGAACCAGCATCAACAACACGAACAATGTCAGCCTCGAAATCCAGCGCAGAATAACTCTTGCCAACAGATGCTACTTTGGACTGAGTAGGCAATTGAACAGTAAAGTCCTCTCTCGACGAACCAAAATCAGGCTCTACAAGTCGCTTATCATTCCCGTCCTGCTTTACGGTGCAGAAGCTTGGACGATGTCAACATCAGATGAGACGACACTAGGAGTTTTCGAGTTTTCGAATACCGCAGACGATGGAACGATGAGCTGTACGAGTTATACGACGATATTGACATAGTTCAGCGAATAAAAAGACAGCGGTTACGCTGGCTAGGTCATGTTGTCCGAATGGACGAAAACACTCCAGCCCTGAAAGTGCTCGATGCAGTACCCGCCGGAGGAAGCCGAGGAAGCCGAGGAAGGGGAAGGCCTCCACTCCGTTGGAGGGACCAGGTGGAGAGCGACCTGGTTACACTTGGGATCTCCAACTGGCGCCGAACTGCGAAGGAGAGAGAGAGGTGGCGCACTATCGTCGATTCGGCTATAACCGGCTAAACGGTTGCAACGCCAATCACATACATACATACATACATACATACATAGTCTTTCTGATGATATGACATAAATTGTCCATTATACCATTATTGTCTACTTTAAAGCGTCGAAACAAAATTTTTGGAGGTTGGCTGATAGGAGATTTTGGTATGAAGTCAGCGAGAGTGCACTTATAAGCTTATACGCTCGTAATATCTGTCTTCTATCTATATATATATTAGGGCACTATCTCTATTTATTCTTTAAAAATACTTTTTCCAGCAAGCACTTTGGCATGATCATTTCCATTAGCTCGTTTCAGAGATCCCTTACAACTAAAAATACCATAAACATTCAATATTGCCTCCACGTGAATATTTTTTGTGCGAATTTCAATAAAAAACAAATCACCAATTGTGAAAAACTCCAGCCAGAAGCATTGTTTGGTCTCGATTTTATTTTAGGTGCAATATAATTGGAATTTGCATACAATGCCTTTAAATAACAATTAGTTCCCAGTCGAAAGCCAGAAAGCATTTAATTCATTCAAATGAATAAGATACTCAGTTTACTACGGCTTTTGATTTGGGCCTCTCTTGGTGCTGGTGATCGAGCGCTGAGAGCAAGAGTACAACTGAGATGAAATAGTGGAGCAGCTCGGAACGAAGTCGAAGTGTATTAATACCGCTTACAAATCTCAATCCGCGCGATTATCGCTATTTTTCGGCGATTTTGTGTAACATCTTACATAAATGTATATTCTTTATTGCGCGACTCTTGCTCTCTGTTTATCGCTTATTCGGTTACTTGTGCCATAAAAACAAAGGTTTATTTTTGGACAAAAAACCGAAACTAATAATATCAAAAAGTACATGAGATTGAATTAATGAAATGAGTAAGCGTAATGTAATTAAGCGATAAGAATATGACAAAAGTAAAAACAACAACGGGGGAAATAAAATAATCTGAGTTCGGTGTTGACTTGTGTTTGCAAATTCCACTTTGTGGGTTATTTTTATTGTTATTCACAACAGTTTTTTCTTGTGCTCTTTTGTGCGATTGCTTTGGCACTTTTTTGTGACATGAAATTTTGCGTTCCGAACAAAGCATACAATGGCTCGTTCGGAAACAATTGCTTTGGCAAATAATTTGTGCTACTGCATAATACATATGTACATTCGTTTCGATATATAAATATATGCCCATTATACTCTGGCCAATGGTTACTTAACATAAGAATAACATTTCCGCTGTACGGGGTACAACGGGGTTTCGTTATGGACAATGGATACATTTGAAGAAAAATATATATAAAACACATATAATAAATACTAAAAAGCTTAAACTCTACAATGGTTAGGAAGGCGCATGAGAGGAAATCCAGTGTGTGTGTGTGTGTGTGTGTAAGTGGTGGCTTTCACTTTAGCCGAAGAAGCTGCCACGGCTATCGATGGCACCGCCGAAGTTCGAAAATGAACCGTTTCTCTGCGCTTCGATCGCCGCGGCATTGAGGAACCAGAAGGGCCGCTGATCCTCTGGCAGGCGACTGAGTATGGACACCAGCTCCCTGTCGTCTTTTGCGTCGATGGGCAGGCGGACGGGCGCAACACCACCGGCAGCGGCGCCAGACGAGGCGGGTCTGCCAGCAGCGCCAGCGCTCCCAATTGTGTTTACATTTTGTTGCACAATGTCATCGTCGCTGCCAAAACGGTTCGCAATGCCATCGGCTACGGGTCGTGCGGTCGGCGTGGCCAATGGTAGATAGTTGGACTCGGGGAAGACCACGGGTATGAAGTTCGCTGGCGGTTTTTGTGCGGCACCAAAAGGCAGTGCAGGCTGCTCGGGTGCACCGAAGCGATTGACAATATCGGTGTTGCTGTTGTTGTTCACGTTATTGTTCATGTTGTATTTGTCCTTTTGATTGAGACCCGGTGGGCGAATGCCCGCAAAGGAGGGACGCTGCGACGCGGCCATTTGCAACAGCAGCAATGTGGCAATGGTGAAAGTGATGATCTGTTTGCTGTTGATGGTCTGCATTTTTCTTTTCTTTTAATTTGTGTTTAACTTTAAGTGAAATTTAATTTCACGTAATTTATAATATATCACTGTCTACGACTACGAAACGATTTCAATATACTCGGTGGGCGCTTTTAATGCGTATTATTTCACTTTGAAAATGTTACTTTCTTCTGCGTTTCCGCTGATTTGGTCTGATCTCTGCTGTATAACGACTGTGATGCTTCGACCTGCCGCACGTTGGTTTTATACTCGCTTATTGTTGTACCCGCAGCTTTGCGCGAGCTTGTCGCAAATTATTTTGCATAACTCTGTTTGTGGCGCTCTCCAGCGCGTGAGCTTGAGTCATCCCAGTTGATCGTCACGACTCTCTCTAGCGATCAGTTTGACTTAACTTGGACTCAGTGGCGCACGAAGTACTTCTTATCGCGTGCAGACGCCTCTCCCTCACCTCGACCCCGCCAACAATGTAGAAACGCCCAGTTAACGCCGCCTTTTATGCCAATTACCCGTGCTCTGCTGCCTTTGCTGTTGCAGATCTGTTGACTATAGTGTTTTTTTGTAATTTCATACACATAACCACACATTTATTTTCCAGTTCAGCGAGCTAAACATGTTTGACAGGTGAATTGTGACTTCACTCGTTTTGTTTTGACATTGACTTTATGACAATAAAGCGATATTTGTGCAAGCAACTGTGGCTTTGCTGAGCTCAGTGAATAATTTATAACTCGTTCGGCTGCAATTTCATTCATCTCAGCTCAGCAATGGTCAGCTCTTCAAACATTTATGTATGGCACATATTTTATGCTGATATGTTGAATTGGTGTGATTGAACTGAATGTAAATAATGTGGTGGAGATAGAGAGAAGAGTCTCCCTCAACACAAACGCTCTCAACGCTTGCAGTGCAAATAATGGTGATAACGGCGCTTGAGGAAAAGTTCACTTTGGGTCAGTTAATTTTACGATTTCGAAGCTTCTACAAGTTTATGAGGAATTCTCGAAATTCTCGAAAATGAAGTGCAAACTGGCTAATGAATATTTCAAATGATTTTTTTAGAACTTATTTTGAACATTTGAAATATTTCCAACAACTTCCCTATGAAGTGTCGGAATTCCCGGTGTCTCCAAAGCGCAGCATCATCGCAGTGAGAATACCACTTAGTCAGCTCATCTCGTCATAAACAAAGTCCACTCAGCAGCAGACGTCATAAAAATTAACGACATTACTCCTTGGGGAAGGTAAAAAATCGTCTCACTCATAGTCAACGTAATTGCTGAGCGAATTGCTGCTCTCAACAGCTCACTCAATGTGCTACTCACAAAGCGGGGGCGTGGATGCACGATTTGACGGTTTGTTGGGGGAAATGGCTGTCAAATCTAGGCAATAAATGAATATTAGGGTGTTAAGGCACAATATATCATGCAAACAACGACAACAACAAAAAACGGCTTTGATGTATGATGTATTTGCACTTTTAGGCAAACGGAGATGACACAGCAGTTGCATCTACATGCTCATATATATATGTATGTATGTGTATATATATAGACATATAGGCATACGATATGCACACTTGTAAATACGTATATTATCGATGAAAGCCGCTTGCCGGCATTAAAGCAATAAAAACAACCACAGCGACAACAGGCAGTTAAACGTCAGTACGTTCCCTCCCTCATGCTACTGATGCAACAGAGCAAAAACAAAACAGTGAGCAAGTTGTGTTGGGCCTTACCCAAAACCGCAGCGTAAAAACCCAAACAACAACAACAGAGACACTGAGTTTGTTGTAGTCAATGTGTATTATATATAAAAGTATTGAACTACACAACACAACAACAACGTAATAGTGACGCATACCAGTAAAGGTACAAAAACGAATGGGTGCTACAATAAGTTGCATGGAAAGTATGGAAGCTAAATAAAAAGTGTAGTGTTTTGAGTATAACATGTTCTATAGAGTACCTTATATCTCTCTCTCTCTATCGACTCTGAGTTAGTTCTGTTAATAACTCATAATTTATCGTTAGATGACTGAAAGCAAGTGCTGGGCTCTCAAATAGTACTGGTCTCTTATAGTAAATTAGCACTTGGAGGTATTACTATACTTTTGACCTGAGGAGACCTGATTCTTTATCACTATGCATTCTGATTCCCTGATTGTAACCGGATTTGGATGAATCTTCCAAGCTTTATAAAAAGTGGAGTGTTTGGAAAATTATATATTTCTATAGAGTACCTTATATCAAGTGCAATATATAAACAATCATATATGTATATTAGGATCTATCGACTCTGAGTTACTTCTGTTAATAACTCATAATTTATCGTTAGATGACTGAAAGCAAGTGCTGGGCTTTCAAACCATCTTTTAGTAAACTAACACTTGGAGGTATTACTATACTTTTGACAGATCGAACTTTAAATACTTCTTTCTTTGATCCACTTCGAGGAGACCTTATTCTTTATCAGTATGCATTCTAAATCCCTTATTGTAACCGGATTTGGATGAATCTTCCACCACATTATTAGCCAAGAAGCAGCTTTTTCATTTCTTCGATGATTTTGTCTTCGATTTAATAGGTCTTACACAAAGCACTCATGTTATGAAACTCTTTCGAACATTTTCATTGGTAAATATTCTATATATTGGGCATTTTTAGTTAGTGGACTAATTTTTGTTAGCCTTTTCATTAAAATCCTTTGTACTGTTCTCATTGGTGTTACATAGTTCTCTATTGCATGGTCAATCTGTAAATCAGAACCACATATATGGTTGAAGATATCGTAAATTTGACAACAATCCGTTTGTCACATCAAATTCAAACACCCTTTATAGCAGTAACAATAATATTTACGAGCGAAAAGCGCGGTTGCTTTGAAAGTATAAGCTGGATTATTGCGAATGTCTTTATCTTCACCACAAAGCAATGTTTATTTCCCACTATGATTATGCTCACCTCTATTTGTTTAATGATTTGTTTTTGTTTACTAATGAGTTTAAATATGGCCTAGCACTTCATGAATTCTAAGAAATGTGGTTCAGCAAAATATAAATTTGAATTCGGTCAGGGTGATGACAACCGCCTACACAGAACTCCAACTGAGCAATTTATGAATATTATTGTAGCAAAAACAGAAATTCTTGTTAATTCACATTTGAAACTATATTTCAACCGCGAATAGTTGTAATGGCTTTAAGGTCATAGTAATTTTCTGAATTGTAGAAGGCTTGGTTCAAGGGTTTTGTTCAACTAACGGTTCTTTGAAAGAGCTTAAAATAATTCAAATTCGCATATATGGCTTATATAGAAATGATCGTCAAAATCATTTCATATTGTTTATTTGTTTATTCTTTTTTTAAGATTGGGTAGTTCACATTTTCCACACTCGATCACAATTTCTTTTATATCTTTAATAATTCCCAATTTTGAGAAATTTCAGCCGCAGCACACATCAATGACGTCAATAAATATGCGAAAGTATTGATTTACTCGCCAAATGTTTTATCCGGAATGAAGAAAAACTTGTTGCAGAATTCTTAGTATAAAGCAATAATGATTTAATTTATTATTCGCGCATTTAGAAATTTCATAAAGAACGTGACTTTTGAATAATCGCCAAATTAGCCAAAAGAGTTTATGAAATATGTTTGGGTATTGTAGTTATACGTTTGAGATTGTGGTAGGTCAGTGTGAAATAAGAATGAGCTCAGCGAGTAAATCAATAAAATAACTGAGCGTATAATATTTTCAATACTTATTGCTGAGCGCATAAACAGTGATGGAATTACATTAAAATTATTTATATTCGGTAATATGACATCTAAGGGGCTATCTTCTTAATAGTCCCATAAAAATTTGCTTTGCTCGGAGTTTGAATTTATTTTTATTTAAAAATCATAATTGGGTTTTGAGTGAATGCAAACAAGTCTCGCACATTTTCTCAACTCCCCTTGTCACTCTTTGCCATTCTACACAAACAAACACTGTAAACATTTAACTTTGGTTGATTGAAAACGATAAAATGAAATTTACTCGCTGACTTGTTTGAATGGCCACTCGTTAAAGGGTGAAATAGCAACGAAAAGTTAAGAGGAAACTGGTGGCAGTAATAATAGCCAAGCATAAAAGCTGTTTATCGCGTGCATATACGCTTTATATAAGCTTTTGACGCCCAAAAGCGGGACATAAGGCAGCATAAATATGTAATATAATATAAATGTATATTTGCCTGTGTTAAATGCAGCAAGGAAATGAAACTCGTAAAATTTTAAGTTATTATGGCCAATGAATCTTAAATATGGACTAAATAAATTTTGCTACACATAAACTTAGATATATACGGGTATATATGTACTTTGCGTGGTTATGTAAATATGATACTGAAAGCCACAAACTTTTACAAGCCAAAAGTTCGTGCAGGTTAATGAAATGCGACAACAATTTTAAGGACATATTCTAAGGAAAAAGTGCAACTGCCATTCTCAAATGGACGCAGAGAGTGAGAGCACGTAACTCAGCTATAAATATAAACAAGCTTTTGTGCAGAAGACAGCAGTTTTCTTCTTTCAAATTTATTACTCGCTTTAATTGTGGGGAATTTTAATTGGACTCTTCCAACTGCAGCGTGCAAGTGAAGCGGGTGTCTTAAATCTGCAATTATTTGCCATTCACACTTGGAAGTTGAGTAGAGACAACTAAGAATGATTGTCAAAGGAAAGTAAATTTTTAAATATTTTAAAATTTTTTCTAAACAAGGAAAAACGTTAACTTCGGCTGTACCGAAGCTAATATACCCTTCACAGGTGCATTTCTTTTAGTAACTATGTGTTTAAGCAAATCTAAAGACGTAAGAAAATATTAGATTATATTATTACCTTAAGCAGTAATCCACGTTAAATTTCGTGAAGATACCACGTCAAATGCGAAAATTTTCCATACAAGCCATTGATTCCGATCGTTCGGTTTGTATGGCAGCTATATGCTTTAGTGAACCGATCTGAACAATTTTTTCGGAGATTAAATTATTTCTATGAAAAATAACACACACCAAATTTCTTGAAGTTATGTAGTAAAATGCGAAAATTTTCCATACAAGCCATTGATTCCGATCGTTCGGTTTGTATGGCAGCTATATGATATAGTGGTCCGATATCGGCAGTTCCGACAAATGAGCAGCTTTTTGAAGCGAAAATAACATCTGCAAAATTTCAAAACGATACCTTAAAACCTGAAAGACTAATATATATACAGAAAGATAGACGGGCGAACAGACAGACGGACATGGTTAAATCGACTCAGTTGAACATACTGATAATTTATATATATACTTTATAGGGCCTGCGACGCTTCCTTCTGGGTATTACAAACTTCGTGACAAACTTAATATACCCTGTTCAGGGTATAAAAAGATGATATTTGAAACTTCAATTACTGAGTTTTCAAATTTACTTTCGAAATTCCTCCTGCAACCGATCCAAATGGTATCACTATCAAACGCTAATAGTTAGTAATATTATATATATGTAAATGCCTGTTTATAGCTGTGTGTGTGTGTGTTTATTTGCAAGGTGTGCAACGGCGCTATCTCAGCTCGGGTGAAGTTCAAAAAGGTGTTCGCTTTTATCTTTCACCCGCAAATACATATGCAAATCACACCGACCGAGGTGCTCTTTTGCCAGGTGAAAAGCTAAAAGTTTGCCAGTTAAATATTCCACCAAAAACTTCACAATCTTGTTGCATCACTTTTGTTGTCGCTACTTCTATTGCTGTTGTTGTTGTTGTGATTTGCTTTTTGCATTGCAGTGTCATTTTTTATTTGGTTGGCGAGAAAGCCAAGGCCATAGTGCAAGTTGCCAACTTCGCAAAGAAAAGAAGCCAAAAGCAAAGGCAAAAACAAAAACAATGCGGCAATGTGTAGTAAACCGTAAGGTAACAACAGCAACAACAACAAGAAAACCCAACTATTTAAAATGCACACAAACCAAATGAGCAAAAGTCATTTGTGTAACTGTGCCACTGCAACTGCCTCTGCCACCGCGTCGCATACATTTACATATACTCCGTGTGTGTGTGTGTTGGTGTGGTTGTGCGCTCGTGCATAGGTGTTTAAGTGCCATCGGGAAAGAAGACCAACTTTTCGGCAGCCGTAGCAAAGTGACAAAAGTGGGCGTGTGGGCGTTGTGGACGTTGTCGTAGATATCCTAAAAGCTTCGCTGCAGGCTCACACTCTCACATGCATTCCGTTCGAGTTGTGTGCGTGTGTGCATATGAGTGGCTAGATATGATATACATTGTATGTCTGCCTGTATGTATTTACATAAATTTATATTGCACCTTTTGACAATTCGAGGCAATAAAATAAATGCCATTGCAGGCACAACTATCTGAGGCAGAGCGAAAACAATTTCAATAAGACAGAGAATCAGCAAGAACAGTTTCGGCGCAAAAATAACCTGCAGAATTTGAAATATATGTGGATCAAATACTTATTTTAAGAAGCGCAATAGTATTATTTATGAAAAATCGCTAAAATATATGTGCAGGAAGTGCTTAGCTGGGGCTCCTATATATTGCATATGGAAATCTTTGAAGACGGTTCGAATTCAATGCCTTTTTGGATGAGTTCAAGAACTTTTTTTTTTTAAATTTACAGAAATAGAAAGTCTTTTCGAGCTATATGGGTGAAAAAAACATAATAAATATAAAAAAATATTTCCAGTGGACCCAGAGTGAAGCTGTAAACCTGTATATTGCAATCTTCCTAAAATGATCATTTCTAGTAGAACAACGTTATCGACGAAAAATATAAAAATTTTGAAGAAACGAATATTTTTTTGAGTTGCCAATGATCACAAGCGTGGCGTAATGCAAAGCAATATTTCTGATTTAACTTTAACGAAATGTAAAAACAAACAGCAATAACTTGCATATAAATCTACAAATGTTGCAAGTTGTATTTGCACCTACTGCTCTCCGGAAGCATAAGCAAAGATATTCAGTCATTTCGTGCGCATATACGCAGACACGAGCTTGTAAGCGCATTGACAAAGCGTATGGCAAGCGCGCTTGGCAACGGAAGTTGGCGGTCCCAGCGCGTTGCGTCTCCGCTGTGTTGCGCTCCCGCTGGGCGACCAATCTTTAAAATTGCACACAATTGCAACGCAATAAAAATGCAATCACATATTCATACAAATTGCAATGCAAACGCAATGGCAAATGCGGAGTCGAGGAACTGCAGCGGAAATGCAGCGCTGAGGAGCTTTGTAAGGAACTTTGCAAGGAGTTCGCCGTTGCTTGGTGGGCTGCGCAAGAAATATTGAAATTCTATGACAAGACGCTGTAATACAATGCACCCACACTTTTACATACATATATGTATGTATATCTGAACCTTTATATGTTCTTATGTGCTCGTATGAGTGCGCATGCAATCACTTTGCTTCGACTTGTGCTGTTATATTTCGCATTTATGCAACTCAATGGAGTTTATGCGGCACCAACTGCAAGTATGATGTGTGTGTGTGTGTGTTTTGTGAATGCCAGCATTTTCGCTGTGGCAACAACAACTATTATGTTGAATATTTCACCGTAATAGCGACATTTGATGTACCAGTATTTGTGCGGGTCCACATGTACTCACTGCGCACAAATCTTTTGTGTTTTGTGCCTTTAATGCCCCTACCGCTTCGCCCCTCAAACATACGTGTATTTAACGTTTGAAAAGTGGAACTGCATGCAGCTCTATTTCTGCACTAACTTGTCTTAATGGTGGTCTGAAAGCTTGGTTCACTGAGCTGGCAAACAGACGATAAGCGGGCAATAGTGAATTTGTTGGTGCAGAAGTGCTTAGTGCTGAAGGCCCCCGTCAAAGCTCAATATAATAATAGATTTCGAAACTCACTTTGTGCAGACTCTACATCAAATTTGCGTGTGTCCTTTGTAAATAGGTGCTTTTTGTTAATGGAAATCAATTGTAAATCCTCGTAGTAGTCCACCTTGGTGTCCTCGTACTATCAGTTTGTCTGAAGTATGCTCCCTATTAGTAGTTCCCAGTCCACAACTGGTATACTTATTTCCTCGGTTATCTGGGCTTGGGCTGCATATTACTTCTGTCAGTCGAATGAGCTCAACTTCATAACACTCCAAGTCAACTAAGTCCTGCCATCCTCTATCTCTATCTCGATCTCCTGTTCCTTACATTTGTCAGCCGTTGGCCTTACATTAAATCCATTACGGACAATTTTCTGTACCTTTAACAGACGTCTGGACTGGACTGGTGACATCACTTGTCTGTAGTTAGATATATAACGTATCGCATCAAAGTAACTATGAATTTCAAATTCGTTGTGGAGTTGATCAACCAGCCTATACTTAAAAGACATTCTTATGAATGCGAATTCTATTAGAGCCGGATATGTACGCCTGTCCAAAATTGGCACTCAAAAAGAGTCCGGCCGATGTATTACATAATCAAAGGAGGCGCCTTATAAAGAAATTTCGCGAGTCCATGAGTTCGTGCGATTTGACACGTAGCCACATGACTCTCGGCACACTTACACGCTGAGCGATATTTTTCACATCATTTACAAGATGTAAATGCGCCCGTATCATCATCATTAAAAATTATTATTACAATCCAAGAATATGCATAATGCCAAAGTAAGATATTTGTTTGATTAGAAACACGCGTTTAGTAAGTCAGTTCAAACATTTCGTTAATTGCCTTTAGCCCAATTCGTCTTGCTACCGATTTCCATATTCCAACGACACTTGCCATACCAAGTGAGCACGCAAATTTAACTGCGGAACTGGAAAATTAGCATTGACAGCAGCTAGCAACAGGCAGCCGGCGGTCGATTATCGACGTCGAACTACCGGGTATGGGTGGCGCACGGAGCCGGCAAGCCAATCAATCGATCGCTCAGCTGAACAGCAGCAACAAAAACAAGTAGTGTTTTCGCTTTCATTCTGTCAATTAACACGAATTTATCTGCTCTAGAGTAGTCGTCGCCCGACCGCCCCCACCACGCACACTACACACTAGAACTTTATAGTTTGGTTCGCGGCCGGTAAAATGTTCGTCACGTCTGATCATAAAATCAGCATATTTCCCAAATGCTGGCAGGCAGCACTATGACGGCTTTGCCAAACACGGCCGCACCAAATAAGGAGGCCCGCGCCACCACGCAGTTCCTGCACGCCAAGCTGCCGGCGGCTGGACGTGCGCCCAAGACGATCGCTTCGCGCTGGATCAGCGTATAAAAGCAAAGCGTCCACGGTCAAACGATATCAGTTCCCAGTGTTCACTCACTAAGCTGCACACACAAATGCTCCTTTCTTAAATTCAATTGCACAGCTCGAAAAAAATTATCGCGAAACTTTTAAGTAATTCATAAATTCTCGAAAAACTAAACGATTTAAAAACTTCTTCAACTTACACTTGAGTATAAACTGCAACGACAATAAAAAATGGCCAAATTCCAAATTGTCTTATTGTGCGCCGTGTTCGCCTTCATCGCCTGCATCGCCAGCATCGAGGCTGAGCCACAACAGCGTGGCCAACGTGTCTACTATCGTCCAGCAGCTGCACGCTACCAGCGTCCACGCACCCGCTATCTGGCGCGTCAAGAGGAGGCCGATGCCGCCGCACCCGAGGCACCAGCAGTCACCCCATACCCCTCTGCCGATGAACTGAAACCAGCAGTACCCTTCGATGAAGGCGCACCCGCCACCAACATCCCCGACGAAGTCTATGGCCCACCAGAAGCCAACCAGCCCGATGAAGTATACGGCCCACCAGAGGTCTTCGGCAACGAACTCCCTGCTGAAGCTGCCGCTGATGCTGCGCCCGTCGATGATGTGCCCGCTGCCGACCCAGCCGCCGAGGACTTCCCCGCTCCTTTGGACGAACAACAAGCTCGCCTGGTCGCTGCTCGTCGTACCGCCGCCCTCCGCCAACGTCAACGCAAAGCGGCTGCTTACCGTCAAGCCTTGGCTGCCCGTGCTGCCGCGCGCCCTCTTAAATACAAAGCCGTAGCCCAGCGCCGCCACTGAATTGCAGGTGCGGTGCTCGAGTGTGAGTGCTGCAGAAGTGCTGCAGAAAGTTGTAAATTTTTGTAAAAATAAGAAAATTTGACAAACCTTTTATGCTAAATTGAAGAAAAAAAAAACAAAAACCACAAAAAAATAATGAAAGTGTGCTCCCACTGTAATCAAATAGTATGTATGTATGTATGTGTGTGAAATAAGCTAAAGCTGCGCTTGGAGCGCAGCACACCCAAAAAAACTATATAAAAAGGAATCCACAAACAAGGACACCACCCAGCCGACACAACAATGACATCACAAATTTTGTATAACATATTTGTATTTGTAATTTTAACCTTGTTAACTGTCTAATGAAAATAAAAGTTTTCTTGCAAAAAAATTTCAAATGTTTTGTTGTAATAGTTGTAACATTAAGCTACACCATTTTATATCTTCATCAAGTATGTCATATTTTACAGTTATTACATTGACCCCCATTGCATTCTCATCGTTGCAACTGAACAGTGATCTCGAACGTCATACTGCAACCTGCTCAAGAGTCAATCATGTCGCCATTTACCACGACACCTTCATTTAAATCCAATCAGTTCACGTCTACAAATCATGTTTGTGCAATGAGCGCTTCAAAGCGGGGGCATACAAAGAGCTGATTTCATTCTTCAACAGCATGCATGCGAGAGATCGCTTTTGTCTGGTCTTCTGTGCCATTTCCCGCGAACCAATGAGCTATTGCCGCGCGGCACATGCTACCTGTCATTCACCAAAACGCTTTCATTCATCGCGTCCACGCGAATTCATCCGTGCATTTGACATTTGCCCACTCCGACGTAGCCTCCGCTCTCACGTGACTTGGCCTTTTCAAAGGCAACTTAGAGGCCGCAGGTAGCTAATCGACTACACAAATGAAATTGCCGGCATGCAGCGCCAACAACAACAGCATCAATACACTTCACCCAGTTTGGCTAAGCGCAGTTCATTTGTGAATGCCAGAAGAAAGGCAACGCAAACACACACAATGATAGGGAAGCACACCGTTGCCGTTGAGTGAGTGCCTTTCAGTGGTGCAACCGCAGTGTGCGACCTCTGCATGCATACAAGGCAAGATTCATAAGCGCCAAAAAGTATGCAGCAGAATGCACACCCACTGCAATCCAAACTCCATTGAATGTCGTGAATGCAGAATCGGCAGCTGGCTGGCTGGCACACATCAATAGCTGCTGCTGCGGCGCTGAGTTGAGGGGAGACCAGGGCTAAGCTTTGGAACGCAAACCAGATAGGCGGTGAACGCGTAGCAAACGGCATTTAATGCGCCTATTTCAAGCCGACGAATTCCTGACGAACCTAATTGAATTCTCACCGGCGTTGGCAGATAGCTCCCAGCTGTAAATATTAGCAGATTTGTTTGTCTTCACTCCAAAGGAGCAGTTGCAAAGTGAAGGCATAAATGCATGCATCGATTATCGACTTAAGTGCTTTTGAGTGTAATGCAATCGATTAAGCTTGAAAGCCAGCTGTGGCGAAGCTTTACTCACGGCAATTAAATGTGTGTTGCAAACGGCTAACCGCTGTGGCGAATCCTTAATGAAGTGTCCGCCCATTTGTTAATTAAATAAAAATAATATTGGCATTGCTATATACCTACATATGTGTGCGTGTGTGTAGTTGTTGACTTCCAGCGGTGTAAACAGCCGCTGTTTCGATGTGCAACACTAGGTTAACCATGCACTCAAACTGCAACAACAACATGGCCGCAATCAAACTGAGTTACATCGCGCATGGAGGACGGAGGATGGCATGAAAAAATCATGGCAAAGCCTTATTTACACAGTTATTTACGAGTACTTATTTATGTCCACACATCAGCATACCAACACTCACACACGCGCACTCGCTCATATTTCAGCCGCATCAAGCGGCCTGTGGTGTGTTCGTGTCTGTTTGGTGGCGCAACCATTTGTTCACTCATTGCTGAACAACTGTATTTGACAACACTTCTCGACATTCCAGGCCACAAAAACACACCGACCGATACACACACAAACACACACACGAGTCTATGCGTTCGAACGAAGTGCTTAAAATCCGGGCATCGCCGGAGCGCAGGCCGCAGCAACCAAAGTTTATTATTATGAATTGGCCACGTAAACGTTGTTGCCAGGCGCACGAAGCGTAGCGCTCCGACGCATAACGGTATCAGTGTTTTTATTACAACATTTTTAAGCTGTCAGATTTTTTATTAAGTTTTTAGTAGTTTTCACTTTTGCGGCCACATCAGACTCGGTCAGACTCGGCAATGCAATTAAACGCATTTTTATCGCTTTTAAAATTCCGACGCTGTGGTCGACGCCAGACGTCGGCGTATACACTGTGGAAGGAGTTTGGTTTGGGCGAAACATATTGCAAATAATTGTGGACGGTGGACGGATTGATGATAGTCCTGCAGCTCATAGAGTTAAAATTGAAACTGTTGAATGGACCCAATCAAAAAAGGGTTTCCCGGCCTTATGAAGCAGAAACTCGAAAGAAAATTTTTATTTTGTAGGCTAACTATGATACAGCCGCAAAACAAGAGTTCCTTCACACATTATTTCTTCTAGGACAGCTCACTGTTGTCTAAAACTGGGCGGATTGGTAGCTCAATGAATGCTGGACAACAACTACCTCTACGAACATTTTCAAGTTCCCTAGTGTTGTGATGTACAATGAAGTTTTGATTTCTGGTGAAACAAGTACCAAACCATATTTGTTAAAGCTTTAGTTAATTGAAAGAAGAGGTCGGGGATCGCCTAATCGGCTGATCGCAATCGGCACTTCAGCCAACATGAGGCTCAATATGCTCCCAAAAGCGTCCCAAGAGAGCACCATGGAACGAAAATTCATTAGTTGTAATGGTATCCTACCGTGTAATGGCCTTGGCACGGAATGTCCTCTCGCTCCATTCGAAGCGATCATCGGGCAACTACACGAATCAATTGTCTTTGTGCCGCTTTCTGATCATTTAACGCTTATTATCTACGCTCTTGTCTTTATAGAAATTAACCAGCGTGCATAGATTAAAACTTTTGTTCATTTCGGCTTTGTCAGCGCCGAACGCTGGTCCATACACTCACTCCCCACCGACAGGCGTTGGAATGCGTTGCTGTTGTTGACATCAAATTTGCGCGATTTTATTGTCGCTCGGTTGAGGCTATTTGCTTTAGTTGTTGTTGCCACAATGGCTGTTGGCTGTTCGCTGCCTTTGTTGTCGAGTGTGCGTGTGTGCGTGTGTGTGTGGCGACATAATGGTTGATGCTCGAATGCGTTGTCTGCTTGTTCGCAATGTTGTCGTTATTGTTTGTTGTACACACTTGTTGTTTGTTGTTGCTTTAGTTTGTAGTAGCCATCGTAATTGGCCGCAACGACAATTGTTTCTGTCGCTGTTATCGTTGTTGTTGCTGCTGTTTATTGAAGACAAATAAGTGTGACTTAATTAATGCAATCAAGCGTCGGTCCTCCACATTGTGCCGCCTCGTGTGCCCAACAAACATTGTTGTTGTAGCTGTCTGGTATTTGCCTGCTGCCCGTCGCTCTGATTCGCTCCACTCCGTTAGCGCTTGGCTTTTGGCATTTGTTTGTGCAACAATTGTTTGACATTCTCGTTGACAGCACAACGCCCTCAGTTGCAGTAGAATTTATGCTCATGACATTTCCAACAACAAAAATTGACTTTTGGGTGATTTTTATTTTCACTACAGTAAATTAGGCAATCGAAGTGTTCGTCTTTTTTTTTAGCTGTGAGAGTGGACAGTCGCTAATTAATTTCAATATATTATTAGTTGTAGGTACAGAGTTGACCCGAATGTGACCTCTGGAGTCCTACTCGCTTGCTGGAAAGCAATATAGATAGGGTAGTCGGCACTACAAAAGTTGTTGTTGAAGAACCGAGTAGATAGAGGATTAAGACCACCGGCCTAACACTTCATCTAGATAAGAACCATTCCCTTACATCTGCCGAGACCGTCGGAAAATATTTGTATTAACCGTCCCCTTATAACAGTTATCCAAATACGAAAGCCGGATAAATATTCTTTCATATCTGCTAATATGTCTATACTACTATTATAAAGAGGAAAGATTTGTATGTATGTTTCTAATGAATAAGTTCAGAAACTACTGTGCCGATTTCAAAAATTCTTTCACCAGTCGAAATGACATTTATTGCTATAATCTAAAATTTCTGGAAATAGTTCCCTGGTGAGGGTAACAAAAAGACTCCTGAGAATCTGAATCTGAAACTGAAAATCAAACTCACTTCATAATCTGAGAGAAAGTCCTGGGACACCAAAGACCACACTCAAAAATTTAAATAAAAATATCACGTGATCTTGAAATGTCATCACGTGATCAGGTGCGGTCATTGACCTCACTCAAAAATGTAAACAAAAATATCACGTGTCCTTGAATTGACATCACGTGATCAGGGTGGGGTCATTGACCTCACTCAAAAATGTAAACAAAAATATCACGTGACCTTGTAAGGACATCACGTGATCAGGGTGGGGTCATTGACCTGTAAACAAAAATATCACGTGACCTTGATGTGTCATCACGTGATCAGGGGGGGGTCATTGACCTGTAAACAAAAATATCACGTGTCCTTGAATTGACATCACGTGATCAGGGTGGGGTCATTGACCTCATACAAAAATGTAAACAAAAATATCACGTGATCTTGAGATGTCATCACGTGATCAGGGTGGGGTCATTGACCTCATGGGGTAACCGGATATGATGTTACCGGAACCGCAAAGGGGGCATCCGGAAACGGATATGGATAACGATATTGCCGGAACCGGAAATGGAGTGGATGAATATTGGTTACTGGAACTGAAAGTGGGGCATCCGGAAAGGGAATGAGCCAACTGAAGCAAGTGGGATAACCGATGGAACCAGATATGGGAATGATGTGCCGGAACCGGAAATGAAGCAACCTGAAATATTTTACCGGAAACGGATGTTCGATATAGAGCGAAATTGGACAGGAAACGTCCCTTCTCCAGAAAGTGCTTAGTAACGTAAGCAGCGTCAGCTTGAGGTCTTAACATAAATGTTTCCAGTTCATAGAAGACTTCGGTTTGTATCATATCCGCTTCCATTATAAAACTTCCGTTTCCTGTAATCGTTATCGATATCGATGTAAAGTTTTATTCCGCTATCTTCATCGGACACCAAAGACTAGAGGTCGTAATTAAGATTTAGCTCCTTACAAATAAAATATAATTTCATGCTCGAATTTTCTTCATTTTACTTTTTTAAATGAAAGCACGCAAGAAACGGAAAGTACATACATATGTATGGGAGCGTGTGTAAAAACTTATAACTTTGGAAATGTTTGTTTAAAGCCGTACCAAGCCGGAGCGATCGGCTAGTATGTCTATAAATATGATTTGGTTCATTAAAATGCGTTCAACATATGTTCATCCCGGGTTTTCATTCGATGCAGCAGTCATCCAATGTGGTAAGCAGAAATCGTTTCTGATATTTCTGGAATGAGCTTCAGATTCTATATTTAAGACAAAGGTTAGGAAACTATTTACATGTATGTGGGGCTTTATAAACAAGATTCAAACTAAAATGTTTATTATCTGTCTTTTTGTTGTAGTTCTATAAGTGCCAAAAATTTACCTAATATGTTCTCACTATGAAAGGTCTTTGCTTCCTCTTAGTTGGCTTGGCACTTCTCCACATGGAAAAGTTGTTGATAAAAAATTTCGCAATACCAAAAAAGTGGCTTTATCGAAAACAGAGGTTTTTCCGAAAAATTTACATAACATTTCGCCAAGTTAAAAGTGGGAAGTTGAGTTTACTTTCGCAGGAGCATACACGTAATTGAGAATATTTGGCATGAAAATAAGAACCAATAAACATTTAATATGCCGTTCATGAACGCACCATCGCTCAATTGGTATTTGAACAAAGCTTTACATATACTCATACGCACACACATTGATATAACTACATGTTTGTATGTTTGTAAGCACAAATACGTGTGCTGGCGGCATTATGAATGGAAGAACCAAAGCTATGTAATATTAAAAATACTTATACACATATATGTACATATATACCTATGTGACGATAAGAAGAAGAGCAATGTATGCGGAAAAATAAACAAAAAACATCAGAACAATTGAGGTACACAAAGCGATTTATGATGCCAAACACGTAGACATTTTTAATTTCGCTGACATCGCCGGTGATTATGCATTTTTAATTTTATTTTATTTTCGTCAATTTATAATTTTATGTTGATTTTTTCTCGAACCATATTTAAAGCGAATTACGAGCCCAATGAATCTATAGAATGAGAATATTAAGCCTTATAAATCGTTTTTCATATACAAATACACACATGCTCGTATAGGCATGAACCAAAAGTAGCAGTCCCGTGTAAGCGAGGTAGAATCGGCGAATATGTTTGAATCTCCACAATTAGCTGCGCCCAAGCACGGAGCACGGCGTCACGTTATTACTGGTGTCCATATGTACGCGCATGTGGGTTCAATAATTTGGAAATCGAATTCGAATGCGATCTGGGAAGACGTGATCAGTGTGTGTTTTTCGGGGGGGAAGATGGGGCGTATGCGCAACATTGAAGCACCTGCGAAGCTGAGTGTCGCCGCAGAGCGCAGTATCGGAGAACACTTGCGCCGGAGAGGACTCAGTTGGCGTTCGCAAATTTGGCGTTTGATATAAAAGTGATTGCTGGTATCTCTATTAAAAACAGTCGGCATTAAGTACTTGAATACACTACGTTTGGGCACCAACAAAAAGCGAAATTTAAGCGAACAGCGTACAAAAGCAATAAACCAAGCAGGAAAAGCCTTTAAAGGACTTCATTAGAAACTTGCATTTTATATTTGCATATCCGAATTGCTGTGCAAAATGTTGTCTCTTGGATATTCGACATTCCTTCATTTGCTGTTGGCGGCTGCACTGCTGAGTGGCGTCACACAGGCGCGACAGCTACGTAATAACCGTTTTTCGGCACGTCTCGAGCAGCAGTCTGATAGCACTGATGGCGAGGTGGCTGTGGTGGAGGAGGTGTATCCAACTCCGTATCCTGCCGCCGGTTATAGACCAGGGCGCGCATTCAATTTGCCCGGCGAAGACGAAGGCGTTGCGGATGATGAACAAACGGAAGGCTCCGGAGTAGCTGACACCACAACCGAACTGCCAGCGGACGTGTACACCACCACAGTGGAGACTGTTGAGGTTGATACCACAACCCCATACAACTGGGTTCCCGCTGAGCTGGTAAATGATGACGCCGCCAAACAAGGGCGCGCAGCTAAGGCACCCTACCCACCGTCTGGTTGGCGCCCAAGCCGCGCCTTCCTACTGCCCACTGAAATAAAAGCTGCTGAAGAAGCGGAGGCAGCTGCACGAGAAGCAGAAGCCGCTGCTCAAGAAGCTGAGGCTGCTGCTCAAGAAGCTGAGGCTGCTGCAGCTGAAGGACCTGCTGTTCCAAATGATAAGGATATTGTAGATGCGTTCGAAACCAGCACTGCAACACCACTTGCGCCCTTCACCACTGAGCAGCCCACAGCTGAAACAGCAACTGAAGTTGACGCCGTAGACGCTGTTGTTGTTGTAGAGGAGACTGCACCGACTGCTGTCCAACCGTCAGCAGACAAAGTGCCGCAAGCACCATATCCACCATCAGGTTGGCGTCCAAGCCGCGCTTTCCTGTTGCCCACTGAGATCGAATCGGCCAATCAAGACTCAACCATTTCAGTGAATGAACCTGAGGAGCCGGTGTCGCCGGCCGACAAGGCTGGTCATCCTGCCTGTGGTGTAAGCGATAATCCAGTAGCACCAAAACCGGAGGAAGGCGCCAAGGAGAATCCGGATGCGGAACGTGTTTTTGTCACAGCCAATTTGGGTCCGGCAGTCGTAAAGTCGCCGCTAACACTGCCCATACTGCTGCGCTCTCAACGCCTAATCACACCGCCCATTTACGTGCCCGCCGGTCGCTCCTTCGCCTACTCCGCCAGCG
Source organism: Zeugodacus cucurbitae (assembly GCF_028554725.1). Lineage (NCBI taxonomy): Eukaryota > Metazoa > Arthropoda > Insecta > Diptera > Tephritidae > Zeugodacus > Zeugodacus cucurbitae. The sequence goes on along the minus strand of NC_071669.1, from coordinate 727,063 downwards.
TGCAGAGCTGGCGCTAAGGAGCGCAAATACTTGTGTAGCATGCAAAGAAAACGTGTTTGTGGAAAGCATATGAAATTCTTAATTTTAAGGCTGATCGTTTTTTTATATATATAGATATTATTTGTTTTTACATCATTTTATAGAAAATAAAAGAAAAATACAAAAATAATTAAAATACAAATTTTACATTTCATAATTAGTTAGCAAAAGAAATTTTACACTCACAATACATACAGATGCAATTCACCAATTTACTGCGTGTTCTACAAGCGCTTGCTTGCTCGAGTACTCTTCCACTACACTTTCATAGTTGGTGCTGGTTGCTGCTCGCTTGTTGAAGTTTTAATTACATTAATTTCACACTTTGCGCAAAAATTTACGATGTCTGTCCGAAAGTTGTTTCCTCATAATTCTGCAGGAGTCTTCATTATTTTACATTTCCAAAATTTGTTTACAAGTCGTTGGCTCACACTTCAAACTTCATGCGGCACGGCAGTGTAACTAGTATGCGAACGGTTAGGTGGTGTGCCACTGAGAGGGTGTGGATAGAGTATGTTGTATGTTGCAAATTGACAGCGAAAGACTATTGCTTTCACAAGCGATTGCATTATTAGCTAGTCTTCGTTCTATTACGCGTATATATTATCAAGAATAAATATGGTGTTTGCAGTGTCACTCGACTGAAGTCCAACTGGAAAAATTATTAAGCAAACGTGAAAATTAAGGACTCAGAGTTTCAAAGAGTTTTCGGAAATGAACAGCCAATAATAGCCATAATTCGAGAAGAATGGTGTCTTCATGCACAATATGACATTGAAATAATGTGAGGTAACCCCTAGAGAAGCAAAAATTCCACAAAATTTTTATTAATATTTCATAATTTCAAAAACAAAATATATTGAATCCTTTTTGATCCTGGCAACGTTTCTGAATTTTCACTTTATCTGTAATGGTAACTCTGCTTAAGGTATTCTACTTAGGTGAATATCTCAACAAGGCTTACTCAATTTAGTTTCATTTTCTTCAAATTTTTCTAATATACACACATGAAGATGTGTATGTATAGACAGCAAGGACATTCGCCGGCTCTAAAAAGCACTAATAAATTACTAAATATTCGGAATAAATTAAACGCCACATACATACATATATACATATAGATTTACATATATCGTCAAGGTGATGCGACAAGCATACGAAATCATCAAAAAAGCATTAAATTGAAAATATATTGAAAAAATGAGACATATTTTTATATATTTATACTTTTGAACGATTTCCAGCCGGAGGGGAGTCACAGTGAGGGCGCATAGCGATTAAAAATATTACAACAAATTCTGGGTAAATAAATGATGATGTCACCGTAGAAAAATAAAAAATAAACGCAGTTAAAAATAGATATTTGTATTACATGCACAAATGTATGCGCGTATATTAATAAACACAAAAACAAAAAAAGTTGCAAATACAACTTATCAATAAATGATGTAACGCAAATGGAATACAAAAATTGTAGCAATAACAACTCTGGCGAATCTACCATTGTTTTAGGCATTTTTCAGTACGTAATATTATTTAAAATTTAAGTGGCAAATCTAACGAAAAACATGTGAGCGTAAACAATGCAACAAAAACGACAAAAACAACATGGGACAGCACAAATATCGGAAACCGGAAATTAAAAGTTCGACAATAAAGCACTTAAACACACGCACAACGCGCGCCAAATGAATACAAATATTTGTACAATAACAGAAACAACAACAAAGACAATTGACTAGCCATAGCCTTTGGAAACGAAAAGTGAAAGATGGCGAATATTTTGAGAAAAAAAATGGACTAACAAATACCCAAACGTAATAACCAACAATAACAACAATAAACATATTTTGTTGTACTGAAAATATGTGTATCATACGATAAAAATAAACAAAAATAATAATAATTTGTGTATACCTATCGCATGCCCCCCTCCTTCCCTCAAAGACCAAAATAGAGCGTGTAGCAGCGCCACGAAAAGGCCAATGTACAAGCGCACAGTGGCTCCGACAAGTGTGCGTACAAAGGTGCAGGCGAGTAAATTCAATAATTATAGCCAATACACGCACAAACATACATATACAACAGCGCATCTATGCATACCAAATATAACCTCACACATACACACAAATTCGATTTGAAATGACCACCAGCAGCAACAGCAGTAGCGGCGGCGGTAGCAGCGTCGTCGGGCAGCCGCTACGTGCTCGGCAAGCATGATTGGCCAAAGCCAAATCCAAAGCCATTGACAGTGACAATGTGTGGCCGGCGACCGCAATGGAGCGTCCCCGGCAAACATGTAAACAACAACAACAACAACAAAACTAAAAATTAAAAGTATAGCAAAAGCAATTTATCCGTTTGAAGATTTGTGTGTGAGTGTGTGGCTGTGGAGGTTTGCTATGGTATGCTTGGCCTGGAGTTTGTAACTGTTCTGTATCTGTTTTTGATTTGGCTTTACGTGCGCTGCGGAACTTGCAAAGTTTAACGAAGCGCCTTAAATGCTTTCAATTGAATTGTAAGAACGTTGAACTGTGACTGCGTTGCATTTCGCACGATTTTCCCACATCAAACTCCCTGTGTGCCCCGGTCTGCGGGGGGTTCATCTCTGCGGTCGGCAGATGTCTTATGCTCATTGTCTTGTTTGTAGTTGTCTTTTCTAACTTACATTTCGTTCGATCTGCCAGCTACACACTTTTATGAATGAATGTGTGTATGTATGTGGTGCTTATAAAATAAGTTTTGTTGTGTTTTTTGTTTGGTTTGCCGTCGTGTCTATTTTGTATGCAAGATTGCAGATTTTGTTGTTTGAAGTTCAATTTTGACACTTGTTGAATGCGATCAAATGGGCGAACGCACAACCCTATATGGCTGCACAGTGTTCAAAAATCAAACTTTTGATTCATTAAATTTTTCGCGGCGTTTACAGATCGTGCATGTGACCTACATCGAAGTGGATTTGAGAACAAAGTAGACACTTTTAAAACGTCATAAATATTTCTGAAAAATACTGAAAAAGTGCTCCAAATACAATAAAAAATTAACTACTTTTGACATGAGTCGTTGAGTATTCCCATACATATATGAGTGACTAATTAGGCTTGAACACCAAAATCAGAGCATCAGTAGGCATATACTCAAATTGTGGTTAAACACCTTTTGTATGTCATTTTAATTATAATTTTGAGAAACGAGGCACTGTACAGAATTGTAAAGTCCCCCGGTGACGTTACACCTAACCAATCTATATAAGCTTTAACTAATTTGCAAGCGATATAAAACTGATTCGCAAACTCAATTTGCTCGAGGTCACACGAGTAATCGGTTCACGTGTGTTTGCCTATCGAATACAATGGAGGTTACAGTGGCGGCCAATTCGATACAAACCGAGTTGGCAGGTGGAAAATTGGCATTTAATCAATATTTTTTTGAATGTAATGTTTACAAAGATTTTCACAAAAAACAAGAAAGAAAACAATATTCTACCATATTTATAGGAAAGTTGATCATTTGCCAAGTTTTTGCATTAAATTTTTGCTATAAAAGCACAACAACAAATCAAAAAGTCATAAATTTGCAGAGCAACTCACTGGAAGGCGCACCGCCAAAATGACAAAACTAATATTCTTTACAATCGTATTCCTGCTGACTCTAGTGCTGAATGTCGCCGAGGAGTCCACACGGCTAGCGCGACATCGCCATCGCATCCTGCACCACAGATACCCGCAATCGTTTCGGCACAAACCGAGCGGCGAGGAGGAGAACGCACGACGCAGGGGTGGCTACCGTCCAAACGGTCATCGGCCTTCACAAACATTCGAACTGCCTAATGAGACGCGTCAGCCATGGACCTCGCTGAGCAGTGCTCGCATGCGTGGTAAAGTGCCACAGTACCAGCAGCACCGACGCCCTGTCGACATCTATGGATCACCGCCAGTTAATTGGCCAATTCGACCACCGCCGTTGGGAAGGCCAAGGCTACCGAGCCCACATGATATTTATGGCCCACCCGCGGAGTTGCCTAGCTCTGCTGATGGTGATATAAGCGAGGGTGGCGCCTTCCGTGCCGACTATGAGTACGAACAATACCCCGAAGAAGTGGGCGATAGATCTCAACAGTCCGGCGTGGAACAACAGAAATCAAATGCTCAAAAGTCCGAACAATATGTTGATCCGGCGCAAGCTGAGGCACGACGAAAGGAGCCCAAAGATGATAAAATAGAGAATTTTGAAATACCGCTGGAGTTACTACGTGGTCCAGAGCGCTACGAGACTATTTGAGATTTTATAATGAATAAACTTGGTGTCAGGGAAAAAGCAAAATGTGATTATGAAATCAACAAGAACAAAAGCAAATATAAGTAGATATTTTTTTTACTATAAGAATAATTTATGGAGGGGCTAATCTCGGTGTGAAAAGCAAACGTTATTTGTGACTTCGAAAAGACCATTCACTTTAACATCAGAGCAAATGTTAATGCAACAACAAAATTGAATCAATTTTATTATTTCATCTTAAAGGATCAATCACATTTTGAAATAAGAGAACTAGCTGCGTCACCCAAAATCCATCAACATCCATTTAAATAACTTCAAATTGTTTTGTTCGAATTACAGTTTTATATTTATCAGTCTAAAAAAATCTTTAACAACTCTCCAATTTGATTGTTAACAATTCTCTATACTATTTACAATCAAAAGAAACTCACGCACACTACCATATTACCACTGTTGCAGTTGACCGGCGGTGTAGTAGACAATAGGTTGTTGCTGTTGTTGAGCCGCAAATTGTTGAGCAACAAAGAATTGCTGTTGTTGTGGGAGTTGTTGCAGACGAGCTGAGCGTGCCTTGGTTGTAACCTTGGCTTTAACAATTCTGGCCGATTTAGCGGAGGTGGCACGAGCACGAGCTGGGGCGCGCAACTTAGCTGGACGAGCAGATTTGCGTGCGTTTATGCGACGGCCGAAAGTCAAACGTTCAGATTGGATAGCTTCCTCAGCAGCTGCTTGTTCTTCTTCTTCCTCAGCGATGGTGGCTTCGATTTCTTCAACGGGGGTAATTTCGTTCACATCAGGTACATCCTCGGCCTCTGGTGGGCCATAGATGAGATCTGGTTCGTGTTCACCCTCAGCATCAACAGCAACAGCGGCTTCATCAACTTCTTCCTCAACTGGTTCCTGTTCGGCTGGGAGGTCAACATTCACAGAGACGTTTATGTCACCTTCTGGTGCAGCTGGTGTCTCAGGTTCAACTGGCACTTCAGGTGCTTCGGCAGCGGCGGCTTCATCGAATGGAATCTCTGGAATCTGTTCATTTTTGGAAGGATATGGGGTCACAGCAGCTTCTTCAGCAGCTTCTTGACGTGCCAAGAAGCGGCTGCGTTGCCTAGAGAGTTGAAGACGTCCATTACGTCCACGATAACGTGGAGTTTCAGCGGCACAGAATGCGAAAGCCAAACAGGCGACGAGCAGGATTTGTAGGAAACGAGCCATTTCTGAATAATTTGATTGTATGTACTTTACTGAGTCGATAAAACCAAGTAATGATACTATTTTCGAGACAGTTCGAGCTTTTATACTAATTATTGCTATTTAACACAGAAACATTGATTTCGAGTCTAGCGGTAGAAGCCTAAAGAGTACGCAAACACCTTATTAATATTTAATGTTGCAATTACTTGTCTATGCTAACGCAGTTCTCAGTTCTTGTTTTTGCGTTTTCGTTGCCTCTGCGCTTTGATTTAATATTCGTTATGCAACAACAACTGTAATGGCTTACTTATCATTGAGTTTTTGAATTTATATTCAAATTATTGTTATCGTACTCATTTCCATAAGCAAACGAACCCCGTTGAATAGTTAATAGATTATTTTATTTGTTGCTGTATGAAGTAGTTAATTCATTGTGCTTTGGTGGAAGCACAATTTCGATTATAGCATAGTGTCGGTCTGTAGACTCTCACCAGGACATTGCTCGTTCTGTGTAATGTGAACGATCTTCAATTCAAATAAATGAACATAGTAAAGTTGTAAGTTATAATGACTTCACTTGGTTAATATATTTGAACTCTTGAGATTTATAAGGCATTTTTTCTGAACTAAAAGAGAGGAGGAAGTACTTGAAGATATTCAAGCATACTAGGTTCAAGGGACAAGTCTAAAGTCGATAGTGCTTATACACAAGGTCTGACTACGAATGGGTTTCTATGGAAAGTCCCATATAATTAAGATTCTTGTGGAGTCGGATTGTGGGCAAGACTCGAAACTGTCCAAATGAAGAAGCAACGGCTGAATAGATAGGTTCACATTGATGAATAAGTGACTCGACACAACTGAACAAAAGCGAAATTCAAAACTCTCGCTAATTTGGGTCAAAGTTCCGAAGGAAATATCACGAATGGATCAACTCTTTTTCTACTTACATATATCATTCTTCTATTTTGGTCTCTGGCGATGCTAAAAAATTTCGGCTTCTATCCTGAGACCTCTTGAAACCGACTAAAGTGGTGCACAGTTTTATCGAACACTATTAAATTCAATATAGAATGATAAGACTAGCGACCGGGGTAACTGCACATAAAATATCAATACTAAAATAATAAATTTTCAGTTTTAATAAGAGTTGAAGCTAGAGGGAGTGTCTTTGTTTCTGACAACTCCGGCATGTCTAACTTAGTACTAAACGAGATTTTATACAAGGAATCTTTCAGAACTCATTGTGATGCGAATTCATAAAAATTATAATTCTCTGAATCGCTATATCTCTATGTTGAACTGGAATTATATATGCTATATCCTTATCGATAGTGAAATTGGAGTATGTGACTTGATCTGTCAACCAGAGACTATTGCAAAGTGTGGAAATATGAGCTTTACGATTTATTTATGCCACGATTGAATATAAAAGAAGTCAGTGATGTATTATCTGTTCTTAAAGTCTAGTGTAACTTTATATGAAATTAACGATTAAAGAAGCTTAGTGGGCGTCATTGTAGACTCAAAAAATGTATCGTTATAAACCAAGCTTCAAGGATTATCCTTACATTTTAGTAGCCTTCCGTGTTTTTTAAATAAATTTTAACTTAATTATGATCGGTTTGTATATTTATTTGAATTATCAGTCTAAAAAATTCTTTAACAATTTATGTTTACATATTAACATCTCATCAACCTTTTACATCCTAATTTTAATTGTTAACAATTTTCTATACTATTGTATTTATAATGGCTTTTGGGATTGTCTGGGACCCACAAGTCTTTACCACTGTCGCACACGTTGTTGTTGTTTAGGCAATTGCTGAAGACGAGCTGGGCGAGCTTTGGTTGTAACCTTGGCCTTAACAATTCTTGCCGATTTAGCAGAGGTGGCACGAGCACGAACGGCGGCGCGCAACTTAGCTGGACGAGCGGATTTGCGTGTGTTGAAGCGACGACCGAAAGTCAAACGTTCAGATTGGATAGCTTCCTCAGCAGCTGCTTGTTCCTCCTCTTCCTCAGCGATAGTTTCTTCGATTTCCTCAACGGGGGTAATTTCGTTTACAGCAGGCACATCCTCAGCCTCTGGTGGGCCATAAATGAGGTCTGGTTCGTGTTCACCCTCAGCATCATCGACAGCCACGGCTTCATCAGCTTCTTCCTCGGCTGGTTCCTGTTCGGCTGGAAGATCAACATCCACAGAAACGTTTATGTCACCTTCTGGTGCAGCTGGTGCCTCAGGTTCAACGGGAAGTTCAGGTGCGGCAGCGGCGGCGGCTTCATCGAATGGAATCTCTGGAATCAGTTCTTTTTTGGAAGGATATGGAGTCACGCCTGCTTCCTCAGCAGCTTCTTGACGTGCCAAGAAACGGCTGCGTTGCCTGGAGAGTTGAAGACGTCCATTGCGTCCACGATAACGTGGAGCTTCAGCGGCGCAGAGTGCGAAAGCCAAACAGGCGAAGAGCAAGATTTGTAGGAAACGAGCCATTTCTGAAGGATTTGATTGTATGTACTTTACTGAGTGGACAGATCCAAGTAATGTTAATATTTTCTAAGCAGTTCGAGCTTTTATAGTGATTGCATTAATTTGTCCTAAATGCGTTTGATTTGTGTTGGCGATAATGACCTTAAAAGTTCACAAAACGCCTTATTAATATTTAATGATCGCTCATGCTATTCGGTACCGTAATTTGAAGTTCTGGTTTATATGCCTGTTCAAATGAAGTGCATTTGCATATTTTTTTCAAATCTCTTTTCTGTCAGCTTTTGCTGCTATCAGCCTATGATATAGGTAAATAAGTTAAGCTATGAATAGTGATTGCTTTTGGCCACATATTAATTCCATATGTTGCATATTGAAGTTCAACTAAATTTATTTGAAGAGATATCGCCTTTGTTCAAATTTATCCAGGCTGAATTTGGTCTCATTTGTTACTGTCTGCCAATACTATTATGCTGCTCGATATGGAAATAGTCTGCGAAAAAAAGTTTTATGGAAAAAATTTGATTAATTTCTCAATTTAGTCCTTTTATCTTGATACACTTGACTCGGTCCGACATAAACTGTTTTAATCCGTTTGTGAAATACTTCTTCTATAACAAGTTCTTTCGTTTAACAGATTTGTAGACCTTAAGATAGTGGAAATATAAATGTGCAAAAATAGGAATACTGGACTAACCGAATATGTTTTTGCGCCGGTTAATCGATTGGTAGATTACGGCTACTGTTCATAACTCAACTATTAGTAATTGTATATAAAGAACACTTAACATATAATTTACTCTTGATATGTGACAACACTCCTCCCAATTCTTTGACTTTAGCCTTCATATAGAACCAGCCAGTATTAAAATAAAGTGACACAGGTGATTACGTTTCCCAAGAACTAATGAAGAATACACTCATTTCTGTTACTAAGGTTGACCAAAATATCTCAATAAAACTAAGTGGGCTTAATAATAACCTCCCTTCCAAATAACCAAAAGTGTTAGTTCCACCACTCTGGTTTATTTCAAGTTGTAAACATCGATTAGTATGGAAAGATTCTTTATAAACTAATTAATAGTTTAGAAAACGAAATATAATGGATAGGCAGAAAGAAAAGAAAGTTTCAAATTTCCGTTACCATTTGTGTAGTAAGTATTCGATGGAAGCAGTCCTCTTTGACAGAGATTTCGCAAACCCAGATATTCTTATATGATATGTCACACTTTATCACTCTGGATTATGTTAATGTTTTCGCCCATTACAATTAATCATATTTGATTCAGATCTATTGTTTTAGAATTTCACTAGTTATAGCTATGAATATGGATGAAGATATTAAAAAAGCTAGGACTTAAGTATTTGTAGTTTAGGGGATCACCTTTCCATGTCATATTCAATTTCTTTATTGAAACTTTCATTTTATTTCCGCCAGACTAAGCTCGGTCTACAAACTTGCTTTGATATCTTGCTAAACCTTTGAACTTGCAATCAAAAACACAAATGTGTTTCAGGGTTCGGGAAGGCGGCCGTTAATATTCGCCGTCGCCATCACTTAGAATATACAACACACTTATTTCATAGCTTTATTGTTTTTTATTTATTTTTAGTCTGAAAAAATCTTTAACAATTCTTACATATGTACTGCATCGCCATTCATTCCTCTTAATATTAATTGTTAACAATTTTCTATATCCCATTAAATACTTGTAATCAGTTCATCAGACCAATTATATTCCCTCCACCTTTTCTCAGAAAATTATTCTGGAATGTAGCTGTGTCTTTACCACTGTTGCAATTGACCGGCGGTGTAGTAGTAGATTGGTTGGCGCTGTTGTTGTGCGGCAAACTGCTGAGGAACAAAGAACTGTTGTTGTTGTGGCAATTGTTGAAGACGAGCTGAGCGTGCCTTAGTTGTAACCTTGGCCTTAACAATTCTGGCCGATTTAGCGGAGGTGGCACGAGCACGAGCAGGGGCGCGCAACTTAGCGGGGCGAGCGGATTTGCGTGTGTTGAAGCGACGACCAGAAATCAAACGTTCAGATTGGAAAACTTCCTCAGCAGCTGCCTGTTCCTCCTCCTCTTCAGCGATGGTGGCTTCGATTTCTTCGACGGGTGTAATTTCATACACAGCAGGTACATCCTCAGCCTCTGGTGGGCCATAGATGAGGTCTGGTTCGTGTTCACCCTCGGCATCTACTGCGGCAGCGGCTTCATCAGCTTCTGGTGGGCCATAAATGAGATCGGGTTCGTGTTCACCCTCAGCTTCAACAGCGGCCACGGCTTCATCAACTTCTTCTTCGACTGGTTCCTGTTCGGCTGGGAGATCAACATTCACAGAGACGTTTAAGTCACCTTCTGGTGCAGCTGGTGCCTCGGGTTCAACGGGAAGTTCAGGTGCGGCAGCGGCGGCGGCTTCATCGAATGGAATCTCTGGAATCAGTTCCATTTTGGAAGGATATGGAGTCACACCTGCTTCCTCAGCGGCTTCTTGACGTGCCAAGAAACGGCTGCGATGTTTGGAGAGTTGAAGACGTCCATTGCGCCCACGATAACGTGGAGCTTCAGCAGCGCAGAGTGCGAAAGCCAAACAGGCAACGAGCATGATTTGCAGGAAACGAGCCATTTCTGAAGGATTTGATTGTATGTACTTTACTGAGTCGAGAGATCCAAGTAATGATAGTATGTTCTAAACAGTTCGAGCTTTTATACTGATTGCATTAATTTGTCCTAAAGACGTTTGATTTGTGTTGGTGATAATGACCTTAAAAGTTCACAAAACGCCTTATTAATATTTAATGATCGCTCATGCTACTCGGTACCGCAATGCGAAATTCTGTTTTTATATGTCTGTTCAAATGTAGTGCATTTGCATATTGTTATCAAGTCTCTTTTGTTCTTCACTTCATATTATTGGTAAATAGGTGTAGTTTTAAACCGCGAATTGAATTATAATTGGCCACGTATTAAGTATGTACGATGAAAAGGTAATTAAATTGATAATATTAAATTTCTAAAAATATTTTCTATTAAATGTTTCGTTCCGGTTAAATTATGCTGAAAATGTATTAAGTGTAGTTTGCATGGTCTCGCATTTTTTGCACAGAGTACATATTCGTGCCATCTCATAATAAAGGAGATATGTGCTCATCCAAATGTTTGGAAAGCAAGGAAGTGATTTACAGATGTCTTTCTGCACACCGCTATATTTACCTGTCTGAAAATAGGGTAACATGAGAACAAATTGAGATGTCTGGAAATTGTGGATGTACTTCTTATAACTTGTTAGAGAATCTATTGTCCAAAAAAACTCTCCTTACTAGTTTATAGAGCACTTTAGTAGAAAATATAACATAATTTTCTAATAAATAATATGTTATATCTCCAATCGTATTGTTATAAATACTTATTATCTAAAGTTTCTAGGTTTTATTAGTAAATGTTACGACATTCAACTAACTCTAGAATATGAAGTCTAAGTGCGTTCTTTATGAACCGTTGTAATCTTACGTAATGCAAAATGTATCCAACTTTGACTATAGAGCTCTTGGCTAATCGCATGCCCTGCAATTTTGGCTATTTATACGACTATTAAAAAAACTGTTGAACAACCTTAGTATTCCGTTGTTAGCCGAATTATTAATTAAATTTCATTCATTCGTCGAAGTTCGTTATCGATTGTTTACAGATGTTGCGAATAATATGACTTAAAGACATAACATCAGCAAATTGAAGACGCGATATTGCGTTCGGTACTTAAATGTTTCCTTTCTATGCCATATTAGCAAAGAATTGTGATTTTCAGCTCGTTGTTTTAAAATCTAAAAAATTTTGTGATAAAAATAGTTTTCTTATATATCACACATCGCATTACGACATCAACTTCAATTACACAACACACATTTTCGGTTTTATTGATTTTTTCTTTATTTTTAGTCTAAAAAAATCTTTAACAATTCTTACGTCTTTACTGCTTCTCCATTCACACATCTTAATATTAATTGTTAACAATTCTCTATAACCCAGTAAATACTTGTAATCAGACCATAATACGAACTACATTCCCTCCACCTTCTCCCTGAAAATTATTGTCGACTATAGCTGTGTCTTTACCACTGTTGCAATTGACCGGCGGTGTAGTAGAAGATAGGTTGTTGCTGTTGTTGAGCGGCAAACTGCTGAGGAACAAAGTACTGTTGTTGTTGTGGCAATTGTTGAAGACGAGCTGAGCGTGCCTTGGTAGTAACCTTGGCTTTAACAATTCTGGCCGATTTAGCGGAGGTGGCACGAGCACGAGCTGGGGCGCGCAACTTAGCTGGACGAGCAGATTTGCGTGCGTTGATGCGACGACCGAAAGTCAAACGTTCAGATTGGATAGCTTCCTCAGCAGCTGCTTGTTCTTCCTCTTCCTCAGCTATGGTAGCTTCGATTTCTTCCTCGGGGGTAATTTCATTCACTGCAGGTACATCCTCCGCTTCTGGTGGGCCATAAATGAGGTCTGGTTCGTGTTCACCCTCAGCATCAACAGCAACAGCGGCTTCATCAACTTCTTCTTCGACTGGTTCCTGTTCGGCTGGGAGGTCAACATTAACAGAGACGTTTATGTCACCTTCTGGTGCAGCTGGATCCTCAGGTTCGACTGGAACTTCAGGTGCTTCGGCGGCGGCGGCTTCATCGAATGGAATCTCTGGAACCAGTTCATTTTTGGAGGGATATGGAGTCACACCAGCTTCTTCAGCAGCTTCTTGACGTGCCAAGAAACGGCTACGATGTCCGGAGAGTTGGAGACGTCCATTGCGACCACGATAACGTGGAGCTTCAGCGGCGCAAAGTGCGAAAGCCAAACAGGCCACAAGCAGGACTTGGAAGAAGCGAGACATAATTGTGAATTGTTTTATGTTGCTGTACCGAGCTTAGGTAATGGTGAACTGATGCCGATTGAAGGGAAGCTTGTGTTTTTATACGTGCAATCGAGAACTTTAGTTCACATTCATTTTGCTTGCTAATACTGGCAACTCTTTAAGGCCTTATTAAAATTTAATTACAAATTTTGTTGGCGTCGTTGTGTGGCTGCATTAAATTTTATTCATCGTTTAATTTAACTGATTTAAGATTGTTGTTTTTAGCACTTATTTTACTTTATTAATGTCGTTTGCCTCTAAGTTTTTCGACAGTGTTCTTGGCTTCTGTTGAGGGGCACCCGCTACATGCAATGCATAATTGAGTCCAAACATAGATGTCTAAGCCCGAATTGTTAGGCGCCACCTTCGTTCCGATCCGTTCGATTTATTTTGTTCATTTTTTGTACATTTTTCGCTTTTATGTTTCCTATTGTTGCTGCTGCAGTTCTGCCCGCCATTCGATACGTACCTGACGTGTCGACGTCGGAAATACTCTAATCATAATTCCAGTGGCACCTTAGGCGTACACATACACATTCTCAAATGCCAGCACTAATCAACACGTCTTCGTTTTCTTTTCCTTTGTCTACCCAAATTCGCCTTTGGTTCACTTGAACGCAGGTCTTGTCATGCATTAATTCCAAACACATTTCATATTTATACCAGTAAATGTACAAAAAACACATAAAAACATTACGCCAATACCAACAACAACGTTGAACTTCATAAAGCACCGCCCGATTGCTCATTTTGTTGTTAGTAAAGTCATTAATTTCATATTTAATGTTGCTCACCTTTATTGCTTCTGAAGCGACGCCACTCAGCGCTGGAATGTGTGTGTCATAAATTTTTATAGGACGTGCTACAAAGTCCACTGAATGCATTCGTGGCTCAACTTGCAGTTACGCAGAACAGTCGTTTTCAGTCTTCGCATTTGGGATCTGCGTCGCGTATGAGCAACAAGCAATTATTACCACTGTGCGTCCGATTGGTTGGCGAAAATTGTGATTACTAGGAGTTCTGGATTACCTCATACTCCTCAGTGGTTTTGAATGCATACCCCATTAAAATACATTTTTGAATTTAATAATACTTTTTCAGAAGTATTTGCGTTGGATATATAACATACCTTAGTGTGGTACCTGCAAACGGACCTTTGAAAAAAGCGCAAGAACACAGTCGAGGCAGAAGAACACAATCTACTGTGGAATGTTCTGAGGTCTGGGATCGTTATCGATATTGCTGAGCATGTGTGAACCGCAGAAGAGTTTTATAGTGGCTATTAAACCTCTCCTAGAAGGTTGGCCGAGCTTTTTGTTTTAGTGGTGTGCATCTATAGGCCTCAAGCTACGTGGAAACAGCTTTTGTGTTTTATAATAAGTCTCATTGTTTCAGACAAACTCTCTCTCTCTCTCCGGATATGTTTAGATAAGAAGAAGACAACTTTAATGTGGTGTTGATCTCTTTAAGAATTCTAACCCTAGCTTAACTTCGGCTTTTTCACTTCTGTATATATTGAGGTAAGAGCTCATGCTTTAAGAGGAAAATCAATCAGGATGACAGATTAAACGTGACCTCAGCCACAAACACTTCAGATACATCACTGTGGCCACAACAACTACATCTATGTGGCCGTGCACAAACTGTGGTATTTGCGAAACAACTCCTATTCAATGAATATTTTTGTGCAAAAAAGTGCTTCTCAGATGCCCCATTTGAGTTGGTGCAGGCAACAGCACGTTTTAAATCATCGATTGGGGCTAAAGAAACGAGGCTTCGGCTACATCAACGCACATCCACACCCACCTGCGGCAGCAGCTTAGCCCATCAAGTGTCACCGGCACAACGTCGTTGCTTAAGGCCAGCTGCCAGCCGGCTGCTGGAGCTCCCCCCGCGGGCAGGCAGGCAGGTGTGACAGTATTTCTCTTTGCAATACGTCAACATAATCTTAGGTGAGTAATCTGGCACCTATTTCACTGCCACTGCCATAATGTCACTGAGCGCTGCATCGTAGGAGTCATAGTTGAGGTGTTAGACGGCAGACGGCAGTTGCAGCAGCAGCCGCCCGCACTGAGCTGAAAGTCCGTCATTTTCATTATAGCTGTTGCGATGGCAGCTTTACGAAGTTCGACCGTAAGGCTGCTTCATGTGGGTGGCGGAGTTTGTGCCAAGATGTGTTGAGGATGATAGGAAACCTTTTCAACTCAGCAGCGTTATCTGCTGCCACCATCGGGCTTCTGTCTAACTGCTGCTAGCGGCCAACAAAATGGTGTTTGGTGAGAACCTTTAGCCAACCAAAATCGAATTGCAAATACGTATTTAAGCGAATAGAAGTTCGTCGCTGTTGCTTCTAAGCCCTCGAGCTTGTTTTTGAAATTTAGAGGATCTCCGGTCAATTTTATACCACACTACTATATCAGTATCGGGATACGGTATATACTATAAATCTAATTGAAATCTTCCAACAGAATATTGCTGGCTCTAGCTAGCCAATATAGTAACTCTCTTCCTTGATTTTCTTTGCGCATAATAGCAAATAATAGAGTCCACTGTGAAAATTGCTACATGGCCAAGCAGCCAAAGAGAAACTCTTGAAGCTATTGACAACTCTTCATTGCAGTCACAGTGGGGTTTTGAGAAATATTGAAGCATTTGCATTATGCAACAACTGGTTGCCTACCCACCTCTGACGAGATCAGCCGACGCCGACAGCATATCCTTGCATGTCCCAGCAGTGTCAGACATTTCAGCACAGCTTAGTGGGGATTTATTGCCAAAGCTTGTTGTCAGTGTAAATTGACCGTGGCCGAAGTGGCCGTCATTGTCCTGCAAGCGGTGAAAGTAGGCGCCCCACAATTGAAGGAATTTAAAAGTTTGCAAATCCCAAACATCGAATTGGTGTTGAGCATGCATTTCACTACGCTTGCCGAACTGAGCGGAGCCCAGCGATGTGTGTGCCGGAGTACACATATCCGCTTACCGATGCGCATGCACCACCCTCGTTCTCCTATGAAATTGCCGTTGTATTGCCGTTGAGTCCGTCGTTAGTGTCTCGAGGTTTGATGCACCACAGATGCTATGCCAGCCATCTTGGTTCATCCTTTTGGGGCCGAGCATCCGCAAAGGCTTCTAATAAGACCGCAGTGGCAAAGAACACTGAGCGCAGTGCGACTCACAAAAACAAAAACAAATACCACTGTAATGACACAAATCCTGTGTGGTCCATGAGTTGCGTGAAAGACCTCGAACCCACCAGCAGCTGTTAAATTCCTATGCAAATAGAACAACAGTTATCGCATTCAAATAACGGATACTTTCGTCCACACTCCGCCATAAGCGGCTTATGGCCAATGTAGTAATGCAACAGCACTTACAAGTCGAACAATTCGAACAAATAAGCCAATTACATGCGGATTTCAGTGTCGGAGCGAATGCGAAATAATACTAATGTACCTGTGTATTTATGAAGTACCGAAAGGAGTGCCATCGCCAACACTTGAGTGTAAATATTTTGTTAAAATTTTACATTTTAATTGCAGAAGAATTTAATATTTTCAGCAATTTTAACTTTATTTTGTAAAATCAATTGCTAGATGTTGTATTTGTGCATGTGTGTGCTGTAATTTAAAAATATTTTTCTAAACTAGTGTGTTGAGTATTTCAGCTTTACCCTTCTCCTCTCATAAAAAAGGAAGAGCAACACCCATTCCATTGCTTGTGGGCCAACAGGTCGTATGAGTGATTATTTGTGCAAGATTTTATTGCGGTTACCTGTTGGTTTAGTTGGTTTTCGGTCAGTGCGGCGCCTGGCAACGATAGTGGTGATTACAATTTATGTTGTGCAAAGGAAGTCGGTGATTTGGTTCTGGTTTATTACTCATACATTTGCTGACCACTTGTGGGTAACAGCATAATTTACGGCGCTTGCTGATGTACAAGCGCTTAAACTGGAATAGTTTTGAATTTTGCTTACGTTTCTAAATAGATTTTCTTATGCTGAGAGCTCTGTTGTATAAATGCTATTAAATTATTAGATAGAATCTTCCCTAAGCAGGATTGGTGTATAGGGAAGTGAGCAGAGTTTGCATTTCTTTATTCTTATATTTCCTCTACATTCATTGAAAAATTACCGGTCTGTCGTTATAGATTCGGCTTAAACGCCTACACATAACCCATAAGTTGTCTAACCCCAATGCGAAACAGTCATTTATGAACCTCTAATAAAAGTTAATGTGCCTACAAATTTCCATATAAATCAATTAAGAGTGCGCCCAGAAAAAGAATTTATGTCAAAAGTTGAGCCACAATTTGCGGTTAATAGTGTCTTTATTTAACCCACTTAGCTTTGTGCAGAGCAACTCACTCGCCGCCATCATCCCCTCAAAGGAAGCGAAGAGCTCTCAAAGCAAATTCAGCAAACAGACGCGGGAAAGGAGGTGCGACGCGTACAAAACGACGCTCAGAGCCTGCAAGCCACATAAATCTCGGCGCGTCGTCGACGTCGCGACGACTGATGGCCGAAATGGCATTTTAACCTTTTCGTATTTGGCATTTGGCACATAATCAACACGTGGTAGCATTTATAATTAGGCGCAGCGCCAACATGACGGCGCGGCAGTGCGGGGCGCGCAGCCACAAATCGTAAAAATCGGCGAGAAAAACTGTAACAAACTGCAACATGAAAAAGTGTACGTGAAATTAATGAGTTAAAGGCCAAAAGAAGTAACTTGTCGTGGAAGCCGGTTCGGCAAGCGGTATTCAAATGAATTTCCGCTTTTTCGCGCTGTCAGTTTTTTTTGTCTGAGTGATAGCTAAGTGAGCGCCGTTGCGCGAGGAAAGTTGAAAGGCGTGGGTTGCGCTTGCTGTGCAAATATGCGCATTAATTTTATTTAAAAGATTACAAAAAATCCGCTTTATGCCACGATAGCTACCTCCTCTCTGCGCCCATTAGAAATGTTTTTATGTACCAGCGGCGTGATGGCATCTGCGCGCCTTAATTCAACGATTCAGGTGCAAATATATGCGAAATAAAAAATGGTGAACACAAGCGCGCATATTTCATTATCTTCAGCTTTTTTCGAATAGATTTCAGGGCCTGTAATGCGGTTGCCGCAAACATATTTTGCAATTATACGCCGCACAGTGGTGAGTTTTCTTTAATTTTAAACTTACCAAGGCAGAGCATTTTCATATTCTCGGCTCGTATATTTTATAATCTCATTCTCATCTACTAATTTGTGGACCTCAACGGACGCAAAAGGCTTCTGAAAGTGGTTTAGAACTCAACAACTCACCTTTGCTTAGTCCACTTGAGCCGTAATGCATTATTTTATGTACTCTGGTCCACTGTGCGAATACATCACTTCGTGTAGCGGAAAAACAGAAGCATTTAAACTGAAACTCAAAGCAGAGAGTTTATCAGACGTTTAGCAACGGCTTTTATATATATGGAAATGTCGGAATTGTAAAGAGAATTTTCATTATGAGCTTTTGTTGTGCAGCCACGGGATAGTTATTGACTGCAACATTGAAAGATACGAGTGATTATAACACAATGATTCTTTAGGTTTTCCTAAATTGTTTTCTATACTAACTGCACCTTTAAAGTGACGTCCAACTTTAATGCAACAAAAACTCATCTGCTCATCAAGTCCCTTGCACTTCTAATCTGCTTTGTGATCTGATTGCTTTTATGTACTCACAGTTCTGCTATTATATTCACAGAGATAGATTCAACTGGTTCTTCTGGGCGTACTACACCTTACACTACACTCCCGCTTGTATTGTTGTATCCGCCCGCTTGGCGAGCATCCAATTATGATAGTTCCCAGTGCCATTAGTGTTCTTTGCGACGGCGGCGGCGCCTAACTAGCCAAAGACACACTCTTAATCCACAGCTGCACTATACACCACCCTCGTTCTCCTATGAAATTACTGTTGTATTGCCACTGAGTCCGTCGTTAGTGTCTCGAGGTTTGATGCACCACAGATGCTATGCCAGCCACCTTGGTTCATCCTTTTGGGGCCGAGCATCCGCAAAGGCTTCTAATAAGACCGCAGTGGCAAAGAACACTGAGCGCAGTGCGACTCACAAAAACAAAAACAAATACCACTGTAATGACACAAATCCTGTGTGGTCCCTAGCACAGCAATGGGTAAATAATAGTTGGAGTTGTTGCCACTGGGTTCTGGTTATTCACTTTCCGCTTCGCTCTTTACTTTTCAGCCGTTTGCACTACTTAGTACTCGTACACACCACGGCTGAAGGCCAGCTCTTCTTCTTCTGCTTCGTTGCCAGCTGTTCGCTGCTTAAGAAGCTTAAAAATCCAAAGTGACGAAATGGCAATGGGCCGCTCCACCTAAAACACCTCATACTCGTGGCTACCAGTCTCTGACCGGCAACCGCTCGGCATCGAGACATTCTCGAGCAATAAGTCTGTCTTGTGGCTGCCCAAGAGTGTTGGTCTTGGTGGCCATTATGTGACAGAGTAAATTGCGTGAATTGTTCGAATTTGAAGTGAGTCGGTGGCGAATTACGATTTTATTGTCGCAGTCAGTAAAAACAGCTTAGTGCTGGGCCATGACCAGCGTCTCGACGACAACGGGAAATCATTATTTTGCATTCTCAGATTTCCAGTACAGCGTGACCGTTGCGGGAGAAAAGTTTAGGCAAAGGCGGGGGAGGAGAGCAGTATGAAACTTTGCACTCGCACACCGAAAAGATGTGTGGTTGAGCAGAAAATGGAGACTTTGTAAATGATTAAATGCACTTTGGTGCTACTTAGCAATAAATATTTGCCGCAAGCACATTTCGCAAACAACAAACAACACTGACAAAAGAGCCATACGCTGCAACAACAACAACAACACCGCGTTGCTTACATAACAAACAAATGGCCGGGACAAGTTCGCGGTAATCATGGAACTTTTCGAAACTTTTTTTTGGCTATTCTCAACAAGGAGCTATTCTTAAAGGAGCAGGTCTAACGGCAGCGGGGAGAGCAGGCTTTACAGAAATAATATAAATTCTTTTGTGAGTCGCAAATTAAATTTTCGTCATGACTTGTTAGTATGAAATATTTTCTATTTCAACTGTTGCTGTGCGCCGCACCTTGGGGGACAGGCATTTTATCAAATTAGAGGCCATCAGGCAATCACTCTTAGCAGCAGTGTGATTAAGCATAGTTAAATTTGTTTTGGAGAAGCTTCAAAAAATATCTCTCACTTTGGAAGACATTTGTGTTTAATTTAAGTGGCATAAACAAATACAATTTTAATTTGGATTAACGCGCTTTATATTTCAACATTCTATATAAACCTATATGATGTATTAAGAGACCCATCAGTCTTAAGCTTATCTTCATAAAAGCAAAGGCTGTATCAATTATTCTCAAAAAGTATCTGTCATTCAATAAGAGATGCTTAACACATCCGATTTTTATGGAAGCGTCGGCTTTGATACCACTTAACGGTGATTTTCTTTTATGCTTTGCTGTCTTTATCATTGCCATGTCTATTTCGAACTTATTTCAAATGGGCTCTTTAATTTTCACAAACTTTAAACAGATTTGTGAAGCGCGAAATTGAAATGTCGCATTAGACTCCGCTTATAAGATTCTGAAATGCGCAGATTTTAGTCTTTATATATTTTAAATCTCACACCTTTCGTGCGAAGTCGTCACTTTGTTGACGCTGTTAGCTGTTTCGTTATGCTTGCGTTAAATTCAAAGGCAACACCAACATTTCTGAACTCACATTCTATATATGTATGTGCATACATGCGTCTTCGCTGATATCTTGTTTTTGCGCATAAATAATTCTGCGACATTCGTCGGCTTCGGCTGAGCTCCACTCCATACGAACACACAAGACACACACGTGTACAAACAGAATTTAGCACACGAAAATTTTAAAGCACTGAAAGGTGTCCCGGTTTCATACATTTACCCATACGCACACATAACGGTACATGCATGCTCAGAAATTATTACCTCATGAAAATTCAATTACAGTTCCTTTCTACTATTCGCTCCATCTACTGTGTACGCCCAGCTTTCTTCACACCTTTGAAAGCCCACAAGCCATTGTCGCGCAAGAGTTTTTCTGCAACAACAACACGCACAGATTTATATGCACTTAAACAGGGCACATAATGTGGCACTCCATGTTGCACATTAGCCGCGCTAGCCGCACACTGGCAACACATTTTCACTTCCCACTGCGCTCTCCTCTCCGGTCGCTCCTATAATCAAGCGCCTTTTACTTTGCCAAGTCGTCGGTCGCGTTGGCTTTGCATGAAGCGTAGCCTCAACTTATGCTGCCAAAACATATGGAACTTTCGGTACACTCTTTCACAGCTCTTGCGCAGACACCCCTCGGGGCTCCAGCGCGCTTCTACTCTACTGATGTGGCGCTTACTTTGTAGTTGTGGTGGCGCGTTGTCGTTGTCGTCGCCGTTGTTCGCTGTTGCTCTTAAACATTTCAGCGCTTTGCCAAAACATTTCCACATTTTCACCACTTTCGCGGATTTGCACATTCAATGAAGCTTGGCGACTCAGAAGTTAAGAGCGCGCTGACGCGTCGGTGTCGCGGTGCAAACGGACGCCGAAGTGCAAAGTGTTGCTGCCACCGCCAGTTACGAGCGCGCTGCGCTGAAATCAGCTCTGCCCATAATATATTGTCACCTTCCACTCCCTTCACTCGCCTTAAATACGTTAGCGCGTTGAAATACGTGCATTATGAACTAGCTGCCATACAAACAAACGCGCGCGCTAATGCTCATTCAAAAGCACATAAGTAGGTGCTGAAGTTTATTGAATGTGTGTCGGTTCTGCAACCAAAGCGGAACAAGCGACCACCAGCACCAACGCAGTCGCGGCGCTGCGCCAACAGTGTGTAGCCCGCCACATCGGCGTCAGCTCATCAGTGGCTGTGAAAACTATTTTCAAGTCCATTTGAAGTAAATCCCCAGCCACCCGACAACGCTAGACCAGTAGCGCTCGCCAAAGTGACTCACCCGTGCCCCCACATATCACACTCATACTCAGACACCCACAGAAGCAGCAAAAGCAACTATCGACTGTAACGGATCCTCGTGTGTCAGGTGAGTTTGTGCAGCGCTGTTTGATGACATTCTATTTTTATAAGCGCTGCTCCTTCCGCTGGCCTCCATTCCTATCATAACCAGTTGAACAGCTGTTGGCCGGCTCTTCAACTCTGAGCTTGTTGCCTGGAGGTGAGTATGTTGTTGTGGTGGCGGTGGCGCTGGCGCTGGCGGTTTCCTGGTCACATTAGGGAAAACTTATGCAGCCGCAGCAATGTACTTTCCATATTACATGTGCTCGCAGAGATGCAAGCGAGGAGTCTGCATGTGTGTTGCTTTGCTGCTGTTGTCGGTGGTTGTCAAAGTGTTTGAACGGAAAATTGCTTATACCCGCGGTTGGTGGTATGGTCACAAAAAGTGGCAAAATATTTGTCACCTAAGTATGTGTTGAAAAGTAAAATAAATGTTATGCAGTAAGGTCAGCAAGGGACCGACGGAGGTACATTTGCGAAAGGGTTGCCAAACGGTTAGAAGTTCGTGTTCAAATGAATTGGTGTTTTTTAATATCTCTGTACTGAGATAATTATCTCCGATCTGGCGATCCAGCCGGAGTAGGACCAACCAAGTTTCTTGTGAGAGTCTTCTTATATGGGCTCAACTACTGACACTGTTATATAATCATCCACACTTTCTTTAGTCTAAAAATTCAGAAGTGTGGCAACTCTATTAGAAAATTGTCTGTTATGTGGATAAACTTTTTATCTGGTCATTGAATTTGCGGTGGCAGCGAACATAGCGAGAATGAGGGTTCGTGCAGGACGACGCTGGCACTTGAACGAGTTCGCTGCAAATCCACTTTGCAGCTACGACATTCGCACAAAATGAAATTTTCTATTTCAAAGTGAAGAACTAACTGGCACAAACTAAATATTTGTGTAAGCCAATAAGATGCGCGAAATTGGATTCAGGCGCTTCACATGTGATGATAGCCAACCGCATGGAAACACATTTCGTAGTTACTTATAAAAAAAATAATTCGTTTATATTATGGAAATCGTTATTTTACAAATTCCTACAAATAATTTGCTCAAAGAGAAGGTGAGAAAAAAGAAAACTCGGGAAACTAAAACATCTCATTAAAATTAGTTTAACAATAACTCATTGCGCACGCTGAACGATTACCAGGCGTGCACGTAGCTACTGCTGAAGAGCAGCGGTTCCTCAAAATGCGACGGCACTACCTCCACCGAATGTACAATGGGCTGCAAGTATTCCTCGCTCTCGGCGTGTGTGAAGCTGCCGAGATGTTCCAAGTGTTCGACATCCGAGTCGACGAGCACATAGTCAGCCTCGGTTTCGATGAGCACGGCGGTCGCGGCATTATCATTATGTGGCTCTGGCGTCTGTTCGGCAGCGGCTGGTATGCTGACTTCATCGTCCTTCTTAATCTCCTCTTTATCCGCCTTCAACACCTCATCGCTCGGTTTTGGCGCTTCTTCCTTCTTATCCAGAGTCGCTTTCGTTGTTTCCTCCTCCGTTTTCTTGCCGAAAATTGCATCGCGTACACGTGTCAGGAAGCTGGGTTCTTCTGTGGTGGTTGTCTTTTTGTCTTCTGCACTTTCTTCGCTGGACTTGTCGGTGTCAAGCTCTATCTCAACGCTCAACTCGGTGGTGTCGTCTGTGGACACTGCGGTGTTAATGTCAACGTCTTCGGGTTCGGCAATATTTTCCTCCTGTTCGCGTGCTAGCCTTGGTGTGCTCAATAACAGCAACTTGGAGGACTTTTGTGGTGAGCCTATAGTTTCTGCGCTGCTGGCTGGTGCACTCTGTGCAAGATCATCAGTTTCGTGCGCTTTGACCTTAATTGTAGCTGCTTCATCTCGACTAAGTGCGGGTTCGTCCTTCTTTTCTGGCACTTTCTCATCTGTTTGTTTGTCACCCGCGTCGGTTGGCTTCGGCTCCTCAGCTTTATCGCCAACTGTCTCTAGTGTGATTTCAATGCCTTCAACTGTGCCTGGTGCAGGATCCAAGGACGCCACAGCAATCTTCACAGTCGCGTCTTCATCTCTGCTTAGCGCCACTTCATCTCCGACAATAATTTGGATGGTTGTGCTCTCCGGTTGCTCGCTTACGTTGGCTGGCACCTCTGTCACTGGTGCCTCCGACGGCTTGTCAGCGCGTAACACACCCGCCTGTATGGGTGCCGAGGTGTACAAAAGGATACTTAACGTTGCGAAAACGTACAGTTTGAGCGACATTTTTAAATGATTTTGTGAATATTTGTGCAAACGCTTCAATTTCTAGTAGTGAACTAATTTTAAACTCCAAATAAACTAGTATTTATATCGGAAATCGTCGCTGCGATTCTGTTCTTCCCCTCGGACAGCTGAGCTACGATCGGCGCGTAGACTCACACTCTGTTCATCATCCGACGCGAGGTTGACCCTGGCTATGACCAATGGGGATTTTTGTTTTGATTTTTTATGGAATTCCGTAGAACCTGACAATTGCTCGCCAACCTGAAATCAATATTCTTAGCATTTACTGTGGGGAGTGCGTATATACGAGTGTGTGTGTGTCTGTGTAAATTGGCAGCCGAACGCGATTTGTCACCCGTTTACCGGAAATTGTAACGCACAATGTGAGTGTGTGGTAGTGCAGAGTAGCTGGAGCTTATTAGTACAGGCTATTCGTTAGTGAGCTCTCCTATATTCTCGATTTTACAAGTGCGGACCGTGAGGCCTCCCACTAGCGCTGGCTCATTTACAAAAAGCGACTAAACTTTGGGTGTGCGTGTGTGGTTTGAGAGATGAATATTAAAAATTAATCGCAACTTTTTACATACCAAGAATATTATAACATTTGTGAAACTCACTTGCTTCGAGCGACATGTACATTTGGCTTCTGATGGTCACCTTAGCTCACCGGTCATTTACATCCAGCGAATGTGAGGCGATGACTGGTGCTTGGCGTTTATCAATTTTCGTCACGTTTCCAATAAAACTGTGTGTGTGTGTGTGTCTCAACTTGCTAAGCGAAACGAGAATTAAGGCATAATAATTAATTCAGCATAGTTGTTACAAAAGTTTTTATTGAATACAACAACAAAAAAATAATTTAAATCGCCGCACTTAAAAGTATCGAAATAATCTGAAATATCTCGTTAACGACGCAACGCTTTAAAATATTCGCATGCCATAAATAAGTAAAGGCGCTTAAAATGCATTTCCCATTTTCTGTCCATCTGCTCAATATCGCAATAAAAATCTAAATTATCCAAGTGCTCGTTGCAACTACAGCGACCGACCCACAACCAGTCCACGCCCGACCCAAATGCAATTCAAATTCATTTCCGCGTCACTTCTTTCCATTTCATTTGGGTTTTATGTGTGTCACTGTGGGAGATCAACTCGCAGGTACCCTACCCGCTCACAATAGCCCACTTGGGTTGCAGCATACTCGGCGACAGCAGCAGCGGTGCTCGGCACCCGGGAGGCATCATTTGACACTAACTTACGTGAGTGAGACTTTATTTGCACTCTTTGTTCTAATTTTTTTGCCTTTGTTTTTTGTACAGTATTTGCAAGCGTACCACCTTTCCCTCGATCCGCATACGCCCCCTCACAAACGACTCGTGAGCTTTTTTCGATAGCATACTTTTTGTATTTTTCGGATTGCCCGTCGCATTAATGCCAGTTGACCGATTTGTTGTCATCGCTTCATCGTAATATCAGCTCACTAAGCTCTCGTTATTTGCAACTCCATGCACTTGCCAGCCAGCCGGCCTGCCACAGCACCTCACCAACAGTTTGTCGCCGGCAGTATGTGCCGCACTGACTCCTCACTTTTCAGCTGTGCAATCAACTGAACAGGGCCTGCGGAAGTGGACCACTTCAACACCCTCGAAGGTGTTCCGCACATTCAAACGTCCACCAGTTAGGCGATCTAAACTCGGTTAAAGTGGACTCGTCATGCTATTTACACACACATATACACACAATACATAACGGTTCTCATTCATGCATTGACTCCTACATACACACATACACACAGCTAAGTGAATGGCACTCACCGGTTAGTGTCCACCACGTTGCTGTCTGTGGTGGACCTAAACTTGGTGTGGTCCTGTGGGTTGCCGTATGCAATCGAGCGTTAAACTCTCGACTCGTTCGTAAAAAGTCTGCTTCTTCCCTTTCGTCGCTCGCTCGCTCGCTGCAGTCGAGTATACGAGTTGTATTTGCTGTGAGTGCATTGGGTCCCTTTGGTTTTTGGCATTGCATTCGTTTATGCGCATTTTTCTCCATTTCTCCCCAACAACAATATTTCTTGTGTAACTTTCTTCTTCTCCAATTTTAGCCTTTTCCACTTTTATAAATTAGAATACTTTGATTTGTTCATTCGTTTCAGCGTTGATTTCTTTTTTCTTCTTCTTATTTTTTTCGAATTCTTGTATTTTTGCTTTTCGATAGTTTTGCATTCTCCCCATTGACGATTTAATGGATTTTCACTACGTTTTGTTTTTGTTTTTGTTGCCAACTTCTCTTCTCTTTGTTTTTGCGTAGTTTTATCTGCTAACGATTTCACATTTTTTCTTTGTGTTTCTCACAGTTCTAATGTAATAAAAGTTTAATGCATCGATAAAGTGGAAATTCGCAATTCTTCCTTGCCCCTGCCGCCACTGCCCCGCAGGGGCGCAGCTCGTCAAGTTTTCGCCGCCGAGAAACAAAAGAATCTGCAATACTTGCGCTTAATGTTCGAGGATAACGAGAAGCATAAAAAATGTCCGATTTCAAGTCGGAGCTGCAAAGATTTATTCATGGACGAGTGATGAAGTACAGCGCTTGCGGATGACTGCGAAATTATCTATGCGCGCGGAGTGTAAGCGGCAGACCGCAATGATTGGTAAGTGAGTGAGTATTAAATTTGCTAGAATTTTGCTGAATTAACTGATTTTTTTTTTTAATGAGAAAAATAGCAAGGTTTTCGAAATATTCTGAAAAATATATTTTCAACAAAGGCTGATGTAGGTATGATACTAAAACGAGATAGTGGTATATTAAAATAGACTCGCTTGAACAGCAAACAGGTTGCTATGTTGTGGAACTGAAATTGGCTTTCATCTTTAAACATCCGCCTAACATTCGAAAGCTTTTCCAATAGCAATCGGTCCGCGTCTTCGAGCGTATTCGTTGATAGCTCCACTTAGTCTTCGATAATCGTTCGAAATCCAATTAAATTTTGTATTTACCCAATTTATTGGCTGAGATCAAACACTTAATAGATGGAGAACCTTCATACAGCTAATATATTGAAGCAAAAGTATTTTTACTATAATTCATACTGAAATATTAAGCTTTCCTTTCAGAAATTAGTGTTTTCTGCAAAGATCTGAGTTCTAAAATGAGCTCGTTCAACGAAATGGACGGAGATAATACTTATGTAATAACCAGGAAATATATTTGGTTTACCAAGTTTACAAAGATCGTTTAAAATTTGATCTAGCTAACAATCATGGCCACATCGTTTATCTATATTCCGATCTTAGCTCATATGATTACATATTTATATATGACAAATATTTTATTTTCGTTTTATATTAGAGAAATTGTATGAAATCAAATGAACTAATCATTTTACTTTTCCAGACCGATTTCACTGTCATCATCACTTCATCGACATCACTTCAAAATATCCACTACCATTAGTCCCACAAGCCGCTGTCATACGTGTACTAAATTATCGATACCCCAGCTAGTCAGTCAGTCTGTTGGTTAATTAGTTAGTCAGTGCGGTTTGTCGTCGTCATCACTCTCACTTTTTTCCACAAGTTACTCTAAAACTGTTTTAAGTAGCAGGCGCGCAGCAAAGCCGAGTAGTGAGAGTGACTAAATGGAAAAGCAAAAACAACCCACGGCGATTGTCTCACCACAATCAACAACAAAACAAAATGTGTAAAAACTTCGAAGCTTTAACACAAACATACCCAAAGAAGCAACAACAGCAAACAGTATTGTCTACATGCTTGCATGACGTGACGGCCAGTTCCGTTTGTTGTTGTACAAAAAGTGTCGAAATCACACACGAAAACCTTATCAGCTCAGTCGTTGAAAGAGCGCATACGGAGAGGCAAAGCGACGGCAAAGAGCGATGAACAATGGAGGCCAACAAAAACAAGTGTTTGATACACTGCGATCAGTATACGAATAGAAAATTTGGAGGCTCATACTATATTCATAAATACACAGACGTACATATGGTTAAATAAATTTGGAAAAATGGAGCAGCCGAAAATGAGTGCAAACAAAAGAATAATCGACTCAATTTGAATGAATATTAGAGGAATTACGCTACATTATTCGATGAGTTGTCGCTTTGCTCCCCACCATTGTGCGATTGTGAGTGGAGTGACTCTCACACCTGCGCCGCATTTCTGTCGAAATTCCGTCTTCGATTTCCCTTGCTTATGCACTGCAGCGTCGCTCAAGTGACCAGCCGGCATTCGACCTTGTCGCTCGTTTGCATTTCACGCGCATATATACAGCTATTGCTTCGTTTTGTTGTCGCGCTGTCCGCACTCACTCACATAATTTCACTTGCGCTCTTCCAATTCGCTGCCTACCTATCTACCTACGTGTGCGTTTGTGTGTATGCATGCACATAGGCTTGTGACGCGTGCATTGTCTGACCAATGTAATACCAGCAATAACAACAACCACATACACACGAGTACAACAACAATTATTTCCATTATCGCTCATCTTGGCTTTTGAACCGCTACACCGCTGTCGTCTCGTTGACGTCGCGTCGCTGCTTTGAAAAGTTATTTGCAGTGTGCTTTTACTCGAGACTCGTCGGGCACAGCACACCGTATATTTTTCATTCGCAGTGCTCGCCGGCCGCTGGCAGTCATTTGCTGTTTGCCTGTTAAATAAAATTTATAATTTAATTTATTTAAAAAATTATTTCAAAAGTAAACATTCGACGATGAAGAAGACACCAGCAGCAAAGGCACAGACAGACAGGCATGTAGACAGTGCGCACTGTGGATGTTGTTGCTGCTGGCGTGTATGTGGTAGGAGGTGAGCTCTGACGCGACGCTCGCATTCCAAGTACTGCATTAATTTTAAAATTTTCCTGTCTGGCACTGTCAGCCATGTTTACACTCATTTGCAAGTCGCAGCCAAGGCAGAGCCGACGGAGTTAGAGTTCACACTGGCAGTATTTGCATTTTACTCTGTTGCTGTCTGTCTGAAAAGCCGAAAATTCGTCAAGTAAATTTGATGAAAAGCCAACACCAAGTGGAATAGTGGAATAGGCAAAGCGCGAGTGCCCAAGTTGTGTGTGCGTGTGAAGCAAATGTTATTTTAATTACAAAATGTTTCAAAGTTTCCAAGTAGAATTCGGTCTGACAGCCTTGGCATAGCATTATGCATAGTTATTGCAGCGCTTGTACGACTGAGCAACGAAAATTTAGATTTTTTGTTAATGCGAAGTCGCACCATGTGCCTTCTTGAAGCACTAAATTGGCGTCAAAATCTGCCAACACAAGCTGTAGTACTAATAACTGAAGGTATGGAAAAAATATGGAAGCTTTTCGTAGTACTCTGCGAAAACTCAAAAAAGTTTAGAGCAATAGAACTAGAATATTGCAAAAGTATGCTATATATGCTATATGTATATTAAATAAAATTCACTATTTTCTAGTTAATTCAACAACACTTGCATAAAATAATAGAATTTATATTTATTTTTTCAGAAAATCGAAAAAGCGTGCATCGATGATGAATAGTTTTTTCATACGGCACTGAGGTGAAGCAATCCTAGCTCATTATAAACATAGACATTCTTATGCTGCAACTACTTACTGTTTTGTTCTAATTCTAATAGAAACTAATATTTGCTGTGAAATCTTTATAAAAATAAAAATAAAATAATATAAAAAGTCTAAATTGTGGATTTTATTTATCAGCGCATAGTCGGTTTATAACATTTTCCATGAAATTTTAAACCATAAAAAAAAACTAAATTTTAGCCCAGTTGCATGTGCACAGTGCACTGTAACTGCTTAAAATGCAGTTAATTTGCAGTCTGCTAAATGTAGCATTAATGTTAAAATTAACATTAAAATTAGCCGTAATGTTAACAATAACATTAACATAACAATATTCTGTAATGTCAACATTAACATTAACATTTTCTGTAACATTAACATTAACATTTCCATCGAATGTTATCGGTAACATTAACATTAACATTAACATTTCCATTGAATGTTATCGGTAACATTAACATTAACATTTTCTGTAACATTAACATTTCCATGTAATGTTATTAACATAACATTTTGGATTAACAGCGTCAACCTACTGGCGCATGCTGGGCGCCTGGTGCATTTTCTCCAACCGAAATGTAATTTTTTCGCACAAAAGCCAGCGACTGCGCGCCAACAGCGGCACTGTTGTGTAAACAACATTTTAGGTTACAGCGCTGTTGTGTGCATGCTTAAATCAGCATAAAATGACCAAACCAAAAACATTGAAAAATCAACCCAAATTGAAATGAAACAACATCTTTTACAATTTCCAATTTGTTATCCGCATCATAATGGTTTATTGTGTATTATGATTCTATCATATTTCATAGGGAGAGTTATAATATTGCACAAAATGTCGCTTTTCTTTTCTCTAATTGCTGGCATAATACTAATTGTCCGCATTATTAAATAGTGTTTATTTAGTTTTCTTTCTTCTTCGATTAGTTGTTGTTACACACTCTTAATCCACAGCTGCACTATACACCACCCTCGTTCTCCTATGAAATTACTGTTGTATTGCCACTGAGTCCGTCGTTAGTGTCTCGAGGTTTGATGCACCACAGATGCTATGCCAGCCACCTTGGTTCATCCTTTTGGGGCCGAGCATCCGCAAAGGCTTCTAATAAGACCGCAGTGGCAAAGAACACTGAGCGCAGTGCGACTCACAAAAACAAAAACAAATACCACTGTAATGACACAAATCCTGTGTGGTCCCTAGCACAGCAATGGGTAAATAATAGTTGGAGTTGTTGCCACTGGGTTCTGGTTATTCACTTTCCGCTTCGCTCTTTACTTTTCAGCCGTTTGCACTACTTAGTACTCGTACACACCACGGCTGAAGGCCAGCTCTTCTTCTTCTGCTTCGTTGCCAGCTGTTCGCTGCTTAAGAAGCTTAAAAATCCAAAGTGACGAAATGGCAATGGGCCGCTCCACCTAAAACACCTCATACTCGTGGCTACCAGTCTCTGACCGGCAACCGCTCGGCATCGAGACATTCTCGAGCAATAAGTCTGTCTTGTGGCTGCCCAAGAGTGTTGGTCTTGGTGGCCATTATGTGACAGAGTAAATTGCGTGAATTGTTCGAATTTGAAGTGAGTCGGTGGCGAATTACGATTTTATTGTCGCAGTCAGTAAAAACAGCTTAGTGCTGGGCCATGACCAGCGTCTCGACGACAACGGGAAATCATTATTTTGCATTCTCAGATTTCCAGTACAGCGTGACCGTTGCGGGAGAAAAGTTTAGGCAAAGGCGGGGGAGGAGAGCAGTATGAAACTTTGCACTCGCACACCGAAAAGATGTGTGGTTGAGCAGAAAATGGAGACTTTGTAAATGATTAAATGCACTTTGGTGCTACTTAGCAATAAATATTTGCCGCAAGCACATTTCGCAAACAACAAACAACACTGACAAAAGAGCCATACGCTGCAACAACAACAACAACACCGCGTTGCTTACATAACAAACAAATGGCCGGGACAAGTTCGCGGTAATCATGGAACTTTTCGAAACTTTTTTTTGGCTATTCTCAACAAGGAGCTATTCTTAAAGGAGCAGGTCTAACGGCAGCGGGGAGAGCAGGCTTTACAGAAATAATATAAATTCTTTTGTGAGTCGCAAATTAAATTTTCGTCATGACTTGTTAGTATGAAATATTTTCTATTTCAACTGTTGCTGTGCGCCGCACCTTGGGGGACAGGCATTTTATCAAATTAGAGGCCATCAGGCAATCACTCTTAGCAGCAGTGTGATTAAGCATAGTTAAATTTGTTTTGGAGAAGCTTCAAAAAATATCTCTCACTTTGGAAGACATTTGTGTTTAATTTAAGTGGCATAAACAAATACAATTTTAATTTGGATTAACGCGCTTTATATTTCAACATTCTATATAAACCTATATGATGTATTAAGAGACCCATCAGTCTTAAGCTTATCTTCATAAAAGCAAAGGCTGTATCAATTATTCTCAAAAAGTATCTGTCATTCAATAAGAGATGCTTAACACATCCGATTTTTATGGAAGCGTCGGCTTTGATACCACTTAACGGTGATTTTCTTTTATGCTTTGCTGTCTTTATCATTGCCATGTCTATTTCGAACTTATTTCAAATGGGCTCTTTAATTTTCACAAACTTTAAACAGATTTGTGAAGCGCGAAATTGAAATGTCGCATTAGACTCCGCTTATAAGATTCTGAAATGCGCAGATTTTAGTCTTTATATATTTTAAATCTCACACCTTTCGTGCGAAGTCGTCACTTTGTTGACGCTGTTAGCTGTTTCGTTATGCTTGCGTTAAATTCAAAGGCAACACCAACATTTCTGAACTCACATTCTATATATGTATGTGCATACATGCGTCTTCGCTGATATCTTGTTTTTGCGCATAAATAATTCTGCGACATTCGTCGGCTTCGGCTGAGCTCCACTCCATACGAACACACAAGACACACACGTGTACAAACAGAATTTAGCACACGAAAATTTTAAAGCACTGAAAGGTGTCCCGGTTTCATACATTTACCCATACGCACACATAACGGTACATGCATGCTCAGAAATTATTACCTCATGAAAATTCAATTACAGTTCCTTTCTACTATTCGCTCCATCTACTGTGTACGCCCAGCTTTCTTCACACCTTTGAAAGCCCACAAGCCATTGTCGCGCAAGAGTTTTTCTGCAACAACAACACGCACAGATTTATATGCACTTAAACAGGGCACATAATGTGGCACTCCATGTTGCACATTAGCCGCGCTAGCCGCACACTGGCAACACATTTTCACTTCCCACTGCGCTCTCCTCTCCGGTCGCTCCTATAATCAAGCGCCTTTTACTTTGCCAAGTCGTCGGTCGCGTTGGCTTTGCATGAAGCGTAGCCTCAACTTATGCTGCCAAAACATATGGAACTTTCGGTACACTCTTTCACAGCTCTTGCGCAGACACCCCTCGGGGCTCCAGCGCGCTTCTACTCTACTGATGTGGCGCTTACTTTGTAGTTGTGGTGGCGCGTTGTCGTTGTCGTCGCCGTTGTTCGCTGTTGCTCTTAAACATTTCAGCGCTTTGCCAAAACATTTCCACATTTTCACCACTTTCGCGGATTTGCACATTCAATGAAGCTTGGCGACTCAGAAGTTAAGAGCGCGCTGACGCGTCGGTGTCGCGGTGCAAACGGACGCCGAAGTGCAAAGTGTTGCTGCCACCGCCAGTTACGAGCGCGCTGCGCTGAAATCAGCTCTGCCCATAATATATTGTCACCTTCCACTCCCTTCACTCGCCTTAAATACGTTAGCGCGTTGAAATACGTGCATTATGAACTAGCTGCCATACAAACAAACGCGCGCGCTAATGCTCATTCAAAAGCACATAAGTAGGTGCTGAAGTTTATTGAATGTGTGTCGGTTCTGCAACCAAAGCGGAACAAGCGACCACCAGCACCAACGCAGTCGCGGCGCTGCGCCAACAGTGTGTAGCCCGCCACATCGGCGTCAGCTCATCAGTGGCTGTGAAAACTATTTTCAAGTCCATTTGAAGTAAATCCCCAGCCACCCGACAACGCTAGACCAGTAGCGCTCGCCAAAGTGACTCACCCGTGCCCCCACATATCACACTCATACTCAGACACCCACAGAAGCAGCAAAAGCAACTATCGACTGTAACGGATCCTCGTGTGTCAGGTGAGTTTGTGCAGCGCTGTTTGATGACATTCTATTTTTATAAGCGCTGCTCCTTCCGCTGGCCTCCATTCCTATCATAACCAGTTGAACAGCTGTTGGCCGGCTCTTCAACTCTGAGCTTGTTGCCTGGAGGTGAGTATGTTGTTGTGGTGGCGGTGGCGCTGGCGCTGGCGGTTTCCTGGTCACATTAGGGAAAACTTATGCAGCCGCAGCAATGTACTTTCCATATTACATGTGCTCGCAGAGATGCAAGCGAGGAGTCTGCATGTGTGTTGCTTTGCTGCTGTTGTCGGTGGTTGTCAAAGTGTTTGAACGGAAAATTGCTTATACCCGCGGTTGGTGGTATGGTCACAAAAAGTGGCAAAATATTTGTCACCTAAGTATGTGTTGAAAAGTAAAATAAATGTTATGCAGTAAGGTCAGCAAGGGACCGACGGAGGTACATTTGCGAAAGGGTTGCCAAACGGTTAGAAGTTCGTGTTCAAATGAATTGGTGTTTTTTAATATCTCTGTACTGAGATAATTATCTCCGATCTGGCGATCCAGCCGGAGTAGGACCAACCAAGTTTCTTGTGAGAGTCTTCTTATATGGGCTCAACTACTGACACTGTTATATAATCATCCACACTTTCTTTAGTCTAAAAATTCAGAAGTGTGGCAACTCTATTAGAAAATTGTCTGTTATGTGGATAAACTTTTTATCTGGTCATTGAATTTGCGGTGGCAGCGAACATAGCGAGAATGAGGGTTCGTGCAGGACGACGCTGGCACTTGAACGAGTTCGCTGCAAATCCACTTTGCAGCTACGACATTCGCACAAAATGAAATTTTCTATTTCAAAGTGAAGAACTAACTGGCACAAACTAAATATTTGTGTAAGCCAATAAGATGCGCGAAATTGGATTCAGGCGCTTCACATGTGATGATAGCCAACCGCATGGAAACACATTTCGTAGTTACTTATAAAAAAAATAATTCGTTTATATTATGGAAATCGTTATTTTACAAATTCCTACAAATAATTTGCTCAAAGAGAAGGTGAGAAAAAAGAAAACTCGGGAAACTAAAACATCTCATTAAAATTAGTTTAACAATAACTCATTGCGCACGCTGAACGATTACCAGGCGTGCACGTAGCTACTGCTGAAGAGCAGCGGTTCCTCAAAATGCGACGGCACTACCTCCACCGAATGTACAATGGGCTGCAAGTATTCCTCGCTCTCGGCGTGTGTGAAGCTGCCGAGATGTTCCAAGTGTTCGACATCCGAGTCGACGAGCACATAGTCAGCCTCGGTTTCGATGAGCACGGCGGTCGCGGCATTATCATTATGTGGCTCTGGCGTCTGTTCGGCAGCGGCTGGTATGCTGACTTCATCGTCCTTCTTAATCTCCTCTTTATCCGCCTTCAACACCTCATCGCTCGGTTTTGGCGCTTCTTCCTTCTTATCCAGAGTCGCTTTCGTTGTTTCCTCCTCCGTTTTCTTGCCGAAAATTGCATCGCGTACACGTGTCAGGAAGCTGGGTTCTTCTGTGGTGGTTGTCTTTTTGTCTTCTGCACTTTCTTCGCTGGACTTGTCGGTGTCAAGCTCTATCTCAACGCTCAACTCGGTGGTGTCGTCTGTGGACACTGCGGTGTTAATGTCAACGTCTTCGGGTTCGGCAATATTTTCCTCCTGTTCGCGTGCTAGCCTTGGTGTGCTCAATAACAGCAACTTGGAGGACTTTTGTGGTGAGCCTATAGTTTCTGCGCTGCTGGCTGGTGCACTCTGTGCAAGATCATCAGTTTCGTGCGCTTTGACCTTAATTGTAGCTGCTTCATCTCGACTAAGTGCGGGTTCGTCCTTCTTTTCTGGCACTTTCTCATCTGTTTGTTTGTCACCCGCGTCGGTTGGCTTCGGCTCCTCAGCTTTATCGCCAACTGTCTCTAGTGTGATTTCAATGCCTTCAACTGTGCCTGGTGCAGGATCCAAGGACGCCACAGCAATCTTCACAGTCGCGTCTTCATCTCTGCTTAGCGCCACTTCATCTCCGACAATAATTTGGATGGTTGTGCTCTCCGGTTGCTCGCTTACGTTGGCTGGCACCTCTGTCACTGGTGCCTCCGACGGCTTGTCAGCGCGTAACACACCCGCCTGTATGGGTGCCGAG
The DNA here is from genome assembly GCF_028554725.1 of Zeugodacus cucurbitae. Taxonomy (NCBI): domain Eukaryota; kingdom Metazoa; phylum Arthropoda; class Insecta; order Diptera; family Tephritidae; genus Zeugodacus; species Zeugodacus cucurbitae. Next base: position 690,981 of record NC_071669.1, on the reverse strand, counting down.
GTGTACAAAAGGATACTTAACGTTGCGAAAACGTACAGTTTGAGCGACATTTTTAAATGATTTTGTGAATATTTGTGCAAACGCTTCAATTTCTAGTAGTGAACTAATTTTAAACTCCAAATAAACTAGTATTTATATCGGAAATCGTCGCTGCGATTCTGTTCTTCCCCTCGGACAGCTGAGCTACGATCGGCGCGTAGACTCACACTCTGTTCATCATCCGACGCGAGGTTGACCCTGGCTATGACCAATGGGGATTTTTGTTTTGATTTTTTATGGAATTCCGTAGAACCTGACAATTGCTCGCCAACCTGAAATCAATATTCTTAGCATTTACTGTGGGGAGTGCGTATATACGAGTGTGTGTGTGTCTGTGTAAATTGGCAGCCGAACGCGATTTGTCACCCGTTTACCGGAAATTGTAACGCACAATGTGAGTGTGTGGTAGTGCAGAGTAGCTGGAGCTTATTAGTACAGGCTATTCGTTAGTGAGCTCTCCTATATTCTCGATTTTACAAGTGCGGACCGTGAGGCCTCCCACTAGCGCTGGCTCATTTACAAAAAGCGACTAAACTTTGGGTGTGCGTGTGTGGTTTGAGAGATGAATATTAAAAATTAATCGCAACTTTTTACATACCAAGAATATTATAACATTTGTGAAACTCACTTGCTTCGAGCGACATGTACATTTGGCTTCTGATGGTCACCTTAGCTCACCGGTCATTTACATCCAGCGAATGTGAGGCGATGACTGGTGCTTGGCGTTTATCAATTTTCGTCACGTTTCCAATAAAACTGTGTGTGTGTGTGTGTCTCAACTTGCTAAGCGAAACGAGAATTAAGGCATAATAATTAATTCAGCATAGTTGTTACAAAAGTTTTTATTGAATACAACAACAAAAAAATAATTTAAATCGCCGCACTTAAAAGTATCGAAATAATCTGAAATATCTCGTTAACGACGCAACGCTTTAAAATATTCGCATGCCATAAATAAGTAAAGGCGCTTAAAATGCATTTCCCATTTTCTGTCCATCTGCTCAATATCGCAATAAAAATCTAAATTATCCAAGTGCTCGTTGCAACTACAGCGACCGACCCACAACCAGTCCACGCCCGACCCAAATGCAATTCAAATTCATTTCCGCGTCACTTCTTTCCATTTCATTTGGGTTTTATGTGTGTCACTGTGGGAGATCAACTCGCAGGTACCCTACCCGCTCACAATAGCCCACTTGGGTTGCAGCATACTCGGCGACAGCAGCAGCGGTGCTCGGCACCCGGGAGGCATCATTTGACACTAACTTACGTGAGTGAGACTTTATTTGCACTCTTTGTTCTAATTTTTTTGCCTTTGTTTTTTGTACAGTATTTGCAAGCGTACCACCTTTCCCTCGATCCGCATACGCCCCCTCACAAACGACTCGTGAGCTTTTTTCGATAGCATACTTTTTGTATTTTTCGGATTGCCCGTCGCATTAATGCCAGTTGACCGATTTGTTGTCATCGCTTCATCGTAATATCAGCTCACTAAGCTCTCGTTATTTGCAACTCCATGCACTTGCCAGCCAGCCGGCCTGCCACAGCACCTCACCAACAGTTTGTCGCCGGCAGTATGTGCCGCACTGACTCCTCACTTTTCAGCTGTGCAATCAACTGAACAGGGCCTGCGGAAGTGGACCACTTCAACACCCTCGAAGGTGTTCCGCACATTCAAACGTCCACCAGTTAGGCGATCTAAACTCGGTTAAAGTGGACTCGTCATGCTATTTACACACACATATACACACAATACATAACGGTTCTCATTCATGCATTGACTCCTACATACACACATACACACAGCTAAGTGAATGGCACTCACCGGTTAGTGTCCACCACGTTGCTGTCTGTGGTGGACCTAAACTTGGTGTGGTCCTGTGGGTTGCCGTATGCAATCGAGCGTTAAACTCTCGACTCGTTCGTAAAAAGTCTGCTTCTTCCCTTTCGTCGCTCGCTCGCTCGCTGCAGTCGAGTATACGAGTTGTATTTGCTGTGAGTGCATTGGGTCCCTTTGGTTTTTGGCATTGCATTCGTTTATGCGCATTTTTCTCCATTTCTCCCCAACAACAATATTTCTTGTGTAACTTTCTTCTTCTCCAATTTTAGCCTTTTCCACTTTTATAAATTAGAATACTTTGATTTGTTCATTCGTTTCAGCGTTGATTTCTTTTTTCTTCTTCTTATTTTTTTCGAATTCTTGTATTTTTGCTTTTCGATAGTTTTGCATTCTCCCCATTGACGATTTAATGGATTTTCACTACGTTTTGTTTTTGTTTTTGTTGCCAACTTCTCTTCTCTTTGTTTTTGCGTAGTTTTATCTGCTAACGATTTCACATTTTTTCTTTGTGTTTCTCACAGTTCTAATGTAATAAAAGTTTAATGCATCGATAAAGTGGAAATTCGCAATTCTTCCTTGCCCCTGCCGCCACTGCCCCGCAGGGGCGCAGCTCGTCAAGTTTTCGCCGCCGAGAAACAAAAGAATCTGCAATACTTGCGCTTAATGTTCGAGGATAACGAGAAGCATAAAAAATGTCCGATTTCAAGTCGGAGCTGCAAAGATTTATTCATGGACGAGTGATGAAGTACAGCGCTTGCGGATGACTGCGAAATTATCTATGCGCGCGGAGTGTAAGCGGCAGACCGCAATGATTGGTAAGTGAGTGAGTATTAAATTTGCTAGAATTTTGCTGAATTAACTGATTTTTTTTTTTAATGAGAAAAATAGCAAGGTTTTCGAAATATTCTGAAAAATATATTTTCAACAAAGGCTGATGTAGGTATGATACTAAAACGAGATAGTGGTATATTAAAATAGACTCGCTTGAACAGCAAACAGGTTGCTATGTTGTGGAACTGAAATTGGCTTTCATCTTTAAACATCCGCCTAACATTCGAAAGCTTTTCCAATAGCAATCGGTCCGCGTCTTCGAGCGTATTCGTTGATAGCTCCACTTAGTCTTCGATAATCGTTCGAAATCCAATTAAATTTTGTATTTACCCAATTTATTGGCTGAGATCAAACACTTAATAGATGGAGAACCTTCATACAGCTAATATATTGAAGCAAAAGTATTTTTACTATAATTCATACTGAAATATTAAGCTTTCCTTTCAGAAATTAGTGTTTTCTGCAAAGATCTGAGTTCTAAAATGAGCTCGTTCAACGAAATGGACGGAGATAATACTTATGTAATAACCAGGAAATATATTTGGTTTACCAAGTTTACAAAGATCGTTTAAAATTTGATCTAGCTAACAATCATGGCCACATCGTTTATCTATATTCCGATCTTAGCTCATATGATTACATATTTATATATGACAAATATTTTATTTTCGTTTTATATTAGAGAAATTGTATGAAATCAAATGAACTAATCATTTTACTTTTCCAGACCGATTTCACTGTCATCATCACTTCATCGACATCACTTCAAAATATCCACTACCATTAGTCCCACAAGCCGCTGTCATACGTGTACTAAATTATCGATACCCCAGCTAGTCAGTCAGTCTGTTGGTTAATTAGTTAGTCAGTGCGGTTTGTCGTCGTCATCACTCTCACTTTTTTCCACAAGTTACTCTAAAACTGTTTTAAGTAGCAGGCGCGCAGCAAAGCCGAGTAGTGAGAGTGACTAAATGGAAAAGCAAAAACAACCCACGGCGATTGTCTCACCACAATCAACAACAAAACAAAATGTGTAAAAACTTCGAAGCTTTAACACAAACATACCCAAAGAAGCAACAACAGCAAACAGTATTGTCTACATGCTTGCATGACGTGACGGCCAGTTCCGTTTGTTGTTGTACAAAAAGTGTCGAAATCACACACGAAAACCTTATCAGCTCAGTCGTTGAAAGAGCGCATACGGAGAGGCAAAGCGACGGCAAAGAGCGATGAACAATGGAGGCCAACAAAAACAAGTGTTTGATACACTGCGATCAGTATACGAATAGAAAATTTGGAGGCTCATACTATATTCATAAATACACAGACGTACATATGGTTAAATAAATTTGGAAAAATGGAGCAGCCGAAAATGAGTGCAAACAAAAGAATAATCGACTCAATTTGAATGAATATTAGAGGAATTACGCTACATTATTCGATGAGTTGTCGCTTTGCTCCCCACCATTGTGCGATTGTGAGTGGAGTGACTCTCACACCTGCGCCGCATTTCTGTCGAAATTCCGTCTTCGATTTCCCTTGCTTATGCACTGCAGCGTCGCTCAAGTGACCAGCCGGCATTCGACCTTGTCGCTCGTTTGCATTTCACGCGCATATATACAGCTATTGCTTCGTTTTGTTGTCGCGCTGTCCGCACTCACTCACATAATTTCACTTGCGCTCTTCCAATTCGCTGCCTACCTATCTACCTACGTGTGCGTTTGTGTGTATGCATGCACATAGGCTTGTGACGCGTGCATTGTCTGACCAATGTAATACCAGCAATAACAACAACCACATACACACGAGTACAACAACAATTATTTCCATTATCGCTCATCTTGGCTTTTGAACCGCTACACCGCTGTCGTCTCGTTGACGTCGCGTCGCTGCTTTGAAAAGTTATTTGCAGTGTGCTTTTACTCGAGACTCGTCGGGCACAGCACACCGTATATTTTTCATTCGCAGTGCTCGCCGGCCGCTGGCAGTCATTTGCTGTTTGCCTGTTAAATAAAATTTATAATTTAATTTATTTAAAAAATTATTTCAAAAGTAAACATTCGACGATGAAGAAGACACCAGCAGCAAAGGCACAGACAGACAGGCATGTAGACAGTGCGCACTGTGGATGTTGTTGCTGCTGGCGTGTATGTGGTAGGAGGTGAGCTCTGACGCGACGCTCGCATTCCAAGTACTGCATTAATTTTAAAATTTTCCTGTCTGGCACTGTCAGCCATGTTTACACTCATTTGCAAGTCGCAGCCAAGGCAGAGCCGACGGAGTTAGAGTTCACACTGGCAGTATTTGCATTTTACTCTGTTGCTGTCTGTCTGAAAAGCCGAAAATTCGTCAAGTAAATTTGATGAAAAGCCAACACCAAGTGGAATAGTGGAATAGGCAAAGCGCGAGTGCCCAAGTTGTGTGTGCGTGTGAAGCAAATGTTATTTTAATTACAAAATGTTTCAAAGTTTCCAAGTAGAATTCGGTCTGACAGCCTTGGCATAGCATTATGCATAGTTATTGCAGCGCTTGTACGACTGAGCAACGAAAATTTAGATTTTTTGTTAATGCGAAGTCGCACCATGTGCCTTCTTGAAGCACTAAATTGGCGTCAAAATCTGCCAACACAAGCTGTAGTACTAATAACTGAAGGTATGGAAAAAATATGGAAGCTTTTCGTAGTACTCTGCGAAAACTCAAAAAAGTTTAGAGCAATAGAACTAGAATATTGCAAAAGTATGCTATATATGCTATATGTATATTAAATAAAATTCACTATTTTCTAGTTAATTCAACAACACTTGCATAAAATAATAGAATTTATATTTATTTTTTCAGAAAATCGAAAAAGCGTGCATCGATGATGAATAGTTTTTTCATACGGCACTGAGGTGAAGCAATCCTAGCTCATTATAAACATAGACATTCTTATGCTGCAACTACTTACTGTTTTGTTCTAATTCTAATAGAAACTAATATTTGCTGTGAAATCTTTATAAAAATAAAAATAAAATAATATAAAAAGTCTAAATTGTGGATTTTATTTATCAGCGCATAGTCGGTTTATAACATTTTCCATGAAATTTTAAACCATAAAAAAAAACTAAATTTTAGCCCAGTTGCATGTGCACAGTGCACTGTAACTGCTTAAAATGCAGTTAATTTGCAGTCTGCTAAATGTAGCATTAATGTTAAAATTAACATTAAAATTAGCCGTAATGTTAACAATAACATTAACATAACAATATTCTGTAATGTCAACATTAACATTAACATTTTCTGTAACATTAACATTAACATTTCCATCGAATGTTATCGGTAACATTAACATTAACATTAACATTTCCATTGAATGTTATCGGTAACATTAACATTAACATTTTCTGTAACATTAACATTTCCATGTAATGTTATTAACATAACATTTTGGATTAACAGCGTCAACCTACTGGCGCATGCTGGGCGCCTGGTGCATTTTCTCCAACCGAAATGTAATTTTTTCGCACAAAAGCCAGCGACTGCGCGCCAACAGCGGCACTGTTGTGTAAACAACATTTTAGGTTACAGCGCTGTTGTGTGCATGCTTAAATCAGCATAAAATGACCAAACCAAAAACATTGAAAAATCAACCCAAATTGAAATGAAACAACATCTTTTACAATTTCCAATTTGTTATCCGCATCATAATGGTTTATTGTGTATTATGATTCTATCATATTTCATAGGGAGAGTTATAATATTGCACAAAATGTCGCTTTTCTTTTCTCTAATTGCTGGCATAATACTAATTGTCCGCATTATTAAATAGTGTTTATTTAGTTTTCTTTCTTCTTCGATTAGTTGTTGTTACTGCAGTTTGCTGTTTTTGCTCATTAGACAATTGCTTGCGCACACGCGTTGTTTGCTGTTTAATTTTTGAATTTTTGAATTTTCAATAATTACCAACCAACTCTACTTGCATTACATTTCATTACTTTATACCTTTTCATGATTTTTTATGATTTTTTTTGCATCCCTTCTTGTTGCTATCTGCTTGCAATACAGCATAGCGCCACGCCTATTGCATTATTGTTGGTTTATTTGTTGTTTGTCTTTGTGGGCGTGGTGCTTACTTTTTAATATATTTTGTTGTTGTTGTTCTTGTAATGTAATTAGTTGGTATTTAAATGGCAAACGTTAGGGTTCATCTTCAACTTCAACTTTCATACAAATGCACATAAATACGAGTGAAGTGTGTATAGAGAAACTTACGTTTAGAGAAAAAGTGTGTACCAAATCTTCTGCTGTCCGTCCAGCCGTCCACTTCCGGTGCCGCTGCGCTATTTTCATTTGATTTTTGTGGTTAATTTTTTGTTTTAGCAAATTTTGTGTAGTCACACGCAGCGGACCGAGGAGATATGTTTACGTTTTTGTTATTTTTATTTATTTTATTTATTCTTTCTAACGGTAATTGTTGTTGCCTATAGTTTTCGTAAATTGTATGCAGTAGATTTAAATTTAAATTGTGATACGTTTTAATTATTTAATGATATAAATGTTAAATTTAATTATTATCCTCGGTTGTTTCTTTCGGCATTGTATTCCACAAGTACATATGTACAAACATACAAATATTAAATAAATAAATATTATTATTGCATTGTTAATTTGCATTTGCAAATGCGGCCTTACTTTATGTACTCTATATATATATATATATATATATATATATATATATATATATATATATGCCATATATCTGTATATGTATGTATGTGGGTATAACATGTGCTCTAGTATTTGTTGTTGTTGTTGTGTTAGCATTTGGCTTTGGCCTGTTTTGTATTTGTATTTGTTAATTAAATATTAGTCGAATGTGCAATTTAATTATGCAAATTTGAAAAAGGATTACTTTTTTACACATTCCATTTGTGGTTTTTGTTTTTTTTTCGTTTTTTTTTTCTTTACAAACATACATACATAGTTTTTTCGGCTTACATTTTATTGAATCTAAACTTTAAACACTTTCCCACGTTTTTTTTTTTTGTGCGTTTTAATTTCAAATTCCACAATTTCCGTTGACACCAAATTCATATTCTAAATTAATATGCAACCCTGTAGGCTGAGCAAGTGTGAATTGCAGCGCGGCAAGTGTGTGTTCTGAAAGTGCCGCTCCGAAACACCTTAAAGCTGGAAATCTGTGGCGTTGAGTGACTTAGTACATCTGTGTGTGTATATGAATACAATTGAATACGTTACATATATGTAAATATGTAAATATGCATGCATGAATGTACTTATTGATAATGATTTTTTACATTTTATAATGAGTATTCTGAAGAATTCTGAAGACTAGTTTTTTCCACCTTATACGCGTACGACATAAGGAAGCACACACGCTCTCAAAAGCTCAAAATCTGATCGCCATTCGACTTTTGCATCGCCATCATCAACGGTTTAACATATGCTATACAAATCTACTTATGCTTACCACAATTGTATTAAGTATAATTATATAATTACGTTATAATTAAGTGCTAAGTAAATTTGATATATTGCATTACCATACTCTGGCAATCGTCTTTTGCACAGAGCATAAACGTTCTCACTTCCTTTCCACTGCATTCACTCTTCGGTGTTTGGTATGAAATTACAAAAATTTTTACTACGTTTACTGCTGCTCACCGCCCTTAGTACTTTCGTAAGGTTATGTCGCTCTTTCAAAGTAGATTTTGCTTACGTCAGAGCTTGCGCTGACTGCTCTTAGGTGATCGAGTGCACCTTCGCCGAAAGGCAGTTGTGTACCACGAAGACCACCGGCTTGGGACAGCACTCCATATCGAGTTCCTGAAAGAAGTTGTTTCTCAAATGAGTTATGCAAAAAAGGTTTGTATGCGTCATATTTTTTTTATATAAAAAGTGTACACCGAAAACTTGTGGAGCATTGTATTATAATCCTACCAACCGCAAACTCTTAAATCTAAACTCTCTAGATACATAGTATTTCTAAAAGCAAACTGCGGAGGTTAACTATAGACATCGACTCCGACATCTAGGCGAGCTTCAGCAGCTTTTCATGTATTATTCCATAACGGAACAATATTTATTCCATCACAAAAATCCATATACGAACCCAAAAATATTTCAAAACTGGTCGTTCATAAAAGACCGCAAGGAAATGCACTAAGGAAATGACACTTTCAACAACAAGGTTGATTCAATTAAGCCAAAACCAAAAATTGAAATCGAAACAAGAATCACAAGCACACTTTTACTTCCAAGACATGAGTGTGCAGTGGCAGAGAAACATGCCGCACGTGGTAGCACAAGGCAAGCGCAGGTTAAGCAGTGTAAGGTGTTGGTGAAAAAATTAGTTTAATTACAGTTGACAACGTGCCACAAAGTGCGGTGGCAGCAACACTTGCCACGTCCTTCACTCATCGACTACCACTGACTGAAGAAGCAGCAGTGGCAGTAGTTTGAGCCGCTTGTGCGGTGGGCGCCACAACGGCCGTTGAGGTGAATGCCGAGACGAAACGACGTGAAGGCCGATTTAAAATTAATTGCAACGTTAGCAAAGGCGATCAAGTGAAGAGCCCTCTGGCTGCGAGGTTGCGAAGTGACTTAAGTGACGGAAGGCTGTCGTCTGCGTAGCGCTAACGGGGCGAAGGGGGACGCAGCGTTGAAGAAAAGAAGCCATTCATTGATTATGACATTGACGCGCACAAAGGTGGGCCTGGGTCGAACAGGCAGCAGTGGAGCACAGCGGGCACGCAGTCGGGTCAGCATGTCATACACGACGGCCAAACGTTGTGTAGGGCTGATGTGCGGCAACACCGACAACCGGCTGCGTGCTAGCGTCGTGGCTGAGGCTGCCGCCTGTGTTGTTGGCATTGACAGTTGACAGTCCTGCTTACGGTTGGTTGGCGTCTGGGACCGTTGGACGCGTCGTGTGAAATTTTAATTGAAAACTTAATGCGTTTCACTTTGTTGAGCAATAAAAGGCGGAAGGCGCGAAATGAAAAAAGGAAATATTATTGAGGTGAAGAGGCGAGAACGCGCCGCCATGGCTGATGGCGCAGAATGCGAAATTGAGTCGCAGGAAATCAGATATAAATGAAATGAAAGTTATTTAATTTAATTAACTTGAATTACCTGTCAGCAAGTGGCGGACGCTTTGAGGGAAAATAAAATGTAAACGCTAATTTCACTACCACTTCACATAATTGCTTAATTACACACTGGATCTCCAGCCAAGGTGACGACCCTGGTCGTTGGACTTATGAAATTTAAAAAGAGAAATCGGTGCAATACTCACAATTTCGCCATCATCGCCGAAATCCAAGAACAGCATGCGTATGCCGTCGTCCGCGGAGCCCTTCAATTTGTCGAACGGAAATTGCCACAGCTGCGTTTTGGTCTGATTGGGCGGCACGACAACACCCGCCGCCGCCGCCGCCGAGAAGCCGCTGCAGTCATAAAGGCAAAAGCCACGATTCAAATGCACAACCAATTGACACTGTCTGCCCTGGTAGAGGCAGCGGAACGAGAACTCACGCTGATAGTTGACGGCGTTGTGAGAGCCTTGCACCAGAGCGCGCGCCCACGCGGCCATGTCACGATGCGTCTCCGAGCGCAGCCAATAGACCAAAACGCCGCGGGTGGTGCCGCAGCGTACGCAAAACACCGTCGTCTGTTGACCCTGAAAAATAATTAAAAATCACTTAAAAAAGGTTTTGAGCTAAATCGGTGTAAAATCAATGAGCTCCTTGACATCGGAAATGTCCATTGGGGAACAAAATAAATATGTTTTTTGTGGATTTCCGTCATCCGACTACAGGGTGAGATTTCTTCAGTTACCAATAGTTATAACCGATTCACAGCGTTACGCCTTTAAATAAGAGAATAATTCTTTTCTGTTCTTCACTTCTCTTTTCATGGTCTCTCTTTAAGCGCTTAATACTTTGTTTGCTCACAGCATATGCTGTTTACCAGGATTTATCGCATTCGAAGGATCTATTTGCGCACTGACCACCACGCAACAAAACCAAAAAATCAAGAGCAAAAGCAACAGCAAACCGGGCAAAGCTCTCAACCAGTAAAGGACATAAATTGCAACACTTACGTTCAAAGATGAATTATTGCCAGCGCCAGCCAGTCTTGTCGTTGCCAATGCGAAACTCTCCAGCGGACGTCCCCATGCCTCCACTGACCACGGAGCGGACTCGTAAATTCTGCAAAAATAAACAAAAATCGAGGGAAGAAGAAGCAATTAAAACAATGAGCAAGACAAACTAATGTGAAATATAGACGCGATCGCAAGGGGTGCGGTAAATCGTCGGACCCACTACAGACAGCCGAAAAAAATCGGCGAAAGAATACGAGGAGGAAGAAGAAGAATGATTAAAACAAACAATGAAGCCGGAGGAGTTTGGCCAACGAGTGTGTGTGAATCTGGGAGAGTGATGGAACCAAGTGTGTATGAAGAAGGGAGGGAGTGGCGCGCGCTAATGGCTGCTAGTGTGGAAGTTTGGTAACAATTTCAAAAATCTGCGGAAAATTTGTACTAAAAATAGTTTTAATAGAAGATAAATGTGAAAGCCGGCACAAAGGATTGCCCGAAACACAAAAACCCATAAGACTTGCAAGGAAGTGCCAGACCGCAACGTGTTCCGGTACACACGAATGTACACAGGATGCACAAAGCCAAACAGTGAACAGCACAAGAACGCCCACATTGCTGTTGTTGTTGTTGTGTGTGTGTGTGTATGAGCGCGTTTCTTTTATTACCACTACATAACTGCGCTTGTAAAGCTGCTGCTAACAAACAAAGAATAAATAAAATAAATGCATTATTTTCCGCCGATTTTTGGTCTATTACAACAAGAACTCACATTGCCTCGCAAAAGCAAACTGAGGCATGAGACCGCGAGTGCAACCAACTCATTGCCTGTTGAACCGATTGCGCCGAGTGTGGAGCCCCATGACTAGTTTATGCCTTTCCATTTTCATTCTTTAAACCGTTTTGCGGTAGTACTAGTTGAGTATTTGTACCGCCCCTCACTAGTTTCGCTGTGGTTTGCCTGCCTATGCTGGTACTACGTATGTACTCTATTGGCGCACAAATTCAGCCGCCAACCAAAGGAAGGGCGCTCAAACTAAAGCTATGCATTGGAAAACAAATAAAATGCCACAACGACAACAACAACAACTAAACACACAAAATATTGTTGAGCTGCAATGCAAAAAGTACACACACACACACGCAAAAAGGGAGGGAAAAAACTAATTGAAGCATATTTTTTGCATGCCGCGGGTGGACGGTGCCGAGTTTCGGCCAATGTGTGAATTATTGCTCGGGCGTAAAGAGCGAGTGTCGATATTTCAACTTTGTTTGCTGCAAAATATTCGAAATTACCAGCAGTGCAGGCGGAAGTGCAGCAATTAGGAGGCTGCAAGCGGCTCAGGTCGTCAAACCAGCATTCAAGGCATTTGAAAACAAAAATGATAATTTGGAAAAAACATGAAAAAAATTTGTAATAAAATTTTTGAAGTTTTGAAACAGATTTAGTTAGAAAATACCAACAAAGACTTTTAAAAACATTTGTCTCCAGTTTTTGGAAGTTAAAAATATGTGTTGCACACTTTTAGGCGCGCCGCCACTGTCTATTCGCCTCTTTGTTTTTTTTTTTTTTTGACAGTTTGTTTCTATGCCATTTTTGGGCTTTTGCCGTTCATTTGAAAATTCTGTGGCTTTTCGCTATTCGCTTTATTTGTTTATTTATTTATTTGCAACTTTGTTGTTTGTTTGTTTTCTTTTTAATTCGATTTTTGTTTAGTTTGTTTTTCACTCTGATTTATTTATGTAATTGTATTGCGAATTTGTTCCAATCAGTATTTATTTGCTTATTTTTTTGCACAGCGCGCAGCGACGGCTTTGTTAGCGAATATTCGCGCCCACTCCCACACGTGTATATGTATGTACTTGAAATGTCTGAGTGAGTTTTTCGCTATTTTTAGTGGAAATAAACGAAGAAAAAACTTAAATTGGAATATTCATTTCATAGGTGAAAGCAATTTGAGTATTTTACAATGTAGATTAGCGGATCATTTCAATGAAATTATAAAATGGCAAATTGGATATAAAATATATAGTTCGATTTCCACAATTTTGTTAAGCTGGAACCGCAGTAAAAGCACAATGAACCAAAAATTGCAAAAATCTACAATATTTTTTTCTATCTAGTGATCTTTAAAGGAAAAATGTCAGATAAAATGGGGTCTAAAATAGAAGAAGAAGTAGAAGAAATTATTCCAAAAAAAAAAAAAAAATTTAAATACCTCTCCACTATGTGCCTGCGCTCAACACTGTGAACATTTTAATTTACACGTCGAATTCTCATTTCATACCCTTCAAAAAATGTATTCACACAGCTACGAGAAATCATCGAATCGTACACATACACAGACAAAGTTTAAATTCAGAGGCAAAAAAAAACTCGCACTGGAAAATAGCAACCGACAATTTCCGTTTGCAATTTTGCAATTTGCCAAATATTCTAAATTTCCGTAAGATAAATACACCGAAATACAGGTATGCAAATGAGCATCTAACTGTGTCTTCCCTCTCCCTCACACTCTCTCTCACTTTCTCGGCGAACTCATTTCATTTTGGTTTACTAATTTCCTGCAAATGCCAAATGCCCGACTCGAGATCGAACATCCTCTGGCGGCTGACAAGCAACAGCTTGCCGACACGGACGCCAAGCAGCATCCAATCCACACACACACACACACTCACGAACGCATGTGTATGTGTGAGACTACAGTGCAACAGCTCAAGCAAATACACGCCGAGCTAGTAGCTGGCTTTCTTTGCTGGCTTTGTGTGTTGGCCAAGTGACAGCTTGCTCATAGCCGAATTTGATATGCTTCTTTCTGCTGCAAGTGTGTGTGTGTGTGTGCGCGTATTGCTCTTTAGCTGCAACATCAAGTGCATACGTGTTCGTACAAAGAAACTCTCATTTGTATAACATTTGGCATGCGAGTGTGTATGCAAATAAATTGAAGAATGCTCTTTGGTGTCAACTATGTTGACAGTTCGGAAGAATTCCAATATTTTTATGCACTATGTCATTCAATATTAGTTCACAGTTCATTCGCATTTTTTTGCCTTAAATTTTCTTCTTTCAACGAGCTCATATATGCAACTACTTGATTTTCGAATCTTTTTTTGGCTCTCACCCTCAAAATAAATAAAATGTTTGTGGAAAAAGTTGACTGTAAGGAGAGGAGACAAAGTTATTAACATAAGTCATTTTATCTTAAAGCTTTTAAATGGCATTTTAGATAAATATTTAAAATTGTTTGTTTTTCTTGTTCAGTGCTAAATATGGCTATCCCGAAATATATAGTATATACCTATATTTACCGTGTTAGTTTTAGCCCCTCAGCGAAAGAGTCATCTGGTGTTTATAAAATATACACCACTTCATATCTACATAAATATATAACTGTACGTGAGTTGTTTCTATGTGTGTGTGACATGTCCATATTGCTGTCAAAATGTGCAGCAGCAGGCGAGCGCTTTGTATGTATGTAGGTGACCACAGTTTTGAACAATTTCGGATATAATTTGCGGAAATTGCGTTGCGTGGCACTTGACTTTTGCTCCGTCATCCAGCACTCCCTCCAGCCCTCCAACACGGTGTATATTTTCTATTTCCTACTCCTTCGCCTTCTCCAACTGCTTCAGCTCAGTGCCGCAGTGCCAGCCAGCAGACACTACTTCCGTTGCATTGTGCAGCTGCTACTTCGTTGTCATGATTGTTGTTATTATTTTTATATCCTTTGCCAGCAATGTTGCTGTATTGCAATAATTGCGCCCGAGACAAGCCAACAAACGAACGAGCGTACAACGAAGGGCGTGGAAGAAACAATGGAAATATTTGCAGCAGAGACGCAGAAAACACACAAAGCAAAATGCGCAGGAAATTGCAATCGTCGCAAAGGTGGACGGGAAATGGGAGGCAAGTGAGCACAACACACACACTCCCACTGCCATCCACCTGCTTCACGCCGTTTGGAGAACCGCCCACACGCTTTAAATGCAAACACTAGAAAACTACAACATCCTGTCCGGCGCCGGAAGAGCATCCCCACTTAGACGTCGAGGGCTAAGGAGCTCCATGCATTCCTTTAAAACAACTCGTACAACTTTAAGACATTTTTTAGTGAATTCTAAGATTTCAAAGCTTTTAATATTTCAAGCTTTAATGCGCCGATTTCGAGTGTTTTGCGCCACCTTCTGTCCATTTAACGGTAAAGCTGTGTAAAAAAGTGTAAGCTCATTGCCATTTTAATCAAAATGTCCCCTCCACCTTATCACGCCCGGTTATAGCTCAAACCAATTAAAATACATTGTACCACACAAATCCCATCAGTAATGTTTTGCTGAGTAACCCCACTTATAATTTATATATCTGCTCCGCTTCTCGCTTTCTTGCGCCCTATTCGCATCCACTCCGCTTTCATAACGAGTTGACCGTTCGCTGTGCCCAGCACTGTATGAATCGTTTCACAGCCAGCTGCCCGCGCGGTCAGCGCAGTTAAGTCAAAAACTTGTAAGGAACAAAAGCAGCAACAAAAAAGGGTTACGAAGTCGTTTGTCATTGATTGATGATGTAATATTGCGCAATGTTGCCACAATGTAAAAAATGAGCAAATAAAACACGAAAAAATAATACAATAAAGAGAATGAAACAAATTCAAACAATAATAAATGAGCCCCATGAAAGGAGTGACGTGTGTTCGACGCGGGTTTTCGGTGCGAACAGCAAAAAAGCGAAGAATCCCTACACGATAGCAACAATGGACATGAGTGTCCGGCAAATCGTTTGTGATTAACTGTGTACATAACTGTGCGCAACTGTGATGCGGTGATGCGGTCAGGGGAGAAAGAAGGAATTTGAACGGATTTCCATATTTCGAATAACAAATTGCGAAAAGCGGTGGGAGAGTTATGAGCTTTTTACATAAACGGAATTCATTTTGTGCCATTTTAGAGGAAAAATTTAAACAATAATAATAATTGTTGAGTAACAATGCGGATAAGAAATGAAAACCACGTTCCACCGTCTATAGAAAGAATTGACGTAGGTCTTCCAACACCTTATGTGGAGAAGTAAGAATGGTGTTCTTCCTTTTGGACAGTCTCTAATGACATCATGGGCTTTCATGATCAGAAATAAATGTAAAGAAACGATCATCTGCCATACGAAAGTCAATGTTGGAAAAGCAAACTTGTTTTCTAGGTATTCGCCATATTATTTCATAATGTAGACACCGTTGGTCCAACGGAGCTACCACAAAACTGTTGATTAAGCAATAAAAACAAGCTCCATTCGCGCAAACCGAACTAATATAGTTTAGGCTAGGTTACTCTGGTAGGCTAAAAAGCCACACATAGACCAGTTTTGGTCCTTTGCGATACCAGATGGAGTGCCGTCACGTAGTTAATGAGGAGTAATCATCGTTTAGGATGCCTGCGCTTGTTGCGAATTTCAAAAGGCTTTGTGGCTTCACCAACGAAATCTCTTCCAGATTAATGTAATGCTGAAGCCGTTGTCTTGATAATGCAGGACATTCACATAAGAGGTGCTATATTGTTTCTAATATAGATGGGCGGCATTTTTTCTCGCATGATATAAAAACCGGACGCTGATGTATTCCGTTTGCTCCTTCCATTACAATATTTTCTATGCATGTGTATTAAGTCAGCTCACAAAGAAATTGCTTGGCACACCGTCTAAAGTTTTCTACGCAAAGCAATCTTATAAGATAATAGATTATCTTGGCTCATATGTATTTTTACAGCGAAATGCATTTCGAGCAAATGCGTTACGCAGTCTAATGGTGAGCCGCATAAATGCAGTCACGTGGGCTCATCTGCAGCATGAAGCTTAACTATAACCCAGTTAGTGTGTGTGCTGTGCGGCTTTAAGGGGGATAGAGTGAAATCGCAAGAGTATGCAACCAACAGCAAAGTACAAAATATAAAAAAAAACTTCGTAAAATAGTAAATATATGCCGTGATTACACCAATCCATCAACCAATGTGGCACTCAACGCGCACTACCCACAATACGCAATCACTTTAGCACACTTCTATATATACATACATATAGCTACTGATAGCGGCATAACTACGTGGAAGAAATGTACGAAAATTTCCACTCCAGATTTTAAAAATATTTTTGAGTGAACTCGAAACGCGTTTAAGTGAACACCTGTGAAGACGGCAAGAGACACACAGACACAAGCATCGCTTGAGAAATCGCTGTGTGAGTGTGTGTGATTTCTTTGGAAATTCCACTGAAAAATGTTGCTGTAATCCATAATGCGAATCTCTTTTGCTTTATGAGATTTTGTGCCTCCTTCGGCAAACAGCGCAGCGGAGCGTATTATTAACTTCCATTTGCAAATACGGATTGCATATGTTGGCCCACATCTGCATATTTACATATATATACCACATTAGGTTAAGTATAATGGTAGACAATATTTACATGTCTCTTAGATTCTTTATGGTATGCCCTCATACTTCCACTCGTTATAAGTAACCACGCTCTCAAGTAGCGCACACTCGAAAGCAATCTCCCGGATTACTTGAGGTACAGTTGAGTACACACGTAATGCACACACACACACGAACATGCAACGATTAAAACCAAATAATAAATATATATATGTATGTATGTATAGCACTTTCTTTTTGCCCTTTACCACATTAGGTTAAGTATAATGGTAGACAATATTTACATGTCTCTTAGATTCTTTATGGTATGCCCTCATACTTCCACTCGTTATAAGTAACCACGCTCTCAAGTAGCGCACACTCGAAAGCAATCTCCCGGATTACTTGAGGTACAGTTGAGTACACACGTAATGCACACACACACACGAACATGCAACGATTAAAACCAAATAATAAATATATATATGTATGTATGTATAGCACTTTCTTTTTGCCCTTTCAACAGCGAAGAGTGGATATTGCCAAATATGCCAATAATCCAGATAAAGTGTGTTATCTACAAGTATATGTATGTAGCACCACTTGGGCAATCACTTACCTGAATTCGCGCTCGGTGACTGCGACAAAGATGGGTTGCCATTTGTCGTTTTCATCGGAACTCTCCGAGCTGGAACGTCCGCTT
Source organism: Zeugodacus cucurbitae (assembly GCF_028554725.1). Classification (NCBI taxonomy): domain Eukaryota; kingdom Metazoa; phylum Arthropoda; class Insecta; order Diptera; family Tephritidae; genus Zeugodacus; species Zeugodacus cucurbitae. Next base: position 673,074 of record NC_071669.1, on the reverse strand, counting down.
GGCTGTGACACCACAATACACACGGTCATCATTGCATGATGCACATTCGCAAGGTCACCACACGGACGAATACAATGGCGCGACAGCGAAAGCAGCAACCGGAAAAGGATTGTAAATAAAGTGATTTCATTAAAATTCGATGTGATGCGCTGAGAATGAATGGTTGGGGAAAAACAGAAAAACAAGCAAGGCAGAACTAAAGAGAAGGCATCGCAATGGCAGAGAAAGAAAATCAATCGTTTAAATCTACTTGTGGCGCTGAGTCCGCCAACCTTTTGTTGGCCACTTACCAAATCGCCTGCGCCGCCACCAATAGCGCTGGCACTGCTGCCGCCACCACCGCCCCCGCTGCCAGAGCTTCCGCCGCCGCCGACGCCTCCGCTGGTGCTGCCGCCACTCAAACGCCTGCTCAGCCAGCCGATGTGCTTCAGCTCCCCGATGACGTTCATCAGCGCACGATTGGCGTCGGTGAGGGCGCGCTGTGTGCTGCCGCACATCGCCGAGTGCAGCGCATTGAACCAGATCAGCGCCTCGGCTGAGTCGGTGGCGCGCAGGATGCACGAGTGCACACCGTCCGGCGAATGCAATTCGATGCAACGGTTCTCTGCAAATAAGCCAACAAAAAACAAATAACAACAACAAATAAGCAATAATACTTAAGCATCGCATAAGCGAGGACAACAGTAATGGAAAGCCGTAATCAATGCACGCCAGTAATCGGTGGCTCAGTAAATATTTTCACGCACTTCATGTGCGGACTGTTGATTTCACGAGCATATCTACCATATAATTGGCATAATTTCGACTATAGCGGTAATTACGGAAAATTGATATTTTTTCCATTTCAGTTAAAGCCAATGACCAAATGATTTTAAAGTTTCAAATATTTTCCATTTTCACTACGTGTTGGAAGATAATCTGAAAAGTGAGGAACTCTGTCTAAGAGAAATATATATTGAAATTCCCATTATTTGTGCAGCAAGAAGTCCTTTCGAAAGTCTTCCAGGAAGTTATTTTCTTCTAGTGCATATTCCTTGACAATTCAGTACATTTTTTACCTCGATTAAAAATTAGTTACCGCTATGTGAGTTCCATCACTATCTTTTCGTCGAATATTAAATAAAAAGGGGCGTCGCCATGAGATAAATTAATTTCCCTCGTCCCTTGGTATTGTCGAAACTCTTAGTCTCTACTACGCTGAATTAAGTGAGTAAGTAATAACGACCATGAAGTTCCTCGAAATAATGTATGCAAGAGAGTCCATTTCTATGGTTATTTACTAGTTTACGCCACACTTCCTCATTTACTGGCATAGACAAAACCGTGTATTTTCCACGTTCTTTCTTTTCGTATTACGGTCAGTCGCTGGTTGCTGGTGTTGTTGCCGCAACGGTGCATTGTTTATTCATTCAGAGAAGCATACATTTTTAATAAAGTAATATTAAGCGAAAAAGTGCCAGAATATTTTAATTTACGAAGCACAGCAGCGACTCGCGCACCCACTCGCATACTCCGTGGAGCACCTACCGCAGCAGCGCAGCCAACATTGAATACAGTGTGTACACTGGCGCGAAGAAGGAAAAAAGGTTCGGTACAACAGCAAAGTCTTGATTAAATTCCGCTGCTGAATAGAACGGTTGTCGGCGTCAACGGAAATAGATGAAACGCGTTGACAGAGGGTGGAAGTTTCGCTTCCTTTTTTGTCGCCGTCAGCATTTATCACAAATGCAAATTTTTACGTTTTTTATTTATCATTATTTCTGATGAGGCGGTGACTAACAACAAATTTCAGCGCAGGGAAATCAGTAAAGCGTATATTTCGCTTTTTTTTTCGCACCCGATCTATCTATCTGTCTTCGCAACACCTTCCGACAAAATATGGCAACGTTGGCGGTGAACGGGAGCGGTAATGAAGAGCATAATGAAGTAGCAAGTAGCGACTTTGCGGTGATTTCTGTTTTTTTCTCTCTCTCTCTCTCTCTAAATTTGTGTGAAAATGAGTGAAAGGCGGGCGCCGCACACACACACACTCTTCGAAAGCACGGCTGGATTAAGTAGGCGTTGAAGTTGCCACATCCACAATTTCAGCAACATTTTCGCGCGCTTGTGGTTATTTTCGATAGTCACTTCCCTGCCCTTCTTGCCCCCACACACAGCGCCAAAGGCGCTTCCGCCGCCGCCGCCGGTTAAAGATTTCTGAGTTTTTGAGTTTGTTTTTGTTATCGCATTGCACACTGCCAAAGTCGAGTTTCGGGCGTGTAGTAAATTACAAACTTTCCGTACTTGATATTCACTATCTGCGCTGCTTGTGCGCACACACTCTACTCCGTTGATGCCCTTACTTATAGTTTACATAGGTGCAAGTAAATATCAGGCAAAGTTTAGTTTTCATTTCTTTGTTGTTGTTGTTGTTGTTTGTGTTTTTATGTTGCTCTGCTCTGCTCATTACTTCGCACGTTGCACACCGTTCACCATTTATTTCTAATTAAGCAGTTTTTTGTTGCCGCAACTTTGTTGCATAATTTCGCCACTCGGTGCCCGTCAACTATTTGGGCAAGTGTGCTTCGTACATAAATATTTTCAATTATAATTTATTTTTGTTGTTGGCAATTACGGCAATCGTCTTTTTTAACACCTTCGCTGCGAGTTACCGCTACTTTTCGACGCAATTAAAAATTGTGGTTCAAATTTGCCTGCAGGCGGTGATATCAGATACCTTCTGTTGTTGTTGTTGTTGTGGTTGTGGTTGTTATAGTGGCATAAAACATTCGCCAAATAATTTTAAGGATTGCTACCGATTTGACAGTGCTTGGACAGTTAAAAATCCGTGTCCGTTCTGGTTACGTAGAACCGAGTGACATGAGATGGTGTGCTAAACACGCCGCCTCTGGAAAAGTAAAAACTACACTGGTGTGCAGAAAAATAAGAAGCTAAGCAACAATCGCTGGTTAGAGTAGGTTTCTCAAGCGCCAGGACAGTAAGTCATTCTATTACATTGAAGAGATATGAGACGAGAGTCAATCGTAAATTGAGTTTGAATTGAGAAAGTTAAACGAACAACTCTCTCGAAATCCGTTACATTTAAGTTATTAAGAAAAAATGTTTATTCTATAGCTACTCACTTGTGTTGACAACGTTTATTTTATTCGAAACTGAGAATAAAAGCGAAAACACATTTGAACTTTGAACTATTGTCTGCCACATATCTGTGTGTGAATATGTATGTGAGCGCTTGCACAAATGCATTTGCCGCAATAAACAATAAATCACTGCACATTTGTTTGCGCCGTTAGTTGGTTGAGCGCTTGGGAGGGTTGGCGGTTTGCGCCGCCAAATGCCGACACCTGATATGACACAATTTCGACAAATACGCGGATTTCCATGTGGCAGCGCAGCAAACAAAGATAAATAAAAACGCACTTGCAGCGAGCAAATCGCAAACAATGGGAGCCGGGGCATTTGGCGCGATTTGACGTATTGACTTTGCAAATTCCGCTGCTGCTGAGCTCCGCTCGGAGATAAGAATTGCATTCAACAAAAATATTGTTTATATATTTCTATTGATCATATTGTTTGCAGTGAGTGCCATAAACCAGCGCGCGCTGCGCTGCGAAAATCTGTTTTAATCCAAATATTTCAGTTTTTATCCACACAATAAAATTAAACATCGATTGTTGTTGTGTTGACAGAGATTTGATAAGGCTCAGCACCGTACAACAAAACAAAAATAAAACTTTTTCAGTATTGAAAGCATTTTTCCGTGCATTTTAAATGCGAATATTAAGTGTAATGAATATTAAGCGCTCGAAGTGTGGTGAAGTGAAGTGTGTGTCAGAAAAATCTCCATCCTTTCAACTATCAGCAGTGAAGCTGTGCGAGGGCAACGCTTTGTTGTTATATATATACAATAACGTTGGATTAAAGAATGGCAAACAGCAACAAATAAGACATAACATTTACTACAACACTCACAGCACTCATTTGCCACTTGCCGCTATCTGCCAACCGCGCTCTGCCCCGCGCTCTCTTCTCCTCTCGCCGGCGTCGGATTTGCGGCTATGAGAGCAGTTCGCACAACAAGTATATGACAATAACAATGACGCCGTTAGTACTTTTCCTAGTGATTAAACAATGGTATTGACAACAAATACAACAACAATAACAGCAACGTCATCAACAACATCAGCTTAAACAATTGCAACGAAGGCGTTTGCTGCTGCCGCGCGACGCGTCGACGTTGCATTAAATCAACGTGGCGGAAAGATTAACCACAAAAACCCTGAACTCAATGCAACCCAGAAAAAAAGAAGAACGAGAACGTTGCACTGTAGGTGGGCGGAGGGTTGTTAAATTCCGTCAAGTCGTGTTGAGGCGCAAAGACGTTGCAAGCGCCCGGTGGTGTGGTGTGCGTGCGGATGTGCGCTGGCATTGTGAGGAGAAACAAAAGTCGCCGGCATGAAAGCGAATACACAAACAAAGTACAACAACAGCATCGAGGGAGACAAGTAGGACGCAAGTGATTAAAAGTACGCCAGCGTGTGTATGTGCAGTGGCAACAATAACTATTGCCACAAATGGTGGCAGCAACAGCCATCTCCTCCAGTGGCAGTGCTGCACACTCTGCGCCAGCCAGCGCCGGGTAATGAGACAATGCCGCAAGCTGGCGGCAAGGGCTTGGCTTGGCTGCTTATTGTCAGCAGATCACTGTCTTTGAGTGTGCCGCACTCGTATTTTGCGCCGGCAGTTTCAGTTTGCAGCAATTCATCGCATTTGCTGATGTTGCCATTATCGTTGCGAGCGACTACGGCGGCTGGCTGCTACATGCAAATGACAAGCTGCCCTCACTTGCAACAATCACTATTGTCTTTGTTGTTGTTGTTGGCGTTGAGGGCATTGCGGGCTTCACGGCTGATCGCTGTACGTATGTGTGTGTGGGGTACTTGTGAATAAACGCCAAGCGTGCCACATGGCGGTGGCACTCAGTTTGAGCCGTTTAATCAGTGTGCAGTTGAATTTTAGAGATTTTAGGTCGACTTTGCGCGCTGGTTGTGTTGTTGCCAGCTGAGTGCACAGCAAAATGATTTATGCAAGTATTTATTTGCATATCCTCCACAGTTTCTGGGAAAAATCCGTTGCAATTGTTTGGCCTTCGCTAATACTTAGCGCAGCCTTGCAGAAGGAAACCTAAAACATATCAGTTGTTGTTGTTGTTGTTGTAGCGGCATAAAACATTCCCCAAATAATTTTGAGGAATGCTGCCGATTTGACCGGATAAAAATCCGGGTGCGTTCCTGTTACGCAGCACCGACTGTCTTGGGAGTAGTCAGTCAAAACATGTCAGTCATGGCAAGTAGCATACTTTTAGGCGTATAACAAAAAATTTGTATATATTACATGTATCGTACGTATTAAGTTTAGTAGTTATTGTTATTGGCACTGCACTCACCGGGATCGATGTATTTCAGATTGCGCGCCAAGTGCGTCAACTGCAACGGTATGTAACGCGTATCGGCGCGCGGTGTAATCTTCGGCGCTGGCGGCGATGTAGGCGCTCCTGGACCCAAAGGACACAGAAAGGCGCGCTGCAATTCCCAACCCACTTCGGAGATAATACTGGCTTTTCGGAAGTACGGTGTCACTTCGCGCAGGAATTTCACTGCAAAAAAAAGTAGGAAAAAAAAAATAATTTTTTGTAGATGAATTTATTTTGTTTTAAAAATTATTAAAAGATATACATATAATTTAAATTCACCAGATTAGTAAGTAAGTAATTTGTGCACTGATACTTTGTATTAATAAAGTGGAAGTTATGACCTTCTAAATATTTTCCTGTCATTATTTTCGTCTTATAAGAAGTTAGAACGCTTTTATGTTAATTTGAAGCATTTAATTGCCGACTCCATCTGAGTTTTCGATTTATGTTTATCCTTAATGAACGGAGTATTTCAAATTATCTCTTTTTATATGGAAACCGTTTATTATACTGAGTTGGTATTGGTAAATGCGTCCGTTTGTGTAAATGTAAAATATGAAAAAATGAATGCAAATGTAAGAGCTTACATACACACTCACATATGATAAATAAATGCATATCAATTTGTGTAAATTCCGCGTTGGCTGTCAATCGATCAATGCCTACATACTATACAGATATAGTCTACAATGTGAGTACTGAAATGCTTGCCGGCAGCGAGCTATAAATAGAATGATATAACAGAGTGGCATCTTTATCTGCCAATTTCGCCATAAAATACATGCACACATACACACACATATGCACTTCGGTATATATGCATATTTATGGCACTTGCCTGTATGATTATTCCATTATTCCTTTTTATCAGCAATATACATATGCATCCTTGATGTCTACGCCGGCATTTACATGGCGGGCGTCGCGTTGCGATGCAAATTTATTCCCGACGGCGGCGACTGATCTGCATAAAATTTGCAAAAAAAGAGAAAAGTACAAACGCGTATAAAGCCAGAGGTTAAACGCGGAAGGCGGAGTGGAAAAAGAGCGAACTGCGCCGCTTGGATCGATTGCCATCGGCCAAAACGGCCGCAACAATGCATTAAAGGCGTCAACCGGCGTCGATGTGTTTAAAAATGTAAATTCAATTTGAGCAACGCAACACGCGGTAGCGACACGACAACGCGAGCGCTGATGGTAGAGGACGAGGGCGCTGAAGAGGCGAGTAAATAAATTCGTTGAAAGTAGAAGCCTCCTTGTAAAATACTGCATTATTGAAAAAGTTGTCTTTTTATGGATATCATCACTGCATAACAGCATTGCCTGGCAGCCTTGAAAGCTACTGAGCGCCCACGGGTTTAATAACAGGAAGCAGCCAAAGTGATGCGGAACTATGCCTAAGATATCGCCCAAAATCGCTCCTAGCCAAGGAATAATATTTAGCAACCGTTGATTTAGTATTTATTCTTTGATTATATTCAACATAACTTAATAAACAAATACCGTTAAAGACACTATGTGTAAGTATTTTCCAATCACTAGTCTCTTAGTACTTCAATCATCGCATTTATTCTACCTTTTCAGCTATGTGGCTCAATTATTATGAGGTGCTTGTGCCAACAACGCGAAAGCGATGGCATCAACGAGGAAGCAAGCTCCGTAACGAGCTCGTCTTCAACGCCATTCGCATCATGCTTGTCACTCCATTGACATTGTCTCAGTAAACAAATTCTGCCACATCAGCGCTCCGCAGTAACTACTTAAATGTAATAACTTGCAACCTGTGCGCCCACACACACGCACACACACATATATTCATGCGGCAAGTGACATTTGGCATCTTCATGCCGTTAGCTCATTGCCAGTGTGTAAAACTTGGTTGCATCCGCTAACTTTCACTTTGCAATCGACTTGCACTGCATTCCTGTGCTCGCTTCGCAATTGTTGTCAGTGTCAGTGCCATTGCCGACGTGCAACTGCCGTTACTACCGCCGCCGCTGCCAACAGGTAAACTCGAGTGTTGCTAACACAATTTACATTTCCCGCAACAAGCGTGCACCTTCGTGGCAATAGCAAATACACACGCACGCGCATCATCATCAACGAAATGGCAAATGCCAGTAAGCGTATGAAAGCAACAACAACAACAGCAACAACTTCAGCTGCAGGCGGCATCGCTCTTCACCGTTTTGGCACTGACACATCGATTGGCGGGTTGGTTGGCGGGCGGGGGACGCTGCCGCTGGGTGTCAAGTGTTGCAAATCGATACTCTCCGTTAGAATGTTGCCTCACTTGGGCACACTGGCAGACGCAGACGCCAACATGCAACAAGGATGTAAGTTTGCCAAATTAGTTGGTAACATCCTTGCAACGTTTGCCGTAAAATGACACTGCCAGCGCCGCACTCGCTCCGTTATGTCAGCACGCGCGCTTCGCATTACCGCCGGCACCGTTACACCCGCAATTTGGCAACGGCAAACAGTTGAAGGTGTCCGGGAAGCCGGGAAGCTCGGTGTAGCGACGGAAGCGGACGCTCATTTTCCCACACCAAACTCACAGCCCACACCAGGAGTTAAGTAATTGCAGTTATGTTGCATGCTCGATTGCGTTGTGAATTAATTTCAGTTGTTGTTGGTGCAGCATGGCAATCGGCTCAGCTCATCATGTGCCACATTAGCAGGGTTTGGGCGGAATAGTCGTCACGCAGTCAAATTACTCGAGACTGGTGAGCCAGCAGAGGAAGCGCGCGTGTTGCCGGTAAATAGTTGTGCAATCAGCTTAACGCTTAGTGTTTGCACACCTGCCGCAAATACCGCTCATCGGCGCCCATGCCACCATGCCACCGGCGACGCTTGTTGGCATTGCGGCCGGGTGCAGCAGTTTTGACGCGCCATTGCACGTTTCAATTGCTTTTGGTTTTGCTGTGCGCACTTAAGCGATTTGCGGCTTATTAGCACCGCTTCGATTACTTGCCACATTTTTAATGCCTCATTACGACAGCTGTGCGCGCTCACTCTCTCAGCTCACTGGCTCAGCGGCAACCAATGCGGAAACTGGCTATGCTTTGCGTTGTATGCAAATGTTATCGAATTGCAAATTATCGTGATTGTTGTTGTTCGACGAGCGGTTTTTATAATTTAACTTGTTTGCTGCGATCTGATAGGTGTCGTCAAAGCGCCATATTAAGCGGTTTAATCGTGTTGCACAATCTCTTGTTGGCTCTTGGAAATCAACAACACACGCATACATCTATAAACATACACATACATAGAAATACATATCTATAGTAGAGTATGTATATATGCAAGTAGATGAGTTTGTGGAGAGTGGGAGAAACTATTGAATTTAAGGGATATGCTTATGAGTTTTGCTTAAGTCCACCGAAATTAGTTGTTAAGTATAGGAATGGATAGAACTTCTGGAGCTCAAGAAATTAGTAAAGTTTCGCTGATACCCATAGACCCTCAGCTCTAGTGAAGCTTGAAATTTCGGGACCTGAAAAATTCAAATTCTATAATTTTCCCGGAAGATGCGACATACTTTCAAAATAAATTGAGCAACGCTACTAACGCTTTATCTGTCACAGCTGTTGTTGCAACTTCCAGTAGAACGAAAATGAACAGTTTCAAATGACAGCACAAAGCACTTGCAGGTGTAGTATTGAAATGAAACGTTGGACTGCGCTTGCGAATACCGAATATCAGTTGGTTTACTAAGCCTGCCATAAAATGTTGTACGATAGCCATTGTTTCGCTTTCACACTTTAATTTTTCATATTTGTTTGCTGTTGTTGCCATTGCTGTGGCATTCAACTATAGAGCTGCCACAGGCTGCTTTAGACTTTAATAGCCACTGTACATACAAACACAATGCATTCATATACATGAGTGTTGCATGCACATGTGCACATTGAAGCATTTACCGTTTTGTCGCTTTTTAAAAACTGAAAGCCACTGTGAAGAATTCCACTCGACACCGCTCTTAAATTGCTGTTGCACATATGCACTTGTAACGCGCACAGTATCCTATACATATGCACTCACTTATAAACGCTGGCATTGCACACATCGTAAGCTCGCCTGAGTCTGTCTGTTGGGCGGCGTTGCATGCAACATACGGTCGGCTAACAATGACTTCATCAAGCTCGTAGCTTCAGTGTGTTGCACTATCATCGCCACAGCATCACAGCAACAGCAGTTGTTATCAAAAGCATCAACACAACAATAAAAACAACAACACAGCATCAATGTCTTTTCGTTTTAAGTCATCAGCATTTGAAGCCATCGGCGTTTGTCAACCATCTTTATGGTGCTTCCTTCATACAGTCGCTGTGTGGCAGAGTGGCTGTGAAATACAAGTTGCCACAAGTTGCATTTCGCCTTTCTTAGTGTAAAATCTTCCTTTACTCGCAACTTCTTGTTTAAATTCACTTTTAAAGATGCTTAAATTCATCGATTGGCATTTTTCACCACCCGCACTACTTCAACGCAGACACTTAACTTCCATTTGAGATTTTTCTTCGATTTTTTTCTCAGCGTATTCCCACAGCAAATTAATGCGCCAAAAGCCACTTCGACACTCTCAACTCAACTTGGCTCAAATAGTTGTATGTACATTTGTCAAGTCACTAGCTGTGTCCTCCCACTAGAGCGCGGCGGGTGCGAGGGTGGTATTCACCAAAGTGCAATGATTACAAAGTGTGTCAAAATAAACACTTTAAAGTCCATTCGCCAAAGTAACCACATCAAATTTGAATAAAAATAAAATTTGCATTGCAATTTCATCCCCTCATTTCCCCTCCCCTTACACATAAATTGTGTGAAGCGTTGATGTCAAAAGGGTTGCCGGTGAATTGGTGGCGATGGCGTTGAAGGTGGATGTAGTTGTGCCGGCAGTAAACTTTTATAAGCAATTTTTGTGAGCAACTTGAGTTTTGGCAGTAAACAAGTACAACAACAAAATGTAATGGTAATGCTATTAAACTCGCATTTACAACCACCCACCGATTTGGGTGTGTATGTGTGCGTGTTTATATTTGTGGTTAATAAGAATTTATTTTACGCATCCAAATATATTATTTCGTATATAGTCCTTTATATATGTATATCTATATATATAGAATACATTTGTAAGAAAAGGTGGAGCTGTGGTTTTCACGCATTGCTGCTGCTGTGTCGAAAGTGTCCACCAAGTGGCCGTAAGAAGTTGTAGCCCGTTTTTAAAGCCCTGCCCCTGACGCTAGACTTCATTCCGCGGCGCCACAAGAAAAGTTGGCAAGAAGCAACAATAACAACAACGAGAAAAACACAACACAGCCTAACCAAAAGCGACAAAATTTATTTTTCCAAGTGTTCCACCGCCTGTCACCGCGCCTCACGCCTCGCCCACAACCAACTCAACCAACATTTCGCTCGAATTTATGATGTAGTTTGCGCTGTTATCGCTTCGCCTAAGCACCGTTACTATGTATTACAAGTGTGCGCGTTTTGTTGTCGTTGTTATATTTTGTGTCGAGTTTGTTTATTATTGGAAGAGTTGTGCCGCAACCACTCTGGCGGAAGGCACAAGAATTGCAGTTGCATATTAATAACCGCTCCGAGTATTTCTCGTTGTTGCACTTTCAACTTTGCCGCCGCTTCAGGCGGGCTGCGGCGAGCGGCGGCGGCGGCGGCCGGGTGCACAGGTCGTGCCGAAGTACTCGTGCTAATGGAATTGCGGGAGTGGCCGGCGGGTGGTCAGGTGCTCGGTCGGAGTTTGAAACTTTTCAGTTTATCTTTCAGCAGTGGCCTAAAAGAACAGCCGTAAGCTGCAAAATAGTTGCAGATTTGTGAATGTTTGCAATGCAATTTACAATTCAATGTGCTCACCGAGTAAGAGATAAGATAAGAATCATATAAAGTTGAAATGCTCTCCAACAAACATATATTTGTTTTTATTTAAAGTTTCGCTTGCAAGTTTGCCAACTCTCCAGGGGCATTTCAGACGACGAAGGCGGCTCTCAAGTTTTGATGTTTTGAGTAGAATTGCTTGTATTTGCGACAGGCAAGGGAATTGCTTGCTCTGCGGAGGTAAAAAATGTGGTATGAAGCGATAAATGAAGTGTGGATGACAAGGTTGGGCATTTCAAAGAAGCATTAAGCTAAGTTAATTAAAAGCTCATAAAATCTGGAATAATATAGACTTTTTAGCTAAAGCTCAGGTACTGCTAAAACTAGCAAATAAATGAATTTTGTTTAATAATTTCAATTGAATCAAGTTAATAACGGGATTTACAACGAAAAGCTTTCCCTGAAAAGCCTTTGCTATGAAAGATGAACTTTTGCGCTGTTGAAATAATAATGTTTCAATGAAACTTTTATAAATGAAAATATTGCGCATTCAAACTTATGAGGAACAAAGCCGGATCCACTCTCTTGCAAACCTTATTAGAATGCAGAAAAGGTTATTATTTAATCTTAATATAATTATTCAATACAAATACCCCGTTTCGAAAAGGAATCCAGTGATAAAGAGCCGTGCTTTTTAAATATCCCTTACAGCAGATCTGAATTTAATTAACCAATTCTCTACAATCACTTATCTTCATTATAAATTTCATGCATATTTTAAGCGAACACCGCCTCCCCCGCAGTACAAATAATTGGGAACGCCCATGTATTAGTTATCAGTGCACGCCCAAAAGTATGCAATAATTAATAGCCGCACATAATGTACGCCATAAATCTCTGTCGTATTATTTTAGGCGCATGAACAACTATTCTAAATGCAGCAACAACACTACAGACACACACACACGCACTCACACTCGTATATTCGCCAGCGTTCGACTAGTTTAAGCTACATATTATTGTCCATATAGATTTTTCTGCCGCTGCTCGACAATCTATGAATAAATTTCAACTATGCGTAGGCGTGGCAAGCGTTTAGAATAGCTAAGCATGCAATTAGCCAACCATAGCATTACAGAGCGTTCAGCGGCCGCATTAAAGCGCTGCGTGGCTCACTGCCGGCATAATGTGCCTTAATTATGCGTTAACTGCTGCGGAAATTTCCGCGCACGTTCAGGCACGCATTCGAAACGTGAGATTACGGATATATACAAACGTGTGGACTTTATGCTAGTGTGCGTAAGAAAACAGATACCGCCTGTGTTGCATATCAATCAAAATGATCCCAACTTTCTTGCATAACCGGCACGAAACTGCGAGCAGCACTACAAAGACGCGACTTGCCAGTGAGAGAGCGCGCAGCAACTACACAGTTTTTATTCTACGCTTTAGTGTAAAATTCCTTCGAACCAAAAGCAAAGGACTAAGCCTGATTGTTAAGCCAAGCTAAATTTGTTTTGTTTTTGAATGAAACTATGATGATTGGCATCAACAATCCATTAGTTCGGACGGACGGCCTGTAGATGGTGAACGAACTCAATCGAGGAGCTACGCCATCGCATGGTAGACTATCCGACCAAGAAAACACAAAGCAGCCACACAAGCCAACCACTCCCCGGTCACGGCTAGTCTGCCTAGTAAGTTCATGGCCCTAAGACACTGAGATGTGTGTTCGGCACAAGCATATAGGTGTATCTCACCAACAGCCATGCGGTTAGACGGGTGGCTGCTGTGGTTAAGCTTCCTTGCGCGTGCCTTTCAATGCCACAGCGACGTTATGTCTATCTGTGTAAGTGTGTGTGTGTGCATGCCTGTGTAGAGTAAATATGCACATATAAATTGAGTTTATCGCATTAAATGCCGCTACTAACTCATTATAATAAATGTTAGTATATTATGTGGCTTAGCAAAAATGTCTACATACATATCAGTATGCTTGTATGTGGGTGTGGGCTTAGTCTATGGATGTTATTGGTTTTTGGCAATACATCTGTCTATTATTGGCTAAGGTTTCAGACAATGTTTCTTTGTAAATTGATTGCGGCTATTAAAAGCATCCACACACACACACACATACACATGCCTACGCACAACGCATTGTTTATCGAACTAAGCATATTGATGTCACAGCAGCTTCTTACTCGCCCACAGCAGACTGGCTTGCCTCCAACCCCCAACCCTTCAACTCCTCTTAAACATTGACCAAAGACTTATTGGCTTGCTCTACCGTTAATATAATTGGTATTGGCTTTGTGTCGTTGTTGCTATTTTGTGTGCCATAATAATGTAATTATTTATTATAAATTCGAAAATCTCTGTCACAGAACGTCACAAGCCAAAGCAGTGCATGTAATGTTTATGCCAGGGAGGGCGACGGGTCGTATGAGTGACATTCAGTTGTTACTATGCTTTTAGCATTGAAAAGTCTATAATATTGAGCATAAATTCGCCTAGGTATTATAGGCACACAGTTAAGTATTACTAAAAGACTTGCTAATGAACTTTCTATGCATTGACTTCAAATTCTACTTCTACAGGCTACTTCAAAAACTCCACACACACACACACACATGTGAACTTATGAAACAAAGTGAATTCAATAGAAGATTATATTTAATGTCTGCAGCTTCAATTAAACCTTATTTAGCATAAATTTAATTACCCATTTAAAATGCCGTACTGAGCTTTAATTACTCTTATGCCTACGGAATATTCCAGTGTTGTTGGAAATTATTGAAGAAGAGTCGGGTTTGGGTCAACTTTAGGGCACTTACTGTTCATTCGACTAAAGGAATGGCATTCTACTAATGTCTTCTGCATAGTAATCGCCACATCTATCTAAAAAGCTGTCACAGGATTAACTGTAAGGGTTCAAACGATATGAATTTTTAAGTGAAGTTGAAATGCAAATCTCTTTTGGGTCATAATAAATATTTGCGATGAAGCTGAAAAAGCATAATTTCCCGTTTTCATTTATAATACCCAAAATTTGAATTATAATATCTAACTTAATTGCAAAATTATTTATCTCTACTACTATTATAAAGAGGAAAGGTTTGTAAGTATGTTTGTAATGAATAAGCTCGATTTCTTCGATGTGCCGATTTCAAAAATTCTTTCACCATTCGAAAGCTACATTCACCTCGAGTAACATAGGCTATATTTATTGCTATAATCTAAACTTTCTGGAAATAGTTCCCAGGTGAGGGTATCAAAAAGACTCCGGAGAATCTTAATCTGAAACTGAATATCGTCAAAATATTAGAAATATACAAGCTCACTTCATAATCTGACAGAAAGAAATCGGACACCAAAAACCACACACAAAAATGTAAACAAAAATATCACGTGATCTTGTAATGACATCACGTGATAAGGCTGGGATCATTGACCTCACTCAAAAGTGTAAACAAAAATATCACGTGGCCTTGATGTGACATCACGTGATCAGGGTGCATTCATTGACCTGTAAGCAAAATATCACGTGACCTTGATGTGACATCACCTGATCACGGTGGGTACTTTGACCTGTACACAAAAATATCACGTGACCTTGAATTGACTTCACGTGATCTGGGCGGGGTCAATGACCTGTAAACATAAATATCACGTGATCTTGAAATGATATCACGTGATCTGGGTGGGGCCATTGACCTGTAAACAAAAATATCACGTGATCTTGAAATGATATCACGTGATCTGGGTGGGGCCATTGACCTGTAAACAAAAATATCACGTGATCAGGGTGAGGTCAATTACCTCATGGGATAACCGGATATGATGTTTCCTGAACCGGAAATGGGGCATCGGGAAACGGATATGGATAATGATATTGCCGGAACCGGTAATGGGGTGGCTGAATATTGGTTACTAAAACTGGAAGTGGAGCATCCGGAAACGGAATGAGCCAACTGAAACAACATATGGATAACCGATGGAACCAGATATGGGAAAGAAGCAACCGGAAATATTTTACCGGAAACGGATGTTCGATATAGAGCGGACGTCAAATGACGGAAGTGGAAATTGGACAGGAAACGTGCCTTCTCCAGAAAGTGCTTAGTAACGGAAGCAGCGTCAGCTTCAGGCCTTAACATTAATGTTTCCTGTTCATAGAAGACTTCGGTTTGTATCATATCCGCTTCGGTTATGAGACTTCCGTTTCCTGTAATCGTTATCGATATTGGTGTAAAGTTTTATTCCGCTATCTTCATCGAACCCCAAAGACTAGAGGTCGTAACCTAGATTTAGCTCCTTACAAATAAAATATAATTTCATACTCGAATTTTCTTCATTTTACTTTTTGAAATGAACCCACGCAAGAAACGGTAAGTACATACATATGTATTGCAAATGAGCTCAAACACTCACACTTATATGACAGGCCAATCGTTAAGGCTTCACTTCATCTATAAATAAGTGACATTTTCGTGCTTGTGTTGTTTCATAACGAAAATAGTTTCTTTAACATTTTTTCCTAAATATAGAATGCAAAAGAGCTATTGTGGATTTTCTTATCACATTACAATAACAACAAAACGCGCAAATAACCGCTTGCCACTTGCAGAGTTGTGCACAGGACAGAGTCTTCTTTATATCAGCGCTGGTGCTAAAACAAATGGCAAACATTTTCGCAAAAATTGCAAAATAATAACATAAACAACAACAACAAAAACTGTTGCAGAGTAGAGGCTAAAGTTAAATAGAAAGCAAATACAAAAGAACAACGAAAAAAGCTGCGCTGGTTCAAAGGCAGATGGGAAGATTGTTTGGGTAACATAAACTACACTGTGAAAAAAATAACGGAAACTGTTAAAAGCAAACGAGTTGATTTTGCGTAAAGAAAAATTTAAGCGGAAGAGAAGCAAATGGAAAATGTTGAAACAGAGACTTCTTTAGTATATAAACAAGGCTTTGAGAACGTGAAGCTCGAACTTCAGACTTTGTCTTAATGAAATTTCATAAAGATATTGAAGTGAAACTTTTATAACGGATTGGACATGTCCATATTCTCATCTTAGTAACCCATATGAAAATTTTATAGAAAAATCTGGCTGCTTCGCATAAAAAACTATACTACTATTATAAAGAGGAAAGATTTGTATGTATGTTTGTAATGAATAAACTCAAAACTACCATGCCGATTTCAAAAATTCTTTCACCAATGGAAAGCTACATTCACCCCGAGTAACATATTACTAACTATATTTATTGCTAGAATCTCAACTTTCGGGAAAAAGTTCCCAGGTGAGGGTATCAAAGACTCCGTGATGGAAAATCTTAATCTGAATCTGAAAATCGTCTTGCAAGTCATTCTCTTCGCATCGCAATCGCATGCCAGAGAGTCAAGTAACGAGCACTCACAGTTGCTCGCTGAACAAAATTTCAAAACCTTCCAAGTACGCGCTTGATAGTTGAGTACGAAGCGAAAAGTTCGCACTAGGACGTCGAACTCTTAACATTCCCAACACCTTCAACCCACGCAAGAAACGGGAAAGTACATACATATGTATGGGACAGTGTGTATAAGTATGTAAAAACCTATATCTTTTAAAATGTTTGTTTAAACCCGTGCGAAGCCAGAGCGGTCTGCGAGTTTTAAAATAAAATTATTATTTTCTAAATTCTCAGAACCTGAATGGAATCACTTATATGCATAGTATATTCCGATGCGATGACCAACACACGTTAATAAGCGAGTACGAGTTTTTAAAAACCCAAGCAACGCGAATGGAAATAAAATCACACCAAACACTTTTCAACAAGTTCACGCTACTGCTCCCCCCTTTCCCCTCTACACCCACTGCAACACATCAAATTTTTACTATTTACCATTGTTTCCTCCTTTTTCTTGTTTTTATTTTGTTTTTGTAGCGCACAATTGTAGCACGAACAACAACAACGGCACGACAAATTTCGCATTCATGTTGCAGCAGCAGCTTGTCGGAGTGTTGCTACCACGCATATAACACTGTTGTTGTTGTTGTTGTCGTTTCAAAGTTTGCAACAGATTTGTTGTAGTCATATTATGTTAATGTTGATGTAGAACAGGTTAAGTGCTACAATAATAATAACAACAACAACAACAGCAGCGCCACACTATGCAACAGCAAACAATGTGCAACAATAACTAACTGCAACAAAACATGTGTAAGTGTAGCAACAATCCATCAGCGCAACAACATGAATTGCATTATGAACTAAGTGCAATGTGAATTTTGTATTTTGCACTCAACTATTTGAGGGAACAACATTTGCGCACACAGTTAAAAAAAAAAACAAGAACAAAAACAAGAGAAAAACATACAGTTGCTTGCTGGCATTGGAATGTTAAATATGTGTGCATAGCCATTGATACACACACACACACACACACACATACATATACATTGGCATTGTAATGCTATGTTATTGTTGCTGTTGTTTAGTTAAAGTTTGGCGCAGTTTTTTTTTTTTTAATTTTTTTAATTGTGTTTAGCGGCGTGATTTAACGTTTATGCGCCACATGCCACATGCCACACACTTTTCCCCAGCAGCCACACGCACTCTCAGCTCTGAGCTCAATCGCTTGAATACGCCGCGGTACACCAGTGCGTATGAGTGCAATCTAATTAGAAAAGCATTTATACTTGCCACACATCCGATTCTGAGCGCTAATTGCTATAACTGTTTTGACGCAACTTTTCTCAAGTTCCTTCACTTCCGCACAACTTATTTGCATTTGATTTCATTCCGCGAATCACATCAACAATGCGATTTTGCCGCCGTTGACACTTGTGCCGTGTTGATG
The DNA here is from genome assembly GCF_028554725.1 of Zeugodacus cucurbitae. NCBI lineage: Eukaryota > Metazoa > Arthropoda > Insecta > Diptera > Tephritidae > Zeugodacus > Zeugodacus cucurbitae. The sequence continues at coordinate 654,922 of NC_071669.1, read as the reverse complement.
GCAATATTGTGAACACGGTTTTAATGAAATGGCCATTAGACAGCTTGACAAGCGCGTCAAAAGCGAAATTAACGCTGCCACCTGCGTCAGCTGCTCCCAACAAACGCACAAGCGCCACGAAAGTGTTGAAGGCGTCACTTTCAGCGTCTAATTTATTCGCAAAATTTTATATTCCAGCGATTCGCTGATTAAATACCATTCACATAAAGGTAATTAAAAGCAAATTAATTTTCACGGAAAGCTACCCTAATCGCATTTTAATGTGCTACAAAGAAAGTTGGTTAAAATATTTAAAAATTAAAATAAAAACAAAAAAAAAATAAATTAAATTACAAAATCTTCTCAATCGCATTCATGATTCTTGCAGTTCTTCTAAATTACAACAAGCATCCTGACACGCTTGCAAGAACGCTGAGTCTAAGGCTGTGGCCAATAAATGATTAACAATTCCACAGACCGTTCACCAAAACTTAATAGCTTTCCAACAAATGTTGTTGTTGTTTTTACTACCGCTTTGGTAGCATGCCAAACACATAGTCCTAGAGCGTCCAGTTTGGTTAATTCAAGCAATCGAAACTGCGAGACGGCAGTGACTGTGCATGTGTTTGTGGTTTCATAAATAAATGCCACGGATACACAACGGGCGTATTACCGGAGAAGCAACAATGGCACATGTGGCATGGTCAAATTGCGACATGACTGTGGTGGCAGATGGCGGCTGTGTCTTATATTTAATTGCCGGAGCTGGAGCTGGCACGAGCTCTCTTGGCCAGCGTTAAGAGCTGCTATCAAACAATTTGCTTTGCGGCACACATATACAGACAGTGTAATGAAGGAGAACAACGGCAACAATGGCACGCGGCAACCAAAAATAATGGCATGCTAATTTACAGTGGAGTTTGTTGCCAACGCAACGCCAAAGTGCGCACGCGGCACTGTGGTGACCAACAATAAATGGCAAATATGCATATATGTGTATGTGTTCATGCTTACTTAGCATCTAACAGCCAGTTCAATCATTTCGAGCAACCACAAACTGCCGAGCAACATACAACAACTCACCCCTTTGCCACTTATAGTTGCAGTTGACTTCAGTTGTAACCGACTACAACAATAATAAGTATAACAATAACAACAACAACAACAACAACAGCAGCAGCACATCAATAATGTAATAACATTGGCAGTGGTATTTGCATAAATTGCAGAGGACACGTTTAGCCAGCCTCCGATTACAGCTGGTGGACAGCAGGCAGCAGGCAACTGGGTCCACGAAAGCGTTGAGTGAAATATACATATTTATATTTTATGTATGTAAATATATATCATAGTATTGCACCACCCCTTTGCTAGCATGCAACCATTCCCACCATCCAGTCCTCTACACCAGTCCAATTCACCAACTTCAAGTGCTCGATTTTAGGCGCCACGCCACGCCATTCCAAACTACTAATTACTACAACTTCTCTGCGCTTGTGAGTGCGGTTCATTGGTTATGTGGTCCAATTACTCATTCGGCTACTCACACAGACTGATACGCGTGTGCTTGTGCTAATGAGGCACATTTGCTGAGCTCTATTTGTTTTTGTTTTTCGTATTTACATGCAGGAGGCAGAGTGTTTATTGAAAATTAGAAATGATTTTGGCTTCATTCTGATTGGGATTGGCATTTCCCATTATAGAGATACCTCATCTAACTGTAAATGAATAGTAATGCACAAATGCGAAGAGTGTTTCGGTAGGGACACTACCGACCGAAATAATGTATTCAAAAGCTGTCACGTGGCATGACACATACATACATAGCGCGCAGTTCAATTCGGTAATGCAGCAAATTTAATGAAACTTTTAATTTTTACTCAATATCTTAGTTAGTTAAGAGCCGCTGGTGTGAAACCTGCATATTATGTATATGCAAACTTTTTTATAAAGATGATCCAAAATGTGTATAGCTCCTGAGTACAAGCCTTTAAGGACCTGGTCAACCCACCAAGTCTATGAATATTTTTCTTTTGCAGTTCTCTTGCCTGAAAGTGGTTTAATGTGCCTTAATACATAATTCTACTCTGCTAATTTGAACTTGATTGAATTTGAATTTTGAACGTATTAATGAAGTTTCAAACGGTAGTTCAGCGTTATGCCTTATGCATTTGTTATCGATTTATGTTATAGACACCGCATATTAAGTTCTGCACATAAATAATGAACGCCGTCGAACGCCTTGAACGCATTTTAATGGAATTTTCGAAGTCAATGCCATCTGCAGGCCTCTTCAACCTCATATTTTTCAAAGCATGCGAGGCATTTGCATTCTGCACTTAGACGCCGCCTAGACTTTGCGTGGCTTTGCGTAATTATGCAGGTGCAAAGGCACACACACAGCCACACACCGGTGGCAGTAATTGTCGTTTCTAATGCAGATTTTTATACACCGCACCGCACCGCACCGCATTTCCATCCAGTCTCTTCAGTAACTTCCTTGCTATAATGTTTTTTTTTCTCTCATTCTCTTCGTTCGCGGTCAACGTGGATCAAGTGCAGACGCTATCTTTACCCAGCGCTTTGCACTTAACTTTTGCATTTTTTGCTGCTTTACTTTGTGGCCTATCTTCTTGCTCATTCGTGCTCAGCTACCCGGCGCTGTGTGGGAAGTAAGTAGGCAGTGGCAATGGCTTTTATTGCACTCATTCATTCAGCGACTGCAAATATTTGTAGAAGCATGAGTATATGTATATGTATATTGCTACTACGCCTGGATGTGTATTCTTTACACATCCTATATAGAATATGCAGCGAGCTTAGCAGGAGAGTTATAGAAAGAGAAGTATTTATGAGAACGCGCGTCATCTGCCTTGTGTGCCGTGTGAGCAACGGCAGACGCACTAGAACGTGCTTTGAACCCTTGCAATGTGTAGCAGCTTTAAAGCCAAGAAAACGCAAATAATCAAATCTACCGTTAGAATAGTATGTCCACACAAGTTCTCTTCCGAACTCAAGTAGTACAAAAAATCCTTGGAGTATGGATTATAATTTTCGCATTACCAATAATATATGCGTCACCAAAGCGTATGGAATTCCAAACAGCATTTAGGTTAATGAACCGAAATGAACTCGAGTGTCGAGTGCTCGGAATAACAAAGGCGAATCTGACACAAAAAGACGCCAAGTAATTGATGAAAAATTAATAAAAAAGCAACGCACTGAATACGAAAAGACTAAAAAGCAACAAAAAACAGCAGACACATGTACATGCTTTGTTGTTGTATGTACGGGCAACACTATTGAATATCGAGCAGCAGTGTTGGTACAAAAAATGGCAAATATCAAAATAATAGTGAAGAAGACATGTGAAGAGCAACAAAGTGAAATAAGAACAAAAGCGGAGAAGCAACAAAAACGTACACGCAAAACACATTGAGCGGAAGTTCATTAGTCAGAGGCAGAAGAAGCGCTGATGAATAGAGAAACTGAAGTATGTTCATATGCGTTGCTGTTGTTGTTGTTGTGGCTGCTGCCGTTCGCCCAAATACAATGGCCGTTAGGTTACTTGGTTCATGGAATGACGCGCGCACACAAAAATGGCCAATTCATTAATAACACACTCGAACACATGCAACAACAACTACAACAACAACATGGCTAACATCCCAATTCATTCATACAAATGGCCAAATTTACGCACATGTGTAGGAGGAGCGCGTGGCGAGGGAAGACAGAGGGGAGAATGGTGTTTCACACAAAAGTTTACGAGCGCTTTGCAAACTCGTTATTCGCTTGTCGAACAAATGCGGCCGGTTAGTGGTTGCCAAGAAATTGATGAAAAAGCGCCAAACGAGTGCATAAAGCATTTGTAAAAGGATAACTGTTTGTAAGAATTTGAGAAGAAAATTGCACGAAATATTGAAGAAGAAACAAAAGACCACTTGCGTTTGATAACGAACTGAGAGAATGGGAGTTTTCGAATGATTTTTAACTTTTTTTATATTAATAAATTTTCTACCGAATTTGGCTATGTAGAACACTTATCTTCAGCCAACTGTAGTGAGGAATCCATATGTGCTCCTGTTGTGAAATTAAAATACTTCAAAACAACTACTGAAAATACTGAATTACAATTAATCATTACTATTGACTTTATACAATAACAAAATTGCTTACTAAAAGACCTTTAAATGCACCTAAACCCCGACGTGGTACAATCTGAACCGACATCAGAACCCAAGCACAATCAAAACAACAATATTTGACCACTTTAAAACAACAAGGTACCCGCCGTATAACCGCATGACATGACATTTTGATTTGCTTACGCATAGTGGCGAAATCAGGAACCCATAGAATAACAAAAACAGTAGTAAAGCCCAACATTTGAGCACCTCATTGGGCAGGTGATAACCCTTGCTACTCGAAATGCAAATTTAAATGAACCTAACTGTATTGACATAGACAAACAAACCTACAAACTAATTAATGCATAAATGGGCGTGTGTTTGTGCGGTGATTACAACAATACCAACACCACCACCACATTTCCCATACGGTAAATGTGTAAGTTGTGTCATAAAATCAGTTTCGGTCGCTTCGGAGCTGTTGGAATATTTGGCACATTCGAGCGCTGCTTTACAAATCGATAAGTATTTTTGTGCGTGATTTGTAATCAATTTTTGCGGTGCGTTCGCACTGCCACAGCTATGCAAAGGTATTTGTAATCACGTGCTGCCAACATACCGAGCTTGGCGCATAGCTTCATAGCATAGCATGACATGGCGGCGAACATGGATTTATTTGTTAACAATTTGCGAAATAAATTGCATTGGCGCTTGTGTAAATATGTACGCATATGTGCGTCTGCATGCATAATTGAACACGTTTGTGTATGTATTATTGAAATGTGCGTGTTATTTAGCAAAAATTTTGCACGCAATAAAGCGAACAGAATGCCTGAATAGCTTATAGAATGCTGCATATAAAAGCGGAAATATGAATTTATATGAGTAATGATTGCAATGTATTGGAATTTGGTTTTGCTAATTTAGAAGTTGGAGCGTCATGATAAAGTAGACAAGTGGAGTAACCAATTTAGTTAAACTTAAAAAAAAAGAAAAAATATCAATTATGTCTGTTGCTATGAATATATATGGATTGTTGGTATGAGACCTCGAGATGTTGTCGCTACCCACGAACTGGCAACGAGTGATACTCACACACCAACCCAGTGATATTGATAATGACTTCTATGCCCACTCATGAAATATTCACTCACCAACTACCCCCCGCACTCTTGTAAAAGAAGTTTGTCAAACTGAAAAACGATGGCGCACCAGAAGCTGACAAACAATCTGCCAGCATTGGCTTTGCTTGCAACGATAAATGCACGCTTTGTTATTGTTGTTTTTATAGCTGCTATCGACTGCACTTGCTGTGGGCTGCGGGCTGCAGCAGTTGCAGCATATAATGAGATTACAATCATAATTTATCATAAGGGCAACAGCTGCACCGGCGACGCACACACAATGCAACAGCAACAGCAACAACAACAACATCAATCATGTTGGCAACAACATGCCGGCGCATGAGCGTAAAAAATAGATTTAAATTGAAAAACAAAAACAAAAATGCGCGTTGATGCATTTTTGAGCATAATTTGCAAAAAAAAACACCAACAGCAACAACAAAAACAGCGGAGGAGAGTGTGTAAAAAAGAGAGCCGTTCATTCCGCAGCGAGAAGGCGTTCAGCAGTGACAGCAACAAAGCGAATTTGCATGCAAAAAATGGATTAATTAAAAAATTGCGACGCTAAAAGAGGCAATAAATTTGCGATGCGCCGCTTGTACGTGATTGGCATTTCGGCTGCGTCATCAACGGCCGCTGCACAGCAGGCGAAGCGTTGACTTCGTCAGCGAGCGAAAATGCAAAAACAACACGATTAATTTTGTTAAAAAAAAATAATATTATAAAAATAGTAATGACAAGCTGAAAATCGTGCGCGAATTTTGTTTTTGTTTTTTTTTTTTTTGTTTTGCAGTTTTTATAAACTTTTTTGCTTTTGCTGCGGCTTAAAGGCGAAATTAACATTGAATTTAACGCCGTTTTTCGCTTTGCGCTCTTTCGATTATTTCAGCAATTGAATCAATAGTCACTTCAAAGGCCGCGCAAACATATTTTTCGTCAGTTATCATTGTTTCGCTTTGTTGTTGCTGTTGTGCTGACTTTTTAACCTTGCAACCGGAAATTTCAGCTGAATGCGCAAAAAGAATTCGAAATTCGAGATTCGGAACGAAGCGCGCGCGCAAACAAAGCCCACAAAGAAATATAAATTTCGGAAGCAACTATGAAAAATTTCATAAAAAAAATATAACTAAAAACAAATAAAGTCAAGTAAATATTATTCTGAGGTTGTACTTGTTTTTGTGCGCATAATTTCAGAGCGACACTGTGTCACACGCATAAAACAATAGAAACAAACTAAAAAGTTTGAGTTTTTTATAGCGCGCTATAAAAGCTAAGGTTGGGTGCCGGTAGTACCAGTAGCACGATCGCAGCCTTATTGGGAGCACCGCCCAATTAAAGACCGAACCGAAAAAGTAATCTATCAACGAACCTCACGCAGCACATAAAATGCGCTTAACCACTTTCATTCTGCTCGCTGTGGCAATCGCGGTTGTTGCGGCAACTCCACTCAAGCGCCCGAGCGCACGCCAACGGCTGCAACAGCATTCGGCGCGTCAGGTGGAGGCAACCACCGCGCAGCCAGTGCAGGCAAGAACCGGCTACCCAGCCGCCGGCTTTCGGCCACATATACCCTTCGAGTTGCCAAATGAACGCAAAACGACAGAGTTGCCAGCAGTAAGCAGCACGCCAGCGCCAGCTGATGAAGCCACAATAGCACAACCAGAAGACGCACCCGGTTCGGGTGACATAGATGTTGACGTTGAGGTGATTGTCGAAGGTACTGGTGAAGATGAGAATGACGAAAAGGTCGCAACCACAACTGAAACACCGAAGAGCAACGAAGTCGAAGACGAAGTTGAGGTGCAAGTGGAAGTTAAGGAAGAAGAAGAAACCTCAGAGGTTCCCGTAGAAACACACACACCCGCAATCGAATATGGTCCACCCGCGGTGGAGGCTGACAACAGTGTTGCCGATGGCGAAGCTGTCGAAGAACCCGCCGAGGACTTTCAACCACCCAATAAAGATGCCGAAGAATTTGCCGCCGCCAATCCAACACTCGACGCAGATGTGGCCGTTGATGTTAGCATTGTTGCCACTAACGCTGACGCTGATGCTCCCGCTCAGCCTGTTGCTGATTTTCCGGCAGTGGCGGAGGAGGACTTCACGCCTACTGTGGCGCCACAGGGCGATGACGACAACGCTGGCGCAGCTCCAATCGATGTGAGCGGTGAATTGGACGCCGAGGCAGCAGAGCAGCCAATACCGGCTGCCACTTACGGTCCACCCACAAGCGTAGATGAAGCGGAGTCACACTTGCCAGCGGACACATATGGAGCTCCCGGCATTGTTGCCGTTGTGCCACCCGTGGTGGAGGAAGAAGACTTCGGTGTGGAGTTGAACGAGTTGGAGCCAGCGGCAGCTGCCGAAGACGCAGAACTGTCGGCCGAGCAAATTGAACTGCTCAGTGGACTGAGCGAGTTGCAAAGTGGTCGCTTGATCTTTGTGCCCTCAGATGGTGGCAATTTGCGTCAGATCTTCTTTGCAGCGCCACCACAACAGCGCCGCGCCGATAGGAATGGTCGCTTAATGCGTGTTTAGAATAAGACTTTAAACGTATATTTTTGTTTCGGTTTTGCAATAATAGATTGCCTTGTTTATATATATGTGTAGTACTCATAACTAAAATTTTTGGTGTAAATAAACGAAAAAAAAAAACAAATACAATTTAGAACATGTAAAGGAGGGTAACAGTGGCTGTGTCGTTGGATCTTAATTGCTGAATGGCATGCACAGAATGAAGCTTATACAAACATTTCTCACTTAAATATTCTCACGAACCAAACTAATTTCATTTAAAGGAATCTCAGCGTCCGAGAGCAGACTCGAGAATCACGGCCATCTCGCACATTTCTCTTCGTGCACGTCGAGGCATTTTTGCTGAATATATTTTTGGCAATTTGAACACGTTCCAGCTGAGATTTGCCGCATTAGGTATTTTGGACACAATGTCTGAGTAAATTAAGTTAATCCAAGCAAACATTTTCTACCATTTCTTCCGTAATGGCCATTAAATTCATATTGCAATACTGAAGATACTCTCCTGCACAGGCAAAGACGCAATATGAGCGCTCATTAGACTTAATAATTCACATTTGCCGTAAAAATCGCCATTCAACTCATAAACAAGCGAATGGCATTAACCGTGTGTATGTGTGTTTATATGTATAAATACAATCGTGCGTAAATGTGGCATGCCACATAGATGCTGCTTCGAAAATTTCGAAAGTATACTCCAAGTGGCAGTAATCAGTAGTGGTTAGTGTTGTAAAAAATATATATATTTACCACTATTTCACTCTCCTTCCCCCCTCCTCACCAACGGGCCTTCACGACACTTTTGCCACAAGCATTAGCGTGCGAGCGCACGAGCACAGAGCCGAGCTTAGAGGAAGGATGAAACATTAAATAAATCTGCGTCGTAGATTTGAGTACATTTCTCATAATTTGCGCACACTACAACAAAAACAACAGAAACAGCAACGACAACAACTACAAGTACTACAACATTTTTACTACCTTTTGCTCAAATGTACACATCCGTCAGTCCGTCCGTGTACACATTTTTTGGCTTTCCCGGCATGCGAGTGCAAATATTTCACAGGCATTACAACAACAAGAACATGCACACACACAGCAACAAGCCAACAAATGGGCACAAGTGTGTATCGCGGATACTACACAGACACACACCCCCACCTACACTCATGTGTGTGTGTGTATGTGTTGTAAAAATGGCACAAGTGGCCGGTAGTGGCGAATGAAAAATCCAACTGCCGTCTTCATTCATAAATCTTTGAAAGCTAAAGCCACCAGTAACTTGTCAGCCCGAAAGCTATGCGTGTAAGTGTGGGATTTAGATGTGCGCAGAAATATGAAATTTGGCGTGGAGCATTTGCCATCGCCAGTATTTTCACTACAGTGCGGAGTAAAGTGGGAGGAGAAAGGGAAGACTGCGGTAAAAATGGGCTAAACTATCCGCATGGCAGCTGAAAGCTGTGGCGTGAAGGGCTAACGGACGTTAAGCGAAGCACAAAAAGTAAAATATTTACTTTAGTACCTTTTGCCAATGAAAAGCTTTGACTGTACAAATTCGCACACAACTGGCATACATTGTAGTTATACACACCTAGTATACTACCAGTAAGGAAAGTTCAAGTCTCATATATGTAATATACTTCGGGGCTGTCAACTTGCAGAATTCTTTTTATAGGCCACCAGATTGAAGATTCCTTACTAAACTAAGCATTCATAGAGATTACACGGTATCCGCCTTCTTATGATTTCTTCCTATAGATAGCGCGTTATAAATGTAGGATCGATAAGGAAATTTGAATGGGGTCTTCAGAACTCAAGCATAAGTCTGATAATGTCGTCAAGATAATATAGTACTCGCTTTTACAAAGAGAACTACGCCTTAGTGTGGATATGCCTAAAGCTTTGTAAAGATTTTAGGTTCATAATCACAAAACTGGTCAAAACATATAAAAACCTTCTACAACAGTGTACGAACAATGCTTTTTTACAATACATGAACAACAACAACAACTGCTGGAGGTCAGTACACAGATCTTTTACTCAAATAGTTAATGGCATGTGTCACGATAGATGGCAAATGAAAAATAGCAACAAAACACACACACAACGCCCACAATGCACAAATTACAACAACAGCAAAGAATTAACAAACCGAACATTTGAAAGCATCGCCAACAAGCAGCGACACAGTTGCACTTAAGTTGTCATTGCCTTTGTGCAACAACAATGCAGGCATGGCGAATGCAATGTTGCCGTTTGAATGCAGCAAGTATTTCATTTCTTAAGTGACATTGCAGCTAACACATGCTGCTCTTCCTTTATCTCGGCTATGTGCCCATCTCATTGTTCTCTCCACAAGCGCATCAGTACTCGCCCACTTGTCCGTCCGCCATTTCCACGTTATGTCACGCGCATTTGTCATTGTGCTCACAGCATTTTAACTGCCGTGAAGCTCCGCTTAATAGTCAAGCTGACATTGTATTGTGAATGGAATTCTGCCACCGCCTCTCCCCTGACGGTTGCATTCAGCGCTGCACTAGGTTTTATTGCTCCACTTAGCGTTTTCTCATTTATTTGCCAGCAACTGTTTTCAACTGCTGACTTCTTTGAGCTTGTTGTGCCGTGCTATGTGAGATTGCAGATCAAGGACGTGACCACAATTTTTGTAAATTATATAGCTTGCTTGTAGACAACAACACTATTCACTATCTTTTGAGATTATGACAGGTCCAAGCCAAAATATGTCTCCCCATACCAACTCTCGTACACTCTGCCTCTAATCCACATTTATTTAAAACATATCTTAATCTCCAATGAGGTATTGAAAACTCTATTATTAAAGAGAACTAAGCTGTATCACAGGGGCCATCACGGAGCACCCGCCTCTTAGAGGCCACCTACAGAGACTTGGCATAGTAGAATCGGCGGAATGCAGGGCGTGCACGGAAGATGATGAGACATTAGAGCATTATCTCTGCCAATGCCCGGCCTTCTGTCTTTTAAGAAGAAATACCTTCCAAAGCTCCCATTACTCTAATTTGAGAGAAATTGGGCAGCAGGGATGGAATAAACTCAGAAACTTCGTTAAATCAACCGAGTTGTTCAGGTGACGCTTACCAGGGTACCTTCGGGGAGCAAAATGGGCCTAATAATGGCCTAAGTGCGACCGATTGCGGTCAGGCTCTCTTCGCCTCCCTTTTCAACCAACCAAACAACCATTATAAAACTCCCAATGGACGCACGTTCGCAAGGTTTTGTACATTACAAAGCAGTCGGTAAAATAGATATCAGTAATTACACACACACACACATCATTTACATACAAATATATACAAATTTATAATTTATAAGAGTAGTAAAGCTTAAAAAAACAACATTTGTAGAGTAGAAAGTCACCTTATGGGTATTGCCATAGACCAGTTCACAAGCATAAAACGTGTAACCACCAATTCTCCTTCACGGCGAAAATCACGTGCCAAAAGTTTCACGGTCGTTTTATATCCGCCGTTTGTCACTTCCTTGCGCTCGGTAAGCATAAATGTGACTTGAATTTGGCTAAAAGTTTTACATCTTTTCGTGAAAGCGTGATGCGTGAGAATATTTTGTGACTTTCGTGGATTAAGGCAAAAGTTCTGGAACTTAAATCATTTTGCAACTCCGTATGTGGAATGCATATATGTATAAGATATGTAAATATGTCACGGTGTGAGCATATGGGCAGCGATTACGTTTTGATTCATTATAGTTAATAAACAGCTAATCTCGTGAGAGAGTATTACTAAGTTCACTCGAGGAAAGCGCCTTTGTATCAGCCATAGGCCTATTTATGCTCGAAATCATCCACAATTTTGCATCAGGCTTCGACACGAGTCTTTATCGGCATTAAAAAATATTAGTTGCTAATACTCATGCGAGCTTATTCATTTTTCACATATCCACGAAAGCGTTGCTTATCGCTGCACAATTTCTCATTGTAACGGTATGGCGGAAGCTCGCGGAATTTCTTTTTCTTATCGGATTTATACAAAGTTAATTTAGCAAAGTGGCTCCCAAAAGGAATAAGAATATAAAATGTTGATGAGAAAAAAGTGGCAAGTGCACAAATGTGTGGCAGCTGAGCAAACGAAAGGCGAGCAAATTCAATAACAGAGAGACAAAGGAAAGGAAAAACGGCAAAATTCATCTAACATATTTTGTATTCGAGTAAAAAGCAGTGTGGACTGGAGGTGCGGCGTGGCAGCAATTTCGATCGAAACCATCGAACAATAAATGTGCACTTATCGCGAGTATAAACAGTGGCGCACACAAGTCTGTAGAACGCGAAGGGTAAACAGCGCGCAAGTGATGAAGACAGATGCGGAGCCCAAGAACGGTGGATTTGGCAGTGGAGAGGACAGGCGAGGCGAGGCGAAAGTATTTTTGTTGAAGAAAAGCGAAAATGTTGCAGCCGGCAGCAATAATTCAGCCACCATTCGCAAACTTTTTTGTACCAACATGCAACACATGTGAGCGCGTGAATGTCTGTGTGTCTGTGTGTGTGAGGGGATGCAGACAGATTGAAAATGGAAGATAAAATCAATGAGTATGGCGGCGGCGAGCATTAAATAAGAGTTGTGAAAATACCACCGAGGCGAGAAAGAAGAAAAACAGTGAGAACTAGCAAACTAGCACGTGGAGGGGAAGGTGTTCAACAGCAGCAGCAACAAGCGCTGGAAATCGCACTGCATCAATGGTCGTGTTTTGCCGTTTCACCACAGATGCTGTTGCATGCCACATGCCATGCCACGAACAGCCTGTGGGCCACCAACAGCGACAGACGAGAAAAACTAAAGAAGCTACGACACAGAGCCAAGCAGCGATGTGAACATGACGTCAACGACAGTAAGTTGTCACAAACAACAACAACAGCAACGGAACGGTGTTGCAATAAAATAATATTAAAAGCAACAAAAAAGTACACTTTCAATAAACTGCACTGGCAATGACATAAAACAGCAACGCAATGACAACAACAGTAACAACAACCACCGTGCAATAGCAATAGCATAACACCGTTATAACTAAATCATCGAGGTAGTCAGTTGCCGCAGATGCGAGATGCCTGCGTTGGTGAAATGATTGCGGAATTGCGAAATGAAATTAAAGTCATCGATAATGAGATATGCGACGCAAAGCCAACAAGAACTCGTCTAAGACCAGCATGCAGCAGCAACAGCAAAACAGTGACACCAACAATTGAGGCGCGCTGGCAATGCGGCTGCCAGAAGTGAGGGTAAACAACATTGTTAGACTAGAGAAAGGCGATAGAGTATGAGCTGCGGACGTTCTGCCACAAGCCACAAGCTGCCACCATTGTTGCACGCGTATGGATTGCATTGTAATGTCAATAAAATTGATTACTTCAGCAATCTCCGTCGCTATAGCTACCAGCAGTTCTTAGCGAAATGAACTTTCGGTCCACTCGATAACAACTATGTGCAAAGATGCTTGCCGCAACTTGTTGATGGCTCTGCGTACCAAATGGGTTTTGAAGAATTGTCGTTCTTTGAAGCAGACATCCTGCTATAGCTCTCTTTAAATTACTTCTTTGGGGAAAAGCATTTCACATGCTCGTAACATGTCAGAGATCGGTGGTCATGGCGTACATCAGTTGTTCGGCATGTCTGTACAGCGACTAATTCTAATTAGTTTAAGAATTGAAGTGGAAAAATATTACGTTTTTATTCTGCTTTTAATTGAATTTACTATATATACAAAGTTATGTTTCTATACAAGTATATGTATTTGCTTTTGCATTTGCATTTATTTGCTATTCCTACTCCTAGCCTGTTACACTTCGATGGGCAAATGAAATTGATACAAATATTTGTGTTGCGTCGAAATTTCATGCCGAAAAAGCGAAGTGAACAAATTCTATGCCACAAAACGAGTAACTTAACTCACACAATTTGTATTGACTATCAATTTGATGGAGAAGCTAAAGAAAACAAGCAGACACGGAACAGAACGCAGCGATATAAGCTAAATGGGCGAAAAAACTTTAGCAACAACAACAAACAATTTGATTTTTTTAAATAAAAAATACATATGTATATGTGGACAACATTAACTTTCCAATTAAACGAGAGTATTTACGAAAATCTCCCCACAAATTGACAGAAGCGGCAAGTTTTGATAACAACTCTGATGCAGTTAATTGAGAACTTTAAACGAATTCGTTGAGTTTTCGATACTTTGGCTAGTTTTTAAAATTTATTTAGCGGTGGCACTAGAGGATGCAAGTTTTACCGTTACTCACTGGCACTAGTTATTTTGACAATTGCATATAAACAGTTGACTTTATACAAACGCATTTAGGTAACTGCTGTGCACTGCCAGTCGAGCGTGTCTAAATGTGTCGCTAAGTGCTTGCGGCATGCCACACAATAATATGTTTGCTGTTTTACCAGGATATTCTTATGTTGTACAATTTAATCCACCGCCTCAAGCGCCCACATTACATTTCGGGAAGCACCAATAAATCCAAAACAAACACATCTGTGTTCTACTTGATTGCAGTTTCATATTCCTCGTGCTGGCATATTTATATCGTAACTGTAGTTTGATTATGATTTTCTTGTCTGTTTAGATTCATTTTCCACTACTTTTTTTCTGCTAGTTGCCGTAATTTTTTCAAACTTCGTGTTGTTATTTATTTTCAACTTCACTCCACACCACTCAGTGTGAGGTGTGTTCCAGCCATGACTGCCGCCGCAGCGCACGCTTTCGCCAGCGCCGACACTCCTCAACACACTCGTTTAGGGCGAATGGTCGTCCGGCAATCAGCTGCCAACTAATGTCGCTGTGTCTCGCCGGTGCCACAACGCTAACAAATGTACAATGTAAATAAAAATAACAGTAAAAACATACTAGTTGTAGTCATCCCTCGCAAAGCCATTGCCACATCGTCGTTAAGCATTGTTGTTAGTCTCCTGTCTTAACTGCCGTCAGTGTACTTATGTGCTTTGTCTGTCCGACTGCCCGACCGGGCGGTTCGTTATTAGTCTGACTGCGGTTTTATGTTGATGAATTTGTAGCCATTGCCCGGTGGTTGCACATCAAGTCCATCGCCATCCATCGTCAGTATCCGCCGCAGTCAGGACCTTCAATGTTGTTGATTTACCTGGCCAGTCGTTCTGTATCTGTTTGTTTTTATGTTTTTTGTGATTATTTTTCTTTGCACATTTCACTGTCTATCGTTTTACTAGCCAGCTTCGCAAGCAGGCGGCTAGCCGGAGTGCTGAGCTCAACTTTTTGATTGTTTAGTGCTCTGTCATTGTGGTCCGCATGAATGGTGGGAATATTGGTGGTCACACGGTCATGACACATCACAGCTGTTGACTGCGACTATCTTTGCTGACTTTCTGACTTTGGAAGCGTTTCCTTTTCAATGATTATTCATTTGCAAATATGACTTCAAAGCAAAGAGGAGGCAGCAATATTAATCGAAGATATTCAGTATGAAGTTGTTTTATCAGAACCACCAAATGTCCTTATTTTAAAAAATAGCGAAATAATGAAAGGAGCTTCATCATCGGAAAGTCTTGATTAGCACTTGGAATAAGTGGATACATGGCATAAGTAGATCCATCAGAAAATCCCTGTCTCTCATTTTCAGTTAAAACACCGAACACCACTTTACTGTAGCCTTTCACAACAAAATTATTTCCCTGCTGCGGTATTTTGTAAACCGATGACAGACTTACATAACAACAAATTTCCCGGCACCCCTTTCTTTACCGACCACACTTTGGAAACATTTTCACCTCCACATTAAACGTAAATTCAATTTTGATTTCCTGATTGTCTTCCCACAACATATTCGCTCTGTCAGTAATCTGATTTTCAATTAAGCAAGTTACACACGAGCTCCCCTGCAAATCTTTGCAACTCTCGTGCACGGCTACAACTTTAACAATATCCCGAAAGCAGAAATTTATTGAAGTTGTTGAACTGTGTTCCCCAGCGCTGCTTTAATGCTTAATGAACGACAGGAAACGACCAAAGCAACCAGAGACACATACTCACACACGGCGCCACCAGCGGGGACTAAGCCACCGTGCTAAGCCACATCCTGTCACACACACACACAGAAGCCGGCTTCCGCTTCAGCCACAGGCGTGAGTTTGTGAGTATGTGTTTGCCAAGCCATGCAGCGGCTGGTGAGTAGTATGCTGTGTGTGTGAAGCGCAAATGAATTTCAACAAAGTGCGCCGCATGTGGCAGTTAGCAGTGGTTGCATGCTTTGCCTGTCATTGAAAAGTTGCCGCCATCAAATATCGCCATAATTGCGCACGAACTGCTGGCAAACAAATGACGACGAAAACCAGCGAGAGTCGTTCGAGCGGCAGCAACACACGGAGCTGTAGAGTTGCGGAGTCGTGGCAACAAGAGCAACAACAGTGACAGCACTGTATCTGTTGCAGCAACGCATCATTGACACACATGCATACTCGTATGTTTGTGTGGAAGGTGAAGGCAGATGCTGACTAAGCATTTGATTGCCAGCAGCCACGAGCCGCTAGCGCAGCAACCTCCAGACTGTTTGCGAGCGCATAACCCGTGTTGTTGCCACAAACGCAACTTTGTGACTCAAGTGTCCGCAACTGTTGCTGCCTCCACCACCACTGCTGCTGCAACCAAGTCGTGTTTAAAGCCAATCGCTACCGTGCGTGTTGAGGGTCCTCTCGAAGCCGCCGCCGTCACCGCCCCATCCAATCCCGCTACTGTTAGCTGCCGCTGAATAGCGCACGCAAGCAACGCAAAAGAGCAAAAATTTAATTAAACGACCAATTCGTCTAAATGTTGGTTGGTGTGCGTGTGTGGCACGGTGGGTGTGTGCCCCCAAAGTGTCTACATAAAGATCCACGCATACACACTTTTTTGCACACACTTCCTATTGCGCAGTTGGTTCAATTTATTGAAAATGTTACGCGACGAACGGCGAGAACGACGTGTCGCAGACTGGGGCGCAACATTGAACCTCCGGCGTTGAGAGGCCATGTGCGGGAATGTGGCAGTGCAACATGGCGTAACGGCAGTAAATGTCAACACTCAAACGCCGTTGACAACGCAGAATGAATGAATTGGACTCAAGCGTCGATTGCAATAAAATGCCGGCGAGCGGATGTGAAACGCGTACGCGAACGCGCCACGACGCAGCCATATTGACGACAACGATTGCTGCATGGCGGCGATGATGGCTCACATAGCGCCGTGAAGTACTCAAAGCACGCAATTTGCTGCCGCTTGTTCATGCTCAGCTACAAATGACTTTCACAAGGGCGATGGGCAAACACCAATCAGCCAACTGCCACAACTTGAAATGGCGCAATAAACCTGTGCCGAATGCATAAAATCAGCGATTGAAAATTCGAGTTGAAAATACGAGCACGACATGTTGAACTACATACGCTTCGAACGCCTACTAAATATAGACCACCATACACACACACTCACCTTGGAAGTGGTTTGGTCTAAACATATTTGGTGTCTTCGTATTGGTCTACTGTAGTTCAGGTTTCAAGGACTCTATTAGGTCCTTTATATTGAATTCAACTCAAAGCTTATTTATTATGGTGAATACTTGATAGGCCCCACTAGGGACTAGTTCTTTCTCAATAAATGAATTTATTTTCTCACTCACCTTCCAAATCAACGACGCGACCGGCTCGTTTCAGTGCGCGTACCGCCTCATCATGTGTTGCTTCGCGCAGCTCCTCTCCGTTCACCGACAGGATGGCATCGCCCACGTACAGGCCCTTGGCCTGATCGGCCGCCATGCCGCGGAAAATTTTCGATATCAATATGGGCATGCGATTCTCGCGACCGCCCTTAATGGAAATGCCGAGACCGTTGTTGTCCGATTTAATGATGCGCACCTGCAAAACAACAACAAAAAATAAATCGCCGTTATATGTAACAACAATGCACAGCGCTTGCACTTGGCTCTTCACTTACATGTCTCTTTTGATTGGCCACATGATCAGGTACATCGCACATATCCAGTCCATTGTCCAACGTATTATTGTTCAGCAGATGGTCGCCGCTGTTACCGCTGCCACCACCATTATCCGTACAATCCGTGTCGCCTCCGCTGCCCGTGCCGCCCATGCCCTGCATGGAGGCCGATGAGGGTATGGACCCATTATGACCGCTGTGGTTGCTGCTGCAAAGTGCACCATAACAAAAACAACAACACATAATACACAATTAAAAATGAAGTTAATTACAAAACGGCAAGCGAGTGCACACAGAGCCAAGCATATATTTATGCATATATTCACAACCACTGGCACTGGCTGATACTTACCCCAAAGTGCCGTTCAGTGTGGTCGATTGGTCCACGCTGACGGCCGCCGCATCGCAGGACTCGTCCAAACTAATGGCCAGAAAGTCGGTTTCGAGCGTCACCAGCACCCGATACCATGCGCCTCGCACGCGCGTCTCCAACGTGCCGCAACGCATGCCGGACGGCGAATGCTGCGCGGCGGTGATGGCGGCTGTTGCCGGCTGCTGTGGATTCGCACATCCAGTCAGTGGCCGGCCAATGGCCGAAGACTCCACCATGGCGTGGCGTGGCGAGTCGCGTCAGTTCAGCCGTCAATGCGTGGCTATTACTGCCACTTACTTTGCTGGTGGGCGCTATGGAAATACGCAATAATGCCGTGGATCCGCCGCTGCCGCTACTCTTATATATGTATCGATGTCTGAGTCAAATAATAAACCGTTAATATAGCATATACCGTCACGAGGAGTTAAATTTTGGCAGGTTTCTGAAATAACAAATAGGGTCGGAAAGTGAGAATTGAGTTGAAACCGTGCAGTATAGAAATAACATGGTTTAAGAAGTGATTGCCACATTATGTTGGAACTCACAAAAGCATTCAGAGTTAATATTAAAAGCCAAACAACTTTGTCCTTAATGCCTCCATTTAAGCCTCATAAAAAAGGAAAACTGGGGAAAAACAAATAATTAAATCCACACCACTGAAATGCCAACAGAAGGATTTCGATTTCGACTGCAATTGGCAAAACCTGGTGGAGGTATTCGACAGAGCAAACAACCAAACCGTAGAACCACAACACCACACATACTCTCCTCCCACACAAGCAACTTATAAATAACAGAAAATCTCGAACTTTTTGGCAGATAAACAACGGCCAGTGGCAGCACATGAAAAACCCGCTTTGGTGGGTGGGAATAAAAATGCAATAAAGCAAAACTAGGAAGCAAAACGGTGAAATTAAAAGCACAATCGCCACTCGCCAGACGTCAATAAAATGCGACAACACAGCAGGAACGTATAAATGTATGTACATTTATTCGTGTGCAAAAGCACAATCGCCACTCGCCAGACGTCAATAAAATGCGACAACACAGCAGGAACGTATAAATGTATGTACATTTATTCGTGTGGGTTTGAAGAACCAGTCGCCAACTGGTGCTTATGGATATGAAGGGATGTATTTCTATGATGGACAGAGGAACGTCAGTGCCATAATTTATTTCATACAATAACTCCTAACGCTTTTGAGAGCCCATGACATTTGTCAACACTGACTAAGCTTAAGCTAGTATTTTAGTGGGCAGTGCATAAACACTGACTTTGAAAAATAAAAAAATTTTCTCCTTTGAGAACACTTATCACTAGGTGATCCCGAGTTGTAGCCATTGGCAGATCCCTTTCTTAAAATTGGTAAATAAACACACATTCCCCTCAGTTGCCTACCGATCCCAAAGTATCACCTGTTGGCTAGAGTTAATCTGCGGCTTTGATTGTGGATGGTATTTATGCAGATTCCGAGAAATACAATGTCAAAGGCAATTGAGAAGCAGATGGATCTCTCGACGAACAAAAAATAGACTACAAAAGTCTCCCACCAATATCGTCCTATTATGCGGTGCTAAAATATGGACGATGACAAACCGAGATGAGAAGGTACTTGGAGAATTCGGGAGAATTGTTCTCCGCAAGAACTTTGGAACCGACCGAATAAGATGGAACCATGAACTGTATGAGCTCTTCGCCAACATAGATATAGTTAAGCGGATAAAAATCCAACGAATGAGCTGATTGGACCAAGCTGTACGTGCAAAAAACGATGCTTTAGGGAAAAGCTCCATCGATTCAAGATCCATGGATGGACAGAGGAAGCAAGGACGATCACGCATCCATTGAGAGGGCTTGTCTGCACATTGGATATACTACTGGCGTGACTTCGTAAAGGATGGAGGAAACTGGTGAAATTGAATGTTCTCGTCCAAAACCGGTCCACGGTTGAATATATATATGTAAAACATGTGTATGTTGAACAAGATTTCTCCAGCAGTACCAAACACAATTCTTTTTTTTCCAAATTCAATTTACATTATTCGCACACAATTTATTTTTCATCCAACTCGAGCGCTTGATATGATATATACGTACATATATGTATATATGTGGTTTTGCTTGGTACATTGTTGTCTTTTGAAATAAGTTAACACAAATTGCCGGCTGACATATGAATTCCCAGAACTCTAATTGTGTCAAATTAATTTTGCTTTCCTCAAATATCAAAGAAAATAATATGGAATGCAAACCATTCCAAATATGACCGCAAACATAACTTGGGCGCAACGCACTCACATATCCACGCATACATATAAGCATCGCAGCACACAGCCACAGACATTTGGTCGCCTCACATTGAATGTTTGTCTACAAATCAAGTCAAACTCCATTTCACTTTAAATTCCCCCTTGGCGACGAAGGCAAATGGTTCGTGTCGTGAGCGACTTGGGAAATCCTCACATGAAAGCTAGTGTATGCCGTTATACATGAATTTGTGCGTAAACACCAGCACACATACCTACACATATATACATATATGCGATTTATAATTTAACGATTTTGTGTGTGGCTGAGGAAATTTGATGAAATGTCAGCTTCGCTGCGGCGTTAGGTGGCTTGCAACATTACTATGTTTCTGCCACACGGTTGTTTGTATTAGGGACTGTGACTTTTGAATTCCCACAATTTATACGGACACCAAAGACTATATTTGACTTCATTTGATTTCACTGCTCATTGATAGGCAGCAACTTCGATTTCGAGCCTCGAGTGCGCGCAACGCGCGAGTAATAAAACTTGCCACACATTATTGCTGTCACTGTCGGCGCTACTGCAGTCGCTTTCATGGCCGCCGTAAATATTGTTGATTGCTCTCACGCCGTCAACGCTGCCAATTTGTGCGCTTTTATTGCGTGAAACTGAAGTGGCACGCGCAGGCGTTCATGTCTCGAATTTCCGGGGCAAAAGCGTACACGCAGCAAAAAAGTGACGTCAAGAGCATGACAAGCCCGCGTTGGAAGCGCGAAACGTTGAAAACATCGACAACGCTTCGAGGCACTCAAAAGTGTTGCGAAGCCACTCAGAAATTCCAGTGAAACCGTAAATGAAGTTGCGTTAAGCGGCGCGCGGCACGGGGAATCAGCGAGCAAGAATACGAGCAAAAACACCGTTAAACCTAAGGGCAGCGTGTATGCTGCGCGTGGCACAACATTGAATCGCGCCAATAAAAATCAGTTTCACTACACTTACGTGCAACGAGTAAACGGCAAAATGGCGGCAAGCACACACACACACACACACGAGCATGACAAATGTAAAACTGCACACTTTCAGTTGTTGTTTAATCGAAATGTTCTTGTGCATGAAATTAACAGTGAAACTTCGATAAAGCCGACACATTAATGCACACATATATAGTTGCTTTCTGCAACAATTGAACCTACCATTATTCTGGGGCAGAAACATATTTCCATTTTCAACACTTTCTCGCTTCATTCTTCATAAACAGCGAAAAACCATTTGTCAAGAGAAAGGCGAAAAGTCACGCCTAAGCGCGTGTTTACGACATTGCGAAAATTCAATTTCATAATTCAAGCCATAAACGATTGCCAACAATAAGAGGGAGGAGGGGACGGATACACTCATATGTTTTGTGTAATGGAGCACACTTCCAACTCTCGAGCAAGCAGTGAGCGACTCTCAAACTTCTCTGTGCTTTAGATCCATTTGAATTTACTCTATAAGAGATCTAGAGCCCAACAATAAACTGCACTCTTTAAGGCACTCGATTTTCAAATTTCCCTAATGTTACCCATCAACACATTCTGTGAAACCGAACTGATCTGCCAAGAGGTCGCGTGCAACTAAGAGAGCTCTCGGATAGGCTTCACCTCGTTCTATATCACCACTACAGCTTTTTCTAAACCTTAAACTTAAATATTGGCTTCGCAACCTTGCTGAACACATCCGGTGGCGGTATAATCAGTTACCAATTTGATAACGGACATTTTGGTTATTTTTCATTCCCGATTGCTTGGAAGCACTAGCGTTAAAAACGGAACTACATTTACTCTAACCAATTCGAAGTGTTCGATAAGCAGCCAATAAATGACGGTTCATTAGCGCACCAACATCATTAGTGGCAACAATAAGTGCTCCGTCCACCTTGCCACATTGACCAGCACTCTCGAAGGCGTCGTAAAGGAAGAGGGCGCAGACCATTTATCAACAACTAAAGATTGCCCCGAAAGACGCATAGCAGTGCTAACGGAACAACTTCATAAAGAAACTGCCAGGGAAATAGCAAAAGTCACGCTTAAAATAAAAAAGACACAACATCAAAAACAAACAAACACACCTACAAACACAATGAAAAAAATTCCACTCGGGGAAATTCTAAAAAAATCATATTCATTGCTATTGTTATTGTAAGTATATTTCTTCGTTGCTCCGCAAAACACAATGTTTGTTAGTGTTGTTGGACATAAAGCGACAGCTCAGAAAGCTTTAATCATTTTCAAGGGTCATTTTTCCTACATAAGGGACACCTACACAACAAAAGGTAAACCTGGAGGGCAATGGTGGCATACACGAATGACAAATCCGCAAATAAGGTGGGCCGATAGAGAGCGAAGCAATGGAATTGCTATTAAAGATAAGAGGCGAACACAAGTGGAGTGGAGCGTCCGAAAAGTAGACAATGCAAAAAGGCGTTGGCGCGTATAAACCGGCGCAATTATGTGGGTGCAATGGAACAACAATGCTTGCCACACGGCACCAATGGGCCGCAAGTATGTGTGTACATATGTGTGTGTGTGTGTGAGGTGAGTTAAGTCAGCTCGTGTGTGCCTGCAGGCGTAATTAAGCGCTTATTCATTTGTCAGGAGTTTTTACGCAACCATATAGACACCCACAAGCGTAACATTTACTCGAATATATGTATCTCAGGTGTCAAATGTGCTTTATATCCATCAAATAAATATAGACGAAACATACAAAAGGAATGTGCTAACATATCTTTACGACCCAGTGGGGTAATAAAATCACAGACTTTGTTGTTGTCAAAAGCATTTAGACCCGTTATTTATGAAATATTAAATGTCATCAATAAATAGTACAGAAGTTAATGAAATTGTGCGCTGCCGGCAGCCGCCCTCACCATTTCCCACGCACATCCAACTCAACTAAGTCGCTTTTTTATTGCTGTTTCGATTTCGCTGTCATTCAGCGCAAAAATCTTATGATTTCCGTTGTGCCTTTTTGACTTTGCAAACTTTTGCTCGGCAGCGTCGCTTTTTTGAGGCAGCGAATTACAAAAGGGGCGCTTGTTACAGTGAACTTTTGCGAGAAGAAATCAAAAAGCAATGCTGCACTGCGTAGGGGAAGGGGTGAAAGGTGTTGTCGCAGCGGACAGAAATAAAGAGCATAATAAAACTTTTTATTGCTTTTTGTTAAGAGTTTCGTCGAATATACATATATATGTATATATACATTTTATTGTTTGTAGATGACAAAGCCACGAAGCCAGAGTTGCAGGAAGTTGAGTGTGTTTTCCCTTTTTTATATTTTTGAAAAATCACACACAGATTTATGATGTAATAATGCGATTATCTTTTTACCACGGAAATTTGTCTCCGCCAACGCGCTTGTATTCCCACTCTAATTTATACTTTTGATGAGTTTGAGATGCTAAATTGTACACATTTTAACAAGAAGGATGTATATGTGCTCTGAACTGAGAAACATACTGCGGGCTTTTTTGGAAGCTTTCGAAGTGAATGAGATATACATACATATGTAGATGAAAAATAATTATTATCTAATTTTAGTACAAAAGGTTATGTGGTGGCTTGTTATAGAAAGTATAATACATTGTTTGAAAGGAAGTTGAAGAGCAAAGCTAGTCTCATTGAATGGAAGCTAATTTTTTCTAGACTATATTATACATAAGCATAGTAGCAAAAAAGTCTTTAAATATTAGTAGGAACATGTTTATGGAAGATTCGATAATACAGTGGAACTTCCATAACTCGAACTTCTATAACTCGAAGATCTCCATAACTCGAACTGTTGAGGTAGCAATAGAAAGCAACTTTCATACAAATTTCATTCCATAAATCGAACTTTTTGATCAGAATTTTAAAAGAGTTCCTCTGTATCCTACGGAAGCGAAAAAAAAATATAATATTGCAGTTATAGATTGCATAAATCATCTAACAGAGGCATGGGATATAGACGTCAAGAGCCAAACAATAGCAAAGTAAATAAATAAATCTGTCTTTAAATCTTTATTTTACAGCCTTTTTAAAAATTTATATGTTTTAATGAAAATGTTATAACTCGAAGTCTCTCTAACTCGAAGTCTTTTTGTGGATTATGGTGATTCGAGTTAGAGAAGTTCTAATATATATATTAAAAAAATAAATTTCTATGATAAAGAGTTTCGACTTAGCTCTTAATAAAATATTAAAGCACAATAAGTTTTATTGAATTTAAGTTATGCTTAGACTTTCAAGACATTATTCGCAACAATTGCCGTAAACTATCTTCAAGATTTTGTGTTAAGTAATCTATCCATCGGCCATACATATTTATTTCATGTTAAACTTTCGAAATATATATTCACACCTACAATAATAAGTTAATTCAAAATCCCATAAAATTACATTAAATTTCTCGATTCGTATGTATATATACGATATATACGCGCGTATGTTTTGTATGTGTTGGAAGAGCAAAACGCTTGTAAACGCAAAGTAGCGGTTGTGCGGTTGTGCACTTCAGTTCGCAAGTATTAGGAAACAAAAGAGAGGAGAGTAGAGTCGAGTTCTTGTCCAGCCATGTTTACAAACTTAAAAAGTGCAACAGCGTGGAAAGCCCGAGAAGAAAAGCAACGAATGAATGCGTTGTGAAGTGGAAGAAAAGTCTGGCAAACAAAATTAAATGGTAACTGCACAACAATTCTCAGCAGTTTGCAAAAACTAACAACAAAAATAGCAAAATGCAACAACAGTCTGCAGTACAAATACAGGAAATTGAAATAGTGCATTTGCAAGAAATAAGCAGAGACCAAAGTTTATAAACAACATTGGATTAATGACTTTCATTGTGAAAAAGTCTTCGCAACATTACAAATTGCAAATTTAGCACCATTGATAACATTGCACTATATAGTTTTCAAGACGGAGGAAGGTACCATGCGCCTTCTTGTATCTTGGTTTAGAACTCTACAAACCCAAGCTTCTGTTAATGGCAATCAACCAAGCTTTAAAGATTCAACATTAAATTAACAGCACTATTCATATTAATTCAGGTTTTTAAAAAGAAATATCAATTTTTTAAATGTTTCCCCTCAAAAAACAAGTCAATTTCCCCCATTTTGGTTTGCCACAAATACACAACAACATATCTTATACGAAATGATCAAATCAAAGCGAGACTAATTCACTCATGCCACCACATTCACCGTTATAAATTTATATAGACTTGCAGAGCTCACCCCTGCAGCTACGAAAGCCGTTACACAGTCTCATTTGAATTAAGGTGAGTCGAAAGCCGACGAGGGAGTAGCTGAAAGCCAAAGCGCCGCACTATTGGCAGAAAACTACAAATTTACATGTCGCGTATACACTAATGTAACGGTATTTGATATGTATGTATGCACGAGACAGTTTGAGAAAAAACTGTATGTCTAGTTAAATGCTTTTAGGCGCTCAAGCGAACGCACACAAAGCAAACTGACTGACAGCACGATTTGAAACAAAGAAACAAAAGCTAAAATATATGTTAGCATGTGTATTGTGCCTCAATATAATGGTAGAAACGCAGACAACCGTGGCAGACACTAGTCAGAATACCAGCGCACACACTCATATCTATACTTTAGCGATGTCTTCGCGGCCACTGCTCTTTCGCCGGCGGCTGTTTGTCTTTTGCCAGCGATGCTTGCCCCGGCAACTTGCAGTGACAACAATTTGCGACTTTGTATGTTGTTGGTAATTGTCAATGCCACAGACTCACACGCACAAGTTCGATTAACTGCAATATTACTCTTAAAATAAAATAAAAAAATTATCTTATTTTAACCTTATTAAACTCTTTTTATTATGAGTACTATGAATATCTGCTAATCATTTCGAACCGAAATTTTACTTCAATAATTCCATCTTCCAAAAAAATATATAAGAAGAGTTCAGAAAAATGTTTTACTTATTCAAAATTATCACCTCCATATTGTTCTTTTATATTTTTATCGATTTTTGGTTTCACTCCACACTCCTGTCTATGGCTTTCGGCTGATTCAGTCTGTAATGGTGTGATTCTGAACACCTTCAAATCATGAGATATTCATAAAGCAGCTTTCAAACGTGTATTCTTCTTGCATACAGATCATGTACATACAAAAACAACATAACAAATGCTTAATTAAAAATGAGAACAAACACACAGATGAAGATCTGTTCACTTGATGTGTCTGGCAGTGTGTTCATGCCCATACCGGGGCGTTGAAAAACATGCAGTAGACAACAGTAATAATAATTATGACACAAAAACACGACGCATGAAATACTGAAAGTCTTGTGCAATTACGAATGTCATGTTCCACTCAGCTGCTGTTCAAGTGCGGCAAAGGGCACACACACTCACACGTTCGCATGACAGAATGACTAGAAAAGCAACGAAACAAAAATTAAGAAGACTTCAATTCTACAGCAAGGATGCCACAATCAAGCGTTGCATTTGCGGAATGCCTGATTATGACAATAAATGCCGCAAATGAAGGAAAACACTTGCATACTTATAACAAGCACAACAACAACAACAACACACAAACGTAAACATAAACATATTCACAAACACCATACGAGTACGTGTGACAACGCATGTGGCACTGCGCTGGAGTGCTTTGAACAGACAGTCAGTCAGTTAGTTGGTTGGTAAGTCGGTCTGTGTGGCTGACAGGTTGCAAGCGAAAATATTGCAATATGCAAATGAATGCGAGCGAAATGCTCATGTGAGACGCTTGCCTTTCAACCACCCACCTACCGCTTGCAAACACCACCACCACCACCTTTTCACAAGAATTCGCATATTTTCTGCCGCGTCAACACTGCTCGTCTCGGAAGTAACAGAATTTTGTCAACTTGTATTTTCTAGTTGCCATTTAGTGCTTAGCAGACATTTATTACAGTTATAATACCGCTGACACATCAAATTCAGCTGCTATGTGGAAGTAACATGTGGCTAGAAGAGAGGTGGCAGGGAAATACTGTAATGTAGCCAAAGTAATATATGTGTGATGTTGGAATATTGTCTATTTACAGGGACGGATTGTTATTGTTATTTTTATTACAACACTTGGAGCCTTAATTTCGTTTTCAGGAACCCAAGCAATTTAATTCCCAGAAATAAAGAAATATAACGAACGAATATATAATATGAATGTGGTAGGAGGGCAAGCAACCGATTTTTAGAGAAACAGAAAATAATGCCAAATTCTGTCTAGGATTATGGGGGTCATCTAATATATTTTGTTGGATAATAATCGGGTACTCTGCCGAATACCACAAAAGAACCCGGTTAGATATTTATCAACAGACTAGTTAAGAGGCAGGCGTTTTTGCCATGTGAAGAAGTTCTAAATTCCCTTCATTCCACATCGTCTGGCAACTCAAGAAAATTCCAAAAACTCACTTATCATTTGCGCAGAATTCGTCAGCAGTAATGTGGACTTCACTTGTTAGCTCTACCATTTATTGTTGTTGTTATTTTTTCCGGAGTTATCGTAGTTATTGCAGCTGCCACTTTATATTCAACACTCATGCGTTTGTGCAACTTTTATAATTATTGCAATGCTGCACTGGCAACATAGAAGAAGCATATGTAGACTGCCGTTAGCTTGAGAGTCTGAGTGCGTAAATTGCAAATTGCGACTGCAAACAGAAAGCGGCATTAAAAATAAGGAAGAAAAATACAAAATAAAATATAAAATAAACACAAGAAAAGTCTAGGAACTAAAGCAACAACAACTGAGGCACAGTAGCACCAGCGGGAGCAGGGGAGCAGCAGCCATAGCCGGAGTGTGGCAGGTTACTCGTATGTTTGCGTGGGTGTAGAAATGCTTGAGACATGCACGTAATTGCAGGCAAACACACGCATACTCATGTGTGTGATTTCTCACACCCTCAGTGTTACACACACACGCACACATGCGTTTAGTTCGCTTCCTGCACTGCACTAACAAGTTGCACAAATTGCTGAAGAGGCAGCAAGAATAATAATAAAAAACCTCATCTACGCTTCTTCGAACAGATATCCTTATACATACATATACATATGTATGTCTGAGCTCTAACCCATTTACCGTTTTACGAGCAGAGTCACACACACACATACATGTCGTAGCCAGAGTGTGTTGGTTTCCATTAGACTTGTATTTTTCTTTAACTCTGAGCGCGTTGATTACTGAAAGCTTTTTGTATACGCCGTTGGCAAGCATATTTGTGTGTGTGATTTGCGGTTCATTCATATATTTGCGGTAAATTTTTACTCACTTTTAAGATAATTTTACTCGTAGTATAATTTACAGTTACAACCAACTACCGTTAAGTAACAAAGCATAAAGTGGAAGAAACCCTTGTACAAGATTCTTCGAAATATATTAAAACTGAGGTTACATATAGACCATTTATATAACCAACCGAATTTCAACTCTGTAGCTGTATTAGAAGTGAGTCCTGTTATATGAACCATTTGTCAAAATTTGTATATTTATCTCACCTGTCGTTATCAAAAGGGGTTATGATATGATGATATGGAAGAAAAAGGAATTAAGAAAGTGCTTGTTGGACAACAATAAACCATACATCGTCATGAAAAAATCTCTAGTCATATAACGCTGCTTCAATGTCTAGTTCGAAATGCCACTGATCTGGACCAAAGGTTTCACAGAATTTGTTCCAACAACCGAATTACGCAACTATTTCACTCTCAAGTATAGCGGTATAATATAGTATCAAAGTCATACTTCATAGTTCATTTCAAAATTTGTTCTAGTTCTTTCTTCATATTCAAGCTTCAATGGGCTTTCTGCTTGCGGATCTCCGGCAGTGCCTAAAAGAGCGCCAGAGGACTCGCTATATCGATGAACAAAATGAAAAACGAGCATCATTATAAGCAAATAACGGTAACGGTTATTCACATACATAACGGTAGGTAGATCCGCCATGAAATGTTCACATGGCATTCAACCGTTATAAATTCATAAAAGCACTAACAAAATAAAATGTAAACAACAGTACACACATAAACCAACAGCAACAACCAAATCAACCACAGACACAGAGATATACATACATACATATATTTATATGGATACTACGGGGTTTGTGAAGGTGTGTGTATATGTGTGTGGGCAGGAGTATATCGTAAGTGGCATTGGCAGCCATAACAATTTTGTAAAATAAATTTGAAATAAAAGCCGGAAACAAATTATGATTTTATGACTTTTTGATGGCAGCGCATAATATGCGAAAGCATTTCCTCTTCAACCTTCAACCGCTCATGTGGTTGTAGCACCGTCGCCCTCTCCATCTAGCACCATCACCAACGCCAGTGCCCGTATAGAGCTCTCATGTGTCGTGCCGAAGACGCTTCCGCTTCCTTCCTGTCTACCTAGCATGAATGCCAGTCGGGCTGCCGCGCCGAAGCACACCGGAGTCGCACACTCTTGGCGAAGGCGCGATGGTCTAGAGCCAACGAAATAATAACAACGGCGACGAGCATGTGTTATGTACGAGTATTTGTGTGTGTGTATGCGCTCAAGTGCCGCACACGGGAGCCATTGCTGAGCTTCCGCCGCCATTCGAGCTAGCAAGCCAACGACTTCAACGAATCCATTTCATTTAGCTCGCGGACGCAACGAGTTTCGGCTTGCAGTCGGTGGCATGCCGCAGGTAAACAAGTGCCGTGCCGTGGCATGTAGCAATATTCAGCTGGAAATCGAGTGGAATACACCGGCAAAGTTGCAAGGATGGATGTAACGGCATGTGAGATGTTGCTCAAATTTGCCATATTTGTATGAGTTTTGCGGAAGGAATGGCAAATAGCCCAAATAGAGGGCTGCCACAGCAATGCAAACGCGGCAAGCAAGTACAACGAAATTACGGAATTTTTTAGATGCAACTTTGGTATTTGTGGGTCCAATGCCAATTCACGGCCTTATACTAAGCGAATACAAGATGCCAAGCATTAATAATTCTATTTACCAGTATTTGTATTGATTACTTTGACTAATCTGTTTTAATTATCCTTGCTCTGAGTTTCTTACGATACAAAAGAAGAGTCCTTTGATACCAAAAATATATACAAAATATGAGAGCTTGGTTTCCCATTTAATTTTTTTGAGGTTCTATCTAAAAAAACAGCTTTAACTGAACTGGTGTTGCAGCTTGCGCGTTGATGCTTCTTCAAACTTTTAAGCTCGGGATTTGGAAACAAGTTTTTTCGTTAATATTTTTATTTATACACAAAAAAGCGTTTGCGCTTCAGTTTCACTTGCTTTATTAGCCCAAGTTTTTATAAAATACAATAAACTGTTTTTTTTTTACTTTGTTTTTGATTTTTCTTTTTTCTGTTGCGTTGCATTCGAAGTGCGAGGATTACTGTCGGATTTGATGGCATATTGAAAATTTAAATAGCATCAACAACAACAAAAAGTGCTGCGAATATCAAACATGCTTTGCGGCATTAAAATCATGCATATTTCGCACAAGCAACAACAACGCACACACACCATAACAAATGCATAAAAACTTCATAAACATGCTGATTTCCATATTTGCATTGTTTATGGAATATAACAATTATATGTATATATAACTACGTAATCTATCCATCTCTCTTTGTATTAATCAGAATATACGATACAAGCATACATACAAACGCTGCATGGCCACAAAATTCAAATAAAATATAAAATTTATTATATTTGCACTCGACTTTAATTCTTTGGCTTTAATATTTGAATTTGGTTGGATTTTCACTTCAGTCAGCAACTGACAACATGCAAATAAATACAAATTTCTTTGATTCGAATATTGTTTGTCTGCATTTAGTGGGAATGCTTTGCAGCTCAGTGTCATTCTATACTCGATGTGTAGTGTAGAATTTCGGGATTTAAATGATGTGATTACTATAACGATACACTCACACAAATCGCATTCCACAA
The DNA here is from genome assembly GCF_028554725.1 of Zeugodacus cucurbitae. Taxonomy (NCBI): domain Eukaryota; kingdom Metazoa; phylum Arthropoda; class Insecta; order Diptera; family Tephritidae; genus Zeugodacus; species Zeugodacus cucurbitae. The sequence continues at coordinate 623,550 of NC_071669.1, read as the reverse complement.
TAATAGATTTCATTTAAATTCTTGGGATTCTCTTCTTATTCTATTAAAATTCCATGAAATTATGTGAGAAATCTGAGCATTGCACTATTTAGAGTATTTAACCATGTATACTAAATAACTATAGCACATTTTGAAAGCAATAAGCTTGATTTGAGGCAAGTTCAACTCTCTTCTTTTGTTTCGAAAGATTTTGAAGCTTTATTGTAGCTTCAACAGTTATTAAAAGCCGAATTGGGTACCCCCAAACACTCCGCAAGTACTTCTCCGTATTTCCATCGTGTTTAACACCCTCTCCGATCGTGCAAAAAGAGGCCGCACAGAATGCGGAATTTGTACGGAAAAAAGTGTATAAAAATCTAGTTTTAGCGCTAGATAGCGACTGTGTTTCGCAACAACTTCAGTGAAAAACTAGCTGCAATTGCGGAAAAATTGATGATACTGGCGAGACAAATGATTTGCATTGCAGCTAACTTCTATTTGGGCAAATTTTTTGCCAGCTCACTTGTTCGTGGCGCTGAGCTGTCGACTTTTGTCGGATTGTTGCAAATGGTTCTCTGACTGTATCGCGGCCCCCCAAACCTTGCTAGGCCCAGTCAACTGCGTGCAGCACCCTTGAGTGGCCTTCCATTCACCGTTATGTCAGTCTGTCAGTCTGTGTTTGTGTCTTGCCTAGCAGTGCTCTTTGGGCGCTGACTTTTTGACTGACATGTTTGTAGCTGTCTGCTGTTGCTGTGATTTGTGTTGCAAGTTTGCACTTATTGCATTTATTTCATTTGCTGTTAACTGCTGACATTTAAAAATTATACTAAAAATATCACTAGCAACAAACGGACAACAACACACAGTCAGCGGCACATGTATACAAAGCTGAACATGCAACATTGGATTTATCGAATTTGTTGCAGTGACAGTAAACATCAGCTGCGTCGACACAAACTGCTGCAATAATAATAAAGACACCAGCATGAGCAAAAACAACAAAAACAAAATATTACAACATTTGAGTATATGTAAATTACAACGTCTATCTCCTTGGATATCTGTGTACATGCATATATCACTTTTGAAGGATAGCTCGGAGCGAAGAACTATACTTGAATGTACTGTGTGTGTGTGTGTGTGTTGATATGCGTGATGTAGTTGTGTTCCTGTGCCTAGGTGGGTGTGCTTGCCAAGCAAATATTTGACTCCCGCCTCTCCTGCTGTTTGTGTGTTGGTGTTTGCGTGTGAGTAACTGCGGTTGCCCTTTCATCGGCAATGACTGCAATTTGTGTCATAATTCATTTATGTTCGCTCACCGGAGATATGCCGAGCTCCTACGATGCAGTACGTGATAAAAATGCTTGCGGGTGTGCGTGTGTGTTGTTGACACTTTTGGTCAAACAAGTCAAACAATGCAGTGTCAACCAATGAGAGCTTAAGCTTGACTGCACAACAATATTTGAATTCACAAACATAATGCTTATGTCAGTATATATTCATAACAGGATATATGTCTTGCTAAATACATACAAACAATTAATACTTTCATATTTCATTAAGGTTGCCTTTAGAGTTTTAGAATTTTTATTTCCATTAAAATATATAAAATCGAATGAAAGTACCAATATTCAGACTTTATTAATTATTGTATGAAATTTAGTGTTCGATTTAGTTTCCTACTCACAAGTTTCATAAACACAAACCATAATCGTAGCACAATTCACACACAAAAATTGAACTGACAAATCACTTGTTTCACTAAAACGTAAAAATAGATTAGGTCTTGGTCGCAGCGTTGTAAAACTGATATTTGATAAACTTTAATCCAAGCTAATAAATCCGTAACTAAAAGATCAAAAATCGATCGTTTTCACCTACAAGCGCCTTATATACTCGTATTATCCACTCTGTTTAAATATATAATACTACCCGACCGCTCCGGCATCGCACGGCTTTAAACAAACATTTCAAAAGTGATAAGTTCTTACACACGCTACCATACTTATGTATGTACTTCCCGTTTCTTGTGTGGGTTCATTTAAAAAAGTAAAATGAAGGAAATTCGAGCATGAAATTATATTTTATTTAATGAGCTAAATCTTGATTACGACCTATCTATCTCACATCATTCCCATATCTGATTCCATCGGTTATCCCATATCTTGTTTCAGTTGGCTCATTCCATTTCCGGATGCCCCACTTCCAGTTTCAGTAACCAATATTCAGCCACCCCATATCCGTTTCCGGATGCCCCATTTCCGGTTCCGGTAACATCATATCCGGTTACCCCATGAGGTCAATGACCCCAACCTGATAACGTGATGACATTTCGAGATCACGTGATATTTCTGTTTACAGGTCAATGACCCCGCCCAGATCACGTGATGTCATTTAAAGGTCACGTGATATTTTTATTTACATTTTTGAGTGAGGTCAATGACCCCACCCTGATCACGTGATGACATCTCAAGATCACGTGATATTTTGGTTTACAGGTCACTGACACCGCCCAGATCAAGTGATATCATTACAAAATCACGTGATATTTTTGTTTTCAGGTAATTGACCCAGCCCAGATCACGTGATGTCAATTCAAGGTCACGTGATATTTTTGTTTACATTTTTGAGTGAGGTCAATGACCCTACCCTTATCACGTGATGTCATTTCAAGATCACGTGATATTTTTGTTTACATTTTTGAGTGTGGTCTTTGGTGTCCCATGTCTTTCTCTCGGATTGTGAAGTGCGCTTGTATATTTCTAATATTGTGACGATTTTCAGTTTCAGATTAAGATTCTCCATCACGGAGTCTTTTTGATACCCTCACCTGGGAATTATTTCCAGAAAGTTTAGATTATAGCAATAAATATAGCCTATGTTACTAGAGGTGTAGGTAGCTTTCGAATGGTGAAAGAATTTTTGAAATCGGCACAGTAGTTTCTGAACTTATTCATTACAAACATACATACAAATCTGTCCTCTTTATAATAGTAGTATAGATTTCATTGTTGTCGACCTTCCACACACTTCGACATGTTTCAGTTAATGCCACCAAAGCACTGTCTTGACACTTGACAAGGGATAACTCGACACATCAAAGACTCGCTTCTTTCACAAACGAGTGCTAACTATTTTGGCATATCTGGATAGCTATTTTATCCACTTTTCGGCACCTACAGCCAACACCTCAGCACACTGTCGTGTTGTCTTGTCAACGGGAATCTGAAATTGTCGCCATTTGCTACCAACCCCACACTACCACGCCCAAGAATATTAGAATCGAGTATATTCATATGCCTTGTACTAATACTTGGCACTTGTCAGTATTATCGCACATATTTTGCGTACGTAAACACGCTGCCGGAGCTGGATGTTTGCGCAAACGAAATATCGATATTTTAGCCAGTGTGTGCTTGACTGACATGTCTGTCTTGTGTTGAGCTTTTTGGTCTATTTTGCTTTCGTATTCGGCAAATTGACCATTCCCAGCCAGTTGAACACATTGCCACAATCATCCATATTCTTGTCTTCCACTCTCTCATGCCATCGTTGACTTCTCAACATTGTGTATTATCGGTTTATTGTTTGTCATTTCATATAATTCCATTTCCATGTCACAATATAATACAATGACAGCTGTAATAACAAAAACAAATAAACGAAATATACTGGTATGTTGCAGCACTGCAAGTGAGCTGAACCCCACACGGCGTATACGTGACGAACTGTAGCACATGTCATACAACTGTGTGTCTGTACGTCTGTCCGTCTGTGCATGGCAATGCAAATAAAATTATTACTGATAGCACTGCTAGTTGACTTTTAAGTAGGCGCAAATACAAATCGACGGCATTTCAATGGAGCGCTGGTCACCTTGTGCCCGAAGGTCTCCACAACTCAAAGCGACTTTCAGACCTTTAAAAGAGGGCGCGCGCCCATCACATCTTACTCAATCGGTCAATACGGGTATGCGATGAAAAATGTATGAAGGTCGTTCGTTGAGTGTGGAAAGTGTCTTGCTTCAGCGTCCGTGACACTCATTCTCGTTGCTCATTCGCTCGCTTTCATTTCTTTCGGCTTTCAGACGAAATATACGTACGTGGGAGTGCTAGCCGGCCAGACAGACGTTCTAGTTGAATGGTTAAGTCGTTCAAAAGGAATTCTTATGAACTGTTAACATTTCTTCGTCTGCGAATAAAACGCAAATTGAACTTTCTACAATTTTAGTGTCTGACTTGTCTCGCTTTCGCCACAAGCGCAATCTTTTGGTAGAAGCAAAGTTGCTGACTTTTTCAAATTAATTTATTCTTTTGGCTCTTTTGTCAAATCAACTTTACTTCAAAGATTTTTATTGAAATTGCAATTCTGGTTAGAAATATCTCATATTCAGCATTTCAAAAGGATAGCTGGAATTGGTTGACACTCTTATTATGATGATTTATTTGATCGAAATCACTTAAGAGCTATTTAATATACATAATGGAACTCCTACCCATACTGTTCACCACCCCCGTCATTTCACCTTATTACTAAAACATCATGAAACGATTTCCGCCAACAAATTGACACCGGAGACGTGACTTTGTGACTGTGACGATTAACATGAGCGCGTGGGACAATCGTCGCACACCCCCAAAGCAATCGGAGTCATCACCCCGATTACTTTCTCACCTCCGACGGCAGCCCACACCGGAACGCAGGTACTTAGCCGCGAGAAAGTAATCAATCACGTCGCTGGTAATTATCGATAATCCAAAACTCATGTAAATGTCATTACAAGCAACAATAAACATCGATCAAAGAGTGTGAAAGCCCCACTTTCATCCTCCGAACGAGTTGCCAGCACACCGCTGCAAAACACCTCACAGCTTGAGGGCTTTTCGTGCTAAGCTTCTAGCACCCTGTTGACACAATGAATTAGAAAAGGGCGAGGAAGCGATATGAAAAGTGGGGCTCTGCAGCAGAAGCATGCAGTTGAGTGTGTGTTGCCTGCCTGTGCTAGAGCGTGAGTGAGAGGAAATTTCATACATTTTCAGCTGCGAAACATTTAATGCCTAATTATTGTTGCATAACTATAGGCGCTAAACGTCAAATTAAATGAAACGAAGCACGCATGCAAATGTGTATCTGCTAACTGTACAAATGTATATGAATAGCCATGAGCTTTAACGCCAAACAGACAACTGCGTACAACACGGCGTATGAGTAACGGCGCCTAAGCATGCGAACAAAAGCGTCACACATTCGATGCCGTGTTGCCTCGTGCTATGAATCAAAATAATTGTACAAAAAAAAACAGAAGCTTTTAAGTAAGTATATATTGCATATGATGAACACTCGCATAAAACTCAATAAGCTTTGAAACTTATATGCCGCCATTTAATAATATACACACTTAAAACGTAAATATATATGAATGTGCGAAAATGTGTGACAATAATTAATCAACGTTGCATTATTTGTTTGCCCGCACAGTATTTACACGAAGACAGGTGAACCATATCCCCGTCGACGTTTACTCGCAATGGATTAACTGCTGTGAGTATGTCTCAATGCTTTGAATAGTCCAGAACAAAACTCGCCTAAATTTTGTTATTTTTCTGGCTTAAAAATTTAAATTCGCTCCACATCAGCACTTCCCCTCTGCCTTGTTTTTTCTCATTTCGAATTTGCATTCAGTTCGCATTTCCATGCGCAATTTATTAAATTTTGTATGCAAAACATATTTCTCACTAAAAGTGTGTTTGTATATATGTATATTTAACACTCTTCTGGCAGCAAAATATCTTCATATTGCGCACTCATATCCTCATGATGAGTCTGACAATGCCAAGAATCATTTTAATAATATAAAAAATGCGCCAAAGAAATATTGCTGCCAGCTTACCTCAATCTTCTACATCGAATTTTTAACCGGCACAAATTTCAGCAAAGAGCAAATCTAAATATTTTGCTAGAATTCAAAATGTATTAAAAGTTGTATTTGTGGCATATTCAAGAAGATATTTAAATGTGTGTCATTAACTTTTACAATAACTAAATAGATTATTTAAGCAAGTAATCCCTTCCTAACCTCCTGTAACTTAAGTTTATTCGTTCGCTTTTCCAAACGCCCTATTTGTATGTGTATGTATGTGTGAGTTGGTTGTGTGCTGTTTTCCATGAAAGGAGCGCACTTTTAACCAAATTTAGCGAAAGCAACTAACTTCAATTACTTCGCAAATGATGTACACTACGTCGCCTCACTGTAATAGCTAACGATTTCCAGTCATACGTGCATATGAGCATTTGTAGTCGTAACTGCCTTCCAACGGCTGTAATTCCTTCGTGCCGCAGTCATTATTTCATTTCATACAATTTCATTATTTTTGTCTAATTTGTATTGCACTCTTGTCCCAAAATCTTTTTCAGTCGCATTGTCTCTAAAGCTTTTTTTCACACACATCGTTATGCCCAGATGTGTGTGGAGCTGAGTATTTGTTCTGAAATTTCTATTTCCAGTTTGCGCTACAGCCTCACCGCATTGCAGTGGTCTGCCATATGCATGTGTATATTTACTGTGAATATATACATTTTATGCATTTAAAGTCTTAAAGGCTTCACGTCCGGCCACAATATTTTACAACTGCATAAAGAATAGCTTACTGCGCTGCTAACATTCCATGCGGCATTTAGGCATTCTACACTCACAGAGTTTTTTAGTGTTCTGCAAATGTCCGAATGCATAACGCAGAAGAATTGTACACCAGATTATTTTAGAGCTGGATAATTTAACCTGAATGCGAACTGCGAGATATAAACAACCGAGTCTTTGAAAGGAATTGCCGCATTTTCGTCAAAATAGACCGCTTAAACAGATATAAGTTCGACTTAGTCCTTTTTTATTGAACATGGCAGCCTATCCCTCTCATTATTAGCATTTACCAAAAACCACATAGCCAAATTAAACCGATTTCTCCTGGTTCGTGTATCTTCATATATTAGTCTTCATCGAGCAGCGCTCTCAGCGACCTACAGCTATGATGCCTGAAAGTATGCAACACACATCTTTTTCTCTTTAATTTCATTTATAAATTATACAAAATGTATTCTGATATGAAAAATGTTATAGTTGGAATAAACTATCAGCCCTTAAAAATCTTTACTACATTTCTTGGCATTGCTCAGCTTCACAGCAATATTTCTGCTACCTCAGAGCTTGTCTGCTTTTCAGTAGCCTCAAGCCTTTTTGCATTGTTTTCGCTCACTATGTCACATACTCTTGTGCATAGGTGTATGTAAACGAACCGAGAATGCTTAAATTGTGTCATTCATCGCCGATGTGGAACAATCAACGTTCATTGTCTGAGTAATTGATACCTAAACACCGCTCAAGGGCAAGAGCAAAATCAAAAACAACAGCAACAACCGCATGTGAGCAGCTGCAATAGTAAGTAGAATAGATATAAAGCTTACAAGCCAACCGAACATTGGTCACATGTTCGCGCAAAACCAACAACAACACGTAACAACAATAACAAGACCAGTTCCCACTCCCCAAGCATTCGCTAACCGGTTATTGCCTAGAAAATTGCACCACGTCTCGCTTTCACGTTTTCCGCACGCCCGTAAAATGCAGCACAAGCTGAAACAAAGCCAAAGCTGAAGCACGGATGGCAAGGAATTGGAGGCGTAAAAGCGAAAAATGTCAACGAACGCAATGTCGGCGCCGAGGACAATGGCAGTCAGTCAGTCGCAGCTGCAGCTGCAGCCATACCATTTCCTGCCAGCTTTCCTGCCTTTCCGACGACGCTGCCTCCACTACCAGCTAAAAAAACAATGCAAGTTGAGAAGAAAACATAAACACACGCGTTGGCCAGAGAGACAGAGAGAGAGAGAGAGGAATGATGCGTTTTTTAGCCGGCTTTCGAAATTTATATGTGCATTCTTCATGTAAATTATTAACACATAAGGATAAAGCATTAGGATTACAAGAAGGGATATGTGAAATTAGTAAGAGACAGAAACAAAAACAAAAATGAAGAAAAAGTTTAAATAATATGTAGAAATAGTAAAAATATAAAATAGGGAGGAAGAAATCAGTCTCGTAGATGCAGAAATGTTTTGGTTTCCGCCGCATGACGTAGCTTTAGTTATGATTGTGGGTGGTTGTACATATGTATGTTCATACTAAACAACAACAATTCTAGTAGCAGTTGCAGCAGGATTCACGCTAAATTACGAAGTGTAAATGCAACAACAACATCTTCATAATTTTGAATGAAAAGCTCTACAACCACGTAGTGCTCGTGTCCGAACGAATACCTGATATTTGGATGAGGGGTGGAGTTGCGAATAAGCAACGAAAGAGGGCGATTGTTTTTCAAGAATAGGTTTTTCTCTAACGTGAGTGCCAAGCACAACACTCTACAAAAGTCGCTCTCCATTTACTGTTTGGAGAGTTTCGCTCCACCATCCCTCCATCCACAGCAATCGTCTCCCACTAACGGCACAATGCAATCAACGATTAAAAACCAGCAATAGTGGTAGACTGATGGCTGGCAGACTACAAAAATGGCCTTAAGGAACAAAAAACAATACTTCAAAGCCTGTCTACGAGAAGTGGCGTTGAGAGGAGAGGGAAAAGATTCATTGAAGCGGTACTATTTACCATCGACTAATGGCGCAAAGGTGAAAAACGTAGTTAATAATAAAAGCAAGAAAGCAAAATGATTTTATTTTTATTTTCGTAATATACTTACATTTCTTTCACTGCAAGTGTTCTTTGTTTACATCCCAATCACACGTTGTTACTTATGTGTCTTCAGGCAAGCAAAGAATGCATTAAACATTTTCAATTGCAAAACTTTACACTAGGTTAACACAAAGCATTCCGCTTCTTGCATTTAATTTTTCACAATATTTTTGGTTTTTTTCCTTCGCTTCCTATTATTATTATTATTCTGTCATAAATAATCACAGCAAGCGTGCCGTGCACAGCGCATGCGCATTTTTTCGCTACTCCGCCACTTTTAGCACGCTTCCTTCAACACGGCAAGGAAGCGCCGGCACACAAACGCGTGCTTTTAAGTGTCTTCGGTATGTGCGAGTGTATGCGAGCTGCTTTCACGCATGTGAGAATTATTTCGCTGTGTTGGTATGCCAATTTACATACTTATACGCATGTACGAGTACATATAGTCGGTGGCGCGTCGCACACCAATAAATTATATACAAATAACAACTACACTCAGCACTCTTTGATTTTACACAGCTCGTGTTTTTCCGGAAGTCTCGCGACGCCGTTTTGTTGCTTCATTAAATACACAAATTTGCACACTTCGAATATGAATTCAAGTCCAACACACACACACACGAACGCTGCCTGCACTGTCCCACCAGATTACCGCCTCTAATTTAATTGCAGGGATACGTGAACTCACCCACGCCTCCACGCCGCGCTCACATACAAGCCGATTCGAACTCACACATTGTACTAGTCAATACCCAACATACACACATAACAATTATACACTCAAACACTTAGTTGAAAACCGACGCGACGCGTTCCGCAAATGGTTTACACATCCTTTATCCGCGAATGTTCGCTCGCAACTGAGTTCATGCAGTGGCGCTGCAGCGAATTTTAAATCTCCAATAGGCAACAACACCGTTGGGAAAGCTTGAATAGAGCACGACATGCGGGCTTGGACACTCTTCATGCGAGTTTCGTTGGCTTGGGGTGGCGCTCTCTTTATCCTGCGCCAACATTGGCAGAGTAACCAATAATATTTAAATTGTATTACATTTAACTTCTAAGTAATTCTTTGATATGAAATACAACTTGTGCTCAATTTATTAAAGCTGCACAAGCAATTTCTTATTTTCTGAGTGTTTCAATTAAAGACAAAAATGCCGAGAGTTTCCCCCTTCAAAGAGCTTTCTACCGCAACTTTTATTAATTTTCTATTTTGGTAGAATAAAAAAACAAAAACTATAACAACATATGCAACTAATCAAGTCAGTCATCCTTAAATTGAGTAAAGTAATACTGCTTCTTCACTTAATGTGAACTTTTTATGTAAAATATTGGCTTCGAAAACTTTGAGTTATGCCATTTTTGTATTTAATGTGTGTCATAACCGCCAAATCGTCCCACTCACGACTGCAAACAGCACGCTTAAGTTAACAGCAAGCTGCTCTGTAAAAGTATTAGTTTAGCAGAAAGCTTTCTTGAAGCTTTTAAATTTCCCCGATAATTAATAATCGCTGCGAGTTCTCTTTTCAATGGAACTACACAACGCATAAGCGTTCCTGTGGTTATATTTATATGCTACACTCACGCCGAATCGTTTCACTTTGCGGCACATTTATGTACTTTTTTTGCAAAAGCGCTTATTTCAAATAAATACATATGTATTTGTTTACTGTAATTGAACTAGCAAATATTTACTGTGGGAATCGTACATACCTAGGCGCGAACTGAAAATGAAACCATAATCAAATGTCAACATGAACTTTATTTACGTATCGCTAGTGATCGAAATCTCTAATTGCATTGCATGTAATGTAATTAGTCCAAAGAATTTTTGTGGAAAATTTGCTGATGCAATTCGCGCCAAAGGGCCATCATTTGAAATAAGACCTTTCCTCGCAAACACACACACATACATATGTACTTTCGCATGCCCTCACATGGCGCTGCAATCAATTTACTCCAAGAAAGTAATGTGACTTTCAATTGCCTATTTCACTACACTTGAACAAAGAGAGCAACACAAATATGCAAGAGATAACCTTGCCGCGAGAGCATTTCACAGTAGAGTGACCTACCTTAATTAAAAAGCAAATTGACTTTGCATACAATTATACTCATAGAAATTTGCTTTGAAGAGCAGCTGCTTGCATATGCTAACAGTAAATTGTAATTGCATAATTTTTATACAAAAACGTATCGAGCGCGCTTTCATAAATAATTTATTTTCTATTTAGTTAAGCAGCAGTTTTGCAAATCTTTATTTACATCTCGGTAAAAGGCGGTAACTCTTGCGCTCTCTTAGCACGGCGCCCGTCAGCTGTTCCAATTGCACGTGCTCTTTGCAGAGCGGAGAACAGCTGCGGCCGGCGTATAGGCAACCACATTTATCCATTCGATAACATTTGGCATTTGTTCTGACCGTACTGATACATAAGTACATGTGAATATAGCATAGACAACAGCTAATGATTGGGATATTCGCATGTGAACCGTCCGAGAGTCGAAACGCAGCATGAGCACGCTCCATCTATTACCGGTCGCCGCGTATTTTCTGAACAATTCATTACTTAATCACCAATAATATATAATAGGAAGTGATTTAATTTCGCCGAAAGCAAAAACAAAATTGCAAGAAAACCAAATTTTTAATTAAGTGAATTTTAATACAAAAAAGCAACAATAATAACACACAGAAATGGAGGAGTTTATGGAGAGTTGTGGGTAAGTAAAGCCGACGTGCTATTATAATTTTTACCTGGCGACCTAGAGACAGGTAGAATATAGAAAAGCAGACGCATGTGCATATGTTTGTGTGCATGTCTTTGCACTGATATTCGTTTAAAAATCGTATCGTATCGCATTGCCTACGTTGCAGCTGGCCAGAAGAATTGAATTCGGCCGCCGAACAAAAATGTGTTCCCAAAAGAAATGATTTAACTTTTCACAGAATTCTCTAAGCAAATCTGCAGTGAACATGCATAAATATGTATGTTGTATGAGAATGTGTGAGGCGGCTGCTATTTTTACAATGCGCGACACTAAATTTGGACTTACTGACGTATTCCCCCAACAAGAACAACAACAGCAAATTCCAATAATCATTCATATGATTGCTATGCCATGTGGATAGTAGTCATTCAGACATACACACATACATATAGACAAACTATTGAGTATTTTCATTTGGCTTCACTAAGTCACTACTAGTCTGATGCTAGTGAGGCCTAGTAAATGGAAGAGAGCACAGCACATGGCTGGTGGTTGGGAAGAGAGGGGCGCATAAAGAGCGCAATGACGTTTGTACATATATTAAATGTTTTGTTGGCAAATTTTACTTAACGCAGAGTTGCCGCGTTTCGTTTTTTTTCTTTTAATTTTTGTTACTTGTAAAATACGAGAACTCCAAATACGAAATGATGAGAGATGGAGGAAAATGTGGATTTTCTAAAAAACATAAATTTTACATAAAAAACGTTAATAATTTATTTAGATGGAAATATTTGTATTTTTATCCATACTGCCCATAGAAAGCTTCCAATATTATGAAAGCTTCTTCGTTATGCTGTTAAATCTCTCACTGTTTTATGAAAGTTTATGGTTGTTGATATACATATATCAATAATAATAATGGGTGCGTTTGACAATAAAAAAAATATGTTTTCATGTAGTCATAAACGAAAACAACAGCGCATTGTTTTCATTTAAATTTCGGGTGAATTCTTTGTATGCATTGCATATCTAAGCTTAATTTTCAAAATTATCCTACAGCTCGCTTCAGCATCACGCGCAGCTTTTCATCCCCTTTCAAATGCTTCGTTAGTATTTGTATATTCATTACTTTCCAACTAGCAAGTAAAAGCTTTCAAAGTTAAGCTTTTGATGCGTTACAAATTTGCGCGCTAAAATGTCGAGCTTTCAGTAATTTACAAAAGTGGGTAGCGAGTTGACAGATGTGCTATATATCGCTCGCGTGTCAAATCATCACCGACGCTCAAGCCGAAAAGAAGTCAACTGATCATCAGATCTCAAACTATTGGCATACATCACAACGCAATAGCTTAGTGATTGACCGTGAAAGATTTTTTAAATTATAAATTTAAAGTTCGGAGACAAAGCTCAGCAAGGAATCGCGAAAGTATACGAAACGTTGTGCGTCGAAAATTAAATTCAAAAGTGCCTGTGATATCAGTTTGTTTTTCGTCACAGGAAGCAAGGTATTTGTTTATGAGAAAATTAGAAAAACAATTAGAAAACAATTATTCATAGATTTAGTTATTGTATGCAAAGATCAATTGGTGAAGCGAAGCTTTGAAATAAGTTTCTTATAAATAAAATCTTAATTACTTCAATTAAAATTTAAATCATAATAATTGAAAGTAGAGTATTCTTACATCATTCAGCTGCAAGCACTAAAATTTTCTGCTTACGATTGTACTGACTGACCATCAGCAATTCTTCGAAGGTCTTGAGCAGCGAGCTGCTCTTGAATTCACGCTTTTGAAAATTTCGTATTTAATTGCGGAATCGGTTAATAACTCTTAGCTTCAGCAAAATTTAGACACATATCTTATTTGTGCGCTTGCGGTAGTAGCCACCTTATACAATTGTTAGCATCCCTAGTAATACAAAGAGATCATATTGATCACACACACTTAATCAATATTTTTTTTTATATTTATAACCAAAATCTATATAAATCTTAATTGATCATTAATATAAAGTTACTTTCTACGAAAACCTGAAGAGAAAAGGTGTTAATAAAATAATGGTGAGATGTTTTTTTGTTGTTTATTTGTTTTTTCAACCGAAACCGTAACTTGTGATCGATTCTGCTTTGTAATTGCGGTCGATTGCCACCTTAAAAAAGAATATACATTATATGCTCTATACCTACATATGTACTTTAATATGTGAGTACCTTTGTAATACAAATATTCAATTTGGACTAAAGCCTCTAATTTCTACTCATATTTAATGGCTAGCTAGTAAGTGTAGTAATTTGATATTTTTCTTTACAATTTATTGCTAAATACCGCGGGCAGCGCGAAAAGTTCCGATTTCAAACGTGCTAAAATGCTTTATTTGTTTCTCTTTGTGGAAAATGGAGTATTTGAAATTTGACTTAATAAGCTGATAGGTACCAATATTTAAGCATGTTTGGAAGACTAGCACTTACAGGAAATAATACGCAATGTGCGCCTCAGTTCAAAACGTGACTTATCTTACAGAAGCGTTACACCAACCAAATGGGCTGTAAACACGCCATGAAAATTACATAAATTAGCCGCTTCTCCAACCTATGACACTAAGTAAAAACAAATCTCTTATTTTCACCTGCAGAATGCCTTCGCTCAGCATATCCGGTGCATACCATGTGTTGACGCGCCGCAAACCCATGGAGGATACAACCGAGTCCAAATTGGCCAAGGTACTCTCCGCTTTTGATCTCACAGCACTCGGTATTGGCTCAACATTGGGAGTCGGCGTTTATGTGCTCGCCGGCGAGGTTTCGAAGGTCTATGCTGGTCCCGCGGTCGTTATAAGCTTTCTTATCGCCGCTATTGCATCGATATTTGCCGGCCTCTGCTATGCCGAGTTCGGTGCTCGTGTACCGAAGGCTGGTTCGGCGTATATCTACAGTTATGTGACCATCGGCGAATTTATGGCGTTCATTATAGGCTGGAATCTGATATTGGAGTATGCCATCGGTGAGTGTGTTTCTTGCTTAGACGAATTCATCTATTATCATAATGCGAGTTATAAGTAAATGATTCTCATAAAAACATCGTTCGTTCTTGAACCTGATTAACTGGTTTGGCGCTTGCACGCAGATGCACAAGCACAAGCCTTTCGGTAATTTGATTCCGATTCCAATTCGACTTTAGAGTACCCTTAATTGAGTGTAATTTACGTCGCGTTTTCCAATTTAATGGTTTGGTACACATACATACATATATATTATGTGCGTAAATGCATACATATGTACATATATACTCGTATAACCATACACGCAAAGGCGGTAAAGTATTAAGCTTCTTTGTATGCGTGCTTGAGAATTGTCGCCTTACTTCGATCTGTGATGTCTAATTGAAAGCATTTGCACAAACACAGCAACAACTGCAAGAAGTTACTTGTATCTCATCCATTGATAATTGTGCGCCTCTTGTGATATTTAGTAAGTTCAGGTTTCTCGCCGGTTTTAGCCACTAACTGGCTTGAGTGCGAATGATGGCAGTGCTAATTTTCGCCAAGAAACTTTTCTTCACAGTGTCACTTTTAACGAAACATCAGATTACAACAAATATGATAAATGGTTTTTCTCTCTTCCTCTCTGTTGCGTATAACTAAAGGTGGCGCCAGTGTGGTCAAGGGATTGAGCACCTACTTGGACAAGCTCTTCAATTATGCGATGCGTGATTATTTAACCAAGAATTTCGCCATGAACATCGAGGGTCTTGGGGACTATCCGGATTTCTTTGCACTCATCGTTACGGTGCTGTTTGCATTAGCCATTGCAGTGGGTGCCAAAGAATCGTCGCGTTTGAATAATGTCTTTACATTCCTAAATTTGAGCGTGGTGCTCTTTGTAATCATCGCCGGACTCTTTAAAGGTAAGAGCCCTTTAGCCAGCATTCCTACATATATTTACATTACATATTTTGTTTCATACAGTTTCCCTCAGCAATTGGTCTATACCCAAATCAGAGGTTCCCGAAGGTTACGGTAATGGCGGTTTCAGTCCATATGGTCTTACGGGCATCATACGCGGCGCTGCCGTATGTTTCTATGGATTCATTGGGTTTGATTGCATCGCGACGGCCGGCGAAGAGGCCAAAAATCCCAAGAAATCCATTCCGTTTGCGGTGGTCACATCGCTCGCCATGATTTTCCTCGCTTACTTCGGCGTGTCCACCGTGCTCACCATGATGCTGCCTTACTTCGAACAGGACGAGCAAGCGCCATTGCCGCACGTCTTCAGTCGCTATGGCTGGTGGGTGGCGGAGTATTTAGTAACAATTGGCGCGCTGTGCGGTCTGTGTGCCAGTATGATGGGTGCCATGTTCCCATTGCCGCGCATAGTGTTCGCAATGGCCTCAGACGGACTGCTCTTCAAGTGCATGGGAGAGATCAGCCAGCGGTTCAAGACACCCTTCAAAGGCACGCTGATCACCGGAGTGCTGACTGGCCTGCTAGCTGCCATCTTCAAACTCAGTCAGCTGGTGAGCATCATGTCAATCGGTACGCTCCTGGCCTACTCGATGGTGGCTAGCTGTGTGCTCATATTACGCTACGACGGTGATGAACGCAGAGATGGTCGTGCTATAGGAAATGGTCGTTCCCTGGCCGAACGCGCTCAAACCAATTGCAATCTGTGGCGCCAGTTATTCAACACCAACAATGTAACGTTAGCAAACAGAAAGAGTAGCAGTCTGGTGACTTTAATGATAACATTATACTGTAAGTTACCTGTAGAAAGTATTCTTTAGAGTGCTGACGTCCTCATCATAACTAATTGTCTTTCTGTTTTGACTTTCAGTTTCTTGGTGTTTTGTATTCTCACATTTTCTCCAAAAAGTGGAAATCGAACCTCAAAATATTACTCCGCCTTACATTGTGCTGCTGGTCATCACTGGATTGCCTTTACCGCTGATATTGTTCATCATTTCACGACAGCCACACTCCAGCACCCAGTTGGCGTTCAAAGTTCCCATGGTCCCCTGGCTGCCCGGACTTTCAATTTTCATCAATGTCTATCTGATGGTGCGTCTGGACGTAATGACCTGGGTGCGCTTCGGCATATGGATCGCCATCGGACTGATAATCTACTTCAGTTATGGCATTCGTTACAGCCGTCAACGTAAACGCGAGTCACGTCTTGTACATCCAGAAGCGACGGAGAACAGTGAGTCGGGTCTGCCATTACATAATGATTACACTGAGGTACCGCTCATAATCATGAATAATGCAAGTTAAAAGCGCAACGACAGAGTACTGAAAATGTGAATAAAACATATATCGAGAGTATGTATTAATTGATTAGATATAGAAAATGGCCTGTGTGGCTGAAGGGGGCTCGAAGTGTCCGAATAGCGTAGTTTTATAATAGTCTAGCGTAAACTTAAGTTGGATTACTTTTACTCGTAACAATCCCCATTGGGTAACGTGAATTAAACCAAAAACTCATTAATTACTCAAATGATCGCAAGTACTTTAAAGCTCCTCAGCAAGGATATATCATCAGATCACATCAAAAATGACTATCCCACCTACACAGCTTGAACAGCGTTTCATTTATCAACACAAAAAACAAGTAAGAGAACCCTAAAATGGGAAATGTAATGTGGAATTCTTAAAAAATCTTTGATTTGCTGAATCTTGAGTTAGTATATTTATAAACATTTTGACATAATGTATTAGTAATAGTTATAATATTGGGTTTACAGTTACTATTATCATAGTATCGTAGTTGTTTTAAAGTAATATACCACACTGTATTTGTATCGTTGCTTAAGCAAGGGAAATTATTTATTAATTCAGACAACTAACTAAGCGTACTTAAATCTTAAATATCTAAGTTTTGGCAAAATTCTCTTAAGCTTTTTAAAAGTCACTAGATCCTACCAACAAACAACTTTTCTGATAAAATAAAAAAAAATAAGTAAAATTAGTATGTTTTAATGGGCTTTGGATTCATATATACATAAGAGAACGAACGGTTCTACCCTCTGATTCACTGTAATACAATGCCGCGGTTTACGGTATGCCTTACACTTGCTGGCATCAAATAACAACTATTGTGGTCGCAACGCAATTATCTGTTTCCGGTTGAGATTTTTGCGATAAAGTCTAAAATTGCTCAATAATCGCGCTCTACGCATTTGTTGGTCGATCTACATATGTTTCTCGTTCAATTTATATTAAGCACAAATATACTTTATTTACACATGACTCACCCGAAAAAATTCGCTGTCTTCCCATTGATTTATTAGAGCCGCCACAAAACAATAGACGGCACTCGAACCTTTGTTTGATAAGCAGTTGTCTACTTATCGAATTAGAAGTGATATCCACGAAAGCCAACTGACTGCACACCCTTCTGGACGCGCAGGGTACTTAATGTATTTAAGCCATTTACAGTTACGGCAATTGCAGCAAGCTTAAAGTATCACCTTTATGAAGAGTGAGAGCGAAGCGAATTAAGTGAGAAAATAAAGTAGCAATTAACTTTTTAATAGAATCCAACAATCTACGCTCGGCCGAGCAAAAACCGTTCGAAAGCTTAATTCATCTGATGATATTTGGCAGACTTTAGAAATAGAAGTAATATTTGTTTCTACATTCTATATTCTATATTTGATAGAGTTGACTTCTTCTTTGCACTAATTTTTAAGTGCAAGCCAACAGAATGTGATGCGGTACATTCGTGGCGTCTGATAAGCGCTCACTTTTTCCGCGCAGACCGTCCCCAACGGCGGATACGCGTATCTTATCACAACTCACTGACAGTGACAGCGAACGTAGCAGAGCAGCAACCAACCACCTAAGGTGAACATGACAGCTTACCGTTGCTGCCAATACAAACAGACATACTTGTACAACTACAAAGACCCACACACGCACACATGCACTGAGAGTGTTTCGTAATTCCATCGCGTATTTCAGTTAGAAATCTGGAAAATCCTTCACTGCCAAAAGCCAAGCCTGCCAAGAAGGGGTTTGCAGATCAAAATAGCTACAACTTCACACTTTTATGCGTTGAGAAGATTCTGATACGAGTTCTGAAAGTATTAATGGTGAGAGCCTGCTCGCAAATTATTCTAACAAAATGTCAACAAACGAACTGGAACTGGTAAACAGAGAACAGCGCTTGCCCTTCGGCAGCTGCTTATACAATATCGGTGCACAACACCAACAAAAAAGCAATAAAAGCGGCGCTCAGCTATCACGGGGCTGCGTACGGTCTGCTCCACTTGATTACAGGTGCAGACGAGGGGTGACGAAGGCTGCTGCTTGTGTCGTATGCGGCCAACAGGTGCTCGGCGCGCTAGCGCTCGGTGCTCGGTCAGTCAGTCGTAGCTCAGCAATCGCAGCGCTTGAAAGTCTCAAAAGTGACGGTATCGGTATCGAACTTGCCGGCTATAACACCTTCATGGCCGTAAATTCTCTCAAGACGTACGCTTATCTCAGTAATCGAAATTCATTATCGTTTCCAGCAGCTTCGTCGTTTCCAGCGTCGCCATTACGAGCAGCTTTAACTCGGTTAGTCACTGCCTACGCGCGGATATCGTACTGATAGTGCTCGCTCGAGATAGGGATTATTTGTATTAGTTCATTCTTCTTGCTGCTCTCCATTCTGGCTGCAATTAGCCGATTTTCGCGAACTGGAACTGAAACTGAAACTGAAACTGTGTGACTATCATAAAGCTGAAATGTAAATATCTTCTGTTCGTACATACAAAGAAATCGAATGGCGTGTTCGCGTGTGTTTGAATGTGTGTTTCAAGTGAATATGTGTGCATAGAGACACATACAAGCATACGAGTGCCCATATAAGTGACTGTGCAGAAAAATAGACCGAGAATGTGGTATGAACGCGAGTTTATCCTTATCTCCGTTATCAGGCCGAAGTGAGATTGCGGCAATTGGTGTTTGTAGTTGTTGTGTTTACTGAAAGTTTTGCAGATGTACAAATGTGTTTACGTAGTTCGTCTGAGGTAAATACCCGTCTGTGTGTGTATATTATTACGCTTATTACACATTTAACGGCGCTTAGTTTCAGCAATTATATGGCAATATTCAACATTTTCTCGTTCATTTGCTCAGCTGAGTAGCCCATCAAAATGTATGCTTGCGAGACTGGGGGGGGGGGGGGGGAGAATGGGTGTGTGTATCTCATAACCTTTCAGGAACTTTGATCGTTTGCCATTAATTTACACACGCCGCAATGCGCGTACGAGTATATGTAACGCAATGAAAGTGAGAATAATTCATGACTTTGTTAATATTTTGTCTTTTTTTGTTTACATACAAATGCATACTTACGCAGTAGCCTTATGCTAAAAGTATATTTTAATTGATACTTTGTTAAAAGCTTTATCATTCTTATGAGCTAATTGCCTGTTTTAATAGAGTGCAACAAAGTTTTCGTTTCGTTAAGCATGCATTTCTGCTTTTTTAATCATATTTACCAATAAAACTAATCGTCTGTAATCACACATACCTTTGACGTAAGAACACCGTTTTATTTGAATTCGTTCACTTTTGCTTAAAATGTGCAAAGAAATGTTTGCGAGGCATTTAATACCAAAAACTAATCACCTGGAAATCGCTTATGAAACTCATCCTTTTTTCCACGATCAAGACTCCTCCTTTTTCCTTCCAGATGAAGCACACTTCAAATGGGTTTTCCGCAAGTATATACATATACAAATATGTATTTTTTGTTTGAGTGTAAGTAACATCAATCAAACACACTCAAACCGCTAGACTTCTTACTTTGAGAGTACTCCAAAAAGTTAACTCTAATCAAAATTCATTTAAATCGATGAAGTTTTAATATATATATATATATATGTACGTATATATACATATATGTACGTAAAGTATATATATACACGTATATACGCATGCGATCGCAGGCAACAATAATGTATCAATAAAAGTCAAGACGAGCAAGAATTCATCACGAAAATTCCTCGGTAATAACTACATAAGTACTCATGTATCCGAATATGAAAGAGTCGTCCCAAATGTTTGCATGTGTGTGTTCGCGGCCAATTATTTATAAATATTACCCGAGCACATACATACATAATCGACAAACGTCACAATCGACATTAAACTTCACGTCGCCCGCAAATATTACAAGTACTTGCATATAAAAGTTATTGTTATTGTTGCCTTGTTGTTGTTTTTTTTTTTGCAAAAGCTTGCACGCTTCGAAAATATTTGCGAATGCATCTTGGCGCTGGCTGACCGGTAAGCACTTAACGAGCGGGCACTCAGCCCAGTCGATCAGTCAGTTAGTTAGTAAGTGTAAGTGACACCGGGCGACAAGTGAGCAAGTACAATTCACTGAGGGGAAAAACGAGCAAAAAAAAAACAATACGGCGAACAACAAAAAACATCACGGAATAATTAAAAATCGACAACAACAACAACAACAGCTGAGTAACCGCTTATAAAATGCGAATATTTATTGTGCACATGAAACGGCAGCGAGTAAATACAGTTGTACATACCTAAAGGCACACACGTACATACGAGTACATATGCATGTGTAAAAAACCGCGACAAAAATAAAACACACTGCTCACAATAATAACAACAAAAACGATATTAAAAACCGCGCTTTGGCGAAACGTTAATTGACCACGTTCACAAACACACTCGCATACGAAATCGAATTCAAATTGCTTACATGCCAAACGCTTGCCCTCAAAATGACATAACTAGATAATGTTTGATTTCGACAACTGCAAAGTAAAATTCAAAAATGCAAAATCAATGTTTCAAAAATTACTTAAGAACTGAAATTCATTTTAAATCTAGAACTATTAGCTGGTTGACGTGAAGGATATAGCGAAAGGCCAGCGCTTTTTAAGCCTGCGTTATGACTATTTGAGACATTGAAATTTAATTCTTGACTTGTAATTGAAACCCAAACAAGCCCCTAACATCTATACTAATTGATTCCTAAGGAGGAGTATAGAAACACTACGCAGAATTTCAATAATAAGTTAATAACTAGTAAATTATAATTAAAATATTTAATCTCCACTCCCAATAGTAGCTCTTTCTTTCTTATTATTTACTCTACGACGTTTTTTCAATCGCATAAAGCTTTCTCGAAGCTTGAACCGAAACGTCAAAACACTCGCTTCAAATTAAATTCGAGCAAAATCGATGGTTTTATGTTATGCACTTCTTGAAAAAAGGGCTCTACTCATATGAATAAATATTTATACATACCCGTATATGAACTCTCTGGCTTATACGTCAAATGTCGTTGGGAGGTAAACTCACCTTGCTCTCGGTCTCAAAACCACTGAGGCGTTCAACAAAACACAATTTCGATGAAAAATTTTAATACTCAACTAGGCAAAGTAAAACATTTTGCAAAAATTTATTGTTTTTTTTTTTATTCAATATTATTTATAATGCGTAGAAATTAATGGGCAATTGTTTAGCACGTGAATGTTGAGGGGTGAGCGAGCGCTGGCAGCGTGTGAATCGAATTACGCTGATTTGCGGAAGTGCATGAGATTCAATTAAATACTTTGCAATAAAGCATCAATGCACTCGTACTTACATAGTAAACTACAGCGGGTTAAATAATTAGTTAGACGTGCTTTTAAGGCATGCACTCGAGGCAAGTGGATTTTTGCACTGTTCGAAATTCCTAAACGAATTGACAAATGCCGGTGGAATCACGAAGTAAAAAAGATTGGAATTATATTCACTCTAGGATAATGAAAAAGTGCTTAATGAAGTGCTGCAAAAAGAGATAGAAGAATAGAAAGTAGATATTTTCGCCGTGTTAGCCAATCAAGGAATTAATTTATGCGATTGAAAAATGCAATCAATAATTAAAATGTAAATTAAGTGGATTCTATTCATATACAGTTAGCATAATTATTCCAGGAAAGCTTACGCGTAATCGCATAATTCTTAAATGATTAATGAAATCTAATTAATTTCAATAAATGCGATTTTACGTTGAATCAACGAACCTGTAACAACGAAGTTGTAAATATGTATGTAATTACTTGCTTAAACAGCAGTTACTTTGCAAGCGCAAAAGTCTAATGTGTAAATCATGTGAAAAATGTGGCAGGCATGACAATATGCTGTTTAAAAATACAAATAAAATATAAATCAGCACGACATGCTTACATACATACACGCGTGTAAGTGCGCTTATTTATATGCATACATATTTACAAAGTTGTACTGACTTCCTGAAAACATCGAGCAGCAAAACTACTATATGCGCTCGGGCGATCACGGCACGGAGATTCGTCGAGCGATTAACAAACAATTACAATTTTTACATTGTTGTTATTGTTGTTTACTTTTACAGCCCTTCTGCTTCTACTGTTGTTGTTTTTGCAGTTGTTGTTTACATAAAATACATTATTTCACTAACCTCTTTCCCTTTTTGCCTTATACCTACCAAACGAAATCAATTATGTAAATATCGACTAGTCCGCAACTAATGCGTTTGAGTGCAGTACTGGTCCCTGCTAGCATCGCAAAATACCCAACGATATCACTTGGCGAGCAAAAGTGACCAGACCTGCTGTGAAGTCTCCTTGTTCTTGCTGCCGCTAGGCTACTCCTCCTGTTATCAGTATCTCTGAGATACAAACACATACATACACACAAACATGCGTTGCCTTCCTGTCCATATGTCAGTAATGCCTTATGGCACGCCGCTTATTAATTACTCGCTCTGTACGAACACATTCGCGGCATCTTATCTGGAGTCCCATTGTTTAAGTTGTTTACTTGTTTGTTTATTTATATTGTTTGCTCTTTTTCACATCATTTTTGTGTTGTTGTTGTTTATTTTGTTCTTTTTTTCTTGGTATTCAAACGCTTGTCTGGCTACCTACTTTCGCGTATTTGCATGCATGCATGTGGATAGATATTTATGCATGAGTGTGTGTGTGCGTGTGTGCATAATGTTCTTAAGCCTTTTCTCATTTTATTGCATTATACTTTTGCACTTGCAGTTGTTATTGTTATTGCTTATTATTCGATTTGTTGTTATTAGCATTGTTCACTCCATTTGATTGTAACTTCGCCGCGGACTGCGGTAAGTGAGGCTGAGTTCGTAATTGATGCGTAAGTCGATACGTTGCCAGCGCTCGGAACTTGTAGCCCGCCAGCGTGAACACGTCGTGTGACAGTGACAGTTGAGACGGGGACGTCGACGGCAGCGGTAACAAGTGCAAAATCGGCAACAGGTTGCCAATTACGTCTGAGCTGAGGCCAAAAGTGTCACAGTGCTGAGAGTTTACAAGAAACGCATTTCTTTGACGCGGTGCACAAATTAAAAAATTTAATTTAATTGAAAATATTTCCTTTTATTTTGTCGTTTGTGAAAGAGTGCGAAGTGAGAAGCAAAAACGGCGTATTTTTGCGACTTTTTATCCATCTTTTATATACATGAAGTTAAATAAGATAATGTGATAAGAGACATTTAATGAAAACTTGTTGTTGAGCGCAGACGCCAGTGTTTCACCAACTAAATACACAAAACTGCATGAATATCTCTCGGTAAATGAACAGAACATCAAAAATAAATTATTAATGAAAAATATATACCTCAGTCTTCAATCTACGTAAGTTATCAGGACACAAGAGCTGGAAGAAAATATTAAAAAGAGGTAAGTGCAGAAACAATTAGCTAAATCGCATATTTGTAGATTCTAACAGCTTAAACAATTATTTAAACATAAACATAAATGAAATATTAAAACCAAATATTTTGAAAAATTATACAGTTCAACAATATTTTGCAAGACACGACTTCTAACCTACTCACACCACACATGTCTCTTAAAATAAAATGACTTTGTATATATCAATTTTCCTCCAATGTCCAGCTTTTGCAAGACTGAGATTGAAACACTTGGTTGAGCCCAACCTTCAGCGAACCTAGCGAATTGGTTATAATTGACATTAGCGACTCAAGAAGCTCCAAGCGCTTTGCCGTTTCATAAAGGCCTCTCTGATCCATTAGCAGTTGTTTGGCATACCAAAGGACAGCGATCGATAGTGTCCAAGTGAGATCTATGCATAAGCAAGATCTGCCTGCTAACTTAACCTAATCTCAATATCAAGCTCGTCAATTCGTTAAATTTGAGTGTTCTTTAAATTTTTATTTCAAAATAATATTTCGGGTTTCCACCAGCAAAGGCCAGACGAAATAAAAATGCTGTCGCTGGATATTCTCTATCCATTTGAGAGAGATTTTAATCAGAAAAATTAGATTAGTACGACCTTCGTCAGATATGTTTTATTAGTACTTTAAAAGTTATGCCATACAAGAACTTGTTTCGTTTTTCACGTTGGTAATACAATGTTGTGCGTAATATTTGTTTACAACATACATCCTCGTGCATTTAATAACAGCGTCTTATCTCGTTTCACTACGTAATTTGTAATCGCACGAATAACACTGGCGTACCTATGCGTCTATATAGATATATGTACATACAACTAATGATTATGTGTTAATTGGACGTTCAACGAGCTTTTAATAGCATTTAAGCTAAAATGTATTTGACGAAATTCGTGGAAAAAAAATATTTCATTAACTTTGTTTTTGACTGCCTACTAATGGATATAATTTCGTATTAAAAAGCATTTACACTTAATATTTGTTCAATGAATGTGTCTGGTGTAACTCTTTGAAATAATCTAATAAAATCGCATTTGTTAAAGAGAATTGTTGCTTTCTCCCGCACAATCGCTGAGTGCACGAGCGCGTTTTGCGGCTTTGGCAGTTGCGGTTATTGACTTGATGCTACGCTAAATCGATATTTCGCATGATCTGGCTAATGCCTTGCGTAACACCTGCTCCCGGAGCAGATGTACTCACTTGCACGTATTTGTATATTTGTATGTATGTACGAACGTACCCACAGCCGTGCACGCAAGCGATGCGTCATGTAATCTATTTTTATGATTTTATTATAATTATCTTTTGAATCAGTGCTTTACACACCTCTTGGCTTGGTGTTTCCCTTATTTGCGTGAACATACGAATTTAAGATAACCAATTAGCATTTGATATGGTTTTCGCCCCCCCCCCCCCCCTGCCACTCTCCGCAATCTTTTTCTACAAGTAGCTTACACTCTGTGCTTGTGTTAGTGTTTAAAAGTGTGTGTGCGTGGTATGACACGGCGTATGAGTATCGGTGAGTGAGTGAGTGCGTAAGCGTTGGCAGCAATAAAAAGCACTCGCTGCTTATACCTCTATGGCACTTAAGAATGCGCTTATCAAAAAGCAAATAATTCGATAAGACTATGCTGTCGTGCAAACAAACTTGTGATTTTTCGAGTTTTTTTTTGTCAAAAAACATATAATTAGCGCATATTTAAATGCAATAGCATTATATTTCGGTTGTTATATACAAATCCCAGCTTAATCAAATATTATTTACCGCTCTTAATAATCAAAAAATCTATTAACCAATACAAAGTGATTATTACTTTC
Source organism: Zeugodacus cucurbitae (assembly GCF_028554725.1). Classification (NCBI taxonomy): domain Eukaryota; kingdom Metazoa; phylum Arthropoda; class Insecta; order Diptera; family Tephritidae; genus Zeugodacus; species Zeugodacus cucurbitae. The sequence continues at coordinate 597,601 of NC_071669.1, read as the reverse complement.
AATAAAAGCTCATGTATTTATTGTTTATTTTAACAATTTGTTTATTTTAGAATTACTTTGGGTGAAATAACACTGCCAACTACACGCTAATGAATTAACTTAAAGTGAATGTGGCAACTTAAGAACTTTTTGTGTGAAAACACAATTACTAATATGTTTGTATGTACGCATTGTTTGTGGTGTTTCCCCATTCGATTAGCATTGAGTTCGATGAAATTGTAAACACCTATGAATCACAAGTATCGGGAGTGTGTAATCACAATCATGATTTTGATATGGAACTAAATACTATATATTATTGTTCAGAATATGAAACTCAAGCTTGCTTAATAACTAAACCTTTCACTTTGATGCTCGTATTCGTTTAGCACAGTAAACAGTTTAACACTCACCTGAACTCAGGTAATTGATCATCTTCGCCAACACTCACTTCGCTGACATATTTAATAAGTAATAAGTCAATTTAACAGGTTTAGTAAAAAAGTCATACGTCTCACCTGAACCCGCAGTCATCGATCAAAATGTGTACGCCTTATCGGCAATTGTTGGTGATTTTCTAAATTTTTTGAGCTCGATAGATTAAAAAACAAAAACAAAGAAGAAATGTTATGAATGGAAGTAAACAGTTTTGAAGTGTATGAACGCTACATATGTATATGTCAAAAAGGTAATCTCATGCTAAGTAACAAGCAATTTAGTAGGTCTTTAGAGAGATCATTAGAATTTGAGTGCCTTAAGGTCATACCCACGAAACATATGGAAACACCATGTTCGTCTAAGTGGAGAATGTACGATTAAGGCTGGAATGTAAGCAGGAGTTTAATTTCATTGTACTTGCACTTGAAGCTTTATTTGCAGACTTATAAAGATCTTTAATACTTGCATGGAAAATCTTATCTAAATCGCATTGCTTATCTGGTGGCTTCACTGTGCGATGAAAAGGAGAAAGCTTTGTCTAGTATATTATTTAATTTGCAGCAGCCTCGCCAAAGTAGTCATCCACCGTACGAAGGCTTCTATGCAGAACACTACCCTGAGTGTACCGTATGAACCATTTACGAATGTGAAATGCTCCTCTGCGTGGCTGATAAGAAGAAAAAAAACAAAACAGCAAGATTTTACAAAGTAGCACGCAAAGCGTTGCTCTGTTCACTGACCTACATGCATTAAAATGGGGATAACCACAATCAGAGATTCTATTTTAAAAGTGTTATATATTAAGAAATAATTCATTAAAGATTATTTCTGAAGATTTGCTGATATGAGCATAAATTCAAAGAATGCATTTACAATTCAATTTCGAAACGCAATTCCATTGGACTTTGCGCTGCAGATATGCAAATATGTTCCGGAATGTTTTGAACTCACTTTTATTTATATAATAATATATAGACATACGTACATCATACACAATATATGCATAAGTATTTACAATGAATATGCACGAAGGAGCCACAAACCCACGCGCTTTATTTGGCAAACAATACAAATAATCAAATCGATTACAAATCATTTTATTTATGTGTTATTTACTGTCAAAGCAAAAACAATATTGATGGCTTTCATTGCTCTTCGGAAAAAATCAAATTTATTTTCAAACAAAAAGTTGAATGAATGGGCATATGTGTGGGTCCCGACAATTGAATTATTTTATGTGACTGCCTGTGCAAACATACAAGGCGATCGCACACCATTCACGTCAAGAAAGTCACATAAAAATCGAATAACTTTCTACGCTTCGAGGCATCCAAAATGTAGATAAGAATTTTAATTGCTCTCCCTGTACTGACATAATCTTTCGGTCGTTCAATGTTTGTCTGGTTGTCGGTTGCATTTATATCGAATTTGAAACCTAATATTAAATCACTTAGGAAAATACTTCAGAGACAAATGGCTTGCTCATTTCCTGAGTTGTAACTATCTGATTTCATCAGTTTTACTTCCCACTCTACTTCTCCACCACCCTTCTCTCTCTCTCTGGAGTATGCTGTTGAACGCCGACTCATGCAATTGTCTATACTAATAGGTCTATAGGTACTCGTAAGGAAATTTACTGCTATCCACGTATAGACACAATTCTTATCAGACAATGCATTTACAGATACTTTAACACCATAATCATATTAATTGCGCGACTACTGATAGTAATACGTTGATCTAGAAATAGAAGTCTAGAAGTATACTTAAAAGTTAAAGTTATTTATTAATAACACGTTATTTATTCCCCTTGCAGGTCCCTAGGAATTAGCTCACACTAAAAGTAATTTTACACCAATTTGGAACACATTCGTCAACTTCTCGTATAGAGCTGTTTCGAACCAGTAAGAAAATGGCGCCGCAAACAACATATTGGAAAGTGTTAACGCGCCGGAAAGTTTTGCCCAATGAGGGGACAGAGAGTGATACGAAGCTGAATCGTGTGCTCGGCTTGTTCGATCTGACCGCTTTGGGCGTTGGTTCGACTTTGGGCGCCGGCGTTTATGTGTTGGCCGGTCAAATAGCACGCGATCAAGCGGGCCCCTCAGTGATGCTGTCCTTCGCCATCGCAGCACTGGCATCCTTACTAGCAGGTGATATTGTCTATATATAAATTGAAAGCACTTTCATTAAATCGCATGTTTTTACTGTTTCACAGGAATTTGTTATGCAGAGTTTGGCGCGCGCGTGCCCAAAGCAGGTTCGGCCTATGTCTACAGCTATGTTTGCATTGGCGAGTTCGCCGCCTTCGTCATTGGTTGGAATCTGATGTTAGAGTATATTATTGGCACCGCCAGTGTTTGTCGTGGCATTAGTCTCTATTTGGATACACTGATCAACGATACGCTCAAGAACACCTTTGCCGAGATAGCGCCAATGAATGTTAGTTTCCTCGGAAGCTATTTCGATTTCTTTGCTTTCGGGCTGGTCATCGTATTCGGTGGTATGTGTAATAAGAGCTTCTAAAATTTGAGAATTTTCTTTGATTTTTTCAACTTTGTTCCAGTTGCTTTGGCCTTTGGCGTGGAAACTTCGGCTCTGGCGAATAATTTCTGTACTAGTCTCAACATTTTCATATTATTATTTGTGATAATTTTTGGTGCAATCAAAGGTTAGTTATCTGTAATATTAGCAGATGAGTTAACTTAACCAATGTTTTATATTTTTTAGCAAATTTCGACAACTGGTCGATTGATCCTCAAACTGTCAACGCCACCGTCACAACGAGCAACATAGGCGCCGGTGGTTTCTTTCCATTTGGCTTTGCAGGCACGCTTAAGGGCGCCGCCACTTGCTTTTTCGGCTTTGTTGGGTTCGACTGCATCGCAACTACTGGCGAAGAGGTGCGAAATCCGCGACGCAACATACCACGCTCCATTTTACTCTCACTGCTGATCATATTCCTTTGCTATTTCGGCGTCTCAACAGTACTCACACTGATGGTGCCGTACTACGAGCAGGATCCCAACGCACCACTGCCTTTCGCTTTCAAACAAGTCGGCTGGACCTTTGCCATGTGGGTAGTGGCCATTGGAGGGCTTATTGGTTTATTAGCCAGCTTATTTGGTGCTTTGTTCCCATTGCCGCGGGTCATGTACTCCATGGCAGAGGATGGTTTACTCTTTCGATTTTTGGGAAAGATCAGTCCACGCTTTCGCGTGCCGGTCGGCGGTTCAATCTGTGCCGCCATGTTCACTTGTGAGTAACTTTGTTTTTTGTACTTTATTACATTTTAATGTAATTTTATTTATTTAGCTCTAATGGCGGGATTGTTCGACCTACAGCAACTAGTTAGCCTACTGTCAATAGGCACATTGCTGGCTTATAGCGTGGTAGCCATTTCAATTACCATACTTAGGTATTGATTTCTGATTATTATTATCTTTCGAAGTTTACTCACACATTTAAATCGTAATTTATAGGTACATGGAGTCGGCTGATTGTTCGGATTGTGAAAGCGGTAATCAACCGTTAACCGAAAACTCTATGCTCACTTCATCGGGGACACGTGTCACCTCTAAGGCTGTATTGCAGCAAATGTTCAATTTCAAACGCCTGGACACACCCAACTCTCTCTCCACTCGGATCGTTGGAACTTTGATTTCAGTATTTTGTAAGATTTTCATATTTACTTAAGCTTTCTCTTTAACACTGTTCTCTTTTTAGGTCTCCTTTCATTATTTATCGGTCTAATATTCAAAGAAGCTTACGATGCTTTGCTCGAAAACCAATTATGGGTACTTGTTCTACTACCAATTTTAGTGCTACTCGCCTTACTGACCCTGGTCATGATTTGTCTTCAACCACGCGAACCAATAATAAAAACTTTCCGCGTTCCCATAGTTCCGATTTTACCAGCCATCAGCGTGTTCATTAACATCTACCTAATGTTGCAGCTGGATGTGATGACTTGGATACGATTCGGTATATGGATGTTGATTGGTAAGTATGGGTATTACTCTAGGTTGCATGCCATTTATATTCAGAATACTAACCTTAATTGGCAGCATCCAATGTTGGAACTCTCAATTGTATACGTACCACATATGCATGTTTCTTAGATTAATTAGTTTAATTATTTAGAGTACTAACAAAGGAACTGATTTACTATTTACTCCCTTCCTTCCTGAACCGCTCCACTAAAATTCGGCACAGGCATACCAATTTTCATTGCTTGTTGGTGCATGTATGATATTACTGATGTCACCAAACGAAATCCCGAGCGCATCGCTTTTGAGCGCGCTATGAAGGAGAGTGCTCGCACCCCAAAACCTGCCAATGGGCATTTAACCAAAAATATAAAATCGAACGGTGTGCTAAAGAAGTCGAAGAGTGCCAATGGTGTAGCGAATACTACCTCTTTAAGCTCGCAAAATGAACACACAGTAAAAAGTCTGGACGAAATCATGAATATGAATGAAGTGAGTGATGACCTGATCGAGATGCGACATCCAAATGGAAAAGTTTTCTACATTGAAGACAATCGAAGTCACTCGTCAAAGAATTCGTTGGACAAGTCAGATGGCGAGAAAGATGGTACGCGAGAGGACGAGAAGTCCGTGATAGCAATGCTGGACGATGTGTTGCAAGCAGCGGATGTCGGCACCACAATAACTTCCAATATGCCCGACTATCGCAAATTTAGCGTGGATTCCGAAATGCTGCCGAGCGTAATTGAGATGAATACAATAGCGACAGTGCACACCAGTAGCAACTCATCGGACGATTTGGAAGCTGTGCCAGAGGTGGAAAGTATCAAGGGTTCGAGCTGCAGTAGCCTTAGCAGTGGTACTGAGCGTTATACCGCCACCTATGCGGCTGCACAACAGTTAGTTGATGAAATTCTCAACAGTGCTGAGCTCATGGACGCTTTGGAACGTCAAAAACCTCTCAATGAAGCTGTAAATCTGCAATTTTCAAACGAACGAAGGGTTAGCAGTGTTGCGTCAGAAGAAAAAGGTGTGCAAAATAACATTGTTTCAACTGATACCACTGAGCGCAAGCCAATCCAACCGGAAGAAAATGTGTCACTCGTCCGAAAAAACTCAAAATCATCTTTACTCTCTGTTGATGACCCCATTCATTCGGATCACTTTAAGAATAAGCTAAGTAAAATCCTAATGCTCCCACCTGCACAAGTGTCGCCACACAAAAGTCCGCCAAAGGAACAAACACTGGATGATAAGCCATCAACTGAAAACTCGTCTCCGCGACCGCTGCTCAAACACTCAAAAAGCGAAACAGACATACGTCAACTAGTATTGAAAGCAATTGTGAACACTGAATTAGCGGAATTAGACAGCGAAACTACTCCAGCCGATTCAAATGAAAACGGTATACCGAAACCACCGAAATTTGATCCAATACTCTACAAAACCATCAACAACCTACGTTCCAACAAAGAACGACCCAGTCTACAGTGTCTAATGGAAACCAACGAAAATTCACAGACGCTAAAATCTGTCACGTCAACAAAACCCGCCGAACTAGCCGACGAGGCACCATTGCCATTTAAGCAAAAACTGGAAGCCGTGCTGAAACGCGGCCCATCGCATCGGCTGCAACAGCGCCCAGACGCAGTCCCAATTCGTCGGCCCAAATCCGTCGAGCCAATATCCCTGAAAGAAGAGCCTGAGCAGCAATTAAACCTTAAGCCCAAACTGAATGGCACAGCGGCAAGAACTAATGCACGATCGGAAAGCAATCTAGCCACAAAAGTTAGCGACGACGGCGCGTACGCGATCACAAACGCACGAAACTTACTTAAACATGTGCAAAACGGTACCGTCGAGCTGTATGGGTAGCAGTAGCAGACCAAATCGCTTCACTCTAAACATAATAATGGATATTTACGTGCATACATATGTGATGAACTATATGTGTTTGCCCCGACATATCGCGTGGTATACAATATGTATTAGCGTAATCATATGTACGGTATTTTAGTATTGTAGTTGTTAAAGATATTTATTGTTGGAATTTATTAAACAAATATTTAGTCACAATTACTTAAAGCTCAAGTAACTGGCTCAAAGCCGTAGCTTAAACCCTTTGTTGTAGGCGTAGAACTCGTTAGCTTAAATAAATATTATTATTCCATAGGTATAACCTATATTTGTATTGTGATTGTTGTTAAGTACACACACACACACACAAATATATATACACTAACACATATCTATTATACGTAAACGTGCAAGTGCAGCTTGAAAAAGCGCACAGGGTGTGTAAAAAAGCTGCTCAGTGCTTTTGTTATATATGTATATTTTTTCTCATTATTATTCCTGATTATTTTTTTTTTTGTTATTCCTAAAGTTGCATGTGTGTACGTTAGTTAGTCCTTACTTAGCATAAACCAACAACTATTCGGTCGTAATTTGTCTACTATTTGGCGAATGCATGCTGTAGCCAATCCCAAAAAAATAATTTCCATTTTGTTGAATGATTACTAAAACAATTATACTCTTAAATACCACAATTAGTCACGAATGTTTACGATTTTACTTAACCAACAACACACTTATACATATACATACATACATCTGTCACAACATAACTTCCTTCACCATATCTCTTTGTACCCGTATATACATATATGTTTGTACACATTCTTCTAACCCCTCCACAGGCTTGTCAATATACTTTTTCTATGGACTACCAAATAGTTTAAGACAGTTAAAGAGGCAGCGTAATGGTTGGCAAAAATTGAAATACAGTAACTCGCTCTAATCATAAGTACACCAACAACAAATTAATAGTATCTTCATGTGTACGAGTATATGAAGAATACGCATTAATTATGTAGAGCTAATAAATATAAAGAAATATGTATTTTTATACAATTTTAATGAATAGTTAATGAAAAGAGGTTAGCAGTAATTTAGTAATTAAGTAAGTACTATGTAGCATATGCTAAAATAGAAGCAAAGAATTGAGCTCTAACTCTATATATTGTACATGTTAGTAAGGCATAAGCAGTATATAATATAACCAGGGCCACACACCAAAGACCACAGATAACTCCGATTATTCGAGAACAAAACTATACTTTTATCGAAAATGTAAAATTAAATGTCTAAGCATTTAATGAAAACTAGATTTCTATTTCTAATTAATCAAATTCAATTATTCCTATCAAAAATATATTTTAACTCATTGTAATTTACGAGAATAAACGACTACGGAATATGAAAAAAAGAAAAGTTTTTTTCAATTTGTTTGGCAACTGAAAGCTTTGTCTAATTAGACTCTGTGGCTTTTAGTCTTTTGAATCACACGTAAAACTGGAATTTGGTCTCACTTATGGTAGATTATGATAGACAGGCATACAACTTACCACTCGACAGGCAATTTTCGACTTTCTTCGTGTGCATCAACCACATAAAAATTTTTTCGATTTCTCTTAAGACCCCAATGACCTGGGATATCTTACTTGATGAATAGATTTTGCACCACAAAAGTTACAGAAGTTTGGGGTTCTTAACTTCTATAAGAGTTCACAACAAATTTGTGTGCAATTGCGACGAATTGCTTTCATTTCGAAAAAAGTGTTGCATTTGTACAATCTAAGAACTATTTATTAATCAATCATATTTATTTACATATTTAGGACTATACTAAGTAAATTTAGAAACGCGATATACAGGAGCTTAATACTCATTCTTCTATAAATTCTAAAAATATTTTAATACAACGAATTTGAACAAATTGGCTTCTGAAGGCTTTGCATCCACATTCGATTCTTCTATTGCAACGCACTCTGCGGTGGGGTCAGCGGTGTCCAGGTTCCGCTCGTCGTATGTTGAGTGGCTGTGGCAACGGCAGCTTCGGCCGCAGTTGCAACCACGGCGCCACGTTCGTGACTTGGCGCGACCACACTCTCTAGCGTTTCCAATTTTACGGCGACGGACGGTGAATGTTCCTTCAAATTGGTGCATTCCAATGTTAGCACCGAGGTGCCAGCGCCATCGCTGGTAGCCTGTTGTGGTGACTTGTAAATGGCGGCCTGCGGATCTTCGAACGGTTTAGGAACTTCGACGGGTTCTAGCGGATGTGTGGTGTAGCTGCTGGTGCATAAGACAAATCGGTGGAAGGCGAGGATGTGAGGTTATGGGTGGGTGGGGAGGAGGATATCAATAAAAACTACATTCAATGAAATTAGTTCAAAATCGAGGTAATAGCTGTTTTCTTTTCTATTTTGAATTTTTCATTTGGAAAGTACTATTCATGAAAGTTCTTGCTTTGAAATCATATGGATCTCTCCTAATGTGCGGTACTTTTCAAAGGGTAAAATTCGAAATATTTGAGCGTTTATGCGTTATAGGCGATAATGAACTTACCCTAAATCCGAGACTAACGGTATATATTCCGGCTGGTAGCCATAGGCCGCATTCTGATATAAGCCATAGTCCGCTCCACCGCCATTATGCCACGAGCTGCCGGCATAGCTCAATGCCGTTGGTGCATTCAGCACGTTTGTATACAACTGATGGGGTGGTGATGTGGGCGTGGGATGATAGACCTGATGTGTTGGCGGTGCGGCGTACGACTGTGTAGGCGCGGCGCTTTGATACATATCCGCGGCATGTGCCGCTGCCGCCGCCGTTTGTGCAACATTGTACTGATGAGAGGGATGCGAAGTGAGATGGTGAATGGTGTAACCAGGCGACGGGCTCGTGTAGTTGGGTGAACCACCGTTGGTAGGAGATGGTGAATTATGTGCAGCTTAATGAATGAAAAAAAAGTAAACACCTGTTAAATATTCGTCTTATGCATAACCAATGCATTACTACTCACACATCGATCGGGCAACACTGCCGCTGCCGTTGCTGTTGTTTTGAGTGACATTCACCGGCACGGCTGTGGGAGGCACAGCTGGCACCGCCGACGGTGTTCCCCAGTAACCGCTATTGCTTTGCCAACTGCCAGCATATGAGAACATCGAAGAGCTCGGCTCCACCGGCATAAAACTAGACTGCGTATAGGAACTGGTAAATCCCGGAAACGAACTGACGGCATTTGCGGAGCTAGTCAAGCCCGCATTGCTGGCACCAGCACCCATGTTGGTGGTGTGTGTGGACTGCATGCTAGTCGGTGTGTGCGGAGCCGATGGTGGCTGCTGTGGCGGCGATGCACTGCCAGTGCTGCCATTAATCACGCCCGCACCCACCGGACCCGGGGAGCTCGTGCCAGGTGTGCTCGAGGCTAGACGCGGACGTGCGTATGGTGAGACGCGTGTACTATGTGTGGCCATGCCGCGGGTGTTGAGCGCGCGTCCATAGCGATCACAACTCATACCCAATGACGAGTTCGACACCGCCAAGCTTGGTGGCGGGGGGGGAGGTGCCTGCGCAACGCTGGTGTAATGGGTTGGGGGCGGTATTAGCCAACCGTATGGTGCCTCATGTGAATACAATGTATCGGGACGCTCCTTTGTGCAAGATCGTGTGTTTTTGTTAGAAAATTATAATTATCAACCGGCAATGTGACATTGAACTCACCTTGGCATCCAGAAAAGCCTTTGCAAATGGATTGTATTTGATTTTCAATGAAGTAACCTCTTCATTTTGATAAGCGGTAACAGCAATGAACTGTGTCTCTGGAAACGCATATGTGACCACGTGACGCTGCTCGGAACCCACGCGTACCAAATGCACACGCGGCTCGTACTTGTGCAACGAATTCAACATAATCTGTCCATTCCCATTGGTTTTGTTCGTTAATTTCACCTTGGCAAACGAAATGGGCTCCTTCATCCAGTGTGCTCCGAAGTTCGGTGACTCGGGATGCACATAGATGGGGTTTGCGGGTGGGACCTCTGCCTTGCCGCCGGGTACCTGAAGAAAATCCGCATGACACTGCATAAATTATAATTTGAAATCAGATTGTATTTTAGTAGCTGGACTCACCCACTCGCCGTTGACATACTTCCAGCGATGTGTGTCCACCTGCACGAACTCTAGCAAAACCGTATACATGGCAGCTGGATCCAGACCGGAAGTGCTAATCTTCACCACCGGAAACATGCGCCTGAAAGAGTAAGTACATGTTTGAGAATAGAGTCTCAATCCATTTCAATTCCCCTCTCCCCCTTTTTGTTTTTCAAACAAAAATTTTCCAGCTGGTTACTCGCAAGTCAGCCCTATTCGTTTCGTTCAATAATTAAACTAGATTTATTTTTACAAATTCTATTTGTAAAAGTTAGATGATGAATATCGCACCTCGTGCAAAACGTTAACTGTTAATTAGGAGCATCGTAAAACTTATTTTTTTTCATATCCAAACAAATAAATGGAAAAACAGCCAAACTATAATGAAACTATATTATCGAACTCATTGCCAATTAACGCGTAGCAATAGCACAGGAGTGTACGCGTGCTATATGTATTTACTACAACAAAAACCACAGCGATAAATGTTTACCATTTTAACACAACAATTTTGTGAAGTAATGCTGAGTAATCCAAAAACTCTCTCTCTACTCTGTGACCAACTCACCTGCCATTCTTCGTAACGATCATCTCGTTGGTGAGATTCTGAAAGCGCAGCCACAATTCACGGTCATCGAGACTGACATGCAGATTCCTCTCCATGCCCGGGCTGCGGTTCGCCGCAAGCGATCCTCCGAGTTGGTTCATGCTGCCGCCCATGCCGCTGGCGACCCCAGCATTGACCCCGTTGCCGCCGCCACTGCTGTTGACAGTCATGTTATGATGCGTGTGATGCGGTGAATGTGCCTCCGAATGGCCGCCGTTGGTGTTGTTTGTGCCATTGTGAAGTGTGCTCCCAACTCCACCGTTGTCTGCCATGTTATTGGTGTTGTTATTGCTATTACTATGGTTTCCAGAACCGTTCATGCCAGAAGGATCGGCTGCTGATAAAATATGAGAAGTGGTCATTGTGTCTGAAAAATAAGTACAAGTTAGATCTTTAGTCAATTTGGTCGAGATTCATCAGGTAAGAGTTAAACACATAATTTCCGATAACAACAGCTATATTGATTTTTAACAACGGACCTTCAAAGACGTTCAAATGAACAGATATTATAAAAAACAACAATTCTTCCAGTTGACAATTGTTGTCTCCGTTATGATGCTTTAACACTTTAAGAAATATCTGTTGAATATGTGTGATATATAACCTCGACTTATTCGACTCGGCAGTATTCTAATTAGTCGGAGCTACAAAGCGGAGCATTGATATTAAAATACAAAACACTTTGTCAAGCTTCAAAATCAAAATTTTATTATTTTATAACATTAATTTATCATAAGTATTAAAACTAATAAACGTAAAAGCAGACGTAAGGGAGGCAAAAATGAGACCACTACAGATCAGATCAAACCGAAGCAAGCAAAAGCGCTGTGACTTTGGTGATAAAAGTTTTCAAATTACTTTGATTGAAGGTTAAGCTGATTGATTACAATAGCATTTTCGGTTTCAACAACTTCAAATTGATGCGAGCATTACAATGCCCATGACTTCATTATGCAACATTTCATTTATTCACACACACACTCGCCCGAACGAATGGACTATGAAAGTATAAAGATATTCATATAAATTTTTTAAGGTCCGTGGTGTATGGACGCACTTGTATGGATCCGAAAACGTTTGTCGGCTTTTGAGTTTTATTGCATGCACTGGCCGGCCCTTCAAGCTCTGAGAACCGCAGCAGAAGGTGCACCACGAAATGCCGGCGGCTGCCGCGATAACAAAGAACAATACGCTCGCAGTTGTTGTTGCTACGCGTCGAATGACCACTAAGATGGCACGTTATAAAAGGAGCACTTATGTTCACAAAAAAAAAAAAAAAACAAAAAAAAATATTCTTCCCACAACACAATCAATCAGACCTTTATAAGCATTTGCGTCGGCCATTTATGATGCCTACGTTGGTGTTGTTGTTGTTGCTGCCATTTCATTAATGTAACTTCTTTTTTATTTGAACTCCGCCTGCCTTCTTCCAGCTGCATGGCTGTAGAAGCTGCTGCTGCTGCTGCCGCCGCCCTCAGTTGCCCATGGTGCTTGGAAGTGGCCCGAACGAACGGCTGCTCTGCATACCAAAATACCAAAGTGATGTCTAAATCTTTTTCTGCATTCACGGCACTCAACACGACTTGGGCACTGCTTTCAGCAGACAGTCGATGACGAACTGCCGCAAATGTCATAAATTAACAAAATGTATTAATAGTTTTGTTTATTTTTATGATCGTCCAAATTGGTGCTTTGCCGACATTTTATTGATGCTTCTGTTATTGTTTTTGCAGTTGTTGGTGTTGTTATTGGTGTGCTGCCGCTGGACACTCCGTAGCGCTGCTTGATTTTATCACGCCGAGAGCATGTAGATATGTACTTTCGTGTTGTTGTAGTCAACGCTTCCCGTTGGACAAACGATTTTTATTTGATTTTATGGCACCTTTTTGTTTTTATTTCTTCATTTTATATTTGTATTGATACTGATTGAATTGTTTTTGACGTTTTTTATTCTTGAATTATGGAATACGTTTGCTTAAAGGTACTTTGTAGAAAAGACGCTTGCTTACTTCATCTATTCTCAGGCATCATGCAGGCGGGGGCTAACCATTTCAGCTACTTTTGCAGGTCCACACATTTACTCGTCCGTGTAGTTCTCGGAATTCGTACAAGGCACTGGCGCACAAATCGTGAGTTTCAATTTTGTACCGTAACTAGTTTTAACTTGAGCAGCCGAGTTTGTGGCGGTAGTACGCGGTGCAAGCCAAATAGAAGAGGCGATAAAAGACGTTTGATTGAGTAGGAGATGATCAAACAAAAGACTTAAGCGACGAACTTGTCACGCTTGTGACTATTTAGACAGTACTTCTTCTGCTACTAAATTCAGTGGCTTTCTCTTAATAAATTTGGACTTTTACGTTATTGAGTTCAGCTAATAAAAATAGTGAGTAACAGAATGCATCAGTTACCAAAAGTATTTTGATATATATTTTTAGATTTGCATTGGTAGATATAAGCAAGGCTTGGAATGCTTTCGAAGTTGCTTTCAAATATATATTTTACTCTTTTCGATAAGGCAACCAACTAAGTTTTCTTGTACTTTTATTGAAGCTAATGCATTACTTTACACATTATAAGTACAAACGATTTGTCTATTTACAAAGTCTACACATATTATATACATATACATACATATACACGAGTATATTCACGCATAACCGAGCCTGGCAACAAGGCAAATGTAAATGTTTGCTCTCACCGTTGGAAATAGGCACAAAACAAAAAGAAGAATAGAGTAAATATAAATACAAAAATAAAGTGAATGAAAACAAACAACAATGGAGTACCATATGACCGCCATATTGGTGTGGCATCTACCTTCTTCCATAAGCAAATAGAAATGTATGCGAGTCTGAGTGTGTGTGTGTGTGTGTATGTATGCGCAGCATGATCTCTCGACTTACTTGTATTTTATTTACTTAATGAAACTTTTAACATTTTCCTACTCCGTTTGCATGTATCACATGCTGCTACGCCTCATCGCCTCCTCACCTCCATCACCGCTTAATAGCATGTTTGTGCGCTATTCGAAATTCATTTGAACAATTTAAAATTTTAATACAATATTTACACTAAAATCGAGCCAATACAAAAAGCCACAAACAGACTTATGTACTACATGTAGATGTTTATACATGTGCATGTATGGATGTGTGTAGACACTGAATGGAAGACTCACAAAATGGTCGAAAGCCTTTTGACTTGCTCGCATTATTTGCACACTTTAACTGGATGGATGATAGTCTAAGGAATAAAAAGTGGGCTTATTTAAGCTCAAAAGGTAAAACCTCCACATATTTTAAGTTAAGATTATTTTCAAAAGTTTAGTTGTAAGTGTGTATAAATGCAATATGTATGTAAGCTGGATATCACAAAATTTCTTCGTTTCGAAGTTGTTGTTATCCGATGATACGGTTATTTATCGCATATTTCACTTAATATGAGCCAGTTTCTGCTGTGAGGTATATAAAAATCAACACTTCGGTTGCCATAAAATGAAAGTGTGTAGTTAAAAACAATAAAAGTTTAAATATATTAAATTACATTTCGTGCAGCACGTGTACATCGAGTTCACTTACATCTACACTTAATTAATTGTTGATTTTGATTAGCACCTTTGATTCTAACAGATCGACATGCGCTCACTTGGTTAGCAAAAAACAAATTATTTTATAAATATTTTGAAGATGCCGAACAAAATAACTTTTATGTTTAAATTTTTTTTCTCTTTTTGTTCTTGAACTTATTCTTATACTCGATCCACACTTGAACTATTAATAGTTATGCATAAAAATGCTTTAATCACAATCGCGTATGTCACAGTGTTTACTTTTATCATTGTTATGATTATCAGCTTATCAGCCGGCTTTGTTATTTCACGTGCTGCGACATTTTGTTCATATTTACATTGTTGTTTCCGTTGGTATGTGAATTAAATGAAATTGTCAAATTTCACACTTTCAACGCGATTAACCACCGGCACTGCCCCAATCGCATACAACTTCCGTCGCCAAGCTGCTAATCATCGCTTCCAATTCCAATTAGCTTGAATGGTCCGGCTGCCCGGCAGTCAGCAGACAAAAAATTTGCCAACACAAGCGCTAACGCCCACACATCGGATCTGTGAGCTTTTAAGTGTACATGTGTTTCAAAAGGAGTTTCACACTGGCACGCCAAAGTCATCATCAGTCTAAATAATTTCCGAGCTCTTTAATCGTGTGCCATTCACACACAAAATCGAAGGCCAGGGTGGAAGGGTGCGCACCGATGTCCAAACTAACTGTTATGATAAACAAATCGCATAGTATTTCCTTTGGCAGATTCAGCTAATTGCCGAACGCACTTTTCATAGCCAATGAACCCGATGGACGGCTCCAAACCAGCCCCTTTACCGTCAGTTACTAAAACTTTGTACAAACTGCAATTAATTAGTATCCATTTGTCAAGTATGTACGCGCCGTCTTTATGGTCGGCAGTGACATAGCGGATCAGCGGCTTTCCCTCCGCCAAAGCTGCGTCGCCGTGTGGTGGTGAATCCCTTAAACACACACTTCTGCTTTTTGGCGACTCTTTCGTGTACATATACATACTTATATATTACTATAACATGGAAACACATACACACACATATACTGGTATACATACTGACGACCAGCTTTATTTAATAGGATAATTTTCACATTGGTCGTAATTACTTTGCTGGCTGAATATAGCGAACTTGGCCTTTCTTCCTCGGCTTCTCGCACTTTTTATTAACGTGTTATAATTTTTTTCGTCGTCGTTAACTGTTGTTGTTGTTGGCTTGTTGTACGATTATTGTTCGGTTATTGTATTTGCCATTGTATACAATTGATTAGTGTCAGCTTATTAAAATACCATTTTTTGTCATTTAACATGCGGTTATTTGCTCTTGTCTGCGACAAGCTGGCAAATTTTTATAACTTTACTAATTTGCGTGTGAAAATCTCAAACTAGACACAGCGGCAGCGCCTAGGCCAATATTGCGCTTTTAATATATTGTGATCTTATGCGAACTGGAGAAAAGAAAATGAACAGATTCACAAAGATAAGAATCTGCGCATCTAGAACTGTATAGTATCATACAAAAACGCCTTAAAAAACCAAGACGCCTGCTTCTTTGATAAGGATATGTAGAAACGTTGCTGCTGTTAAGATGTTTTCTTAGTTCAAATGCTCAAACTGAACCTACTTATCGCAGATGATGGCTTTAGAACACAAATTGTGCCACAAAGAGTATATGTATAAGAAGCTGGAGAACCTAGCTATTCTGCTGACCCAAAAATGTATACAACCAAGATGAAAGTGATACGAACTGACCAACCAATTTAATAAAAAAAATCATGAACAACAAAAAAATGTTGGAACTTTTCATAAATAAGAATTACAGTAACGAGTTCGACGCTTGAGAATTCTTATATAAGCTTTTCGCAATGTGTATCAAAATGTGGACTAAAAAGATTGGTTTGCTTAAACTTACCAAAAAAAATGTGCTTGAACAATCGTACGCCCTTTTGCTTCCTCCACCCCAAAGGAATATCAGACGTCCTCTCTAAAGTTGTATATCCTGGTTATTATTCAGCAAAAACTATATTTTGTACACACTTTCTAATAAATATGAGAAAACACTCGTCACTTATTTCACCTGATTTACTGTATACGGTTAAGTACTTTCTTATTTGGTCAATAAATATTCTTTCAGAGTACTTTCAGTAACTTCACCACGCTTGTTTCTATTGTTTTGTATATAATTCGGCTGTTTTTCGATGTCGTCTTTTTGTGTGCCTATTTAGCTCATTTTGATCACTTTGCGGTCACCTTTGCGTTCGCGATCGCATTCGCGTTATTCGCACAACTTTTTTTTCGGACTTCACACCCGTTTGCGCACTACCAAGCTAATGATCGGTGCTAATTTTTTCAGCCATCACAAACGTCCGTCTTCAGCGTTTCAGATACAATCGTTGTCGTTAGCTGATCGGTCGGTCGGTCAAATGTCCATTCGGTTGTCGTCGCCTCTATGTGTATTTGTTGTCATTTGTATAGACTACTTTTGATTTTTGTTTTTGTTGTTATTCTTCATATTGATATTCACATACAACATACAGCACACTTTGTTTTTCTGCTATCTTTCCTTCTTTGGCATCAGCATGCTAGGCTTGAAGCCCACCCTTTCGCTTGAGCAGCCAGCTCAGTCGCACACATTGACGTTCCCACTCACACTTGCTGCAAGCGTTGCTCAGAGCCACACCTTCATTGCACAAACAGCCATGTTCAGCAGGTCAGAGCGTCCACCGGCGTACCTGTTTCGAATGCTCGGCGCTGGACAACCTCACTTACGGTACCCGCACACCAGAGCAAAACGTAAAACGCTCACATGTGGACGTCGCTGTGAATGTGCGTGCGCTCATTGGGCTGCAGTTGTTTGTATCGCGACTTTTGTTGATTTGTCAGATTCATCAAGCAGAGATCAATCACCATTCGGGAGCTTTGATATCTTGTCATCCCATATTGATATGGCAACTAATTTTTTCGGCTCAGCGATAGAAATTGTTTTGAATGTTTTGAACTTAGAGAATTAGTGATTAACATCAAGTTTAGAGAAGGACTCATGTTTGTCCATCTTTATTAAAAAGAATATCTTCAAGATTATACTTAAATAATGCTTTTTATTCGCTACTTGTTGCCTTTCTTGGAATGAGAGATTCCCCAATATTAGTCTTATCTCTTCTCACCACGCTCAATTCATGATTTATGTCAATCTAAATCAAAAGTACTGTGGCTGGACATTTTTTCGCCCTTGGGACTCCACGGATGTCCATCCATGTGAGGATCCATTGAAAATAATAATAATATATATAAATATTTTTTTGGAGTCAAGAATATATTCGAGTTCTACCTCTGTTGGGTATTAGAAGAGATCAGAAAGGAGGCTTGGAAGGTTTTCCAAGGAGCCAACTTTTCAATTTTTTAAAGCAAGGTTTAATCCTTCCATATTCAATTCTTACTTACAATAACACAACAGTTATGGATTGTTTTTTTTTGTGTATTTATTTCGTGTTGCCATATTTTTAATAGCTTTGCTTGTTAAAGACCAATGCAATCCCCTCACATCTAACTCTAAGAGGTGCCCACCAAAATGCTGCAGCATCGTATTTATAAACATTAATATTTGTACATGGCGATCTGTGTACGCAGATACAGCTATTCAGCAGTCAACTCATTGTTGATTCATTCGCACACATACATACACACACTTATGTGCAAGAATATAAACATTTTCTGTCCATTTATGAATTTGTTGATTTTTCTCATTGGCACATTATTTGGTACGTTTTACAGCGCCTTCTACAAATCTTAAAATCCGAAAGTTAGACATGGAGGCCTGAGGATCTCGCTGCACAAGTGGATACACATTCAATTCATGGGCTTGCGAGACAGTTTTTAAATGCAGTGGTAAAGAGCAAGTTATAGTGAAACGGATTCTACCAGAAATTATGGAAATAATTTTCAGTTCTTATAAAAACCCTCTGTCTAGGAGACAGCTATGCTCCCTTTCATTCGAATTCGAAGACAAAAAAGAATTCTTAAATAAAATTATTTAATGTATTTCGACGATTTAAAGGGTTTATTTCGTTACAGCATTATTCGTGCTTCAAGAAACTTCTTGAACCTTCTATCAGCTGGAGGAAGTGTGGTAGACCCACAGTTAGCGAATTGAAACATCAAACTATGTTTGGTGACCAAAGCAAGCTCTCTGTATCGGAAGGCTGATTACTTATCCCTCGTAAAATGATTTCTTTTAATAAGCCCAGGATCGCTTCTTGATTTTGGTGTGGTGGATGATTTACCGAAATCCTTTCTGTTATGCAAATATTTACTGATTAGATTAAAGGAAATGCACAAATGTTCCGACCGAAGCGAAATGAGAGCACCTTTATGTGCAACATGTCCAAGGTCAAATGCGAAATTACTACAAACAAAGCGCTGAAGCAATTAAGCCGCACAATTATACACGCTTTGCACACAGCTACCTGCCTTCGCTCGATTTTTATATATATGTGTGTGTGAGTGTGTGGTGTAGTTACAATTCAATCGAAATAGACGCATTCCCATAAATCACCAATTTCTCAGTGTTTGTTTCAGAACATTTGTTGTTTTAATATATTTTGTTTCTTTAAATATTTTCTAGATCATTTGCTCAACCCTTGTACTAACCCATGCCCACGTTTGAATCATTCAACGTCCGCTGAAAAGTGTAGTGAGCAAACCTACATTCTTTCTCTATCCTTTGCCTAACCCAAAGAATAGCCACTAACCCTTTCGGGCACTAAACGCGTTCGGCCTCCCTTCTAATGACAGCTCCTTAATTAGTCTGAGGTTATTAACACATAAACATCCACAGAATGTGCAGAAAGTGTAAACAATAAAAAAACAATAAATTATCATATGAAAAGAGATAAATGCGTGGAATAGCCACCGGTCTATGCGTGGCCGAGCCGACAGCCGAAACAATGCAGCAATGAAGCGGCGGAAAAACCCAAGGCACAGCGGGTACGGAAAACGGTAGCAGTGCTGTGATGTAATACTTTCGGAGCAGGAAATGTCTATTCGAGTATTGTATGGCTCGATTATGTTTGTGTGGCTGAGTACAGAAGACTTAAAACACGAACCCGCTGTCTTTCACAAATAACGCCGTTTCTTCAATAATGACCACTTTCTTCATCTGGCAAACATAAAGACTCTTTGTTTTGTGTAATTTGAACTAGAACCCTGCTAATCGCTAACTGTGTTTCAGTCCATATTCAATTAAATTCGTATTTTTATAAATTTCGAAACTTAAATGTTTAAAAGCAGCAACTGCGTACATATTTATGATATCTCTAATGATATCGAAAATAAGGTGAACACCCTGTATAGCAGCGCTCCATCGTTCGCCGCTATTTCCCATTCATTTTGTTGCCGCTTGCACACTGTTCCACTGTCTGTTCAGCGTAAATGTTTAGCCAATATTTACCCTCCTCATCTATTGTGTAGGGAAACGTCTGTATGTACGAGTATGTATGGCCAGTTTCCACGTATGAATACATTCATGCGCACGATTTTAACTATCGGTGCACGGCGAAATATGCATGCGCTTTGATTTGTTATTTGGTTTGCTTAATGTTACATACCTGTTGGCTTATTGTTCACGCTCTGCTTGTGTGCGACCAACTAAAATAGCCAAGTTGGTAAAATGGTAAAATGGCTGCGGTGCAACTCGTGCTCAGTGCGAATGTAAGGAAAACTAAAACCATTACTAATCATCGTTCAAAGCGAATGGCCGCCGTCAATATGTTTTCTCGGTGACGGCGAGGGCAACGCTTAACTTGGTCTAGATGTTGGTCTAGATGTTTGCGCCCAGCGCAGTTTGTGTGTTTATGGAAATTTTCGAAGGGTTTTCAAATGCGTTGACTACGATCGTTACTGCGATACATAAATACTCGAGCTGCTGTACATGATTATTTATAAGAAAATAATTTGAAATTACTCAAGTTCTTTGCTTAGAATTGTGGCAGTTAATTTGTATATAAATTTTCATATATAATCAGGATATTCGCAGAACCTTTTCAGTGATGTTTGCTGTTATAACTTTTTGAAGAGATCTTGAATCAAAGATTAACATGCATTGAGAGCTCTAACAAGTGTATAGAAGAAGAAGCGTTTCCTTTGCCTCGCACTCTTATGGCTTCGTTGCTCGTGTTTTGACAATGCTGAACTTTCTCTGTGATTTTGATATATCGCAGAGTTTTGTACCCACGATACATACATACTTAGATATTACCAAACAAAAATAAAATTATATTTTAGTAAGTAGGTAATGTACTCTATTTATTTCATTTATCTGTGTCTGTGTGTATATATATTCAATTATAGTAACAATCCGTTTAAACCCAACAATATACAACAGTATTTACAATAAAAATGCATCGCCTATGGAATGATATTTCAATGCAACTCCTCGCATATGGAAAATCTCTGGCATATGTCTATTGGCCAAATTATGTTCCGATAAAGCATAAAGCTTAGTTTTTATCGATATTTGCCGTCTGACCCTTTGTGGCGGCACGATCAAGCCGAGCGTTGGCACAATGACAAAGCATTAAAATTGATTTGATAAAAAAAGCTAAAAGCTTATAACGGTACACAGTTATGTTTTTTTGGTATTTGGTATTTAATATGCTCAAGGTACATATTTCTATATCGCATTTTAGCATATACATATTGATATGCCTTTTTAAGCATTTATATATGTATATAAGTTTTTTTTTTCCAAAAACTCGGCAGCAACAAATTTTATAATTTTCAAGGAGATGTCTTCCATTTAATTCGCTTCATCAGGCTTTTAGTAGACATTTCTTTTTATATATTTTTCTAATAAAATACTTTTTAAATTCATTATAGCTTTCATTTGTAGAACGCGTATGCCAACAATTTTCTTTTATAAATAAATTTTATTGAAAATTAATCAATAATACTATATGTTGTTTCTTGAACGCGCTAGAGTTCAAATTGATTTTTTTTAATGAAATTTATCTAAATTTTATGCTACTCCGCCGTCATTGCTCATTTTTTATTCCAGCCTTCCACTTTTTTTTCGAAATTCTGAGATCAACTGGAATCGTTCAGAAACAGTTTTGTCAGTTGTCTAACCGACTTTGGGCTATCTTTAATGTGTCTTCAGTTTGCGAGCAACGTTATACAATCGATATGTATGTAAATACATATATATATATACATAGATAGGATTTTTATACCATATTTGTTTACATTATAACAACATTAAGATTTCTTACAGAATTTTGTGCAATTTTACTATAGTTTTAAGTTGCAATAGAATTCGAGAAAGTTAAGAATGCAGTGAATTAAATAAAAATTATACAAATGCATATTTATGTAATTATGTTAAAATGCATGAAAAAAATTTGGATTTCGTGATTTTTCGAGTCATTTTCTTACTTCAAAATTGTTTAACTTGCATTATTATTACTTTATCTCATGATCTCTAGGCAAAATAAATATTAAGAAATCTACGCTCACGTAAGTACGTACATACATATTTATATAGATTGTAATATATATATTATATGTATGTAGTAATTTTCACTTTATTTAATTAATTTCTTGTTTTTGTTTTCTGTTTTGTATTTATTTAACAATAATGGAAGACTTTTTGCAATTCTCATAATTTAATCTCATTTTAATGTTCACCTTCTAATTACTTGCTACCTGACATTGTACATTGCCTTTCCGTTTGATATTTGAATTCACGAATAACGAATAAATTTCCTTAGACATATCAAATTGAAAAAAATTTACATATTTTACAATTATATAATATTACGCATAATAACCAGATATATGTATATACCGTTTTTTTGTTCTCAAACGGCACTCTTTACTATATTGTATATTTCGAAAACTTTGGTAAGGCTGCATGTTAAAGAACTGAATCAATTTCACGAATTCATGAAAACATCGGCCAAATTGCAAGCAAGCATCAACGTTTGTCCACATTCGCCTTACTCCATAGAACCATATTGCACTTTCTTGATTTTGAAGTAGCTGCTTGTGAAAAATATAATCAGATTAAAGATTAAAAGGCTCTACATGACCTTTGTCTTCGCTACTTACCGCCAACCACCGTAACCGGATATTGTTAGCAGTACCGCTATCGCCAAGGCGGTGCCCACCGCTAGTGGTGCCGTCTCATCGCGATATGAGCCCGTAGCGCTGCAATGGAACGGTGGACCCCACTTGCCGCTCTCCTTAAACATGAAGCTTTGCATATGTAGATCACGCAGGTAGAGGCGGGCGATGTGCCCCGACATGTCGCCGGAGTCTATTGGGGCATACAATACAACGCTTTGTTCCTTATCGCAAACATAAGACTTGCCGACGGGCGTTGGGAAGTACATTGGTGTGTGTGCCGGCGAAGTTAGTTTCACATCCAAATTCGGGCGATCGGGATGCTCGAATAGCGAATTCGATGAAGAATAAGTGAGTTCGAATAGATTTATGTACCAGCCCTCGCCACCAGATGACTATTGAAAGCGGGAATGAATTATGAATTTGCGTTCAAGACAAGGTGTATATGCTTATAAAATTATAGCATATACATAGTATATGAAGATACGTAATTAGATGTTCTGAGTTAACGAATTCTCGTCGACCCGTGTAATACGTTCGGCAGCTGTAGTCATTTGATGCTTTAGATTGGAAGAATCTAAGAGATTTCTCATAAAGCGAACAATGACACAAAATATATTTCTGTACTGAAAAGCCGCCCAAATAGTCAAACTCTACCCTCCGCTGCTGTCCAAATAGTCAAAATAATTTCCAACTATTACTTGTCTATGACAAGACATCATGTCATATGTTCCCACGACGGAATGAATACAGATATCAACATCGAATCAAGTACTAATAACTCTTTACCGTTGCTGATATTTATTCGAGGAATGTTTTCTGTCTGGACAGCAATTTATATACAAGCATTCCACATTGACAATTTGAGGTTACAGATACCTGAGGGTCCTTACGAAATTCGTCTGGGCTCAGTTTTTGTATCTGCGGACATTATAAGAACCCGTTGTGTATCTACAACGGGTGAAAACTTCCCATCAAATTAATCAACTTGGCATTATGAGAAAATGAACGTCGAACTTCTCTGGTTAATAATAATAATAATAATAACTAAGGAGGATATAGTAGGTATATTATATTTAAAGTTTTTTAATAAGCTGTCTTTAGGTAAGGTAGTGGCCATTATGTAAACGGTGGAACAACAGTTATTCTTCGGTAAATTTGGTGGGCTAAAGAGTTTGTCAAATGTACGGGAGATCTAAAGATTGATGAAACTAAATTTATTTAGACTTCGAGTTTCTGAATATATCGTTCTAATAGCCTTAGCTTATTCTACCTAAAACCAGTATGATGTTCCTCTTGTTAATATTTTGCTAAAGGACATTCTGACATAAGAACTTAAAGTAAATATTTAGTAACCAATATTGATTTTTTTTTAGTTTTGCGTGTGCACTCACCTTTCGGAATGTCATTGTCAAGACAAATCCTTTAAATTCTAATCGCAATATTTCCATATTGGACTCTACACATTCGCCACTCAGCTTTGGCTCATCGGGTAGATATAGATCAGCCTCAACATCCTCATTCAACTTGTTCCGATATTTAATACTGATGAGCCCATCCACACTCATCAGAATACAAGTGATGCCATTTGTGGCATTGAGCCGATAAATCGAGGTTGTGGCATCATGATTCATTGAGGAAGACTACAAGAAAAGATATTTAAGTATCGCTTTCAACTAAATATGCTTAAATCTACATATTTGCTTTATGTCTGAAGTTTTTACAGAAGCATGTAAGTATAAACTAACTGAAGTCCTTACTTCTTCATCAGCTATTAGTAATTATCACTCGACTTAATTCCTCCACCGATTTCTGTTTTTTTCAGTTTTCAAAACAAACAGATCTATTAAAATTTTTTTTGCCATTATCATTATATGTATATGTATGTCATAATTCACTTGTGTTTTGCGAATAGGCGCTTGACTTGTATTATTTATATACATGTTTTATATACTGGATACTCTGTGTAATTGCTGTTTACATATACATATACATATACATATACATATATGTATGTATAAAGGCACATTCGCACTTAACCCACACACAGCAAAATTTTCATGCGAGGCAGCATTGGTAGCTGCGCAACAATACAACCTCGATCGATACGTTGCTTACGTCTCAACATTGAATCAATTAAAACTTGGTGACGAAACACCTAAATACGCCCACCGCTTTGGCATTGCATACTTACCGACGCTGGCTTTGTCGTGTACTTGGTAACTCTGGGCGTTTTGGTAGTGAAAGCGCCTAGCTGTAGGCTATCACAAACAGACACTGCAATTCAAGAAAATGGTGTCCATTAATAATACAATAATGAAAGTGTTAACGGTGTTAAATGTTTGAAAAATAATATTATGCACTCTACATACGATATATATTTATTTCGCTAAACCAAATTGACATATTTTTCCTGTGGCCTCGAGCAAATCGCTTATCGATTTTCTTATGTTGTACTCAATTGAAGGACTCACCTAAGGCGCATATTAGAAGATAGTGTACAATTTGTAGACCAATTCGACTTTCCTTAGACATCTTAATTTGTTTAGAATATAAGCACTTCACTTGGTTACCGATTTATAAGTGAAAAACACAAAATATTAGTTGTTAATTTCAATGTTTTTCGTTATTTTTCGCACGGCCACTTTTGCTCCGTGTGTTGTACTGAATTGCGAGTGAAAGTGTGTGTAAAGGCTTTATCAATGCTGCTGAAATAACTTTCGATTACTTGTCCTGTTGCCGTTGCGGTCCCCACTGCGGGCTGTCAGTAGTCTGTCGGCTCTAGACAATGTCCTGTGAAGGAATTCGTACATTCCCGTATATACATTTTTTTGTTGTTAGTGTGTACATACGTGTATGTAGGAGTGCGCCCATGTAGATACTTTCGAATTGTGGGTTCGTAATTGTGTTATACATATGTATATGTATATAAATATTGCTTCCCACAACCTAACAATTGCTGTCATTTCGCTCACTGTATGAAAAGCTAAGAGATTGGAAATGATTTCGGCGCATGAGCAGAGTCTCTCTTTCGCTCTATGCTCTCCGCTGCAGCATTCGCTAGTTAAATCAAAATTATTGAAATTGATAAGCACAAATTTAAAGGAATTTCATAAACATTCTTGGATACAACTACATATACACGCACATAATATTATGGGAAACCAATTAGGGTCTCTATAAAAGAAGTATCCGTCAACTGGGCCGCTTGGATTGTATTTTAACCCTTAGTAGCTGGGTTAATATACCGCTTGTTACAAAGCATGTTTCTCACACAGATGGCGCTGTACGCGCTAGCCGAGTCCAACACCAAGGAACTTAACTTAAACAAGAAAGTGCAAACAAATGTTTTACCAAAGAACGTATAATAATAAATTTACATTCTCTGCTGGAAAAACAGTGAACGTAAATCTCTTCATACAGATATTCCAATTTGTTAGAAAAGGATTTAGATGATTGAAAACGAGTTGGACAGCTATTATCAATTATTATTACTTTGATGCCAAAAGAAAGTTGGTAGACGCTACCGGATTAGCTGAAAAAACTTAATATGTCGACCAGCCAAGGATCGAAAATTTAATCTTGCATCGTACTCACATTCATGAGCTCGAGTAAAACAGCCAGTGAGCCCAAGTCCATTTATTCTTAATTAATTGAAAATGCATTCCCATAGACAGAAGTTTAGTGAGTATTTTTATTTTACTTTTATTGACCTTTTATGTGACTTCATAACTTGAATATCTCTATTCTACTTATTTGTATATCTACAAAGTTAAAAGGCAATCGAATATTTTGATAAATTAGTTTTTTTTTGCATTACTGATATTTATGTGGATACATTCGATCCGACATTTAACCAATTATAACTTTGTGGAGCCTAGGTTTGTTGAGTTAAATATATATAATAGCTTAGTCTTATATTCACCCTTAGGGATGATACCAAAATTGCGTTAATTCATAAATATGTATACCTATATAGTAAATACAAATTGTGATCGGTCGCCTCACAATTGCCCTTATCTTAATATTGCTTGATTCGGAGTTAAAATTGACGCTGTTTTATGTATGAATTTGGCAAAAACTTGAGAGTTTGGAAAATGCAAATTGAAAAAATTAATAATATTTCAACGATGGTGGAAAAAAAAGATGGAAGTTTAGTTTAGTGTAAAACTATAATTCAATTTCTTTGAGGTAATAAAGCATACTAACAAGTTTTGGAAAATATGGAAATAGAGGAAATCATAAGTAAGACATCTTTGTGAGTGAAACGGAAGTAGAAATGCTTCGTACACATATTTATATTTATTAAATGTGGTTTTATTTGATAAAATATTAAATATACTCGTAAACATACATACAAACAATAAAATTAAGAGACTAACTAATAAAAGCACTGACTTCTCGGCATCACAAGTAATGCAATGTAATGTAATTATCAGAAATAAATAAATAAAAATAATTCAAAAACATTGTGAGAACCGTGTATACGATTATGATTCCATACATCTGGTATAGTAATTATCGGTAATTTTTATTCGAAATTAATATGTTAGTACATTTTATATATTTCAAGTCTACAATAAACTAAATATTTTCATTTATTATTTGAATTGATCGCATTTTTCGTTAGAATCCTAAAGTTATCCTCCGAATATAAGATACTTATAGGTGTCCGCTATTTGGTTTACTCAAATACGTAAGTAATTGTAATTGTATTATTTCGTTTTAATTGGTTAAGGGCGCTATGTATGTATAAATACAGAATTTTTTTTTTATGCTGGAGTTTAAATTAATTTTTACTTTCTGTTCTTTAAATAAGTTTAGGTAAATTGACTACGTTTCATACATAATCAGTTGCAGCTAAGCTGTTACATATTAAGTGGTAATTGCTATCTGGTTAAGTATTTTGCAATTGCTTTTTGATTAAATTTCCCCCTCGAAGTTAAATTTCCGTTTTTTTTTTTAATTTTGTGAAACTTTGCTTTTTAGCTTTTTATTCTTGAATTGCATTTTTCGAGTAGGAATATCATATTGCAGATATGGTTCATTATTCCCTGCAGTGCTTTAATTGGCTATCAGTGCTTTCTTTGTTCGAATCCAAAATTATCCACGGATAAGCTTTAGCTCAATGCTTTTAGAAAACGGTTTGCTATTATATTTCGACTCTAATCTAAATGTTTGTACATATCATCCAGCTGCGGCTTGAAGTAGCTCTTCAATTGTGGCCGTTTCGCTTTAAAAGTCGGCGTTAGTAAGCCATTTTGTACCGAAAACGGATCGGGATGTAAATAAATGTCTTTCACCTATAATAACAACATCGTTAATATTTTGAGTCATCATGGATTATGAACTTCGCAACTAACCTGTTCAAATGATTTCAAGCCACTCTGTTTTCCCCATTTCAGCATATCGCTCATAATTAGCTCTTTCACCTGTGGATTATTGCAAAGCACAGAGAGTGTGCCCTTTACACGATTGTCGATGGCCCATTGCTTCAGAACATCCACATCAGGCACAACGACGGCAATAATGCAGCTCTAAAAAAACGGAAATACATAGTAATACAACATTAATAAAATGGATAAGAGAGCTTATCAGTGCAATGAAGACCTCACCTTAAGACTCTCGCCGTAGACATACACCTGATTTACATATTGACTCAGCGTGTAGATATTTTCAATTTTCTCTGGAACGATGTATTCACCTTGGCTAAGTTTGAAAATATGCTTGCGACGATCGATTATTCGCAAAGTACCGTTCGGTAGCCATGTGCCAACATCGCCCGTATGATGCCAGCCTTCGGAATCGACTGCCTCGGCAGTCTTCTCTGGATCTTTATAATAACTGCGAAGCGATTTAATATCAGAATCACGATTGATTAATTTTCCACTAACGAAAATGTAAGAAGTACTTCATGATTTGCACTTACCCATGGAATACATTAGAACCTCGAACGCATACCTCTCCAGTATTTTGACTGGCGAAATACTCCATTTCCGGCACATCCACAAGCTGTAAAAAATTACGTCAGTATCATCTTAAAATGCTTTGAAAATCTCAATTTACTTTGACGGCGTTGCAGGAGACCGGTGGACCCACATGATTCGGCACGTAGTCACCCTGTACGGTTAACGAAATGGCGCCGGTACATTCGGTTTGGCCGTAACCCTCCAACACTAAGCAACCAAGTGCGCAGCGCATGAAAGTCAACACGTTGCCGGCCAGAGGCGCAGAACCTACAACCATCAGACGCAGATTGCCGCCAAAAGCTGAATTAAAAGTACAAATCAAAACCAGCACACTACACTGAGTTTATGAATACTTACCTTGATGAACTTTCTTGAAGACCAACTTGTCCCAACAGCCATTGCGACGCATAATACCGCGTGCGAGTTCTTTCTCCTTGGCCTTGAGCGCCATATTGAATAAAGTGCGTTTGATTGCCGAAGAGGCAATCTCATTTTGGATTTTATCATAGACCCGATTTAGTAAACGCGGCACCGCTGGCATTACGGTTGGTTTCAACATTTTCAAATCGTTAGTCAGCTCCTTAATGTCGCCCGAGTAGAAGCCCACACATCCACC
Organism: Zeugodacus cucurbitae; assembly: GCF_028554725.1. Classification (NCBI taxonomy): domain Eukaryota; kingdom Metazoa; phylum Arthropoda; class Insecta; order Diptera; family Tephritidae; genus Zeugodacus; species Zeugodacus cucurbitae. Next base: position 568,300 of record NC_071669.1, on the reverse strand, counting down.
CACATAGTAGATGCCATTCTCACAGCAACGTTCAAACATATGCGCCAGCGGCAAGAACGATATCATTACATCGCCGGCTCGGATACGGTGTTCGCCTGTCAAAACCAAAAAGCAATGCAAAATAAGAACAACAGCCTATATCTAGACATTCGTAACTTACCCATTTGCAAAATCACCGCGCATACACCTGCAACAACATTGCCGTGCGTGAGCATCACACCTTTTGGATTACCTGTAGTGCCGGATGTGTAGCAAACGGTACACAAATCTTCGGACACCGGTGGCACTTCCGGATGATTGCCCTTGGCACCCAATTTCTCCACATCGATGAATGAGAAGATCTGTATGCCACGGCTCCGGGCACGATCCAACGTGTGTTGTCGTATTGGTTTGATGGCGACTATGATCTTCAGCGTGGGTGGCGCTTTCTCCAACAACATCAATGCCTTGGCATCGTCTTCAACTACAACCAATGACATTTCCGTTTGGCGCATGATGAACGCACACGCTTCCGGTCCGAGCGTATCGTACAACGGCACAACAACCAAAGAGAAACTGTAACAACCCTGCTCGTATAAAATCCACTCGGGACGGTTTTGCGAGTAAATGCCAACCAATTGTTTGGGACGCGCACCTAGAGCAATCATACCGGCGCCGAAATTCTTGGCGCGTAACAACGCTTCATCGTAATTGATCCACTGCATGAGACAAACGAAAATTATTTCGAATTTTAATTTACATCGGCTATTATAGGTGCATTGGATATTATGAAGAACTTGCCTGATATGGTGATGTGAGAGTCTCACGCCAACCCAAACACGGTCCATTGTTCGAGGAGTAGGCACCTTCGCGAAATGTCTGATACAGCGTTCGCACGTTCTCGGTAATGTAACTGATGAATTTGCCATTCTTCGCTTCTTTATAGAATTTCGAAACGTGTATGTGATCAGGACCCTGAGTGGAATAGTGGTGGCATGCATCAAGACAATAATATGGGAAAAGATATAAAGGGAATATTTCTATGAATAAATAACACATGAAGCGAGGACATTATAGGTTAGAATAAAATTAATTATATGAATATGAATATTAGTGTCGATGTGCTCTTAAATCCAATGTGAGTATATCCAATACATTCGTTCTTATACATGTATTATACATTTGTTCATCTAGAAATGTTGACATATTAAATCTGAATCGCAACTAATTGAGTACACATGTGACAACGCCACTTCATTGAAAACTTAATTAATGATCACTAGTTCGAAAGGTCGTCGTAGTGACAGTGAGCCAGCAATGGGCTATTTGCATTGTGCAAACAAATAAAACTGTTGGTCTTAACAATGAAACTACGGCAAGTGAATCCATATATTATGAATCTACTCCGGTCCGACCAGTAGTTAATATGTAAATTAATAAATTCAATCCATGTAAAAACCTCTAAAACCGAGATAAACATTTGCGGTTTGTTAATTGACCGATTTTTTATGACTCTTTATAAACAATGCATGGGAATTATAATACCGTTTTATATTCATTGAAAGTATACAAACGGTAAATCATTTCAGAATTACAATTAAACAATTAAGCGCACACACTCATTTGAGGGCTTTCAAGAGTGAGCTTCTAAAAGCAATTTCTACTCGAACAAATGTGATTGATGAAGACCACAACTCATATATAATACTAATAGATTCTACATATACATATGTACATTCCTATCTATTTTCAGTTTTCCAATATAAACCACCGTCTGCGTAAATTGTTGTATAATAAAATAAAGCAGCTGTCGCCTTGCGCCACGCTGGCCAAGTAAAAATTGATAAATTTTGAATTTCACGGTTCATATGTGTATGTAAGTATGTAATTCAAATAAGTATGTAAATGGAATTTTCATAGACACGTAGCGTTCTTCATTTGAATACCCACATATTTATTTGTTTATTTTTAACTGTTCGTGTGTTGATGGTTTACAAAATTATAAAAGAAAAATTGGAAGAAAATTTGCATTTCCATTATCCATATATTTTTTCTATAAAATGAAAATTAACTTGCATTTGAATTATTTTATTATCTGCACCTGATTTAAATGAAATGTGTCCGTGTCTTCCAGGATAAAATGTTTACAAACATGTAATAAGTCTGCTGTTATTCCATCTAAATTGACTTTAGTCTAGAAATTATCGTGTTAACTTAGTTTGTATGTATTCAGCCTGATCAGTCTGATGCTTCACTGAAGAGTATGTATTGCGGATGTGCGATAACAATAACAAATTACTTTGATCTACATATGTACGAGTATTTAATATATGAATATGACTTGATCGTACGTCTAGATATGTATGTATGTACATATGTGTGCATGTGAATATGTCACTTTAGTCATATATATATAAATGCATGTCTCTCGATACACACTAATTTGGGCATTTACTGGGATGCAAAACTCATTGTTAACGTGTTTTCTCTTTTACCCTGCGATGAATGTCTAGTCGCGGATCGTATCTCAACTAAAAACATGAGATTTTGTCGATTTTGCGGTACATCATTGTTGAAGATAATTGCAGAAAAAAGATACAAAATAAATGAAAATAATTATTTATTATCATAATGAAAACTAAATGTAATTGTATGGCGCTTAAACCTTACTGGGTGTTCGACAGATCTTCCCTTTCTATTTGTTATGTATGTTTAGGACGGTATGCTCAGACAATTGAAGAAAAATATATGTAAATATAAAACCTTATAACTGCTAACTAATAAAGTACAATCGAAAGTGTGACATTATAAAAATCTAGTTCCAGCATACTAGAACTCGATTCCCCGTGATTGTAGTCGCTAAGATCCTTAGATTTTAAGAATTGAAATTTCAGAAAAATTAAAATTGAGAGGCAAAAAACCAACTTTATGTTGTGACACAATAGATAGTTTAAACACAATAAATAGTTTAAAACCAAAATACAGTGGAACTTGCATAACTTGAACTTCTATAACTCGAAGATCTCCATACCTCGAACTTTTGATCTGGCAATAGAAGTCAGGGCATAATACAACACTTAAAATTTTATCAACTCAGAATTTTAAAAGATTCCCTATATATCGTATGGAGGCTACCAAAAAGTATGATTTTACATTTTTTGGATTGCAAAAATCATGTAACAAAGGCATAGGATGCAAACGTCAGGAGCTAACCTACATTTTACAGCTTTTTCAAAAATCAAAAATTCAAACTTCATTTTTTAATTTCTCACTTTGGAAAGAAGTTCCAGTCATAAAATGATCATTTGTCTGATATACAGTATCTTTGAAATTTTGTGTGTTTTCATAACTAAACTTTTCCATTTTAAATTATTTGAAATTAGTTATGTGATTTTATTTAAGAAAAATCAGTTAACAGTTTATGTTTACCTTCAAAACGTCACTTTGACTGGACATTTCGATGGGTGGACGAATTGTTGTTATTTGGCCACAGCACGACATTTTGCAGCTGCACAATTGCGACACTTCCGCTTAAACAACTTTTATTTCTTTTAAACACACACACACAAGCAAATTGCAATAAATTAGTTTCTAGTTCGTTTATTTGTTTACTTAATCGTATATATTGATCAAAATAAATACACTCTTCACTTTTTCAATTAACTCTGCCTGGGCAGCAGCACTTAAACAAAATAAAAATTTCAGTTTATTGAAAAAAGCGCTCAATCTCTCGTCAGCTCGGCAATTCCGCAGCTCGGTAGCGTTAATGTGTTTTATTTTTATTTAGCTCACGAGCATTATAGATTTCAAAGATCACATGAAAGTAAACATTTTAAAGGCGTCAACACCTAAAATACATAATTTTATTAATCGTTTTCACTTTTCGCGCCTCGCATTAAACTCAAACGTTCTTACCACTCGAGCAATAATCGATATTTATAAATATTATTTACCCACTGCACAGTTTTTTTAATTGGAAAAATTATCTAAATGGCGATTTCTTTTCATGTTTGCTGTGGAGAGTTTGCCGAAGGTTATATGATTTCAAGCATTCCTTTATAAACCGAATGAATGAATAAAAATTTATTTTAATTTCGGTAATGAGACTTTCACAACAACAAAAAAAACCGTTTCCCGTATTATTATTGTTGTTGTTTTCTACGTTTGCACCCAATTTCATTTCATTTGTTCTTTATTGTTTTTACACTTTTGCAAATTTCTGTTCCGTTAAAAAGTAAAATCAAATGCTTTTTCACACTTCTCTTTCAAGCACGTCATATGTGGGGGTGTATATATTTAAAATAAATAATATAACAATTGATTTCGTTCTTTACACGTGTTGTTCATATATTCATGTGTCACACCGTTAGAATCGGTGTATTTTGTACGATTTTGAGATATCGTTCGCGATCATTTCGAAAGTCTCAAATTTGTAATTGATCTCTTTCTTAGCGCATACACAAGCACACACAAAGTCACATTGGGCACATCAAGGTAAAAGTCATGGCAAATATTTCCAAAGTTCCCTACCGAACAAACGGTTTACATTATACTAACAGCGGCAGTGGAATAAGTGTGGGAGTCAAAACATTTGCAGAGCACCTTGAATGCGGTCAAATGAGAGGCATATACCGTACGTACGTGGATTGTCGCGATCTTTATTTATTTACCCTCGACGCAAGGTTGACAGATTCCGCGTTCGTTTGATATATGAATGTGGTTGGAATATTTGGAATTTGCGCTGGAATCTGTGGTTATTATGAAACCCTGGGGAGAAATATACCAGCATTACTAGTAAATTATGCTTCAAGTTATTGTGATTACTGCAATTACATTTGGCACACATCAACATCGGTCTTACGCACAATTACATACATACATCTCTGTGTATATACATATGTACATATATGTATATATATAAGTATGCATATTGGTTGGTGCGTTAGTGAAAATTTTAAATTTCTTATTAGTCACTTGAATATTTGAAATGCCAATTTCAGCACCGTTTGCGTTTTGTCAAAAATATACTCAAGCAAATACAGTCAAAAGCGAATTGGACAAAAGCGACAAATTCTACGTACATACACAACAACAACAACAATGCAAGGTTCTGCAAATGTATTGTATACGAGTATATGTTGAATGTTTAATGATATTAATGTGGTGTCTTTTAAGACTTTTCTCATTCATATATCGCCAAGTATTAAGCCTTTAGACTCTTGTCTCTCTCTTTTTAATAGACCATATGATCATCGAGTTTTTTATTTATAATTATGTTTTTGTCAATTCCTTTTTACTATGCATACGAGTATATACACAGTTGCAAGCAAACAAACAAACACCGTTCTGTCAGTTTATCTTGCACCAAATCTTTAACTTCTAGATAAAAATCGAAAGTAGGTATGTGCCGGAGCTCACTCAATTTTTTTTTTTTTCTAGTATTATTAATGCTTTCTCTTGGCTTAATCTATACTCAATGCAAATTATACAAATATGCAATAAGCCAAAGGGAATGATTGAAATGAATTTAAGAAACATTGTGTATTAAAGAAAAGTAAACTGAACTGCAAGGATCGATGAGATCGACTCGGTTGGCTTATTTTATGAAATTCACAATTAAAATTGCAATATCTCTACAATGTTTTAGTAGTGTAGTATGTTGATGGAACATGCTTTAATTCCATTAATAAATCCATACGAGTTCAAGTATTTGTGTTCAAAGTATTAATACCATCAGAGAAATCAACTCTTTAGTAACAACTTTATTGCTGGAAAGAATTGACTGTGTTACACAAACAACTTCAACTTTATAAGAGATGATGAGACGTCAGTTGAAACATTTCGACCAGAACTGTCAAGTTCGGTACATTTCCTCAGGAAAATTTTATTTTTATTTTTGTTAGATTCATCATGATTTTGCTTCCTGCTTTGATGCTGAACAGAATTTATAACAAATTGGTATAAATTGATGGTTTTCTGACTATTTCGATTCAATCACTAAAATTCTGCTTATGAACTTCTAATTAACCAGACTAGTTATTGCACTGCAGGATTGCTCCGTAGATGCACCTATATACACACTCACACATATGAATTTATTAGCGTTTTTAAGATTAATTCAAAAACCCAAACAGGCGAAAACGAAGTGATTGCTTTCATTTATTAGTAACTTTCACAGATGAAGATCTTGGGCATCACTTAACCAATGCAGCCAAACTCCAGAAACCGAACGATAAAAAGCAACTTGTGTACCTAAAGTCCTTATTAATTAATTCACAAGATAAATTTTCAGTAGTAGAACACATTGTAAGACATGATTTGGTGCCTAGTTATTTAACAGTACCACTTAGTGAGCGTATGTGCGAATGTGTATGCGCTGCACCTACTCATTTAGCAAAGGGAAATCACATTAATTGCCTCAACAACTGCAATTATCTAGGCATTTATAAGATTTTCGTTTTTATTTTCAAAGCCAAATGAATTATTATATCTTCAATCTCATTTGCTTATTTTTAAATACAATTATGCTCGCACCGTTGTTGTCAAATACGTGTATACGAGCGATTTCGTGCCACTTTTACGCACAGTATAACATTTACGTAATAGACACAGCACGATGTCACTGTTTTCAATTAATATTCAAATCGAATAAATAGAAGACACTTTCACTTAAAGACAATTCGTATTTCAGTCGAAACTATTGACACCACCGACCACAAGTTGTACTTCAATTTGATATTTAACTCTTTATCCACTACAAAAGCGAGAGCACACAATTTTTGAAATACCGACGCAAAGTTTGACTGCAAACTAAATTTCAAAAACACTTTCAACTCAATATCTGCATTTTCGAAAATCTTGCTTTTCGTTTGGGATTCGTGTCAGATATTCGCATTAAGCATTAAGCAAGATACCTAAATAATGCTCAGGCATCGTGTGAGAGAAAGCACAGTGACCAACACCTATGAACGAGCGTGTGTCAGTGGTCTTGTGCGTAGATATCGTGCAAAATTTCGATTCAATGAGTTGTTTCGAAATGCTGAAAAATATATAAAGAAATTTTCGTTTATATTCGTGTCGCTCTCAGTGGTCTCACGCGATCAGCATTTTTCGAGGCACATGATATTGACAACAAGCTTGTGAGCGAATGCGTTGAGTGGGCAGTGATGCTTGCAGGTGGTTTGGTATGTGAACGATTGGTGTGTGGTTGGCCGTCTGTCAGCGTACCGTTCAAATCGATTCATGCATATATATGTATGTAGTATGCTAAAGTTAATTCCAATATACGGATATTGAAAAAGAACTGTGGGCAACTATTCTTGCCGCCTTCAGCTATTTTAAACTTGAAAAACACAATTATGTGATATTTCCTTTAAAAATGTGAAGTTATCTTGAGCATAGATCGTTATCATGATGAAGTTTAAAAAAGTTAGGTTCTTACCGTTTTGAAATATTTCTTTATTGAGGTTATAAATGAAATTATGAAAATTTGTTTTGTTATGATTATTTCCATTTGTATGTTTATGCACATGTATGCTACTCGGTAGGATCGAAGCGAAGAAACACGAAATATTCTAATTGACTGAAATCGACAAAAAGTAGAATTTGTTCGATTATTGTAAACAAAAAATGCCATTACTCAATTTTCCTTAAATATGTACTATGTTCAAAACATCAAAGCTATAAAAATAGTTCCAATAATTGTAAACATCAAAACTGGCCAATTATGAATATTGAAATTCCAATTATTCGAAAAAGATTTACGATTTTGATTTCAATGGACTATAGCGCAATTACTGCGACTGATTTTATATTAACATAATCCACTCTTTAATGTTAATACTACATAACTATACTAAGTTTTGTACTGGCGCATGCTTTTAATGCAAATTATTGATGCACATTAAACTGAATTATTTCCACGTTTAATTGCGATAATGTAGATGTTTCATTTCAACTAAACGTTTTTCTCGTAAGATACTGAAGGCGGGAAAATTTGAAATTCTATGTACAACATAGTGATGAAATGTCTTTTGATTTAATCTCAGAATTAACACTTCACATTACCGCTAAGATAAAGTGTCTCAGTATGTACCAATGACGTGATTTGGCAGTACCGTTGTATGTGTGATTGGCGTTGCAACCGTTTAGCCGGTTATAGCCGAATCGACGATAGTGCGCCACCTGTCTCTCTCCTTCGCAGTTCGGCGCCAGTTGGAGATCCCAAGTGTAACCAGGTCGCTCTCCACCTGGTCCCTCCAACGGAGTGGAGGCCTTCCCCTTCCTCGGCTTCCTCCGGCGGGTACTGCATCGAACACTTTCAGGGCTGGAGTGTTTTCGTCCATTCGGACAACATGACCTAGCCAGCGTAGCCGCTGTCTTTTTATTCGCTGAACTATGTCAATGTCGTCGTATAACTCGTACAGCTCATCGTTCCATCGTCTGCGGTATTCGCCGTTGCCAATGTTCTGAGGACCATAAATCTTGCGCAAAATTTTCCTCTCGAAAACTCCTAGTGTCATCTCATCTGATGTTGACATCGTCCAAGCTTCTGCACCGTAAAGCAGGACGGGAATGATAAGCGACTTGTAGAGCTTGATTTTGGTTCGTCGAGAGAGGACTTTACTGTTCAATTGCCTACTCAGTCCAAAGTAGCACCTGTTGGCAAGAGTTATTCTGCGCTGGATTTCGAGGCTGACATTGTTCGTGTTGTTGATGCTGGTTCCCAGGTATACGAAATTATCTACGACCTACCGTTGTATCTTTTTTTAATATACATTAAAACAATAACAATTTTAATGCCAGTCAGATCGTTGCCGAAGACGTGAGCACATGTATCATGTGACTTCTGTTGCTCCCTTTTACCAATATATGCACATGTAGATAATCCACACATGTGGAAAATATATACAATATGGTGAGTCGATTATTAATTTAAGACATCATAACAATAACGTAACCAAAAAACTATAGAACCAAAAGGTTTTCCGTTGTACGTATGTAAATCCAATGACTTTTGTTGTATAATTGACAGAGTGATTACCAGCGATTTTAAAAGGATAATGTATATACCACCGTTACTCTTATAAAATGTCACACTCACCTCCAAGATCGGCGCCTGATTATCCAGAGGCACTAACGGCTTTTCCGGTATGGGGCGGGATTTTAAATAATAGGTTGCCGCTGCTGCAATGCCAGTTAATGTGATAACACCCGCCGTACCGCCGAAGTAATACAAATATCCGTCAATCTCATCAACTGTAAACGCATTAATTAATTACATTAGAAAGGAAAATTAAATAAAATTTCATGGATTTTTGTATTTCGAGAAGCTCAATCCATAAGATATCTAATCCTCTAGTCAATGCGTTTAAATATGCCTTGTTTTTGATTTATTTACTCTATTTATTAGGTCTACGACTTTGCTTCCGTTTTCCAATAGATGTCGCTAGGGTCAAGCACTGGTCGATTAAATCGTTTTATATCGATCTTGGACATTTGTGTCAACATTAACCCAACAAAATATTTGTAGAGATCTGTTTGCATCGCAAACTTATTCTCAAAACTGAAAATGTCAGTTTTTGAGCAGAATTCTCGACATTTGTACGGAATACGCAAGCTGCCAGAAAGATGGTCAAAAGTAGTAGCTAGCGACGGCCAATATTTTGAATAACATTTTTGTAACCATTTTTATAAATAATATAAAAAAAATTACAAAAAAACGGCGGAAGCAAAGTTGTACACCAATAATTTGTCAATTAAATGCTTTTTCCGAGTCCCTTCTCCCAATTCTCATTTAAACATAACTGTTAAGCCCTTATTAATATTTTTACATAAACAGTACTTACGTAAATATGAAAAGTTGCTCACTATGAAGTGATTGAAATATGCTAAAATTGATTTCTCCGGCGTCATGACCGACATCTTTGCTGAACTATCCAAGGATATCGTAAGATTTATTCAAAATTTCTTCGAAGTTTGTGTCGAGTGTTTATTATATAACTACACCGTCGAGTATCCACCTAAATGGCTATTTCTCTATCAATTCAACGTCTACTAGATAATTGCATGTAGATTTTGATAGCGCCTTAAGTATACAAGTATGATGATACCGGTTATAAACTAACGACTGCGGATTCTGAAAAATTAAAATTATATAATTAGAAGATATTTTATTTCTTACATAAAAAATGTGAAATAATGAAACAAATATTTAAATGAATTAATAGATATTTCTAAAAAGTTTAAATAAATTTATCTGGAGTCCCCTCGCTTATTATTATTTAAAACCTAATAGTGAAGAAATTTTAAAGTCGACCCCCAACACGAAGGTGAACACTTTGCTAGTTACTAGTGGTTAGTAACGTTTGTGTTATAGCACACCATCCACCATTATGACTTGATGCAATCGATTGCCCTGAGAACCGGTCAGCCTGCAGCAGACCATTTAACACATTTCATCGATCGATGCACGTATACTCTAACAAAAGCATGCACCACCAAATAATTAAACAGGAAATATGTAGGTGCGAAGAAACAGTATATGACTATGGGCCTTCTAAAAACAACAACAAACACTTCTGTTCACTTTCTCATTGCACAAATTTTGTATAAATTTCAAAAGTTATGGTGGAGAACCAGTGCACCTGCTCATGGCTGCGTCCCGTGTCTATTTACATACCCACCTAGTTTAAAAACATATCATCATTATTTTAATACCCTAGTAGCAGTAATTGCTATAGTTACCTTTCAAAAGTTTTTGAAATTAAAAAACAATCTGAAAGTACTGAAGCGTAAAAATATTAAATAATTACACATTAAAGCTTCAATTCTCGTTTAACTGTCGTTGTTTTGCTTATGGACTACAATATATACATACGAGTACTATAATAAATGTGTGCACTTACAAAGGTTAAAATCGATAATTTCTTATTTTGTTATTTAAATAGAATATATCACACGCACCACCGCCTCCGGTTGGCTTTTCTCCTATTAAACATTTAAACACAGGTATGTACATATATTTTGAATTGCGAAAAACTATATAACTTTGATTCAATTAACAAACTCTCTTAGTGAAAGCGTAAAAAACTCTTGCTAAGCGTTAAACATTACACAGCGTTATGCAGCTTTATCACTTTTCAGTTCTCACACATTAAAAATGTTAGAGGCAACACTTATTTTTGCAAACAACAGTTTTACTTACATCTGATGGTTGAACAGTTGCTTATTATATACTCTAATTCCTAAAAATACTCATATAAATTATTGACTTTTTTGATATCCGGCACTTACCGTACACGGTAATGTTTACGTTAGCGAAGAAAAGTATCGATTTTTCCAAATATCGTAATTATTCAAATATTTACTAAATTTTTTGTTCGTTTTATGCTGATTGCTCACTTATAACCCGCCAACACTTCTATTCAAATTCTTTTTAAAAGTTTAAAAAAATTTGGATTTTTTTTTTCTTCAGAAAGCAGGTGCTTTCTTTCGCCTCAAAGTGATTCACAGTCTAAACAAACACGTGTGAGTCGCCTGCCCTCTTCAGACAGACTTATAAGACGGTAATACAAAACGACAGCCGTGCGACGACAGGAGTTACGAAAATAACGCTCGTATTGTAACTGACACGACCCGATCATATGTTGTTATTCAATTCGTTTGATATAGTACAAGTAACTATTATATTTGTTTTTGCAACAGCTGCTCTGGGCCCCAGTAAATATTATATCTATGTATATGCCAAACACTTACGCTTAACACACTCTTTTAAACAATTCTAAAACCACTAGCAACAAATGGGAAAGTACGAAAAATCGATGACTGAAATTTTTCAGTTACTGCCTATAAATGCTTGTGTACTCGTGTGCATGAGTGAAATGTCTTGCTGCACTTAAATGTCAAATCCGTACTGAGCTCAGTTGGCTGCAGGATGGCAAAGAGCAAGCGATTATTGACCGGCGCGTTAGCGCTAATACATATACATATATATAATGTCTGTAGACCAATAACAGTCAGGGTTGACATGCTATTCCATATATTTGTACTTGAATGTAGTTGTATTATTATATACATACATACGTAGAGATATATTTATATTTTAAATAAATCTGCGCTTTAAACAAAGCCGCACAATAATAAGAATTATATTTTTTGCGATTAACCATTGCACAAAGGCATACATGCATGCCATACATACAAAATATTTGATAAGCAAGACGCATACATACAAATATACGTGCTGCATATACATACATATGTATACTATGTAAATGGTAATTGCAGCCAAAGATAAGCTCTTTTTGCAAGTTGTCCATTGATGCCCACTTTTGCATCGTCTAAAATGTAAGACATGATTATATAAATGCACAATGTTTCTCTACAGTACGTCGAACTCAATGAATATGGGTCATTGATGGAAACAAAATATTCGGAGAATTCTAATAAAATTTTTCACTTATTTATAAGTCTTCCAAAAAAAGATGCACATATAAATATTCCTTAAAAAGCTCAATTTCGTTAAAAAAAAAGTGCTACAACTAAGACAGACTTTAAGCTACATATAAAAACCAAATCTGGTATAGTCTAATACACAGTCTAGAGAGGCATCTGTGATTTTGGAAAGTAAGAGGGGTCCCTCTGTTTAACTCGTCTAAAAATTATCGGCATCGGTCCAGAACTTTTTGAGATACGAGTTCTGCAGAGTTTAGTGTAAAACTCGTAAATCTCTGAATCTTTTCAATAAAATTCTAAGAGCAGCTTCTATAAAATAAACTAAAAACAAGAAAAAACGTTAACTTCGGATGTACCGAAGCTAATATACCCGTCACAGGTGCATTTCTTTTATTAACTATGTGTTTAAGCAAATCTAAAATGAAAGAAAAAGTAAGTAAAAAAATGAAAACATTTTACTAATTCTTTTTAGACGGGTTGTTGGTTAGAAACATTAAGGTTATATATATATATATATATATATATTTGGCGTAGGAACCGCTTTAAGCGATTATAGCCGAATCCACCAGAGCGCGCCACTCATTCCTCCTTTTTGCTTTTTGGCGCCAATTGGAAACACCAAGTGAAGCCAGGTCACTTTGCACTTGGTCTTTCCACCGGAGTGGAGGTCGTCCTCTTCCGCGGCTTCCTCCAGCGGGTACTGCATCGAATACTTTCAGAGCTGGAGTGTTTTCTTCCATCCGTACAACATGACCTAGCCAGCGTAGCCGCTGTCTTTTTATTCGCTGAACTATGTCAATGTCGTCGTATAAATCGTACAGCTCATCGTTCCATCGCCTGCGGTATTCGCCGTTGCCAATGTTTAGAGGACCAAAAATCTTGCGCAAAACCTTTCTCTCGAAAACCCCAAGAGTCGTCTCATCGGATGTTGTCATCGTCCACGCTTCAGCGCCATACATCAGGACGGGAATAATGAGCGACTTATAGAGTTTGATTTTGGTTCGTCGAGAGAGGACTTTACTTTTCAATTGCCTACTCAGTCCAAAGTAGCACCTGTTGGCAAGAGTGATTCTGCGTTGGATTTCAAGGCTGACATTGTTGGTGTTGTTAATGCTGGTTCCCAGATAAACGAAATTATCTACAACTTCAAAGTTATGACTGTCAACAGTGACGTGGGAGCCAAGACGCGAGTGCGCCGACTGTTTGTTTGATGACAGGAGATATTTCGTCTTGTCCTCATTCACCACCAGACCCATACGCTTCGCTTCTTTATCTAGTCTGGAAAACGCAGAACAAACGGCGCGGTTGTTGCTTCCGATGATATCAATATCATCGGCATACGCCAGGAGCTGTACACTCTTGTAGAAGATTGTACCCTCTCTATTTAGTTCTGCAGCTCGTATTATTTTTTCCAGCAATAGATTGAAGAAGTCGCACGATAGTGAGTCACCCTGTCTGAAGCCTCGTTTGGTATCGAACGGCTCGGAGAGGTCCTTCCCGATCCTGACGGAGCTTTTGGTGTTGCTCAACGTCAGCTTACATAGCCGTATTAGTTTTGCAGGGATACCAAATTCAGACATCGCGGCATAAAGGCAGCTCCTTTTCGTGCTATCGAAGGCAGCTTTAAAATCGATAAAAAGATGGTGAGTATCGATTCTTCTCTCTCGGGTCTTTTCCAAGATTTGGCGCATGGTGAATATCTGGTCCATTGTGGATTTTCCAGGTCTAAAGCCACACTGATAAGGTCCAATCAGTTCGTTGACGGTGGGCTTTAGTCTTTCACACAATACGCTCGACAAAACCTTATATGCGATATTGAGGAGACTTATACCACGGTAGTTGGCGCAGATTGTGGGGTCTCCTTTCTTATGGATTGGGCAGAGCACACTAAGATTCCAATCGTCAGGCATGCTTTCTTCCGACCATATTCTACAAAGAAGCTGATGCATGCACCTTATCAGTTCTTCGCCGCCGTATTTGAATAGCTCGGCCGGTAATCCATCGGCCCCCGCCGCTTTGTTGTTCTTCAAGCGGGTAATTGCTATTCGAATTTCCTCATGGTCGGGTAATGGAACATCTATTCCATCGTCATCGATTGGGGAATCGGGTTCGCCATCTCCTGGTGTTGTACTTTCACTGCCATTGAGCAGGTCGGAGAAGTGTTCCCTCCATAATCCCAGTGTGCTCTGGACATCCGCTACCAGATTACCTTCTCGGTCCCTACATGATAATGCTCCGGTCTTGAAACCTTCTGTTAATCGCCTCATCTTTTCATAAAATTTTCGAGCATTACCCATGTCGGCCAGCTTTTCAAGCTTTTCATACTCACGCATTTCGGCCTCTTTCTTTTTACGTCTGCAAATGCGTCTCGCTTCCCTCTTCAGTTCTCGATATCTATCCCACCCCGGTTATATAGTTAACCGATCTAAACAATTTCTTCGGAGATTATATTATTACCTTAAGCAGTAATCCATGTCAAATTTCGTGAAGCTACCACGTCAAATGCGAAAAATTTTCCATACATGCCCTTGATTCCTATCATTCTGTTTGCATGGCAGCTATATGCTATAGTGAACCGATCTGAAAAATTTTTTCGGATATTAAATTATTTCTATGAACAATAACTCACACCAAATTTCGTGAAGATATGTAGTAAAATGCGGAAGTTTTCCATACACGCCCTTGATTCCGATCGTTCAGTTTGTATGGCAGCTATATGATATAGTGGATACCGATATCGGCAGTTCCGACAAATGAGCAGCTTCTTGAAGAGAAAATAACATCTGCAAATTTTCAAAACGATATCTTAAAAACTGAAGGACTAGTTCGTATATATACAGACAGACAAACAGACGGACGGACAGAGAGGCAGACGGACATGGCTAAATCGAATCAGTTCAACATACTGATCATTTATATATATACTTTATAGGGCCTCCGACGCTTCCTTCTGGGTGTAACAAACTTCGTGACAAACTTAATATACCCTGTTCAGGGTATAAAAAGACAAAGCTCCGATCGGCCAACACCGTATATAAATATAAATACGTTCTCTGTATACGTTCTCTGATTGAAGTGATACAGAAACGCAAGATTTCTTGCATAATTTTAGGCGATGTGAATTTCAAAAATACTGCTAAATTACTAAAATCGTCTTATCGCTTAAATAAACCGCAAAAAATCACAATTTAAACTTCACATATTCGAGCATACATATTTTTGTACGTTCCGACATTGTAATTCTCATAATGAAGGGTTATACGTACACATCACTCAACTGTCTGTCAGCCTATCGAAAACAACTGATTTCGATTATATAGTTATTTTTTTTTTATTATTCTATATATTTATGTTCAATTGTTATGAAAATAAAATAAATCATTGCAATGGAAACGAAAAAAAGTGTAAAACACACCGAAGTGATACAACTGGACACTGATGACAAAACTATTGTCGCAGCATTGGAATCACCAAATCTATCATCGGAGGATACAGTGGATAATAATGGCATTAGTGGCATTGATGCAAGTGCTGACGTTGTCGAAACGGATATTGAGCCTGAAATATACCCGATTGCGAAACGTCTCACTAAATCGGCGCTCCGACGAATGAACAGTCTGGATTATGCAGGGAATAAAAACTTAGCGGAAGGTTTGTAAATCAAACATGAAAATTTCATTATATTTTGCTGATATCTTTGTTCGTAGGTTTAATGGACATTGCACTATTGTCTGCGAATGCTAATCAGCTGCGGTTTTTACTAACATACAACAACAAAGCGCCTACCTACTATATCAGTCTGGGTCTAGTAAGTGTCTCTTTAGTTCTCCAGGTTGTAGTAGGTCTGGCTCTAATTTTTAAGGTATAAAGTAATATCGAATTCGCTTAGTATAAAATATACATATGTATGCCTATGATATAAATCCGGTATTTTGCAGCGCCACTTGAGGAAAAACGATCGACGTTACATCTACATCAAGGAGCTTCTAATTTTCGGCATTTTCATTATAACTGTGGTGAATGTACTGATCGCTGCATTTACCACAACCGAAAGCGATGACAAAGCTTAGATGGTTATCAACTGACGAAACAATATACTAAATACTAATGCAAAATGGAGTTAAATAGAATTAGTAATCGCACTAACAAAGACTGCCGTTAAACTAAATAAAATACTCAGAAGTAGATAGCTGAATAATTGTATTTCAAAGATAACAAATTTATTTACTAAAGAATCCTCACATAATATATTAAAAAAAAATTGCCGTTTCAAATTGACTATTTTCTTTATTTCTTTTATTTATATATGTACTCGTATATTTAAACTTTAATAAATGCACATCATTTACAGACTACGTAAATTTAACTTAAAACAATTTACAATGTTGTATAAAAATATTTTCAAAAATATTCCGTTAATATATTTAGGTATGTATATATGTATATACAAGTTAAACTGGAATTGAGAGCATGCCTATGTCGCTTTGAGGTTGCATAGGAAAAAAAAGGAAAGCAACAAATTGTCACAGACATTCAATCATTTCACTAATAAATGCACTATAGGTTTCTGTTACGATATTGCCACTGTCCACCATTTGCTAGTTTTTCATTTGTTGTTGTTTGTTTACTTGGCGTACTCTTTCTTGATCACTTTAGCAATGGTGCTCAACTGCATATTGGTAGTACCTTCATAGATGGCGCCAATCTTAACGTCGCGATAGTATTTCTCCTGTGGGAAGTCACGTGTAAAGCCGACTCCGCCCATCCAGTCAATGCACTTGATTGTGGCACGTTGCGCTACCTCCGACGCGAAGAACTTGGCCATGGCGGCTTCTTTCAAGTAAGGCTTGCCCTGCTCCTGTAGACGCGCTGCATTGTAGGTGAGCAAACGGGCTGCTTCGATTTCTGTAGCCACGGTAGCGATTTGGTGCTGCATTGATTGAAAATCATAGATCTCCTTTCCGAATTGCTTGCGTTCTAAGAGATAGGGAATGGTGTGGTCGAAACAACCTTGGGCTAGACCCACCATTTGAGCTCCAATACCGATGCGTCCCTCATTTAAGAAACCAGCAGCATATTTGTAACCCTGACCAAATTCGCCGAGTAAATTTTCTTCGGGAATTCTTACGTTATCAAAGGTTATCATGCAGGTGCCAGATGCCCGAATGCCCAGTTTGTCTTCAGGCTTGTTCACAATTAATCCGGGTGTTTCGCGATCAACAATGAATGCGGTAATGCCACGATATCCCTAAGGCAGAAACAAAAAAGAAAAATTGTATTGAAAAACATTCCTTATATTGACTTTGGCAGCAATTATTTGAATTACCGCTTCTGGTTTGGCGTTTGCGAAGACAAGGAAAACACCAGCCACATCAGAGTTTGAAATCCACATTTTTGTGCCGTTAATAACGTATTGATTGCCATCTTTTTTTGCAACAGTTTTCAAACCGAATGCATCCGAACCAGCTCCAGGCTCAGTCAAAGCGAAGCTGCCGGCCTAGAAACGAAAATAATAAAGTCAGAATTATTCGGAAAGCTCATTGCACATTTCATATAGAAATAGAAGACCAAAAAACAGAATAATGTCTTGTCATTGTGTTACCCCAATACTTGTTAGAATTAACAATTATGTGCCTGGTAGCCATTTAAATTTATTGTAGTTTCGCATTATATACTATTATAATTAAATTCGTCTATAGTCGTTCGTAGATATGTAGTGTAAGTCCTTATCAATAACATATGTAGGTCCGTTATTTAAATTAGTAAATTCATTACTCACATATTCTTGCGCCAACTTCGGCAAATACTTGTTTTTCTGCTCTTCACTGCCGACTTTCTTCATTAAAGAGACAACCAAAGTATTGTGGATATCAACGAAAGCAGCGACAGCTGGGTCAACCTTTGACAGCTCTTCGACAACTAGAATTGTGGTCAGAAAATTGCAACCACTACCACCCAATTCAGGATCAACTTCAATGCCCATCAGACCATTCTCGAAAACTGCCTTCACCACTGAAGGATCGAATTTGTGTTCCTCGTCCATTTTTTTAACAAGTGGAGCGATTTGCTCTTGAGCCAACTTGGCAACTAGAATACAATTGAGAAACGAAACGATTTATTTCCAAGTAGTGAAGTGCTGCTTGTTACAATTAATATCTATTAACAATATCAATTGATGTCCTAAAAAGCGAATAAATCATCGAACGTTCATTAGGGAGCAATATTGCCCATAATTATTTTTAAATAGTACTTGCTTAGTCTCGTGCAAGAATCATCCATAAAACATAGTAATTACGTAAGATACTTTCTTTATATATAACTTGATAGAATTATACAACGCGAATACACCTGAAAACTAAAAATATTGATATACATATACATACATATGTACATACATCCAATGATACATATGATATTTTTGAAAAATAAAGAAACTATCCCGTGATTGGAGTTTGTAGCCGATGCCACAATAGCGTTCCAAACGTTCAAAAATTATTATATTTACGTGTTTAGTAAACAAGTAATCCAAAACGCAAATAAATAAATAGTTTTCAATTTAACGATCAGTATTCTGTACATACATATATGTATATGTATAAACAATACTTATGAAAAGTGAAAATGAAGATGATATGAAAATAATCAGTTTAGGCGCAGCAAAGTTTCGTTGTATGGGATGATCGAGGCACGTCACACGCTTCTCTCTCTCCAGCCAAGCCCACTTTTTGAGTATTTTTATATATATTTATGTAGACTTGTATCTAGTATATTTGTATTTTTATCTAACCATGAGGTATACCTTTTAGAATACGGTAAACACGAGCGGCAATCGCTCGTTTAAATATGTATGTATGTATATATAATATGCATATATGTACATATGTACATATGTACTAAGCATGACACTTTTATAATGTCATATACACACACCCCCCCATTTTAAAAATACATGTATGTATGCACATACTATTCGGTTGTTAATATATATCAATTGATAAGTATAACAAAAAATATTTTTAGTGTATACCTGCAAAAAATAGTGTACATATGTGGCCTTCAAAGAGACTACACCCGAACAAGTCTCGATAGGACTCAATTCGACATTAATGAATCGCAACTAATACGAAAATGGTAACGTTGGTGATCAGTTAATCTCCACTCGTCCCTTAAGGGGTTATATACAGTTAGACGGCCGAAAAAATTGAATTTTCCAGAATTTTTTGTGAGAAAACTTTTTAATTTATTGATCCAAAAATTTATACACATATTATGGTATCTTTTAACTGTATTTTAAGACTTAGTACTAGTAAAAATATTTATTTGGAACAGAGCTACAGCTGATCTCCAGGAGCTCCTCTCAAAAAAGACGTTTTGCGGTGACCACTATATCTCGGAACTGGATCATTTGAAATTAAAAAACCAAACAGATTTCGTTAAAATAATGTTAAATCTAGTAATTAATCGAAGGAATAAGCAAAATAAAATTTTTTGACAAAATGGCGGTTTCTCAAAAAAAAATCGATTCTTCACCGAAATTTCGGCCTTAAATTGTTTATAAAAAAAAAATATTTATCGGAGAGAAAAAATCTTCGATTAATTACTAAAAAATATATTTAAGAAGGTCGTGTTAAAATTTGAGACTAATCGGTCTAGCCGTTTTCGAGTAATGTTGGTCACCGACTTTGAAAACACCATTTTGAGAAAAACGCGTTGCCGCTCGGACCTTGTACTTGCAAGCACTCTGAAACGCCTTTTCAAATTTGCTTGTAACTTTGAAAATATTTACCGGAACGATATGAAATTTTCTGTGTGTATTCTTAAATATATGTACATTAAGAAAATGAAATAAAAAAAATCGATTTTTTGAAAATTCTAACTGTATATAACCCCTGAAATATTTTAAATTAGCGGATAAATTTATTGACATACATATATATTTATTCAATAAAACATTACAATAAGTCTCTTCTAACACATTTCCGAACAAAAGTGAAGAGTTTATTCCTTTTAAAGAAGGGAGAAGTGGCATAAGTCACATATTATACTACGTCGCATCCCGACCCATATCGGGCCTGTCATATTTTATACGGGGTAAAACAATATATTTTTGCCCAGTCATGCTCACTGCATACGGCATCTAAACTGATTAGATCGACCGCTTAGTTGACTATATGTACCATATTTATATTCATAGAAGTTCAGGTATATACGTATGTACATACATATGTATGCTCTGTATGTGTGATATAATTTAGCATTTATATTGATGTGGCACGTGTATGAGTATACATATACGATACATGTATAACATAAATAGAATGCTGTGCGTGTGTGTTTAACAAAAAACAACTTTGCAAAGCGTTCGGACCAGTTCTGAAATTCGCTTTAGCGATGCTTGTACATCGGACAAGTGTCTGAGAACAATAACAGCGGTGAAGCCGCATAACAAAACATTTCTAAAATGTATGTACATACATACATACATACATATGTATGTTTGTATACTAAACAAACGAGAAGCCGCAGTATTTTTGACATGATTCTGTGTCTCATAAAAAACATGCAAATGTTCGTAAAGTTGAAAAATTTTCCGAACATCGCGAGTAAATAAATACGCACATATGTAAAAAAATATATATTATGTATGTATAACAAGGATAATACTAAACATTTTTACTAAACCTAGAGAGAGTTAGTTTTTTAATTTAATCCAGCTATAACCGATCGGTACGCCTATTCAGATCAAAAATATGCAGTTGTTACTAGAAATTATTGAAATACTTATGCGTATACAACAATGTGTGTACTCTCTTAACAGTCTTATAGTTTTTTTGTTCATCTATCCGTTGTTCGGAACACCCAAAACGAATTGAGTAGCATTATATCACACAGTATGAAAATAAAATAAATCGGCTAATAGTTACGCACACACCCCATACAAAGGTTAGTTAACCTATTTAATGCTTTACTAGTTAGTAAAATGGAATTCAAGGGACGTCCTTTTCTGATAAATCTGAGTGCTTTAGTGACATACATGGGTTTAACAAACTACTACTAATATTTCTACGCCTTTGATCCTTGCAAAATGTGAGATAATCAAATTTTTAGTTATACCCGAACCCTAACTAACTAACCCGAATAGCGCTTCGTTTTTATTGTATTTTTTATACATATATGTATGTACATATGTACATACTTATTAATGTATGTATATACCTAGGTATTTCATATTAACAAAGGGGCATATTAACTTTTTCTTTTATGAAATTGATTGTCGAGCCTGATAACCTGATAAGCAGTTTTTCAATTTCTTTCGGTACATGCAATACTGAGCACTGAGAAAGCTATATTAAAATCCGATTGCGATATAAAACAATTAAATTTTTTATGATGTAGAAATAAACATTAATGGATTATTAATCATAAAAAAAAATAAATAAATAAATAAAATGTCAACTTCCCAACTACGAATTGAGCGCTGATTACGCTTGCGCATAAGTCTCAATTCAACTCTCAAGGAAAGTGGCGAACGTGCCCACATGCCAGTTACGCACATCCAGCGCACTAGAACAGTACAACACGGAGACGTTGGCAGGGGGGTTCATTTAAATTGCTATATCACAAGTGTAACGCTGTTTAAATTATTGTAAGAAATTCAAACCGCTGACTGCTTGTGAAAAACCTCAGTTGGCAGGGCTGTTATTATGTAGCTGCGCACCTTAACCCAAACGACCTTCTATTCCACATAATTTAGTGTTTTAGTTATTTTCACTTCAAAATTAAATTTCGAATCAGATAATGTACAAATAATCCTGTGTATTAGTAAATTAAAAATTCCATGGATTTAAAATTCTAAATTTCTCAGAATTTGAGATTCGAACCTGCGATTTAAAAATCTACTTCAAAAATCAACAACTTTTACATCGTCGACTCATCCACTGCGACCAATGACCAAAATATAAATATACTCGTTTAATAAGCTACAATAGTCAAGTATCGCCCCCTAGCGGAGAGAAACACAAATGAAGTTTTGCTTATGTGGACTATTTCCTCTTTTGTTTTCACATGTATAACTGAAATCGCTGTTGAGAATAACAGCGTCAACGAAATTATTAGAATATTAATTATTATTATGTATACTCGCAAGACATTTTAACGTAATTATTTCCATCCACACATGTGATTGCCTATGTTGGCAATGAAAAGTAAAAGCAAATAACAATAATTTGAAAATGTGTGTTTTCCAATCCAATTATTTTAAATTGTTAATAACACAAATAAATATTGTAGCTAGTATACATATATGTATAAATATATATATTATAATAGTATAGATAAACAATAATATATAAACATGTTTACTTATTTATATGAGTGAACTTAGGTATGTGTGCTGAAGTAAGTTATATGTATGGGAAGATATACATATGTAATATTTATACCGGCTTAAAGAAGAGACACGGAACACCAAAAAACAAAAAAAAAATCATAATATCCTTTTGACACAAATCCTACAAATTTTGTATCTGTTTTTTGCATTAACGTCCCCGAAGGTTTGGGCAGTTATGTAACTTTATCAATAGACCAAAAACAAGATTTGTGTGAGCATTCACGCACACATTTACATATGTACATATAAGTGTTTATATTGTATATGTATATGAATATTTATTTATATACAAAGATATGTATTTATGGATGAATGTGTATAAAGGAAGGATAACCTTCATCCTAAACATTTACTGCTGATATGTACAATAAACGACGAAACATTTACTCACCGGTCTCCTTCATTACTCGCTCATCATCGGTGAGGACGGTGAGTGCTGACATGGCACCTGTACCGCTGGACATACATTGCTGCTGGCGCAGGACTGTGTTAGCAACCTAAATGAAATATTATTTAACAACGACACGACTAGTCTTTTTTTGTATTTCGATTAATGAACAATGTATATACATATGTACATATATATATAATATAAATACTTTCATACATATGTACATGCATATATAGTAAACATATTTTCTGGCATATGTACATATACATTAAGAATGTTGTCACACTTTTTATGAGCTCTTTTATCTGTTAACTTACCATACGCATAGGTATTTTCCTCAGGTAATTCATTATTCTATTTATGCACAACTGTTAATTTGTATTTGAAATAATGAAGATTGCCAGAAACTAATAAAGTTCTGGACAAATTAAATTCAGAAACAACAGCAGCTCTGGAACGATCAAATCGAACTGAAAACAACTGTCTGATTGCAAGATCACTTAAGCGAACTAATTGAGTGTGGTATTCTTGATCACTGTGCAATTGATAGGAGTGTTGCTGAAACCACAATTAATTTAGAGTTGCCACTGTCTAAATAAACTACCAGCAACATGGCTGGTCACATGTAACCGATATATTAGTCGAAATGTATACTTAATAGCCAAATATGTGAAGAAGGTAGTTTTTTCGCTTACTTCTTATTATATTATGGATTAATTACATAACAACTTCAATCTCACCAAATCCATTCAGTTTCCCATTGAGAAAAAAATGTAAACAAATTTCGTGACTTCAGTTCTCATTAGATTCCCATTAAGGTCTATGAAATCTTTTTTCAATTGCGCAAGGGTATCCGAAAGTAACGACTGAGATGACGAATATTTTGTAGACTCTTAAGGAATATTTTATGAACTAACTACATTAAAATTTAAAATGCGAAATTATTAAGCTATTTAAAAGTCAAAGTATCTCAATTTTAAGTAAACCTCCTTTAGTGTTCATCTGATTGGTTAGTGGCGGAGTAATATTCTTATTGGATTAAAAATAATTAGATATACTTATTTATGTGCATGAAAAACGATATGACAAATTTAAAAATTGTGTTTGCAATTAAAATTGTTGACAATAACTGAAACGTTCACAAATTAGTAATATCGGACTAAATAAAATTTACTATAAGTCTTGCAGATTTAAATTTTGATGCCCTGTAGTATATTAGTAAAATGATGGAGACTCAACGTATAATCCAATCACAGCTAACTTCATGCGAATATAACAACAACACTTTTGACATTTCACTAGATTTTTAGTACTTCCGACAATTTGATTGTCAAATTCCTTCTTTTTGTTGTTTTTACGCGACTAGTTTGGTGTAAGTTTTGCTCCGTAAAATTTTTGTTAATCTGTTTCCATCATTTCGGCAAATAAAATATATGGCATACAAATTATTTACAAATCGGCGGAGACGAGTAAATTTTGTGAAAAACCTAATATTTTGAGAACCAATATTGTACTTTTTTGCTTATTACTATTGAATATTCAATTGGTGCCTTGCGTCGCAACTATTGAAGTATCCTCATAATAAATTGCAAAAATTTCATAATTTGCATTGTTTTTGTGCCATGATTAATCATGAATTACATACATTTGGAAAATCGTTTAAAACAAATAGTTGTGGTGTTTTTGTTTTCAAGTCAAAGATATTAATTTTTGTGTTTATTTTACAGGGTAAACAACAGCGTGCGCAACCATGAAACAAAACAAATTTGTCACTTCTTCGCGCAGGAAGAATCGTAAGCGCCACTTCCAGGCTCCCTCACACATTCGTCGTCGCTTGATGTCGGCTCCACTTTCGAAGGAGTTGCGCCAGAAGTACAATGTCCGCTCTATGCCCATTCGTAAGGATGATGAAGTGCAAGTAGTCCGTGGTCACTTCAAAGGCAATCAGGTTGGCAAAGTGGTGCAGTCGTATCGTAAGAAATTCGTTGTATACGTTGAAAAAATTCAACGGGAAAACGCAAACGGTACTAATGTTTATGTTGGCATTCACCCTTCCAATTGCTTGATTGTCAAATTAAAGTTGGACAAGGACCGTAAATCAATTTTGGACCGCCGTGGCAAAGGACGCATGGCTGCATTGGGCAAAGATAAGGGAAAATACACCGAGGAAACTGCTGCACAACCAATGGAAACGGCATAAGAATTTGCAGTTACTCTTTATAAGAATACCACTTTAGAATAAAAATAAATCTTTTCCTTTCAAAATGGAAAGTATTCGTTGTTTTATGTATAGTATGTGTGTATTACTGAAATCTATGAAACCGATAGACGTATTTGGGTACGTTTCTTTCTTTTTTTAATGTATATAATTTGCCGGTTTAATGGTGTGAATACGTGCGGCTATTTTAAAAATCTTAAGGTTTAACTGATTCAGACCAAATAACATGCCAGGAATTACTGTCCATATGACAGTCGAGACCATTTAACTGGAACAGATCCAAGTTTATATCGGAACAAAGCCCATCAACTGCAGCCTGCCTCAATATTACTTGCTGAATTATTTTCCGGCAATAAGTTTAAGCTATTGGGCCTGAATATAGAGCGATCAACTAAAATCTCTAATTCTTTCAAATGATTTGTAGAGGGAAGGGGAGTTCATTACACAGTAGTCATTTTACATAATTTCAAAATCATTAGTTTTGAAATTATTTAATAAAATCTATTGAAACGAAAAATATTTTTCGATAACATTTTTATCGATAGATATATATTCATCTATATCACACTTAAATTGTTATCGATATAAAGGTATCGACCATATGGTTTCATCACTAAGTACTCACGTTACAATTTACTAACTACATATTTTTTGTTTGTTCATTGTTTGTATAAATTCCGCTGAAAATGGAAATGCTGGTAAATACTGTTTCGTTATTTATTTAAAAAATTAACCATTTTCCACAAATCTAACAAATAAAAAATCTTTAGCAAGGAGCCTCATTATTGTCTCGTCCCGCCGAAGAATTCGGCAATGATGAACTCGTTGAGGAGATGTGGGCTTTAAAGGCAATGGATCATGCTGAAGTTTATTTCAATGTAAGTATTAGGAAGTATTCGCAGAAAAAGTCAACAGTTATTGCATAAGATTGTTTTTATTTAATTAAAGCTTCTCACTAGCGTGCACCCCTCATGTCTGCACCTTACCCCATATGATGATCAAATATATCAAGTATTTCGGGAGGATTTTCCTGATCTGAAATTGGAACTCATAACGGATGACGTCCTTAAATCAGACGATGCCAAAATTCGCTGGCGCTTGTTTGCAGAGAAATTCAATAAATTGGAAGATTACGCATATGGAACATTAATACGTGCCGATGCATCAAAAGAATTTTCACCAGAAAATTCTCTTCTTGTTGTACGTATACAGTTTTTAGCTATAGAAATTGCTCGTAATCGAGAAGGACTAAACGACGAAGTACATCGCAAATGTCGACCTCCACCACGAACTGCAGATGCAGTAAGCTTGGTTCCAGAAGAAATGCACGATGCGTAGATTTTAAGTTAACAAAAATATAAGTAATCACTTTCATATTTATATAGTATATATCTTTTATATTTTCGTAAATTGAAAAATATACAAAACTGTCTGAAAACTACAAATCTGTAAAGCATTTTAATCGATCCAAGTTGAGTATGCATGTTTATTACGGATATAATCGATGTTTTATAAACATGAATGCCAGTTAAAAGTTCACTCATGTTAGTTTCCGATTAGAAATGCAAATCAAAATAATTCGATTTCGAGTAATAAAATTCGGTTTTAGAAGCTTCCATCTGCCTAAGAAAACAGTTAAAAACGATACCCTCTCAAAAAACAAAAACTAAAATCAAACTGAAATGTTCACCATCTTGTTAGAATTGAAACACAGAAATAAAGTACACATGGAGTTTTATTCCAGGCACTTAATTTAGTAAATCAGTTTTATATCATATTTTTCATTTCAAATGTATATATGTATATATTATGTTGTTATAAGAATGTTAAATAAAGTGTAGTATATATGTATGTATTTGTCATTGTGCAGATGTGACATATGACATAATATTGTAATTCTGTAGATAATCGATTATATATGGATGTTAGAAAATGTAGCATAAAATAATGCAGAAAAGCAAAAGTTATTAAGATGGATATGGATATATTCTTTAGACAAAGAACATTGGTGTATTTCGCATAAAGGACTCGTTAATTAAGCGCTTATTATATTCTTCACGAAGTCCTCGCCTTAGAGGGGGTCTGAAAAAATTACTTGGTTATGAATGAAACATAAATTCTACGAATAAGGAAGCATTACCCGTCGATATAAACACGTCCCCGTGCTGCAACCAAATGAGCCAGGTAAGCTGGAGCTGGATACGAAACAGCGCGATTACAACGTGGAAACATGTAGCACAAATTGTTGGTCATCATTTGCAGCTCATCCATAGAAAATTTTGCATCATCCACGAGAACATTGTATCGTGTGGGCTTAGCCGTGCCTTGAATTGACTGGTGGCTTACCATAAAGAACTGCGTTTCATTCGGGTGTACGATTTTTTGATCAACGACAGTGCCGGGCAAGACATTATTAAACTTGTCACCAGTGGGTTTTGTTGGGAAGAACCGAGTATGATGCCGTTTGACCACAATTATACATGTAATTTTCGGTGAAATTTTAAGCTGGAATAAGATGAAATTGTTTTACTGTACTCAAATAAAATATTTCTAACTGCGTATAAGAATATATTTTTTCATATATTATGAAATAACCCAGCTCTTAACACTCACTTCTTTGCAGACTGCTCGTATAGCGTTTACTTCGAAGTTATTGACCTTCTTAAATTGACCATCGGAGACACCATCCCGATAATATATAATGTTCTTGGGATAGCATTTATGCTTTTGGTAATAAACATTTAAGTGATGACGACTTATGCTTTGCATGTCATCTATTTCTTCTTTCGCTCCCTCCTGCAATCGATATTGCATATTGTACGAAGCTCCATTTAAATCATGGGAAGCAGCTACCCCAACAACGCTAGGTATGCTCCGTTGATCGGGTGACGGATGAGTGACATCCGCCCCCATAAACATGGGGTGATCAAGTTCAATATGAGATTTAGCTGATATTTTATGGTTGGATCCATTCAGCTTTGAATTAATTTTTAATAGCAGATTGGAAATTAATTGGTCGTCCAACCTTCGACTCACAGTACCTTCTTTGATACATTGGGTCAGTAGCCCGCAAACCAATTCGGCCTTTTGTTTTATATCCGCATATGTAGTACCATAATTAGGAATCACTACAACAACCAAGTCGTAATCTTTTCTTTTATATTGCTCCAATGTTCCAACTATGTCTCTGGTTTCTTGTACCTCTCTTTCGGAATCCAAATTTATACCCATCCTTTTAGCACCTTTAAATAGCTGTTTTAAAAATGGAAGAGCATACATATTCACATATTCCATTATAATTATAACTTTGTGATTATATGCATTAAATTTTAATATTTGAAAACGAAACTCACCATGTCTGATAGTTGTTGTAGCGTGTCATATCGCAAAAACCTGGATTGTGAATAAATGATAGCCCACTTATAGCCAGTTTTCTTCAATGCTACTCCAGTTTGCAAATATTCTAAATTGCGCCAGGAACCATTTCGAGGGTCTACGAGTTTGCCGAGCCGATATTCAATTGATGGTGCTTTGAGTAACCGTGTTGGTACCTTTATGAATTGGTTACCAATCCTAATTCCAAATTTTTGCAAAAGCACGTCGTTGTTATGCATAAAATATTGAAGCTTTTCCATAATCTTCCTTTTACGCTCATCCGTTGATGTGGCAGCAAATCGAATCATCTTTCTAACTTGCTCTGCGCCATCTTTTCTCTGAAAAACGATTTTTTTTTTTTAGAAAATTGGGGAAGCTAAGTTTTAGGATTGACATTTTAATAAATCGTTAGGTGCTTAAGAAATAAATGTAATAATATGCCAAATTTCTAGAATTACTATGATTCTTCTTCTTTTCTATTAATTGAGGATTTTATAATAAATTATTTTTTTTCCGTTTTTTTTTATTTGTGCAGATTATTATGGAATATCATCTCTTAGCAATTTTACTCACCTTAATTGCTTGTCCAGGTTCAATGCTGCATAACTCAATGGGTAGATAATTCGGCTTTACTGAAGATCCAGCTACAACACAATTTAAATGAGGATATTTTAACCGGTAACCGCGGCTAGCAAAGTAGCGGTCAACTGTCAATTTCTCTCCAGTGTCAATTTTAAAAGACAAAGAATTTGCTGATTCCCTGCTAACTTCGTTTACTTTATAAGAACGTGGTGCAGCACCAAAAGAAGCTGGGGGGGTATAAACGATTTTTAACCCTCTAATGTGAGTACTAAGGGAGTTTAAACTCCTTTGATCTAAACTGCGATCTAGACTAACATTTTTCACTTTGCTTAAAAAATCAAGCAAAGTTAAGGCCATTGGAAATGACTTATTGGAAATGTCTACATTTAAGTAAGGCTCATCGCCTAAAATGGCTGCCTGGTAAAGACCAGTATATAACTCAAATCCTCCATCAAGATCTAATGTGGTATTGGGTCGTGTGAAGAAGGAACGACCGACGCGTAAGGCCTTTTGTTGACAAGCATTGGATAAAATCACCTCAATACATTGTAGAGCACGCATTGGCTTGTCATAAATACGATCATTACGGTATCTGAAATGAAAACGATTGATGACTTCCAGTAAACTAAAGTGGTTCTAGAGGTTAAAACGTAGAAAAAAAAATTCATTTTCGACTTACGTTCGCAGCGATCCCAAATCTACTTCAATGTTGTCTGTTGGCTTGATCGAAATTTTGAACTGAATTTGCCGTGAAGCAGAATCGGCAATCTGTACATAAAAGAAATAATATTTATAGGTACAAAGCGATCCATCTTTATAATATTTTTACCGTCACATCGCCTTCATAAACTTGTTTTGGTAACTTTTCTAACATGTAACAACTCTTCACTCCATCGAATCCAGCAAAATGACCTGGCAAATACGTATTTATGAATTGTGTGAAAGCGTTTCTGAAAAATTTCTTTGGTCGATCCGGAGTGATAGTAACGTCATAATGGTACGCCTTATTCGGCATTTTACTCAAGTCCATCAATAAATAGTTGGTTTCACTTTCTCCCTTAATGCCTAGGGTACCAGGTGGTATGCTATTTTGTGAAATAGCTGACGAAATCGATGCACTTGATGAGGAATGTGAAACGCTTGATTGACGTGATGGAGTTTGCGGCGGTTCATGCAGTGGTGATTGCTCTTGGGACTGTGAACCTTGTTGGTGTTGTGATCTCGTCTGCTGTTGTGGACGCCCTTGCTGCTGTGGACGCTCCTGCTGTTGTGGACGCCCCTGCTGTTGTGGACGCTCCTGCTGTTGTGGACGCCCTTGCTGTTGTGGACGCCCTTGCTGTTGTGGACGCTCCTGCTGTTGTGGACGCCCTTGCTGTTGCGAGTGCTGAGATCCGGATTGCTGCTGTTGTGAACGCCACTGTTGTTGCTGTTGTTGGGGACGTTCCTGGTATTGTGTACGCTCCTGCTGTGGTTGGGTCTGCTGCTGCTGTTGGGGACGTTCCTGGTATTGTGTACGCTCCTGCTGTGGTTGGGTCTGCTGCTGCTGTTGGGGACGTTGCTGCTGTGGTCGGGTCTGCTGCTGCTGTGGTCGGGTCTGCTGCTGCTGTTGGGGACGTTCCTGCTGTGGTCGAGCTTGCTGCTGTTGGGGACGTTCCTGGTATTGTGTACGCTCCTGCTGTTGTGGACGCCCTTGCTGTTGCGAGTGCTGTGAACCGGATTGCTGCTGTTGTGAACGCTCCTGCTGTGGTTGGGTCTGCTGCTGCTGTTGGGGACGTTCCTGCTGTGGTCTGGTCTGCTGCTGCTGTTGGGGACGTTTCTGCTGTGGTCGAGCTTGCTGCTGTTGGGGACGTTGTTGTTTCTTTTGCTGTCCTGGTCCTTGAGTTTCTTTAGTAACATTTTCAGTCGTAGATGATGCAGTGCCAGCATTTTCTAAGTAAAACAAATAAGGAAAGGCTAAGTTCGGGTGTAAACGAACATTTTATACTCTCTGATTTTTTATTTTATTTAATTGTATTAAGATAGCACAAAATTTACTCATATTAACCTTGGTGCAACATATTAAGAGAGTATAAAAATTAGAGTACTCCCATAGTTAATCTAATTTTAATACCTTGTTTTGAATTTTAAATAGTTTTTAAATATATTTACTATGATTCATCATTTACGTAAGATTAAAATGTTCAATTTCACAATTCGGGTAAGTCCCGAATAGAGACACGTATGTAATTCATGTCGAGTAATTAACAGCAAAGGTACACATCATACATACAAATACTTACATACGCATAGATAATACATATTTTTACCACATATTAGTTATTATATGTATATTTACTTTCGTGTTGATGTTCAGGTTGCCTTTGTTGAGATGGTCCAGGTTGTTGTTGTTGTTGCTGTTGCGGATTTCCTTTAGGTTGCCCTTCAGTTGATCCACCCGCTTCGGACTTCTTATATTCTACGGCGGATCATACATTTTCAGCAGAATTTCACAATGAACAAAGCAAAGTCTATACATATATTACAACTTACTATTTTTTTTGCCCATTTTTCTTTATCAATAGATTCCAAAGAGTGGTTTAGTATATAATTATTGGTAGAGCAAACTTTATCAAAACTATTTCACAATATATATTATTTTTACTATGATTGTAATTTCGATACTTTTAGAGCTGCGAAAAATATTTAACTGAAAATTGATTTTGCGTTTTATCAGCTATTAAGTTATTTTTTCCATGTTATATACAGGGCATCTCACATGCAAAATATTTTGTCTTGGCAATTTTCTTTTGCTCATATTGCCATTGGGAGACTGCCATTGCTTATAGCATGAAACATTTTCATATAACTATTGCTGGCAATGAACAGCCACTTCGGCAAGATGATAGTTCATATTTAATTTCCTCAAAATATTAAAAGAAGTAACATGTGTATATCCCCAACCTCCGTATAATGATTTAATGCTTTTTGTGTATATTGTTATTTAGCGAAATGAGGTTTAAAACAAAAACTCCAACAATTTGTAGGGGGATTGAAACATAGATAAAATAAATTTATTTCAAAATTGCAGTCGTCCGACAAATAAATAAAATAATCGTACGTTTTTAAGATTTCTTCGAATTTTTAAACAGATAATAATAAATTTTGTGTTTGGAGATGCCAGATTAAAAAAAAAAAAGAAATCAGATATCAAGTTGTTTCTTATAAGGCCGTGTTTTTACGCAAATACTCGTGTTGCTAATTATCAATAACTTCTCAATTCGTGTTGAGCAACTCGGTTCAGGTTCTTCTGTCATTATCTTTCAATTTTATATAAAATTCTTGTTCGCTCCATTTACAAGCTCAAAAGTACATATATTTTATTCATGTTCACCAATTTCTAAAATATTTCTATATATATTTATTTATTTTCCAAAAAGTTCCAAATATATAAGAAATGTTAATTTGAAAATAGGCGCAAATACAGCCAGGTTGAGAATTTGAAAACGAAAAAGAATCTCGATTTACGTAGCAGTGAACTGTTATGAACAAGACGACAGAACAAGTGTGTTGCCGAACACGAGCGCAACGCTTCGCCTGTCAGCGCCTCTCCCATAAACTAGGAGTTGTCGAAATATATCCTCGTATGAACAGGCTCTATGAGTTTGCAAATGGCGGTTTGTTTTCCGAAATGTTAATAAAATAAAAATTAGTATTTCTTTCCTTATACATACATCCATCTCACTGTTACCCTAGTGGTGGGTGTTACTTGTGATAGTTTGTACTCCTTTGCTCCTCAGACAACAATAGTACATTGGCACAACAAAATACTAAAACCGTTATACATAAGTCATCACTTGGTCAAATAACAAAGAAAAGCTGTTGGCTACATGCTAGACAATCGGAACTTAAAATCTTATTAGACATTCCAGTTGACAATCCGTTGTGATCCTTGCACACCTAATAGCCCATTTATAGATATTATTTATAATTATAGTTAATTGATTTGCAAATCAGCAGTGAGTATTGATAGATTCTCGGCACCCTAGAATGCATTTATATACTCTTTGCTTTCAAATAATTAATAGTGACCAATTCGAAATAGCCCTATATTTATTTAAGACCATATTTTATTAATTACATTTCATGTTCGTATATGTATGTACATATATGTATATATACAGTATCTACACATATGAGAAAGGATGAAGTACTCTAGCGTTATCTTGATTGTTTTTGATTAAATAGAATTTATGTTTGTATTATTCTAAGAAAGCTTTTACAAAAGCTTGTTTTAGACAAAATTCACTATAAATACAACGATAGACCCATTTCTATCATAACTATCCGACGGAAATATTCATTTACTATATAAACTAATAAACAAGTTGTCGGTTAGCATACGTTCTATTCCCTTTGGAAAGTATTTTTAATAGACCAATATCATGATATTGGTATCACTACTGGTAGCATATATTTTTTCTATTGTGGCTGTTCTATCACAGTCACAATCGGATGGCTGCCTATATAATCTGCCAATGCCCACAAAGCCTGATCTTGAGGATTGTGTAGGTTATTTTGCACTTTACGATGGCGAATATGTGCAACAATATTGTCCACCAGGAGCTAAGTATAGTGATGCTTTGAGTTGCTGTATAACGGGGCGTTGTCCACCTTGCAATTGCCAAACAACAACCACAATATCGTCAGACCTTACAACTTCTGGGAATGATTGTAGCAGTATTCAAACAGTTTCAACAACTTCTGCAACTACTGGTACTACCAGCGATAAAACAAGCGATTTCACAGACAATACCACGGATGAAACGGCTAGTTCAGCTATTGCAGAAAGCAGTACTGAGCTGCCTAAACCAACTTCGACAAGTTCGAATCCAACGGAGTATTCCACTGATACACCGCCCGATAGTGATGAAACGACGAATTTTTCAACAGAAACAACGGATGTTACAATTGTTTCAGAAGGCACCACTGACTCCATAACAGATGCGGACAGCACATCAACATCCGGAGAGGTTTCCGGTGAAACGCCAGTCAGTGAAGGAACTTCAACAACAAATCCGACCAGTGACTCTCCTGAAACATCTTCAAATGTTAAAGACACAACTGTATCTATTGATTCCACGACAAACAGCGATAGCAACACCACTAAAGAAGCTTCAACAACTTTGAGAACAACGGAAGAGACCACTAACACTGATTCCACGTCAGCTGCGAGTTCCACAATGGAAACGACTACTGTATCTATTGATTCCACGACAAACAGCGATAGCACCATCACTAAAGAGCCTACAACAACTTTGAGAACAACGGAAGCGACCACTAATACTGATTCCACATCTGCTGCGAGTTCAAACAGCGATAGCACCACCACTAAAGAGCCTGCAACAACTTCGAGAACAACGGAAGCGACAACTAGCACTGATTCCACGCCAGCTTCGAGTTCCTCAACGGAAGGGACTACGGGTTTTACAACGAAAACTACATTAATAACGTCTACTATAACTGATTCTACTCCAGCTGCATCATCCTCCACATATAAAACAACAACAACGAGTACTGCGCCACCATCATGCGCTAACTTGAAAACAGGTACATTCCTTCCAGATCCTGATGACTGCAACCGTTATTATGTGTGTAGCTATGGACAAGCTATACCGATGCGTTGCCCGCCGACACTTTGTTTTGACGTGAAGTTGAATGTGTGTAACTACCCAGAGAATGTATTAAGCGATGGGAAAGGGTTTCCGACAAACACCGACTCACTTGAGATTCCCGATAGTGCAGCAACCACCAAAGAGACTTCGACAACTTTGAAAACAACATTAATTACGTCTGCCATAACTGATTCCACTTCAGCAGTATCTTCTTCTACATATAAAACAACAACAAGTAAAGCACCACCATCATGCGCTAACTTGAAAACAGGTACGTTCCTTCCGGATTCAGCTGACTGCAACCGTTATTATGTATGCAGTTATGGACAAGCTATACCGATGCGTTGCCCGTCGACACTTTGGTTTGACGTGAAGCTGAATGTGTGCAACTACCCACAGAACGTAACATGTGATGCGAATCAGGAGTGAGCAGTACATACGATATATGTATGAATATATCTCAATATTCTAATTTGAAAATAATTAATTAATTAATAAATAATGTAAAGTGTTGAAAAATACAATTATTAAGTAAAATTATATGAACTCGTTTGAACTCGTTATCCACGACAATATGTAGTAATTCCGGCGGGAAATATGTTCAGGTGTTGGCAAAATAGTATGTATGTATATCAAATATTGCTGTCAGTGAATTTGATATTCGTTATTCGCCGAAGCCGTGAATGGATGGAATGGATCATATTTGGTTAATTGCTAACTTACAATCTGTGCAATAGACTTACTGAATATTATTCACAAATTTCACTATATTGTGAAGATTGGGGCATGTTTCAATGTTGGATGTATAGTTTTAAGTTTAAAGTGAAATAATCAGACGGAATTCATAATTAGGCGTAGTCCGCTTTTGAATTGTAACATATTGGTGTCCAGACAATGTTTTGCACCAAATTTGGTTGAAATATACAATACATATATATTTATTGTACTGATTCCGCAATATTTCATAATTTTATACTTTTTGGGATGGATTTTGAATGTACACCTTCATCCAATTCATCTCATTTGCCCAAATTTGTCCGCTTCTGTACAGAAGAACTAATTACACCAAATTGATAATATTGATAAGTAATGATGAACAGTTGATAAAGAGCACAAAATTGATTTTATTAAAAGGTATTGATTGTACATAATATATACATATGTTGAAGACTTCCGTTATAAACGACCTTAGGATGTGCATATGTGTGTCATAAAGCTAATGTTGACTCAGATTCCGCATTCAGTTAATAAAAGTTCGTGAAACTGCCAAGAATTGTGTTGAGATGAACTAGGTAGTGCTAAATATTGTATATTTAACATATTTGTTACAAAGTTTAAATTAACAAAAAAAAGAAAATAAAATACAAATACTAACAAGTAGAATAAAATAACTGTGTTTATTTGTTTCAACTCTGTGGTTACAAAATATGGATAATAACATTAAGAAAATGACTTTAATAATATTACTTTGGCTGTCACTTTCATTGCGAATAACAAGCGCTGACATATTTGAAGAATGTGAAAACGTGCCCAAAGAGACATTTGTTAAGAGTTTACAGAGTTGTCAAATGTATATATATTGCGATGACAATGATTCCTACTCAGCAGAATGCGATGAAGGTCAGTATTTCGATGGTGATGCATGTGATGATGCGGAAAATGTATACTGCCCTTTGGACGAGTCTGGTGAGGCTGATCCTGGGAACCCGGTTGAATCCGAAGAGCCTGAATACCCGGAAGAACCGGAAGAAACTGTGGCACCTGTCACATCAAAACCTATTATTACAACAACAACAACTCAATCTCCACAAACAACTACTAAAAATGAGATCATTACAAGCACTTTAGAACCGATTGCCATTGCGCCAGTTGTGAGAGATCATTGCCCCACGGTCGAAGATCCGAATACAATCGTATTCACGGCGAATACACAATCCTGCACCAGCTATTATCTTTGTTATCATGGTCAAGCCATTGACATGCGCTGTACGGATAATTTACACTTCAATATACATACAGCCAAATGTGATTTCCCCGAAAAAGTGCAGTGCATGGTGAGTTTTCGTATAATCGCAATAAAATCTGATTTAGAAATGTAGCAGAATGGGCCAGCAATTTATATGTTCAGTAACATAATTTTTGAAGTTAAACATTTTTGATATATTTGAATTTCAAAGTTTATCGAAGACTTCAAACTGTCAGAGGTTTGTGGTCACCGATGTTTCTGAACAGTAATGTTTCGGCAAAGTAATGTTTTTGTTGCTGAAAATATTTCCTACTGCATATATCTATAATTACATAATCGTAATATATATAGTATATATAGTACATATATATTCAAAATGTATTTAAACTCAAATTGCCGTATTTCTACTCTAATTTCTACAGATCGATCGACCGAATGCAAATAAATGTTTGCCACATGTCACCGACTTCTTTCCACATCCGCAGAAATGTAACTATTTCTATTACTGCATAAAAGGTTTTCTAACGGTACAGCAATGTCCGTTCTACTACGGATGGGACATTGAAAGGCGTTCTTGTGTGCTCCTCGACCAGGCAAAATGTTTTGTAGGATCGAAGCGAACCTAAATAAGGTTGATTTTGTATAACACCGACCATACCAAGTACATATACATACATATATACGTACATACGTGTTTATTTCGATATTGATATATTATTTGAATAGAAATAAGATCAAATTGTTCAAACACTCACAGATAAAAGAAATAAATAATTAATATAATATAATAATAAGTTCAAGATCTTGATGATATTCTGACGCTTCGAATAGTCATTCTATTGGAATTTAATTTAAGTAGAGTGATTTGTACGATCAATTTATGAGAACAAGCAGACTTTTTATCAATCAAAGTGAAATTCACTATTTACGCATATACACAGATACATACGAGTATTTAGATAAAAATGTGTTGATGAACGGCGTCAAGGCTTGTTCTGGAATTTGTGAAAATGTGTATGAACAATAAGTGAATGTCTTTGTAGTAAAACATCGTAATAGTTAGAAAAGTTATTAGTTAACAACTGCAATTTGAACTACTCCGGAAAGCGCGAAAAAGTAGATACATATATATTTCTGACTTTGTACTTCATTTCAATATCTTTTTACGTTGATTAATTTATTTGTTTCTAATACTTAATTCTATAGCGTTGAAGCAGTGTTTATGTTATATAATCGAAATAAATTAGTTGCTGTTTGTGGGTATGTAAAAATGAAAGTTAGCTAGTTGTAGAATCGTCTGCCAGACGATACATATATACTCGTATATACATACGTACATATGTATACTTACTTAAATAGTACAAAGTACTTGAGATTTTACAATCAGTAACGGAAGTTATTCAGAAAATAATAAATAATATTTATGTATATTTACTCTTCTTCATATATATATAAATATGCACACCCTCAGATACATACATCTATGCATGTCTGTATTAATATTAATATATTATTTTCAAGTGTAAATTGTTAAGAGTTGTGAATTATAAAATACTTGTTTCTACATATTGTAACTATTTATTAATGTTTACTTACGTATATGACCCATCTAGATTTAATATTTTTTAAGTAGACAGAAGTGCGAATTATATAAATGAGAGACACAAATTGAGTGTTTTCCTATAAAATTTGGGAGATCAAAAAATTACGAGTCCGCGAAGTCAAACCCTAAACCAAAGTTAAATACTTGACGGAGGGAGAGGATTATAGAGAGGCTTATGCGAGCATGAAGCGATGATGAAGGTTTACAGTTTCCCCAAACGTGGGATTTGCATTTCGAGAAGTCGATGCTTTATAAACATATGTACATATGTCTAATAACGCCTATTACTACGACTACTGCTGCAACAGAGTATAATTTCGAAGGCCACGCATACTGTTAAAGGCAAATTAAAATCAGATTTTTGTATATTAGAAACGTGTTATCGTCGTGTGCAGATAGCATATTTCCTACCGAATTATAATTTTTTGGTATACACATACATACATTTATGCATGTAATTATAAGTATATGTATAAACTTACCTATTTACTCGTATGTATGTCAACGTAAATCTTCATTACCGCAGCAATTATTTATTTCGTTCAAGTTTACTGACATCATTCAATATTATGAAGACAAAATACAACATTTCGTAATTACGAAACATTATCGGAAGGAATGCCATTTAGATTCTCCCGTTTATATCGATTTGCATTTGAAAATTTTAGTTGCTCCTAGCACATCATCTAAATAGCACAAGAAATATTTTTACGTTTCGGCGATCGAAAAATATCTGCGAAGTACTTGACTGAAATAATAAAGATGAGTTATGAAATCTTGTTGTTTTTGATTTGTTCTTTTGTGTTCAGTGTTCATAGCGACATCTATGATGCATGCGAAAATATGCCAAAGCACTCATTTATAGGCAGCAATACATCATGTAGACATTTCATATATTGTGCTGATGTCGAATCCTATGAGGGCGAATGTGAAGATGGCGACTATTTTAATGAATTATTGCAGACGTGCGACCCCAAGCACCTTGTCATCTGCAAACTTGACACCGCAAACAACTCCAGCTCTATTTACACGGCGCCTACTCAAGCGACTACAACGACTACAGCATACAATTCATCATTTTCTTCAACAGCAATAGCTTCAAGTGAGATTCCCATATTAAGCTCGTCAGCACCAATGCAAACTACGAAAATAAACAATCAGACGGACTCTAACACAAGTGTTATAGGTGGACCTATCACAACTACAACGGCTCCGTCCATAACGAATGGAGATATGGCTATACTAATATCAACGGAATGTCCGTC
The DNA here is from genome assembly GCF_028554725.1 of Zeugodacus cucurbitae. Lineage (NCBI taxonomy): Eukaryota > Metazoa > Arthropoda > Insecta > Diptera > Tephritidae > Zeugodacus > Zeugodacus cucurbitae. The sequence continues at coordinate 528,424 of NC_071669.1, read as the reverse complement.
AATGGATAATCCACATCAAATGATTTTCGTGCCACATCCGAAATCTTGTTCAGATTATTTCATTTGTTATCGTGGTGAAAAAATGGCAATGCACTGTTCTTCAATGCTACATTTCAATGCCAACACTGGAAAATGTGATTATCCGGAGAATGTTCGGTGTCGGGTAGGTGTTAAAATCTTTAATTTCTCTTAACGCAGCTTTTATGTATATTTAAATTTGTGCGACGGTGCGATTGTTTCTTCTTCATCAACTATCTACTTGTTTAATGGTTTAATGACACAACAACTCATTTAATGGTTCTTTTACAGACCGGCTTCAGCAATCCAAGAGAACTTTGCCAGCTGCATACAGTCGATTTATATCCACACAGCACGAATTGCAACTACTTCTACTACTGTCGAAATGGATATCTTCTGCTGCAGCAATGCCCCGTTAATTATGGCTGGGATTTTGAAAGACGTGCTTGCACGACGCTTCAGCAAGCTACTTGTTACAACAAAATAATAATGCAATGATTTTATGAAAACTTGTTTATACATTTATGTAATAAAGATATTTAAAAAAATTTATATTTTTAATTAATTAATTTAATTTTGGAAAGTTATAAATTAAATACGACATAGACGTATGTATGTCTGTATGTATTTACATTGCAGTTATGCAAAAATTTTTTGGAAAATAAACAAGAACCATTTGGTGGATTGGCGGCTTATTGCGTACCACTTTTCGAACGCATAAGTAAATTGTTTATGGATGAGTATCACCAGTCTCCAAATAAATTTATTTAAATAAATATTTGCATGTTAGTTTTAAAAGTCGTTTTATGCAAGGTATCGTCAATGGACAGTTTAACATTCTTTAGTAAGGGATTTTCAAATTAAATAAAATATCTTTATGATGAACAAACGTTGCTTGCTATTTGACGTAATTGAAATTCATTTTGAGAAGTTGTGCACATAAGAACAATGGTATAGGGCATATACTCGTACATATGATATGCATGTGCAATACATGTGTGTGTACACTATATGTTTGATCTTTAAATATTCAACGGAAATTGAAATGTCGTAAAGCTATGACATTATCTTTTATCAATAAGAATTCAATATTTTGAACACATGACGTATGTATGTATGCATATCAGTTGTATGTTCGATAAATATACATACATACATATTTAAATTTACCCGCCACTGTGTGTTTCACTGTTATATGCATATGTACGTTAATTAATAACTAAATATTTGTATGTACAAATGTATAACGAAATACATGCATATATTTTGGTTTGGTCTCAGAATTCAACGTGAAGTTAGAATATTTTGTGTAGTGTATTGAAAAGGACGTAAATTCACTCACAAAACGCGTTTCTCCGCATTTGGAAACTTTTCATTTCACGAAAATGGCGACGAAGCCGCTTCGAGGTAAGCGAATGCGTGAGCGCTTGGCAATTTACACGAGACTAATTCATTGTACCTCTTTTACCGTTAATCATCGTCATATAAATGGATGTAGTTGCGTACATTTGTTTGGCATGGGCGACACTAATACAGGACACCAAGTCGGATACGTCACATTCCTTAATACCGACCAATAAACGGCGTCAAAGTAATATTTGTCAAAATCACACAGCTGGAGAATTCGATAGAAATCCAGATGATTGCCGATCATTTTATTTGTGTTTGGAAAATGGACAGGCGGTGATTGCGCCATGTCCGCCGACAATGCTTTTCAATGCGGTCAGTAAACTCTGCGACACCGCCGAAAATGTCAATTGTGACATTAGCATACCCAGCGGCAGCAGCAACTCCAACAATAACAACAATGGGATAGCAAGCAATGGAAACAGTAACGGCAATGACGGTGCTGCTGATGCTGATGGTAACAATGAAGTTTTAAGTGCGTCCCGCTATTGCGCTTCACAGCAAAGCGAACAAAATCGCATCGTTTTCATTGGCAGCAACAGCAATTGCCAACAATACTTCATATGTTATTATGGGCAGGCGGTGTTGCAGGAATGCAGTGCCAATTTGCACTGGAATGCAAAAACTGGTAAGTGCGATTTACCCGAAAAGGCTGGTTGCCAATTGTGGGACGGCGACGTCGGTGTCGGCGAATACGCGCCCGTGAACGGTGTTGGAAGCAGCGCCAACACTGCCGGTATGCCATCTCAGGGAAGTGAAAGTGGCGAGCAATCCACCGTTGGTGAACTAATCGATTGTCCAATATATGGACAACATGTATTTCCACACATGTCGCGCTGCGACTATTTCATTTACTGTGTCAAAGGGTATGCCATACTGCAGCAATGCCCCTTTTATCACAACTTTGACATTGTGTCGAAAAGATGTAAATGGCGCACAGCCGCCGTTTGTGTGCGAGATTTAAATATTAATTTTAATAAATTAATTGCTAAATAGGATAGGATAGATTGAAAAAACTTTAATTTATTGCAATAAATTCTACATATGTATGTACATACGTATGTATGTTAAAAGATCCTTATTACTAATCTGTGATACAGAAACAATACCTGCCTCCAATGCTTGCATAGCAGCAGAAATGAGATGAATTATCCAATTGACTTACTATAGAAGCATAAGCTGATTCTTTTGCGGCTTCTTTTTTTCTTTTTTAGGTGTTCATCTGGCGAATGTTTTAATGCTCGTTCTAATAGTTCTAATTAGTATATTGGCAGATTTTATTGTTGAGTGAGGTGTCATTTGCACTACTAATAAATATGTATGCATGTACATATATTGCGGTAAATAATTGTGAATTGCCAATGTCCATTGCATAACTTAGATAAATTAACTTCTGCGGAGTACTTTGCATTTCATATACTTATATATGTACATATGTATGTAGATATTTGCTTATTTTGACATTAAATCATACTTAAGTAATATCCTATACACAAATAAATGATAAAATACCAGGTTAGCTGCAAAGTAAATATGGATTTTCCTAACTGAGTCGGCATTGGATAATCACAGTTAATCACATACATTGATGAATAGATAAGACAGCTACTATAAAAGCGACAAAGCTGAGACATCACTATGTTAGTTATACGTACTATTGAAAGGGATCTGTGTCACGGTAAAATGATAGGTGAATCGTATATTAATAAAATAATGGAAGTAATTTGATTTTAGTAAATAAATCCTTTTAGAGCGAAAAGTATTTAAATATCTTGCCATCATTTTTACGGTAATTACTTGGTGTGATGGATTTATAAATGGCCCCAGAACTACTCAACAAGAACAGCTATGCTATAATAAGCCTTACGGTTATAAGATTGCCGATACAACTGACTGCTTGGGATATTTTATCTGTCACGGCGCCATGATCATTCAACAATATTGTCCACCTGGGCAGCGATTTTATGCTTCTTTGCAGACGTGTCAGAATGGAAAGTGTCCACCCTGTGATTGTCAGATTGATTGTAGCAATGCTTCTGATGGCACCTTATTTGGCGATTGTAAACATTGCCGACTCTTCTGGCAATGCATTAGTGGACGCGCAGTACTCCGCTTTTGTGAGCTTGGCAAATGGTTTGATAGCGCTAAATACGTTTGCAATTACCCGGACTTGGTGCAGAACTGTCCCGCTAATCAAGATTAAAAATAAATTATTGAAATGAAGGTAAAACAGAGATTAATTATTCGTAACCACGTTTGGAATTGCATAATTAGTAAATCGTACAAACTTCAGCATCTAGTATTGTATATAAATTCCAAACAGCTTCGACTTTCGTATTCGTTCGAGGATTGTGTTTCAATAATTATTTCCTTCTTTATATCATCTCCTTCAAACGAATTCCCTCCGAATAACACAAGGAGGTATACAACGAATGGGTTTAATGACTTATGCATACAATATGGTTTGCATCGATTGGCGCTTGATGCAATGTACGCACTTTTGGGTATCAAAAACCAAACATCACTAAATTATACCAAATTGAACCTTAGTAAATCTGATTGTACTGCAATTAAAAACAATTTCAATAGCATTGATAACTAATCAATGCAGTGTATTGAGATAAGCGGTGAAACAAAATATTTCAATTATTTAAAAATTAAAACGTTCACACTAAATTAACATACAAATATACACCTTGCACCTCATTAACCTTATGTTATGTTTTGTCATTTATGTATTCAGAAACTTACGGTCGCCTTATCATATATCTTTGGTAGCAATCTCTGGTAATTAACCGGTGACATAACTACTAGAGACTTAGAAGAGAAGTTGTTGATAATGAGCAACAAAAGTTTTCTCGTGTAAACTTTGGTAATATTGCAAATTGTAAATTATCGAAATTACAACGATAACTTTGGAAACAGATATCCGCTGAAACGATGGTTAATCCCATCACTAAGTAAATGTAAACAAAATCAGTGTAGTATAAATTCCAATATGTTTTAAAGATTACGATAAGTAAATGAGGGTCCAAAGATGAAACAAGAAAATTGCGTTGATAAAGAAACGATCGAGTATACGCACACAACTGTGCCGTCATCAATGCGAAGTCCTTATTGGAAGTATTTCGGGTTTCCTTCAGATAATACTAACAAAATATTGACTCGCCAAAAAATCATATGCACAATATGTGGCACTGCAATTACGTACAACAAAAACACGTCCAACCTACGTACTCACCTTATATCTCGACATCCTGAGACTCTGCATCAAATGCATCATCATCAACGTGTGCGGAACCCAGAACTCTCAGACAGTTGTAACACAATTGGTAATAAAGATTTTAATGGTACCGATACAGTGAATGAATTTGAAGAGAATGAATGTATCTCGGATAAATTAAATATTCATAAACAAATTAATAAGGCTAATCCCGATGTGAGTAGCCTATTAAAAATAAGACGACTAAATACAGATAGCCGTGAAGCAGATAAAACTTCAATTGGTTCCCAAGAGTTTAACGTCGAATTTATGCCTCCCAATGTTCCAATAAGCTGTATCAAACAATGTGATTACGAACATGAAAATGCAGTGGGTTTCTCTACAGTTGAAATTGACTGTGATTCTGATTATCGTTCGGTAAAACACAAGGAAAGCAAGAAAGAATTAAGTGAAACGATCACAGAAAATGAAACCAGTTATGAGTTTTTAACTTCTGAAGCAAGTATTGATGTGAAAAATGATGATAATATTGAAATTAATTGCGGTAACGACTTCAATGTTGGTGATATAAACACCGCCGAGGTTGCATTAACAGAAGATGAAACGGTAATAATTGATAACGAGATTACTCAAAAGCCGATGTTTGTATATTGCAATAATTCATTGCCAAGTACAACTGACTTAACAAAAAAATCAAATATTACAATTCACAACGAACTTCTTGCAAATATGTTGGTCACCGATTTGCTGCCACTTAACGTGCTTCAAGGTCTTGGTTTCAAACAACTTCTTAATTCCATTGGGTTAGTAAGTGATTGTAAAGAGTCAGTTGAGGGTAAAATATTAAGGGATTATTCGCAAATGAAATGTGCACTTAAAAAATACATTGGTCTCAATTTGAGCCAACAAAATAAACCTTACTCATTCAGTATCGAAAACTTTAAAAATAATGAGGAGAACAACATGTTGAGTATTTATGTAAATTTCCATAATGTTGATGATGAATACAAATTGGAGAGCATTTTATTGGAAGATATTGCTATTAACAAAGATACAGAACTATCCCGGTCGCTACGAGACTTTAATCTTAGCCGTTGTGCAGCGATTGTAACAACGAACGGAAATAATTCAATTGTTAAAGATTTCGGTCTTGCAAATGGTAAGCGTTAGTGAAAAAGAGCTCTTAATGAATCAATGAATGTACTTTTTTCAATTAGGTATCGACATTGTTCCATGTGTAGGGACCATGTTAACACGGTGTATTAAATTAATATTTCAACAAGATGTAGTGTCTGAATTATTTCACCAAGTTCATAATATAAGTGAGGTATGTACATTTAAAAACCGAAATACACAATATATGTAAGTATGTATATTACTATTTGGGTGTAAAATGTACAAAGTTGACTTGAATATAAATCCATTTAGTAATTACATTTGTTCTCTCTCTAGAACTAATATTGAAAATAATTATTATATATACCAACCCGTATATCATTGATGTATTTTAGAAGAATTTAAACTTGTCGGCAGTGAAATTATATTGCCCTTGGTGGAAATTAAAACTTCTTCAAGTTTTCTTCGAGAGTCCTTTAGCGGCAGATGAAAAATACAAGGAAATGTCATCACAGCTTGGACCTTTTATAACTTACATCAAACCATTAAAGGTAAACTAATTCGTCATAATTCATTTTGATATATAGTATATACGTTTATTTTAAATAGATTACTTTTGATACAATAAAATCGGAACAAATACCCTTCTGTACACTTGTGCGTCCATTGGTTAAGCAACTATTCGATGAACATTATTCAAAATTCAACACTAAAGATAATCTTTATTTACAATCGGCGCAAAGAATAATTAATTCTGAGTTACGTGATAGGTATGTACAATTCATAAAATGTATGCATAATTTATTGTTTACTAAATATTTGATTACAGCATCGCAGGTTGTTCATTCTTTTCTGAAGCAGTGCTTTTTGATGGGCGTTTTCAACATGATTTTATTCAATCCAGCTCAGAGACAATGCTACAGAAAGAAAGCTATAATTTTGGCAGTGTTCATCGTTCGGAACTAATACTGTCTGTATATAAACGATATCCCCATCTTCTTAATGAAATACATTTAAATTTAAAACTTGAACAAAATCAGCCCTCTACGATGCCTTCAGCAGTATCGAAATCATGTTGGTAACAAGACGATTATTCGTATTTCATTAGTTTATGTATGTTTTTATCTTGTAGGTTTGCGAACATTTTTCCAGCGTATAAGCAATCCCGCGGCTGAAATTACTCAGCAAAACATTAACAACATACCCACCAACCAATCCCAGCCAAAAGTCGCTTTCGATTTGGAATTTGATCGATACAAATGTGAGCAAACGTTAGACTTGGAACAATGTCCGCTAAGTTGGTGGAAATCACATTCTGAACGCTATAAATTGCTGTGTAAAATTGCAAATTATTATCTAAGTGTGCCGTGTTTAACGCCACGATGGCTAAATAGCACTCACGGAGAGATGGAAGCTATTGATGAAAGCATGTGGTGGCAAAAAAGTAAGGTACTTCAATATTGCCATCCAGCAGAAAAGTGCTTATGGTATTTGCATTACAATCGTAGTATATATAATAAAATTATGTCCAAATCGTCTAAAGAGCGACCCCTGTGAAGAAGTTACGTTTGGAAAAACCGTATTTTCTCTTCAGATAATGAAAATATTCACATGTTTTAATGCGGGATTTCATTTATGCAATGTGAGCGATTTGAGTATAATTGGTCGCGTAAAGCGCGCAGATTTCATTATTCTGAAATAAATACAAATAAATTGAGCTGAATCTGAGTACTTTTCAGCTCACTGAATACTTGAATTATGCATATGTAAACATATTTACGGAATGATTTCTTAAATACTGAAAACAATTATTTGTTCCAAGTAACGGTGGTTTCATTTATTCAAACAAAGGAATTAAATAATTCTGTAGTATACATATATAAAATTGTTTATTGAATATTTAATTAATTTCGAAACTGTCATAAGTATATTGTAAATATTTGCTTTGTTCTGGTATGTTTGTATAGAGGATTGAAAATAATAAAATTAGTTTTTTATATTTGAAATTTGGCTTACGGGGTGTTATCCCTCATTTCAATTTCCCGATTAAAAATTTTGCCGTATCATCTCAGTAAATATCATACAGCTTTTAGAAAATAATACATTGTTATTATTCGGACTTTCATTTCATAGAACTCGGAAAGAACTTGGCGGAAAAGTAAAATATAATACTTTTTAACAATTTTGTTTTTTTTTTTTTTTGGTAATTTTCCCGGTTGTGTAATGTAGATTATCTTCTTCACATTGTGCTCCATAAATTTTAGTTACATTTGTAAAAAATTATCAATTTCTATGAAGAGCAGCCCCGACAATCAAAGATCATCTAAATAACTTCATGTGCATTTAACGGGCAGATGAAGCACTTAGATACAATCTTATTTTCATTTATAAATTTTACAGCTAGTGGAGATGTGGGTTATGACTGTACTATAAATAAAAATCTGTCACCTAAATAATTTTTATTCCCTAAACTCTCTCATCGTGTACTTGTGTCAACTTTTTTAATGATTGCGGTTAAATAAAACGTAAAATTTCTTTATCCGTAAATGAACGGGACATCTTATAACGACTATATGTATTTAAGTTTAATTATACTTGGGGCACTAGTCTGAAAATGGGAGAAGTTTTGAATTTGCTCTAAAAATGCTTTTAGCTTGGTATCGATTAAATCACATTTATAAATACATCTCTGCTAATATCAATAAGCTGACAAGACTTGTTCATTCCTATTTGCTTTTTGCGATTTGTTTCAAACAATCGTTTAAATTCTAAGGTATTTATAAAACAAAAACAAAATTAAAATAAAAACAAATATGCTACAATCACAAAATATGGTTACAATGGTGATGTGTTTGAAATATTGCTTACTATTTTAATCCAGTTTTTCATGTTTGCTTTGTAATGCGAAACAATTTTTTCTATATATAATTTTTAAAATGTTTCGGGTTGAAGTTAACTGCAACTAATAATTTTTAAATTGTAATATTTAAAATAATATGTTATGTTTACGTATGTAGCGGTTCTACATAATTTGCGGGGTAAAGACCAACGCGTCCATTCATGCGTCCTTTGCACCATCCTTGTTCGTCCTCATCTTCAAGCTTCTCAAAGACTTCACCTTTATATATAAGATACACATTATACATTGTTATGTTATGGTTTTGTACTCTCCCCTTACCTTGCTTAAATGTCAGTTCATCATCTTCGGCTCCTTCGTAATCATATAAAGCCTTAACTGGAATACCTTTTTCGCCATTATCCACCAATACATTGTCGCCCTCATCCCATTCCTCCTCTTCCTCAAATGGATTGACTTCTGGTTTGCCATTGCCATTACTAACAAATAATTTTTATTATTAGACTTTACCTCATAAAGTCATTTAAAAAAAAAAAAAAACAAAAACAAATCACATAATTCAGACAGAATGTTATTCTTTAACAGAAATGACCATATTGCTGAGAAATTATAGCCGGAAGAAGCAAGTCTTACTTTAAAACATTAAAAGATTACTATTAACTTACGTAACGCTTGAATTGCGGTTATTTGTAGTTGAGGTTGTACCCAAAGCTTTCCCAGTCCCCGTAGCTGTGGACGCTGCTGTCGAAGTTGGGGAAGACGAAGAATCTTGTGGCACAGCCTTGCCACTAGCCTTGTTTGAATATGATGACGTTTTCTTTAAGCTATTCGTATTATAATCCTGGAAGTAAAAATTCGGGTCAGTTGAAAAAGTGTGCATTTAATATTAATAATAACCATACATGTGGATCCTCAGAGACAGGTCGCTGATTGATGAGTGTAATTGGCGCTGCCGGAAGTGCTTCCTTTGATTTGCTACCCTTGGCTATATCACGGAATTCTTCGGTATACTCCTTAAAATTTATTAATATTTATAATGGAAAAATATGCGTATGAAGTTTTATGTAAGAGCTCAGAACATACCACAAATGCTGGCCAATTCATAGCCATATTGACACCATGATTATTTGACCACCATTTGAGATCCTTTTGTTGGTCCGCGTTATTTATGGTATGATAGAATTCTTCATATATTTGTGGTAGACTGTAATGTTATTAAATGCATCAATTTATGTCATTGTCAAATAGGTCATATAGGTCAAATAAATAGCACTTACCATTGCACCTTCGTGAGGTCCAAGCAGGCGTGTATGTTAAAGAGGACATCTTTGAAGAACATTAATCGAGTCCTCTCCATTGCTTGGCACTTTTCAAACACCGACGTCATATCCTCGATGTATACCGAATTATATTTGGTAATCTCTGCAATAGCTTGTTCATATTTCTCTCGACATTTAGCCACTTGATCTTTAGTTTTTTGAACGCGATCGTGCATTTTTTTTACCTTAACGAAAACAATTTATAAAGACAAATTTTTTAGATTTTGAAATCATCATATTTTAATGACATGTTTTGTTCATTTATATAATTTTACATAAAATAAAATAATGAATATAATTAACTGATTTTGTCATAACTTTTGAGGCGGTGAGTTTCGGTAACTAAGATAACCAGTTACTTGTTTTTTTATTATTGTACCATTTCTTTTTTATATTACATTTCTAAAGTATGACGCATGATCGCAATTGCGACAGAGTGTTTACTTAGATATGCGAACAAAAATTTGTTCTTATCTATCGCAAACAGTTAAAGAACGTAGGAAGGTCGATTAAGTAACTCGGACACATTTTGTGGCGAATGGATGTAGAAATTGAAACTATTACAATTTTACATTTATCAATAAAATCATATATTCACTATTACGGATACCACTTTCTATAAAAACTATTTCTTAAATCGTATAATAGAAAATTTTAAACTTTCTATATACACTTAAGAGAGGTAATTTAAGTATATGTATTTATTTATATTTAGGTGCTGCCGGAATTACTTCTGGCATTACCAGACATCAGTTGAAGTTTCTATTGGTAACCTAAAAAACCGGACCAAAGCACCGAATCTATTTGTCGCACAGACTTAATACTGGCGAACGTTTGTGAAATTTTATTTCATATATGCATACATAAATATAAACTTACCTGGTCCGGCGATAATGAGCTATCCGCTGTAGCATTACGTTCCTGATTGGTGGCACTACGTTCTGTTTTACAAGCAGCGTGATAATCAGACTTTGTCTTCTCTACTTTTGCTAATAATTTAGCCCAAGGTTTTTGAGCCTTCTTAAACATATCCTCCATATCTTTACGTTGCTTGATCTGCATCAGGGTATGATGATAGTTGTCCTTTTGCCAGCTTTTTATTTGGCTATTCACATCGTTACAGAGGTTTTCTTTTATTTTTAAGTGAACGTCACTGATGCGTTCAGCTTCCGTGAGTACACTTTTCCAAGCAGCTTCGGAAGTCCCATATTCGGGGCCTGAATTATAGAAATTTCGATAACATTTTTAATATTCATATTTTATTAAGAAACTTCAAGTCAGCATTTCCTTTATTTCGTCTACATTCAAATATAATCAATTGGGAATATTATTTAACATGTATTTAAAACATACCAATATAATTTAATCTCAACTCAACCCTTTAAATGAAAAATAGACGATTCAGTTCTTTCTATACAATTAAGTATACATATGTGCTTGTGAATGTGTGTACAATGCATTAACATCGATTTTTGAAACCTTTGCAATGATATTTGCAGTAAAACACAAATGGAAATTGGTCATAGCAGACTCTGCGTTAAATACATTGTATATATACATACATACATAAATGAAATATTTAAATAACACATACTATGTCTTTGCTACTGTAGACGCGAGTCATTTGGCAATAAGGATTAAACCAAATGCAATCCCATAAAGCCACCCATCGAAAATCGTGTAATTTACAATAATAGCCAGCGCACAATGATAACACAACTTGATTGACAACAATACACATATCGATGACAATACGCGGATAACCTCATCGACTGAGCTTTTGCAAATTTGTATGTTTACGTTTAGACTTGAAATGCCTCCAAAACATGAGTTCATCTGAACATTTACAGTATTTAGTCATTACTAACAAATACAAAAACAAAACAAGTTATAGTATGAGTTTTTCGATCAATTGGTTAGCTTTAATTATGGCTTTGTCGTAAGCACAGTGTTATTGTTTACTAATTCTTTCTGTGTATGTACATATAATACAGTAATCATGACACAGTAATAATTTTACAAACATCTACAACAAACAAATGAAGTCAAAAGATATAAATAATATGAAATTATCAGTATAATTCAATATAACACTATGTGACCGAATTTCCATCAATGTAATCGGAAAGAAAAACGGAGAAGTATGACCCAAAAATAGTAACATGTAGCAAAAATTTACAACAAAACCAATTAAAAGCAAACGTAATTGACAAGAGAACGAAGAGGTTGCCCTTTAATGGTATAATAATCATACAGTTAAAGAATATAGTAGTTTAATCAACTAACCTTACGATCAATATATATAGAGAATATTTGCAGAAACAGCAAAAATAACATATGAAATATTTTGATTGTCATTTCTTTTTTGTATGCTCCACTTAAGTAAAAATATTACCAAACCCGTAGTTAATACGTACACATACATACATATATCTAAGCGAGTTACTTGGTACTTGGTATAATAACAGTGTACGAATCATAGTAAACTTTTATATGTTCGCGCTCTGAAATTGTGATCAGCAGTAATCTTTATAGTTTAGAAAAATGCCAAAGCGCTGATGAAACGAGCATACCTTTCATATTGACATAGCTTAACAAATTAACGTCTTCCAACTATAGTAATTAATAGTGTACATAAGTATTCGTTCACTGCTTTCCTATGCAAATAAAAACAATTTCAGTATTCAACTTACCTTTTTCGATGAGCTCTCCCCACTTTTTCGACCATGCGCGCAAATTCTTAGCATATCCTTTTTCAATATCGGCACGTTCCTGTATAAGTGTCTGCAAATCATTGCAAAGCCTGTTAAAACGAAAGCAAACATTTTATTCATTTCAAAAAGCACAACGAAATAATGACGTTTCCTTCTAACTCACTTGTAGCCATCTTCAATTCGTTTAGTGGTGCGCTTGTAATTTCCAGGCTCCCAAAAAGAATCACTACCGGCCTGTAAAAGGTGATCATCGCTGTGATGCGACATGACCTAAAAATGTACAGAAATATTCTAGTAAACACGTTTTTGTAATGTATTTAAGCAATACACAGCTTTCGAAGCACATTATAGCAATACAGCAATCAAATTCAGGTATCTTTGAGATATGCGCTATCTCCACACTTTATTTGCGATTTAAATTTTATATAAATGTCAGTCGTCAAAATATTAACATTTAACACAAACCGGACAGATAACCAAATGAACTACAATTGTTACACGGGCGTGACTCTCATAGATATGTAAGTATTAGACAAATATATCTCACTGGCGAAGCTTTAGCCGCAGCTACAATATTACCGAACGGCGGGATCACTATTTTATGACAATTAACTATACGTGCAAGTCGCAATTCGCAAGAGCGATCAATAAAGAGCGCTTTGCTTAGCGCGTGGACGAGAATGTAAATTTTTCATGTACGGTTGTTCTTTGTATATATCGGTTATTGCTTAATTTATTAACTGATGAGCATATGCTTACATAAGAAATATTAATAATTTCAGCCTTAATATCAGTCTAATATATACACAACTAGCAATGTCGCGATTGTGTATTTTATTTTAATATTATGATTTATTTTACGTTAAGGCGAAACATATAAAACGGAGAAAATAAAAGAAATTTTCTTTGAAATGGAAAGCGAAATAAAAGTTGAAGAGACTGTATGGAATGCTCGCATCGGGTTGGTGCCCCAAAACTTACTGACGGCAACGATATCATATGCGAACACAAAAAATCGCAGCCGATGTAGTCATGGAATTTTTGTTATTCTTTCTATTACTCTATACTTACCTGTCTAACGTATATTTAACACAAATGTATACATACAGCGTTGACTTTGGGCTTCTTGTTTTGATAAAATTGCTGATAGTAACGGAATACTCTTTCCAATACCTTTTCTCTTATATTGAGGTCTCTTTTAAATAACTTAATATGTGTACGTAGTATGTACATATACATTGCTATAACGATGTATTTCAATACTTTGGGGAGCATCTCTTTGTGCGCTTCTAATTGGATTGGCATATTGGCACATTTTAATGATACAGTACACATTTTAAATTGATAACATATGAATGGTAAAATAAGAATGCCCTACGTAGGATAGTAAAAAAAAAATTATACATATATATATTGATATATGCATATATTACATTTGTATGTACGTACATTGAAGAAAAATATAAGATTAGTGTAAAACTTTCACATTTGAAATGGCCCAACAAATTTGAAACACTCTTGGAAACATATAATTATATATTTTGTGTTGGGTATAGTCATGGTTTTAGAATTTTTAAAGACGTAACTTTAAGGTCAACATCCTCAACATTCAGTTATGAACTTCCTTCCTTTCTCGTTTTATGTAGTATAGTTATTTAATTATAAATAAAGTAACCTAGTCGGGAGTAGCGGCGAGCCAGATGGTGAATTGTGTAAAGTTGTAAAATATTATGCCTGAGGGTTAATATGACATCGAAAGGCAGATGTCAGAGACTATGGTTAAGAACCCCGGTTTTGTCTTGGCAGTTTTAGAAGATTGAGAATGGTTTTTATTTAATTTACAAGTTGCCAGTGTTCAGGTTCTATTTGCTAAGTGGTGTTCCACCAAAGAGAAACTTATCCTTCAAAGAAATTCGTAAAATTGCCTTTTCATTATTGTTGAAAAACACTATTTGCTTTCGAGGAACTAATTTAGAAATCAGCCGCGAATACCTAAGGGCTTGTTATTAAATGTGTTAAACATTGTAAAACTCAAATTAATTCATTTCGAAAAATTATTTTAACAATTAGTATATATAATTAAGAAGGATCTGATTGTATATACCGAGGTGAACATACAATTTTTTAAACTAGTAAATGCACTAAGTAGGCATGAAGGCAAATATTCGCTAATATTTATGAAAATATTAATAGTAGTTGAAAAATAAATAAAGCTATAATTTACGGATTTAAAGAGAAAGAGTTTACTTACTTGAATCGTCTGAATTCTATTTATTCTATGGCAATTTGTTTCCAAAATGGAGAAGTGAAAAACAGCAAAGTGTATCTTTATTTTAGACACCTTGATGAACACTGTTGAGAAAAGGCCGCATCAAATATTTTAGATATTTCCATTCGTGTAAAGAAATGAATTAATAACATTTCAATTTAGCCGAATACGATGGTTATATGATGCCAATGGCCTAATTTTTAGTTGAAAAACGACGTTCTTGGCAAGACTATACATTTGTTTATTTGTAAATAAGTAACTATATTTATATTTTTAATATGTTAGAGACAAGAAACACACCCTAAAACAACTGGGTATCGCTTTCTATTTTCATGCAAACCTTTTTAGGTTTCGCAGGTGCATCGAAATATTATTAATATTTTCCGTTAAAAAGTCTATTAGAAAGTAATATTTACCTACTAAAAATTGCACAAAATAGCTGCACAATAGTTTCAATTAAAATTAACACTTATTTTTTCTAAAATATATGCGAAACTATGCGAAAAAATCACACGCGAGCACAGAAACGACATCGACCGAATTTCCCAGCAATGAAAGCAATGAGTTGCCAATTGGTTATATTTTCATACAAATATTTTAGATTTTATGAATGATGACAAATAATACAAATCTCAATTGAATAATATGAGTATACATAGAATACAGTAATACTTTTATTTAATCCTTAGTTCTAGTTAAGCTCTTCAAATATTTTATATTCAAGAATGTTAATTCACTTATGAGAATAATTTTCTAATTTTCAGCTTTTGTCAGTAATAATTGTTATCTAGAGATTTTTTGTGACTGGCAGCATTGTCAATACAGGGAACGCGATTTTATTAAAATTGTTATTTTCCCGAATGTCCAAGAATATTTTAATTGTGTTATTTCGGTGGAAACGACTTTACTTTACCCATCCGGCAACACTATTGACTTCAGGGTTGTTCAGAAATCAATTCCTTTGGTTTAATTTAATACCATTGCAACATGTTGCAAAGGGTAGACTAGTTTTTTCAGCTAACGGTGGTTTGTATCACCTAAAACTATATGAGTTAGATTTTAAATTATATATGTAAGTATATCAAACTGCCTATGATGACGAGAAGAGTTTAGATCCGTCTGTCTGTCCATGTAAGTGATATTTTGAGTGCAACATGAAATCTCTTAAACTGGTTGAACGTATTCCCTAACGCTCTCAAGTTTAAATGGAAACTTATAAATGCCTATAATTAGCCAAAAATTAAGATATGAAAGTAAACTTACGTAGATTGTTTCATAATAAGAAGACGTATTGATGGTTCCAGCATTTCCAAAAAGGTAATAGGTTTTTTGCACATATCTCGCAAACTATTAAAGTAATGTTAACCAAATTTATTGGAGGCATTTCCATTAGGTAGGTACTTGATTATACAATATGAGTGAAATTGGAAAATAACTACATCTAAACCCCACACAAATATGTTGAAAACTACTAAAAGTGCATTAACTTACTAACGAAAAACTCCAGAAGCACTAAAACTGAAGCAAATTGTTACAAACACTTGAGAATGAGTGTGGGACCGCCACTCTTGGGTCAAAAGCCATATCTCGGCCTGGGCCTCGTCCAATTTAAACTAATTTTGTACATAATACTTTCTCGATATGATGAAGTTGCAGTTTGAAAATGTGCAGAAAAACAGTTTACGTCGCGGTCGTTTCCATAAAGCACAATTCCAAACAATATCTGATTCCTTCACTTTGCAATATATAAATCAAGCGCTAGTGTTATCGATATTGAAACACGAATGCATAAATACTGCGCTGGAGGTGTGGTATAGCTCATCTAAAAAATTATTGAAAAAGGTTCACGGTCCTTATACGTGGGACCCCCTCTAGCCTCAATACACCTCATATACATAGTCATGAAATATGTGTAGACCTTGGTCGGTATTAAGAGCTTGGATAACGATTTTCGTCCATCTGGTTGATGGTTGGTATACCACATATCGCATACATGTAACTGCTAAGAAGATGTCGCAGTATAATTAAGTGAGAATTGGAATTAAGAATTTTAAATTTAAACCAAAACAAAGTTTCAGCAAGTCAAAGTGAAAGTAAATAATTACATACATTTTGATATTTCACAGAGCTTTACACAGGAACTAATAAACATATTTCCTACCATTGTATAGAAA
Organism: Zeugodacus cucurbitae; assembly: GCF_028554725.1. Classification (NCBI taxonomy): domain Eukaryota; kingdom Metazoa; phylum Arthropoda; class Insecta; order Diptera; family Tephritidae; genus Zeugodacus; species Zeugodacus cucurbitae. The sequence continues at coordinate 511,327 of NC_071669.1, read as the reverse complement.
AGATTGTAAGTTGTTAAATTATTTTATGAATATATATTTTATCAAGTTTTAAGTGAATTGATATTTTTCTATTTCCTCGATAAATACAATTATTTAAATAAATGTTTTCACGGTTTACAATGTTCGCAAGTGTTGATTCCATCACAACTCTTGTAGGAAATTATGGTGTACACACAAGCCTGTAACTTTTCATCAAAGAATTTGTCGCCACTACACCGCTTCGTATTTATTTTCTCACCATTTCTGCAAGTTATATAGCTTCTGCAATTGTCATCATTAGTTTGAACGAGCCTATCACCCTGACCTTGGCATCGATCGAATTTGCAATCCGATTCGTAAGGCTCAGTGCAAGATTGTGTTTTTCCGTCAAATAATTTACCAACTGGACATTGCAAAAATAATGGTTCCAAGTCTTCTTCTTTTCCAAAATCGCGACAAAGAAAATATCCACGACATGATATACCATCGGTAAAGAAGCCTTTGCGTTTGGTACCGCTGATGCTGCTGCTGCATTTAAATTTTGGCACGCAAGGATAATCAGGTAAATTTTTCACACAGGATTCGGTTTGCAAATTGTAGTAGTTTGGGCATGTTTTGCTCTGACTTTTGCCATTGTTACAGATGTAATAGGAATTGCAGTTTGTCGAACTACGGTATTTCGTTCCGTCCGGTACTAAGTCACATATTTCCGGTACTATATTACACAATTTTACATTCTCAAAATCGCACATCGATTTTGCCTCATTAAAGTAATAACCATTTGTACAATAACCCTGTATTGGTTGACCATTTTTACAGTAGAAATATCCCTTGCAAGTAGCTGGATCTGTTACCCATTTATCGTTAATATTAAGGCAACGATTGCGGCAATAGTCATCAACATCAGAGAGATTGGATTCTAAGACACAACGTTGAGCCTTGCGATCAAATTTTTGCGGTGACGGGCACGAATATATAACACCTGTGGAGTTGGAACAATGTATATATTCTGTGCATGAACCGGGTTTTCGAAGACGAATACCATCCTGAATATAAAGAAATGAAAGAATGGAAATGATTAAAGTAATGGATATACACGCATTGTAATATTACACACCTTAAAAAAGCCACACAATTCGGTTGGATCAGGTAATGTGGTAACACATAGGCCATAGTCATGTAGGTAGCAGAAAATCAAGCTCAGTAATAGTAATGCTGTAAAATTCATAAATGTAAGTAATTGCTTTTGTGTTTAATATATGCAAATTATCTTTTAAAAGCAAACCAACACAACATTTCTGATTTGAAATAAATTTCCAAAAGATATAATTTTTTGTTATAAAAATTAAAAAAAATATAACTGCAGCAGTACAGCGAAATATAGTATATCTGCATGTGTAATATTAAGTTTTCTGAATAATTTATACACGAAAAGAATTAGTTTGGAATTAGTTTTGGGTAATCACTCATTCGAAACTTACACTTTTTTAGCATTTCGATAAGAGTGTTACAAAGGAAATATTTTAACACAGTCCACTTAAGAACTTTTTCTTACGATGGTCACTTGTTACTGGAATAATTTGTGTTACGTGTTGTACCTTTATACGCGTATTTCCCATTGGTATAATATTAATTTCTTGTGTGTATAGGTAGTTAAACCCATGAAGTGCTTAAGAAAATTAGACTATCTGCTACTTTGGCATTTTATTTCATTAATCGATTGTGAAAGCTGTGTAAAACGTATAAACCCATATATACAAATGCATGTGTGTGTATATTAAATACATATTTATAAGTTAGTATCTTGATGATATGATTAAGTGAGTGGCGTTCGCTTTAAATTTATTGATCAATAGAGTTTAGGTAATCCTTGCATAAATCTATAACTGAGATTGTAAGTAAACGGTCCGATAACATATTTATAAATTAAAATTCGAAAATACGTAAGTATTTTTTCGAGTATTTTCCAAAATATTAAAAATTAAACTGAGGCTAAACCCATATACTCGTATTACCATTAATACTGTACATATTGACCAATATTTATGAATATACTGATGCGTGACTTATGTAGTGTAAAGTAAACGAAGCAGATGTAGTTCAAATTGTTTTATGGAGAATGTAGGCGTGGTTGTAAACTGATTTCACCCCTTTTCAATTAGTAACATGAGAATGTTAAAAAGAAAATGTTGCGTACCAAATTTCGTTGAAATTAGTTGAAAAAAAAACCTTAAAAATTAATGTTTCTGGTATTTTCAGTTAGTGAGTGAAAGCACTTTTAGTCGTTTTCAAAATAACATTTGTATAGAAAGGGAGCGTGGTTTTAGCTCAATTTCATCAAAGTTAGACAATTTACTTTTACTGGCTTACGGTATAAATATATACAAAAAACCAATTTGGAGCGGAGCCACGTCCACTTAAAAAAAACTTGAACCCACATGCCCTTTCTATCTGTGATTCTGTGTACCAAAACTTTTATTGTTTTTTTTATGGTTCGGTTATGGCTCTTTATAGTTTTTCGTTTAAGGAATTTTGTGGGCTAGTAATTATCCGATTTCGCTTATCTACAATACCAACCCTCTCATGATGCCAAGGAATACAAGTTAAAAAGTCAATTTTTTTAGTTTATAGAGCTGCAATTAATCGTTGAGTGAACAAAACTATTATACATACTCTCTATGCAACATATTGCGAAAGTATAAAATTTACTTAAATTTAATATGCTAAAATCAGCTAAATTTTATTCAACTGCTATTTATTATATCTATATAAGAAAATTTATAAATATACATACATATATTAAAATATTATTTATGCCAAACAAAAACCATAAGTAATTGGAGTAGAAACACAGACAGCCGAAAATTCATCGAAAAAGTAGTTCCCGCAGCTTTTCTGTTCTACTGCTTTGCCATTTTTACATCGTAGATATTGCCTACAGCCTGATCGACTGCCACTCACAAATGCCAATGAACGTCCATCACATCGATCTGCATTTTTAGGACATTTTGTTTTCAGTGGATCTTCACAAGATTGTTTTTGGTCGTCAAAAAAAGTACCATTTTCGCATTGGCCCCAAACAGGTGCTGGATCGGGTATCTTGGAACCCTTGTCGGCACAATAGAAGTAACCTCGACATGTGGATTTATCGGATACGTATTTATTCCTCTTGGGATTTTTTGTAGTTCCACAAACTTCTTTGGGCAATGGAATTTTTCGACAATTTACTTTCCATTTTTCTACTTCACTGCCGGAAGTTGAATTGTAAAATTTACCATCGGCGCAATCCTTAGCAGTTAGACCTTTTTTTTTATCACAAATAAAATATTTACCACAATCATTTTCATTAGCAATTTTAGTATCGGCTTTGACAACTGAACATATATCGAATGAATTTATTTCACAGTTAGATTGTGATTGATAGATACACGACTGAGTTTCAGAATTAAAGTGCAAATTATTTGGACATTTCCCATGGAGCAGAGTAGTCTCATTTTTGCAAAAATAGTAACCATTACATGACGTTTTATCGCTTATGAATTGATTCACATGTTCTGAACAAGAAAGTGTACAGTGACTGAGATTTGATAATGTTTTTGCACACTTCATGGTGGAATTATCGAAGTACGGGGTAGATGTAGGACAAGCCGTGTATTGTGACACCGAATTATTACAGGTAATGTACTGGTTGCATGATGAAGGGTCGGCAATTATTGTTTTATCCGGAAATAATCGGCAAATGTCAGTTGGTATGCTACTGGTAAGGCCGACCAATAGGAGTATCAGTAGATGTGCAGTCATTGGATCTAAAATAGTTGAATATTAATAAATATAAATGTGATTACATTTATTTTAAATAATGTTTCGAAAAATGTACAAATGTATGCGTATCACTCACTAGGTAAATTAACAAATATAAGAACGTATTTCTATTGTTTCGAACCTTTCATTACGTGCCCAAATGTTTACTGTTTTAAAGCTCTTAAGCTCTTTCCTAGCATGCAATCATTGACTTTTTGCTGACATTTATTTTTGACACTGCTATTTATTGTTTTTTTCCAAAGATTATATATATTTCAATCAAATACTTCAACAAGAGCAATAATGCTAATATACGAGTATGATTAAACATAAACATATGTATGAACACATATACATACATATGCATGTATGTATGCATGCATGAATGTCCAGCAGGAAAACATAATGGTCCAAAATTAATAGAATATTTCTAAATATCATTTCAATCATGATCTCCCGTGTTTCTCTTCACGAGGATACAAGGAAATTTCCTAATTGAAAACGCCTCAAAGAAAAAACCAATTTCGAAAATACATTTACTCATTTTAAAAGGAGTTATCATTTCACATAAATAAAGAGTTGTGCCTGAAATAACTGTAACAGACAACACAGATTGATAAAATTGTACTTGCTAATAAAAAAATATTTCAGTTGAGCTTACCTACAGGGTATGTACGTTTATGTATATGTACAAACAAACGAATTCAAGTTAGTTTGTATGCATGCTCATTTCGGTAAGCCGCTAGATTTCTATATACAGATAAGAACAAAGATCGTAAATCTGTCGGTAGCAGTCGATGTAAAAAGTAAATATGTATGTACTATATTCAGTTAGAAACGCAATTCGTTAAATATAATGTTTCAATGTTTTTTTGAAATATTGTAATCCTCATGAATATGTTTATTATTTTAAATATTAAGATTACATTTTTTAAATATTAAAACGATTATAAAACGTTTACTTTAGCAGTGTTTCTCTTATTGGTAAATTGAACTCCTAAATTAAATAGTCGACATGTTAAAGAATTTTTGAATTTGTTACATGTCAACATGTCTTTAATCTAATCTGAATTTCATAAATAACGTATTTCAGTGGAATGCTTTGATTTGAATTAAGTAGTAGCAAATAAATCAATTATAACAAACAGGTGTTTTTCAATACGCTATAAAAGCAAGATGTTTAGCTACGTGGAGTCAGTTTACATTCGAAATTAAGTGATATTGCAAAGAATGGAAGGTACGAGAATTATAAATCATATATGTATATGTACATACATAGGTCTACCTTGTTCTTAGGTAGTAATTGAATTGCTAAAGTGATTTTGTTTAATAAAAGTGCGCTTATCGATTCGTCGATTTATAAACTGGCGTTAATTCGGTAGATCAAATGAAGCCGAAATCTTCTTTGGTAGTTTTTGCAGAGTTTCAACTCTATTCTCGGTACATGTACAGCAATTGAAACGATGACGGCGCGCGTGAGTCGATGTTGGATTCCGTACCATAATGCTAGCTTAATCAGTTTATCGGGATAACAACTATTTCTTATATGAAAAACGTGCGTCAATACTTTTAACGGATTCAAAGTACATATATTGAAGAAGTTTGGTTTATTTTATTCAGTTCATAAGCCAATATCTGTACTTCTCTCTACGTTCTGCAGAAGCTCACTTGCTCCCCCTAACTTCAACGAAATAAACCAAATTTGCATTTAAGTCACGTACGCCAATTTTAATCAAAATAATTAATTGAGACGAATATTTTTCCTTTATATGCTATTGTAGGGCTTCGACGGATGATTTTGGTAACTCTTCTATTTGGAATATTTAATGTTGTTCATTGCGCAGAAGTCTTGAGCCCCGAAAATGACATTTGCAGACTTTTTAAAGATGGCGTCATATTGCGTAAACCAGGATTTTGTAATATGGGCGTAAAGTGTCAAGGATTTAAGAGCACTGAATTTAAAGATTGCAAGCAACAGTTTTATAACCGAAATTCTGGAAAATGTGAAAAAAGTTCTGCCGACAAATACTGTAAGTCACCATGTTCTGCTGAATCACAGGGGTTTATCAAGGACGGCAAAAACTGTCAAGGCTGGTATAAATGCGAAAAAACTAAGACGATTAGCTTTGGTGTCTGTGTGGCCAATCTGGTGTTTAATACTGATGACATCAAGTGCGATTATCCCGAGAATTTTGTTTGTGAAGAAAACACATTCGACTTTTGTGATGTAGTGCCTGATGGAACGCCATTTTTAGACGAGACTAACTGCGGTACCTACAACGAATGTGTGAAAGGCAAACTTGTTGTAAAAGATTGCGATACTGGCAAATTCTTTGATGTTAAAACGGGAACTTGTATTCCAAAGCGTGATGTTAAGTGTGAAAAATATCCTTATCCTAAAGATGTGTGCGGTAATCAAAAACTTGCGATAAGAAATCGCTTTGTCAGTGATAACGCCTCCTGTCGTGGTTATTTTTTCTGTAAAGATCAAGGTATTGGCCAACCAGATAAATCACCGCGTTGGGGGCAGTGCCCGGTAGCAACATTTTTCGATCCGAAAGAAGAGGCCTGTTTGCCTCGGACATATGTGCGATGCACCGAAGATCGGTGCGACGGTCGAAAAGATGGTTATGAGTTAAGTTCCAAATCTGGCTGTCAGCATTACCTTAAATGTAAAGACAACCGTACCGTAGAAGAGCTTTATTGTGGAAATAATAATTGGTTCAATGCAGAAAAAAATATATGCATCACAACTGCTACATCGTATCCAGTTTGTGCTAAATTCTATACTCTCGCATAAACGACTAGACTTAATGCGTTAAATGTATATACATTTCCAATTTCTCTGCTAGCTATCTTTGGGCGCTGCTCTCTTGTCAAAAATATTACATATCAATGACCAACTTTTGTTTTACACATTTTAGTTCATTCACTCTGGTAAAAATGGTTCAAAACAATTTATTGTTAAAAAGGACAATACAAATACATTTTAACGGATATTAACTTGAAATTAATTATAATTGTTTTAATGAAACTTAAGGTATGAATGCTGCTTGAAACTAGTATAACACTATTGCGCATGCGTAAGAGGACATGTTAGTGCAGGGTTGTTGCTTGAATATCTGTGTAGTTTGTTCCTTCAAGTGTGGAATAATAGAAAATATTTCTTGTTTTAATAATATTTTCCTTAATTCAAAACTGATCTACTGTTCTAGTATGACCATGAAATTGATTTGGCGAACAGATTGAGTTAAATTAAAATTACAATTGTAAAACGGTTGATATCAATACTATCATTAATAAACATATACATAAATATTATTATTAGCAATTAATATAAAAAACTCGAATAGATCTGAAGATTATTTAGCGAGAAAATTTCCTCAACAGTTCCACAGTTTTATTATTTCATATATGTATGTCTATTTTTAGGCGCTAAAGAAAAGTTTGTGTGGTAAATGTTTAATATTTTGTGTGTATGAACATAATACTTTAGTATTTATACTACATGCTATTTATATTATCTGGTATAATACTTGAAGCTGGGTTAACCATTTGTATGAAATATATCTAAGGCGGGCAATTGATAGAGCTTAGATAAGAGAAAAGTATATAGCTCTATAAAAAGGCTAATCGATTTACATATACTACTTATAGGATCCCAGCCGTTAGGTGTACTGCCTTGATTGACGACACTTAATGGTGCTCCAATAGTAGTGTTCAACCAGCCTTTATAGTTATCAAGTTGATCGGCATCAGTATCAGTCTCGCCAAAATGTTAGAACTAGTTGTTCTAACTAACATAACTACTAAAGTTAGACGGCAATTATGTACAGATATCCATTTGTCTTTCAAAGCAATCTACCTAGGACACGATCTCAATTGAAAGACAACGAAAAACTAATATTGAGTATATATTGCATACTATACTTGCAAGAGAATTATCAACAGAATTTCCTGTATAAACTGAATAATATTAACACATTGAGCATGGCATGGATTTGTTTAAAAGAGGCAGTGTTGGAACAGCTTTTAAGATGATAGGGAGGACAATGACTATGTCGTTCTTATACAAATTTTATACCTGGTAAAGGAAAATTAGTATAATGAAACACAAAAAAATATATATTGAATTGAAAATGATATAATTGTAATTATTTATATACTTATTGAAAATAAATACACAATGTATTTATATATGCATGTATATAAATATTTTGAAAATACCAGATAAAAACCCTTTTGAAGTATGTGACGATACATATATAATTTTTAGTATACATTTTTAGTATAGTGACTACACATTTTCTTTGGAGTTTTTTGTATTGGTTTGTTCTCCTTTGGTTCCTCACTCACTCACTCTCCAGTGTTTGCTCCTTCTCCGGGTTGTTGTGGAGGAGTCTCGTTTCCTCCATTTCCGGGTTGTTGTGGAGGAGTCTCGTTTCCTCCATCTCCGGGTTGTTGTGGGGGAGTCTCGTTTCCTCCATCTCCGGGTTGTTGTGGGGGTGTCTCGTTTCCTCCATCTCCGGGTTGTTGTGGGGGTGTATCGTTAGAAGGCACGAAACACGCGCCATTGGATGCTTTGCTATCTTTTCCGTTGCCTTTTATGCAAGCTTCAGCAACCTCGTCAAAGTAGAAACCAATAGCGCAGGAGTTAGACGATTTTTTAGCACCATTATTACATACAATATATTTGCGGCATTCTGTGTCGACAGCGTTCACAAACTGCTTTCTCGAAAATTGGCACCGATTGCAATCATATGTTTTAGCAGTGTTACGTGGTTGACATGATTTTGTCGTAATGTCGTAGTAATAATTAGTATTGCACGAATATTTTTTCCATAGACTATTTTCACATTTGAGGTGATCGCTGCATATTCTAGACGGTTTTACTTCGCCTTCTGTGGTGCAGGGACCGTAATTTTCTGGATCAGGTTGAACGGTGATGTCCGTAACTTGGGAACAAGTGTTTTCATTCTCATAGTTACAAGATTCCGTTGCTACGTCATACGCCTTCGAGTAGTGTGGGAAAAATGATTAATTTTATATTAATATGGGAATATGTAAATGTAATCGGCAAGCACTACTTACCAATCCAGTTTGACAAAAGCCGGTGACCAATTTATCATTCTTACACACTTGCCATTTTCCACAATCGCTTGAGCTGCCAAAATATTTGTCGTTCATCATGATTTGACAAATGGATTTAAAGTTTGCGTCAAATAAACCGTTGCTATCAGCACTGGGACATGAGCCAAATGTGCACTCACCGTTGTTGAAAATTAATTTGCCAGCACACTGTCCACTTCCGGCCTCTTTGCCGTTTTTGCAGTAAATCCAGCCATTGCAGGTACCAGATTTTGGTACAAAACCTTCATTCCTCCTAGCGCAAGGGTTACCCTGGCTAATAAAACATTGAACACTGGTTTCAGTTAAGCAATTTTGCTCGTCCTTACTGAAACTAGTGCCAGGTGGACAATCGTTTGCCGTAGCTTTGCCATTGTTACACACATAGTATCGCTGACAGGAGTCGATGCTACCAATCCGTACGCCATTTGAGACCAACGCGCACACGCCGTCGACGTTGTACTCGGCGGATATAGAACTAGTTAAGGTCAGAATGAGCCAACTAACAACAAATTGTTTCTCTAAAATTATAGATAATTGTTAAATTAGTAATTAGTTGTTTTAATGAAGAACGGACGTACATACACCTGCATAATATGCTTTATTAAATGTATATTTATGGCCATACAGCCTGAAAATAAATGATTGCTTACCTAACATTTCGCGTATTAAATCAATGCGGATGTGAAATATTTTAAGTATTTTAATACACTGACTAGTAATGAAACAAGCTGACCGTTTTTATAGTACGAATAGCGGCGATTTAATGTTTAGCCTTCTGGCTCTTTGATTAGATCAAATTATGGAGTCGAAATATTTAATTAATTTTTTTTCGTCTTAGTTTTTGAAGAAGCGACTGAAATGATAAGGAATTACAGTTCACACATAAAGCAATAATTTCGAGTTTTGCCTGTCGTCTGTTTATCTTCGATATATTACTTACGAAATTAACGTTCTTTAAAAAGCAAGTGATTCACATATTTTTAATTAAAATATTTTCGTCTTTAAATTAATTAATAGCGTCATTATCGATGGAGTTGTTCCCAATAGAAAATTTAATAGCATGCGCTTATTGTTTGCTGCAAGAAGTTGCGTAAAATATAACAGTTTAGTTCAGGTAACGGGTGATTGTAACAACTTAAACTAATATATAATATGTATGTATATTCTAAATTGTTAAAGGTATTTGAACCAAACATAGTGGATAATTTCCCAAATGTAATTTGAAGCCTAATAATATAAGTATAGTTTGAAAATGTGTGAAATAGGATAACAATCATGCCAACTCCCAACGCTTATATTGAAAACTACCTACATCATGTTAAGGTGTTACATGTGCTTCACCGCTTAAAAAAATCAGGTTTTTGTCGTCGATGCAAGTAATAGCTGGACGCCGCACGATTTTTGTTTTCGAGTTATTATTTGCAAGTATTTTTTTCAATTACAACTATTTAAAAAAATGTGACATAACTTTAACCAAATTAGTTTTTCGTAAAAGCATCTTCCAAAAATCCAATTTTTATTTACATCGTTCAATTTATAGTTTGAAGTCTTAAAAACCAGTTTTCAATTACTTCTTCTTCTTGACTGGCGTAGACACCGCTTACGCGGTTATAGCCGAGTCCAAAACAGCGCGCCACGTATCCCTCCTTCTGGCAGTTTGGCGCCAATTAGTTATACCAAGCGAAGCCAGGTCCCTCTCCACCTAGTCCTTCCATCGGAGTGGAGGTCTCCCTCTTCCTCGGCTTCCACCAGCGGGTACTGCATCGAAAACTTTCAGAGCTGGGGCACTTTCATACATTCGAACAACATGACGCAGCCAGCGTAGCCGCTGTCTTTTTATTCGCTGGACTATGTCTATGTCGTCGAATAACACATACAGTTCATCGTTCCATCGTCTGCGGTATTCGCCGTTGCCAATGTTTAAGGGACCATAAATCTTCCGCAAAACCTTTCTCTCGAAAACTCCTAGTGCCGTCTCATCGGATGTTGGCATCGTCCAGGCTTCTGCACCGTAAAGTAGGTTGGGAATGATGACAGACTTGTAGAGTTTGGTTTTTGTTCGTCGAGAGAGGACTTTACTTTTCAATTGCCTACTTAGTCCATAGTAGTACCTGTTGGCAGGAGTGATTCTGCGTTGGATTTCCAGGCTGACATTGTTATTGCTGTTAATGCTGGTTCCCAGGTAGACGAAATTATCTACAACTTCAAAGTTATGACTGTCAACATTGACGTGAGAGCCAAGACGCGAATGCGCTGACTGTTTGTTTGACGACAGGAGTTATTTCGTCTTGTCCTCGTTCACCACCAGACCCATACGCTTCGCTTCCTTATCCAGTCTGGAAAAAGCAGAACTAACGGCGCGGGTGTTGTTTCCAATGATATCGATATCATCGGCGTACGCCAGTAGCTGTACACTCTTATAGAAGAGAGTACCTTCTCTATTTAGCTCTGCAGCTCGTATTATTTTCTCCAGCATCAGGTTAAAGAATTCAATTACTGCTTCCTCATATTAACCAATTTGGTTTAACTTTGTGACTATATATATATTCTGACCGATCTACCCATGTACTCTTCCCAAATGAAATACACAATTTTTTTATCATTCCATCATTTTGAAGATAATTGAATTTGCAACATTAATCCTGATTTAATTTGTTTTTACAACCAAATTCATTAGTTAGTTCTCCAGGTAGTAATTTTTAGACAGTACTTTTTTATGCTATAAATATAAACTTACATTACAGATTAATTCTTTTGATAAACAAAATAATTGGTGCTTACATGAATTAAATAAACGGGAAACCAAAAAAACTATGCCAAAGTGAATTTGTCTAAGACATCTTGCTTTGTGGCTATACATTTTACGATCTTAGTTTAGAAAAATAACTGGTCAATAATTTGCAATGGAATTTTATTAAACGTTCCGAAAAACATTGTGTATTTATTTTTAACATATTTATTCATAACATACTTTAGTTTTGCTATCCAGATATACCGCTTCTACTTTCGAAGCCGAATGCTCTTCCGGTGAAATAGTAGAGGGCAATTTTCAATATAACACATTTATGGTATTGGAGTTGAAGAAGGAGTTGTCGAAGCAGCACAGCATTGAAATTCAGGATTTGTGGGTACGCAACCGCCCATTTCCTCATTGAAGAATTCGTTATCTGGACAAGCTCTACTTTGGCCGTTACTGACACCATTGGAGCAGTACAAATAATTATGACAATCGGTGCCGAATGCATTTACGAAGTTCTTAGTGGTGCCTACACAACGATCGCAATCATTATAAGCTTCAGTACGGGCTACACAGTTTTCCAAATTTGTATCATAATACAGGTTGGCTTTGCATGTCGCCAGTTGAAATTGAGTACCATCGCATTCGTAATACTGATTACATGCGACAGCGCTTTTCTTTGTTCCCTACATTGTGTATTAAATTAAAGATACATCATATATATTGATTATTTTAAGTAATCGAATATCAAAAGCTATATTACTTACACTTGTTGAGCATGCACCCCCATCACTGACTGCTGGCACATTTAGTTGCGGGTCTCTACTTATCTGTACGTATTTCAACCATGTCATATGAGAAAATTAATTAAGTGTTAATTGTTTGATTAATATAAAATAAATATACCTGTGTGCATTGAACGTTTGACGGATAATCGCATAGGTTTTTAGGTACATTGTAAAGCAAATTACCAGTACATGATCCGGTGTCTGAATCGACGTCGCTAGTGCATTTCATCCAACCCGCACAATTGAAAGCATTACCAAAGTAAATTCCTACTTGTATATACGAGCAAAGATTTATAGGTCCCATAGGCCCGTTTGCATTATTGTCATTAGTTTCCTGGCAGTTGTAATTGGATTTGTAGTCACACATTTGTTTAGTCGGATTGAAAACTAGATTGGAGGGGCAGTCACCGGCATAGGCACCAGTGCTATTGCAGAAATAATAGCTGTTGCAAGAGCCAGGTTTAGAAACAAAAGAATTGTCAGCATGTCCTCCACATGGGTTCGAAGCAGATGACACACAATAGGCTGGAGCCTGTGAGGTGCACGATTGTGCATTCTTATCGAAATAGGTGCCACTTGCACAATTTTGAAGAGTAGCAATTCCATTGTAGCAAGAGTAATATGTTGAACAGGAATTGCCACTGGCAATTTGAGCACCGTTCTCTAGCAGTTTGCAGATATTGTTCAGATTTACGGCATCAGTTAGTGAACTGCATAGCAGTATAATTCCTAACGCATAGATGCTAAGGACAGGTGAACAAGCTTTGAAAAGAAATTAAAAATATCACTTATTGTAAGCTTCCTGAACGCTGATAACTACATTTGTAAATGTAGATATAGTTCTTGTAGTTGTATATGTTTTACTTACTAAACATTTTTAAATATCCTTTTTAATTTCAGTATTATTTCAGTTGAATTAGACAGACACGAACGCACTTCTTGAACTGTTTTACTCAAATTTAGACCATCATGTATTTATACTCAGTTATGTTGTCGTAAATTTTCAGTTTGTGATAATTTTTGACATTTCAACAAGAGATATTGTCTTTGTGATATATTTAATTGATCACTTTTTATGCAAAACGGAAATATTGATATTTTTACTTCATGGCGTTAGCGAAGTCTTATGCCCATTTGTCACTGACTGTCAAATTCAAGAGTTTCCCCCTCCACAACACCACTTCGAGGTGTTGGTAGTCCATTAAAATTTTGAAATGTCCAACAGATGCCTATCTAGCTCATGATAAAGTATTCGCTAAGTGCTATTACTAAACGATATTAGCGCTATATATAATTACACATGTAGTTATGATTAAATTATTTATTTTTTCTGAAGTATAAGTCATAACGGCATAAGTGCAAACATATCTATGTATGCGTGAATAACTGTTTGTCGTTTATGGTAATGATGTCTGAAATTTATTTTTAAATAATATTTGTTTATTAGTAGCCACTTTCAGGAGTAATCTATACTTTTTAATGCACCTTTCGTTTTCATAATTAAATTTTTTTTAATTATCTCAAAATTTTAACACAATAAAAATATCTGTTTCGGAACATTTGGCGTATTGTAAATTTTCACTATGTACCAAACTTATTTTTTGATTTTTATATAGTAAAGATTTTGTTTGCAACAAAAACGAAGATTTTACACTGGCTGAGATTTTACATAAAGTAATAAAATACTTACATATGATTATGTATTTTTCTAAAATTTTACATACGGTGGAATATTTGATAGCTATTGTTGCCGTTTTAGCAATGTGGTGGCTAGGTTGAGTAGTTAAAAATTGAACATGTACATGAGTAGATGGTTTCTTCATTATATTTCTGCAACTAACATTGTGAAGGAGTTCGGAGGGCTGAAATGAATTAAATCACTTTTTATGCACTTAATATTCAACACAATATGTATATGATATACCAATAGGAAACCAACTCACACACACACTCACAAAGCAGCAGTGAAATACCAAAGTCAATTATGTTATTATTATATAGTTGCGTTAACGGTAATATTTGTACTAATGTTTGCCAGTGCGGCTGGTAAAAAAAGTACAGATAAATTAGCTTAAATTTCGTTGATTTATGTAAACATATTAAGATATTTGCCTTTAAGTAGCTTACGAAGATGTAAAGAGCGATAAACAAGATTCTGCTGTATAATAAATAAACAAATTTCCCCGATGGAAATACTCAATGGGTGGTGTAGAATACAGAAGAAAGGACAACAAATGAAACTAGTACAATTATCAATAGAATAGAAATGATATGTTTTTCTCGGCTTTGTGTTATCAATAATTTTGATAAGTCTTTATCAAATATACTGATAAGGCAAACTCAATACACGATACACAGTCGTCTTAATATAGTTAAGAACATGTGGTCAAAAAGCGAATGATCTAACCTTTGTTCCTCACTTTGGTCAATTAGTAATATGACAAAAGGCACAGTGGATCAAATCAAATTGTAAATTTTTAAAAAACTTGAGTTAATTTGAAAAGCTCATCGAATAAATGTTTAATTGAAAATAGTGTATTGTTATGCGTCTCAGTTTGATTTTCCTATTATTTGTTCTACTGGAAATTTTTAAAGTATCGATTTAAGTATCCGCAGTATAATCGTTTCATTCATTCCATTAATACAATTTAAAAGTCCTTTACTAAATGCATCAAAAAAATACTAGTCTGAGTTCAAAAGTATTTTGTGTAACATGGTTAGTTGAGTTTTTCATTCTTAGAAAATAAAGCCCGTTGTAAGGCATACTGACAAGTACCACTGTGCTAAGAAATACTGAAATTACGACATTGCACGTCATTTCAAAAGTTAACACCTTTATCGATTTTTTTAAAGTTGATCTAGTAGAAACCATTAGGGCAGATTTGCCTGTTTCAGCGTACACATACATTAGTATAGCCAGCTCAACTCAACAGAAATGGAATAATGACATAATTCTTATTGCTTAATGTCTTTATGGAACCCGTGATTTATTGCTCTCAAATTACTTTACTATATAGTGAAATATTTATTTATAATAATTACCTAAGTATTTAATTTCTTTTGATTTAAGGCTTTGATTTTAAAATACTACGCCAGTAAAGTGTATAAATTGTACATACTATCACAAAAGCTCGTTTATACGAAATTGTTCGCTCAGTATTTAAGAACATCGGACACAGATAGCTCCTCATATATCAGAAGGACGAAAACTTTATAATAGACTAAGAAAACATTTCATATATCTGTTTATCAATAAAAACTAAAATTAAAAGAATGCGTAAGAGATTCTAAATTCAACATATGAAAGGTTTTAGCTAAAATAAAAATTGATTTAAACTTGTTTGTTCTTTATTTATTCTTCGTTTAGTGTCCAAGGGAATATTTTTGATGTTGTTGTATTTCGTGGCAGTGTATGCTAGCTTCGATCCGAATGAGATTTGTGGATTACTTTCGAACGGCACACGTATCAAAGATCCGCGAGCATGTAATGCTTGGATAACATGTATTGATGGAGCACCTCATGCTGGCACCTGTCCGGATAATCTTTTTTACGACCGTAACACATATACTTGTGTCAATTCGAGTAGTATAAAGTGTATATCGAGTAACCCATGTGCGTCTTTGAATAATGAAAGCGGCTTTGCAGCTGATCCTTATGCTTGCAATGGCTACTATTATTGCAATAAAGGCTCAGGATCACACGGTGAATGTCAATCAGGTTTTAATTTTAATCCAGGAACGAATGATTGCATTCGAGGTTATCCCTGCGCACTGAAAATGAATCCAGATAGCTATTGCAATATCTTGCCCGACGGCGTGTTTATAAAGGATCCAACGAATTGTGTGGGATATCAGCTATGTTGGAAGGCTCAAGTATTAAGTCGCGAATGTCCTAATGGCTATTACTATAATGCACTTAAGGGTGACTGTGATTATCCATTCAATGTGGAGTGTATTGAAACGTCAAGTAATCTACCAGATTTACCGTCTTCTGAGTATTGTAATCGGACTGGCGTATTTGTATCAGATCGGAATAGTTGCAATGGTTATTACTACTGTAGTAATAACGATACGGCTGGTATCGTTCTGCAACATGGCATATGTCCGACGGGGAGATTCTTTGATGGGTCAAACAGTGGTGAATGTGTGCCACGTACAAATATCATATGCAACTACAATCGTTGTGTTGGTTTGGCTAGCGATAAAATTGAATTGGTTAACGAAACAAATGATGGATGTCATGGATACACAATTTGTCAAGGTGGCACCTCAATCGGCAATGGCACTTGCCCCGATAATGGCTATTTCGATGAGCTTAACCAGTTATGTACAAATGAAGTTGTAAACTTCCCAGCATGTGCTACTTCGTAGTTTACAAATATTTCGTATTTACATAGATATAATTGGTATATTTATTTTTTTATTTAAGTATTTATTTCAACATAATAGTTAATGTCTTCATATTAAACTGGCATGGCATTCTGGAATGAATAATCACAGTCTAAATATTGGTCATTCTTATATGTACCTTCTTCTATTCGTAACTAATTATGAATTCTAATGCATGTGTCATAACTATACTTAACTAAATTATTCAGATATAAGGAATCAACACGAGTGCTTTTTAAAGTGATAAGTGATTTTAAGTGATAACTGAAATATAAAAAACCCATATATTAAATAAAATGTTTTTTGCTACTTTTTAAAAAAATAATACGTATTATCATATCGGAATGGTAGAATCAGGGTAATAATTATTGATTAGATAATAAGTTCTTGGAATACGTTAAAGGCATATAAATAAAAGAAAAAATATCGAAATATCGAATAAAGTTTGAACTGAGCTACTCAAGAGCAATGTTACCTGTGCAAAAAAACAATTATTACTCATGCGAATTATCTGAAGCAAATATTAGTACTCTCTACCCCGGAAATTAAGTAAATACATATACAACAATTTAATATACGGTAGAACTAGGGACCTCATGATTACATATGTTGATTTCATTAATTTTTTAGTAACTATGAATACGAGGGTAGTACGATAAGTGCATATCTTTCTGAAAAAACGTTTGGAAAACACAAGTTGACATGACATGGAACATGGAATAATAATATAGCGGTAATACCCTCCGTATTCGATTAAAATTTGCTTATAGCCAAGTGACTTTTTTGAGTTTTTAAACATCATCATAACAAATCTAAGAAATGATTGCTCAATACCAATCTATGTTGATCGATACAAGTATATACAAGTCATTCGGAAGTGCGAAACGTTTAGCCACATTTTGAATGCTCTACCTTCTTTGTCGCAAACAACCGCTTGATGAAAAACTATTATATCTGGGCAGGAACATATTCGATAGTTAACTAGCGGGACAATCAAGAAGGAGGTCTTTATATGATTTCGCCACGCCCGTTTTCAAACGATTTTGACTGTTAGCATCCGGTAAGATCTTTGCATCTGCACTGAAGAGTGTCCGTTTAGAACATTTAGAAAGACGAAACGTGCTAAACGAGAGGAGTACATCGGCACTTTGACACCACCACCAAATTATTGAATAGAGTAGGGCAATAACATACAATTCAAAAGGTCAAAGTCAATAAACGTAAACCAAAAATATAAAACAGAAATCATTCAACTAAAATAGAACATTATAATGTTTTCTAACCATTTTTTGGTATATTTGCTAATACAAAAACATAATGACTTGTTGTATCAAGAAAGGGCATTTATGTTGTCACTTTTAGGCCGAACAAGCTATATAGCTGATATTTTGTGGAGTGCAGCCTTGGGTGCGTTCATCGAAGAAGTGATTTGTGTCACATTTACCACTTGCGATTGTTACGCCATTTTTGCAGCGGGCATATGCACTGCAGTCCCCAGCCACATTGACATACTTGTTATCCATTCCTTCGCAACGGTCTAAAGAGCATTTGACATTAAGACGATCACGGCAAGACCAAGTTGCGTTGTCGAAAAAGTATCCCTGTTGACATTTCAAATGAGTAGGCTTTCGATCTGGTTTTCCATCCTTTTGTTTGGCACATATATAATATCCTCTACATGATTGATCGTCAGCAATATAGCCCTCTCGTGCAGAGCCTTCCGTTCCGCAAATTTCGATTTCTGGTTCCAGTTCAGGTGCTAAAGGATGGCAAACTGTCTGCTTTCTGGCTATGCAATTCAATGTCGAATAATTAAATGCTTGGCCTTCTGAACACTGCAACGATTTTAGTTTGCCATCTTCTGCACATTGTTGATATTTCGTACAATCCGTAATGTCGGCGAATACCGTTCCATGAGGTACAGAATTACAAATTGGGCTTGCAATTAAATTCTCAGTTTTTTTAGGGCATTGATATTCGCTTGAATAAACACAAGAACTTTTTTTGGGATGGAAGACCAAACCTTTGGGACAACTCGAATACGCTTCCTGGCCATCTTTACAGAATATATAACCATTACAATTTTTGGAATCTGGCAAGAAAGTGCCATCTTTCTTTGAAGAGCAATGGTTAACGTTTCCAATATTCTCGAACGGACACGTTACATCTTCTGATGATTCACAGCGGTTCTTCTCTTTGTTAAAATATAAGCCAAATGCACAAATGCCTTCGTCGTAGTCGTGTGCACTTGGTGCGGATGGACATTGAATCCAATTGTCACAAGTATTTGGACGCAAGATAAAGATGTTTGGTGGCATTTGTTTACAAATATCCTCAACCGATAACGTTTCCATTTTAGACGGTACTGCTGCAATGGCTATCGCGGCCAATAAAATGAGTGTCGTTCCTAAATTAATAAAATAAAATAAATTAATATTAATATTCATTGGATAAGGTAAAATATTGTACTACTTACTCATGCACATCTTTAGAAGAAAGGATCTGTAAGGTGCCTAGCAAAATGTTATTCCCTAAAGTTTTTGGTTCTTTGTTATTTCTAGTACAATTTTGTTAGACAATTGATTGAACGCTTTGACATAACAGAAACTTCACTGGCGTTAATTTCGATTTCCAATGTCTCTTTTATATCCTAAAATGAACATATGCATTTTATCATTACTAAAAATCTATGATTGTCATTATTATTACGCTCTTCCGATATTATAGATTTTAGATAATGAGACAAACAAAACCAATCGGCGGAAAGTGATTACACGAGAAAAGTAAGCGAAATATCTTGATAAGATATCTTCTTGCTAAACACAAGTATTCGCTTGATGAATATATGATGAGAGCCTTTGATTTTCATATACTATTAATGAACATTTGTAATTTCGTTACATAGCTGTTGATTTTATCATAAATTTTGTAAAAATCAGCAAATGCGAGTATGTACATGTATGATCTAAAATCAGCATCAAGAGTACGCCAGTATAACAATTCGAAAATGTGAACTATTGTAATTGGTTCCTCAAAAGTGATATACTTGGTCAGCACATTTTTTCAAAATACACAATAAATTTTGGGTTTATTTATAATTGAACTAAATATTTGTGAGTGTAAGACCAACAGGTCTTGAGAGTTCTATGAGTATAAAATCATATATTAACACGATCACAAAACTAAACTGTGTTCAAGCGGTATAATCTAAAAGGTTAGACGCTCCCATTTTTCCCTTCAATTGACCAAAACATTTTTCATATGAAATTTCGAACCATGTTCGATAAAAAAGTGCTCATGTTGTTTGGCTTGTGAAAGCATAACTTTAGAAATTTCGATGTATTCACTCAGTCTTTCAGTTGGTCATTGAATTAGATACAATTCACGCTTTTTTGTCTTGTGTAAAGAGAAACTGTTGTCAATAATCAAAAGCAGAATATTTAGATATCAAAATTTTTTTAGCAATATTTGAAGCCAAAATAAAAAAGCTTTTTTTTACCTATTGGAACGCCTAAAAATATACTTTTTTCACTCACAAGGACTATCGAATCTAAGGGCTATCGTATAGTTATATATATAATATCGTAAGTTATTTATTTATTATTATTAAAATAATACACATTTCGACCCATATATTCGGCATAGAATATCGAGAATCCCTATATATAGTATATGTGGGCTGTGTGGTAATAGGCCGTTTTTACTCATTTTCATCAACCACCTACATCATAACAAAGATTTTACAATCTTTTAAATTTGTTAAGATATCTGTCATATTAACCGGTATATACGGTATAAAGTCCACCGTAAGTTTCCATATATTATGTATATGGGGGCTACAGGAAGTATTGATCCGTTTTTTTTCAATTTTGGTACAGAAGCACACTATTATAAGGAGAACATATGCTCTGAATTTCTTTCGAATATCTCTGAGATTTTGATAAAAAAAATTTGCCTCAAGCCACATTTTCGGTATCAGGCGCCTTCAAACGTTATAGTCCGATTTCGGTGATCACACAGGAAACGCAATGTTTATGCAATTTTTTGTTCCGATATCTTCACTGGTGCTTAATTTGTAGAATACTAAGAGAATAAATCAGATGGGCTTCAGAACAGAGGAATGGAACCATTTTCAAACTGTGCTATTGGGATACCAAGGAAATGTTATGAACCGAATTTTGTTAAATTGGTGGAGCAGTTTCTGAGACCCATGAGTGGGCGGAGCCATGGCCATTTAAAATTAAGTGTAGCATTTTGAATGTAACGCTGCTGAACCTTACCTTCTTCTTTCCTTACTGAATTAAAGCTTTTTTTTTATTAGTTTTCAATATAACCTTTGTATGGGAGGTACATAGGTGTGACTCTACGACGACGACTCCAGAGAGTTTGGTTGTAAGTTTCAGTAGTTTCCCAGATATGAAAAAATTACATCGAAATACGCATACATATTACTACTATATACTATACTATTACATATAATAGTGCAATCCTTTGTACGTAAAGTGTAAAAAATGTATGAAATATGTAAAAACAGTTATTTTGTCTTTATTCTTTCAATTAAGTACACTTGCGACTACATATATGTCAATATATACAGGGTATATCATTTTTTTTGTCATAGTATTAGTTATTTAAACCTTAGATATGTTTGCATGTTGTAAATTATATTCATACTTACTCACTTACCGATTTATAAATAATATGATTAATTCACTTTTTTACATACAGTTTATTGGTATACTACAAGACTTAAGGCGAACAAGCTGCATAAGTAATTATATCTTGAGTGCAAATCTGTGAGCGTTCGTCGAAGAATAATCCCGATTTACATTTACCATTATTCAATGTTACCCCGTTTTTACAATGAGCGTAAGAAGTGCAATCACCGATAACATTGACATATTTGTTACCCATGCCCTCGCAACGGTCCAAATAGCACTTAACATTCACACGATCGCGACATGACCATGTCTTGCTATCAAAGAAGTAGCCATTTGGACATTTTAGATGCATGGGTTTGCGATCAGGTTTTCCATCTTTCCTCTCAGCACATATATAATAGTAACTGCAAGATTCTTTATCGGCAATATAGCCAACTACGGTATTATTCTCACTGCCGCACACATCAATTTCTGGTTCAAGCTGTGGCGCTGAAGGGTGGCAGATTACCTGGTTTCGGGACACACATTCCTTGGTGGAATAATTGTAAGCTTCGCCTTCGTTACACTGTAGAGAGTTGAGTTGACTTCCTTCGTCACATTTATAGTATTTAGTGCAATCGTTGACATTTGCAAGTAGAAGACCTTTAGGTACAGCCTTACAAATGGGATTAGCTTTGGCTGCAGACTGCTTTATTGGGCATTTGTATTCATTTACATATACACATGATGCCTTTCCTGGGTGGAATATTAAGCCGAATGGACAAGTGGATTGCATTTCTTTGCCTTTACTGCAAAAGATGTAACCACTACAGTTATCTGGATGTGCCAAGAAGGTGCCATCCTCTTTGGAAGCGCACCGATTGCTGGTTTCGGCAGATGCATAAGGGCAGATAACATTTTCAATACTTTCACAACGACCTGTGTCCTTATTGAAATATAAGCCGAATACACATGAGCCTTCTTCATAATCTTCAGCACTGAATGATGATGGACATCGAACCCATTTGTCACATGTGTTCGGGTATATAATCGTGGTGCCAGGTGCAACTAACTTACAGATCTCCTTGACGGATGGCTCGCTCTGTTCAGCGTAGCTCGAGGCGAAAATAAAACAAAGCGCAGCGAAAAAGGGTGCTGAAAATAAAATATATATTTAACACAACTTTATAAAGCATATCATTTTTAATTATTTTACATGTATGTATATTCTCTATTTTATTAAAAATATTTAAATTTTTTATACAGCCATTCTTCCCTATATTTCTATTTCTACTTCTTATGAGGATTGAACTTAATAAGTATTGTTATTTTCAAACAATTTGCTTAACTAATGAAGAGTCACGTATACGACAAGGCAATCTTGGCAAAATTAAATGAATTTATTATCCCAATTTCACTCGAGTTAACATTTAAAAAATGTTATGTATTTTTACTCACATTTAAACATTGTTGTATCAGCTCGTATTATTTGGTTTCCCACCACTTATAATGTCACTACCTCTGTATTAGGTGTTCCTAGATATTTTAGTTCATCAACTGAACTGATTTTAAATGTTACGCTGATATTATACGATTCTGCGGAAATTATATGTATACTTTTTCGATATTAGAAGCAACACAAATATACGTATCAATAAATAAGGCAATAAAAAAATGTTGACGATAAAAATGAACATCTTCAATATAGGAACGATAACACACCGGATATGGTGTCAACTTATCATAGCATTTTTAAGAATTAAAAGACGTTTTTAAAGCGAGACAAGAAATATTTAAAACACAATACATGACAGCGGAAATTAAAAGAAGCTTTGTACATAAGTTCGTTCTTTGTAGAACCTTTGTTATAAACCGGTTGTAACTGCGTTAATCAGTATTATAGCGCAAATAATAATTGCGATACAGAGTCATCTTGTCAGTAATTATTTTTCGTTGAATTTCACAATATCAAAGGCAACAAGTAAGGAAGGGCTAAGTTTGGGTGTAACCGAACATTTTATACTCTCGCAATTTATTTATTTAACTTTATTTATATTATATAATATACAATTTGAACCACATATTCGTCATATTTATTGTGTAAAGACCATTGAAAGTTGGAAACCATAAAAATATTAGGTTAGAAGCACCGAGGTCCTTATGTTCGATTAATGGGGCCTTGAAAACCTATGGTTTTTAAAATGGGGCTGCCACACCATAAAGATAGTATTTGTGCAAAGTTCTGCATCGAGAAGATAGTGCTTACTTTATATATTGTAAATTTAACGATTCAGATTGTCTTCAAAGTTCTGGTATATAGGAAGTAGGCGTGGTTGTGAAGCGATTTGGCCTATTTTCACAACATATCATTGGGATGTAAAAAACTATTACAAACCAAGTTTCATTGAAATCGGTCGAGTAGTTCCTGAGATATGGTTTTTAACCCATAAGTGAGCGACGCCACGCCCATTTTCCATTTTGTAAAAAAATCTGAGTGCAGCTTCCATCTGCCATTTCTTATGTGAAATTTGGTGTTTCTGGCGTTTTTCGTTACTGAGTTAACTCACTTTTAGTAATTTTTTACCCAACCTTTGTATGGGAGGTGGGCGTGGTTATTATCCGATTTCAACTAATTTCATGGTGTGTGGTGGGGTACGTAAGAACTGACTGCAGAAAGTTTGGTTTATATAGCTTTATTGGTTTGCGAGATATATACAAATAACCGATTTGGAGGCGGGGCCACGCCCACTTTCCCAAAAAAATTACATCCAAATATGCCCCTTCCTAGTGCGTTCCTCTGTTCCAAATTTTACTTGTATAACTTTATTTATGGCTTAGTTATGACACTTTTTGTGTTTTCGGTTTTCGCCATTTTGTGGGCGTGGCAGTGGTCCAATTTTGCCCATCACGGTCCCAAGAAACGTGTGTTCCAAGTTTCATCATGATATGTCAATTTTTACTCAAGTAATCCTTTGCACGGACGGACGGACGGACAGACAGACATTCGGATTTTGACTCGTCTCGTCACCCTGATCATTTTGATATATATAACCCTATATCTAACTCGTTTAGTTTTATGACTTACCAACAACCGTTATGTGAACAAAACTATAATACTCTCTTAGCAACTTTTGTTGCGAGAGTATAAAAATACGCTCCAGGGTGTTTTTAGACGTGTCATGTAGTTTACAAGAAGAAGTAAAACGCATATTATTTAATGTTACACCTAGAAGCTGTATCATTATGTTTAAACAAGTAAGGAAAAGCAAAGTTCGGGTGCAACCGAACATTTTATACTATCGCAATTTATTGCTATATTTTTATTAAGATAAGACACAATTTGACCCATGTAAAGTCCAATAGAAAAACGAAAATTATCATATATGGCATATAAGAGCTGAGGTAATGTCTGAACCGATTTCACTCATTTTCATCACCAACTTATATTATATCTAAGATGATATGCCCATTTAATTTGGCTATATATGATATGGCTATATAGATATTTACATATTACCCTATTTACAAGCTATTAAGCCCATGGTGTTTTCGAAAATCCTATAATTAGCTATATGAGATATCTAATTTATGACCCGATTTTAATCATTTCTGATGCAGAGACACACTATTAGAAGAAAAAGATTTCCTGTGAATTAAATTAAGATATCTGAGAGATTTACCGATATTTTCGGTGAAAAATTACCATAAGACACTGAGTTCTTCATATCCGATTTACGTGGCATTGAAAATTTATAGTCCGATTTCGACAATTTTTTCACAAGTGATACCACGGATCGTATACAGTATTTGGGTAAAGTTTCATTTCACTTTCTTCATTGTTCCTTATGTATATATTATAAAGTGAAGGAATAAGATGGAATTCAATTCATTCAATTTCATCCATTTCCCTTACGTGTCATCATGGTGTCAAAAAAATATGATATACCGAATTTCATTGGAATCTGTCGGGTAGTTGGTTTTTGACCCATAAGTGGGCGATGACACGCCCATCTCTCATTTTGTAAAAAAATCTGAATGCAGCTTCTGTCTGCTCTTTCTTCTGTAAAATTTAGTGTTTCTGACCTTTTTCGTTAGTGAGTTATTGCACTTTTAGTAATTTTCAACCAAACCTTTGTATGGGAGGTGGGCGTGGTTATTATCCGATTTCAACGTACGGTACGTAAGAAAACAGACTGCAAAAAGTTTGGTTTATACAGCTTTAATGGTTTCCGAGATTAATACAAAAGACTTATTTGTGATCCTTTCCACCAAATTTTACTTTTATAACTTTATTTATGCCTTAGTTATGAACCTTTATGTGTTTTCGGTTTTCGCCATTTTGTGGTCACCGCCCATTTTAAATTTTTTGTATATATCTAAAGCAATTATATAGCGTGAAAATGGATGAAATCAGATGATAGTCACGTATACCTCCCATACAAAGGTTATAGAAATCTACTAAAATAGCTTTAATTCCGTCAGGAAAAACACAAAGAATAAATTTTCAAGCTTCCGCTGGACTAACGATTATCAGTTAATATGTGAGATTTCATAACAAAATTACACTTCCTCATCTATATTTTTGCATAAGCTAAAAGTTAAAGAAATCATTCCAATCCGCACATTAAAGTTAGGCACCGTTAATATATAATAACATTCATACCACTGCCAAAATATGTCCTAACCATAAAAAACAAGTTTATCTTATGGTTGTTGTTTGAGCGGTACTTGTTTGCAATATTACTATTGTTTATTTTTTTATCGATGAAGGTTAAGGTCAATATAATCGCTTCTATAGTGAATTTAATTAATTATAATATTTGCAAATCAATCGGATAATAGAATTGAATCATGTCTTTATTTATTATTTGAAATTAATATAGTAGATATTTAATATTTCAGTTACAGATCGGATAGGAAGGATTAGTTTTAGAGCATGCCTGATTAACTTCATCAAAATGTGGAAAGTCTGCTGGGCACGCCACGGATTTAGTACTTTGCTGTCCATTATTACATACAAAATATTTTGTGCATTGTGGTGAGGAAGTGTCAGTCACAAATTTGAGATTGATGTTTGCACATCGATTATGCGTACATTTAGTTTGGGTAGATTGAACACAAACCTTAGATACACTATCGAACTGAAACGTGTATTGACATGGCCTCCATACACCGATTCCTTGCTGATTCTCACACGTATAGTAGCCGAAACAAGTGTCACTATCTGGAAAATACTGTAATCCGCCCTTTGCAGCAGAATATGATGTTTTACACATGGCTGTGTCAGGTGGTAGTGCACTTGGGGTAATTGTAGTAGCACCGCACGGGTTAGTGTTTTGACATTTTCCACTTATACCGTTAAAAAATAATCCATTAGGACATGTACCTAGAGTCCCCGAGCCATCTAGACACCGTAAGTATTTGCCGCAGTTTTTCCCAGGTAAACCAACAAACTGGTTATTTGGAACCAAACGACAATTGGAATTCACTGGGCATGCATATGAGTTAACACATTGAGATTGACTTGGATTAAAAAGCTGGTTGTTGTTGCAAGATTTGCATCCAATTAGTGCTTTGTTTGAGCAAAAGCAGTATTTACTACAGCTGGTAGGATCAGCGATGAAGGTATCATCGGCTGTATTTGCACAAACATCTGCTGGAGAGGTATTACACTGTACTTTACTTGCGTAGTTACATATGCCTTTTCTCGAATCGTATAACATGCCTTTGCCACAGTTTCCTGTAGCTTTCAGTATACCGCCCTCGCATAAACCCCAACCTTGACAGTTTTCTGGATTGGCAATATATCCTACATAATAAGCGCACGTATTGTTCATTGTTACAACAGCATTAGCTGTACCAACTGCACCAGCTGCCCTAGCTGCGTCCACTACATCTTGATGGATAATCATCAGACCGAAAAGAATCAGAAGCATTTTTGCCATAGTTATGGTGGCTAGCAAACCTTTGGAAATATAGAGTGTTATTAGTTAAGCGTTAATAAAGCTAAGGAATAAATATTTGAAATTCAACTGTAATGTGCTTATTACAATAATGCAATATTTGTTTCCAAACAATATATCATTCGTCCTCCGTCTTAAAGTGACTCGATTCATGAGTCATATATAATATCCCTATAATAAAAACGGTTAATTATATTTCTTTGTATACATTACCTCTCATTTTAGTATTTCTTTCTTTATTATTTTTCCTCTGTCCTTTCAAATTGTTAAGATGATTTGAAGCCGCGCGATGTCTAGCAGGAACTATTGCCACAACGTCTGTGTATTTTTCAACTTGTGTAGCCAACATTTATAGGTGCCACTTCCGCCATAGTGACTACAGTGTACGTGTATTATTTAATTTAACCATGTTTCTTAGCGATAAGCAGTACGTAAGTCTCATTTCCTGTGGTTGTATTTTTGCTCCATCCGAAGATGTTACTTACATAGATATATGTAGCTCCTAAGCGTGTTAGCAAACACAAGATAAGACCGACATAATTGTATTGCGATATTAATGCGCGTACATACTTTGTACGTATGTATGTATAAACATTCTTGCCTATACTGGAATCGAACTTCACTAATTTAGTGATAGGAAATCTGAGGTACTCCGACTTCCTAAAAACCCACACTTATATACATACATACATATAGAGTAAGCTTTTGTTTGAACTGTAAAATATGACAGCGGTTTGAGACGGCCACGAGCGCTCTAAATTGAATTTAGGTAATAAAACGTCATTTAGCATTTAAATAAAAGAGCAGATACAATTTTTGACAAGTTAAATCTAGAAATTTCTGAGGTGGCTGCGTACCAAAAGGTCTTCCAGAATACTATACATATTTATTAACCCAAAATCTATATCAAACTTTATAATATGTCGGTATATAAACGTCCGACAATCAATATTTGAGAATTTTACAGCTATTTGTAATTTTTATACTCTCGCAACAAAGTTGCTACGAGAGTATTATAGTTTTATCCACATAACGGTTGGTTGTAAGTCCTAAAACTAAACGAGTTAGATATAGGGTTATATATATCAAAATGATCAGGGTGACGAGAAAAGTTCAAATCCGGATGTCTGTCTGTCCGTCCGTCTGTCCGTCTGTCCGTCCGTCTGTCCGTCCGTCCGTGCAAGCTGTAACTTGAGTAAAAATTGAGATATCTTAATGAAACTTGGAACACGTGTTCCTTGGCCCTATAAGAAGGTTAGGTTCGAAAATGGGCGTAATCGGACCACTGCCACGCCCACAAAATGGCGAAAACCGAAAACACTTAAAGTGCCATAACTAAGCTATAAATAAAGCTATGGAAGTAAAATTTGGTATGAACGATCGCACTATTTAGGGGCATATGTGGATGTAATTTTTTTTGGGGAAGTGGGCGTGGCCCCTCCCCCTACTAAGTTTTTTGTACATATCTCGCAAACTACTAAAGGGATATCAAGGAAACTTTCTAGAGTCGTTTCTTTTAGGTACTACCTTATACAGTCAAAAAATGGAGGAAATCGGATTGTAACCACGCCCACCTCCCATACAAAGGTTATGTTGAAAACTACTAAAAGTGGGTTAACTCAATAACGAAAAACGCCAGAAACACTAAATTTCACATAAGAAATAACAGATGGAAGCTGAACTCAGATTGCGAGAGTATAAAATGTTCGGTTACACCCGAACTTAGCCCTTCCTTACTTGTTTTTTTATAAAATATATGTCTTTATTAACCACAACAATTAATGACCTCACTTTGTTAGATGTTCGATTACGTGTTTGATCACCTTGAAGAGTATAGTCATGACTTTGGCATAAATATTTGTATTGCTTGCTGGTGTAAGCTTTGCCTTTCATATAACCTCTCAGAAAGAAGTCAATGCGGGTCAAAACTGGAAATTTAATACTATCGCATTTTTTTAGAATCGAGGGAGATACAAAATGTACAAATATGCTTATAGTATATATTAGAGATCATAGAAAATTACTATAGAAAAGTTAACCATGGCGAATTTTCATTATAAATGGCTGCTTAAAAAAATAAATGGATGTATAAATTCTATTTCAGCTATGGTTCATTTTGTTTCTAAAAAATGGGCGAATTAAAGGCAATTAGATACGTAAAAAGTATCAAAAAAGGGCTAAATCTAATATCTAAATTAAACGATCAAATGATTTTGCTTTCAGATTCAACTACTTTATACATATGCATATATACAAACAAATTTGGATCAATTCCCAACAGAACTACATACGAGTAATTGGCCATTAAGATAAAACATCGATATTTTTATTTAACAAAAATATATAAAAAATTGCTTTACAAACTGAGCCCAATAGCCTATCGTAATTTTCTTTTCTTGCTTTTTTCCAAAGGCTAAAGTTACTTTTTTTTATCATATATGTAGGTGGCATTGTCAGAAACAAATGTTGATAATTTAGTTTTATTAATAAATTTGCTCGCTTATATATTCAGATGTATGTCTTTAAACTAGTTCAAATACACCAATAGTTAAAGGTTTGTGTTTTGTATAATTTTTGATTACATTCTTTTATCATTTTAAAGCAAGTTCCCAACGAGACAAATTCATCAAAAACATTGATAAATGGGATAAAAACATCGATGCATATCTGCCATCACTAGTACTTCGGTTTGTTTAAATAGTCAACCACTAAATCGGACAAAATACTGTATAGTTTTAGGCTAAATCAAATGTCACCATACATACATACATATGTATGTGTGGAGCTCTTAGTTTTGCATCTCAATTTCAATTGTTTAAAGACATTTTAAATCCCTCCATTCGTCTCGAACATTTCGAAGTGTTACACATAATGGTTTAAATAATAAAATTGTTTTACTTTATGTAACTTTAGGTTTCAATTTTCAGATTTCCATCATGTGGTGTATCTCTATATCTGATTGTAGTACAAACCAAACTCCATAATGTGTAACAACAATGGAATGGTTTGAATGAACTTCGAAGCGATTTTCTCTTTCCTTTCTCACTCTTTGGCTGGTACTAAGAGATAAATATGGTTAGTTATATTGTACTCTTTACTGACTACTGAGTTTTGGGCTTACAGTTTCAGAAACTGATCAGCCAGCAAGGAGATATCCCCATTAATTGCCACAATAATTTCAACTTATAATCAGAGTAAAGCGGTCGAGCATTGTTACGCGCCGGGGCGTTCTTATTTTGTCAAAGAATGCGAATAAACGAATGTACGAACGAGCGAAGAGCGGCTGTCCGGTTATCGTTGAGAGTCAAAAGCAGTGTCTTATGGTTGTTCCCAACAAAAATTTAGTTAATATAACAGAATAAATATGTAAATTTTACATTAAAACAACACTTAGGGTAAATGCTGATTTTATATTGTATATCTGTGTATGTGTAGAGGTCGTGCAATTTCATAAGTGACGTCGATAAGAGCATTTAATAAGTGCAAAAATAAAATAAAAATATTAAAAAAATTTAAAAATAAAAAATGGCAACCAGACGCATGTACATACGCCTGTAGACGCATTTGTATATGTACATACGTATGATACATACATATGTACATATATGAAACTGTATCGAAGTGAGTGACTTATGCAAGTTAACGTTTAACTATTAAGCTTTTTATGTGTACAGACGGTCCTCACTAAAACATACTAATTAAAATATGCCTATGAAATTGAATGTGATATGATATGCAGTTGTTACTAATAATTATTGATAGAAACAAATAACATAATAAGTGATTAATATATAAATACGCATGTAAATGTATACTATAATATAATTTGGTAAAATATTCTTATCTTATTTTCGATGTGAAGTGACCAAAACAAGAATATACAAGTTTCGGTGTTGTGGAGAATTTTCATAGTTTTTCAAAACAATTAAAACTAAATTCCTTAATCCGTTTGGCTACACATATATGTATGTATGTTTGAAATGCAGTAATGCTAAAATACCACTTTTCAGTAGGTAGTGTAAGCGAGGATCTACTGTACATACATTACGGCTTGTGCCAAATCTCTATTATCGAAGGGAAGAGAGTGCAAATAAACACGAGAGCCTTTCAGTAAAGGTAAATATTAAATACTAACATGTGAAATGAAATACTCATATGCGATAACGTTATTAACAAGGCAAGAAAGTTTATAAGCAGAGTTTATGTGCAAAGAGCAGAATGAGAATATTGTTCAAATAGCTGTGATAGTTGGTAATGGAAATAATAAATCGACATAACACACACGTAGATAGTTAATTTCAAGTCGTCGCGTAGAAAAAGTATTAATTCGAGTGCTAAAAGCTGCCTAAAAGTGAGTAAACAGAATTATGCCATAAGTATGGTAGTACATCTACAACCACACACGCATACTCGTACATTAACAGCACCGCATTTGCATTCACGTTATTTTTATTAGGCAAACAAATTTAAACTCATGCTATGGAAGCAGAAATACGCATTTTCAATTAGATCAGCTGATAAGTTCAAGCTCAAAATGTGTGTAGAGGTAGTAAAGCGCGAACGATGTCATTACAAAGAGTTTGTGAGAGGTAGCTTCAATATGAATAACTTATACGAGTGTTTAAGAAAATCTACGCAGGTATGTGTGTATACAAAGAGAGAAGTTGACAAATTTGCCAACCTGGTGATGGCGGCATGAGTTTAAGTATCTTTTGAAAATTAAAAATTGGTTACTATTTGTGCCGCTTAGCCATGAAAACGATTGGTACATTTATTTATGTAATTTTAAAATGCGTGAAAAAATAGTTCGGAGATTCAATATCCTAATAGCAAAAATAGATTTTAATCTGATACATATGTTCTGAAATCCTTGTCTTAAACTATTAAGAAATCGTAAATCATTAACTTGCATACATATAGATTCTTATTCTTAATTCTTAATTAATTAAATTATTTAAATTTTCTTAAATAATTCTCCTTTAAAGTAGCAATGCACTCAATACTATCTATTCATACCTGATTTTTTGACAATATTCTGGAATTTTATCATGGTGAGCTGTTGGTATTGATAAAGTTGTGAGCAATGAATCTTTATGCTTCGCTACTTCATATTTCCAGAGTTTACACTCAAAGACAGCAATCTCTTTCAAACTTATACAAGCATTTTGTATATTTATGTATTTGTGTATATAATTGTGACAATGTGTTGGTTTTATTTTTTAATTTTTGACATTTAAAGAGTCAATAGCAATAATATTAAGAATAATTGCAAGATATCAATATCGAATGAATGCAAAACAAAATTATGATGAACTGCAGACTATAGTTTGCCATAGTTTGCAAATGTTCACAAATTTTTTATTTCATCACATACAAAACTTTTTGTTTTTGTTTTGTATATGCTTCGACCATATCAGCGCAACAAAGCAGTTGTGAAGGTTCCCAAAGATATAAGTGTATATAAGATATAAGTATACATATATATAAACATACATGCTAATAATAAGGTAGGTAACGATATTACCAGGATAGAGTTTTATTATTATCGTTAGCACTACAATATTTACCGAAAATAACTCGATTGATAAGTCGTTTTCTTCATGTATGGATTTTACGCATTATGTACCGGACCACTGGTACCTTAATCTTAATGAAATACCTTTAATCTTAATGAAATGAAGTGGACATATTTTATTGACCATAATATAACTTCCACATTTTACTAGCCCTGTATGTATATCCGTTATTATTATTTCTGTTTATCTTGTATACTTTATAATATCATATTTTCGTTTGAATATGTACTTAACTCTTTCATATTTTTACACTTTCGCAACATGTTGCACTGACTTGAGTCTTTGTTCATATATGGTTGTTTGTACCACCTAAAACAAAAAATGGCGTTAATCGAAACGTTCTAAAGTGCTATAATAAAGCCATTATTAATGCTATAAAGGCTTATAAAATTATTATTATTACAAATTAGGCTGGAAATATTTTGGGAAAGTAGGCACACCCCCGTTTTTTTTTTGTTTATATCTCGTACGAAAGTACCAAAGCTATATAAACCAAACTTAATCGTTATCTTTCTTTTGAATCCCTCATAACATACCATGAAAATGTGTGAAATCGGTTCGCAACCACGCCTACTTCATACATAATTCGTTCGCTTAACAAGTATTAACTAAAAAATCGAAATAAAAATGCATACAAATACTGCATGGTATTGCTCTTTTAAAAATTTTCGAAATAGATTCTTAACTTTTCATACCGAATATGAGGACCTCAGTGCTTGTGACTAATTATTTACCGAAGATATCAGTAAATCTCTCAGATATTTTATAAAAATTCAGAGAAAATATTTTTATACACCCGAACTTAACCCTTCCTCACTTGTTTATTTATTACTAATCTACTGACGATTTTACAAATTATTAACAAGCCGCAAATTTTATTAAAAAATGTAATTTATAAGTTAATAATAAAATGTATAATCGAAACTGGTAAGAAAATTCGTCAGATAAAAGAATTGTTCACTTTCGACTCCCTTCTATCGCCCTAAAGCATTTAACTGTCAAGACGCTACAAATGTGGCCTCTCTAGTAAATAGCTAAAGGACGAGGAAAAGGGTCATATACTCAAATTATACTTATACATACATATGTATTTAGACGGATGCATATGCTATCTCATAGCTTTCTTTGTGCTAGCCACTTCAAGTTCACTTACTTGCACTCGTATGCCAATACCGTGTCAAGATCCATACGATATTTTTGTCTCTTCAATTCGAAGCTCAGCATTTGTGTTCGTTTTATTTTTGCTATTGTTTGTCACTCATTTGACATGGAACATTCGTTTGGAATTGATAAGCAAATAGTTTTGATTAATTTTACTGCCATACTTCTTCATTGCCAAGCAATCG
This sequence comes from Zeugodacus cucurbitae, assembly GCF_028554725.1. NCBI lineage: Eukaryota > Metazoa > Arthropoda > Insecta > Diptera > Tephritidae > Zeugodacus > Zeugodacus cucurbitae. The sequence continues at coordinate 476,978 of NC_071669.1, read as the reverse complement.
AAAAAAACCACTAACGAAAGGAGACAGCAGACACAATAGAAGTACAATTTCATTTGCTAATTTATTCGTCATTGTCGTGTTTGCCGTAGAAATATGGTTTCACAAAGAAAGTGTTGTGGCATAATATTTTTATCAGTAAAACTAACCAAAAACTTGAGTAAGCTATAAGTGGACATATTTATAAATATATCTGCGTGCATACATATTTTCATAATATAAAAGTGCTCCTATAGTTAACATGTTTTGGCTAATATATATATTTTCGAAAATAATTTCAGATAATCGAATCAACTTTATAATCACAATCTAAACAAAAATCAGTTTAAGGTAGGATATCTACATTGCAAGAATGAATTCCACTAAAGAAATGAAAAACGGCACGAAGACGCAAAAGAAGACGATTAAGGCTAACAAAAAGCAACAACTGAAACAACAGCAGCATCAACAACAGCTTCAATATAACCACAATGCATCGGTTGTGCCTACGGCAACGACAACGACAACAACATTAGTGTCGCACCCTTCCGCTATTTACAGTGTTAATAAGATAACTGGAAAAACAATAAAGATGACAGTGCCTAATAATAATAATAACAATAACAACAATATTGTGAAAAACAACAACAACATTAATCAAAAGCTACCCGATTCTATAGGACGAACAGCGAATGCAACAGCCTCTTCTGTGCCACAATCCGGGAGCTCTATTCTACCAGGATATGAAAATGCACCGAAACTCGAACGGTCGAACAGCTTTTCATTGCGTGGCAAGCTATCCAAATTGATCAATTCAATTACAGGCAGTAAAGAGAATCTGACTAGACTAGAAGACGAGAATGCCACGCCCTACAAGTTCACCCGCAGTCGATCAATGATACTACTGCGACGATCGAATCGTCGCAGTTTAATTGAACCCCAATTAGAACAACTATCTGAGGAGGTTGACCCAACTTCACCGTCGTCGCCTCGTAAAAACTCTGTAGAAGTAAGCGGGCAGCAGCTCCTTGTGCCATCTTCCTCGAATCAGTCAGAGGTCAAAACCATTTCTGAAAAAAATGCGACGACGACAATGATTACGCCTCAACGACAAAACTCTCAGCCATTGACCTCTACTCCGGTTGAAGAGGGTAGCAATAGCACATCCTTGCAGCGAAAACCATCATCTCTATCATTAGCACCTGGTGAAGGAAATGGTGTACCATTTAATCCAATAGCAAATTTTCAGCGTCGCCGTTCCAATACATTACTAGCATCTTTTAAGAGCACCATCGCATCAATAACCGGAGAAAAGAAGAAGGAAAAACTAAATCCTAAGTGGAGTGCATCATTACAATCCTTGCAAGCTATAGATAATATGGTAAGTTATGAGAATATGTCTTTCATCGATTACGATAAGTTCAACGGATATGAAAAACAACTGGAGCGACAACTTTCAACTCTAAGTTTGCGTACCGAACAGAATCCTTCTATAACACCAATCGGTAGTGTCACAACCGCCTTAAATAGTAATAGATCTCCTAACGCTCAGGTTACGGTAGTACGTCGACGTAAATCAAGTGCTGCACGCCAATTGGCAGACCGTCGTTGTCATTCGCGTGGCAGCTTTAATTTCGACACCGACTTTGAACATAATTTGGATAAGCCACGCAACGTGTACCGCGATAGTTTAGACTCTCGAAAACTGGAACGCCTGAACGATTTTTCTCGTAACTCTTTTATATTGGATAAAGAAATTGTGGATTGGTTGAATTTGGAAGACGGTTGTTTGAGAAAGCAAAGCAGAGAAAACAAGAATCGCCAAATCAATGTCGACACCGTGGACTCGTCAGCCGTTGTACAGGTAAGTGCATGCAAACTGTACATATAAAAACAATTATTATTCAATTGAGTGGACCCAACGACATATCTAATAAATAGTGTCACAATATTAAAAAAAATATTTCTGATATCTTGGGCTATACGTGATATATTCATTTATTAGACACAAAAAAAAGGAAATAATATAAGAACAATAGAGCATAGACAAGCCTAAAAAGAGATATAAAAGTAATTATATTTTTGTTTTTTTTTTTTTTTCATTTCACATTTTTGTTTAAATTAGTAAAGCTTAAATACACTGCTACAAAGTAATGGTAAAATAGGTATCTGAGTTTGTGTTTTACATTAATTTTTGATTATGAAATGTAAAAGTTTTGTTCAGCGCTGATAAATGTTTTCGCCTAATGGCCAACCCCTGTGTATTCGATATCTTCACCCTTGGAGTAGTGTATGCAAGCTAATACTGTATCCAATAAATAAAGTGCCCCTTCAATTACACATAAAGCACCCATTGCGATACCCGTTTGACGCTCAGCATTTACATAAAGAAAGTCCTGATCAGACATGTAGCCGCCCCAATAATGCAGGGCCACACCCCCAATGGCAATCCACATGGCTGTTCCGACCATATTCATCAGTGTGTCTGTCAGTTCACTTAAAAAATACACAAAGAACACATATTCATATTAACCATAATAATTATAATTATTTAATTGTTTTGTAAAAACATATACAAACCGTTTATGTTTGGTGGTGCCGAAGAAGAAGGCCACTGTATGTACAGTGGTATAGATTAGAAATCCCACAAATATACCAGAGGCTACAATTTCCGGTGAAGGACTCTTCTCCTCATTTAAATTCCATGTTCCGCTAACGCCCAAAAAGATTCCCTCATCTCCAATACAATAAAGGATAAGAATAACAATGTTGATAGTCTGCGAGAAATATTTATAATAAGTTATTACTTGAACGGGAATTTTGATATACAACAATTAGAAAAATTATTCTGATTTTCTCATACTGCCTACTGAGAAGTGTTTCCACTTTTACCACATGTGCGATCAATATAGTTTAAAAAAAATGCGTCATTTCCTTACAAAGAACTGTCCCACATACACAAATAAAAATGACTTATTGACTTCGATGATTACAAAATGTACAAGAATGATCATTTACTAGTATGTATTTCTAAATGCACATGATGGTAGTGAAGAGAATATTAAACTAATGATTATAGATAACGTTTGAATGACGTCATCTTTGTTTAATTCTGACTAATATGGGCTGAAAATTCTTCAACACAATTTTACGGAAATCGAGTCTTTAAACAAATTTTCTTTTATACACACTTGACCCTAGGCCTTTCGCCAATATTTCATTAAGATATATTGTTGATTCTATCCATGAAATGTATAGAGTTAGCCTTGTCCTTACCAATTTGAGGGTTTTGATAAATATCGATCCAATTGTTTCCACAGACACCATTTTTTCTTTCACTTAATTACTGCTCACTTTTCAAAAAAAATGTATGTACTTTGTATATAATAAATATAATGCATATAAAAGATGGTGAATCTGTTTTTAGGTACTTGTATTAAATTGGTGAGAGCAAAATTTTTATCCCGTTCGATTTCGTATTGTCGTTGTTCGTAGACTAAATTCCAAATTGATCGTACGTACACACAACAGCGGGTTCTCGTACAAAATGTCACACACTGAACCATATTTACTTAAAGCTTTTGCATTTGCCCTGATAAGATAACAGTATATGGAATGCTAAAGCAAAGGTGTACCATGAAATACCGAAACAGGTAACACATTTCTTAATGTGATTATGAAATGGTGTACTATTGCGTTGTTTTTTGTAAACACTGCCTGGTCTACTTGCGTAAAAAATACTTGGTTGCGATAAACTTTTTCCACATTTTGTTGTTTAGATGATTTCATTCTATGTTCATTGTACCTACATATGTGCACGCTAAAATATTTAAAACAATACTTATTCTGTAGTAACATATTTATTTATATTTCCTCCATACATTACATATGTATTTCAAGTAATTACTATTCAGATTACATATCGGGAATATTTGCTAAATTGATTTCGTATTTGAATGTATTTGCAATGCATTATTAGTGGATATTAGTGTAGTAGTTTGTTATTTATTCCAGTGTATACTGCCTTATGACGGCATACTCAATGGGGCCTTTATAGTAGATGGCGCACCCCAAAATAGTATCTACTAAATAAAGAGCACCTTGGGAAACACACAATGCACCCATTGTTAAACCAACATTACGTTCATTGCTGACATACGCAAAACTACCATCGGTCATGTAACCAAACCAGTAATGTATTGTCATCGCACCAGCTGTGATCCACAAAACGGTTCCGATTGTATTCATAAGAATGTCAGTTAAGTCTCTATAGAGAGTATATATATATGCAGGTATTAAAAATATATCGGAAATATATATTTTAAATGGAAATGACTTTTTACGAACCGCTTGTTTGTGTTACCTCCAAAACAATATCCGATAATCACTACAGCTGTATATATTACAAATCCAACAAAGATCCCAGAAGCAAGCATTTCAAGGGAAATACTATGTTTCTCATGCAAATTCCAATTGCCACCGATGCCCAAGAAATCGCCGCCATTCCCCGTACGATACAACACTAGTACGCCTATGTTATTGAGCTAAAAATTCATGTAGATATGTACATATGTATGTGCATTAAACTGTATGGTTAATTAAGCTCGGTTTGTCATTTCAGTGTTAAGTGATTTATTGTGCCATAACGAAAACGTAATTTTAAATGATCTACACTAAATATTTGTTTAGTGCAGACGATTACTCAATTATGAGTACGCTCTTAATAGTTTACCAGTTTCAGTATTTTTAAACATATTGAGGCAATTGTCTCGTAAGAAACCATTTTCGAATGATCCATCTCCAAACGACTATGTGATTCGATAATTTTTAAACAAGCTTTCGTAGTTCCACACTTTACCAACGCGTTAAACTTTTATCGCGTTCGCTTCGCATATGGGCTTCCATCGACTAAACGCTTCACTCGTGTTAGCAAACGTATCGTCAATGTTAAATGTGTACGAATGATAACCGATGAAGAGACGGCGAGTATGAATCGTTATTTGTTGTTTGTGCACATTGATAAGATAAAAAGTACATGCAATACACCTTAATAATTCGTAACATTAAATGTGCATATGTATATGAGTACATAAATACAAATGTAGATGGTAAATTGTCTATGCACATTAAAAACAACGGTTGAAGCTTTGCATAGAATTTTGAAAATTGTGATTCAGTTTTTAACATTATAACACACATGCATATGTATGTACATTACTTCAATGATATTGAGGGCAGTAAAGTTCAATAAGAATTGTTCGCCTCAAATTGATCGAATAGTTTTGGCACCCACAAACAAATTAATAAATTCAACAAGTTTTGAATATTATTAGCATGTGTATACACATATATTATACGTATGCATACCATATAGTAGGAATGCTTATGCCCACCAATTTGCTTATAACACACAAGCACATGACAGTTGTGGTGAACGCGAATTAGTGTAGCTCAATTGAAATTTGTCGCAGCCAAACGAACTGTAGTGTCGTTATTTTCAAAGCGGGTCTCTAACGATTGTCATAATAAAAATACGGATTTTTCTCCCAACATACGTACATGTGTACTACATGAGCAGTATATGTATGTGTCGCCGTTATGAGCGTTGTACGTTCGTGTGTATTACACCCGATCGTTAAATATTGATTTCCATTGCCTGGTCGGTTATTATATCCGGGTGTACTTGTCTTTAAGGGAATATCAAAACTATAAGCTATACTATTTAAGATATATAGATGTGTGTAGTTTCGGTATATTTATTAAAATCTTTTAAAAATGTTTGAAATATTTGCAAATACAGTAAAAAAGTGTTGTACACATTATGGAATACCGAAAATGCGATCCTTACAGTTTGCTTGTACGATTAGTTCTATATTTGTTGGTAATTATTATTGAGAGCTACAATGAAGTTAAATAAAAGGTCCTCACATTTCGGTACTCCGATTCGAAATATTTGAAGGAAAAGTATAATAATTAATTAAATAATTGGCACATATAATCAATTGGAAATATTTCACTAACAATCAAATTACATTTTCGGAAACGTTTTTTGTCACCAAATATTTAATTAAAAACAAAAATAATTTGGAAGCACTAACGTGCCACACCAGTATATTCAGTATCACCCTTTGAGTAGTGTAAGCAACTCATCACTGTGTCCACTAAATATAAAGCACCCTCCAGTATGCAGAGTGATCCCATTATAATGCCAACCAGCTTGTCACTACCAGCATTAACTGGTACATTTTGAACACCCAAGTATGAGTAGTCGCTGGTATCCATGTAGCCGACCCAATAGTGCAGAGCAATGCCACCAACTAGGACCCACAAAAACGTACCGACCACATTCATCATGGTGTCCGTGAGTTCACTACAAATAACCGCAAGAGAAGACATTGATATTTTTATTTTTCAATACGCATTTAAGCATACTGTCTGTATTTGTTGGGTCCAAAGAAGTAGGCAATCGTGTGTACGCCCGTATAAACAATGAATCCAATGAAAACGCCGGAAGCGAATATTTCACAGCCCGCACTTTTCTCCTCCCAAAGATTCCATGTGCCACCAACACCAAGAAATCTACCTCCAGCGCCAATCCGATAAATTATAAGAATAGCTAAATTAAGAATCTGCAAATGTATAATGGAAGAAGAGTTATGTAGTGTTCAACAGTAAAAAACAAACTATGATATCAGTTACATATGTATACGTACATACATGATACATAATGATTTGGTCTATTCATAAAAAACAGTGCAATTATTTTTTATTTAATATTTAGAGAGTATTTTTACATAGGTAAGCATGTTAAATTTTAACCACTCCCTGTGGATATAAATGAGTTTATATGTACATACATTCGTAGAACCAATACATTTGTATGCACATTAAGTAACGCATTGTGAGTAACGCCAAGGCAAAAATCATATCGAAATTCAACAGAAAAAATACGTTACGATTGTGAGTAAACCCTTCTATATTCCCCACATGGAAATAGCTTCAACTTGCCAGATAAGCAGTTATCAGTAATTTAAGTAGTTCTCATTACAGACCATGGCAATAACTGTATTCAATAAAAATATCATTTTTGCTTAAATTACAATTTTTTTAAATAACACTTTAATGGCAGAATCATTTGTTTAGTTTTTATTTCTAGAACTTTGTATTATTATTTTTAAACAATGATTTTCTGCCGTTTGATTAAAAACGAACACTTCCCTATTTGCCTTCACTTTGTTTCGAAATTATTGCTGTAAGCCCAAACATACCAATTTCAATGCTTTAATCACAATTGAAAATATCCAAATCCATGACCATTCCATCTTAAAGAACAATTAATTAATTTTGAAGCAAGTCGATAAAATTAGAAACTTTTAAAAGATACTTTTGTTCGTTTGAGCTCGTTTGCAGTCGTTCGTAAACTAAAATTGAAACGATTGTAGAAATGGAAAAGGCAAGCAGCAGGAAAGTAATGAGCTTTTGCAATCGCACTGATAAGATAAAACGATGTCTCATATTTGTGTAACAAGTGCCGTTTTCAGGTGCGTACAATATAATCGTATATTTCTGTGTGCAAGACTGGCATACGTGCATTTTTTATTGTTATATTTTTTTCCTAAGACTTTTCTATGCTAGACGCTATACTCAATTCTTATCTATAATTCCATTTGTTTGGTTCTTTAATTTGTGAAGATCTTGCAATGCGAATTATAAAAATATATCGTGTACATGCCAGGGTGCCGAAAATATGCGCAAACACATCCAAGTAAATACGCGGAGCATATTTTACCAAAGATTATCAACAGCATTGCTTACAGAAGCTTATTTCAACGTTTCTCCATAATGGTTCTTATAGAGCGGTTGGTGTAGTATTGTGAGTCATTGGTAGCCAAGGTCAGAATTAGCATTATTCCATATTATTGTGGTAGCAGATATGAGCTGATTGAAGATTGTGATGATTTTCGCTCGCTCAAGTGTTCATTTCTTGGGTTTAATATTTTGAAGCTCAACACCAACATTATTGTTTGACTTGTTGTCATTCTTAAAGTCGACTCTTCATATATGCATCTCTTAATTAGAAAATCTCTTCGTTGAAATATGTTTTCAAGCAACCTCTTTCTGTGTTATTAATCTTATGATGTCATAAATGTACAATGTGTCAAAGCCGTTTATATGCATATATATAACACATATATACATTTATTATTTCTTAGAGCGTTTTTAATTCTTGATCTTTAACACTGTGCCGGATTGAACAGTGAAATTTCTCAGAGCGCACTCAGCGACTTGCTTGGTGGAATGAGAGCAGTGCCCGAGTAGAGTGTCAAAAGCAATAAAAAGGCTTGTATGTGTATGTATACTCGTACATATGTATGTAACTAGTAAGTAATTTAAATTTACGAGTAGACACATACATATGTATGTGTGTTAAACCATTTTGTCATGGCTTAGTAAATGATGACTCATTTCAAATTGAGCGTCATATAATGCGAATAATTAAGAAAAAAGTTAAATTATACTTAATTAACAAATTAAATTGCATTTTTTATTCTATTGCCTAATTGTATTGAACATGAAATAACATGTATATAATCAGTACAATGAAAACTTATAATAGCAACTTAAATTATGTTTGTATATAGTGATTATTTTTGCATACCAATAATTTCTTCCCAATTTAATGAAAATGATATATCCCTTCCGTTGTCATTCCAAACTTGAAATATTAATACTGACGCCACCTACGCTCTTTAGTGTTCTCTTTAACAAACAAAGTATTTACGCACAGTGGAGTTTAATGCCTGCAAGTGTATTCATAATTTTTTTCGTGGTTATGAAGAAAGTGTTTCAGTAAATGTTATTGGAACAACATTTTCGATAATAAAGCGAAATTTTTAACATGAAACCACAAATTAACTTAAGTTTCTTCAGATGTTCCCACTCTAATTTTATGTATTGAATTCTGAGCATATCTGTATGTATTTGCCATAATATATAAAAGCATTGTGTATCGCGAGCATGAGTCATTTTATAAGCGCGCTTCGTTAAATTTGATTGCCTCATTTTATTTTTAGTTTTGCTCGCCAAATTACAGTAATTATACCCTCGCAACATTTGTCGTATAGTACAAAAGATTTCTTCACATAATCGAATTTAGATATACAGTTATATATACAGATCATATATTGGTACCCCTAATTAGTTATCTCTACAAACTCAATGAAACTGTGTCCTTGTAAGAAGCTTTTACTATTAGCTTTTACAAATAAATCAATAAAATTTCGATAACTAAAGCAGAAGTGAAATTTGTTATACCTAAATATATAACCTAAATGTAACACTTGATATAAGGTAATATTTTTCTAAAAAAAAGTAGTCGGTAGCGACTATATAACGAATTTAAAGAAATTAAAGAATTTGTTTACTCTTGAAAGAGTAGTCCTCATGTTTTTCAGGTAAATTATTTTCTGTCAAATCAGTTTATAATCAGTTTATCGGGCAAGATTTGAGTTGTTTTCGTGTAATTTGGTAGCTATCCTTGATTTTAGAAAGGTACCCAAGCCACACAGCGTACTTAAAGAGTACTTTAGTCTTTAAAATACTGATATATATACATATATTGTTACGCTTCAACCAAACTTAACCCTACCCTATTTCTTGTGTTATTATAAGTATTATAAAATGTATATTTCTCTCAGTTCTCTTTAGCGCCATTTTCATTGATTTTGTTTTGATTCTCAATTCGCCCGACTGTGCGTTTCAGTTTGCGCCACATCGTATTCCTTCTTTGTTTTTATTTTGATTAATTTAGCTTTTTCGCTTTTCGCATATGTATGCATGTATGTATGTAGATTGTTGTCATTGTGTGGTAAGCTTTTGTGAATGAAAGCCGCATGTGTTTACATACGAGAACATTGCACGAGTATATTCCAAGGGTAAGCTCGCCGCTCCAGAGCTAGCACAGAGAAATAGGAAGCGTTAAAGAGAGTAAAATTAATAGAATAGGAGTAAAGTGTATTATGGATAGATTGTAGATGTTACCTATAGTTACCGCATACGTCATACTATCAAATATTTATGAGAAGTGTACGGTAAGAGAGTTGTTTGTACGATTTTCACCAATTAACCAATAAATAATATTCAAAGGTTGAGCATGTGTTAAGTGTGAAAATCCTTATATGGTCAGTAAGTATGTAGAAGCAGTACTGCCACATCTTCTGAGACTGTTTAAAATTATATCTGTAGAGATTTAAGGTAGCTAACTTTGCAGAGTTATGATCCTCAAAATGCAGACACATAAATACATATATGCTATAAACACATGATAAAGAAAACACGTCCTTTAAGTATAATGTGATCACTTTGGTGGGAAACTCACTTTGTTTAGCTAGAATATTAACAAATAAAAGCGCTACATACATACAAATATTATTTATTTTGTTTTTAATGTCTATGTTTTTCGATGAGGTATTTATTATATAATAACCACATTACAAGTCTTTCTACACTCTCTATTCCACTGATGGTTCTGCTCGGTTCAATTGATTTAAATATATGTATGTCTGTGGTGGTCGTCCTTACGTTCGTCCTTTTTAACGAGCGAGGCATGTAATGAGTGTTCAGTTCGAATCAAACCGTTGCGGTGAGCGGATGTGGTCGGCTCTTAGTCTAGCCACATGTAGCAGTCCTACGGAAGCAGTACACAGCGCGGATAGAATAACCGATTATTCACACAGCTTCGCGCAGTTGTTGTGTCTCAATACGTTAAAATCATTGTGTTTGTGTATGTGTGTGGAAATTTATTTTTCTTCGTATTGCTGTTTTAGCGGTGCCCATGAAAACAAAAAAATTAAATAGTTGTACGTACGTTCGTCTGCGATTTCGTTAATACCATCTATTTAATCGTCGCTCACTTTTTATCGTATGCCCATATGTATATACATATGTATAACCATGTATCAATGTGGCACAACTTTCAATTGTTGTGTTTTAGAGCAAAATAACTTCAGGATGTTATCAAAGTGTGTGGGAGAGCGTACACTATATGAGCAGTGTATATGCAAGATTGTGTGGCATACTAATAGGCGCTAGACGAGTGTAAGCAAACTAAAAGTTGCTGTATCGAAAGCAATTGTTTTTGTGTAAGATAAATAAAAGTAACACCGTTAAGTTAAGTTTATGAGCGATATTATGTAATGTAAGTATTGTCCAAAGTGTGCGAAATTAACCGAACACTCATACATTCATATGTGTATATGTATGTATTTATATAACAACTTAAAAAAATAAGTATAAAGTCCATAAAGGTAACTGATTTCATCCAAAAGTTAACCAGAAGATATCTGTTAAACGCAGCAGGGAGCACGTGCTATTTGTCACACAGATAAGGATAAAAATATACGCAAAAACAACTTGTGTTCGTGTGTACTAAAACCATAATAACAATTTTACATGAAAATGAACATATTGCCGCAACAAACGGTGTCGTTGTCGATTTAGACTTCTGCTCAACTATAACCGATGAAACATATTCAAGCAGGCAGCAATAAGCTAACGTTTGCTATCTAACAGGAAATCTGAAAAATGCAAGCTCAATTTCAATGGATTTTTATTACACTGATAAATGGTACACTTGCTTGAATTATATTAGAAAAATGTTGATTTTCAAGAATTTTTACTAAAATTGCACTAATTGTTCTGATTATTGTTCAGTTGATAAGAACCTATGGAAACTAGACACGACATGAACAAATTGTTTCAGTGTATGTGCAGGCGCGTTTATTTGTTGCTTTTCCCGCTAAAACAAATGAACTCTTGGGGTAAAAAAAAATAATCTAGCATAAGAAATTCAATACAATTTGAAATTTGTAACTGATTGAGCCGAATATGAATAATATTGCTTTATACATAATTATATAGATTATAATGTATCGTTTTTACATTAACGAAAATGTTCTGGCAAAGCCAGAAGCAAAAGACAACGATATTAATGATTTTATAAACATTGAACTGTACGAAATGAACAACTTAATAAACCAAATTTCTTGATTCCAATTTATAAAGCCTGCTGTTAGGATCTCAGGAATCAAATGTAATACATTTTACTTTTCATTGAACTTTTCTTTGTATTAACAGATAATACTAAGCAACTTTTCGTGAAACATTCATTTTTCACATGATTATATTATAGGAAAGATAGGCGTATAGTTCACAAACACATCTATCCTCACTTGTTTGATGATATGTTTCGTCCTTTCCCAGATATTTTCAACAGGCAGACATACTCTATGTGGGTATGTATATATGTATAGGTATGAGCATGTTTACATATGTATACATATTGTCCAAAATCATTATAGGTCTATGAAATTTGCTTTTATCGCCAAAAGTCACGACAAAAACAGTCTGAACAATGATATTGACTGTGTGAATCATAATACTCATAATACTGCGAAAATAATATGGCAAGCTTTAAACAAGTGGAAACAACGCGCATTTTCTCCATATAAGAAAATTGTTATTTTTATGACGCAAAAACAAACACCTAAACAGTCTCCATAGATGTTTGTATTTGTGTGTCGCGAAAGTACGCCATAAAACGGTCAATATGTGCCGTAAAATGGCCAATATTTTAGCACATATTTACCCACCTACCCACCTACCTACATACATATGTACGAGCGTGTGTACATACGTGTCACGTATAAATGCGCATGAGAAAGGAAAAATCCTTCTCTATTATGTGCATATGTATGTACATGCCATGTATGTGCATTGCCATTTTATTCGGGCGGCACTCCTAAAATATCCGTGTTATGAATCATAAATTTATATGCAATGTTATTGATAGACCTGAATGCATTTGTGGGTGTGTGTATGTTCATGGGCATATGTGTAAATTAAATATTCACTTATGTGTGTTCACACGCGCCTGACGTCAGACCCCGAAGGAATGCAAAATAAAATCCTTCTCGGCCACAAAATACAAATTTGCAGCATACAATAATATAACTACATATGTATGTATGTAAATAAATAGCAATTAAATTGAAATAGTAACTATTTTTTGCGTTGCAAATTGTGTAACTTTCAAGAAGGACATGAAATTCGAAAGTTTTAAAGGGAGTATTCTAAAGAAATACCGAGGACGGTAAAAAAATAAGTTGCGTAAATATCACCATTGCTAAGGCTTTTGCTGGAGGTACCCTACCTCTTTATGAATTGCAATTGCCTAAATTCTTTCAACATCTGCCAGCCTGGGACTTGAACGTTAATATTGCCAGATAACATCGATTTATTATACATATATTTTAGAAAAAATAATACTAATTTAAATCGCATACTGTTACTATTGGAAGTACATATACGGTACTCATTACCGTAAGTCGCGAAGTTTAGGCTTCTTTTATTTTTCTTTTGTCAAATCTCGGTTCCTGGTAGTATAATGAAACACAAATACATACACAGCTAATTTGACAATGGACCAATGGCTAAGCGGCTGCTTGTTGTGATGTGATAATAGAAATCATAAATCAAATTTAATTTGAAGGGCACATTAACATGCCTGCCATATATATATATCAAAAAACTTTAAAACACAAAGGAAAGCTTTTTATGCATATTTACGATGCATAGTTAAGGAAAAACAAAATTAAATATTGTGTCCTCGGCCTTACAAAAGGCGGTGTTAAGCAATGTATTTGCTATGTTAATGGTTTTTGTGGCTGCTTTTTCCTTTAGTTATAGACATGATTTATTATATTATGATATAGAATTTTCAGCTTTCTAGTGCTTAGATTTCAGGATTCTTCGATAGGACGGCTGATGTAAAGCAGAAATTATGTTCGAACCACAATAAGTGAGGTTAATGTTAAGGCATCTCATTTTCACTAAGTGAGAAATAAGAGAGTTTTTATATAATTTTTGAGCATCATTTGCACCAAGTAGCAGTCAATATTTATATTGAATTGTTCAAATATTTCATCATATGAAGAATATTTTAAAATGATTACCTCATTCATTTCATCACAAATCCTCCATGCTCATAAATCCACAAATTAGTTTAATGAAGTGGAAAATCACTTGCAGCAACGGAACGCCATCAACTAAGTATACGACGAAGATCTCAAAGTGATTGCCAATTTGTTGAATTCGTCCTTCATGCTACTCAATAAGCATAAAACATATTGGCCTCATTCAAGTGACTTGAAATCATCATACATACCTCATTCATAATAAATCGCACCTGTACGAATTTAGTTGTCGAATTGTCCACAAACGTTAAAATGTTTTTTGTTTATTTGTACAGCTTACAGTTGCTGTGGGCACATATGTATGAATAACACTTGCAGTAACCCTTTCACATCATACAACCCTACAACTAACCATCCGTGCTGTTGTTACCGATTATGAAAGCAGTTGGCCATAGGCAGATCACCTCCTTGCAACCATCATCGCTTTTATTTTCAGTTGTGCCTTTAGGAGCAACCACAGCAAACTTCCACCTCCAATTTATCTTACTTTTATCATTTTTGCTTGCTCACTAGACTACTAAGGTGACGGCGTGCATGTTCAAGGCAATGATTATCTGCTCGAATGGATGTGATGGTGAATGAGCGAACCGAGAAGATTGTTCACCCTTATCACTAATGATTTTATAGCTAACACTGATAATCAAATAGTGTTGTTGCTCATGTACTCAATTTTTACACAAATATCACTAGCACAGGTAGACGGAGCAAATTTTAAGAATTATGTTATTTGACGAAATTCCGACGATTTGACGAAGAATTTGAGAAATATTCCAGAGAAAGCTTATAAATTTCATTCCAATAAATATGATATGTGTTGCATGTATTGTTACGTATACGCTCAGTGGCCCCAATAACGATATTCACTTTTCATAATTCGATTTAGACAAATTGAATTTTTCTGTGATTGAGGACAATTTAATATTAAACCTAGGTTTGTGGCATTACTATCTCGTTATTATTACTTTACATTTGACACTACTTTCTTTATATAAATGATATTTTCGTGCTATATGTACGTATGTATAGCATCAGCTATGTGCCCCGTTAATAAGTCACAATAATTGTGTAATTGTATTTCCTAACAAAATCAAGAATACAAACATTTCAATTTGAATGGTAGCTGTTAAAACTTTTGTGTGGAGCTTTTGATATTTGAAATTCACCAACTTTCGCAAAACATTGAGTGCGCATATTCACATACGAGTACGAGTATATGTTTGTTGAGTGAGCAAAGTTGTTTACTGAACGCCAATTGTGTGCTGTGTTTGGAGGAGCAAGCGACCACATTCTAAATAACTACTTATCAACTTTATTCAAACCTTAATGTGGTTATAAATGGTTAAATAAGATATTAACAATGAATTTGCTATTTCTTTTATTTTGCTATGAAAAGCAATATGTATTTTATTAGACTATGTAACTGTTAAGGATACGTGGTATATGATACGTTACTTTAGCGCAATGTTTCAGCAAACTTGCGTTTTTGTGATCAAATTTTAAATTAATAAACAATAGGAATGCCAATTTCAGTAATCAATGGACTAGATGGAATCGATGGTGGTAAAGCACCTGCTATTAAATTTCATATAATTTTCTGGCTCTCCTGCAGTTTCAACTAAATGTATAGTAAGATTTACAGAAACACATATACATATTTCGAGGTGATATATTTGTTTGTGTATTGGTGTGTTTACGTATTTATGTATGTAACTATTTCGGTGGCATTCGTTTTTTTATTTTTTCTATTATTTTTATGCGACCAAGAAAGTTTTATTGTGCTGGCTGAGAGGGATTATAGTTTTATTCCAGCTTAGTGTGAAAAAAATCAGCTATATGGTACATGAGCGATCAAAGCGACGCACGCTTCTTTCGTTTACATATGTATATTGGAAAATATGAGGAAAAGTCCGTTAATTACTCCCCAGGTGTTTGGGAGGGAATACGTCGCTAATCCAGTTTTTCTGCAAAGTCCCTTAACTGTCACAAATGTGTAGTATATCCCAGATGATGGAGTTGAAGATTTGTCTCCAGTGTACAGTGTAGCGGACTCAGTAAAATTGTGGCATTTATTTTGATACACAGTGCATTTGAAGAGAAATTAGGAAATATAATGGAAAAGTATTCTTAGAAAAACATTCGGTAATTACATAAATATTTCTACGGAGACTGATTCTGATTTTTAGTGAAATCTGAAATATCATTTGCGCATTCAACAATTGATGATATAGTACACATTCACATTCGACATCGAGTCTCGAATAGGTCGAATCAATTCCATAATTACACTTAAGCTATTATAGCATTATACCAAATATTAATAATTTGTAAATAGAGGACAGTAACCAATTTTTACATATTTACTCCGCTTTTTGATTATCGGTAATTTCTAGTTATAGCCCATTATGCAGGACTATGTTTTAATTTGGATATTATTATTTTCATACAAGCAAGTTTTTCCAGATTTTAGAATAAAATACTCGAGTTGTTACCATTTCCACAAATATCGGCGGAGTTATCGTTTTAAGCTACGCTGTCGGTTAATTGTTGATGACTGAAGACTGGTGACAGATGGGATTTACAAGATTGTGGATGTCACACTCACACTTACAAAATCACAATCACCATACCGCTTGGCTTCAGGGCGCATGTGTACATATCGTGTTTTGCATTGCCCACGTATTGCAGAAAAGTTTTTGAATATAAGTTCCATTTCTGGACTGACATGGGCAGCGCAAACTAAGCACGTATATATATCATACAAATGAAATAGCAAGAAACGCCAAAAGGAGCATTCGAAGCGTCGCGCCCTGTACATCCCTTAAGTGACCTATTACCATGCTAACTTTGACATGACACAGCTCTTCTACCTCGCACTTTTTAGTTACTTTCTTTGTTTTTCTCTATTTCATTTCGTGTTAGACGCGTAATATCCTCGCACGCTCCTACTTCGAAATTTGTGAAATTCAGACCTAAAACCGTTTGCGGTGGTGGTTCGTTTATTGGCAGTGGCCATCATTGAAATGACCTTGCCAACGAATTGAATGAAACTTAAAGTTAATTACGTAAATGACGCAAGAATACTTCACCTATCCTTAGCCATCTTGGCGTTCTGGTGCACTTCGCCTTTGAGTCGAATCCACGTTACCGTTAGTGGTTTGGGTGTAGTGCAGTTCATTTTGCTCCATAACGAATTCATACACACTCCTCTACCCCCCAATGTTTGCTTTGTTTATTTAACACTCGCTTTTGTCCAAACAGTGTTGCTTGAAATAGTATCTCATTTATAGCGGCCTTTCGCATTTCTTTGCGTATGCCATTTAATTTTATTTTCACGATTCTTATTTGTGTGTGTATCCTTGAGCGCAATAGCGTCACTACGGAACAGAAAGACGATGACGAGACTAGGTCGAACTAATTCCGAGCACAGGCGAGAGCACATATACTAAATATCATGTTAAACCTGGCACTAATGTGCCCAACCGCTACTTAGATAATTAGGTGAAACATTGATAGGTTCACTCTTGCGTGAAGATGCTAATGTGAGAAATGCAAATGGCATGCAACGTACTGAATAAGAGTGTGGGCTATGAGATATTTACAATAAAGTTAAAACTGTAAAAATTTAATGAAGTCAGTAAAAGTTATAGCTTCTACATGTTGGTCCATATAATTCTAATGAGGCAATATGTATCTACTTGTGTACATATCATTAAAAACAGAAATTCATTATCGAATTGTAATATACATATATATTCAGTTAAATTGTAATGTAGTGTAGGACGCCTTTCGATTTCCGAATGGTTACTCAAATTATCTAATATATTATCTGAAAGAATAAAAGTTAAAGTTAAAGTTAGTTAAGTTAAGATAAAATATATATGCCAGTTTAGGATAGAGGAGTGGATAAGTTTTTCGATTGCTATTAGATCAATTATATTGTACACATGTATTTATTTCATGGTTCCGCGTGTTTCGATCAGGAGACAGCCAAGTAGCTTGATGTATTTTCTTATGCTGGAATCTGGTACTACAGACGACCATATTTCGGGCTACCCAGAGGATACTTGGTCTAAAACCGGAAGTCGTGAGCTGCTTGAACCATGTGGAGAAGAATCGTTTCTGGCCACTCCCAAGTGAATGACAATCAAAAACTTTCCTCACTTGCGTGAACTTCTACACATGATCCCACCCTCCTATTGTATTTATTTAGTTATTGATATACGATTAATTTGGATTAGCATATGATGACGTATGCACCCCCCTCAATTACCGATATCTCACCATTTTCAATGATACATGTAAGTTCTCGACAATTATTTTTGTTTGTTTACACCACTCTGTAATCACATACATACGTGTTTGTGCATAAGATTACGAATAAATCCACCAATTCTTCTGCTAATTGCCGGAAACGAGTGGAAGAGAAGGAGCATTACTTGGGAGAGAGCGCTTCTTTCGTGCGACGGCCAATCTCGAACACTCAACACCATCGCGACAAATTGCAACATAGATACGTAGGTGCTTGTGTGTCAGCTTGAGTTTGTTGTTTTGCCTTTGTTTAAACAATTTCCATTTACACGAGTCGTTCATATGTGATTTAATGTATTGTAGGATTTCAGTGCATACTTATGGACGTCCAGCTCATTGGCGTTATGTTGTTGTGTTCAAGCGGTTCGATGTGATACTCGTATGTATGTAATACTAATGAAAGCGCGGGGTATTCAAATATTTGACCAGTTTTAAGCCCACAGTTTCCGTGACCTCCTTGGTCACATTAATTCCTAGTGACAACACAAATCCTCATTAACAGCTTTTACAGTTGCGAGAAGTATATATGTAAGTTGTGAAGACGCATCAACAACACTTTATACAATTTACCACCAAGTTTCAGCATATAATCAGCATATTGGCCGATCTATATATGTAACTTATGGTCAATTCTTATATTTCATATATGGAAGAAGAAGAAATTGTTATTGATTCATACAACATTTATCATAACATGCTCGTCTGATTAAAATGTATGTCATTTTAAACGGTACGAAGGTGTAAAATCACTTTGAAGCATATATAGCAGCTATAGTGCATATTGCATATGTAGTAGTTATCACCACATAGGTGTAGATATAGATTTTTTACTCAAGTCATGCTCCGTTTGGATAAGATTACAGGTGTATTAGATGCGGCGTACTGTTGACTGCAACACACATTCAATTCAAACCAACAATTCGTACAAATTTATCCATGCCAACTATTATATATGAAATAGTTTCCTCCACACCGAAACCTCAGAAAACAGTCAAATTATACAAATTTGGTTTGCATGTTAAACACTTTACTGCTCTCAAACGCACCATTCTCGCATTTGCATATTTAACCATAAACTTGTGCTTTTCATAGAGGGGAGAGACTAGGGCGATAAATCAATGATAATGACAACTCTTAAATGCCTATTATTACATTATGGGCCAGCTGTACATGAAGTTAGTCCCAACTAACATTTTTGAAAGTTTCATCGTTAAACTTGTATCATGAGTATACAATTATTTGTTAATTTACGTGAATATATAAGCCTTTAGTGAGAGTAATGAAGTGTTCAAAGAAGAATTAACGTGGTTTAATGCGTTATGAGCCAAACTTGTTTTAATATTACTTTCTGTTTATTTGGCTCGTTGGGTATAAATTGTGTATACCGTCAAGGTAAAGAAGACAAAATTACCCTTTAGGAAATGCGTTAGTTGAATGTGAATGTCTTGTAACTGTAGTCTAATAGAAAAAAGTTGAAATGTTTAATGTTTCATGTCTATATCTATGTTGCAAGAGTCTATGTCATCTTCTGAAATTCAAGCTACCTCTAGATACATACGTACATAGGTATAGAATTTACTGTATTGTAAGCATTTCGTGCAAATGCTAATAAGTTACGTATCATAAATTTCTCTGCAGGGTAACTAAAAATAGATGTACGAATACATGCAAAACAGCTCGGTTAACTTGGCCTTACACCACGCAAGGCAATTGTAGTGTCGGAATATTTGAATTAAATTTTGGCCTTAAGTTGCGTTAAGGGGTGAAACAGTGAGAAATTAATTGCAAATATTCAGTGCTCTCTCATTACATGAATACAAAAAAATTTACACCTCAGTGGAAGCCTTAGTATAGGTGGAAATGCTTTTTTGTCGAGATTGTGTCATTCTATTCCCCACCGAGAGCTGAGCCTACTTACATATATCAAATTGTTAATGCTCAGATATAATTGTGTTTACACAAAAGCATATGCAATTAGAATTATTTACGCTAAGGAGAAGAACTGTCGATATATTTACTTTTAACATGTGCCTACAATATTAATGAAAGCGTCTGTGAAATCGTAACAGCAGTTAATTGCAAAACGTGATGTATCTATTTTCGCTATATTTTTGGCTTTACTTAGCTTTTCACCTTTACTCATTGTCATTTTAAATGACAGGATAAGCTTATGTAATATTCAGTAGATAAGTACAGAAAAATGCATAAAGTTTTAGTATAGGCAGGTTGATTTTATATGCTTTCGTGACTCCCACATTTATGTCTTTGCCCAACATTTGCTGACGTCAAAGGCAACGCGAAAGCCTCATTCTTTTTTATTGCCAAAAGGCAAAGTCGTACTGTCGACCAGCGCCTTTCAGGATATGCATTTGGAAGAAAGTGCTTGGTTTATTTTCCTTTTTTTCTTCATTTTTTGTATGTATGTAGATATGTATGTGTTTGTAAAATCATCCATTTGAACTTAGAAACTTACAATGTGCTCAAAATATCGGCCCGCAGTTTACATCAGTTTACTATCAACTGTATTATGGTTATTTCCAACAATACGTTATTTGTTTTAGTTAAATAAGGTATAAAAAATATAATTTAATCTGCCATTGTTTAAGAAGATAAGTTATACATATTGTTCTGACAATAAAACATTTTTTCTCCTATCGGTGCATAACTATAAGTCGTTAAATTTGCAGTATAGTTTTCAATCAATATTTTCTTGATCCTTGATTTCTTATCATTTGTGAGAGAATCATAACGGAAATATTCGCTACTTTCACGATTTTAACATCCTATGAGGTAAATTGGTCATTGCTTACATATTAACCAAATCGGCTATGCTGGAAAGGCGCTGTAAAATGCAATTCGTGTATGCACAATGCAATGAAGGAAACGATAGAATTCAAATGTTGCGCGAAGTCATCTAAAAGGTGCCTAGCAAGGGGCACGGCTTACAATTTGGTTTCCACAGGCAACCGATGGTGATTTCACCGCAACTTTATAGATACTTCAGCAACCACTGCTACATTCAATAGCCATAACTAAGAATGCTCAAAAGCGGGACGGCATGCTAAGGATACCAGTTTCATGTGCTCGTTGTTATTTTCGGTTACATCATGAACAAGCGCCATTGAAAATATGTACAAACACTTGCATAACTGAATGTTTGTCAAAATCACCAAAACATTTAAAATAATGGTAAGGTCAAGTCTTCGTTGTTGTTGTTGTATTGCATTTTTTATTAGGGTTGGTTGTTTGCACAACGGATATTAAAAAGGTGGAAGTTCAGTTAGGCTACCTGACGTTTCAAGTATTGAAAATTGGCAAGAATTTATAATGCGGAACATGAGGCCTTTATATTTTATTGATTCGCTAGCCAGATGGCACGACCCCTCCCGTTCAAAATGAAAGCAATTTTATTGAGCTCTACTCTACTGCTGTTTTTTTCGAAGATTGTCGAACTGAAGATTTCTCTAGTGAATACACAATAATACCAATTCAGGTTATAATACAATAAAGAGATAATTGACGGCAAGAGTGATTATGAATAAAAGCGAATAAGTGATATTAATTGCCTTTGATTAACGCGACAAACTGAATTAAACGAATCTTCCATATTTATACTACCGCAACATGTTTTATAAGTTATAATAGTTTTCTCCACCTAATAACTGTTAACTGAAATAAACGTGATTATAGGGTTATATTATGACACAATCTCTTCTACATACATATATGAATGCTGAAAGTAAAAAGGCATAAAAAATTCATGTTACCAATTGCAGGATTAGATATGTTCGGTTCCACCAGCACTTGTTTCGCTTATTTACTTTTCCTTCTGCGCTATTTGTAAACGTTGAGTAGAACAAACTTTGACGCTAATTAATAAATAGAAAAGTTATGAAAATAATTGCCTACTCTGATAAACATATGCACATAACTACCATTTATTATCAAGTCGTGTAAATGCAATGCTTAATCATGGAGGTGTCTACCAATTGAAGGCGCAGCTGTGGCAGAAGTATACCAAAGCTTTTACCAGTAACTTGATAAGTGACATAGAAATATATGCATTTCAGCTCGGAACATTTAGCATATTAATGCAGTCCTCTTACACATGGCGTATGAGTAACTTTCTACTTGTATTAATTACATTTTCCTATTACAAATTTAAGAAACACCTTTTACTATAAGGTACTCTAAGCAATTACGACATAGTAAAGAGAATAATTACATTTACACCATCTTAAATCAAGAAACGCTCTACCGCTATAACTGGCATCCTTATGTATATGCTAAAGAATATGAAAACTGTCAGTTAACAGACTTCCCAATTTGGAATTTAAATCACGCTAAGACAAAGTAAATAAAATACACAGAGTGCTGCGACACCTGACAACAATGTTGCTTCTAATAATCATAAATTACTTATGATAACAAACAAGACTGTCAAAAGACAGGCCCAAAGGGAAGACTGGGTATCGAAATATTTCGTACTTATAGAGTGGGGCGGTGTCTTCACTTCCGCACATATACATATGTATTTATATATTTACATATTCAAAAATGATTATGGCATGGCGAATTACCACTGACTTCATGGTAAATTGAATTCTACTAAAATGTGCGAAGAAAGTGTAGCAGCATTCGTGGGTCTAGTATTAGCTGTCAGATGAGTTATTATATTCATAACAGTGGCATAGGCCTGTATTTGTAACTAATAATGGGAAGAAAACTAAATTTCATTAAAAATTGTTCTCAATATAAGGCTTGAAAAACTGTAACTTAAATGTATACAGTTTTACTAGTTTAATACTAGAAGGCAAGAGAACAGAAAAGTATATATATTATATAGTTTTAAATATTTATTTGGAGCTATATGACAATGCAGATGGCGATGAATGGCTTTGAAATATTTTTGTGTAATCAAAAATATTAATATTAAATTTCATTTAACTAGAAGAAGTGTTTATAACATATGTATATATTTATATTTATACACATGTGCCTACAGTTATCAGAGACTAACAAACGGGTGGCCAATGTTGTAAGACACCGCCACAAGGCAAACAAACCGTAACCGAGAATTACAAAACGTAAAATATTTCCTTTTAAATAATGCTTTTCATAAATACCCTTACACACATATAAAAATTATCATATTTGTGCATATGTTCAGACATTCAGGCATGTTTGTATGCATATATGCATGTACTTTGTTTTAATGAAGCATTAAATAATTGTCTTATTACCTTTAGGCCATTGTGTTGCGCGCATTCCAGGCCGCCCTTCGATTGTGATGTAGTATTGAAGAATATATTAGTCGTGCATAGGATGGTGGGACGTTTTAAATTATGTCCATTAAGCGGCTCATTTCCAATCTACTAATCAAATGAGAAAAATTTCAATAATAAAACAAACAAAAAGTGTTATATGTTGTTCATATTATTAATAAACTAAAATAAATATTTTCCCATATTGTTTAATATCCCATTTTTGATCATTGTAACTCTGCTGTTATTAACTCTACAAAAACACTTATACGCTCATGAGTACCTTAATTTGAAACAACAGATTACCATTCATTTATTATTTACACTAGGAATTATATTTTAATTATTAGGAAAAATATTTTCTAAATTTCAAAATATTCGCAAAAGTAATAAATAACTCGGCCCATATACTTGCAATTGACCTAATTGTAATTACTAACTTCTCCAACACCCACTAATGTATATTGATTTATGCTATATAAATTGATTACAGTGTTGATAGCTTGTCATAATTAGGTATACACATTCCGCGCCGTGCCGAATTAGCCTAAGTGGAGAGGATAAGATAGATGTTGGTGTAGAAGTGGCAAAGAAATTACTTGAAAAGTAACGTACTTAGACCTTCTTGCATATAAATAAATATAATTTAAAATTTTTATGCGAATGTCTTATAAATATAACGGGGGGAATTTGCATTTACTCCGCAAGGACTAAATTAACGCCCACCTAATATTATTGTCTTCAATATCTTAGAATGCCATTCAATATTGTTGCATGTATTTGTACTTTTTTTAGTTTCTACTCACTCATATCCGCCATATGAAATAGACCAACATATTGAGAAATGTTCATCATACGCACTGGGTGTCTGCATAGTATATGTACACAAACATGTTGAACATAGGATAAGCAAATGGATCATTAATCAAAATTAAGTCAGTTAAACTGTGTGATCACACAGAAAGACTAATTGATAATTTATTTCCTTTGCTAAAATAGTTTAACTTTTCTTAAATGATATATTTATGTATGTATTGTGAATTTGTATTGGCGCTCTATTCATTGATGTTAGTGATAAAATAAACTTTTGGTATACTTAAAAGTATTTATATAATTTGAACTTCACACATCACTTGCGAGTATAATATCCTTAAAATTTAGTGTGTACTATTGTTTGTCTTCCAATAAAAGCGCAAATTAATCGTTACTTCGATTCTCCTAAGAAAACTGTCAATAATTTCCATTATTCACTATTCATTATTCAATTAAGCTAGTGATGTAGAATTCAAATCACAACAAAATAAACTTCTGACATTTGCAGTAAACCATTTTTCACTTCAATTAACTATCATCAAATTAATTATGTCACTGCTGATAAACCGACAAAAAACTGAGCTGCAGTGCTTGGCAATGCTTCGATACTACAAAAAATGTCCATTACGTTAAATTCATTTTAGATTCCATGTATATGCTGTTCCATGCTGTATTCAATTTCAGCAGAAATTCACTAGCATACATATATGTATGGTATAATCCTAATATTTTCGGAAAATTTCATTGAAAATTCCAATTGACTATAGTGATTTGGAGGTTTGAGTGCATACATACTTAAGTGAATTAATCTAACGGGAATTGTAAACTATTTGAATTGAACAAGCTCTTTCTACCTTGCTAGTACAAATTCCTTCATATATGGAATACTATTATAAACACCAGTGGTACCATATACTACATAAGCTTGAGTTGCGGTCGGTGTGCATTTGTGTTTAGAAAATGAACCGTTGGCCCCAAATATGCAAATTCGATCGGACAAATGCAATACACCTAACAATTTACCATTTACTAGGGTGTTTGTGGTCATAGCTTTTATGCATGAATACACAAACAACTGAAAAAAACGATTTATTGAATTAATTTTGTCCTAATGAATTTCCAAAAGCCTACTAAGAGTGGTGATGACTGCTGTCGGGATGTATCAGCATTTCACTGGTAAATGGATATATGTTCACCTATTGACTACCACAAAATTCAATATACACTAAAATGTATCAGTACAGTATCTAGTAATGATTTGTATTCAGCTGTTGGGTTGACGAAATGTACATGTATTGTTTGCGATTGTGTGCGCCAATACGCTTTGTGCATAGTAAGTAGCTTATCTGCGCTAAAAATTCGAGTGTTGCATGGAAATTCTGATATGCTTCACTTAAGTCTTCAGTTTTCAGTTTTTATTAATGAACGTGAATTGTCCAATGTTTCTAAGTCTGATTATATTACATAACGATGGCGACTTCATTATAAAGGGTGATTTTTTAAGAGCTTGATAACTTTTTTTAAAAAAAAAACGCATAAAATTTCTCATCGGTTCTTTATTTGAAACGTTAGATTGGTTCATGACATTTACTTTTTGTCTAAAGGCGTTAAATCGCATGATCTTGGTGGCCAACTTACGGGTCCATTTCTTGAGATGAATTGTTCTCCGAAGTTTTCCCTCAAAATGGCCATAGAATCGCGAGCTGTGTGGCATGTAGCGCCATCTTGTTGAAACCACATGTCAACCAAGTTCAGTTCTTCCATTTTTGGCAACAAAAAGTTTGTTAGCATCGAACGATAGCGATCCCCATTCACCGTAACGTTGCGTCCAACAGCATCTTTGAAAAAATACGGTCCAATGATTCCACCAGCGTACAAACCACACCAAACAGTGCATTTTTCGGGATGCATGGGCAGTTCTTGAACGGCTTCTGGTTGCTCTTCACCCCAAATGCGGCAATTTTGCTTATTTACGTAGCCATTCAACCAGAAATGAGCCTCATCGCTGAACAAAATTTGTCGATAAAAAAGCGGATTTCACATTTCGAACCGAACACTGATTTTGGTAATAAAATTCAATGATTTGCAAGCGTTGCTCGTTAGTAAGTCTATTCATGATGAAATGTCAAAGCATACTGAGCATCTTTCTCTTTGACACCATGTCTGAAATCCCACGTGATCTGTCAAATACTAATGCATGAAAATCCTAACCTCAAAAAAATCACCCGTTATATATATATATATTTGGAGTAGGAAGGATATTTTCTGACTGCCATTCTCTTGGGAGTGGCCAGGAACGATGTTTTGCAATTGACTCAAGCGGAAGTCGTGATTCCGGTTTTAGACCAAGTATTCTCTAGGTAGCTAACAGACATCCGTTTGGAGGCGAGCTGAAGTGAGAAGGCTTCAGCGATTGTGCGTAGGGTTTGGGACCCACCTCATAAATGAAATCTCTCTCCAATGGAAGGCAACTTCATTACGTCCGTAATATATGCCTTGTTATACGCGTATCGAAATTAGGTCGCTGACAGATTTTCATTCAAAGAATGATAGAAAGTACATATTATTAAGAGGTTAAATAACTCAATCATAACTACGTTAATACAGTAATCTTGCATTATCAAAAAATAAAAAGGTAATAAATATGTATCAAAATCAAAATCGTGGATAGGCTTTTAGGAAATATCTAAAATACTATTTAGTCTCTCCACACAGTTAAATGTTGGTGTAATTGAGGTTAAGGTGCGTTTTAGCACGACCTTCTTATGGCATTCGACCGTTTCACCAACAAACGGTAATGTGATATGGCGTACGTACAGTTGAACATAGATACATACATACATATGTTCATAAGTTTTTAGCTTGTCGGTGCAAGTTCTCTCTTGTGTATGGGTGCACATTTGGTTCGGTATGAGTTTTGCCGATATGTTGGAGTCCTTAATGCTCCGCTATCAAATGATCAAATAGTATAACAATGGCATTCTTACATAAAAATTATAAATATTTACAAATTAAGTATTGGTGCATTTTGAGTGGGTGTTAAGTACTTTTATTGCAAAAGTTACACCTTTTATATTTGTTCCATTTGGTATGAATATTATGGCACAATAAAAAACCTGTTTGAAAACATAAAAAAAAAAATATTATTAACATTTTAAAAGCTTTTTTGAATATTTAATGAATTCCTTGAATTAAAAGAGCATACTTAGTTGCCAAAGGGCAAAATATTGTTGTTCTGTTTTGCTGCGATTGTTGCCATTTTCTAAACACTTCAACCACTTATAGAGGCTTTCGTCGTATTTACAAATAAACTGTACGCTCCTTTGTTCGGGCTGGCTCTCCACCACCGCAGGTTGGTTTATTTATCTAATTGTGTTGGTGTGTTTTTGTTTACATGCTCGTTTAATGTGCCACTCATCGTGCATAATTGAATTATTGTTTTAGTTTATTTTCGAAATTAAATAAGCAAAACTAAAATTCTGCGAAATGCTAGTGGCACTATACTACACATATATGTATGTAATGTTTTAAACCACGCTTTAAATATAGACATGTAAGTACCATAGCACCAATTATACGTTAGAAATTAAATGCTTATATTATATTATAGGAAAATTTGTCACCCTTTTATGTACGCGATTGCTAACTTTCTAATTGCCCTTTGAGCTTTTTACTGGACAGCAATATGGATCATTTAGGCTTGGACAAATTTGTTGTGGAAGAATTACACACATATCATCTGAAGAACTAGTAAACTGAAGTAGTACTAGGAAATTCTCTCTTACTTTTTAACTGTGTACAAATTACTTTTTATGGATTTTTAATCAGAAATATCACAAGTTTGACACAGTGTCACATCATATACGCAATTTGCGATCCGCTTACTTCAGTTGCTCTTGGGAAATATATTGAATTATCGATCAAACATTGGTCGACAACCATTGAAGGTGTTTATGACCCTATGTGTTTGTGGGGTATTTTTCGTATTTGCTTTGACCGTTATCAATCAAAGTGTCAAAACTTAAATATCTAAGAACATGCAAACTAGAATGCAAAAGTTTTATGAAAATAGTTTACAGCAATTTCGTTTGCTTTCTACACGAATAGAATACGTTTCAAATGAAATGCTCACAATTTGTTTCCACCTGCACGAGGTTTATTTTTAGGCATCAACACGCCAACTATTGTTGTACTGAGCACGTTGAACAGCTGAGTATGCCATCAGCACAATGCCACTTTTGTTGTACGCAAAAGCGAGCCTGCAACAAACTATCTGCAGTTAATTAGTACCAGAAGTTTCAAATTCATTCATTTATTTATTAACCACATTGGCAAATGTCTCTCAGCAGGTTTCTTCTATTTATTTCGCGTACTTTTTACCCGACTTAACTCCATTATTTTCTACTATTCTGAATGAGAAATACAATGCTACAAGTCTCATTATAGCTTCAATTTCCTCTACTCGCCTTTAAGAGATAATTCATTTGTACTATACTTGAATATTATTCAATTATACTAATAACTTATAAATAAATATTGAGGAGAAAATTTTTGTTGAGTGCAATTTTAGTCGTAAAAAGTAACACACACGCGTTACAGTGCTTGACTCCAAATATATGTAAATATAACAGTTCAATTTGAAACATAAATAATAATCTCAATTGCAATTATAATAACAATAGGGAGACATAATAAAAATCTTCATGACATCATATAATACATATGTATGTATGTAAGAAAGCATCTGGGTGTGTGCCACTATGACCATAATGAGCAAATGTCAATAGAGCAAAGAACTATGAGTGGATTTAATATGAATATTAGTATATACACAAATGTTAGCTGGATTAATTATATAATCAAAGGGAATACTTGCTGCCATTTGCCTCTGCAGCTCAACATGTTCGTTATTATGGAGCGCTACAGCTTTGTATTTGTTGTTTTTATTCTTACCGAAATAGCGTTGTACTTTGTTAATTTTATGGCCGCCGGAAGTGCCGTAGAAATGGATAAGCCTTGGCAAAAAATAAGCACACACGCAAACTCTCCGTCAGGCAAATAACAATAATGGCAAAGTAAAAGTTGTACATACGTTTTCAAATTTTATTAAATGAGAAAACAAAAAATGTCTTAACGAATTTTAGATTTCCCAACCCCTATCAATTCATACCGTAGTTACATTGCTTTCACTAATACTAATAGGTCATATAAAACTATAGATTTTAATTAAAAATATCGTCAAAATTATAGGTTTATCATTGAAATCCTTAAACCATTACTATTATTTTTTTATATAATTCGGATTAACAGTTCCTTATACATGAAAAATAATGAAACTATGGGTTTTTTGAAATGATGTGCCATAGGTTTTGGTCTAAAATCTATATATCAAAACCTTTTATTTATAAAATTTATCAATTGATTAATCACTGGAGTTGAACTAAAAAACTATAAATAAAACCGAAATCGTGAATACATTTTCGTAATTAAAAAGGTTAAACCCTGGAGTAATAGCATGAAAACGACCAATATTAATCAAATAAAAGAACATCTTCACTGGTGTTAGTTGTTAAATTAAAATATAGGAGAAAATGTTGAAATGTTAATTAAACAACAAGAGAAGCAAACTTTATAACAAGGCTGTGCGAAATTCGACAGTAGGAAACCCCAAAAAGTTATTGTTTCATATTATATTATCGGAGGAATAATGAAAAATCATCAGAAAACGTAAAAAAAAGGTGAAGAGATGTGAAAAATAACAAAATATTTTCCTTACACCGATGGATAATTCACTAACACACATACAAATACAAAGTGTTGAACAAGCCTTCGATATAAAGAAAAAAGTACAAGTACAGTTGCAAACACCGCGACGGCAAGAACTTAAAACTGACCCATTACCCCGTCAGCAGCTTTCTAAGCGAACCAAATTGATTCGATCCACAGTAAGTGTTGGCAATACATTTTCGGCCGCATTAAACTTACAAACAGTGAATTCAATAAAAAAATTAGGTCCAGCCCCGCTGCAAATGCAAAAACGAGGACACCTTCAATAGCATCAACCGCAGTTGAGGTTGGCAAAAGCGATGTTCAGTGTATGAGGGACGACAGTGTGGACGTAATGGGCGGTGGTTTCACTTCCGCTTTAGCAATCGTACATTTGCAGCAACAACAAAGTGTTGTTGAAAACGAAATACACGTCAGCGCAGTGCCCATAATAGGGAAAAACAACAAACCAATTTCCGTGGACAGAAAAATAAAAAAGTCAACGCAAATGCAGGAAAAATTATTGGACAATATACAAACGGAAAATGAAGACCAAAACATTGAAAAGGCTTTCAACATAAACAACACAAGGAAGGGAAACAAACAATCTACAGCAACGGTTAAAACCACATACGCCCGTCCAAGTTCTACTTCGGGGAATAATAAAGCATCCAAAGAATCATGTGGAAACTTTGCCGAAAAGTTAAGACGTTCATTCCGACGCGGTGAACATAAATCACTTGAGATTAAACCACCTGAGCACAGATTAGAGAGCCTTGGCGGTACAAATCACAGAGAAAAACAGTACTCTCCGGACGATAAAATTAGTAGCTGTAATAGTCTCATTGACAGTGGCGACGTAAACAATTTTAATTCAAAGCCCTTCGGCATTAGATCATTGCCTCCACTACAGCGCAATTCCCATTCTATATTCTCTCTTTCTCACCTGCCAAGTCTGGGTGTCGGTGGGAGTGTCGAGTTGAGTGGCGGCACTAAAAACAGTGTGTACAGTACGACTGGTGGGGGACATATCAATCCGGCACTACTTTTGGACAGTCCAGATGCCGATACACCACCGGAATATGCATACCATCACCTAAGTAGTGTGGCGACGACGAACTCGAGTACCTCTTTGGAAAGCAACTCGGGCGACATCGGCGAACGCACTTCGTCTTTAACCAGCATAAGTTATTGGGCGTGGCATCAATCCAACTCCTCTATGGGTGGTGAGATAAGCACCAATAGCAACAATGGTGTGTCAGGAGCAGGTAGTTCGGGACGAACGGTGGGCGAATTTGGCCAATCAGCGAAACAGCATAAACAAAAGCAAAAGCTAAAATCACAAAGCGATAGTAAAAGTGATATTCAACAACAACAAGCGAGTCGTAGTTGTAGCATTACCAGCGAGAGCAGTTCAACGAAACTTACCCGTCTTCAAAACATTCTTTTTAAGTCAAGTAATGAAAGCACCAAAAGTCTTCATGCGCACTCCAATGAGGGATTTACGGCTTCGTCCCATAATTCTTCTTCAGGTGAATGGGAGAATTTGGGCTTCTCAACAACTAGCGGCAGTTGTAGTCATGTGGGCGCCGATTTTTTTGTCGGCAGTTTTCCAGAAGAATCCGATGATATTGACAATGTGTTTACGGTAGCACAATCTGCGGAGAACAAACCAGTTAACACATCAAGACCAGTATTAAAACGTGCTGACTCAAGTGAAACAGCAGGATCGTATTATCAATATACGCTAACCTCGCCGAATAATCCCTTTTTACCCGAAATTATTGCGCGCACATATCACAGCGGCTATGACGAGAAGAACAAGCCGCTCGAAGATAATGTGACCAACGTTAAGTATGGTGCGGGGGGAGACCAAAGTGCGGCTGAAATCGATGGCAGAGGCTCACATTCGGCTCAACTACCAACGCCTGTTTATAGTCGGGCAGGTTCTCAAGAGTCCACATATAGTGAGAGCGCTGTTTCTGCAATAGCCACAGTGAAAAGTTGTACTCCTGCACCGCTATCTTCTAGTCCTATTAATAGTTCATCATCAACTCCGGGTCGACAGCGCCGCAAGCTCTTCATTTTGAATTCACCCACACGACACTTGCTGCATCAACAGTCATCTCACAAACAGCAACAACAACAACAAGTCACTACTCCAGAAACATCTCTCCGTAAATCTATAACGTGTACTTCCGCTACCGACAGCAATGTTCTAAAGAGTCTTAATCCTTTTCTTCCAATTGCGAGTACTGTTGAAGGTATCAGCAAAATCAACAACACAGTCACAACGACCACATCAACGATTTCAAAAACACCGGTCTCTACAACGTACAGTACAACGAAGCGTGCGCCACTAAAGCAATCAGCCGTAACATCTCCCATCACCATGCCGCAGGACTTGAATTCAAAACGCGAGGAATTCTTACGTGCTACCATGAAGATTTGCTTAGTAGTCTCTCCGCCAAATACCAAATTGCAGGTAAATGCCACCAATATGCTTGCCTCGAAAGTATTTAATAAAAAAAAATACAAGTGAGACACGTTGCTTACATTCTTTTATACGTTTATATTTGTACATTTCTGCGCATATTATACATAATTACCAAATTTTATTTTTGTTTTTGTATGTCTGATTTTTTAATATGAATAAAGTTAATGAAAGTCAATTATACTTAACTTTTCTATTTGTTTTTTATTTTTTTGTTTGCAAATGTAGCACCATATTGCCAATCGAGCATATAGTACATACATACATATACTGAGTTCATTTCTATGATTTCTCCGCTGGAATAGAGTTATACTGCAGTAACACATCACTTTTTCAACTAGTATATGTAGAAAGATATTAGAACAAAACTTTACAATAAAACTTAATGCACTTTTGTTTTCAGTTGCAGTGGAAAAGTAGGCGAGTTAGTTTATCCCTCTGTTCTTCCCCTGATTGCTAATCGGTTTGGGTTAGGTGTTATTATTATACATATGTTGTTAGCAGATATTATGTAAAACTCAGCTTTTCGCTATGTTTAATTTCGTTGTTAATATCATGAGTTGAGTTTGTTTTGCTAAGAGAATGGGTAAATTTCTCGGTAATTGTTGATGAGAATTGTCGTTCCGCAGTGGAGAGAAAACAGACTGCCTACCTCGCAACGTTGCGATCGACCACAACACGTTCGGGGTGGGATAGATATCGAGAACTGAAGAGGGAAGCGAGACGCATTTGCAGACGTAAAAAGAAAGAGGCCGAAATGCGTGAGTATGAAAAGCTTGAAAAGCTGGCCGACATGGGTAATGCTCGAAAATTTTATGAAAAGATGAGGCGATTAACAGAAGGTTTCAAGACCGGAGCATTATCATGTAGGGACCGAGAAGGTAATCTGGTAACGGATGTCCAGAGCACACTGGGATTATGGAGGGAACACTTCTCCGACCTGCTCAATGGCAGTGAAAGTACAACACCAGGAGATGGCGAACCCGATTCCCCAATCGATGACGATGGAATAGATGTTCCATTACCCGACCATGAAGAAATTCGAATAGCAATTACCCGCTTGAAGAACAACAAAGCGGCGGGGGCCGATGGATTACCGGCCGAGCTATTCAAATACGGCGGCGAAGAACTGATAAGGTGCATGCATCAGCTTCTTTGTAGAATATGGTCGGAAGAAAGCATGCCTGACGATTGGAATCTTAGTGTGCTCTGCCCAATCCATAAGAAGGGAGACCCCACAATCTGCGCCAACTACCGTGGTATAAGTCTCCTCAATATCGCATATAAGGTTTTGTCGAGCGTATTGTGTGAAAGACTAAAGCCCACCGTCAACGAACTGATTGGACCTTATCAGTGTGGCTTTAGACCTGGAAAATCTACAATGGACCAGATATTCACCATGCGCCAAATCTTGGAAAAGACCCGAGAGAGAAGAATCGATACCCACCATCTTTTTATCGATTTTAAAGCTGCCTTCGATAGCACGAAAAGGAGCTGCCTTTATGCCGCGATGTCTGAATTTGGTATCCCTGCAAAACTAATACGGCTATGTAAGCTGACGTTGAGCAACACCAAAAGCTCCGTCAGGATCGGGAAGGACCTCTCCGAGCCGTTCGATACCAAACGAGGCTTCAGACAGGGTGACTCACTATCGTGCGACTTCTTCAATCTATTGCTGGAAAAAATAATACGAGCTGCAGAACTAAATAGAGAGGGTACAATCTTCTACAAGAGTGTACAGCTCCTGGCGTATGCCGATGATATTGATATCATCGGAAGCAACAACCGCGCCGTTTGTTCTGCGTTTTCCAGACTAGATAAAGAAGCGAAGCGTATGGGTCTGGTGGTGAATGAGGACAAGACGAAATATCTCCTGTCATCAAACAAACAGTCAGCGCACGCGCGTCTTGGCTCCCACGTCACTGTTGACAGTCATAACTTTGAAGTTGTAGATAATTTCGTTTATCTGGGAACCAGCATTAACAACACCAACAATGTCAGCCTTGAAATCCAACGCAGAATCACTCTTGCCAACAGGTGCTACTTTGGACTGAGTAGGCAATTGAAAAGTAAAGTCCTCTCTCGACGAACCAAAATCAAACTCTATAAGTCGCTCATTATTCCCGTCCTGATGTATGGCGCTGAAGCGTGGACGATGACAACATCCGATGAGACGACTCTTGGGGTTTTCGAGAGAAAGGTTTTGCGCAAGATTTATGGTCCTCTAAACATTGGCAACGGCGAATACCGCAGACGATGGAACGATGAGCTGTACGATTTATACGACGACATTGACATAGTTCAGCGAATAAAAAGACAGCGGCTACGCTGGCTAGGTCATGTTGTACGGATGGAAGAAAACACTCCAGCTCTTAAAGTATTCGATGCAGTACCCGCTGGAGGAAGCCGCGGAAGAGGACGACCTCCACTCCGGTGGAAAGACCAAGTGCAAAGTGACCTGGCTTCACTTGGTGTTTCCAGTTGGCGCCAAAAAGCAAAAAGGAGGAATGAGTGGCGCGCTCTGGTGGATTCGGCTATAATCGCTTAAAGCGGTTTCTACGCCAAATATATATATATATGTTGATGTTGGAATTTTAATGAAGAAAACTAGCAACAATTGTGGCCAGAGATATTTTGGAAATCACTTTTTTAGTCTAATTTTCGTAACATATTACAGGTGTCGCTTCGAAGCTTTCTACACAAAATGATAAATCCATGACAATATGCGAATAATGTCAGTAATTAATCGATTTACATAAATACATATGTACATACTTATAATTTTACAATATAAGTTCGTTACAACTTTTGTTTTCAAGAAGTTTTACATAAATATAAAACAAATACACAAACATTGATGGTAAACGAAGGAATAAGTTAAATCAGTATATTTCTTTTAATTGATTTGCTTATGTATATCCTTTTATGTTTATATATTAATCTTTATTTTCTTAATTTTAATGCAATGTCATTGACCACAGGAATCTTTTATTTATTCTTGTTAATAAAATCCTCTTTAATTTGTCTGTTTACAGTTGAAATCGAAAAGTCTAACACACTTAGATGGCCTCGACCCGATGGCAGCATGTCATCGTGGTATTCCCGTTAGCATAACACCGAATATGGTAAGTTTATTTGGTATTCTGAAGTGTACACTTACAAATTTACGCATACATACATACAATATATACATATGTAACATATATATATATACATACCAAATACAATAAATGTGATCATAATTAATAGGAACATAGAGGATACCTAACTTAAATTAATGTATCATATATTTGTCGTTTCTTAAGTGAGAGTGTAATGAAGTAGTTACACATGCACTTACTAATGGTTCATTTATAACACTTTTCGTGCTTCAAGTTACATTAGTACATTTGTCATGTTAACACAGTTCGTTTATTTTGTAGGCAAATTATTAAAATTTTAATCCAAATTATCTATTGAGAACAATTTGTTCTCAAAACTTTGAAGAATACAAATCTACATAATTTTACTAAATATATCTTTATGTACGCTTCCTTTCGTCTGTATACATAAATATATTCAAGCTTTATATCCGCATGGTTTATCTGAGTTCCGGGAAAAAATTCCTAATTTTTTTGCACCAAAACTAGTTATATATTTTTATCACATGCATTGTATAACTGCTACACCAATTAGCCTATGTGAAGACGAATTTAGACGATTACCATACGATTATTTGAGCATACACAAGCCACTCACCTCTTCCCTCGCTCACGATCTTCACAACTTAACCTAGAAGTTATTTGAATCCTAAATTTGAGATGCATGACCGAGAACCTATGATCCTTTCTTTAAAACCGTGATATCCGTCGTCATCAATTAGCCACGTGCACGTGTATTTCAATATTACAAAGCCCCACAACCTTATCACCTCAAGTCTCCCTCCGATCTGACAAAATCATTATTTGATCATCAGTGCCTGAGTCCTACCCGAAAAGTATACAACTCATTCATGAATCCACTCGCATCAATTTCAGAGCCACACCGAAGTTTGCACAAATTCAGCCAATTCAACAATTCAAACCTTTCAACAGCTTTATCCAGATCAATACACAGGTGGGGTGTTGAACTCTTCTTCAACAACAACAAATATAACTAGCGAAGAAACATCAACTCCATCAGGCAACAGGTCTGTGACGAGTTATAAGAAAATATCTCCATTTCTACAGCGTAAAAAGCCACTGCTAATACGCAGTGAGGTGAGTTAAATCTTATTCGTGTAGTGATTTAGAAGCGTCGGTAAATTTTCGCTTTGCTGTAGTTAAAACGAATTTTATGATTTGCATATTTGTTACTATTTTTTTGCTTTATCTGTTGCTGTACAAAGAAACGGATAACTTGAAATTTCGCAAAATCTTAAATAATAAAGAGAGAAATGCTAGTTGCTGACATATATTCAGAAGATACAATAATCGGTATACTAGCTACATGGGGTCTGGGCCGAGTTAAGAACCAATTTTATCTATTTTCTGTTGAATGTTTATTGCAATGTTTATTCCAATATGCTGATAGACTTTAAAATGGCGACATAGGAGAACTGTCGTTACCAAGCTTTACCAATATACATATGTATCTAACTAATGATCAAATCATTCGTTTTAGAAATCGTTTAATTTATATTTTTTAGTACATGTTAAAACATATTTGTGTTACACTCATCAAATTCACTAACCAACGATTATTGAAACATTTCAAACATTTTCTTGTCGGAGAAGACACTTAACAAATGTATAAGAACCCAATTGGTTTGTATTTTATGAGAAATCTTACGACGGTAGGAATTTCTATAAGTTTACATTGTGACACTTTTTCCTGTAAAATATCCATTCGCACTGTTAGATTTCAGGAGGAGAGTTCGCTCTTGATCCATAAACTCGCTTTCAATTTTGGATATTAATTACATAATCAAAAACTTGTATACCTGAAAACACGTATGTACTTATTGAGTATGTAAATATGTATGTACAAGTATTATTCAAATTAGAAGCCAGAGTCTTTTCAACAAAAGTCTAATAAAACTATTTATGGAATATTCATAGGTCACGAGTTCGGAATATTTTTCAGTGAGCTTTTGTACAAATCAAGGTGGTCTAGAGGAGGAATTCATACCAGCGACCAAAGGTGTAACTCTATAGTAAGTATTATTGGTATCATTTAAATCTTTTGGTTTCAATATTCTCCATGTCTATCCATGTACTTCTCAGCTCCGCGCTAAGTCAAGCCCTAAAACGACGCAATTTGACATTCTCACAAATCGCCATTAATGATAATAAACCACCTAATAATTTTTTAGAAACTGGTAAGTCAATATAGCTAACACTTAATTCAGTCCGATTCATCCTTGAACGAAATAGTTATAAAAATAAGGATATTAAATTTACCATAATTGATCACTTTAATAGGGTACACACCATTAGCTAGTTCTTTGGATGAAAATACTGATGTAGAAAATTTAGCTGGACATCATTTGACCGTAACTGAATGCGACGATAGTCGAAAAACTTTACAAAAGGCCGCATCATTTGTAAGAAATATCTATTCATAATCTGATGATCTTTTGACAAATACAAAATAACCATATTAATATGTCCATTTAGGGTTCCCGAACTCGTCCACCGCGATTACTCTCCTCCGCCTCTACAGAAGAGGCTACCGAAACTGCTGTTCCAGGAAAACAACTCAAACAACGCTGGTCCGGTTTGTTCGGTATTAAAAATCCACAACAGAGTCAATTATGTGAACTGCTTAATAGTTACGCAAAGAATGGTGTACCACAAAAGCGAGCATCAGTAAACTTCGACCATCCGGATTTTGATGCGGCCCTAGAGTATTTGGATAACATGCACAAATCGTGGAAGGATATTGCCACTAGCACAGCTATGAATGACAACGAAATGAGAATACAAACAGCAATTTGGGAGTTAGTTACCACCGAAGTATACTACATTCACGCACTCCAAACAGTTACAGATGTAAGTACTAAGATGTGGTATTGCGTCCAGTTATAAATGACCTTGTATGAATGTTTTTGATTTCAGTTGTTTTTGGCATGTTTGGAAGCTATACAATTAGAGCGACTTCTCACCGATGTAGATCAACATCGGCTCTTTTCGAATGTACGTGATATATGTGAAGCAAATCTTAAGTTTTGGACCCTTTATCTTTACCCTATGGTGGCGCACAGTGTCGCCACTGGTGAGCCTCTTAGTATTGCGTTCTTCCACCAGGGCTTTCTTGCTTTCGCCTCCATCTTCGCACCATACAAAAAGTACTGTGCAGAACAGAGTACTTGTCAGTTTTATTGCAAGGAGCTTAATCGTAATAATGCCCTTTTTACATCGTATTTGGCATGGTGTGAGTCTCAAAAGCTGTGTAACCGACTCCGATTGGCTGACATTTTAGTGCGACCAATGCAGCGATTGACCAAGTACAGTCTACTTTTGGCAGCGATTAAGAAACACATGTTAGATGTGGAGCAGATCGAGTCAGTCGATTCAATGGTATCTTATGTCATTTGTTATATATAGCAATTACTATTTAATTTACTCATAACACTTTTTAGATACATTCAGTGGAGAATTTTGTATTTAGTGTGAATAACCACTTGACGACGCGACAGGAAAATGAACGTTTGAAAGGTGTTATGGCGCGCATTGAATCTTATGATGTAGTGGTAAGACAAAAGCGAAGGCATAGTCGAAATTGAATGCTAATATTTTCCCCCTTTTCTAAATAATGTGATAAATAGGACACAAACAACGAGCATCTGGACAAAATGATAAAACAACATAGTAAAATGTTTGACTTGTGCGCACCAATGAAGGGATGTCCGACCCATCAAGTACGACATCTCTTTATGGAAGGTGATCATAAATTCAAAGACAACCTTGGCAAGGCCGATGTGCATTGCTTTTTGTTAACGGATATGCTGCTCGTTTGCAAAACGATCGCAAAACGTGGTCTCGGTTCGCTCAAAGTGATTCGTCAACCGTACTTAACAGATAGGCTTGTTGTACAACAAAGCAATAATATTTTAAATTGTATCTACCTCAATGAATTTCAAGTGGTCGTTACTGCATTCACTCTACAATGTTCAGAGGCAAAGAACTGGTATGAGTCTTTAAAGCGCGCTAAAATGATTTACACCAGACTGAAGCAAGGTACAGGCAATTGGGACAATTTCCGTTTTGGTGGAGGGAGTGGAGTAAGTAGTGGCACAGTGGACGCACTGGGAGTAAAAAGGTCGCCAATGAATTCATCAATATGCAGTCATGTATCTAGTGCGAATAATAGTCATAGCGGCTCAGTGGAATGGAATGATTCGCGCAATATATCAGTGGACTTTGAAAAGGCCAATTCCTTATCCAGTGATGATGGTTCCATGGGTGAGTAAAACAGGACTGTTATGATTTTATAATATTATCATTTATTTTGAAGGCAAAAATTTGCAACCCGGCCCTCTCAAACTCAAAGTTAACACTGCAACGGCAAATACACTTTCCGTACAGCCACTTAATCATCTGGGACAAAGCCTGCCGAACCTAAATCTTAACCAAAGCCACACGTAAGTTCTATTCTACATACATATAAATACAAACAGAGATCAAATATTTTCTGCTAATTTAATAAGTTTTTGAGACATTTATATACGAACTTAAATTATCGAGAGCAATGAATAAATGACTCGTTTCTCTCAATGCTCTCTCGAAATATTTTCACCATTTGCCTAAAGGTATTATATTGAACTTTTCTTAAGATTGTATATCCAAGAATGGACAACCTTTTCAAGGAGATCTAATATTATAACTTTACCCATAAGCTTCGGTGTACATTAATATGGCATATTTTCTATAAAATAAAAATTTATGCAGGGACTTTGAGTCCCTTGACTTTTTTCACATTACTTTCCAAATGAGTTTCTTAATTTTCCATTTAATCAAGTTTACTGTACATATATAAAAGGCAAATACGAAAGTGTTTCCGGGGCGTATTACATATGAGCGTATATGTATGAAGGTTCGAAAATCGTTTTTCTGATAAGTATTTCTACATGTTGTTCTTTTTGCTTTCGTTAAATGTTTATCTATCAATTTTTATTTTTTTTATTTTCAATTTGCTTCTTCACATGCTTTATTTTTATTAACATGGCTTGTCACCGGCACGCTTCACTACAATCAATACTCAACTTTGTTTTATACGGATTTGGAAAAAGTACGCTCGACAGTAATTTATATTATACTTATAGTAATAATACACTGCTGGTACCTGGCACAACAACAAGTCATTCGGGAAATTTGTTGCTATCGCCTAGTCATAGAGGCATTTCTTATCCACCACCTAGTCCAACAAGGTGAGCTAATTTGAAAGGAGAGATGGTATGATTGTATAACAGTTTGTAAAATCATTCAATCATTTTCATGATAAATTATGTTTATGTATACACTAATGATTTGGAATAATTTCACAGAGTTCCACTGCGTCGTGGTATGGCCTTTTCCACCTCCACCAAAAATCCGCCACTAGTCAAAACTCGCAATATTACATCACAGAATAGCATCAACTGGTCACAGCTGCAGTCAACATCACCAAGCTTACAACAGCGACATAAAGTAGCAAGTAACGCATCGAACTCCGTGCTGTCATTGCCTCTTAGTGGAGCGCAGCTTACTCAAAATAAAAGTCATGGAATTAGCGAGAGTACAACCATTGCAGGACCTGAAACTAAGACAATTCAACTATCCAATGACAATTTGATAGATGGAACTTGCCAACAACAACAGCATCCTCAACAAATGCCTACCTGTAACGAAACCGATGTTTGATTTGTTTGCAATCAAATGCCAGCAAACCCAATCATTACAATATCTATTTAATATTTGAAAGATTACAAAACAAAATGTATTGCTGTCGCGAATATTCAGAAGAGGAGAATCGTTTGGCTTTATTTACCAACCAAGCATAGAGGCATGCACTCCTACAATATGTATGTACTCGTATATACATATGTATGTATGTACATACATATGCAGAAACATTAGTGACATTAATTGTATTATCGTAAATACAAACTACCTTACCAGTTTATCCACGTATGTACAATAGTATTTTATAAATTTTAAATCGTGCGGAAGTATCATACCAACCAAAAACTAAATATAAATTAAATAAAAGGTTACATTATTGTTAAAGAAAGCTTTGTATACAAGAAATACTGTAGGAAACACAATGTATATTATAGAATATTATTTTTGACAAAAAGCCTAACATTTTAATGATAAATATGAAAGCAAATAGGGATTAGCAAAACACTAGGGAATATTTATTAGTATTTACATATGTAGTGAAAATCAATCTGTATTTAAATAAAGTAAAATATATTATTATAATAATTTACAAGTAATGTAGTAATAGTTTGGAGAAATTCAGAACAAATGAACGCAACGCTAAAAATCAAAATAATAAACAATTGAAAGAAAGTAAATTACAGACATACATCCATATTTTAACAATAACAAGTATGCAACGATTTTTTAAATTTTAAATTAAAAAATATGTAAGTTCATATTAATA
Source organism: Zeugodacus cucurbitae (assembly GCF_028554725.1). Taxonomy (NCBI): domain Eukaryota; kingdom Metazoa; phylum Arthropoda; class Insecta; order Diptera; family Tephritidae; genus Zeugodacus; species Zeugodacus cucurbitae. The sequence continues at coordinate 434,715 of NC_071669.1, read as the reverse complement.
ATAGAAGATAAAATAATTGGAGGAAATACCTATGTAGCGAAGTAAGCTCCACTTTTTGTCAAGAAATGTACAGCTGTACATACACTCGTGTATCCCCAAAAAAATATGGATATGTATATTTGGTTGTTGAGCTGGTAAAGAGTTATTGCAGTTAAGCTATAGTATACGTACAATATGAAAAATATATATCGTAACGGCGTTAAATGCCTGAATAACGAACCTGTACTTATATAAAGTCTCCTTTCACTTGTGTCCTTCCACAAGCCTACAGCTGTGAACCTAGATCTATATTCAGTGTATTTTATATATATTTTTTACAAACTGTAATATCTTATGGTGTTTAAATAGGTGAGCCATTTTATTGTAAATTAACGTATAGCTCATCTATTGAAACTGTTGTTATTCTGGATCCATGTAGCCATTAGAGTTTGTAATATGTATATTGCAAAGAACTTATTTAGATTGTTAACTTTCATATAATTATTACAAATTATACAATAAAAAAATAAATGTTATAACCAAAAAAAAAATAAAATTTATATAAAGGGATATTTTATGTAAAAACTAGTATTCATTTATATATAAGGAAGCAGCATTGACCAAATCAACAATTATAAGAATCAAAAAAATGCTTTGCTTTGGTGAAGTCCAATTGGCAATAATATACAAATATTTATACACAATTATGCACTTACACAAACACATATGTTATTCAGTACTGTGATTCCATAATCATTGAAAATATATTAATCACAAGCAATTCTTGTTTTCCTTCCATTATGTATAAATAAAATTAATGTTATTACTATGGTAGTAATTTGTTCGTTAGTTATACCATTAATCTGATAAATAGGGATTTGTATTAACAAAGATGTTGTTGAAATAAAAAATTGCTTTTTTTTCAAATATAAAAGTTAATATATTAGCTTAATGTGTCAGAGTTAAAAGTTAAGATATAGCTTTAAAAATAACTGTATTTTTTCAGTTTTCGATTCCAAGCAAAGCTCATTTAAAACCATAGTAATTGACATTCAAAAAGTATAAGATTCAGTCAAGTAGTTTCGAACTGTGTCTTATAAATTGATTTTTATTTCCTCGTTTAATTTTGATCAATATAAAAATTTTAAATATGATTGGCACTAGCAAAACTTAATGAGATCGCTTGTTCGAGAACAATCAAATATACCAGAGTAACATGTCTTGCTAACCCAATATTATATTTCCTTCTTTCCAATATGAATATTTTTAATTATATAAGAATTGGTCACAAATACTGTTAGACTAATTATATAAGTACATATGTATGTACGTAAATACTTGTGTATTTGCGCATGAAACTGTAAAGAGAACATCAATTGATCATTAAGTACAAAGTAAGTAAAATTAAAAGAATCCTTAAATTATATACTTATGTATGTGTACAAATACATTTACCTACATAAAGATGTAAATACGGATATAGTAATTGGTTAATTAAAAGCTATCATAACCAAATTTAATTGTATGGCAAAATTTATTTCACACTCGATGTGTTTGATATTAGTATAATTACTTGAAACAATTATAATTGGAGATTAAAATTTTTCAATTATAATTCGTTTTGACTCCGCCGCAACCATATCCCCGCAAACCAATAAGTATTCACGCACACAGTGCACTTTGCCTATGTGGCCTGAGTATTACAGCTTTAACTACTCCCATAAGATATATCTCAAATGCGTTAACTTAGAAAATGCTAAAGACCAAATGTTAATTCAATTGGCTTAATTGAATTGGAAAAAACGTCTGCACATTGAATAATCTTCCATCAGTCATGTTTAAATATTTCATAATCTTTCTTTTTGGTAACCCCATATAATGCATTTCTAAATAGATTCATAGATGCTAGCTGTAGGATAAGTATAGGGGATTTCTATGCCTCTTAGCATAATATTACCCAATAACATATAAAAATTAATTAAATAACAAACCCCACTACGAAGCAAATCAATTATTACTCCACCATAGTTCTGGGGTGGTTCAATATTCAAGCAACCATACACAAATAAAGAAGGCAGATTATACATACTAATGTATTATGTATACATGGAAAAATACACATGCAAATATATTTTGAATTTAAGACGAAGTCGTGAAAACTGTTCTAAAAATATTATATAACAAAGAAAATGCTGGTTTTAGCAATGTTATACAATAATATCAATAAATTAATGGTGTAATTAAATAGAATGAAATTGTAGCACCAAATATAAAATCGTAGTGTTTTTAAGAAACTCAGTATTTACAATTATATAATAAATATTAAAATGTCTTCTACAGTGACATTGTATTAAGAAGTATAAAATAACTAATGGGAAGCTTTTCTATTCGAAATAAACGAGTCAATAAAAAATTAGCAAGAGCTGCTCAATCCTTTTATTTAAATTCAAAGATGTATGGACATAAAATTCCCGGATAGAAGTCAGGATTATAGAAGATTGCGGGAAGTTTTAGTGAAGCACGTGAAATACTTTTTCGAAAATATATTAGAGTCCGTTTTTAATAAAAAAAAACTTGTATCTCTTGTCAATTTCTATAACATTTCTGCAGAATCGTTGCCACGGTGGACATCGTATACCAAAATACGTACAATTGACTAATTTACGAAAGTTGATCTACCAAAATTCCTTATTTCTTTATTGATACCTTGTATAATAATTTTTCAAATAATTTAAACTTTTAACTATTAATCCTGATCGAATTCTAGTTAACTCAAACCGTTCTGGTATTCGATCTTATATACATCCATTGTAACGAGCAACAGCCATCCTATGGTCACTTTGTGCTTGTAAAAAAATACTGATAGCATAATATTTTCAAATTCGGTAAACAAATTATATAAATTATATGTGATTATTAAAAGAGTATATTTATTCAGTTCGACTTCAATAATTTAAGCGTATTTAGTAAAATCACGATTCGTGTTTTGTTTCTTTATATGTTCGCTTGTATGCTGTTCAGCTTCGGCACCTGCAGAAGTTCCAGTTTGATGTTGGTCATTTTGTTGCTCAATTAACTGTAATAAATTGTAGTTTCCATATATATAATGTACTGATATCACTTTTATAGTATGCATATATATGCCTTACCTTTGTTCGCAGCCTCTTAATTATTCGTAAGCGCTCCAGCCAATTGGAAGCATATGGATTTTTTTTCTGAAGGCTTTGGTATACTTGTGAAGCAAGCTGAAAATAATAGCCGAAAAATAATAAAATTAATAATAAGTGCGTTAAATACATATCGTTTATGCTCAAATGTATGTCCTTACGTTCGCGTGCAAAGCAAGCTGTCGAGCCAACAATGGTGCACTGTGATCTGAAACAATTTTAGGTTCGGGATGACACACAAATTTCGATATCTCAGGACGCGCTTTTACATAAACGCGGTTGCTATTCAGCTCTAATGGTTCCACAATAACGCAAGCATAGTTAAAATGACCCTGAAAAATTTAAAATATAAATTATGGAACAAGAACTGCTATTACAGTTTTTCACACATACCGAAATTGTATTTAGATTATATTCTTCGCCACTTTCATTATAAACGATTTTGACAAAATCGTTACCAATGTGTTTTTTCTTTTCGTTGCAATTTGGATCTTTTTGCAAATTAGTCGGCATCAAAGTAGCAACATGGAACGTTACCTTTAAAAAATTAAGTAAAATAATTAAAATTCGGTTAAATACACCAGAGCTTGGTCTTTCGTTAAATATTTGTATATTTGTAAAATGTGAGTGATCTTCTAGATGCATAGCTGTTAATTCACCTGCACAATATCGTCTTTCCAAACGTATGTGAACTTTCCATCTGCGCCTCCTCTGTCTAAATTAACAAACAAGTTATTCCGTTCGGCCTCCTTTAGACTAACAAGTGTGCCGATATTGCTTAGGAAATCGACGTACCTCATACTTCCATGTGAATTTCTGAGAATTTCGACAGCATTGTTACATTGTCCTTGCCCAACATAGAGCACACCTATCTTGTGTGTCTCAAAAGGCGGTGCCAAATCAAGTACTGTTAGTACATTAGTTTCCTCTTGGGGAACTTTGATGGGTACATCCGTAACTTGTAATTGACCTGTATGGTAAAGTTGCATGAACAAAAAACTCGGATTCATACACAGCTTAGCGTTTACTGATGGTTTAGAGGTATTGTTAAAGCTTCGAAAATTAGAAGTAGATGGTCGAGAACGGCCATTTACCTCACGTACTACAGAAATAGTTTTCGAACGTCCTCTCATCATGTCACCATTACTATTATTTCCATAATCGCTTGTACCTCCACCTAAGTATGATGAGGCATTTGTAAGGTTTGTATTACCTCCACCGCTGCTGCTAGATTTAGCAAGTCCCTGGTGACTTGTTGGTGCGTTAGTAGTAAATGTAGCGGTCTTTTGGCCACTGTTGGTTGGCTGTTTGTCCAATCGTGGGGATTGCGGTGACGGTGCTGCTACCGGAGAGTGAGGTGGTTTTGTCACAACCTTTTCTAAATCCACATTCAGCTTCAACGACGAGCTGGATGTCGATTGTTGTACAGACGTAATTGGCATGCTAGCGCTAATACTAACATCATCGGCTGAATGTTGCTTGGGGGGCAATGCTGTAATCGCAGAGCTATTTGCCAATAGATTTTGTGGCGCTGTTGCTACGGAAGTGGCCGAGAAAGATGGTAGAAGCTCTTTTACCACCACTCCCGAGGATGCAACTGCTTGTGCATCGGCAGATTGCGCCTGCGGTGGTGTTGATCCGGCAATTTCTTCTGGGATCGCCTCACAGCTAACTCTCATATCTTTTGTATACTGTACGCTTTTTTTCTTTTGCTGTTGTGGCTGCATTTGTTGCTGCTGTTGCTGACTATGAGCCTCCTCAAGACCTTGAAGACTCGCAGAATATTTATTACCTTTGATTTTGGCTGATTCCGTCGACAGCGGTGCTGGCTTGGCTGCCAAGAAAGTATGTCTCCAGCTGGAACTCATCTCGGGGCTTGAATTTACACGACGCACAGGATTACGCGCACGGGATAATGCATCTGTGAATTGTCTCGTATCATCATCGGCCTCTCCATCACTTACGCTATCAGCCAGTGCCTCCCTTCCGCCAATACGTTTACTTGCCAATGGTTTGGGTATGTCGATAGCAGCGGTACTCAACGATGAACCCAACGGAGTTGCTGTTGCTGACGATGAAATTTCTTCTTGACGTTGCAGAGATCGAACCTTTGTAATGACACTCGGCGTTGCGTGCTGATCTGCAGTTATTGGAGCACTTAGGATAGGCTGTACTGCACCATCAGTATCTGCATTTGTGTTGGATGAATTAGCTATTGAAATACCACCAACCGCAGATTTTTCGGTTTCTTGCTGCAGTTCTGACATTAAAGTCGACTGTGCGAAATCTGGCCCAAAAACGCCACCATGAGATGTTGGTAAAAAGAGTGAAACTATGTTGCTAAACGGCAAGTCATGGCCAAAGCAATCGTTTGCTATGGGATTCTGAATGCGCGTTATCCACGAAATGTTTCCTGTGGGCCGTCGTATCAATATTTCTGCCCATCCAGTACAAGAACGGACACAAAGCTGCTGCTGCACTGGCTGTAATTGTGTTGGAGAAGCACTTATACTTGTTGTGGAAAGTGAATGCCCACCCAGTAGTGAGGTAGTACTGCCAGTGGCAGCACCCGCAACTCCATCTGTGGGCTCTGGATTAGAGCCACGACGCGAAAGAGCCTCTAACGAAGCGGTCGAACTATTTGATATTTGTCGCTGAGTTATAGCAATGTTCGAACTAATGGCTCCCGAAGCAGATGAAGAAGATGAAGTGAGATCAGTGCTACCTGCAGATTCATTTCCGCTACTATATTGCAGACTTGCTTTAGTATAGCGACGTTCGGTTGCCACTGGAGTGGCTGAAGACTGTGTATTGTTAGTTTCCGGCGATAATGGTACCGTACCACTCGAATCGCTTTTACTTGCTGCCAAACTGCTGCTACTGATTGGCTGTTTTCCAATATGAGAACAACGATCGCATAGTCCGTTACGTATAGGTGCAGTGGGGCAGCCAGATGTTGTAATTGTTACCAAGTTGTGTCCAACTACCCAGGTTTGAGAGAAACCGTCTTTTAGTAAATATTCCACTGCAGGCAAGCTTTATTAATAAATTAAATATTATTAAATTGCAATAATCCTTGAAGTATTGTAATTATTGATATCTTACCGTTTCGGTAAAGCTGAACATGGCGAAAAGGTATGGCGGGCTAAGAAATCTATACAAGTCTCCGCCAATTCTGCATGAAAGCTCTTTAGACTATCGTTGATTGGCGGTCGCATATCAGAACCGTTTCGTACATTTGTATTTCGACTACCGCGTTCCGTCAAACTTGTGCTTCGTTTCCGATTCGAAGAATCTTCATTTAAACTATTGAGATCTTGGCGCTGAATGCTGTGCTTAAATTTATCAATGTCATCATATAACATGCTCGCGTTTGATTGAATCGACTGAAATCCACAATACAATTGTATTTTAATCAATCATATTTAAAAATTCACCTGCGTAAACGAACGTACCGATATAATGTATGTAACAAAATTCTTTCGCATTTCCAGCTTGCATTTTAGAAACCAGCCAGCAATAACGTGGTGTGCCAGTGACACGGTATAGTGGTCATATCTGTTCGGTTTGGTATACGGCAAAGATATGGCAAATACATACATGTATTGACGTGGTATAAAGTTTGTAAAGTATTGGTTTGGCATTCGACTCAGAACTAAACACGTTTAACCCGAGATCAAAACAATTATATCACTATTAGAGAACGACATAGTTAATAATTTCACTAATTACTTGATAGAAACTCCAGCACAGGTATAGCAACCATAGATGTATCCGACATCTTGCTCATTTGGAGCAGTATATCAGCCAATGTGCGCGTCAGTGTATCAGGCATTTCAAGAATCATCGTTGTTAGTGTATTTATGCAGACATTAGCTGTGCCCGAGAATATTCCCGAACAAAGCGCTAATATTAATGTGTTAATTTGGTGTGATGATATACAATGATGGTAAATCACCAATGACGCGATTGCAGGCAGAAACAAAGCATTCACCTCTTCGCTGGTAGGAGCATAACTAAGGTGAAGTGCTTTGTTAACGTCTTGAAAAATGCGGAATAGTGAAACAGCTAATGCTTCAATGTCATTGCCTTGGATAAGGGCTTTATTACATAACACTTTTGGTAGCTCTTTTATAACCAACTGTAAAACTTCATAATCTGGAGGATGTTGGAAGAAATAAGTTAAATGGATTATTTGTATTTGTTGATAGTTGCAGCATACATTTACGGAAATACATGTACATAAATGTTTTAACTCACCACGCTCTGAATCTAGGCATTTAATAATAATTTTGCAAGCTCTGCGTATCGAAATGGTGGTAAAATGAGATCCTGCTATTAAATCATGTGATGCTAATTGGTGTCGTGAATGTTGATTTCCTTGAGGGGGTAAACTGGAATCGATACCCAAGTATGCACTGAACTTTATGGCCTCTCCATTTTCAGGATCTGGATAACCAATATGATATGAAGCATTTGCACGTGCACGCAGGATCCACTTGAAAATCTAGACGAAAGAGTATGATTTCAATACTTGCTAATTTTTAGCGAATCGTATCGTTATTACCTTAAAACGAACAATGCGACCATTTTCGAATACTTTTGGATGTTCATAATGTTGCTCTAAATGACTGATCAGTATGTTAAAAATTTTAATGGCATGCGTTGAAGGCAAGCGATGTAATTTAATAGCAAATATCTCAATTAACCCATGGACTGCCGTAACAACATCTAATATTTCCGATTCACACTTAACAACGAATTCGCCAGAGATCATTTGCTGTTCAAATGGTCGATTAATAAGCTTTTCCAATATATCCAATAGTTCTCCACATCGCTTGGTGTCACAGTGGCGTGCAAACTCAACCAATGCATTTGCTACAGACACGCGAATTTGCAAATCTGTCTCATGAGAAATTTGTGAAAAGTGTGGAATGACGACACGTTCAAGTATTTCTTCTTCATAGCTATAACGGTTTAATTCCATAATACGAACCAAGGATTGGATTGCTTTTAAGCGCACATTCGTATTGGGCATTTTATAAAAACGACAAATAAAATCGTTGAGCACTTGCAACCATTGAGGTCTCGTAGCAGTTACTTTTGTCGACCGATATTCTATAAGTTTGAGGACAGATGCTTCTGTGCGATTTTCTGAGACGCGTTCAATCAGGTCATAGATACGATTAATATTTGCAAGAATCGGTGTGGTGTCATCATATAAAAGTTGTTCAATACAATCAATATTTTCGTGAAAATTTATTTGCAAGTAATGAAGGCGATCCCTGTTGATACTGACTTGCTCTAAAAAAATCGTTGATGACATAATATCATAAAAGTGTCTGTTAAAAATATACTGTATTTAACTATACCAACCGTAATATACAATATTATCTAAGATTGCATTCATTGTATCACAAATACAATCCCATATTATCTCTGATAATTCCGATTTGTAGTAATTAATAACTCGTCTTACACTTAAAATTACTTCGAACGTCACGATTACTTGGCGGCTTTCCAATGCCTGTAGAAGCAATTAACTTTAACATACACTATTTATATGTGTGTGTACACATCCATATACATATGTATATACATATGTATATTATAAATGAAGTTGTGTGAACTTACATGGAGAAAACAGGTAAGAACAGTAGATGCATAAAACATTGGGGACACTTGAAAAACTACATTTGAACCAAAAATATTCATGTTGAGATGGAAGACAGCGCCACGTAAAAGTTGCTGGTCTCCGTAAACACTACGATCGTTAAGGATATTGCACATCATTTTCATAGAGTGATACCCCAATTGTGTTCCTAATAGGTTTTTCATTATCTAAATAAAAATAATAATTATTTAATATGAGAATATAAAGTGATTTACAAAAAATACTTTTGTGCACAAATATGTACAACATCATTTAATAATAAAGTTGAAAATATTCAGAGCGTAATTAGCATCAGATATGAATTGATTGAATTTAGCTTCGAAAATCAAATGAAGAAGTGAGATAAGTGAACTAAGTTGAAATTTCAAAGTGGCGCGGAGATATTAAAAATGAAAGAAAAACGCAACCCAAAATATTCAATATTATTTTTCAGAGATAACTGCACAGAAGATTACTACACTTGATGTATTCATTGATTTAAATATATGTATGTATGTATCTGTGCGCTATGTGCGTTGGGTAATAAGTGATCGTGAAATTGAGCCAAACCTAAAACTATGCATGATTGTATCGCTGTTTGACGAGCAGAACACAATTTAGTGAACGGAAGTAAATGGATGTTATAAACAAATGAGCTGATAAACTGAGTTCGTATTAAAAATTACCGTTTCCCATTTGAAATAAAAACAACGGTAAGCAGATAATGATGGCTCAGTGAAGTATTTTCAACGACTACAAATCAACACTTGATACCATATGGAACGAAATATTGTAATGGAATGTAAGTGAACAATCGCAATAATCGAGATGCTAATATATTATTTTAATTATGTACATAAATATTTTTTATAGTTATAAAAGTAATTGCATGCTTTTTGGCAATGATAAGCCAAATTTATGGAGCAAAAAAAATAAAAGTGAGTAAGTTTTTTTAAGTTGCATTGTATTAATTTTTGATATTTGTTTTTTTCAATTTTGTTTGCAAACACATTATTACTGAACATTTTCTAAGAATTAATGAGCCATTGTTTCTAGATCCGAACAGAATATAATGTTTGCAATATGGAATCAAACTGGAACGTTTTCCCAAATGATGACGACTGCCATAGATTCTATCTATGCATCAATGGTAAAGCAGAGGAATATAAATGTGACGATAATTATTATTTCGACCCAAAGGACAAACGTTGTAAAATAGGAGACTGCCAAACTATGGAAGCAATAAACAAATGTACATCTCAAAATATACGCCGCGTCGATGGCAATTGTCAAGCCTTTTCCCTTTGTGAGAATGGAAAATATGTCATACAGAATTGTACAAGGGAGCAATATTTTTCAACGAAATATGCTAGCTGTCAACCAATAGCTATAAGTGCAGACCACAAATGTAGTTGCATTCTACCTCCCTACGCTATTATCAGTAACCCAGACGATTGTGAAACATACTATATGTGCATCGATGGTAAAGCAATACTACAGAAATGTCCACGTGGACAGTATTTCAGCGAACAAGTTAGTAGCTGTCTCCCAGATTTGAGTGGCATTTGTCTAATTCCACCTACCATGAGCTCCACTGAATTGGCAATGACTAATATATGCAACAGTTTTGGCAATAATATAGCGGGCTTTCAGCCATATGTAAAAGAATGTGATAAATTCTTTTTATGTATAAATGGGCGAGTGATTGCTAGACGTTGTCCAAAAGGATCATATTATGATAACGATAACAGCTTTTGTCGTTGGGATGTTAATAGGATATGTGCTAAATCGAAGAAGTTAGGCGATGCTAATTTATTAGAAAATGTTATAGAAAAAGCCGAAATTCCGAATGGAAATGAGAAACCAAAGGACGATGCAGAAATCAAACTAGGTAAGTTTTTTTATCTGTAATTAATTTAAAAAATAACAACAATATAATTACAGAGGGGCCTAAAAGTTCTAAGGAATCCACAAATGGAACTATTAATAAAATTCCTACGTTTGTTCAAAATGTGATAAGCTCTACAGATAATAGTAACATAAAGGAACATAAACTAGTTATTGCTTTCGATCAACCAAACAAATCGGTATACGATAAGCTGTCATCGAAATTTATAACCTTTTAATTTCAATTTAAATTAAACATTTATATATTGCATCTCGATGCTTTTGTTTCTTTCTCAAAGCGAAAGTAACTAGTTGTCGAATTTATTTAGTTCATGTTTCTGTAAGTCTTATTTATTTACATAACAATTTTTTATGTACATAGCATATATTAGAAAGTAAAAATAACAATGGTGGGGTTTGAACTAAATATACACGATAAAAGCGATAAAATTGATTACTTAATTTAATTTCAAATTAAATATTAAGAATTAAACCAATATATTCAGGCGCCTAAAATGATATAACTCTTGTATTCAGAGGTTCATAAATTTCCTACAAGGTCAAACTTTAATTACAAAAAATCGCGGCAGTCAGGGGATAGGAAGGGAAAATTTCTTTTCACCTCAACAATCGCATTGTAAGGTGTTATGCTACACAATTTAATATTTGAGCAAATATAAAAAAAATACTAAGAATTTTAAAGTACTCACCTTCCACGATGCCTGACAATAAGGCGAATAATTAACTGTACGACATAATGTAATAACACATTGTCTTAGCGGTTCACTTGGAAATATGGTGTAACACATAACCATTTCAAGAATTGTCAGGCACTGAATACCTATGTCATCTTCTTCAACAGTACAGCTCAAATTACAGGCGTTTCTTAAATAAACATATTATTATAGATAGTTTGCCAAGAAACAAAACATAAAAATACTTACTGAATAATTCCAACCACTATATCTTTATCCAACAGTGAAGCATTGAATTTTATGATATTGCCCAAAATACTCAAAAATTCTCGAAGTAAATGAGCTTCAGTTATGGCTGGAATCCATTGTAACATAAATTTGCCAATCTATTCAAAAATAGTTTAATTTGCTGTTAACAATAAAGTTACAGTTCTTACCTCTTCTTCGAAATTTTGAATGTCTTTGCCATTATCAGTTAAAGTGTCTAACAATTCTAAACGATGTTTCAGATCTTCCCCAACCTCATGGTTCTGTATAACAAGAAAGAAATGCTGTCGCAACAAATTCAAGTTCTTATATTGGCTATGAATTAGTCTTTTATAAAATGTTAAAGCTGTTTGGCGACATTCTGCCGGTTTATTTGGTATTATCAAGTCCTTGGTAAGATTCCATAGTTCCCTAATGGAAGCCTGAAAATGAAAATATTGTTTACCAATTCAGTATTGAGTTATTGTGAGTATCTCTCCTCTACCTCTTCTAATTTCATATTCTGCAACTGCAATTCCGACAAGGTTTTGCAACGTTGAGCAGTTGTTTGTTCTGGTCTTAATTCTCGTTCTACTTCGGGACGCAAGGAACGTTCGCAAGCTACACCTAAAATTGTCCCATGTTATGAGCAAAACGAGGACGGATGCAATAAGCTTACCAGCAATGCCTTTAGGATTCTTCATAAAGAACTTGAATTTTGACTTTGAAATCTCTCTATCCTTCGAATTCATATTTACTTGTTTTTCTAATTCTATAAATATGAAATTACTTGCTGCACGAATAATTCGTTCAATTTTTATAATAGAATGTCAACTGACAGTTAAGTTTTAACATATACGAATGTTACCAAATGGCTAATAAAAGTATATTATCAGCTGTGCTTTATTTATTTATACACGGAAATGGTATAATTATTTAATAATTGGAAAAGTCCACAATTTGAAATTATTTGTGCATTCTATAATAGCATTATCATAATTTGGGTATATTATTGTTTAAGAAATTGATTATTTATATCCATGATCAATAATATTTAGTTTGACTTAGTGGCAACTTTAAGATAAGTCTACACGCTGAATACAACACTGGGTAAAAACAACGCAAGACGATTTTTAGAAAGAAAATTAGCGTGAAATTTTTGTTTGCATAAAATATTTGAGATTGGTAGAAGGTTCGTAAACCAAGTTCGTTAAAAGAACGTTTGTGAGTCTATACAACTGTAGAATTAATATAAATAAGTCCCGAGACCGTTACTTTCCTCTTTTCACCGCTTTATTTTGTGTTGCATTCAGCAAATAAACGGCTGTCTTATTGGTTTTTTTTTGCGATTGGCATATACCAATTAGCGGAGTACCACATAGTAGCCATCGCAAACTAAACGAAGTAGAAAAGGAAAGAACAAATAAATTTACAAAAAAAAAAGTCAATAAATTTCACAGGTACGTTGTTATATATCTAAAATGATTTTTAATTGTGCCATTACATTAGTCACTTTAATAAAAGCCGTAGTCCTTGTACCACATTTCGGAGATGTTAAAGTTTAAGTATCCAACACCGAATACGTTGGTGCACGTGATGATCTCTTTTTGTTGAGTCTATCAAAGACTTGTTATGTCGTCTTCAATAAATAACATCTTTATTTTGTGTATTATTCAGTACTGTTAGAGGGTTGTTATAGCTTTGAAATATCGGCCTTGGGTTACAGACACATGTAATTCCAATATTAACCAACCTGAATATTTGCACATAAATAAGCATATTTACATTCATTCTTTATTAATAGCAAATTAAACCTTTTAAAGTTATCATGAGCACCGGAGAAGATTGCAGTCTACCGTCAACGCCACCAGAAGCCCCTGAATCTCAAGATCAGGTATAATTATCGCATTTTATGTATTCGCATTGCATGTATAAATAAATATGATGGACTATAGAGTAGGGTTTTGAAGCATAATGAAGTAGAAAAATTGTGAATGTTAGTATTTCAAAACAACTAATTTCTTCTTATTTTCGAATAGGCCAATCCCCGAGAACTAGAGAAAATTGAAGAAGAAAAATTGAAGTCCAAGTATCCATCTGGTTTGCGTGGCCCTGGAGGTCATTCGGCTTTCCTTCAAAAACGGTTACAGAAAGGTGTACGTGCAATTGATTTATTATTGAAAAAAAAACGAAAAATAATAATTTGCATACAAATTTACAGCAAAAATTTTTTGACTCTGGCGATTACCAAATGGCAAAGCAGAAAGGCGGTGGAGTTAAGCAAGTATTTGCCAATAAAGTGGCAACTGGTGAAGCAATACCTACTCCGGAAACGGTGCCTGCTCGGAAAACTTCAATAATACAGCCTTGTACTAAGTTCCCTACGACGAGTTAAAATAATTACCTAGCTCTTAGAGTTTATTTTTGCAGGGAAAATATTACCCTATTTTGCAAAACAAGTTTCTTATATTTTAAATATTACTCACCAGTCCGCTCTATCTATACCATATGAATAATATCAATAAATTAATTGCTAAATAACATTTGAATTTAAAATTTCCATTATTTAAATTACTTTTTGTAAAAATGTTTCCTCCGTTCTGAACCCTAGCCCGGAAGCAAGCATACTTTTAGGCAATATGAGATTGGGGTAGTTGATAATATTTTTGATAAGAAAAATGTGGATTGAATATAGAGTTAACTCATTAGGATTGTGATTAGAGTTTAATATGCTAATTTGTATTTGATTAGTTGCGTTGCCCACAAATGTTTGTATCAATTACCCAAGGTGGACTTTTAGATTTCAGTTTATAACAAACCAACCATTTTAAACTCTACGGATTATCGTTTTTGTTTGCTGTAAGATGATAATCTGAAAAAAAGCTATTTAATATAATAGCAGAAATGGAATAAATAATTTTGGAAATAAATGTGTTCATGAAGCTTTATTTTCGAAATCCAAAAAAGCAGTCGATAGTGAGCAACAAAAATTCTCTTGTCTGAACATCTTCTACCATGAGGTGAATTACGATTTGGCAGCACTCTACGAATGATATTACCATAAGAATAAGATAAACGTCAATTTTCTAGTTTTTCTTTTTTGGGTCTGAACCACAGGAGAACTGAGAAACATTTGCTTGCATTTTTATATTCTGACTATTATTAAATAGTTGAATCATACAAGGAGATAGGATTAATAGCAAATTGTTAATTAATTTAATTTTTAAGTGACTCACTAAAGATGCAGGTAAGTCTTAAGTGAATAGGGTATACGGCATGAGTCAATACATATATGGTAATGGATTTGTTCTAAAAATAACATTCTGCCCATTGATCACCACGGACCACTTACTTACAATAGTAGATACAGCGAACCATTGAGATCAATTTATAAAATTTTTATTTTCCTCAAAGGACCCCAATGAGGATACCGAATGGAATGATGTGCTGCGTGCGAAGGGCATCCTACCACCAAAGCAAAAAGAAGCTGAAATCACAGAAGAGCAAATCCAAGAGATGGTGGACGATGCTATAAAACGGCGAACAGATTTAAATAGCGGAGAAAATGGTTGTTCAAAGCAAATTGATGAAATGACTTTGGAAGAGTTAGACGAACTAGAAGATTCCGAGGACGAAGAAATATTGGAACAATATCGTCTTCGACGGATAGCAGAAATGAGGGCATTTGCCGAGAAAGCTAAATTTGGAACAGTGCGTGAGATTTCCGGACAAGATTATGTTAGCGAGGTGACAAAAGCGGGAGATGGCATTTGGGTTGTGATCCACCTCTATGCAAATGGTGTACCTCTTTGCGCTCTTATTCATCACCATATGCAACAGTTGGCTGCGAAATTTCCTCAAACGAAATTTTTACGTTCCATTGCTAACACTTGCATACCCAATTTTCCTGAAAAAAACTTGCCGACAATTTTTATTTATAATGAAGGTCAGTTAAAGAAACAATACATCGGGCCATTGGAATTACGAGGCGAAAAACTTACACTTGATGAACTGGAGTTTTTGCTGGGAAAAGCAGGTGCAATTGCTACAGAAATAAAAGAAGATCCGAGGCCTCAAATTCGTGATAAAATGTTATCTGATTTGGAAAGCCAAAATATTGATTTTTACTAATCAAGAAGTGCCAAATAATTGTATATTTATATGTTCATTAAAACATGAATTTATTTTCAATATTTGGAACGTACTGACGCTACGTATTGACAAAAATTCATATATTTATTTCTACAAATATACATACATATCATTGTATTTTCCTACACATTCAGGATATATTTTTCTTTGAAGCGGCGTTTTTCAAAGAAACTTTTGGTTTAATTCGAAAAACTGAGGTGTCGATAATGTTATATGGGTGTTCAGGGGATGGATGTATTTGGCGATCCCGTCGCACCTCGAAGTCCTCCAAAAGATGCGGTGCCAACAACATAAACAATTGCTTTTTGGGGAAAAGTAAATCTGTCAATTAGAATTTGTGTTTTATAAATAACTATTTTGTTATTATACCTCCGCCCACGATGGTAATCCTATATTGGAAAAACAAAGCTCCCAATATGGTAATCCTAAATGTGCAATGGCCATCCGAAAGTATTCGCTAAATGTGTCGGAGAGGAATATCCATTTCATAGCATTTAATTCGTATAGGTAGAATTTGGGATTGGTAGGACAATTTGCCTCATAGAGCATACACACTTTGGCAACATCATTGACATTATTAATTTCAAATATTTTGGTCTTTGGTGTTATATTGGGTAGTGTATTACTCCAGCGGTCTTTCCTTGTTACCAGAGTAGGAACGCTGGCATTTGCACCTACACTCCCGCTTATCTCAGTTCCATCATCTATAACTCTCGTTTCGTTGCCTGCTGCAAGTGTTTTCTCTGATGGGGTAGTTGAACTCGTATTCATTAATAGTTCAATATTATCGCGTAACAAAGTTATTTGGTGCAGATGTGGAATATGAATAAAGCCAACACGCCGCAAATCCTTCGCTAATGAAGTAACGAAAATTATATTTAACTTAATATTATTTAACTCCAAAAATTGTTCCTTACGTGCATACTGATAGCTCCATTGTAAGAGAAATCCATCTGTAGACATATAAAACTTTTTCATATCCTCGGGCAAATATATAGTGTTTCGTTGTTCCCAATTAATAATCTGAGTTTTTTCACATGGTTTACGTTGCTCACAGTTGACATTACATACTCGCGGCAATTTGGCTAATTTAATAATGAAATATGCGAAATAGATTTACATCACACATACATATTGATATGTAGGGATGCGCTAGAGCGACTGCACGTTTGCTCTTACCTAGTGTGCCCATTAAACCTAATGTTAAGTGATCGTAAAATATATCTTCCGGTGTAGGTTTCTTTGCCATTTTATGAAAATTATATTTACGTATTTTTTTGTCAAGGAAAAGTAAATGTTTAAGCACATATATTTATACATACATATATATGTATGTACCGTCACTATGGAAACGGTAAATTGAAATATTGATTTTGTTTTCGTTATTGTATATATGTACTACCATATATGGCATATCTGTGCATTAATTCTACATGAATAGTGTCATACTCTTTATGTTCGTTTATTAACCCTCTCATGCCCGTATTAAAATGGGCGGAGCTAACATATTTTTTAGGACAGATATATACAGTGGAACTTCCGTAACTCGAAGATCTCCATAACTTGAACTTTTGAGTTGGGAATAGCGTTTAGAAATCGAATTTCATACAAAATTTCTTCCATAAATCAAACTTCCTTAACTTGAAGTTCTCCATAACTCGAACTTTTGAATGGGCAATAGAAATCAAATTTCATACAAATTTCCTTCTATAAATCGAACTTTTCGATCAGGACATAATAAAAAATTTAAAATTGTACTATCGAAGCAGAATTTTAAAAGAGTCCTTCTATAAGAAACAGAAAATATAATACTACACTTATGGATTGCATAAATCATGTAACAAAGGCATGGGATACAGACGTTAAGAGCCAAACAATAGCAAACTGCAACAAATAAAATTACAGAAAACATGTTTTAACGTATTTAAATAAAACGTTATGCGAAGTGAATAATTAAAATTGTGTATAAATCTAAATTTTCCAGCTTTTTGAAAATTTTTATGAAATTCTACACAGCTCATAACAAAAAATGTAACTGTAAGCTTGCACAACACATAAGTATACATAATTGAAAAACCGCTGGTCGAAAATATTTAAATAACGAGAGTTAGAAGCCGGTAAGCACAATGTTGCCTATAGGCATGAAAGGGTTAATTAGATTTGTATTATATTTCATGTGTTAATGTGAGATAAACGCTAAATTAATATAGTATTATTTCAGAATAGTATGCACATCTTGTATTTTATAAATGCATGTGGTTACATACACACAAACATATGCGAAATTTCATATTCTGGAAATGATGTAGAAAAAATAATGCGTATCTGAACAATAATAATTTTACTCTATAAATATCGAAATTGCGTTTTGACGTTTACGTATTTGATTTCTCCAATCAATATGAAGAATGGGTTAAATGTGTATTCTATCATTAAAAACATATATATGTACATATACATTCATAGGTGCATTTGGTTATATTTTACGAAACTTAACTAAATGATTTGTATCATATGAGCCCTTTTTGTAATTTAGACGATTTGGTGGTATTATTAATTTTTGGCAATTGTCGGCTCTTGAGCATCTTCCTCTTCTTCATGTCAAGAAACCTCCCACACTGTCGACTCAACTGAGCGTCGAGGTCGCGCAGCTACTTCTACGTGTGCATCTAAGCCATCACTCAGTCGACTGAAACGTCGCGCCCAACTTCCGCGTCCAATGAATCCACTTGTTCCCATAGTAGCTCCACTACTACGACTTCCCGCATCTCGGAAAATGCTCAATAGATCCTGATTTTCTCCCTGTTGCGCGCGTTTGATACCATGCTGATATTTTGCTTCTTTAGCAAGTAACTGTTCGCGCTGCATTTGTGTCTTCACTTCAGCAGGTATATCGGGAATTATAAACTGCATGATGCCCGTGATGACGAAAACGACGTGCTTTAAAGAGATTCAAGAAATGGGTTTGAAATAATGTATACTTATGTGTACAAAGGATAATCACCTCGAAGACGACAACGAAAGCCAAGCGCGCAGCAAAAACGTGCCAATAATGTGGGCTTAAACCATAGGGTTCGGGATCATGAGGTCCGTTTCTACTTTTTCAAATGAAAACAAAACACATTCATTACATATCTATACTACTATTATAAAGAGGGAAGATTTGTATATATGTTTGTATTGAATAAACTCAAAAACTACTGTGCCGATTTCAAAATTCTTTCACCATTGGAAAGCTGCATTCACCCCGAGTAACATAGGCTATATTTATTGCTAGAATCTTAACTTTCTGGAAATAGTTCCCAGGTGAGGCTATCAAAAAGACTCCGTGATGGAGAATATTAATCTGAAACTTGCGAGTCATTCTCTTCGCATCGCAATCGCGTACCAGAAAGTCGAGTAACGAGCGCTCGCAGCTGTTGGCTGAACAAAATTTTAAAACGTTCCAAGTACGCACTTGAGAGTCGAGTAACGAGTGTGCAGCGGCTTGAAGAACAAAATATTAGTAATATACAAGCTCGCACTAGGGCGTCGAACTCTGAACGTTCCCAAAGATTGGAGGTCGTAATCAAATTTTAGCTCATTACAAATAAAATATAATTTCATGTGCGAATTTTCCTCATATTGTTTTTTTTGTTTAAAGAACCCACACAATAAACGGCAAAGTACATACATATGTATGAGAGAGTGTGTATAAGTGTGTAAAAACTTATAACTTTTGAAATGTTTGTTTAAACCCGTGCGAAGCCGGAGACCGCTCCGCTAGTTTTAATATAAGTTTAAAAACATTACTTTATATACACATACATACAAAGTTTACGAATAAACTCACCGATAACCACGATATTGGCATACATCAGGATCCTTTTCGCTACTTGTGGCACCCCACTCCTCTTTGTAGTCCGATGTATTGAAAGTTGAAAGTGAATGCTCTATATAACCAACCAACGTATTTGTATTTGAATATACAAACTTGTAGACCATACGCGGTATAAAGTCACTTGTGTAAGCTATCACAAAAGCATTGGATACAACTGCAGTATACGTTATAATACGCAAGATGCCATACCAGGCCCCAATGTCTTCAACACGTTCTGCCAGAGGTCGCCGCGCCTGTGTTACCATTTTGTACGCATCCAAACGGATTTCCGCAACGTTGTTCAATAGTGCAAAAAGAGGTGCCAAGGGAAATGCTGCCACAAACAATGTTACGAAGCCATACTGGAGTACTGTAAAAATGTTATGTTTGTCAATAACTTAAATAGAGACAAATAAATGCAATATTTTATGTTTATACTCATTTCTAAATATTCATCAAACAAGGCCAATCGTCCTGGGTCTTGCATGTGATAGTCTTGCTCCCAGGCCATATGTAGATGTGTAACATCCTTGGTGGCAGCTTTATGTTTGCGATGACGCCACCAATTATACAATTTTGGAAAAAGATATTCCATGAAATTGTTCCAGCACTGTTTTCCCACCATAATAATTGCTAGCTGAATGCAAAGCTCTGATAAACATCCAGCGGGATCACAAATATCATTTTTAAGGCGAAAAAATTCACTACGTCTCGCTTGATCATCGCCTGGATAATCAAAGAATCGACCCTTGAAAAACGCAATGTAGATAAGCGATGAGTAGAAATTCATAAACTCAAAAAAGAATATTTTAAAAGTGTAAGAGTCTTCGTATTCGGTGTGTGTTCGAGGATTTTCTAAATTAGTCAACCTTATGGCCATACGATGGTAGATCTAGAAGAGAAAGCAATGTACTCTAATATACATATGTATGTACATAAATTGAAAAAAATAACCAATCATAATATCTCACCCTTGTCAATATCATAATTACGACTAAGTTAATCAATGCAGCTGTAACAGTTGTAAATAATTTTGCATGCTCCTTTACGAAAAATCCACCACCACCATAAATGACCGAAACCAATGAAATGCGGTATATAATGGTGCCTAAAACAGCGGACAATACTACCGAGATCTGTGAAAAGACATGCAAATATAATATTTAGTTCACTAACATTTAATGTCTTAAACCAATTTTACCATAAACAAGACAGCACTACCGGTGATGACGAATCGTATTGCTCGGCTCCAGGTAGACATATAGGGCTCCTTCTCTCGTGTCACTGGATTCATACGGTATGTAGTAGCATTTGTTTCAAACTCTGGACGATTTTCTTCATCGGAGTCAACATTATGCAAGTCCCATTCCCAAACAAGTACAGACTGCTTACGTTTCCATAACTCGAGAAATGTTGTCGCTATAACGATGCTTATAGTAATACATTTTGCATATATACGATATAACTTACCCCAAAATGACATAAATATAGCGAAAAATACTGTAGAAGGATTGTCGAAGAGGTATGTTAAACGAGAAAAGAGACAAGATTCGTACAAATGCTGATAACTACAGGCCTTATCACACAGCGGGCAGAGTGTAATATTACCAGTTCCAAATTCATTACAAATTTCCTTACTCGGAGTATTATCTTCTGAGTCGAGAGACGCAAGTCCATAAAGAAAACACAGAGTACCTACAACTGCTGGATAAACCAACATCTCCGTGTAGAAACCCAGCCAGCAAAAGTATAAAGCTATCTTATCGCCAAAGTATTTGCGAACCAAACACAAGGGCTGCTTTTTGTACCACTGAGAAGGATGAGCCCACGTCAGATATAAAATGCGGCGGTCAAATGAGACCCCACTAGAATGTGGACGATCATAACGACCTTCATGCAAAGGAAAACAAGCCAAATAGGTCGAATCATTGAGCAAACGTCGAATCCCAACACGATCACTATCGTCGAAAGGGGTTCGAATAAGGACCTGCATAACCATTAGAGACCGTTGAGCACTCGTATACGCAGTAGCTCGATCTTTGACAATAAATCTACAATATTGAAAACATTTTTTGGTTTTACTTTTCCACTTCATATCGATTCATATGGTAATATGTCTTAAGGCTGCATATATACTTACTGTTCCTCAGCATTACCATTAGCAGTAGCTGCTTTAAATGTCGTTTCCCCTTCCAAAATGCTTTGGTCCAGTTGAATTTTTCGAGTAAGCCGATTCCAGATAGACTTCCAGTAGTGGACATTGCGTGCGACTACATTTTCGTCATCCTGTGAATATCAAAAAAGCCAATATAGACTAATGTCTGCAAACAATTAATTTGAAATTCCTCAAAAATTTATGGAATTAAAATTGCTAAATTTATACTCGTAATCCATTTATGGGCTTTGTTTTTGTGAAACTCTATATTTATACTACAAATAGAAAGCGATAATTGCATACCCAAGATGCTTTTACAGATATTGTAATGAATCGCTTGATCGGCAACTTCAAGTTCATGACTTCTGCAAGTCTCGTCTCCAGCCGCCAAGGCAAATGGATTTTTAAGAAATATGTTTTTTCATTGAAGGACTGTGTTTTGTCTTCTAACTCAACTTCCAACCCTTCCTTTATTAGATTGTCCATAAAACACCGACGATTGTCACGACGACGAGATTCGGCCTCAGTCATTACACCGAAGTCTTCCTCTTCCCAAGCGAGAACCATATCAACCTTACGGCGTCCATCACGAAACATAAGGGACTCTGGATCAAGACCCTGTAAATGTATTTACTTATAGCTTCGTAATATAATAATAATTCCCTTCAACAACCTCACCTCTCTGTCTTGTTTACTAATACGACGGATTTCGCCTTCATCACCACTTGCACTGTGACTTTTACTAGTATTTCGGCTACCATAGTGACTACCGTTCAAACTGCTATCTGCCATGGAGCTTTTCGAACTCTTACGTGATGCAGGCATCAGTTGTTTGTAACCAAATTGATCTGGTAAAACATTCGATTGTGATGAGTTTACTATATCACATTGATCAGCGTCCTCATTATAAGACGTGCCCTCAACAAGTGGCGTATTCAAAGAAATGCCCAGACCACGTCTCATTGCCGTACCAGGAATATCTTCGATGTTCAAAACCTTCGGCCCAAATGCTTGTGTAGGACTAGGCTCTGCTGATTCTGCTTCAATATGAGTAGGCAGTGGTACCGCAATGGAGTTCGACTTCAAATGATCTAAGGCTCGTGAAATTGTCGAGTTAAGCCATTTTTCAGTGTAAGTTGCTTTTGAAGCTGGTAGCTGATGTTCAATGGGTTTGGATGTGAATGGTATTATCGTTCTGGTGGTTTGATCTTTTGCTTCAGACAGCATTTGTTCGTTTTGATGTTGCTGTTGATTGTAGGCATTTGCCGTGGTTTCACTTATAAAAAAATTATATAAATTATCGGATGATTTGGCGAAATGCTTGGTGGGAGCCACTGTATCGAGAATGTTAGTTTCCTACAGATGAACACAATATATATATAGCGGTAGGGTAATCCCATGTAGGCGTGGTTATGCATGCTTACCAAACCACCGAACAATCGGCCTGAGACAATGCCACTGTCCTGGCTTAAACGTCTAGTACGCATTTTCCCCTCCGATGCATTTGGACGTAAAGCTCGATCACTTTTCGCAGGACTAGACGAGATTTGGCGTGAGGTAAATTTTTCAGAATATGGGCGAAAATTGCGCAAAACTGGCACTGATAAGAATCCTGCAGAAGTTTTGATCATACCAAATGATGATATGTAATAAATATATTTTTAGGCTTACGTGGAAAATCTGGTGGAGCCTCTATAAAATGTTCACTACTCGCTATAAGATCTTCGCGCGAATTTGATTCAGTTATAGGTGCGGTGCTCTCATCATCAACGCTATCGGGTTGCATTTGAAGGAATCGCTTGCTATAAACAACTTGGCTATCCAAGCTTTTCTCTTTGTTGGACTGTTCAATATGTTGTTCTTCATTTCGACCAAGACTGTATTTATTATGCGTGGAGTTTTTACTCTTACTAACATCATAATTTGAATCATGCATATTGCTGTGAAATTTATTTAAATTTACAAACTGAAAGAATCAGTGTTTAAGAAAGTCAATACCAAACGTGAAATAACGAAACAAATGTATTCAAACAGTTTTACTGAATTTTACACACACATCAACAATGTCGGCGTGAAGACGGCATTCATCTATGACGCTACTTGATTCTAAACACGTATACATAGAAATTATTTCCATGTATTAAATTTGTATTCATTATTCATATATTTATTCATATTAAGCTTACTGTTGCTCGAAGGATCATATTTTTAGGTGCACTTGCGTGTTGGCAATTAAGTCGTCATAGAATTCATGCAGCCGTCATACCTGTTATTGACGTATAGCATAGTTTTCAGCAGCGATAATGTTAAAATCTATTACATATATACATGCAGTTCGGATCGAGAATAGTCCCCAATGAATATAATTTCTGTATATACCTTGTACTTATGTGAATATTTATTCTGCAAAGCAATGTAATGGTTAGAAATACGCATCACCACTTCTACAAAAATCAGTTAATCGAAAAAGTATGAAGTTCTATAACTAACTACTAAAACTAATTAACAAATTTACTTTTAAAAAGGAAATTGTATTCTAATTATTATTCGAAAAGTGAGCATGACCCAGCCTCCTAATAAGTTTAATGTACTCAACTAATAAGTTTGACGCTTATTTGATGAAATTTTCAAATCACGTATAATAAAATAATACTTTTTGGAATTACTATATATTCTCCTCAATCTCAAGCAATGTTTTTTTTTTTTTGCAGACGTATCTTTGCTTTGTAAGGATCACATAATCACCTTGTGATTCCCAAGTTATGGGAACATTTTATATACTTGACAACTGTCCGCTTTTATGCACACGAATAAAAATATATAAAGTAAATTATGTGCGGATAATAATGGCCACTGTTTAAATGTTTAAATATATTTTTATTTATTTTGTTTGAAGTTTTGTTTTCAACTGTTTGAAATGTGTTCCATACCATCGAAATCCGTTTTAAATCAGTAAGAAATAATTAGTCAGTGAAACGAGAGCATGTGCTTTCTAACACATGTTCTCAACTTGAATCGATTTCTGATCGATTAGAGCGTGGAAGTGTGTTAAGGAATGTTAAACAAAAAATGTAGATATGTACACATGCACTTATGTATAGATATGCTTTCGAATAGCATTTGCCAAGGTGAGGTTTTCTTTTATAATCAAGTTATTCCCTAATTCCCGTTAATTGAGTACTTCGCCGATTGTAAATGAAATATGTAATGTATGTTATATATAATAATATACATATACATATATGTAGATATGTATACAGATATTACAAATTATGTCCTTATTGCACAAATGCATATGTTATATATACAGGATTAGGAAACTCCAATTCATCCAGTAATTTTTAAAAAGTCTCTTTCGCTACAAGTACGTATATTTCTCACAAACTGAATTCAAGAATCAATTTTGATTTATCCTCCGCCTATATAATAATAATTATTATTATTGTATTTTCTATATGTACTCTCAAGGAAATAATTAAATCACGTATATGGCGCCATTAAGCGTTTTCAATTTTTCTGTTAGCCACAACCGTTGCGATTGACAACACGACGACGAATGTCAGTACTCCGAATGGTCAATACGCATTATTGCATTTCCTGTCTGGTCAACTACTCCTTTGCTGGCATTTATCCAATGTATTAACAATTCATAATTTGCTTTAAGTTTCATTCATACATGTACACATTTGGCGTACTGCACAAAAAAGCATAACGTCAACTCTTACAAATCATATACATATGTACCCATATACATACCATACATAACTTACATGACATCATAATAGAATGTATTCAATTTGAATTAAATAGCTGTCTCCTGTGTTCTATCGGAGTCAAGTGTCGTATTGAGTTGAGTAGTGTCGTATTTTTATTTTTTTATATCTGACATTGTAAAGTATGCATGCCGTTAAGGAAATCTGCTATAAATAATGTGCACAAGAGAGTTATTATACTAGTTAGGTTTTCGACACATATCGTGTTCTTCTCTTGTCGGGTAGTTGAATTGAATTGACAACAAATGAAATTAAAAATGGGTAATATGTATGTATATACATACATATATAGAAATATAAACGCAACACCTGAAGAAAATATCGATATAAGCCTAAATAGAGATTATAAAAACAGTTTTGCTACGGACCTTTAACATGGGCTTGGCATGGATGCAATTACAAACTAGTTCAATTATTTTGAATTAAATGTGATTTATGAAAGATAATATTTACTGAAGTTTTTTAACAAATGTAAAATAGAGCACCTTTTACAATATCGCCCAAAAGTCACTGAAAATAATTGACAAACAGTTCGCAAGGATGAAATTGGTGCGATACCGTACATGAGTACGATAGTAACGTAGATTTTTCAATACAATCAAAACAATAAATTTTATCTGAGTAACGTCTTCAATTCAGCACCTTTTCATAAGCTAGTTAGTTATGTAAAGGTTTGTCGATAATGTTCAACTGGTCACCAGGCTTGAATTAATTCAAATATGAAAAATATGAAGCTGTAAAATTTTCGAAACAGTTTTTGTATGCATATATGTAAATTTATATATTCATATAAGTGTATATAATTGAAAACTCCATTACAGTACAAAGTCGACATGATGTTAATAGGCTATCTTATGTCTACAAATCAGTAAACAAATTAAAGTTTACCGACTTTAGTTTGTAATACTTATACATATCTATTTATATAGTGCATACAAGTATGTAAACATGTAGCACTCACGTCTTCCTTGCCCTAAAAGTCTTCTAGTGCTCGCTTTGGTGTCGCTGCCGGCATAGTGCAATTTACCACATCCTTCACGCATCGTGTAATAGACGCGTTGAAGTATAGACCATCGGCACATTTATGTACAACTGGTGTTCCGTGTATACATTGAAAGTACGAACGGCAGTTGTCCTGAACATATGGATAAAGTATCGAATCGCTGAGACCAAAGCATGACTTTTGACAAAATTAATATATATTTTGTAGTATTATACTATCGTAAAGATTGTTAATTATTTTTTATTTTGATACTCACACTTACCATCGCTGGTGTTTTCATTGCATGAGCTTGATTTAATGCTTTGCCGCACTGATTATTCCCATCGGGGAGGCAAGACGCCTGTGTTTTATCGAAGTACTCGTTTTGATCACAATTCCCAGGGATTTTCTGTCCATTTATGCACACAAAATATGCCTTACAGTTGGTTGCGTCTCTTACCAACTCTCCGTGACGAGCATTACATTCCCCAACTCGTTGCCCATTTTCCAGCAAACATGTGCCATCGTTCTGTCGACAAAAACCGAGCAAGCTATCATAGCTCTCACCATTGCGACAACGTAGAGATACAGGATCGTCGACGTCACTACAACTTACGTATCTTCGACAATCACCTTGTTCTGCAATGGAAGACCCCTTTGGCATTTGCAAGCAGAGTTCAGTATAATTCGAGGGTTTGTGTTTGCACTGTGCCAAGTTCTGTGTTAACTTCAATTGGTGTGTATCATCATTAACAGCATCAGTTTCAGTTATATTGCCAATAGCTTGCTTGTACGATTGGCATTGCAATATCGATGAGTTAAAGTAATAGTTTGTATAACATCTTTCATGACGCATCTTTCCATTAATGCAAACATAAAATTCATTGCAGTTTAGTGGATCGGGCAGCATGTACCCGTGTTTTCCCTCACATACGGAAGGCTCTGGTGGAACAATCAAAATGCTTGGCTGTTCTTTGACGACATATGGACAGGAACCATCATCAGGTACACAAAGGTGTTGCTCTGCATCAAAATATGCACGCAACGGACATTCTTTCTTTAATTCCAATCCAGCTGAACACACGTAATATTTTGTACAGTCTGTCATATCAGGCAAGTGAATGCCATCACTTAAATTTTTACAGATGCCTTCCGATTTGAAGTTATTGATAATTTCTGACAAGCTACCATTCTCACAATTACTCACAACATCGAATGCACAGCGTCCAACATTTGGATTAAAGTGATTATCAGCTGGACACATTACAGGTATAGCCAAACCACGTACACAAGCAAAATAAATATTACAATAGCGTTCATGAGATAAACTTTTTCCATGCTGATCATAAGTACATTTGCTGTGTTCTTTTATTTTGGAACGGCACTCCCCTCGATCAATATGACATTCAGCCGTAATATTGTGGTAATACTCACCTTCGGCGCAATAGCGCAGCTCAGTCCCATTCAAAACAGAACATTTATAATAAGCCTGACAATCGAAAGGATGTGCAACTTGTCCACCGTCAGTGGAATTCTCACATACACCCATAAGAGGCATTATACAGCTACCGTTATTTGGACGACAGTAACCGAGTGTAGCATCAAAAAAAGCTCCGGGAGTACATTTTTGCTCTTTGACTGCCACCTCTCCAAGGCAAAGAAAAAAATGTAGACAACTTCCTGGGTGTGGTACAGCACTACCATTTTCACGACCAAGACAGAGAGAACTTACGTTGTTTCCCAATGTTGAT
Source organism: Zeugodacus cucurbitae (assembly GCF_028554725.1). NCBI lineage: Eukaryota > Metazoa > Arthropoda > Insecta > Diptera > Tephritidae > Zeugodacus > Zeugodacus cucurbitae. The sequence continues at coordinate 406,416 of NC_071669.1, read as the reverse complement.
TGACCTGCGTGTAAGCTCATACCAATAATTGCCTTTTGTTCTTCTATAAACGGTTGACATTTGTCATGCGGTGAATGTGGCTCACACTTAGCCAAGTCATTTAAATAAGTATGACCTTTTAAGCAAATACCCTCTTTCCAAATGCCTTTGAGACAATAAAAAAATTGTGTACATTTATCGAAAAACGGATGCGCTCTAACAGCTCCAGATTCGCAAACTTTTCGCAACCCATTCTCAGCACACTCACCATTATTGGGCACACATTCATGCAAAATATTATCAAACATAAAATAAGATTTGCAACTCTGCTTTTGCCAAACACCATCAACACATTTCTCATAGGCGGTACAATTAAATGGGAACTCGCGTCGCTCGTCTTCTAGGCAATTAGATTTATGTTGTTGCAAACACACATTTTCTACGTCGGGTAAACATACACCTTGGGTAAGGTTGAAATATTGGTGAGACGAGCACATTTTCATTTCCCAAAAGCTCCCTTGACATACATAATAACGATCGCAAGCCAAATAAGATGGTCTAAGAGCACCTTGTAAAACACAAGACTGTTTCGAATATTCCTGTTCTGAATATGGCTTAGAAGCAACAGAGCAAATTCCATCCAAGTCCGGCATGCAATAGTTGTATGTACTGTTAAAGAACATACCAAGAGGACAGTAGTGATGCCACCATTTACCATCCAAACACATAAGGTACATTGCGCAATTGGACTCATATGGACGCATATCCATGTGACGGCAATCGGTTTCTTGTACAATCATAATGTCAATGTCCAGTTCATTTTGTGCCGCACAAAAATCGTCATGTGAACTTTGGATGCAAGTATTTAAACGGTTTGAGTAAAAGTGTTGTTTCGGACATGTCTTCAAGCGCCATTTGCCATGATTACAGCGGTAGTATTGAGTGCAGTTAACGTCATTTCCAGTGACCGTATGCAGCTCCAATGAAATACTACAATTTGGAAATTTTTTAATACGACCAGAAATGCAGATCATGTCATCGCGACGTTCAATACACGTTTGCTCTTCAAAGCTGTAGAATTGTCCATCAGAACAGCTCAGTCGAGTCCAAACACCATCTATGCACATTTCATATTGGGAGCAGTTGGACAGCACGTATCTACTATCGTTTTCAATGCACCATTTCTAATGTGAAGAAATGTTTATACATACATTTATTAATATACTCGTAATATAAATTTCCTTTCATGATTTCTTAACACATGACTGGCCTCTGGAAAAACTGATTTGCTATATGTATATATATATATATGAATATATGTATGTGTGTGAATATGCATGTGCCCTTTAACACAATTTCAATATTACAAAATAAATGTATGTAGTAAACTCACTTAATAGTTAATATACAACAGCAATAGACGGAGAAACAAAGCTTCAATTTATTTAAAGATACAACTCCTTGTTTTAGCATATTATTTTGTCAAAAGTTGCACTGCTTTCGAAACCATATAATTTCCATTAATAAAAAAATGCCAAATGTTCAAATTTCGTTATGTAACACCACTTTTATTTACATATTCGTACGTACATAGTTAAAAGATCTAATGAATATGAAATAAGCGGAATTTATGTATAAGTATTTTATTAATTATTCAGAGTATACGAGTATGTATTTGCTCAAATTTTGGTATTTAGCAATCATGTTTTTAAAGAGGCGAGCCTTATTGACAACTTTAGAAGTATGGAAATTTTTAAAAGTTATTTTTCAAATACTTCAATGCTCTTACATTATGATCCGGTTTCACTTTTGTGCGCATAATATGTTTATTTTGCTGTTTGAACCCTCCAGTCAAAGGCTGACAGGTTTGACTATATTGGTCGAATACATTTCCTTGACCACAATCGCCTTCCGTAAGCTTTGCATTATAACATATATAGTAGAGTTGATTGTTAGTAGGATGAGGCACGTATTCACCCTCGCTATAAGTACCTAAGCAGCTAGTTGTGGATACACTTTGATATTGTAGGAATTTTGGCAGGCCCATTAAACATTTTTGACATGCCTCACAATCCACCTGAATAATCGAAAACCAATAACAACATTAGTATATATATTCATATACTTATACTTGATAAATACCAAAATTACATTTATTATTACGTACATTACTTGGCAATTCACACTGCCTGGAGATTGGATTAAAAAGAGTTCCGTCAGAGCAGGAATGCAGCTCAGGTATACCAGCATTACATACACAATATCCAGTTGGATAATTATTTGCTGGGTAAGGGATACCATCATTACATAAATTCGAACAGAAGTTCTTGTCACAAGGATCCTAAATATAAATAAAAAGGTAAACGTGATTCTGTACTAACGATTGAATACTAATTCAGTTGCCATCAAATTCATACCTCTTTACATATTAGGTAGTTTGGATCGAAACGAGTTCCATTCACACATGTGTGCTTAGTTACTGAACTTGGATCTGAACTTTCACAAACACAGAATGCATATGGTTCATTTAATGCTGGAAACGGACCTGTAGGATTAGTCAAACATATTTGTCCATCACAACCCTCCTATTGGACGATAAAAAAGAGGTTTAGTATTTACTGAAAAACATTATGTATCAGATCTTACCGCCTGGCATATTAACAAATCCTCATTGAATATCTCAGAGTTAGGGCAAGTCTCTTTAATTGCGAATCCATCATTGATACAGTAACAGAAGGAATGAGGGTCACTATCAGTCCCAAATACCAATCCAATATTTCCTGAACAAAGTGAACCACTGCAAACATCCCCAGTGTCTGCAAGGCAAATTCCTTTTTCTACATTGTATTTCTTACCGTTTCCGCATAATTTATATATGCTGCCAGAACTGACGCATTCACAAAAGCCATCTGTATCATTATTCAATGCTGGAAAAGTGCTATACTCGGGAGCAGTAAGACAAAAAGTAGTAGAACATCGTTCCTATATATCGAATAAAAGAATAGCAATATAATTTAAATAAATTTAGAAATATTATGACTGTATTAACTAACATCAAGCACTTGGCAAGTTCGAGTTACTGCATTGTATGTTTGGTTGTTGGGGCAGTCAACAATAACCTGCTGTTTACCGACACATAAACAGAAACTGTGTGAATCGTTACGATTTTGGGAGCGCGTATTATCCGGGAAAGAATCACACAACACCGGATCGCAAGGTGCATTCTTAAAATGAGAACAAAAATATTTAGTGTTATATGTAGAGCACCAAAATCATTACTGCGGTTTATCAATTTTTCTTACTGATTCGCATATTCCAAGGACTGTTTGGAAAGTGTAGTTTGCTGTACAGTGATGTAGGAAAGCTGATTTACCTCGGCACAAACAGAATGCGGTATTATCGATATTGGTTAAGGGAGCAAATGCATTATCTTCTGGATTAGTGGAATTACATTTGGACTGATCACATTGCGGCTGAGAGGCAATCAGAAAATTATAAATTACCTGAGTACGTATATAACAATTTTTCATATACTTACGCTAGGCTGTTCCAAGCAAATCCCTACTGCTTGATTGAAAACTCCGGATAGACATTCTCTTATCTGTGCTACGCCTCCTATACATAAATAGAATTTGGTGTCGTTGCCTACCAGTGGGAATGTGGTTCCATCACTTTTACCCACACACATAGTAGATTCACAAACAGCATCTGCATGACAATTACCCAGAGTTATGTCAAATCCTTCACCTTCGGGACATGTTTTAATATACGGTTGGCCATCGTTACAAAAGAAGTATTTAGAGCAATCCGGATTAGGTAAGTTCGTAGCTCCAGTTGTATCTTTACATGGATTTATGCAGCTTGCATTGTAATCTGGCATACAAATATTTTCACTTGGATTAAACCACTTCTCCGGTGGACAGTCAGTTAACTCTGCTTTACCGCCTTTACAATAATAAAATGAAGTGCAATTTGTAGGGTCAGGCAAAAAGGTGTCGTCAGGTTGACCATTGCATATATTTGGCCAGCAAATATTATTAACATCAGGTACGCATGTGCCGAGATTATTATCAAAATAATTGCCCACTCCGCACTCCCGTCCTTGCAGCCTACCGTCAGTACAGATATAATATTTATCGCAATTTTCCGGAAAGTTAGGGTACGGTAGCAATTCCGACTCTTTGTAGCCGCCGGGGCAAGTGCAATTGTTTTCAGCTGGCCAGCAAATATTATTTACATCAGGTTCACATGTACCAAGATTATTGTCAAAATAATTGCCTACTCCGCACTCCCGACCTTGAAGCCTTCCGTCAGTACAGATATAATATTTATCGCAATTTTCAGGAAAGTTAGGATACGGTAGCAATTCCGATTCTTTGTAACCACCAGGGCAGATGCAATCTGATTCCAAATTGTTTGAGACGGAAGCAGTTATTTTTGCGTTAAACGAAGATCTGTCCACACTTCGCTTATTACGTCGTCCGACTAAGTTATAGTTTTCATCATCACAATTCATTCGTGAACAGACATTTTCAACATCAGGTTCACATACACCCAGTGCGCTATTAAAGCGATTTCCTTCCCCGCATTCTTTTTCCTCAAGTTTTCCATTCGAACATTCATAATACTTATCACAATTCTCGGGATAGTTTGGGAAAGGCACTAATTCACCTTCTTTATAACCACCAGGACAATCGCAAGAGGCTTCAGTGACAGGTGTTGTAACTTCAGGGCATTCAGTAGTGATAATTGGCCAACAAATATTATCAACATCAGGTTGACATACACCCAGGGCGCTATTAAAGCGATTTCCTTCTCCGCATTCTTGTTCCTCAAGTTTTCCATTCAAACATACATAATATTTATCACAATTCTCAGGATAGCTTGGGAAAGGCACTAATTCACCTTCTTTATAACCACCAGGACATTCGCAAGCGTCTTCAGTGACAGGTGTTGTAACTTCAGGGCATTCAGTAGTGATAACTGGCCAACAAATATTATCAACATCAGGTTCACATACACCCAGGGCGCTATTAAAGCGATTTCCTTCTCCGCATTCTTTTTCCTCAAGTTTTCCATTCGAACATTCATAATATTTATCACAATTCTCGGGATAGTTTGGGAAAGGTACTAATGCACCTTCCTTATAACCACCAGGACAATCGCAAGCGGCTTCAGTGACAGGTGTTGTAACTTCAGGGCATTCAGTAGTGATAACTGGCCAACAAATATTATCAACATCAGGTTCACATACACCCAGGGCGCTATTAAAGCGATTTCCTTCTCCGCATTCTTTTTCCTCAAGTTTTCCATTCGAACATTCATAATATTTATCACAATTCTCGGGATAGTTTGGGAAAGGTACTAATTCACCTTCTTTATAACCATCAGGACAATCGCAAGCGGCTTCAGTGACAGGTGTTGTAACTTCAGGGCATTCAGTAGTGATAACTGGCCAACAAATATTATCAACATCAGGTTCACATACACCCAGGGCGCTATTAAAGCGATTTCCTTCTCCGCATTCTTTTTCCTCAAGTTTTCCATTCGAACATTCATAATATTTATCACAATTCTCGGGATAGTTTGGGAAAGGTACTAATTCACCTTCTTTATAACCACCAGGGCAATCGCAAGCGGCTTCAGTGACAGGTGTTGTAACTTCAGGGCATTCAGTAGTGATAACTGGCCAACAAATATTGTCAACATCAGGTTCACATACACCCAGGGCGCTATTAAAGCGATTTCCTTCTCCGCATTCTTTTTCCTCAAGTTTTCCATTCGAACATTCATAATATTTATCACAATTCTCGGGATAGTTTGGGAAAGGTACTAATTCACCTTCCTTATAACCACCAGGACAATAGCAAGCGGCTTCAGTGACAGGTGTTGCAACTTCAGGGCATTCAGTAGTGATAACTGGCCAACAAATATTATCAACATCAGGTTCACATACACCCAGGGCGCTATTAAAGCGATTTCCTTCTCCGCATTCTTTTTCCTCAAGTTTTCCATTCGAACATTCATAATATTTATCACAATTCTCGGGATAGTTTGGGAAAGGTACTAATGCACCTTCCTTATAACCACCAGGACAATCGCAAGCGGCTTCAGTGACAGGTGTTGTAACTTCTGTACTTTCAATGATACAATCCGTGGTTGATGTTGTTGTATCCGTGGTGGGAATTTCGGTTGTATTTGGTAAACACTTACCAGGCACGCAACCAATCTCAGCCGAATCGAAATAGCTACCTTCTGGGCAATATTGCTGAATTGGTTTTCCTGCAACACATACATAATAACTGTAGCAATCCATGATATTCTGTACAAACTCTCCATCTCTTTTGCCTATGCATAAATTCTCCCAACAAAACTGTCCGTCTGGGTCAGGCAGACAGATCCTCTTGGTGGTATTAAAATAACTACCGTTACCGCATTCCTGTTCAATTGCTTCGCCGGCAGAACACAGGTAAAATGAAGAACATGAAGATTCATTAGGCAAATATGTACCATTTTTTTCACTAACACACTTATTTTGCCAACATTCAGAGTTAGTATCTGGCACGCATGTTCTAGCCGTAGAATTAAAACGACTTCCAGCGTCGCAAATCTGTGGATAAGCTTGATTTTGGCTGCAAATATAGAAATTACGACAGTATCCAGGTTGAGCAAGGTAAACACCAGAGATTTCATTAGCACATGGGTTGACAGTCTAAGGTAATGGGAATGAGAATGGAAGAAGAAGATTGTATTTTTTCTAGTTGTTTAAAAAAAATACTTTAAAAACTCACCAAATCTAAAGGCATGGCTAATGTCAATTTGCAAAGACCCTCGGAGTTATTTGAGCACTTGCCTGTCTTCGCATTATATACCTTGCCCTCGGCGCAAACTACTTCTCGTTTTACACTTCTATTCGTACAACGATAGTAACGAGTGCAATTGCTAGGATCCGGCCAGTGAAGTGCTAATTTTCGAGTCTTACGGTACTTACACTCTGCGTCAGCTGCGTAGCAAAGTGCAGCTGTGGTCAGTAAAACCACAGCGGTTAGAGTAACTGCGAATTCCGATGTTTTATTTGTTATTAATATTGTTTTTATACATGTGAATAATGCTTTTAATAAATTGCAATTAAGGAAAAAAATAGTTTTGCTTACCATTCATTTTATGTTGTTTTAGTTACAAATTTCAAATGTATTTTTACTCCTTTTTATGGTTTTTGAGAGTACTTATATCAATAGATCTGCACCAAATGCTTAAATAAGACTTTGCCATCGTTTTATTAAATTTTAGACCATTTTATACCTAAATTTCGTTTATGAATTGACAATTCAATACAAATATTTTACAACTTGTTACTACAGTAATTTACTTGTTTAAAATGTTATCACGTTTTAGATCATGTTCATACAAATGTTTCTTAATTGATTTTCAAGTTTTTAAAATTTTTAAGAGAAAAGAACAGGGCAGAATGTGGAACACCAGCGTGATAGGCCGCACCTTCATACGTTATTGATGTTTTTACTTTACTGCCATTGATTGCATCGATTGTGTTATCATGATGTGATTATGAAAGAATTATGTTCATGCACGTTTGCTATTGACATTGACAATATTAACAAGATGTAATTTGGACTAGTAGAGAAAAAATAGAGCTAAATAATCAACGGGATGAGTCCGCAATCAGTCGCATGAGTACATGTGACAATGACACGTATGATCTTTTTATATGGAACGCTTCGCATTTCCGCCCTTGTCCTACAAATGGACTAATTGCAATTTTTTTGTAAATAATTACTGATTTTCTAATACTCAATATTTAAATATATCGTTTGGACCTAATTAATGTCTAATTGTGTCTCTAAGGTGTGTTTGAGATTAATTCATTCCCAATTGTATTCTGTATCCGACTGTATATATGTTATATTTACATATTATTTTTTAATATTTTTGCAAATACATATTTAATAATAAGCATAATTGCTAATGCGGCCCTTTTTCAGATTCTAGATAAATTTAATGGACGAGATAACTTTCATTCAGTTGAAATGTTTATGATGCATAATTTTAGGCGATTGTGAAAGAAACTCGCTTTTGGAACTGATTTTGTATCCGATCTCAATTTTGACTAAAACATGCTCTTCCATATCGAATAATTTCTAATAAGTATCCACAAGATAATTGCGAAATATTTATTTATAAGTACAGTTCATTGAATGTTATAAAGCTGAAATGTTTTATTAACATTCCTTTAGATTTTATACTTTTTTACATACGGGCGAAAAGAAACAGCATTATTTGTATATAATTACATTATGTTTATTAAAGCACATATTTCTGATGAGTTCAAGGTTGTCCTCACCGATTATCAGTTATTTTACAATGCATTCCCCAGAGTGTTTAACAAAGGTATGTGTGTACAGATCACAAGCTATATTATCGAACACCTCCACCTGCAATGCCAGCCACATTTATATAAATGCTGAAGATTATGAGATAATCATTAGTAGTACTTGCGAGGACACCGACGTCACATTAAGATATTGAGTAATTTTTTAAAACTACGGCCAAGACAATATCTTATGTCTTCTTTTTTACAGTGTTTCAGTTAAATCTTCAACAATCAAGCATGCTACTTTTGATTTTTTTGGGGTTATGGGTCGCGTTGACTGTTGCTGCCAATGAAATGGTACGTACACACTTAACACTCTTCACGATATAAAAAAAAAATATATATTTATAAAGGTTTAGTTAAAAATGTATATAATATATTTGGATTGAATTTCAGATTGAACAGCCGATTAGGCATCCTGATTGCCCACTGATCGACGATCCAATGCATCCCGTACAATTGCCCTATCCCACCGACTGCAGGAAGTACTATACTTGCAAAAATGGGTACGGTTATGCAATGTTATGCGAGAATGGACTTCAATGGAATCTTCTGACATATCGCTGTGATTTTCCCTACTCTACAAAATGTGCCAACAGCATTCCTGGTTCGATATATCCCACGAATCCTAACAATGAAGGCAGCGCTTATCCCACATTCGAAAAATCATTTTTCACAATAGACTCTGCAGACTGCAATAAGTTCTATAAGTGCATTCCAATGCGTTGTCCTTCTTTTATGTATTGGAATTCATTACTAGAGAGATGTGATTTACTACAAAATGGCGATTGCAGAAATACGCCACAGATATGGACACTGCCTCCATACATTGATAACTCAATACCAACTGCTGCAACACCTCCAACAGCATCACAAGGGGATCGGGGACCCGCTTCATATTCTCCGGAATACAACACTGATATCACAAATTTATTTGATTTATGCAAAACCCCCGGAATTGACTACGTAAGACATCCACTTGACTGTCAAAAATTTATTCAATGCAATGGCTTTGCAACTGTGCAGACCTGTGGAAACGGTCTTTTCTGGAATTCAGAAGTAATGGCCTGCGATCGTTACTGCAAATAAGATTATTAGTAGTAATCATGACTTTCCAATACGTACATATGTGTAATGATAAAATTGTATAAAACTGTAATCGCCTGCTCTGAATTCGAATTTTAGTACTTACATATATATAAATAATATAATAAATAAACTTCTTCAACTTTATCTAATACTATTGTCTAGTGTATTATTTATATGGTACTGTCCAGTCGTGTGAAGCTTCGATGCCTTCAAAATCGCTAATTGCTACTCCTTGACCTCCTCAATTGAATTAGTCACTTATTAAGTCAGGGAAAGAGGAAATATTCCCTGGGGACCAAAATTGACGAATACGTAATACTATATACATACATACTAAATACTTTACATTACATGCTCACGCAAAGCACTCTAAACTCGAATCACCATCTTAAAAAATATAAGCTCAAGCTGCAATAGAGATGTCCAAAGGTTGAACCATATAATTCATCTTTGAATAACTTCAGTGGTCTTAAGTGAGCGATATGAGGGTATTTGCAGTATATTGATTTCAAAAATACTTTCTGTTGCTAAACAATGAACAATGTATTTTAAATACAAAAATAATCCCAAGTTAACAAATGATTTGACATGTACATACACGGAAATTATAAAACAATTTGATAACCAATTTCATTTGTAAGTGCGAGGGGTGAGGTAAGAGTACTGCGTAGTATTTATTTTTTTTAGTATTTAGCGTTTTTTTACTTTCGCAACATGTTGCACAGAGTACAATAGTTTGGTTCACATAAGGATTGTGTGTAACATTTAAAACTAAACGAGTTAGATTAGAGAGTTCTATGTATATAACAAAATGATCAGGCGTGTTTAAGTCTGGTTGTCTCACTGTCTGCGCAACGGATAACCGAATAAAAAATTAGATATTTTGATAAAACACACATTCCTTGGCTTGCAAATGAGCGAAATAATTATTTACCGAAAATTCGGCAAATCTCTCAGATATTTTATATAAATTAATTTAAAATAAATTGCGAGAGTATAAAAGGTTTGGTTGCAGACGAACTTGGTCCTACCTTACTTGTTCATCCTATATTAAAAGCACGTACACAGCATCTCCGATATATTGAAAAGTAATCAATCTCAAATATGTAGTTTTGATTGTAAATTTATCGCTACTATCAGATTATTTGTGAACAATACATGATTGCTTTAAATTGCCTAGTACAGATACATACATACATACATACATAACGTTCATTTGAAAACAGTTTTCCGTTGTGTGCACAATAAAAATAGAATTATAACGTTGTTTGGCCGAACTTCTCTTCCTACTCTTAACGTACGTTTTGATGGTATCTTACAAAGATGTGGACCTCTCTGTCAATCCGATTTAACCCGCCAATTAACTTTTGTCGGAATATTCAAAGAAATATTTTTGATTTTGTTTTCTTTTTATAAGTTCAGACTTATCCACAAATGGGATACGAACTATCAACCAACTGGTGGTAAACACGCACTCAACCCCGTTTTATAATTAATGCAATGTAACTTTCCTTATGAATAGTATTAAAAAAGTTTACCAATACCCTACAAATATTTTTTGCAAAAAAATTAAGACTACGATCTTCTACTTATAAGAAAACAACATATTGTTTTAGATTTGAAGTTATATCGCAAATTTATATCAAGATTTCAATGAGGAATGCTGTAGAAGCACATCGTTCATATTATGATATGAATACAGTATATGCAAATACGTCCAATTGTAGCATTGCGATAAGTAACTAAGAATGTTTATAAATATTGGAAACTATATTACACCGCTCAATTGAAGATTCGTATTTGAATATTAAAAGTCGTGAAATTTGAAATTTTAACCAACCCAAAATATCAATAAAAACTCTTATTTGGCAAAAATCATGTGGCATTTGTATGGTGTTTTCTTATGTCTTGCATTCTTGCAAAGTTCTGTTATGTCTCGGAAATACGATGTAAGTTAAGTGGGACATGTCATTTCTGCGCACTTGTGTGCAAATATATATTTTAATTGTTGCAGCAAAAAAATGATACGGGCTTCCCTGAAATCTGCAGAAATCGGAACGGTGTCACTATACCCATGCCGGGTTCATGTACAGGATTTTTTATTTGCGTCGATGGGAATGCTATAGCCAGCTCATGTGGCAGCTTTTATCATTTCAATACTCAAACCGGACTATGCGATCATCCGTTTAAAGTTAATTGTGAGCTTAAAATATCACAAACAAAAAATATAACATCCACACCCAATAAAAAGAAACAAGGCATTCGTTCATCTTTACCCAAACCGAAAAGCCCTAACGAAGTTGTTGCGGATCTGAGTATCGGTCCAATATGCAAAAAATTACCGACTGGTACATTTCTGTCAAAACCAGATTCTTGCTCACAATACTATGTGTGCATATCACAGAGACCATATCGCCGTACTTGCCCTCCAATGCTACATTTTAATGCAACAAGGGGATTATGTCAAGACCCAGCAATGGCGAAATGTAGTGTGCAACTTGTAAACTTAACCAAAAAGGAAATCGAGCCTACATCGACTAATTCCAAAGAATACGACATAGCTAATACAGATGAACTAGGCAATACTGATAGTAGTAAAATGGACAAAATTTGCGCAATGACCACAAACGGTACTTTGTTCCCTTATCCAGGAGACTGTAGCCGTTTCATTTTCTGTATGAATAACCAAGTTTTGACATTGATCTGTCCAGAGGGACATCATTTCAGTCTAAGATATGGACGCTGCGAATGGCCCTCCATTGCGAAATGCCACTTATAGGTTTCGTGAAGGAGAATGAATTTATTTCAACGGAATCAACGATAAAACAATCTGCGATACAACAACTATTTTCCATTACCCCTTATCTATTTCTTGAATCAAATATCACTTCAATAATATTGGCGAAATAGATATTTATTATCAAATTTAACCTGATATGAAGTGTTTCAATAAATGTGTTCTGAAACTGGGGGAATTACTTGTCTGGTAAGCATTTTCGAAGATTTCTGCACTTTCAGGAATAATACTACTAATAATTGGTTTGTTGGTTGTGTGATAAATGCCGCAGTGAATAAAGCCCACGACTCGAAAACCACTTCTAAGCCATAGGGAAGCTAACAAAAGCTTTAAATTAGTTTTTATAATCACAGATAATTATAGGAAATATTATACACTCAATCGAGTGAAAACAGAGGACTGGTATTTTACCGATTTTACTCAGTTGTGGTAAGATTTTGATTGGTCATAGACTAGTAAGACCCTCTCAGGACCTGTTCGAGGAAACTTATCTACCTTCTCAATACTTTATATGCTTGCACTACCACGTAATGTTAACCATTTTCTCTGCCTTGGTGGTGTCTTTGAAACATAAAAAATGTATTGTTCCAGTGTAGGAAATTTGCCTTTTTTTGAAAAAAAAAAATTATATATTAGTTCACATTATTGTTGCCTTTTAAAAAGTCTTCATTTAATATTATGTACTTACATATGTCAGCGTTTCTTCCAATCGTCAAAACACTTCAACTCGGTTTTTGGGATAGCTCTTTCAGTGATTTCTCGTAAGCTTGTAAACGATGGCGCTTTAAGGTACCCTTTATTTTTGGAAATAAAAAAGTCACACGGAGCTATGTCTGGCGAATATGGAGGATGGGAAATCGTTACAATATTGCTTTTGGCCAAGAATTCACGAAAAAGCTATAATAATATAAACACATCTAACCTTAGCAGCTCCTACAGACAAAGTTCGCAATGAATACAGTTGAAAATATTATCGTACTTCAGGGGGATGTATAGATTTGGACTCTGCAAATTCTTTAAAATATTTTAGAATTGCCTAAATTTTTTGAACAGACCACGTATATCAGCAACGGAAGTACAACAGGCAAGTATCTTGGTCTCGGTTACATGCCCAGACAAGACGTCTTCTTCTTCACTGGCGTAGACACCGCTTACGCTGTTATAGCAGAGTCCACAACAGCGCGCCACGCATCTATACTTTTGGCAGTTTGGCGCCAATTGGTAATACCAAGTGAAGACAGGTCCTTCTCCACCTGGTCCTTCCATCGGAGTGGAGGCCTCCCTCTTCCTCGGCTTCCACCAGCGGGTACTGCATCGAAAACTTTCAGAGCTGGGGCACGTCCATTCAAAAAACATGACCTAGCCAGCGTAACCGATATCATCGGCGATATTATCGATATTATACCATCTCAATGCGGAAAATTCGAACATGAAATTATATTTTATTTGCAATGAGCTAAAACTTGATTACGACCTCTAGTCTTTTGTGTCCGATGTGTTTATCTCTGATTATGAAGGCGTTGGGAACGCTCAGAGTTCGACGCCCTAGTGTTAGCTTGTATATTTTTAATATTTTGTTCTTCAAGCCGCTGCAAGTTGAGATTCTTGCAAAAAATATAGCCTATGGTACTCGGGTGAATGTAGCTTTCCAATGGTGAAAGAATTCTTGAAATCGGCACAGTAGTTTTTGAGTTTATTCATTACAAACATACATGCAAATCTTTTCACTTTATAATAGTAGTATAGATTAATGGAGGACTATTTAGATGTATTTTGTCTTTTGTATTAGGTACTATCCAGGCTTTAAAATTTCTTACTTGCAGTATGCTGAAAATATTCAATTGATTTACTTTTAATATGATTTAATATTTAATTTAATTGATTTCCATTATGAACACTAGATCTAATACGCAATAGTATATAGAATATGTAAGCGCAGACATGTATTTCGTTTTGAACGGACATAAACTTTAGAACTGTTTGCGTTAAAAATTATGAAATTTTATTGATAAATTTCTTAATATTTTGAAAGCACAGCACGCCTTCTTAGTCTTAAGGATGGTTTATTATTATAATAAAAAATGATAATGATAAAAAAAATGTATTCGCATGCTTGTATCTTTTTTGAAAACTTTTTTTTTATTTATTTGGAATGAACCACAAGTGGGTGTGTAACTTTCTAACTGTATACGTATAAGTGAGCATATAAAAGCTATATATTAGCAACCGAAACTCGTTGGCCAATCGCAAACTCCCAACTTATAGTTGAACATCAATGACGAGGGGCAACTACGCTTCACCTCGCACTCACATTGGCACACAATATAGTCTGAACTGCAAGGATCATTTTCGCTAGCAAATGAGGTACCGTCCTGTTGACCAACACATCGACCTCCAGTTTCACAATGAGTTCCAGATGGGCCCGCCGATGGACCACTTGGTGGAGCTTGAGGCCATGGACAGTTCACGTTTGCGGGATAATCACATTCGCCAGTTGCTGAGTTATACAGCAAATTATTGGAGCAAGTAAATATATTTTCCTTGCCACCAACACAAACTACGAATTTTTGACAATTACCCTCCAAAATGCTAGTGGTACCATCTTTTTGATTACAACACAATGGATCACAACCAGAAGTCTCTTCTGTGGGCCCAGGTATTGAAGGTGTTGGTGATGAAGTTGAAATTATATTATCATTAGGTGGAGTTTGAGTTGGAATGGTGGATGGTGATGGTTTTGAACTCGCTGTTGGAGCCGGGGTACTTGATTTGGGTGGAGTTGGCGATGATGACTGGGTTGGAGTTAGTGTATCAGAAGGTGTTGGTGTTTGCCTTTGAGTAGGGGTCGGTGATGGTTTTGGATTTGTCGTTGGTTTCGGAGAAATTGGTTTAGATGGAATTTGTGATGATGATTGGGTTGGAGTATCAGAAGGTGTTGATGTTGGTGTTTGAGTTTGAGTAGGTGTGGGTGATGGCTTTGGATTTGTCGTTGGTTTCGGAGTAATTGGTTTAGATGGAGTTTGTGATGATGATTGGGTTGGAGTATCAGAAGGTGTTGATGTTGGTGTTTGAGTTTGAGTAGGTGTGGGTGATGGCTTTGGATTTGTCGTTGGTTTCGGAGTAATTGGTTTAGATGGAGTTTGTGATGATGATTGGGTTGGAGTTGGTGTATCACAAGGTGTTGATGTAGGTGTTTCTGTTTGAGTAGGGGTAGGTGATGGCTTTGGATTTGTCGTTGGTTTAGATGGAGTTTGTGATGATGATTGGGTTGGAGTTGGTGTATCACAAGGTGTTGATGTAGGTGTTTCTGTTTGAGTAGGGGTAGGTGACGGCTTTGGATTTGTCGTTGGTTTCGGAGTAATTGGTTTAGATGGAGTTTGTGATGATGATTGGGTTGGAGTTGGTGTATCACAAGGTGTTGATGTAGCTGTTTCTGTTTGAGTTGGTGTGGGTGATGGCTTTGGATTTGTCGTTGGTTTCGGAATAATTGGTTTAGATGGAGTTTGTGATGATGATTGGGTAGGAGTTGGTGTATCACAAGGTGTTGATGTAGGTGTTTCTGTTTGAGTAGGGGTAGGTGATGGCTTTGGATTTGTCGTTGGTTTTGGAGTAATTGGTTTAAATGGAGTTTGTGATGATGATTGGGTTGGAGTTGGTGTATCACAAGGTGTTGATGTAGGTGTTTCTGTTTGGGTAGGGGTAGGTGATGGCTTTGGATTTGTCGTTGGTTTCGGAGTAATTGGTTTAGATGGAGTTTGTGATGATGACTGGGTGGGAGTTGGTGTATCACATGCTGTTGATAATGGTGTTTTAGTTTGAGTAGGGGTAGGTGATGGTTGTGGGTTTTTAGTTGGTTTCGGAGTATTTGGTTTAGATGGAGTTTGTGATGATGATTGGGTTGGAGTTGGTGTATCACAAGGTGTAGATGTTGGTGATTGTGTTTGAGTAGGGGTAGGGGATGGCTTTGGATTTGTGGTTGGTTTCGGAGTAATTGGTTTGGATGGAGTTTGTGATGATGATTGGGTTGGAGTTGGTGTATCACATGCTGTTGATAATGGTGTTTGAGTTTGTGTAGGGGTAGGTGATGGCTTTGGATTTGTCGTTGGTTTCGGAGTAATTGGTTTAGATGGAGTTTGTGATGATGACTGTGTTGGAGTTGGTGCATCACAAGGTTTTGATGTTGTTGCTTGCGTCTGAGTAGGGGTAGATGATGGCCTTGGATTTATGGTTGGTTTCGGAGTAATTGGTTTAGATGGGGTTTGTGTTGATGTATCGCAAGTTGTTGGAGTTGGTGTTGAAATTGGAGCTGTAGTTGGTGATAGTGATGTTGGCTTCGGAGTGCGGGGTGGCGACGAATTCGGTGTTGAAGCTGATGTCGTGCATGGCGTTGTAAAAGGTCCTATAGTAGGAGGTGTTGGAGTAATATCTGAATTGCATCCAGGACAACAAACATTGCAATCACATTCGCAATTGGTTTTGAGTAAAAAAGACCTTTCTTTGAAGCAACCTGTCCGTGATGGATAATCACATACTTCATCTCGCACGTTAAAAGCTAATCCAACAGGACAATTTTGAATACGCCCAAATGATATATTAATACATTGCACAAATTTAGAACAATCGTTTGGATAAGCAAGCCTTCTTCCTATTACTCCTTTCGAGCATCGTGTTTCGAGCACATTATCTCCTTCGACAGTTAGCACCAAGATAGCTAGCGTTATTACTGCAATGACAATTCGGGCACTCGTTAAGTTAACTCTTAATATGAATTCTATACCAACCTCTTAACATCCTCAAATGTTAAATTTGATGTAGGAAAATATTCTTCTTTTGCCAGAAGACAAACCTTTATTGCTTCAAAGAGGGTCCGATTCCATTTATATATGGTTCAAAAATGATGTTTAAATGTAATTAAATTACAGTTGATTGTAGTTGCAGCCAACGAGAGTGCATGTATGTTTATATAATAGCAAACAATTCTTTATCAAACCTTATCAAGATTGCAACGAGCAGCATCTAAGATTGCTATCATTATGTCAATTATTTTTTTTGCAATTCAAACATAATATCTGCACTGATTGAATGCCATTTTATAAATTGGCAATTTTTGCATTTTCTTGGCAATTTTTTTCAATTACACTATTAACGATAAGATTCTTTTTTTCTGAAAAGCCCATTTTTAATTGTCTGAAATTCTTCTGATGCCAATAAATTTTTAATTCATCTCGATGCAGACGTTTTTTCTACAAAAACATATGAGTCAATTCTATATACATGTGTATATACATATGTATGTGTATTCTGTTCAATAAGATATTCAACAATGTCTCAGATTTATGTATTTCTTTAATCATTGAATATACAGATGTTTTAATATAATTGCAATTGTTATTTAACATGTCACGGGTTCTAGAAGTAGAAATATACCAGAGCAAAATTAGTTAGAAGTTGGCCAATCACAAACACTAAGCGTTGGATTAAAAACTAAGCCCAAAGGACATGGCCTTGAAATTCCACATTCACACTGACAGACTATATATCCATTTGATCCGGAATCAGGGAACAGGGCGCCATCAGGCTGATTTTCGCATATTCCTTTATTGTTGCACGTGGTACCGGATGGTCCAGTGGCAGGGATCTTTGATGTTGTCGGTGTGGATTTAGTTGTTATATCGGAAGGTGTTGAGGGTGATGGTGAAGAGGTCGTATATTTTGGCGTTGATGATGGAGTTGAAGGGATGCCGTTAGTGGTTATCTCTGATGGAGAGCTAGAAGTTGTTGTCGCAGTGGATTTAGTGGTTATATCGGAAGGTGGTGAGGGTGATGGTGAAGAGGTCGTATATTTTGGCGTTGATGATGGAGTTGAAGGAGTATCTTTAGTGGTTATATCTGATGGAGAGCTAGAAGTTCCCGGCGCATCTGTATTAACAAGAGGCCAATCACAAGAATTAATCACTGGGTTGAAAACTAAGCCAGAGGGACAAGACATTGGTATTTCACATTCACATTGACAAACTATGTATCCATTTGATCCGAAATCAGGGAACAAGGCGCCATCCGGCTGATTTTCGCATACTCCTTTATTGTTGCATGTGGTACCGGATGGACCAGTCGCAGGGCTGCTATTAACAATAGGCCAATCACAAGCATTAATTACTGGGTTAAAAACTAATCCAGAAGGACAAGGCCTTGTGATTGCACATTCACATTGGCACACAATATATCCATTTGATCCAGGATCGGAGAACATCGCGCCATCCGGCTGATTCTCACATATCCCTTTGTTATTACATGTAGTTCCAGATGGTCCAGTAAATGGCCCACTTATTTGTTGCGTTAATGTAGATTGAGGTTGTCGAATGTCACCTTCCAGATCATATATTACATTAATTCCATTGGCATATACAGCACATAATAGAACACCAAATATTACTGTAATTAAATTGTATTTAATAGAAAAATCCTGGTTAATTGAACAAAATAGAAGAATTTCCATACCGTTTTGCATTTTTATTATCGTTAACTATGATATGTTAAGTGACCCAGAAATCATGGTAGACTGATTATTTTGTCAATAGCTTTCATCTTAATATTATAAATACTAAATCAAGAACAGCCAGTGCCGGATATTGGAAAAAATTGTCGTAGACGGCTATGTTATTTTTATAGCTAAGGTTTGAATGCATATATGTATAAATACTCGTATATAAACTGTATATGTACAATTATTAAGACTATCTTATCATTGGCAAATTTTTTTTATGCCCTATTTACTGCGAAATTAATTTTAAAGAATTGAATACAGATTTAAGATAATGCTGAGAATACTGGTAACATATGCACGTTCATAAACAACCGCAGCACGGAGTTAAAATTAATCGAGATATGTATATACATATATAGAGTTAGTAAAAAAATATAAATGTTGGCAAAACTGGGTACGCGAGTTCCTTAGGGCTCGATACAGAGATCCGGTCAATATACGAGTATGATGTATCTTAATGGAATTAAGTAGCTGCAATTTCCTAAGCATTTAATCAATTTAAAATAATTCTAAGCGATCATTATACCAATCACCAATAGCGATAGTAAATATTGATATGCTATATAAAAATGTTTAAAATTGTATGGTTCTATGGTTGAACCATGATATTTATACATATTTCAATTTTTAATTGACATATTCGCTACATTTTCACTAAACCCCCAAATAAATATCAATACGTTTAACTAGACTTGGTTCATATTTCACTGAAAACTCATCAATTATTATTATTAGTTTAAATATGGGGAAGTTTATGCAATCGAATTTTGCTCGTGATAAAATTCGAATTTTAATTATTACTTTTCATTTCAAGAGAATTTACTGAAATAAAAAAATCTAATTAAGAAAGATGGCAACAGAGATTGTGATGTGTTCAATTATTTTTGCGAGATTTTAAAATTGATAACATTGAAATAGATAAGGAAAGAGAGATATATTTATACAAATGACCTCGTATCGCAATCGTATTGAATTCCTTGAGTGCACATTCGTAATAGACGGTGATGGACATATCTACCATTCACCGAGTTAAAATTATATGCAACCTTGTTTCTGACCACGGCATAATATCCAAAAAAAGAACAAGTTTACTAGCACCTAACTTATCAGATGCTGAAGACACAGATAGGCATGATATGGTTCTGGAAGACATCGAATGAATAAAAATATGAACTATAAACTAAAAAAAATAGAAAATCGAACAAGACATCGGGCACAGAGGTAGGCTTCCCTAATTTATGATTAATTTCTATATTAGGCAACTTTCAAGACAATGCCTACATAATACAACTTTTGTCTGTCAGATACGATACATTAAATTTTCGTTGTCTATGTGTATGTGTATAAAACGATTATGGATTAGAATTAATTAAACACCAATTTTGACGTTATTTTCACAATAGTAGTAGTAGTAATTCGTAGTTTCGTTTCAACCATAATTTGACCCCGCATATAAGTATTTAAATATTTATTGCTATATCAACTACAATGTTACACAATTTATATATATAAATACAATTGCTTATATTTTATATGGTTTTGATGTATAGTATATATTTAGTAGTTTACGCAAGGAAAATGAAAGTGTATGCGAAGGTTATATTGATACAAATTTATTAATTAAGAATTATTACAATTATAATTCATAATTTATATTATATTTCATTAAGAATTATTACAATTATAATTCATTTAAGAATTCATAATTTATATTATATTGGATTAAAAAAAAATATTTCATTTAAAAAAGGAAAATGAAAGTATATGCGAAAGTTATATTGATACAAATTTATTAATTAAGAATTATTACAATTATAATTCATAATTTATATTATATTTCATTTAATTATTATGCATTCAAAGTAATAACACTGTTTGTATTTTTATTGTTTAGTGGTAGGGATTTCAATCCTAAAATTTATGCGCTACTGAAGAAATGCTTGCTTATTATGTAACTTAAACTTATGGCCCAAACAAATACTTCCTTTTTTGATCATCGATGTATTCTTGAGTGGATAATTGTATAGCACGTTGTAGCATTTCTGATTCGCTTAACTGGCCAAAACCTGTTAAAGCAAAAAGCACTAAGCTTTTTTAAACCTTTAATAATTTAAATGCTCTACTAACCATCTGCTGCGTACGAAGCTTCCAGAAGCTCTTGATAAAAATTCGAAGATTCTTGATTGTCGACAGATTGGTTTGAATTCTGTGTTGGAGCTTTAGACAAAGGTAAGGTACATTTTGAAGTAGATGCTGAAAGAATGTCTAATAAATTATCCCGGGCATTCAGAAAAACTTTTTCGGGGGTTGTAGTGCATGATTGTTTAGATGTGCAAGGCTGCTGCTCACCCTCTGGAGTATGGGATCGTGATTTTATTAACAGCGAAGGTGGCTCCCCCTCACTTTCATATTTCGGACTCTTTCCTGTCCCACGAGTGGATGCCACAACACTATAAAAATTTAATATTTATAAATTAGCGCCGTTAACTTTAATTTCATTACAATTAGCAATTTTAATACCTCTTTCCTTTTGCTAGGGCTACAGGTTCACGACGTCGTTTTTTCCCACCGGTTCGCAAATTAGCACAACGCTTCTTTAATGAGTTCAAGCTCCCAGTACTATTAGCCCCACTACCTATTCCAATAGAGCTTGTACTGCTCATATCCGTGTCATCACTATCTAATTCCCATTCACCTACAGGATGTGGAGACATTGAATTTTTTTTAACACTGTGAGCTATTAGATTTAATGATTTCGGGGACAAACCACGATTATGCTCCAAAATTGCTGATGGATCTTTTGTGTCGACGCTTGCACTTAAATTGCGCTCAAATGCTTTTGTTGTAGAATCGGTATGTGTTTTATCAATGTCAGTATGTGCAGAATTGGTGCTGCAGTTGCTTGCATTAGCACTCAAATCACTAGAAGTATTGTGTTGAACAGAATATTTGGAAGGAGATGCTTCGGAATCCGAAGCTGCTTCTGCAGATGTCACTGTCGCCGAAGTGGATGCCGCAGTAGTGTTAATGCGACTATTCTGCAATTTTTCTCGGCACCATTGTAAATAAGACTCACGTGCAATTTGTTCTTCTATAGCCTCATTCGTAGCTTCCCAATCAGTTGTTTTCAGTTTATCTTCAAACATTGTCTAATATAATGAAAAGAAAAGAATATTAAATTAGAAAGAATTAACAATGTCGTTTTACACATTTTCCTCCATTTTACCTGTTCAATCTCCATTTGTTCACTCAAAAGCACAGCCTCTTTCGTTTGCAGATCAGGCTTATGACCAGCTAACCCTAAACCAACTCCTACAGTTGCATCGTATGGATCAAGAATCGCATTATAATGCGAGCCACGTTGATAGGATAGACGTAATGGCGCATAACCTTTGTTCAATTGCTCCGAATTAAAAATATTTATGGGAGCTTAGACAAATTAATTATTTTATTAAATGAAATCAATCTTAACCAATATATACATACTTGGCTTATATGAATAAACTTCCACTGGGCGATTATATATTTCCGACATTGCTTGTATTTCTATATGATTTCCATGTGAATCCTTTCGTCGTTTTCGTTTAATATAGCTATTTATGTCTTCGGTGACAAAGTGCGAAAAATATTCTCGATTTTTGTACTTGTAGTAAAAGAAAAAAAGAAAAATTTACTAAGGTTTGTTCAATTTTTTTTTCGACTACTACTACGGCTTACAATGTAATCCATCGTATGTTGACGTACGACGTCGTGCATTTCTTCATCACCATAAATTTGTAGTGAGATAGATCGAAATAAACAAGCGCCGTCCTCCTCAACTGGCCGTAACTCATACCCGCGTCCAGCCATACATTTTGCAAACTGTTCATCCCGTTGCTGCCACTCATCGGCAGTAATGGTATCTTCTTTAGGCCGTAAGTGCTCGTCACCGCTATTGTACCCAGAATATGTCTCTTCTACTGATTTTAGCAAATTAGCCGTCGCTTGTGTGACTGATGTTGATAATTTGGGACTCTGAGAACTAAGTACAACTGCTCCGGTACTTATCTGATCAGGTGAATTTTCTACCGTATCTGTTGTCTGCACAGTATTGTTACTCGCACTCATACCATTTTTTCCTATAGGAGTACTGACAATATTGTTAACAGTAGCTGTACTTGAAGGTACATTACTATGAACATGCGGACTGCTACATTTGGAGATTGTATTATTTGAAACGCCTATTGTAGAAAGTTTATCTCTTTCTACGCGTTCCCGTTTATTTAGATGCTCATGGTGATCTCGACGCTTGGAACGAGAGCTTTAAAAAAATAAAATGTATAACTTTTAAAAATAAACTTACGTATAGTTTCTAACTACCTTTTATGTGGACTACGCCGATGACGAGCTATTTCATCAAAGACTTCAACTCTTCGTTGAGGGCTCTGAAGTTGTTATAGAAAAATTTATATGTTATAGATTTAACAAAACTTTCCAAGATTAGGTTTTTTATTTCCTTACCTGTCCAGCACGACTTTGAGCATGTGGATTTGCGTTTCGAGGACTGTTTTGGCTATGGCTGTTGATTGGTTCAAGTTGAGACCCATGTGAATGTGTAGAATGTGCATGGCTATGGCCATGCGCTTCTTTCTTTTCATCCGAAACTGCACGTTTCTGCGTTGGGGAAACTATAGGTTTGATAGTCATGGTAAATAACTTTATATTTTATTAAAAGTTAAGAAAATGTTCGCAAATTGAAGAAATGTCTAGTATATTTGTATATTTCTAGCAGTTTTTCCCAAGAGTATATTTCACACTAATGACTACGTAACACTATTTTTGTTGTAGTTGTTGTTTTAGCGATTAATGCACTTTGGTATTTCCGTTGTTTCAGTTTTAATGGACAATTTTTCGTTACTTCGCTCTTACAAGAGCATCTCATCGTAATGATCAATGAAATATATATATATTACGTTATTATAATATTAACACTTTTTTGGTTCACTAAAATATCCCCCGTTTTGGTTAAGCCCTCATTTTATTCACAGGTGATCGAAATTACGCCTTTGTTCTGTAAAGCATATGCCAATAGAACGTCTAAGATTCGGTTTTCGCACTTTATCTAAATCATTATAATTTTTGCGAATAGTTTGCAATATCGTTAATTTACTAGAATTTTTTAAGTGCGAGATTTGCTATTTGTTTTTTCTCGCTTTAACACGGCTGTTGAATACTTGTGGGAAAGAAAATTTTTTCAATATATTACTTTTACTGAGTTTCCTAGTTTCTGTATGTTACTTTTCTGTTTTGCTTTAGCATTTCCACGCAGCTGTGTTTATAGTTTATTAACCTTGCCACAGTAGTGCACTTTGAAAAATAATTAAATATTTAATGGCAACGCTATAATTTATTATAGTATACAAATGTACTATAAATCACAATAGAATTCTACTCACTATATACATTTTACCAAATAACTGCAAATTGCTATAGTACGATGTATGTAGTTAATAAAAATTTAAATAATTAGATTAAGTATACTCGGAAAAAAATCTTGTAAGACACTGACCCGCTTGTAGATCTATAGTAGAATATCTTCCATGGATCTTTAAGAATGGAAATAAAACGAATTTTTAATTAATTTTATTATTAAAATATTTGACTTTTTTTTCACTTTAGAAATGTTCAATGATAAGTTATACTAGTTTTATAACTTGTACATACAAATATGTATAATTTGTTACTTTACAATTCGAAACGATATTATTGTATTTTCTTTACATTTCATTAAGCATTCTTATTTTCAGTATACATATAAAAAATACATTCCTTATATTTCATTCTACTAGATTTATTTGTTATAATAATATCGTATTAATTGTTTATACTTAAATAGTATAAATGGAATTTATTATTATATTTGTGTTAATAGTTACTTTCGAATTTACATACTTATTACTTTGTGTTATTTACAATGATGTAATGTGTGAAATAAGTATGCTATTATATTTTAATTATTACATACATATTAAATATGTATTTTCACAAGACGGGAATTTGTAAATACAACTATTGTGGGTGACATAGCGGATATCCCTTCAGTCCTTGCCATGTTCATTATAATAGTCGTACTTATATCTTATAATTATGTTCTCATAAGGTTTTACTTATTTGTTCGGCGGCGTATGATGTTCATTAATGTTTGCATAAGTCATATTTGTCCCAAAATGCTATGATAAAATTTGGAGATTAATTTACCAAAATAAAAATAACAATAATGTAGTAATGTAGCATTGTGCAAGTGCTGCTTTGAGTTCTAAAATAAACGAAAGTGCTTTCAATAACAGTGTTTATAAAGATACTAAAAAACTACAAAGAGAATCTAAAGCGAACTCCTTTCAAATTTTGCAAGTTGCAATGTTAAATTATAACTAATTAGTGTTAATTTAGTTTCCAGCAATTACTAACGATCTATGTATATTGAATTTCAGCTGACTTTACAAAAATCATTGCCGCCATTGGGCTAATTAAGCATTTGTTGTTGCTGTTGTTGGGTTACCACAACATGTTGCATTTGTTGTGTATGCATCTGTTGTTGGAGCTGTTGTTGTTGTTGCTGCTGCTGTTGCTGAGTACTTGAATGATGTTGTTGTAGTTGTGCAGAACTTGACGACTGAGGTTGTACCTCAGTAATTGTTGTTACAGTTATTGGCTGTAGCATACTGGTCCCATGCTCGCTCTCATTCTGCATGCTAAGCTCAGCTTTTACCCGGCGTGCAATATGCGAACGTGTGTGTTTTCGTAGGTGATCTTTGCGGTAGAAACCCTTCCCACATTCATGACATAAGTGACGTTTTTCTCCCGAATGTATCACGAAGTGCAAACTCAATTGTTCTTTCCGCTTAAACGCCTTCAAACAGACTGTACATATATATGGTCTTTCTGGATTATGAGACTGTTTATGACGCGTCAAATGATCTTTGCGCTTCAAGGCCGCCTGACAAATATCGCAGATATAGCGTCTCTCGAGATTGTGCCCAACCAAATGTATTTCGAGCAAATCCGGCTCGGGATATGCTACTTGGCATTCGGGGCATAAATATAAAGGGCTCCCATCCAGCGCTGTAGTAAGCCGAATTTCTCCTGGTCTCAATTTCGGTTTCCGATCCTTAGGACGTTTTTTTCGTTTCTTCTTTTTCGATGTAGTAGTTGCACTAACAGCTGGGGCCATTGTCACAACGTCACTAGTCGATGGATCTGCTTGTATGTGCATCGTTGTTGCTTCTTGGTGCTGTTGTGGTTGCTGTATTTGTGCCTCCGTTTGTTGTTGAGGTATAGTAATGGTTGTTGTCCCCCCAATGGTATTGATGCCAATCGGTGCTCCCGTTTGTACCTGTAAAACATGTTAGACCAAGAACATTCCTCTTTTATCAATAACCGTACCATTAAAAAGTAGCAAATATATTTAATACACACGCGCATACATATATTTGTATCTTATACTTACTACACCCTGATTTTCTTTCTTTATCGTTTCGGCCGAATACTTGAGGAAATGATGTAGCGACAATGGTAGTGTGTTTGCTGGAAGATGGGAGAGGTAATCAGCTACTGTGGTACCTGGTGTTAACGATTGCCATGAGGTATTTTGTAGAACTACACAAACATCGGTAACGGAAAGAAATTTTAATCATAACTAATACATTAGTCTGTAATACGAAATTACGATTTGTTAATATGTCGGTTTAAATTTTGTCTGCAAGCATTTTTCATGTCATCAGCTGTATCATTGTTTTTTGTTTATAGAACAAATGTAGGATGAATAAAAAAGTAATGACAACAAAATTCTATCTGACTTTAATATCTATAATGCAAATAAAGCTAGTTTGGTTTCAAAATCAACCAAACAGAACACCTAACTTTCTATATCTACAAGGCAACAAGTCGGTAACCAGGGTGCGCTACCAGCGATTTTTATTGAGGATTCAAGGCCGAAATCACAAAAGTAACCGAAACTCTTGTGTACGTGTGAAAGTCCATCTCTTTCTTACACATGAGAGTAATAAGCATTATTTTTTCATTTAATGGAGTTTCGAGTTTCGATTCAATCTTACTCGATAAGTGTCCGGTTGGTGAAAATCAGATTTTAGTCAATTGATCATTCTTATTGAACATTACAGCCAATTAGATTAGTACTGTCCCAATTTTAACTCACCAAGCTTTGTATCCACACCTTGTTGTTGTAAAATTGCATTGCACAAGTCCTGTGTTAATTCTTGTGGGGCTGAAACTTGTTGTTGTTGTTGTTGTTGAACATGTAGTTGCTGCTGCTGTGGAGTATTTGTAATCGCTGCACCTACAGCTGCCGTTGACGAAGAAGCGGTTATCGTATTTTGTGGATACGCAATGGCTGCTGTAATCAAATGTTTATCATCCGCCTGTTGTGTAGTGTACATTGGTAAGTTACCATATTGTGGCTGTTGTTGTGTGCCGCTGGTGCCTGCTGTTTCTATGGTCACCAAATGTCCATTGTATTTATCCCCTTGTGGCTCATCGCCTGATGTGCGGAACTTGGCATGTAAGGCGGTAACGGTTGTTCCAGTCGCGATCGGTATTGCGGGTTGATTAAAATGTGTCATACTTACGTTGGCAGAAGATTGTTGTTGTTGTTGCTGCTGCTGTGGTTGGTAACGAGCACTGGTGGAGGCAGTTTCGTCCTGTTGCGTTGCACCTTGGGAAGTTACACCGGCAACCGCTGCCGCAGATGTTACGGTGGAAACTTGTGGCGCTGCTGTTGTCGTGAACTGTGGCAACCCAGGAATAGTGGTTGTACCAGGGAAAGTATTACCAAACGGTGAAAAGTTCATTGCGATCCAAAAATAACGATATTTTTGTATAATTCTGCAAAGGATTCACTTCTTTCCCGTGTAAAGGCAATTCTATTCCTAATACTCAATTCCAACTGATGTGGATGTGTCTGAAACAATTATGACATACCACAGCAAGAATTAACAACTGTAAACAAGGAATATTTTTATATAAAATGTCAATTGTATAATGTACGTATGTACATATGTATATGCATTCCCATAACCCTACCCGTGCCTATTTAAGTAAAAAGTTTAAATGCAGAGTTCCTCCTGTTTTTGTTCTAGTATCATTAAACATATATATAAAAAATTAATAAAATAATCTGAGTATGGACTAAGTTTTGGGAAACTGTGGAGATTGTCATGAGAAGCTACTACAAAAGTGCTAATAATTATTATAACAACTATACTAACTAAAAAGTTGTAAATAAACTATTTTATTATTTAATCAATTACAAAGCTTCATACAAACTTATAGACCATACATAATGAAGTCAAACAAACAATATAACATCACAGTTATAAATACATGCATGCCAGAAACCATTAGAGCATATATTATATCACTGTTGATAAGCAAACAGGGTTGGAGTGCAATTTATGATGCGCATGACCAAAGCAAAAGGTTTCAGAATAATTTAGAACCAATGCGGTGAGAGGTAGTCGAGTATTGGATAGTGATGAGCGTCGGAATATGTTGCAAGCGAAAATCAGTTAATTTAACCGCATACTTTTACTTCCGGGTGCACTAAATGAAAACATAAGAGGACAGGGAGGATGTATTCTCTCGTACTCTATCAAATCTTTTTTTTAGTAAAAGAAAAGAAAAGTGTAATTGATAATATAAAGTAATATGCGTTCACTACGAATTACGGTAGACCTTAACTTCAGGAGTCATACATCATGCATACATATACACTACTCCTTGTTATTATTAAATGGTTATCTTATGAAAGCACTTCATTTGTATTTTGTGCATTGGTAACAGAGAAATTCCAATAGTACATCGATTTTTCAAATAGGAAATTACTGAGTGAATTAACTAACCTCAAACCACTTAAATGTTTCAAGTGCGACAACTACCGCACTCAAAGATCTGCACGTTGACTGGTCGAGCGCGTCATTAATGTAATAACAATCCTGCATCATGTGAGGTATATGATACCAGGAATTAAAGTGGTTGTGAGAGTATGTATGATTACTGTAGTGTTAGTATCACATTTTTCATTAACTGTTTGCTTCAATATTTTTACATATTTTATTTATTTATTTCTTATTTGTGTCGGTTACAAGATTTGACTCGAATATCACTACTGTAATTAATAGATTAATATATGTAATTATTTATTATGGTTTAATAATTTAATTTTTCACAGCTTTGTGTGTGTTTATTTGTGAAAAGTCATTTGATTATGATTGCTGTAACTATAATTGTTTTTTCTTGGTAAACCCTCTTGCATTTAATAAACCATTCATGTGGATTATAGCAGTGCTATTGTAAAGGAATAAAACTGCTAACAAAAGCACCGACAACCATCCGAAAAGAAGCATTGCACTTTTTAAACAAAAGAAAATCCACGGAATATGGCTAGTGAAATGTGTACAATAACACCGCTACGATCTTTTGGATTGCAATAAAATTTTTTCTATTCAGCAGTGATTTTTAAAGAGACAGTTGTCTGTATGTGTTTAGATTGGAACACTGATTCAGTAACAATTTTTTTTCCTTGTCATTACCCCAATCAATAAAAACCACTGCTGTCTGCGTCACGCCGTCCCAAAATTATGCTCTCCGTTCTCTTCTGTTATTGTTTTATTTTTGTTGGTAACGTCGACCTTTTTTCTTAATAGTTGTCAAAACGAATAAAAAACCCCAAAATACACACGCTCAGTTGCACCTAACGGTATACGGCACACATATAGGACTGTAGCGTACGAATAATTTGGAATCGGAAAGCATGCACTTCACTATAGCAGGACAATCATCCCCTACACCTACACAGCCGAAAGCGTTTCCCGAACAAAAGGAAGAGAGAGAGAAATAAACAAATGAGAATATGTAGGAAGTGAAAAAAAAAATTTTGACAATATTTAATACATGTGTATGTACATACATGTAGATATGTACGATATTCAAATATTATATTTTGTTCAATTATTTTGTTAAATACTTTCACAAAAATTAAGTTAATATATTAAAAATTTGAGACGCGTATTTTTTAACGAAGGGGAAGAATTGTTTTGTTTTTTAAATGTAGTGGCTCTGAAGACAAAAACGTACAAATATATGGACCATCACAATTTAGGAGGAATATTTAAAAAATACTTTAATATAATAATTAAAAACATGGGATTTCACCATATGCATACATTTATAACTGAATCTTATTTCTAATCATCTACACTTTGAATACATATTTATATTCAAAGGAAGTAATAAGGAAATCTAGTGATACAACCGATTTTAATAAAATATGAAACTTGATTTCACTTTCTTCGACTCGTGGATTGCGTGACCTCAATACGAATCACCAACACCAGTGTTTACGCACCACCAGGGTAACAACTATTAGGCGCAGTGATTTCATCCCCGCCATTATCAAACATCATCTCTGCAGTGGCTGTTGCATAGGCAGGCACATACGAGAATGTTGCCAACACCAGTAAATTTACTTACATCACAAATATGCATATGGTCGTGATGTCCGTCGCGTCTACAAAACCACGCCATTGGCATCACCACATGTTCAACATCACGGTCAAGGACAACTGTATTGTGGGTTGGGAGCGAATGGAGAGTTCACTTGGCCCAGCAAATTCCAAATGCAATCACTTCGCATTTTGGCCCTGTTGACCTCTTCCTTTACCTCTGAATGCAATGCGACCAATGCAGTATAAGGGAGAGAGTATGCCAGGGCAGATTGTTCGACTTCCATTTCACTTCCACTATATATTTCGGCATTCCACCATTGCTATTAGCTGAATGTTCCGTGTTTGTGGAAAATAATTATGGCACAGTGGTTTTAGAATGCTTTTAGTTTTTATTATTTTCCTCTAGTTTTTATTATTTTTCCCTTAGTTGCTTAAAAGGACTACATTTTATTTGATTGAGAATACTAATCTGTAACGGGATCAGTATAATACATACATATGTGTAACGAGAATGAAGCTTATACATATGTACATATGTTCGACGAAATTACGAACAAAAAACTCAAGCAAATCATGAATCTAAGTAAGAAGAAAGTAAAAAAAACTACTATTTCACCGAGAGTCCTACTCGGATAGTTTGAAACTAGTCCAAATTACTTGCTTTTTCGAACAGTAATGGAGTCATATGAAATATTATTAATATCCTTCTCCAACCCAAATGTTAAAGTCTCTGCAACAATAAACCAAAGCAGGGATATTGTTATTGGTACTGTATGTACAGTGGCAGACAGCACCATACCAATAGTCATTGAATCCATATCGTCATCGTCCCTGTTGCACCGCCACCATAAACATTTGTGTCATAATCTGCTCGTTTCTATATATGCATATGTATATTTACACCTACACACTTACAAGCATTATATGTGCATATGTATGCAATAATGCACATTGCACTTTACGCTGCTTCAACATATGAGTGTACGATGTATGCATTCTGTATGTATTCGGGGTACAACATTTTGAAAGTCTACGAGTATTTGTGCGCACGCAAACACTGAGATGTATGTACGTTCCACCCTGCGTCCCCTCTCTTTGCAAGTGCAGCAGTCGCGTCAGCAGCAATTGCATCCCTTCTTTATTGGCGAGTTGGCCGCGGCAAGTGCATTTACCTCAGCGGGTAAATGTCGCAAATATGCTCACACTCTCTCCGCTCTCTAATGCTTGTTACGTACATTTGTATGTGTATGTGCTCAAACATATGAACATGTTGCCAAATATTCAACGGTCCTGACCGCTAGACGATGGTTATTGTGGGCGGTTTCTACTTCAATTTACACACACATACTCGTATATGGCTGACGACGACGCCGGCATGGTATCGTAGCCGGGTTTCAGCGCGAGTTGGCCTTGGTAGTCGCGAACGCGATTGCAACTTCTGAATAGCTAAATACACTTGGTGGATGTTGATTGCAGGCTGTTGCTTTGCATTGCACGCGTGAGTACAAACGGGGTATGCAGATTTGGCAGCGATATCTGCATACTCATAGGAATATATGAGCATAAGCACAATTGTGGGAAGGCTGCGGTTGTTGCATTACAGCCGCCGCCTTTTCCATGGCCTGTTAACGGTGCGCTTCCTACGAGTACTTGCCAGTTTTTTATGTTCTCTGACATTGAATGCCGAAGACTGGGCGCTACTCCTAGCCTCCGCCGTATTTATATCACCGTTATTCTCATCGTCGTCGTGTCGTCGGCCTTGCATCCTTGCAGCGTGCAATGTACTTTCGTCCTTGCAGTCGTTGCGTCGTGTTGTTGCCTTGTAGCCATGGCGTATTGAAATCGAAATTGGGTTGCCGTGAAATTTCGCTGTTTGTTGATGAACGACCTACTCCTTGTTGTCGGCATCAATGCTGCCTCTGAAGTTGTACATGTTTTCGTTTTTATTGTTGTTGGTTTTCTACTGCTGCAACTGGTGTTATGCACTTTGGTGCAAGTGACCAAATTTCAATAGAGTTATTTTTGTTTTCCTTTTGCAGTTTCATCGTTTTGGTTGAAATTCGCTGTTTCGTGTGTCCTTGAGCTACTTCGTTGTTCTTTATGTTCATCATTTACTTTACGCGGATGTATGAATGTATATACATATCTACATACATACGTAGTCAGTTAATTCGTGGGGTGAATGACTTTTTTATTGAGTGATATCGCAAGGTCAGGTGGTATATATTGTAAGCTCTACCAATATGAATTAACACTTAAAATTTGGTTTTATTACGTGATAATAAGAACTATTAATTCACTAAATGTCATCTACATACATACTATATATTCAAAATTAAAAAAAAAACTTATTGATAATGATAGAAAATATACCTTAAATGGTTTGTCATCGTTTGTTTTAAAATATAAATGGATAGTCATTTTGAAATGACGTTAATAAATGGATCAAATAAATCGTTATCAAAAGACAAAACTGTAAATAGCATATCAGATAGCGCACAATCTAACATATTCTATTATATATCATCATTTAGTGCGTAATATTAATAATGAAACCAATATAATATAATAATTATTAATAGTAATACTAAAATAGTGTGGACCCGGATTTTCCTCAACTATTATTCCTGTAACGAAAAACTCCAAAATATTTGAAAAATCTTCTTAAGCAATTATTTTACCCTATTATAGCCGGGGAGTTCGCATTTAATATTATTAACGGCACTACTAAAGATAGAAATAAATACATATAAATATTACCCAAACTGTCCCAGACTAAAATATTAAATTGACTAATAAATTCGCGAATACAACAATTCTTATTTCTCTTTAACTTTTGTATTCACTTTCCTCATAATACGCTCAGGTAAATACAAAAACAAACCCAGACTAAATATTACATATACACACTTGTGAAACATTTACTATTTCTGCACTCTACTTACAAGTTCAGCATAAACTATTGGACTGGCGAGTAGACGAAACAAATTGTGATTTTGTGAAAATCGCGACTACGACGGCGAAAATTCGGCGCGAGTTCCGTTTACAAGTGCACAATACTTACAAACAAGCTTTTATCATTCTGAGATGACAGCAGCAATACCGCTGACAGATCCGAATGTGTAAGCGGCGACTTCACGATTACAACTACTACAAATACTATAGTAATACAGTTGCTGTACTTGGGCCATGCATTAATATGCGACAGCGAGTGCTCCAGTGACTACGATTAAACCGACAACAAAAAACGATTATTTCAAAGCGGTAAATTTGTATGTGTGCTCATGACATCAGGCAGACACGAATAACAGAAACATATAAAAACACATGCTTGTAAAACAACAATTTCAAAATGCACATAAGCGCATATTCAAATTCGGCAGACATTACAACAACAGAAACATAGCGAAATCAAACCAAACTACCAACACAAATACCTAGAATGCATATCGGAAAAACAAAAGCATTTACAACAACAAAATTTCGAAATAACAAACGTGCGCAGACATTCGACCAAACACACATTTCCACGACATACATATGTATGTTTATGCGCTATTATGCACCCAAAAAACAT
This sequence comes from Zeugodacus cucurbitae, assembly GCF_028554725.1. Taxonomy (NCBI): domain Eukaryota; kingdom Metazoa; phylum Arthropoda; class Insecta; order Diptera; family Tephritidae; genus Zeugodacus; species Zeugodacus cucurbitae. Next base: position 372,540 of record NC_071669.1, on the reverse strand, counting down.
TACTCTTCATTTGTCTTTGCTAGGTTTATAGTACATTACTCATACGCCCGCTGTCTGCAATGAGTCGCAACTCTATTGATATCTACCTGGACCGACGTGTGTGAATCTATTTAAACTGCAAATTTCCCCAATACAGTACGTTTCTTTTTACGCAGATTTCTTCGGCAATTATTCTTTACCCTTCATTTCATATAGTTTAGGTACAAGTTAATATTTCCTTATACTTACATTCTCAAACTTGCAAACTCGCTCCTATTTGTATAGGCAAAATTGCATTTTCACTTCTCTTTCAACAACCCCATTTTATTATATGTATATGTAGAGCTCTCTCAAATTTTAGAAGTACACATCCCTAATTTTCTCTCTATTGCACTGCCATTTAAATTTTCCCGCGTGGCGTATACGTAATATTCTCATTTCTCTTTTGTCATACATGTGTATGTATGCAAAAATGTTTGTACACACCTAAAAGTATTTACTTTTATACGCGTAAATCTTTATATACATGCATAAATTTATATTCATATACATATGTACATATATTTATTTATGTACTTACTGTAAACGCACCGTACAAAGGTTGGTTAGAAATTGTTGAAACCCGTAAAAATGTGTATGTATACATATTCATTTATCGTACATAATAGGTGTCCTTCTCTTTATGAAAACAGTAACAGAAATTCAGAAATATTTTACATAAATTCAAAACAAATTTCACTACCAATAAAAAGTCTTCCTCATTTTATAAATTTATAATGTTTACACTTTTATTTCGGCATTTCATTGGAAAGTTCATTAAGCTAACTGAATCGCAAAGTCCTGCAGTAAACATTAACAAATTTTTGACAAATGTTCCTACAAACTTCCTTAAACATATTTTTATAGTTGGCAAAACTATCCATCCATTCCGCAGATGTCAAACACAAATGAAGTAATATATTCGTAAATATTCAAAATCATTGCAGGCATAGAAAATGAAAAAGTAATTTCTAAAAGCAGCAAACGTGGGGTTTCCCTCTCATACTCTGACGACAATTTTCCTTCATCTCAGTGCTCTACTAACACATACTCGTACTTTGGCGTCTGACATTTGTAAATTTTCATTCATAAAACTCACCGCCAAATACCAAAATCTAAAATTCTAAACAACACCAATATTTCATTATTGTTTTTTTCCCCTAGAGATGGATATGGCAGACATTCCACTAAGCACGCGATGGTAGCCACGTATTAACAGTGTTAGTAGTAGTACAACTTAGTTAAAACATACACGAATTTATGGAACTTGTTCATTACGCAACCTCTGGTGAAAGCTGTTAATTGGTTTATACATATGTATGTAGGTATATAACCTCTTAAATTTATTTTAGACTGCATCGAAAAGTATTCACCCTACATGAGCAAAGGTTTTTGTATGGAGGTTATGGATGATGGTAGAAAAAGGAGTGCCGTTCATTAAGTTGTATATAAACACATCATATTACAGATGTATATATGCATATTTATAGAATACGCACTATTTAATTTCAGATCGATTGCCAAAAGTACTATTAAAACTATGTATTAATTTTAATTTACTAATTTTTAATCAAAGAAAAATGTGTAAAAAAAATATATATAGTGCTTCTACACATATGTACATATTCATTGAATTAGTTTGAGAAAGAGATATTTGGCATTATTAGCACTTCTCTCCCCAAACTAATTTAACGTTCACATTAAAATTGATATAAATACGCGCATTCATTTTCACATATGTATGTAGGTGTACATAAACGTACATTTGTACATATATAACAAATACTTATGTACACACGTTTTTGTGCAAATTTATTTTGTGGAGACTGTACATTTGCACTAAAAATATATAAAACGCATTTTTGCGGCAATGTTTGAATATTTGTATGGTCTTCCACGTTACATATATATATATGTATGTATATATGTAAAATGTGGATGCAGATAAATTGACGATGCATTTTTTGTTGTAAAAGTTGTTATTGGTTGTGTTTTGTCTAGACTGTACGCAAAATTTATTGTATTAATTGACTTCTTCTATGCATTATTGTTGTTTCAGCTGGAGTCACTATCCCAGCAACAAATCAAAAACAAAGAAAGATGCTTAACCATTTACTTTTATAGATAGCGTTATATAAAATAAAATAAAATAAATACATGTACATATGCATATCTATACAAGACGCACATCTACATGAATACATACATGTATACTATAGCATAAAGAAATATACATATGTATGTATGTATATACTCTTCTTATTTGGATTTATAGATGAATGGAAAGTTTTTCAGCCTTTATGTGGTGTGTTTCTTGATTTAATCGGTTCTATGACTTCTAGATATGTTAAATACATGATTATATTTTTATGTGTTTGTTTACTAAATAAAAACGCCTTCTTGAATTCTCCAACCATACAACATTAGCACTCGTATACAGAACTTACAATATGACATTCTTCAACTTCGCATTGGTTTTTTCGTAAACAAATATTTACTGTATGGGATGCATAGGTTGCGTTGCGTTTTTACTGTCTTATTAAATTCCACATCTCAAGAATGTTATCCTAAAATTTCCAATCTATCCGAGTAATAGTTTTGATACAGTGTGAAGAAGTTTTTCAAGATTTCTCGAGAACTACTCCACCGATTCTCATAAAATTTCAGACAAGTCTTCGAAATACGATTTTTTTCAAACATAAACTATAAATAAACTACAGGTGTTAGAAATACGAATTTTTTGTTCTATCATAAACTAAAAGTCTAATTTACATTTTTTCGTTCGTCCAAGTTCTAGTTTAAAGTCTCTACTAAACAAGTATTTTTTTTTAACTTCATCCTGATTCATGATCCTGCTAACAGTTATGCAGTCAACACGAACGATCCTTTGTACGTAAGGCTCGCCGGAAAAGCCGTACAGTTGCAGAGTTTTTTGATATTTTACTTAAAAGATATCAGTAATTCATCACTAGATGTTTTCCGAAGTTGGAACCAAATATACTTTTTTTATATAAAAAAATTATTGAAAATAGGTCTTTTTTCGGACCAACCCCAAGATATCCCTTAATGAATGTACACCATATTGGAAGAATGCTTTGCATAGTAGAATTTCGCATAAGGAATTCGAGAATTTAAATTACTATTAATATGACTCAAATTTAATTGGGTTCAGAAAATATAAGTATATCGTGTTTGTCCCGAGCTTCGACCTAACCTCCATTCTTGTGTTAATCGCATCCATACAAAGCAGCACATATTAGCCAAATCCTAGCCACAGACATTCAAAATTAACTTGCAAAACAGTTCACCTGTATGTAGGAGATAAAAAAACAAAACTGCAAAATTTTTATATCTTATGAATAAATCATATCACTAGTGGAAACAGTTCAAAATATTTTTATATTGTTTAATTGATGGTAATTTTAAATACATATGCACATATGTATGTATGTATGTTTGTTTAGAACCATTAAACGTACATATAACAAACAACAGTTGGCAACTACCTATTCTATTGTGTGCATCATGTTTGGAGAATATATCGTGTGTTAACTCCTACTCAGAAATAAAATATGCTAATTGACTCCTTTCAGATTTACCTATACACATACGCAAACTAGAAAGTGTTAACGAAAGTCACAATCACAGATATACTATAAGTCTATAGACGCCTAATATACATACATACATTTGTATGTGCATAGATTCACCATTCATACATCGTATTAGTGGCAACATCCAAAATTCGTAGATTTATTGGTATTGACGTCTAATCGTGTCATTGGGGCATGCTTTTTTGGTCCCATGAATCGATAATAGTATTTAAAACAACTCGTGTTGTTATTGCTTTTAATGAGGATAGTACTTACCTCATTATACGAGCTTATGCTCGTAGTTTGAGTCTTTACATACAACACTCCGAGTACTGGTCATTTTCGGTAAGAGCACACACGAGCGTGTGAAATGCATAGTCACACAGTTGCAAATCCATGGAAGCGGAGTTTTGTTGATACCATATACTCGTACGTACATATGTATAGTATTATGCAATAGAATATCGAATCTTATTTCAGCGACTACCGGCATTGAACCCTTGACTCTGTCATATGTACATACATATATATATATATGCAAACATCATTAAATAGACTCTAAATTATTTACTTTACCATATACATATGTAACAATTGGAAATGTGTAAGAAACCATCAGATTTTCATGTGTTCAGGGTGGCGTACTGAACTCATGAAGATCAGATGGTTTTTTAGGAATTTTTTTGACAAAACTATTTGAGGTAGAAGTCCTTTACATTTATTGCAAATTTAATATACTATATGCTTTATAAATATAAAAAAAATGTGTTATCGTGTACACCGTCTCGAAAAATGTGGTTTTGAGATAAACGCAAAAGAATGAGAAGAGAAAATGTACTATCGCCGCGCTCCCACCGCGCTTACGTCTAATGACCATAACTTTCGTAATTATTGAGACATTTTTTCGGAGACTTCTCAAAATACTCGTTAGAATATAGACTTTAAAATTAAGCAAAAAAAAAAATATTTTTTGGAAATTTCAGGGTGGCGCAACCCCTCAATTAGGGGGACATTGAAGACACAATAAAACCAAATATATAGTAAATATGGAAATATAATAACCTTTGCGGTCCTATTATGTCTGCTTCAGTGCCGTATTACGCCGATACCATCCCGTAATTTAAATGATAAATATTGTATTATATACAAACATCTAAATTAAAGACTAATGGAATACTTTTCGAATGACTTTATTCATATGACCTTTCGTAAATTAAACTACAGATATTTATTTGCCAATTTTATTTCATCATTTAATGACTGTTTGTAAGTCGAAACTTGTGGAGATATATGTATATAAAGTGACAGATACCGAAATGATCAAGATAACAAATCGGCGGAGAAATTATTTATACAATTAAAATCATCGACACTTGATGTTTTGTTATATGTGGATATATGTACATATATAAATTAAATTAAATCACATAAAAAGTCTTAACGAAAAATTTTTTGAACTAGATGTTTTATCTGACAAATCATATCTGGCGATATGACAAAGATCATATCGTGTACATCAACGTCATATAAATACCACCATTTCTATGGAAAAAAATAAGTGGCTGACCAGTTGGACTTACTATTTGCACTAGCTACAGAATACTTAGTTAATTTCACTATAGGCTACAGTTGAAGCCAAAACTCTATGAGACAGAAAACACCGTGAGTGTAATGCTCGTATAAAGGTATTGAAACACTTAAACAAAAGTGGAAAATCTGATGAAGTAATTTTGTTCGGATTTTTTAAAAACATATTTTCTTTAATATAAAGTGTTACTTTAAAACATTTTCCATATTTGTAGTATTTAACACATTCTTTAAGTTACAGAGAGGATGAAAATAACTTGTTTAGTATTCGTATATGACCAAAATAATAATAATAACCAAAACATAAGTATGTGAGAGCACCACGCAGAGAAGCATTGAGTAGCAGAGAAGAAACGACAAAGGCACTGTTGTGGCCAACAACATTTAACCAGCGAAGTTTGTGGCCGAAGGTGCGCACAACATTTCGAAAGCCGTATGATTTAGTTGTTAAATCAGAATACGTGGCGTCGGTTGTGATCACGATATTCGTGCTGTGTGTTGTAAGATACATACAAATATTAATAGTAGAAATCTTACAACATTCCAATAAACTGGTCGTGCATGCGTGATGTGTAAAACATGCAAGTCTAGATTAGACTCAAATTTTAATTGAAAATTATTCTTAAAATTGAACATGTATTTTCCAATTTGTATTACGAGTATGTTATTCACATTTGACTAAACTGAAGTTTTGTATTGTTGTTAGAGAAAGAGATAAATATTTAAAAAGTATAGTGCGTGAGTAAAGAAAAAGCGAGTTAATAGAGTAAGCAGTTCGTAGATGGCTATGTCAAGCAATACTACTACCGTGAAACGCCGTAAGACATTAATTAAATCAAAATCAAAATATGCAGACACAAGCAGAAGTGCCGTAACCACTACAGCTACTACAACCAACTTAACTGACCCAGTTGTGAACTCCAGAACGACCGATCTATTTGATAAAGCGACGGAGGCAAACGCGTCATCAAACAAAAGACTTCAACGGTTCTCGTTAAGCGACATACTTGTTGGTATAATGCCAAGAACAACAAAAAAAGAAGCCAGCAGTAACAGTGTGTCGTCAAATACATCAAATAACAATCCCACCACCGCTTTGGTTTTGCGCGCAACATCTCCCACACTCTACAATGGTAGTATAGCTTGTTGCCGAGACGTCAACTGCCGTCTAAATGCGCTAACAGCGCTTATTCAGCAAAAGCACCACCACCAATGCACTCAGCGTGCATCGGTTTGTTCAAATTCATCCTCATCGTCTTATATGTCTCACACAAAGAGCAGCAGACGAAGTAGAAGTTCTACCGTCACTGGTTTGAATCCAACCGAAAGAACAGTGACACCTGCCGAACCAGCAAATTCAGCGGCAGCTTTACGCGACGGTTCACCAGATTCAGGTGTTGGCAGTGATGCTGCAATGGCGAAAGTATTTCATGCCACCACAGAAACAACAAGCGACGATTCCACTTTATCTTCACTAGGGCGATATCTTACCGTACACCTGCAGCTAGATTTGTGTACGTGGTTCTTATTTGTGTTGGCTGTTTGCACACGTTTCTATAAACTCTCAATTCCCCGGCATGTTGTGTAAGTTTTACATTGTGCTTTACAATAATATGTAGTAAGTTATTGTATCTCATATTCGCAGATTTGATGAAATACATTATGGCAAATATATCTCCCTTTACTTGAGAAACATTTTCTTCTTCGACCAGCATCCCCCGCTAGGAAAACAACTGATAGCTGCGGTTGCGTACACTGCCGGCGGTTACGATGGCAATTACACATTTCCACATATCGGAGCAGAATATAATAAAAACGTGCCAATCTTTTGGTTACGCTTTTTACCAGCGTTGTGTGGAAGTGCTTTGGCGCCTATTGTCTACAAGCTCCTCATGTCTGCACGTCTTTCACGATGGTCCGCTTTGTTAGGAGGAGTACTTATTATTTTGGATAATGCTTTACTCACACAATCACGGTTTATTTTAATGGAGTCCATGCTTTTGTTCTTTGAAGCCTGTGGTCTGTATTACATGTTGCGCTTTCAAGATTGTCGTTTCGGTAGTTCTCTTTGGTTGCTATTTGGATTAGCGTCCGCATCGTGTTTTTCTTTTGCCACAAGTGTAAAATATGCTGGGGTTTTGACCTATATCCTTACTGCCTACCTGTCTTGCCGATATTTATGGGATAAACTTTACGATGCTACGCTTTCAAGCAAGTTCCTAATGTTATATACTTAATGCCTATATTATTTCTTACTTTCTCATTTACAGATCTCCATATCATTTTAGAAACCATTGGCCGCATAGTTTTATTCACAATTGTACCAATCCTCTTATATGTAAGCATTTTCTACATTCATTTGCAAACCTTATATCGTGCTGGGCCACATGACAGTATAATGACAAGTGCCTTTCAAGCTTCTCTTGATGGTGGATTGGCTTCAATTACCAAAGGTCAGCCACTCAAAGTGGTTCATGGTTCACAGATAACCCTGCGCCACACGCATGGTCGGACATGTTGGTTACATTCACATGCCCATGTATATCCAGTGCGATATCCGGATAAGCGTGGCTCTTCACATCAACAACAAGTCACTTGCTATTCCTTTAAAGACGTAAATAACTGGTGGATTATTAAGCGTCCAAATCGCGAAGATTTGGTCGTGGGAAATGAGTTGGATGTTATACGTCATGGAGATATTATTCAATTGGTACATGGGATCACCAGTCGTGGGCTCAATTCTCATGATGTGGCCGCACCCATGACTCCACAATGTCAAGAAGTCTCATGTTATATCGACTATGAAATTAAAATGCCAGGCGAATTACTGTGGAGGGTGGAGATTTTGAATCGTGACACAGTAGGTATTAACTAAGTTGAAACGATTAAGTAGGGATCTATGGTATACTTAGAAGATACTTTCCTAAGGTCATTTATCTATCAATAACAATCTTGGATTATGTGAATTATGCTCTAAATTTATTTTTTAGGAAGGACCTGTATGGCATGCTATTAAATCGGAAGTGCGACTTATCCATCATACCACGGGTGCAGCGTTACGGTACAGCGGGCGTCAACTTCCAGAATGGGGTTTCAATCAACATGAGGTGGTGGCAGATCGGACCGTGGAACACAAAGACGCAATATGGAATGTTGAAGAACATCGTTATACAAAAAGTAATTACTTACTGTAAATATATCCATATATAGACTAGACAATTTAGCATTCCTTTTTTACACAGCACAAGACCAACGAGAAAGAGAACGACAACTTCTTAAAGCTGAGATGATTCCAACGAAAAAGACCAAACTAAGTTTTTTAGCGAAATTCTTTGAGTTGCAAACGAAAATGCTTTGGAATACAAAACAGTTAGATGCTCACATGTATAGCTCTTCGCCCCTTGAATGGCCACTGTTGGATAAAGGCATTGCTTATTGGGTTGACACAAAAACCAGCAGTCAGATACATTTGCTTGGTAATATTATTATCTGGTATACCGGAACTGCAGCACTGATTTTCTATATCATACTGAATGTATTCTATGTACTACGCCGACGTCGTCTTTGTTTTGATCTGCCGGAAAGGGAATGGCACCGGTTTCGCCAAATAGGAGACATATTCCTAGTTGCGTACTTTATACATTACCTACCATATTTTACCTTGGACCGGGCGCTGTTTCTGCATAACTATCTTCCTGCCTTCCTGTTCAAACTCTTGCTATTATGTTATGTACTTGAGCACATCGACTATTTGCTACGATTGCACTGTTATGGTAACTGCAAATTTGCCGTAAATGGTACCTTACAACCACAACGGATTTGGCTAGTTCGAAGCTATCGACTTGGCATTTTATTATGGCTAACATCTGTTATATGGGTTTTCATTAAATTTTTGCCATTAACATATGGCATACATAAACTGAGCGTGCATGAGGTGATCAGTTTACGATGGAAAGACACATGGGACTTTATAATACAAGTCAACAAGTCAATAAATAACCCAATAAATAAATAACTCGAACTATTATACCGTGTCTTCTAATTCGGATGGTTGTTATAAGTTAGTATGCATACTTTTACCCATATATTTATTTATGCATATTGACTTTTATTGTCCCGCATATTAGGTAGCCAAAATACGTTTAAGTTATTTATCGCAAATATGATATTAAAAATCTAATTTAATCACTATATTATCGTAATAATAAAACAATAAATATTTCGACAAAAAAGTATTATTTCTCTTTTGATGCATTTTCATTAGAATACATACGTATATTCGACTTTGGGGGATCTTTAAAACTAGTAAGAACAGTGAATGACATTACAAATAATGGAAAATCAAAACCGGAACATTAAAGGTCTAAATTTGACCACTAACTTTTTAGTTTAAAAATCTAAAATCACCGGCGTAAATATACATTGTCTAATAGCCAAAAAAACAAATTGTTTTAATTATTGTAATTAATATGTTTTACTCTATAGTATATGTGTACATTTGTAGGTTTTTATATAAAAATTAATCCAGTGGAATAGCAATATTACAGAAACGTTGACAAGTTTTGCTATAAATTTTAAATATAAATACATTTTCGAAATAAGAAACATTATTTTTATTCCAGATTTGTTTGAAAAAACTTTTATTTTTTGGGTGTTTTCTGTACCATTTTTTTCTGTACCCAAGAGAGTACAATGGGATCGAATGGGTTAATGCTTTCTTATTTTCTTACTTCGAAAATGTATTTATATTTAAAATTTATAGCAAAACTTTTCCACGTAAACATAATTATACAAGCAATATAGGAAAAAAGTTGTGTAGATTTTCTTTTGATCCTGACTGTACATATTACACTTTTAGTTCCCTAGTTTGTTTTGACTTAACCCATTCGACCCCATTGTACTCTCTTGGGTACAATTAAAATGGTTACAAAACAAAATTATTACAACAACAAAAGTTATGAACATAAAATTTAAAGTTATTTGACACTGGAACGCAAATTTTTCTTCAAAATATCCTCGTAGTCCATCTTATTCATAATACTTTCTGCGATTGTAAAATTACTAACCCTGATCGTAGCCATACACCGGCACACCATCATTGAGGCGCCACCATGTTTCACTGTTGATATTATTCTCTGTTCAGCAAATGTTTGGTTTCTAGTCTTTCAAATTTTCGTTGATTTCCCCCAATACTTCAAAATTGCGTTCGTCGCTAAAAACATATTCTTCCAAAAGGAAATATCTTGGTGCTGATACTTTTTACCAAAATTTAAACGCTTCAATTGGTTGGTTTGGAATATCAATGGTTTTTTCGGAGGAACTCGACCGTGTAGGCCACTCGAATGTAGTGCCCGACGAATTGTGCTAGCACTAACTTTCCAATCTGAAGTTCCCGATTTATTTTTTGCCATTTTCACTGCACTTTTAGAAGGATTTTTCTTTACACTTCAAAAAATTACCTTGATTCTGCAACATTTAGTCGTTTTGCTCTACCAGATTTGTGAGAAATTTCCAAATTTCCATAGTTTTTTGCTTGTCAATGATTTTTTTACAGCATTATAATTTTTTTTATAGTTTAGGTACATCCCATGTAGCCCATCGAGCATTTATGAGATCACCTATACAAAGAATGACAAAAAATTGTAAATTGGAAGTAACAGGAAAACTTGTAAATTCCATGCCTCGACGTTTACCATCCATAATTAAAGCGAATGGAATGCACACAAAGTATTTAACTTTTGTTTCCATCGCTATCTGTTCATTTGTACACTTTCTTTTGACGCTGTCTGTATATACCAATATATGTATAAATAGTTCGCCTGATATATATGTATGTATGTATGTACATACACACATTGTAGAGGCATATGATCTGAACAATTTTAGCGAATCTGAATGCGATCAGGACAATTTTGTTAGTATACAGATACGGAAGTTCCATGTAAAAATATCTTTGTATATATTTACACACATAATCACAAAATATTTTCGCAACAAAAAGTAACTTTTATTGTGAATATGTCCGCACTTTTTTCGTTCAGCTAAGAAAACCGCCTCTGGCTTATTTCAGAAAGTATTTTTAGATTATGACAGATTCAACGACTAAACGTTTGTCGTTCGAACGTATTCAGTTCTTGCCTACCAAACAGCTGCGTGGCAATTTGCAAACATATGTTATTTGTTTGTTATTTTCGTTCCAACAAAAAGCGCAACCTTACAGAATAGTTACTGGTTATCTAATCGACAAGAACAAAACTGGAAAAGAACACAAGCTGAACAGTCTCCAAAAGTAACATTTTTTCCTGTCGAGCTTTCGGGAGAAACAACTTGTTGTTGCTGTCACTTGTGCTTTATTTTCGTTTTTTGTTTAGTGCTCAGTTTTTGAGAAACTCTTCAAAGTGGCGTTTGATTTTTCCGACATGTTGAAATTTTTGGTAAGTTTTTACACAATAAATTAATAATTATTTATTATATAGTATTGCTAATAATGCAAATTATATAGTATAGCTAATAATGCAAATGATTATTATATCTACATATATATCGTTGTTTGTCGTGTCTCTGAGTTTGCTATATTTTAACTAATAAATAGTATAGGTTATTTATGATGAAAGTAAACTGAGTGATAATCGTAAACGTCGGTATCAATATCCGTGTAACTACTGTATACAGTATGCATATTTACTTATCATTTTTATATGCATTAAATTTTGCTTGCAATATGTGGCCTAGGTAATCTTCCTGAAAACTCTTTATAAATTAAATTAATCAATTTCAGATAACATTTGGGGCTGGAATATACACTGGAATTTATATAAGTCAAAATTATGAGGTAAGTATATTAATATAAAATATTTTATATATAATTTTCATTTGCAATTTTCAGGTTCCTCGTGTAGATGAACCCGGCAAGCTGGTTGATAAAATAAAAGAATTTGCTGATGAACATAGAAAAAAGTAATGCACAATTATCAGAACATAATATACTTTATTAAAAATTATTTTTACTAAACTGCGATACGTTCGTTAGTATTGATTTTCCGTAAATAATGCTGGATTCTAACGTATGCAAAGTCAAAAGATGAATACCCGCGAGTAAAAATGTTCGAACAATAAACTTTAAACTGTTTTAAAAATATCAATGAAATTACAATAATGTATTAAATTGTTTTATTTTGATTTTCTCACTCGCATTGAAGCATAATGAAATGAGCAACAAACGAACATCAAGCAAACCGCAAAAACTCGTCCTCGAAAAATTCGTAAAAATATCCAGCGGCAGAGGTATTATGCTTATGTATTTAAAATATCAAATATTTGAAACAAATATAAGATAAGTAAATATTTGCCTACATTTGAAAGGTTTACAATTTGCTAATATTTTTCAATTCAAAAATGGGAAATTATACAAAAAAACTGTAGTAATATATTAAATTTGTTCACTATTAACAATAAAATTAAATCCATGTTTATTTCCTCATACGTATGTAAATATTATTAGGATGTTTTATACTTGCTTAAATCCGGTCTTTTATGACCATCACTTTACATATGTATATTAGATTTATGATAAAAAATAAAACTATATTCTGTATTTTATGTCGTCAAAATTTTGAGACAGTTATATATTTGCCTTAAATAAAGGATACACCTCCACCATAGTACTCAAGACGTGTTTGAGGTTCTACAAATGCCAACCAGTCGGATGCATGTGTTGGTAATAACCCCATGCTATGGCATTTGTACAACGCAACAGCTACATTTGCCATATTTCCCAAAAAATACACGAGTTTCTGGCCACTTCCCTGGGCGCCTTCTGCCATTTTAGAAGTCACTGAAGTGGAAAACATGGCTTTGAGTGGTCGGATAAGCATCATGCCTACCATCATTATAGGGAATATCGATATGGAACTGCCCGACATATACATGATAAACAAATTCATTGGAATCTGCAATTAATTTATTTCAATTAAATCTTTTAAATGTTACATTATTTTACCTGCTTCAAAGGACCAAGCGCCAAGTCCCATGACTTCTTAATAACAAGCCGTTGATCCCTCACCACTTCGGTCTGGTTGACTAGTACCGACGGATTGTAACCCGGAGGAGATGACAGATCGCCATTTTTTCTAAAACAATATATGAAATTTCATTATCTCTATATTGTGTTACCAACGAAATTCTACCTACATATTGCTAAAATCCAATGCCCATTTATACTTTTTAGCTGTTTGCTTTGAAGACATTTTATATATTTTAATTAAACCAAATAACACAATTTTATGTTAGGTAAATTTATTTTATTTAAAGCGAATGAAATAAATCTGTAATTGCATAGAATGTCAAACTAAAGAAATATAAAATGCTGAAGAATGAATGAATTGTCAAAAATTGTCAAAATGCGATGTAACAGAGAATGTCAAATATGAGGCAATTTTATTCATGGTGGTAGTAACGAATAATTATTTTTATTTATAATTTATTTTGGAAGTTTTTGTATCCCACATACTATAGTCGTATGATAAGAATAGTTTCTTTTATTGTAATTCTAAGAAATCAGCAACTGGTTTTATAACAAATAACTTTTGACCAATATTAGTAATTTTAAAATATGTGAAGTTGGCAACAGTGTTCTCTGTTTCATATAAGTGATGTACTCAGACTTGAACAATTTTTAATATTGTGGAATTATAAAAAGGAGTAGATTTGAACAAGTAGCATTGGCTTTATTGAAATATTCCAGTTGGACTTTAATATTAAAAAGTGTATTTGATATTGTATATATATATATGTATATCCATCTATAAGTTGAAGTAATATATATTCAATATGGTTACGTATTATATGCTTTGGGTAGTAACTGAAATTTTTGGTAAAAATTTTGATAGCAGTCCGCGCACTGATCAGCAGCTTAGGGGCCGCAATTTTGCACATTGGATGTCTTGCTCGTTTAGTATTAAACTGCAACTTCAATTATTAAGATATGATTAAACAGGAGCGCACTTTCAGTTCAGAGCACAAATACAGATCTCAAAATATCGAGTATTTAAATGTGAAAATTCTATTCAGAAAATACAGTGCCATAATGAATTCATTAACATAGACTCTGAGGAGCGAACCGTTTAATTGTTCCGAGGTACGTTATTTATATATGTACATAAATGAGAATTTCCTTTTTAAACCCGGAAGTAGGTATTCGGGACGTTACAAGTCTAAGCCGTTGACGCTATGCTCATAATATGCATTTATGTACATATAAATAATATTTCTTATTTGTGTTATTGTTTACTTGAATGCCTGCATGGATTATGTATTTACTATTTATTTAATGCACATTAAGTTTACTCAACCAAAGTTCTCAACACTATGTGTAACATTTCCAAATGTGCAATAACATCGCGTCTACCATTATTCTGCCTGCTTCTGTGTTATGGTGGGCGGACAAGTTATAAAGTTAAAAAATTAAAAAAAAGATGGAATTCGAAGAAAATTTGTTTAATGCCTTTTGAAAATAATACAGTTGCAGTTGAACTTCCCTAACTCGGAATCACCATAATCCACAAACAAAACTTCGAATTAGAGATACTTATGAGTTACGAAAAGTAATTTGTATGAAATATGACTTCTATTGCCAATTCAAGAGTTTGTGTTATGGAGAACTTCGAGTTATAGAAGTTCGGTTATTAGAAGTTATGGAAGTTCAACTGTATTATATATTCGATTTTTAGAAAGTATTAAACGTTAGTTTAACTTAACAACTCATTATCATTGTCACTCTCAAATCATATTAAGAACTAATTTATAATTTATATAAATAAAAGGAAATTTAGCATTGTCTGCGGAAAATACTTTTTCATATTTGATATATTTCTATGACCGGGAATACTTAAAATTTATAGTTGGAATGTTAAACAAGTTATTTAATGTGAAATTGTTACTCTTACATGTTGTTTAAACATAATCTCAACACCTACAACCGTCTATACTCTAGCACGGTGCAATGCCGTTTGTTTTTTTGTTTTGTAAACGTATACCAGCCAAAAGGCTGAGCTTCACAAACATAGATTGCATGCAAAAATAAATTTTATAAAATCGTACATCAGATTCTTGTCATAAATACGTATTTATGTAAAAATATGTATGCGGAGGCGCTAAATGTGCTTTTATCCATATTCGGATTATTCTCATTTGAATACTTGATTCTTAAATAAAATGAAAAATCACTTCAACTGTAATAATTTTTGGGGTGATCACATTGTGAAAATATGGAAGTTGCATAAGACAATCATTTTACTTTGGAAAATTTAAAAAGTCATAATGCTTATTTTTTATTTGCAGGTATTTATACTATATGTAAAATATGGAAGCACTCTATGCGGACGAAATTCAATGGCTCCTCATGTACTCATATTTCGTAGGTGCATTATTCTTTTCTGAGTCTTTTCGATTTCTTAACAACATAATAACTCGAATTATTCCGCTGAATATATCAGTAAGTATATACATACATATGCTGTTAAATGCATCTCACACTTAACGTATATTAAGTATATAAGTTAAGTGTACGAATAGCATACGTGTATGCAAATACTAATATACCATTTCCAACGAAAACGGCAAATTTATTAAGACACCCACCGTTTTACTAATTCACTCACAGAGTGAAAGATTAATGGTATATCAATATATTAGCCAAACCAGCTTTATGAATAATATTGGTGATACTTTGTTCAATTCCAAACCATTGAATTTTTTATATGGGTATTGAGTGTGTGATTACCAGAAGATGTGCAATGTATTTAGGTATTGGGCAAAAGAAAAACAATTGACAACATTAGATTGTTGTTTCTAATGGCAACTATTAGTTGTATTAGGGGTGTTTGGTCCAATTGTATAGGTATGAACAAATGATCTACTGGATAAATACTCCTAGCGACATCGGCACATTGACGGTTTAATTTTCACAGCCGCAACGCAGAGCTTAAAATTTAATTGCAATATTTGTTTACATTTATAGGAGGAAGTTTCGCATTTATGGAAGTGTATGCTATAAATGGGTAGAATTGGGATTTCATTGTTGTTGTAAATATTGTTTTGGTGATTGTGGCTGTAGTTGTCTGCGGAGTGGATTACTGTTGAATACGGTTTAGTAGTTACACTTTTTTGGGAAGGTTGACTGGTAGAAGTCTGTTTTGGTTAATGTTTTTGAGTATGTTTTCTATTTAATTTTGCAGTATTTTATTTATAGTTATATACATATATGTATATAGATAGGTAGATAGGTATAAACATATCGCATACAGTGTTCACCGGTATAATGAACTATGTGGATTGGAATAACGGTTTGCCGATTTAATGAAACATGGAAATTGAATCATCTGCATTCCCTTATCGTAAACGCTAAAAATTTTCAGTATTTTTCGCTTATCGTCAATCACATGATAGGTAGGTTCAATTACTGTTTTTTATTATAAAATAAAAAATAAAGATGGAGTTAATATCAAATTCCACCGGTTTGAAATAAAACTTGCATTTTAGACTTATTAATGTCGAAGGTAAAGTCTATGCATGAATGAATTATATAAAAACAATTAATTTTTTTATAATAATAATAGCCAAACTCTCAACCGTATAAAATAATTTGTTTTTTCTTAATACATATCCACAAAGTTATGCATATTTAAAATTCAACGCCATCATCTCGAGTTTCATTTAGTAGAGGTTATTTATAGCAACATAAGATATACCCTAATAGAACCAATTCTTGGAGAATCATACTCTTACATAGTATATAATTACATATAGGGATTCTATGAATTTTAGTATCTAAATTAAGTTCTAAAAATATTCAACTATTTATGTATATGTGTATCAACACCCACAAGCACTCTGAATAATTGTGAGAAAATAAATAAATGGCTTCCAATAATAAGTTAATCAAATGTACACAGATAGTAATTCAATTTTAAATATGTATATTTAGATTTTGTTTTAACATAAATACTGTTTTTTTTTTTATTTGAAGACAATTAGACATGTGTTTCTAATTAATTTCAACATTTTGCATTATGTCGTTACTGTCGCACAGTGGGCAAAACAATTTCTGATGTACTCAATAAGTTGATTTTTCTAATTTTAACATCAGCTTAACGGCAAGAAAACAATAAGACGCATACTGTGTAAGAGAAGAGATCAACAGCGATCAAGATGAGAACATGTATTCACCCCGCAGCTTTCAATTGACTGAAAAGCCTTCCAATACATAGTCATTATATTTATATTTACACGCAGATGTCGTCCATCTAAGGTGGATTTTCGGAAAATTATTTTCATTCACTTTAGTTGCGTTTTGGATGTCACCATGATCACGCGTGATTAATTTTTCGTAGATTAACAGAAGATAAACATACATTAGTTGTAATAAGTGAAACGAAACGAAACGGAAAAGGAAGTTAGTAATTACATAGATGTGAACACAGCTACATACATTCATATATGGAGAAATGTTTGTGTTTTAACTATGCATTTCTCTTAACAAACCACGTGTTAATCGAATATAAAACCAGGATTTTCTCAATTATGTTTTCCCTCAATACGGCCAAGTAATAATCCACTCTGCAAAATGTAATTAAATTCAAAGTGTAAAAATAAATTTACATACATATACCGTATATGGTAATTTTCACATAAAGAGAATCGAATTTCACACAAAAAGCACAAACAAAATTTAAAATTTTCGTGAAAACTCGCATAAGGCAATTGTGCGCATACACAGAAAAGTTGGTGCTATAAAACAAGAGTACAGCACGAATTTTGCCAATAATAAGCTAAAAAAAAGTAAAATACCAAAAATAATTTTTAAATACGGCTCTCTGAGCGAAAACGACAATTGTGTGAACATGTGAGAGCAAAGTGAAGTATACGCCTCTAATATTTCTTGTTCAATAACATATCAAACTTTGGTGCGAGATGTTGCCGGAACTCCTGTTTACCGGTAATTATGAATGCAAAAATTGCATTCTAGCATTTCATTTCTCTCTGCTATTTACAGAAATAATTTATTTTATTTTTATAGAGATAACAAGAAAACCTGTTGAGTATAATTGAACTGAATACGCAACAGTGCTATATTATTAATAAATAATTCAATTGAAATTATTTCAAATGTAAATTGAAAAATAATGTTGACAATTATTAAAATCATTAAATATATTTTATTACTTTAAACTCGAATTAAAAAAAATTTTTATAATTCTCTAATTTCTTAATTTTTTTATCGTAAACAGCTGCTGATAGCATGCAAGACGACTTTGATTTCTTAAATGCCGCAAATTCAATTTACAAAAAGGGCATGTGTATTTCGCCAGTAGTTCCTTTGGAACCTCAGTTAGAGTCGACAATCGATAGTAATTCTAACAATTATATTGGAATTGTAGCCGCTGCAAGTTTACCTAAGGTTGCTAGAAACGATGATTCGAGAGTTAAGGACTTTTTTTCAAATAATCCCTCAACATGGAAACAGCACATGAATGGGCAGCGAAACTCACATCATCGGTTACAAAATGACGAACAGCGACATCAACATCGGTTAAATTTAGCCACAAGCAAATTATTGTTACAAAACTCTGATGATCCTTTGATATGTCATGGCGCCAACAGTGTTTGTACGGGTGATGATGATAGTCATTTGATTATATCCACAGCGCAAAATGTAGAAAATATACAAACGGTCAACCCAATGTCTATTTCGTCAACTACAATTAAACAAAAACTTTCATCCACCACAAGATCTAAGCAGCAACTAAAAAAATTACCTCAAAATGGATGCAGCTTATTAACTAAACAACAGCTTAAAGTCAAAGCCGGTTTAATGAGCATTCAGAATCGTGGAGCAAACGAGTTAGACAAGAGCGGACATATGTGTTCAGACGTCGCACAGACCAATAACAGACCGAATGATCTAAAATTATCCAAAAATAAAGGTGTTTTAAAGCTGCGTTTTCATCACCAAGCACTGCCGCCAGAATATCTTATTCACTATGAAGCTACGCAGGGGCAGCTTACGTCTTACACCAATGAATCAAAAGAGAAATCATCCGAAGTTCGTTCTTTCAAAGATGTTCATTCTTCAAAGCAATCCCCAGCAAAGAACGAGCATGAGAATGTTCGTAGCTGGTTGAAAAAGATTGCTGCAATCCATCGATCGGCTCAAGATATAAACATGGAACAAAATGAGAAAAAGCTTGGTAAACAGCAAAAAATATTGGAGCTTTCTAAAACTGAAGTTTATAGTGATACTAAAAAAAATTTTCAAGCCAACAGAATGCAGCCTTCAAAGCGATTTTCTAAAGTGCCAGTCGGAAAAAATGAGCTCAGATTTGAACCAAAACAGTCATATAATTGTGAAACAGATCAAGTACATTCTTTGAGGCTCAAATGCGCAATGAACACATTTTCTTCAAATGCGACAACCTGCAGCACTATCAATCCAGGATCACTCAAACGAGTCATCAACTTTTCTGATCTACCGTATATGGGTGAAATAACCCTAGACAATTCGAAACCACGACGCGGTAGAAAACCCAAAAAAGCTGATATCTGCCACTTAATATATAAAAACTACGGTACAATATTACCAGGGACCCCTAATAATGTACTAAATGCATCAAATATTGTAAAGGAAGATGATCAAAAGCAAGGCATTACGGACGAATTGCCATTGAATCTCTGCATAAGAGATCAGCAATGCGAGCACTTGTCGATTTCGAGCGCAGAAAGTGAAAATACTTCTGGAATGGAGGAGGTTGAATGCATAAATACACTTCATTCAGGAGTAGAAAATTTTTTAGAAACAGAATTAACTAATGTAATGCCGGGCTCTGACATCGAAGGACCAGTTATTCTAAGAGTCGGATCAGATGTGGATACAAATAATTCCAAACGTTTGATGTCCTCATTCTCCAACCTAAAACCAACGAAACTAGCTGAAAGCCATACAAATGATATTAATTTACATCCAATAAGTTTATACTACCAGAAATTACTTTCAGGCACCTTAGTAACCCAATACAGCCAGCCGTTCGGTCTACCTGTGGAGACAATAGAAAAAGATAACCAACTAACGTTAAAAATACCAATACCGAATGGGTTGATTCGTAAGTCAAAAACCGAAAATAGGTCTCCAACTTTAAGATTAAACAGTCAAACCACAGATTATCGGGAGCTTATGACCACGCCGTCTTCCATTAAGTCTGAAAATTCTAGTATAACCACAACCACATCAGCAAGTGTAACAACGGCTGCAACTAATCCGATTTTTACTCCTCAGAAGCGCAAACGATCCGCCATTTTTATTCCACCAATTCCAGCAGATTTTACTACGAACACTCCCACAGAAGTCAGCATATGCAAATTCAAATTCACTGGTGGTGACAAACCGTCTTTAGAGGAGAAGAAAATGCTTTCTGTAGATTCGGGTGGTAATTATCGATATTATAGTGGTACTGGCGATAAATCAACCCGTGGTTATGAATATTTCCCACGTGAAAGTTTACAAAACTCTGCTGGACTCTTACCTGGAGTTAATTGTGTAGCAACATCACCGAACTCCGAAAACGAATGCTCAATGAATGACGTTCCGCCACCATCAGCTGAGCTTAGTAATGAAATTTTACAAATTCCAGAGTCTCCGACTACAAATTTGTTATTACCAGCAGCTGTTTCGTTACCAGAGGTTTTATCGTCATTGCCAATGTCGAGACTGGAGTCATCGTATTCTGGTTCTCCTACTCAATTAACACAACAACCGCAGAAAATTCAGATAATAGTTGGATCCAACTACATCAATAACATATCCACACGAAGTACATCCTCCATAAAAGATAATCTTGAAAATTTCATGGTTGAACCCCTAACATGTCACTCAATACATCCTAAAAAGAAATCACGAAGATCAACTCAACGGGAAAAACTCGAGAAAACATTTAAAGAAAAAGGTTTTCTTATTCAAACACAACAACTCGAATCTGCTGAAGGAGCCACTTATTGTAAGTTTCGACAACTGAAGAAGTTCACACGTTACTTATTTAGAAATTGGAAGGATTATCTCCCCGATGAAGTACATCAATCAAATGTATCAAAAGAAACATTTTTAACTCGTCAGTCTTTAACTAAGAATGAAATGAAAAAAGAGGAGAACACATCAAACAACTTCAATGATCAGGACATACAGAATATACTAGAACGTCATGGATTTTTAAACGGGAGTGAAGTATGCTCACAAAACAGCGCTCTCAACAATACAAGTTTAATAGATAAAATTCTCCCTGAACAGAAATTGGTGGATAATACTGCGAAAACTAAATTAAATAATTAAAATTTGATGACATTTGATTTGGTATTTTGGGGCATAAACAGTTCAATGACTGAAACACTTACTTTGCTTAATATTTGTATACAAATTTTAACACTGCCAAAGAATAATTAGAATTTTAGAATACTTAGATTAGTTAAAAAATGTATATACTATACATACACATATATAAATGTATTAAACTAGTCATTGAATGAATTTAAACATATACACAAACAAATTATTATTAATTTATGGAGTTTATGTAAATTTGTTCACATATATGTATATATAAAAAACTGATTGTATGAGATTAAAGAGGTAAACATGTCAATACTCGCATGAAGATATTTTGTAAATTCCCGTTGTTGCTAGAATTAAAATGATCGATTCGATTTCTGTAAATGTACGCATTTTACTGGTTATTACACTTTTTTTTTGAAAAACTTTATTAACACAACATTTATATATATATACATTTAGGAATACCTATCTCATCCATATTTCACTATTTGATAGATAATATATAAATATTACAAATGACAAACATAATGAACATCATTGAAATATTAGGTTTGCTAAATAACTATTGAGGCCACATTCTATGTTCAATACTATATTGTTGTCTTATCTTATATTCGGCTGCATATAATACAATGCATACAATACATTCTATAAAATTTATTTGGAAGACATTTTATTATTTATCAAATGCCTGTGCATAAACCAAAAACTATTTTTAACGACACAAAACATTATTAAAAATAAAAATGCCTTATTGAAAATACAAAAGTTATAAGCATTTTAAGTCTTGTACGTATAGCAGGGAACAAAACGCTGGAAGTTGTGGACTTGATAAATATATAAGATTGATAGTAAGTAACTAAACCATGGTTAACGGTTTCTTATACATATTTTAAATAAATAAACAAATGTCTAATGAAGGGAATATTGTGTTTAAAACAAAATTTAAAATATATTAGAAGCAAAATAAAAGTTAAGGTCAAAAGAAGTAATATGCATTTCTTTACATAAAATGTTTATACTTTATATAGGCATGTTCTTGTCATGTCATAAAATATTGCCCGTAATAATAACAACATTTCATTGTATATTAATCCGGATCTGTTCCTCCTATGTTCCCTCGACTGTCGAGGGAACATATATAAAAATATATGCCATTACTGACTTGTATTCCCAGAATATCTTCCGGAACCACTTGAATGGCTCAGTGAAAGTGACTTATCTTGGTCATTTTTGTGAAGGCAGGACGACATAGGGCAGACATAATCAGTCCAATCCACATCCCCACTTCCTTTGTTACTTTTCCTTCTTTTTAATGAGAACTGCGTCTTTTTTGGTGGTTTTATCTTAGAAGTTATTGTTAATGGTTGATAACCCGGAGTGGATTCAACGTCACGTTTATTTTGTATTATATCACGACCAAGTAATTCTTTGAAATGTGTGGCCAAATGACTGAAAATAATAATAATAAATGCAATAATTATAAAAATTGTAAAATTATCAGGCATTTCGAGTTTATAAAAAATAATATTCTTACCGACGCAATAAAGTTTTACTGGGAGGTATACTGAGCAAATCTGCCAATAGATCGGCAGTGAACCGTTGTTCATAAAGCATTAATGCACCATGTACGCCAGCACCTCTTAAATTAGGTGCGTACTCTGATAAGTCTGCAACACGTAACCATTCCATAACCCGATGTGCGGTCCATAAAGATATGTTTTCCATATTTTCTTCTATATGTTTGTCTTCCTCTAAGCATTGATCATCGACTTCAGAAGTAGGCCGTGCCGATCCGGCCGAACGGCGAATAAGGCAATCAGCGTCCCACTCTATTTCACGCATGCATTGTATACCACAACGGAGTGACGCTATATGTAAACAGGAGTACACATGCAAATGAGCTAAATCCTCCATAGTTAAACGATGAAGCATTCTTCCATCAATTTTAGCCATTAAAAAAGGATCTTTATATTGCGGTAAACCAATATCATCTAACCAACGCATAACCCAACTAGCATCTAGTTGTGCAGCTTTTAAAGCAAGTGGATCATCTTCTTTGCCTGTCAGTGCATCAATAGCAAGAAGTATTTTCTTTCGATGTAGTGATGATTTCAAATTTAACTCTCGCTCTATATCAACTGGAGAGACGGTGAAGAAACATATGGTGGTGTTCGTATTTAACCATTTTCTAAATTAAAAAAAAAATATGTTAATGTATGTTCATTAAATTCGACGGACATTAGTAGCACTTGCCTACAATCATCAGAATAACAGCCAAGACCGAGGTCGGTAAGCCAATTGCACACTTCTTGGGGGGTCCACTCAGTATATCCTTTCGACGGAGTTAAAAGTTGTGGAGATTGAGTGTTCCATTCAATACGGCCTCCTGCTGTGGCACGTGTAACAACTCCTCTTTTAAAAGCTGATTCCTCATTCTTTAAAGCTGGCAATTCTAAACTTCCGCTATTGCTTCGTCTCAATTTTCCTAAAATACCTTTTAATCCTTTTGCTGATCTTTCACGAATGTTAGGTGATGACATACAATAAGTAGCATCCTCTTGACATTTAATTTCATCATGTTCTGTTTCAGAGAAAGTTGTTGCCGAATCTCCAATAAGTATTTTTTCTTGGGATGCAAAAGCAACATTACGTTGTCGCTGCATATTTGCGTTTCTATCAAATTGGTTGTTATTTTCCGAATTTATAAAATTGCTGGGGCCGTTGTCGGCGCTAAGCTTGTTGTTACGAGCTCGTGGTAAACTATGATATTGAGGGTGTATCTGATGACGTAATGACACAGGAGGTGTTTTAGGAGATCTAACACTTTCATTACTGTTGAAGTATATTTGATTTAAATTACCCATACTACCAAAAGTTATCCCCTTTGGTGTTAATAATTTAGTTGGGCTATTATTGTGATTTTTACTTTCCCATTCGCGCAGTTCTACATTTTCACGCTCCAAAGCCGCTCTATGAAGCTTTAACTCGCTAAGAGCTGACATCAATTCTAATTTTTGAGTTTCTAAGGAAGACCTCGAAAGCATTAAACGTTGCAATTGCTCATCTCTGTCGTTTAATAATTGCGTTTTATCTTGAAGTAAACCCTCTAATTCAATAATTTTATCAGCTTGCTCAGAAACTCGATCGGCTAGCAGTTGATATTGAATAGCCAATGCTTCTTTATCCCGCTGCAATCGTCTTAACCGCTCATCAGCATCTTGGCGAGGAATATGCATTTCTAACCAATCACTTATCACGGATACAGTAGCTGAATCTGGTATAGGTGCAGCAAATCCTACCTAAAAGACATTATCATACATTATAAACTTTGTGTTGAAATTAGTTATTTATTTACCTGTTGAAGAGCTAAGGCTAGAGTCTTAGCGGTTGACAGTACATTGTTTACAGAAATCAAACTACGTTCTGCATTAATTGTCACACTAGGATTAACCAGAGATTTTTTACCATCACCAGAATCACTTAAATTGTTGTTTCCTGATATTATGCCATCCATTTGTTGCAGCGCTGCTTCCAACATTTTGCTTGCATTAGTTGAACGCACATCAGAATTTGTGGATGTACTGCTTAAAATTTCATTTTGTTGGGACATTACGCTGGATTTATTAACTTTTTGGGTGTTAATCTCGAGCATAATCGTTTTTTATTTTTTTATTTACCTAAAATAAATAATTTTTGGAGCGGTAAGAGGTTGTTCTATTTTTGTTCGAATATGTGTTTTTCACATCCGTTCTTCGTGGTGGGTGCAGTTACCTTATCCAAATCTTTTGTTTTCCCAAAACTATTGTGCAATTGTATTTAGCTTAAAAAGGTGTGTCCAGCTAAATCCATTTACCTAATCTATTTTCTTAAATTTTTAAGAAATAAATCACAAAAATATAGTTTTTAAGAATAAGTAAAAAGCAAAGAGAAAGCAAAAAAATAGTTTCTGTAGCAAACCATTGCTGCCAGATATATGTTATTTCCGAATTCCCCGAAATTATGTTCCTAATAAAATTGTGCAGTGTGAAATTTACAACAAATCATAAATTTAAAAAATGAAATGGGCTGATGTATACTTAAAGGCAGTTTGATCTATTTTAATATTTCACATTTCATAATTTGTTTATGATTAACAAAAATGCGTAGAAGTGAATGCAACTCTGAAGAAATATTAACTCGTTCTATTTCATTTTATAGCGAACGAGTAGTAGTTCTGGAGAAATTGTTCATTTCTCGTCGTATATTAAAACATTCATTGTGGTCCTCTCTAATATTAAGCTGTTTTCAAAAAGTTGTACATTCATTCCAAGTTATTTCCATTACAATTTAAAATAACCAATTAGAAATAAAAGTAAATTATTCGCTCTTACAAACATACAGGTGAATACATCCAATTGCATGAACGAATGTGAAAGACAGTGAATTCTGAATTAGCTGATAGTGTGCTGATAAATGTATTATTGATAATAAATTAATATTAGTGAAAAGATATATGTAGCTACAGTAGAGGTGCAAAATTGTTTGTTGCGAAAAGACTAGAACAGGATGCCTAGTACATCATATATAATTAATATTCTGATATTCAGTATTTCTTAAAAGAGAATCATATTAATATATTATATTTGTGTAGATAATTTATATCAGTATGTAAGATGTTAGTGAGTCACAAAGAATGTTTAGACATATTATTTAAAACAGCGGCTAAAATATATACATATGTATATATGTATGTAATGTGTATGATTCATGCGGGCTAAATGCCTCGAGGTTGCAATAGTTGGTGATTTATGGTAGTATTATATGAAAATATCACTAATTGATTATGATATTAGGAATGTAAACTGGACACAAAAATATCTCCCTATTAAATCTGATATACATATATATAATATGTAAATACAATCTCTTAAACAAGAAAATTCAGAAACAGATTTGTGCAGTAGAATCAATAATACACATTTTTATGTACTTCTCTTCGTAAAGGAAACGTTTAAACAAGATGTCTTCGGATTCTCATGCGGAACACGGTATTCATGATGAGGATATACATGACAGCACGTACCAGCCACCACCGGAAAAGTCTATTGAAGAAATAATGGCCGTAGACCAGGAAGATGAGAGTTTACGTCGTTATAAAGAGGCTTTATTGGGGTCTGCACAGGCTGAAAAAATTATTGTCGGTATGCTAAAAACATGGAAAATATTTATGAATATTATTATTCGCATGTTCAAAAATTATAATATGTTTCAGATGCAAACGATCAACGTAAAGTAATCGTGAAGAAATTGGCTCTGGTAGTTGAAGGTCGAGATGATATGGAGCTTGATTTAACAGGCGATCTTAGTCAACTAAAGAAACAGGTAATTCACAATTTGGTAAAATGGAAATTAGTTAAGATATATTTTTAGCATACATGCGTATGTTTGTTAAACAAGCATCAATGTTTGATTCTGATTCTGCAGAGCTAATAATAATCAATATATTTTTAATTTCTAGGTATTCGTGATTAAAGAGGGCGTTCACTATAAGGTACGCATAGACTTTATTGTGCAAAGAGAAATTGTTCATGGCCTTAAATACGTACAAAAGACTTATAGATTGGGTGTTCCAGGTAAATATTAAACATTTATTAACCTAACACTTTTTCAATAACATTAATTAAAAAAAATATATATATTAAAATAATAATTTAAAGTACATATGAAGTTATAATTTTCATAGAACTTGTGTGCTTTACAAAAGTATATAGTAATTTAGTGTTATAATCAAAAAAAAAAAATCGCCTAAAATTCTGAAATATTTTGATCTATATTTTTTGTATATATTTAACAGTACATCTGATATACAAGATACTTTGATATAATTTTCTATATTTAATGTACAGTTTCGCTATATTATAAAATCTTATTTTGATAAAAGATTTATCAATGTTAATAATTTGATGATGAACTTATAGATTTTACTTGTTTGGTAGTTATTATTCTCCAAATTACTTCATTTAGATTTATTTAATTTTTTCTGGTAGTATTTCATAACTTGATTATTGCCGATTTAAAGAATTTGGTTCATAAAAATTTATCTGCATCTGTGTTCTCTGTGTGCGTATTTTTTAAACAAATTTAATGGTTTAGGTGATATTGATATTTTTGTTAAACTTTCATTTAATATATGAATTTTAATCATCAAAATTATTTTTTCGCTGCTGACTGTGGATTTGTTAATATTGTAACTAATAAATATTTACATTATTTGTGTGATTGTGTTGTGTTCCTTTGTCTTTAACTTCAAAATAATTGATAAGTTGTTGGTAAGACAGCCGGTTTTACTAATTTTGTTTAATATTTAAAAAGTAATCATACTTTTTGTCTTATATTTTAGTTGATAAAATGACTCATATGGTTGGTTCATATCCACCGAAAAAAGAAATTCAGTTCTATTTAACACCATCTGAAGAAGCACCAGCAGGCTTGATGGCACGTGGTACATATTCTGTTGCATCATTATTCACCGACGACGATAAACACATACACTTGAAATGGGATTGGACTTTCGAAATAAAAAAAGATTGGGAATAAAAAAGTGCCAAAATAATCGGAAGCTATCATAACGCTCTTGATCTTCTAAAACAATTTTGTACGTCACACGTAAGAACTGGATTTTGCTTCCTTTAATTTAAGAAAAAGGTGAAAACTGCGAAATGATTCTAAATTATACACATATTTAAGCAATGACTGTCGTCAATATCGATGTATGTATAGAGTTTCGAAATTTTACTTCTTTGCTTTGATAAAAATTAAATTTACGTTTTAACTTTGATACACATTTAACTTTGATACCTCATTTAATATTTCTCTGTATAATCTGATTCAATTAATATAAATATGTGTAAAACGTAGTTCACCTTTTTCACAATCGTATTAAAAACATAGTCATTACTCGGAACTTTCTTTTGAATAAATTGTAAAATAAATAAATGGTATCATATTTATTACTAGACTCAAACTTTTGTAGAATTACTTTCAAAGTGTTCATTATTTCGGATATATTTCAATGTTGAACAATGATTTAAAATGTCAACACTAAAATATATAAATATCCGCTAATATGTATTAGTCCATAATAAATTGATAATAAACTGATCATTAAACAAAGGTATTTATAATCAAAATAAGGAAATAAAATGTTTATTGCAAAGAGAACATTGAAAAAAAGAGCTAATTGAAAATATCCGCGGATTATTCTTATACAGCTGATGATATAATGAATATACAAATAAACCTTAATTTACATTATATTTGGAAAATTTTAGAAAACGTGTATAAGAAATTTGGAAATACAGACAAATAGTAATTAAAACATTTGCATTTTTTATTTTCTTTTTACAAATGTAAGTATAATTAATAACATCTTCATAACATTGCATCTCCATGTTTTCTATTTAAATTAAAAAGGTTTCATTTCATAAGCATCGTTTTGTTCGTGTTAATTTCTTCATCCAAATTTAAAGTAGTGTAGTAAAGTAGTAAGCTTGTTTATTTTCATTGAAAAAATTTGAAATTAGAAGCGAAAGTTTTAGTTTGTCTTATTAATGTGAGTCCTTCACGATTCGTAATTTTTTTTTTAGTTTTATGCGTACACTAAAATGATCACGCCTATCAAACATACTATTTATACAATTTTCCTAACAGGGCTTCGTTGCTTACGTGACCCTATGGAAATTATGCGGCTTTATCACACTTGATAAAGTTCTTTGCAGATAAAAAGTTAATAATAAACAAATCTACATACATATATACGGAGAAAACCATATTAGCATAAATGAATATACATAGCCGTATTTTCTTGTAATGTTTCCAAATATGATATTCTGACCAGACTTTACACAAATTAAAACTTTCGTTAAACATTACTCATACGCCCCTCTATACTAAGATCTGTTGCTTCATGCAAAAGCACATCGCCTATTTGACCATTTGCTCTGCTACTCATATTTTTACAATATATTGCTTTCAGCAACATATTTCTGCGCATCTATTATGTTTCAACTGCCTCACACGAAGCAACATTTTGACCGAGCAACATACAATACAAAGAATTACTCAATAACACCTATAAAAAAATAAATATGTTCTACGACAAGAGAAAAAAACCATAATGGTAAGGTCAATAAGAAGTTGGCAACACGTGTATTTATGTTTATGAATTTATCACCTTTGCATATATATAAATATGTAAGTATGTATATGTAGAGAATTGCATATGTACGTACATATATCTAAATACCGATATGTCAATATACATGCCACACTAGTAGTCAGTAGCAACGGTTTTCGGGGTGACGACTGTGAAACGCGCGCGCATGATTTTTTTGTAACTGTGTGCGTGCAACTACATATTGTACACATGCATGTGTATTATTGCTTGTGAGATTCTATTCAATTGTTGTGCTGGGTGGGAAAAGTAAAGCCGGCGCGTAGTGAGTACAAAACAGTTTGGCCGGTGACGTCCTCCGGTGCAGAGCAATGCTACTAGTGTTACTTTCAGGCGGTCGTTGACTGCCCGCGAAAAACCAGTCGGAAAATTTTCGGTTGAATTGTGACGACTAAATAAAAACGAATTGGTATATACATATATTCAATGCATTTTCACGCATCGACGCGACGTTACGCGAATGTGAACTTGAAGGTTGCTGAATCTTAATAATATTGACAACGCGTGTGCTTATGTTTTTGCCACAAGTTTAAATTGTTTTTAGTGAAAAAATATTTTTCGGTGAGTTAGTTTCATATGTACATATTCGAAACATTTATCTACGTTTACACTAAAAATGTAGATATATTGCTTTTGATATAAACGATTTAAAAGAAGGTATGGTGACGAAATAAAAAGGATGAACGGCACATAATTGGCAATACATCGTCGTGCTCATCCGCCAACAGGTCAGCGAATATAGTTCGAAAGTGTGACAAACCAATTAGAGTTTAACTTTTGTTGCGTGTTATTTGTATTCAAAAGTTTAGCTACAGCAACGGTGACGTAGGCGTTACCGCCGACTCTGGCACTGATGATAACTACAACCGTGTTGATTGCGATGTATGCGCGCACATTCGCTAATGGATACGCTTAAATTATAACTAATAACAACACCTAATAAGAACTGTTTGCAAACAAGCCTACTAAATTTACGTATGTGAATAAATATGCCTTAGACAAAAAGACGAGAGATTTCACAAAAGAACTTTTAGATAAATAACAACGAGAATGAAATGGAATGTATGCCTTTTTAATAAAATTAAAGTGGTTGAGCTAATATTTTAAGATTAACAAATGCTATATTCAAGTGTTCATAAGTATATATTCGTGGCACCAGTATGTGTGTGCATGTGTTACACTCACGATAGCAGATTATATGCCCTGTTGTTAATGGAAGGCTATTCTCAATAGATGTGCTGTATTTTTAGACTGTCGCTTATATATATTTTTTTTAATCATTTATTAATGCAGCAAAATTTTCAGTTGTTTTGAGGCAATAAAATTCGTTGACACTTCTGTGTTAGATACATATAAGTATATCTATGTGGGTGTTTCCACTTATGTGTGCGTGCTTATTTTTTGTTATATTTAATCTTCATAAAAATGTGACAATGGCACACCCAATTTTAATATATAAAACATCATTTACCTAGCATCCAGCTTTTATTTTTTAATGTGACGATTATAACCACAACCTTTACTTGTTTCACATTATTTACATATACACGCACTTATGTATGTACATGCCGTAGGAAATAATTACTTAGTTAATTTTCAAAATAAATAAGATAATACATTTAATCGGTGAAAACCGTTTAAGTGGACACGATTAAGATAGAATTTAAGCAATTTTTTTATATGTATATGTTGAAATTTTTTATTCGACATTTTTAACCTTTTACAAATTGTTTGTTGTTTACATCCACTATTTGTCTTTTAAATAATAAAATACATATTAACTACAATCAAAGTATCTCATAGTAAATTTGTTCAACAAGAAATCGTTTGCAAATGATTAAAATAAATATTTTCGTAAAGAATATTTATATATGTTTAAAAAACGAATCGACTGAAAATGCTGAAGAGTTGAGAACACAAATTGTTCTTTATTGTAATTAAACCTTTCTCCCAGGTATCCAAATGTTGTCATGATTCCTATTAGTATATGAATATTCCTAAGACGCTCATTGCTCGCTTTGCATGGTATATATGTATGTATGCATATAGAACCAATATACACATATTAGTACTTATGCATTTTATCACTAAATCTGTTTATTCTATGCATTCAAATTTTCACGCTTCTGCTTGGCGTTTTCTCTCATGATCTGGGAAGAACTTTTCAACTTCCACTTGATGAGATCTCTTTCACTCAAAACATTCAGATCACTTTGCGTCATATTAGTGATCCAAAAAGACGAAAATCGAATACATATGTACGTTAGGATTACGAATAATGACTCAAATGTGAGCAAACACAACAAATAACAAGAAAAAATATTACAAAAAATTCCTTATACAGCTTTTGTGAACTTTTACTAAAAATGCATTTTTTAATAATGAGTCTGGAAAAATTTTCCGTAACTGTTTATATTTTTTCTACAGCAGTTTTTTGGACGTTTTTTACCTTCTCTAAAACCACAAAAGCGAGTCACGACAAAGTTAAATGTTTATATTTTTAAATATGTTTTCTACAGCAGTCTTTTGGACGTTTTTTACATACAAGTCGGGCTCATGAAATGGCAATAGCGTTTAGAAGTCAAAGTTCATACAAAGTTCCTTCCATAATTCGAACTTTTCGACCAAGGCATAATACAAAATTTAAAGTTTTAATATCGAGGTAGAATTTTAAAATGTACACCTACATACAAATGTACGTATTCATTCGTATTCGTAATCAGCGTCCCCGAATAACTCGAATCCGATGAATTTTGATCAATCAAAAATTGCGTATACGCCGTGTATGCCAATATTGATGATTTTCGAAAATTTCTATATATATATACATATGTATCTCAGTTCAGACAATCCTCACTACGTATTTAATAATATCTTTTTATTTATTAATTTTGAATGCATATTTTGATGAATATCGATACATACATATGATATACATTTATGACAATTGTTTGAATTCAGTGCAACTTACGGTCTTAAAATTTACATTTTATGGATTTCCATAACTTTGTCGGTAAAATTTCGGCATGACTCGCTTATGTGGTTTAGGAGTATGTAAAAAACGTCCAAAAGACTGCTGTAGAAAAAATATAAACAGTTACTGAAATTTTTTCCAGGCTCATAATTAAAAAATGAATTTTTAGTAAAAGTTCACCAAAGCTGTATAAGGCTATTGCCATTTCAAGAGTCCGACTTATGAAAATCTCCGAGTTATGGAAGGAAATGTGTATGAAATTTGACTTCTATTGTCAATTCAAGAGTTCGACTTATGGAGAACTTCGAGTTATAGAAGTTATGAAAGTAAATGTGTATGAAATTTAACTTCTATTGGCAATTTTAGAGTTCGGGTTATGGAGATCTTCGAGTTATAGAAGTTCCAGTTATGGAATTTCAACAGAATTTATAATTAAATGTATTAAAAAATTCTCATTCCTCATAGTATTTGTTTTTAAATTGATTTTTAACACCCTGTACATGCATATTGTTACATACAGTATCCGACCAAATTATGGATACCGCACTACATTTTTTACTATTATTTGAATGTTTCTTCCAAGAGTTCAACAAAAAAACAAAAAAAAAATTGCACATACTATTGGTAGATACTATATGCTACCAAATAATAATGGTATGATATTTACCGTTAGCTTTTGTTTCGCTTGCAAGTTTCTTTTAGTTAAATGACAAATTAGCATTAATAGTCTATGACTTGTTAAAATTGATTGGTCAGGATCATTTAATGGGGCAATGGTAAGAGAAAATCACAGAAACATACTCCAGGAGCAGGACCACAATCGAAAAAGTGGTAAAAAATAAATAGGAAAATAGCGCGCCAAGATCAGGCCGCCCAAAGGGCAACCACAGCTCGCGAAGAGACCAAAATAATCATAGAAATGAAGAAAGACCCCACAGTTTCAGCCCAAAAAATCCAAGAAGATTGTTATTCCCACACCTACAAGATTAAAAAGCCTTTCATCCATACCTTGGTCGATTTTATTATTTGTCTTTTTGAGACGATCGCGTGTTTTGCAACAAACAGTTCAAATGTACAATATTTAAAATAAATTGTTTTAATATAATATACCCATAAGCAAAATAGAAAAACAATCAAAGCGATAAATTTCACTGCTTATACGATACTTTTGTCGGACATACTTTTGTCGGTATACATACTTTTGTCCTACACTGTATATGTTTTTAAATTTCCTTCGTAAAAATTTAAATATGTCGAAATGTCAAACTTTGTAAGAAAGGACAATACTCAGAAAACTAGATTAAAATCAAAATCGATTGTTAAATTTATGATGGCATATTAAACTGAATAATAAAAAGTGTACAAGCCCATATTTATGTATATACAGATCCATATAAGCGCATTTTTTAAGTGTTTGCGTTTTGTATAATCAGCAAAATTGTTATGCTGGACCTCAATTTATTCATCTATTCATTTTATGCATTGACTCATGCAAATTGATTACAATTATCTCACGTTAAAGGCTACACAACATAAAGACAAGACTATTTCAAGTAAAAAATACTCAAGTAAATAATCTCATATTATCCCATATTAGGGAGCATAATAATAAAAGCAGTTTTACATTAACCAAAGTTTTAATATTTAAATAATTTTCCTTTAAATTTTTATAACAGCTGTTTCATTATACTATTTTTAGATCGGATAGTTAACATATTAATAAAACAAAAATATTTTACAACTTGTAAAACGAGTCCAATGAGTCTCATTACTTCACGAAATGGCTACACTCGAAGCGGAGAATGTAAAAAATGAAAATGACACCAGTTTCGGTGGTAAACGTGTAAATATTTCTAAAACGCCATCTCTGGCATCCTCACGTGCACCAAACAAGGCGCGACTAATGCCAGATGGAGAAGATGGCACAACTGGTAAGTAAAAATCACAATGGTCAATCAATTGGCAGCGGAGATGAAAATTCAAACCATTTACATTTATTGTACACATATTCAAATGTTTAATATATGTATGTATGTAGATTATGTTTTTAAAAACAAGCTAAATTAGTGTGTAACCCAACATTTTATACTCTCGCTATTTTAACACCTGAAAGGAATTGAAATACGCACAGTTGTACTCAAAAAAGCCAACTCGTTTTTAGATAGAATTATGAATAGATTACAATAAACCAAATGTGTAAGGGATTTCCTCAATTTATGGCATCAAACTACTTTATATCTCAAACAGCAGAATGGAATATCAGAATTGTTTATATTTTAAGGGTCCAGTTGAAGTTAGCTCTAATATTTATTTTGAGTCAGTTTTGGCTACATTTTATACAATAGGTTCATGTAAGATGAAGGTAATTTGCACTTGAGGAAGTTGGTCTATAAATTACCCTGAATGTATATACTATATATAATATTTTTCATAATTCTGAATATTTCTTTGCCGAATATAACGGTTAATGTGTGAGATATCCGAATAAAATTTAGTATATACCTACAATTATTCGCGAGTCTATATTTTCTTAGTTTCAAAATATGAAACCAGTCTAGAACTTATGATAAGGTACCCTAAATAATGACTTTCGCTTTTCCAATTCATGAAAAATTTTATTTTCATCATACATTTTGAATTTTCCAAAACTATGCAAGCTCATTTTCATATATTGGTATAACTTTATATAAGGTATAACTATATCTAATATTTGGGAGATTTCCCGATTTTTCCGGTTAAAAATTAGCCTCAGGCACTGAAGTCCGATACATAAACCAAACAAACATACAAAAATCAATTAGGAAATCATGTGAATCGATTCTGATTGAAATATTGAAAGTTTATAGTTATTGTATCTGTGGACGAACGGAAGAACAAACAACCACTAAGCGAACAAACTCTATGCTACCTGTTGCTACAATTCAATTCTTACTTATAAATATATACATACATATGTATGTTTGTATATTCAGCCTATTATCCTCGCATATCCAATAATAATCTAGAAATGAGTTAGTGTCGTCATTCGGCATTTTTTATTTCTATATGTACAATATTTTATCTTCATCTAGATTAGAAAGAAATAAATGAACTCTCTGCAATCGTAGTGCATATTATTTATCTCAACAGCATGTTAATTTAATTCAAAATATATATGTATAAAGCAAAGTAGAATATATAAAATGAATTTCAAGCAAAAACTTACTTATTCGGAAAATTGTTTTAACCTTTAAATCAAATTAGTATATCCAGCAACCTCTTACCAACCTGCCTATCTACAGATATTTTCTAGGTCCCCTAAGCACTTACAAACATAATTCAATTAACTTTTTAATTTGGTTTTTAAAGCTCTTATCTAAAACAACACTGGTTGCGCCTAACAAGAGGCAATTTAAACCTTACAATTGACAAGCCAGCTAAAATTAAGAAAATATGAAGAGAATGCATGGCAAAGGATAAAGTTTTTTTACAATTGACAAGCCAGCTAAAATTAAGAAAATATGAAGAGAATGCATGGCAAAGGATAAAGTTTTTTTTACGTTTTGTGGTATTTTCTTACTTTAGGCTAGGATAGAGCAAAATTTTACTTATATGATGTGGGCAAGAAAATAATGAATTGATATTAGTAAAGTTGCATCTTTGCTCGAAATCTCGATAGGTAGATAAACTGACATAATTAAATTATTGATATCTGATTTATACTTACTGTCACCTTACATTGTGATTAAATTTCAAATTTAGTATGGTTGTTTGTATGTATCATACATATTTGTGAGTAGTAAGACGCGTGAAATATTTGGAAATTTTTGCAACATTTTCTTAAACAACCATTGGAGTTAGTTTCCTTACTACATTTAGCTCATGTTCGACATATTTATATAAATATATAATTAAGTATATGAGGATAATATTAGGGGTAGTATTTATCCGATTTTATTAACTTTTGGCACTAGGCACATTATTATCAGGAAAAGATTCCTTTTGAGTTTTATTAAAATGTCTTTGAGATTTACCGACATATTCTCTAAAAATTCAGCTCTAGGCATTGAAGTCCTTATGTTCGGTATCTGGAGCCTTGAGTAGTTATTATCCGATTTCAACCTTTCTAAACGATCGTTTCATTTCAATATCTTGGTTGGTGATTGATTTATAAATTGTATAGTGAACGATCAGATGGAATTCACCGATTCCACCCTTTTTGAATCTTAATATTATGTTATTAAGAAATTGTTAAATTGGCAAATTTTGTTGAAATTGGTCGAATAGTTCCTGCGGTAGGGGTTCTGGCCCTTTTATACAAATTTGAGTGCAGCTCTTCTGTACCATCATTTCATAAAATCTATAATAAAACAATAAAGATATATAAACCAAACTTTCTGCGACGGTTCCCTTACGTACCCCACCATACACCATGAAAATAGTTGAAATCGGATAATAACCATGCCCACCTCCTATACAAAGTTAGGTTGATTACTAAAAGCGCATTGACTCCTTTACGAAAAACGTCAGAAACACTAAATTTTACAGAAGAAAGAAGCTGCACTCAGATTTTTTTTTTTTTTTTCAAAATGAAAAATGGACGTACCATCGCCCACTTATGGGTCAAAAACCATATCTCAGGAAATACTCGACAGATTTCAATGAAATTCGGTAGATAATATTTTCTTGATACCCTGACGATGATTTCTTGACACGCTCAGTTTTGAATTCCATCTCACTCTTTCACTTTATAATAAATACATAAGGAACCAATGAAGATAGCGGAATAAAACTTTACACAAATACTGTATATGATCTGTGGCATCACTTGTGAAAAAATTGTCGAAATCGGACAATAACTTTTCAATGCCCCAGATATCGAATATGAAGAACTCAGTGAATTATGGTAATTTTCCACCGAAAATATCGGTAAATCTCTCAGATATCTCAATTTAATTCAGGGGAAATCTTTTTCTTCTAATAGTGTGGCTCTGTACCAGAAGTGATTAAAATCCTGTCATAACTTCCCCTAACTCTCATATACCTAATTATAGGATTTTCAAAAATACGATGAGCTTAACAGCTTATAAATCGGTTAATATGTGAAATATCTTAGCCAAATTAATTGAGCATATAATTTTATATATAGTGTATGTTTGTGATGGTGTGTTTATATTTTAAACTACTCAATTTTAACATTGTTTTCTGTATTTACTGTATTTTATTAGCCGAAAATATTCATTTGGACGATTTATACACACGATATCGCCAACGACTTCGTAAGTCTCTTTTTACGTCTGGCCTACTAATATCGCTGGTCGCATGTATTGTCTCCATAATTATTGGTATCATATATGAACAAGTGAGTTCTTCATACAAAATATAACTTTCACTACAAAACTTTAATATATAAAGTGTATACCCATTAACTTTAATTTTTCAGAGCTTAACACAGTTATGTTTACTCTCTCTGGCTGCCACAATATCAGCAGGAATATTGACAGCGCTACAATTCTCAGCTGTGCTTAGCTCACCGGCGGCTGCATTGGCATTTGCCATTCTTACAACTTTCTCGCTAGGGACAATAGCTGCGATTACAGGAGAAACATTGGCACCAATACCATTATTTGCCGTGTTTCTAGTAAGTTTCCAAAATCATGGCAGAGTTTTATAAAATTCATTTTTATATGGACATTTATTTCTTCGAAATTATCCAATACGAGTATAACCAAAACATTTATTAATCATTTTTAATGATTATAAATAGCACATTTAACACAAAATATTTAAATTTGCAGGGTATACATACAATGCTGCCAATCTCCTGGCCAGTTTCTATGGTGTTGGCGCTTTTCATGACGGCGATTCATATCATATATCGCATTGTGACCAGCAAGGATTATGCACCCAACTTGCCCCTCGTAAGAAATACTATTTTCACTAATTTTCAAAACCATTTTTGCTAATCATGTTTTTATAGGAAATGTGTCATTAAGTTTTTAATAGATAGTTCATTTGTAAATCCAAAATCATATCTACAAGAAATGCCATAGATACATATATTAATTACAACTATCTTTTAAAATGTCCATTGTAGTTATTTGGAGAAGTGATCATATTAGCTTCGGCATCCATTTCCGGTCTCTATTATCGCATAATGTCAGATGCGGCACACAATCGAACTGTGGATGGCACACGCACAGGCATAGAACAACGCGTAAAACTAGAGTGTGAACGAGAACAACAAGAGCAACTCCTGCTTAGCGTTATACCAGCTTACATAGCGGCAGAAGTAAGTATAAGAATATACATATGTATGTTTTCTTATATGCATAGATATCTATTACTTACAAATTGACATCCTGTATGTACATACATACATACTATTTATTATAATAGAATAAAACTTTGGAATCAGTGACCAATCCAATGAGCAAAATTGAAAATTTTGCCATAACTAAATTGATTCAGCGACATCTTTTAAAGATTATAAATGTTCCATTGTAATTTATGGATCATAAATATCTCACTTGTAGGTAAAGCGTAGTATAATGCTGAAAATGGCGGATGCCTGTCAACGCGCCGGAGGGCAAGCTACCTCATCTGCTACTCGTTTTCATGAATTGCACGTGCAGCGTCACAACAATGTATCAATTTTGTATGCAGATATTGTAAACTTTACTCCATTGTCAGAACAGCTTTCTGCCAGCGATTTAGTGAAAACTCTTAATGATCTTTTCGGACGCTTCGACCAAATTGCGGGGGTCAGTACCGTGTTTTTTATATTAATATTTATATTTATATTTATTTTACCAATAATTATAAGTTATTATATACATATCTATTGCATATTTTTTTCGAGAGTATGAGTTAAAAAGCAAAATATTTGCATCGAATTTCGAAATTAGGCTTATTGAAAAACACAATTAGTAAATACAACGAATATGGATATAATTTACCATTCCCTACTTTTCAAATGGTGTATAACATGTTTCGGTCACGCTAATCTATAAGAAACTATAAGGCTTTGTTAACAAAATAAATTGAGGTCCTAATGTTCGGTATCCAGGGTCTTGAAATGGTATAGTTCGAATACGATTTTTATATGGGCCACCAATAATGCAGTATTTGTGCACAATTTTATTTCGATATCTTCATTGGACGTTGATTTATATAAATATTGCGAAGTGAACGAATCAGATAGAATTCAAATTTTATTATGTGATAAGCTGGCGTGGTCATGGATGTCTTTCAATTATATTAGTTCTGCCGGCGTTTTTATTGGTGGGTTAACGAACTTTAAGAAGTTTTCTATATAACGTATGGGGAGTAGACGTCATTAATATCCGATTCAATCCATTTTTATACTGCACTAATTAAAAATGTCGACAGTAAGTTTGGTTTAAATAACTTTAGCAGTTTGCGAGATATGTATGTTTGTACAAAAAAACCCATTCGAAGGCAAATATTTCGATATTGGAGCTTAAGTTCGGAAAAAGGAGAAATTACATTTTACCTTATGGCTCAATCTCCCGAAAGAAATAGCCAAAAAAAACTATTTTTGCCATATAGTGTTATTACGGCAGTAGAATGCGAAACTATTAAAAATTGGTAAACAGAAAATTCTTTTTTTATATTTTCTTTTAAAAATAACTGGAATTTGTTGATTTTGACTTACAAAATTTATTGAGACATACAAACTAGGGCTCTTAAAATTATTCGATTAACTTGAAAACCGATTATTCGAATATCCGGTTTGTAACCGTTCGTACGAATATTAACCGGTTAGCACTATTCGGTTAGTCGCAATGTTACGACTATTCGAATAATCGTTCTACTACGGTTATTCGAATAGTTATACTGTCACTATTCGAATAAATGAAAAAACAGCGATTTTTGCTAAGGCCAAAACTAGATATATGTCCGTATTTTCCAGATATATACAATGTGCGGTATAAATCGGTTGAGAAGTGTTCGGGCAGAAGGGCACGAGCAAAACCGACCACTGACCGACCCAAAAAAACCGGTTCTTCACAGAAAACCGACTACCCACTCGTCGAAGTTTTGCCCCAAAGCCCCACCCACCGACCGCCCACACTGCCACGAGTGTGTCCAAAAAAAACCGGTTCCAAAAAGTAACCGGTTACTGCAGTACTAGGCATATGCCGCAAAAAAAAAGTGGGTAGGGGTATAGAATAGCGAACTCAAGAAACATACCACGCAGTGGTATTTTCAGTCATATTTTAATTTTGCAGGTGAAACAACAACAGTGTTGGTATGACAGTCATAAAAAATAGCGAGTTTTTTGTTAGTTTTAATGTTTCACTTTTTTCAATAAAAATAAGAAAATTAATGAACTTACACTATTCGAATAGTCGACAACGAACGGTTAACCGAATAGTCGAAAATGAGCGGTTAATCGAATAGTCGATGACTGACGACTATCCGAATAGTGCAAACCGAATATTATTATTCGAATAATGCCCTATTCGGTTAATTCGGTTAGTCGATTAGACGAATACCAAGAGCTCTAATACAAACGTACACAATATAGTTTGCATCGTTACATTGTTACATTGTTCATTCGTAGGAGAATCAGTGTCTACGTATTAAAATTCTCGGTGACTGTTACTACTGTGTATCTGGACTGCCCATATCAAGGCCGCAACATGCTGCAAATTGTGTAAACATGGGTTTACAAATGATCGATGCCATAAGGTGAGTGTGCGATGCTTTTTATTTGTTCGATGTGTGCTCATCCAAACGTACTACGTATCGTTGTTTAAAGTACAATGGGAATAAAACCAAATATCAAAAGATATAACAAAATCGATAGTAATTTTAAAAATTTTAAAATATATATTAATCTTTCATTTTACATAGCAATACTTTATTTTTAACAAGTGAATTTAGCACAGTTTCAGTGAATCCTGCTATTTTCACACCTGTGTACATATGTATGTATGTATACACTTGTATAAATTACATGTATGTACACTTAAACACAACTTTTGATACACTGTTTGCAAAGGCGTTTGCTGTTTTTCTATTAGAGTACATATAACTATAGGTCCTTTTTGCTGCAATGTTCATCATTCTTGTTATATATTTCCGTACGAATATATAACTAATGTATGTATATATGGGGGGATGGGGTCATATGTAGAAGTTCACGCAAGTGAGGAAAGTTTCTGATTGCCATTCACTTGGGAGTGGCCAGGAACGATTCTTTTGCATATGACTCAAGCAGCTCACGACTTCCGGTTTTAGACCAAGTATCCCCTGGGTAGCTAACAGACATCCGTTTGGAGGCGAGCTAAAGTGAGAAGGCGAAGCCCGCTTGTGCGGTTGTGCGTAGGGCTTGGGACCCACCACATAAAAAAATCTCCCCAATGAAAACAAACACCGAGCCTCGGATGAGAAACCCCCCTTTTGATGACGACCCCTGCAAACGTACTAAGGACCATGATTTGAGGGCATGCACCTGGAATGTCCGGACTCTTAATTGGGAAGGTGCCTCTGCCCAGCTGGTTGATGTCCTCATACAACTAAAGGCTGACATCACCGCCGTCCAAGAAGTGCGATGGACGGGACAAGGACGGAAGAAGGTGGGTCCTTGTGACATCTACTACAGCGGCCATATAAAGGAGCGCAAATTTGGTGTTGGATTTGTGGTGGGAGAGAGACTCCGTCGCCGAGTCCTGGCATTCACCCCGGTGGATGAACGTCTAGCCACAATCCGCATAAAAGCGAGGTTCTTCAACATATCGCTGATTTGCGCCCACGCCCCAACGGAAGAGAAGGACGATGTGACCAAAGACGCTTTCTATGAGCGCCTAGAACGCACCTATGAGCGCTCCCCCCGCCACGATGTCAAAATCGTGCTTGGCGATTTTAACGCCAGGGTGGGTAAAGAAGGTGTCTTTGGCACAACAGTCGGAAAATTCAGCCTCCATGACGAAACATCGCCAAACGGCCTGAGGCTGATCGACTTCGCTGGGGCCCGAAATATGGTTGTCTGTAGTACCAGATTCCAGCATAAAAAAATTCATCAAGCAACGTGGCTGTCCCCTGATCGAAACACGCGCAACCAAATCGATCACGTTGTGATAGACGGAAGACATGTCTCCAGTGTTTTAGACGTGCGTACGCTCCGAGGACCAAACATTGACTCGGACCATTATCTAGTAGCAGCAAAGATACGCACTCGCCTCTGTGCAGCAAAGAACGCCCGTCAACAAACACAAGGAAGGTTCGCCGTCGAAAAGCTGCAATCACAACCGACAGCCGAACGATTTTCTACTCGACTTGCACTCCTGCTCTCTGAGAGCACTCATCAGCATCTCGATATAAGGGAGCTGTGGAACGGCATCTCAAACTCATTGCATACCGCTGCAGCCGAAACAATTGGTCTACGGCAACGCCAAAAAACCAGTTGGTACGATGAGAATTGTCGTTCCGCAGTGGAGAGAAAACAGACTGCCTACCTCGCAACGTTGCGATCGACCACAACACGTTCGGGGTGGGATAGATATCGAGAACTGAAGAGGGAAGCGAGACGCATTTGCAGACGTAAAAAGAAAGAGGCCGAAATGCGTGAGTATGAAAAGCTTGAAAAGCTGGCCGACATGGGTAATGCTCGAAAATTTTATGAAAAGATGAGGCGATTAACAGAAGGTTTCAAGACCGGAGCATTATCATGTAGGGACCGAGAAGGTAATCTGGTAGCGGATGTCCAGAGCACACTGGGATTATGGAGGGAACACTTCTCCGACCTGCTCAATGGCAGTGAAAGTACAACACCAGGAGATGGCGAACCCGATTCCCCAATCGATGACGATGGAATAGATGTTCCATTACCCGACCATGAGGAAATTCGAATAGCAATTACCCGCTTGAAGAACAACAAAGCGGCGGGGGCCGATGGATTACC
Organism: Zeugodacus cucurbitae; assembly: GCF_028554725.1. Taxonomy (NCBI): domain Eukaryota; kingdom Metazoa; phylum Arthropoda; class Insecta; order Diptera; family Tephritidae; genus Zeugodacus; species Zeugodacus cucurbitae. The sequence continues at coordinate 328,866 of NC_071669.1, read as the reverse complement.
GGCCGAGCTATTCAAATACGGCGGCGAAGAACTGATAAGGTGCATGCATCAGCTTCTTTGTAGAATATGGTCGGAAGAAAGCATGCCTGACGATTGGAATCTTAGTGTGCTCTGCCCAATCCATAAGAAAGGAGACCCCACAATCTGCGCCAACTACCGTGGTATAAGTCTCCTCAATATCGCATATAAGGTTTTGTCGAGCGTATTGTGTGAAAGACTAAAGCCCACCGTCAACGAACTGATTGGACCTTATCAGTGTGGCTTTAGACCTGGAAAATCCACAATGGACCAGATATTCACCATGCGCCAAATCTTGGAAAAGACCCGAGAGAAAAGAATCGATACTCACCATCTTTTTATCGATTTTAAAGCTGCCTTCGATAGCACGAAAAGGAGCTGCCTTTATGCCGCGATGTCTGAATTTGGTATCCCTGCAAAACTAATACGGCTATGTAAGCTGACGTTGAGCAACACCAAAAGCTCCGTCAGGATCGGGAAGGACCTCTCCGAGCCGTTCGATACCAAACGAGGCTTCAGACAGGGTGACTCACTATCGTGCGACTTCTTCAATCTATTGCTGGAAAAAATAATACGAGCTGCAGAACTAAATAGAGAGGGTACAATCTTCTACAAGAGTGTACAGCTCCTGGCGTATGCCGATGATATTGATATCATCGGAAGCAACAACCGCGCCGTTTGTTCTGCGTTTTCCAGACTAGATAAAGAAGCGAAGCGTATGGGTCTGGTGGTGAATGAGGACAAGACGAAATATCTCCTGTCATCAAACAAACAGTCGGCGCACTCGCGTCTTGGCTCCCACGTCACTGTTGACAGTCATAACTTTGAAGTTGTAGATAATTTCGTTTATCTGGGAACCAGCATTAACAACACCAACAATGTCAGCCTTGAAATCCAACGCAGAATCACTCTTGCCAACAGGTGCTACTTTGGACTGAGTAGGCAATTGAAAAGTAAAGTCCTCTCTCGACGAACCAAAATCAAACTCTATAAGTCGCTCATTATTCCCGTCCTGATGTATGGCGCTGAAGCGTGGACGATGACAACATCCGATGAGACGACTCTTGGGGTTTTCGAGAGAAAGGTTTTGCGCAAGATTTTTGGTCCTCTAAACATTGGCAACGGCGAATACCGCAGGCGATGGAACGATGAGCTGTACGATTTATACGACGACATTGACATAGTTCAGCGAATAAAAAGACAGCGGCTACGCTGGCTAGGTCATGTTGTACGGATGGAAGAAAACACTCCAGCTCTGAAAGTATTCGATGCAGTACCCGCTGGAGGAAGCCGCGGAAGAGGACGACCTCCACTCCGGTGGAAAGACCAAGTGCAAAGTGACCTGGCTTCACTTGGTGTTTCCAATTGGCGCCAAAAAGCAAAAAGGAGGAATGAGTGGCGCGCTCTGGTGGATTCGGCTATAATCGCTTAAAGCGGTTCCTACGCCAAATATATATATATATATATGCGTATGTGTGGACATTAATATACGTTTATATCCATTATTTGTAAAGGACCTAGGTATATGAGTGCTGTTAATACTGTATTGAACGAATGTGTTAATACTGTATTGAAAGTATAATTAAACGAACCAGACGGATTAATTAAACGAATGGCATTTCTGAAACAGTCATAAGTCTACTTTTCTATTTTAGGAATTGTTAAAAAAAATTAAATAAGTTACGTAATACGTTTGTACATTGAGTGTGGAATTGAAATTGGAGCTACCTGTAATCGCTTATATTATCAATTATTACCACCAGACATGTGCGTGAGGCGACCGGAATTAATGTTGACATGCGAATAGGCATACATACTGGTAATGTGCTTTGTGGTGTCCTTGGCTTACGCAAGTGGCAATTTGATGTTTGGAGTGACGATGTTACACTGGCAAACCATATGGAAAGTGGCGGTGTAGCGGGGTATGTATAATATATGTATAAAAAAATATATACGTATTTTTCGAAAGACAGCAGCTAGAGTGGGCCATCCACAGTCGAATTTGTTCGACAAGCTGCTTGTTGAACAATAATTACATTTGCCCACTGACTAGTAATATTGCTTGCGAACATCATTTGTAAAAAATTTTCAACGTGGAAACATGTAATCGTTTTCACTATAATAAAACGTGTAAATATGTAAGCGTTTTCACAAAAGATGTTCATGTGAACATTGCCATCGAATTTCGAATAAGTTCGCACGAACGCTCTAAACTTCGAACTAATACTACCACCAATGACAAAAACTTTGTAAAACCGTACAAATTCGACTATGGATGGCCTGCTTAAATAAAATTAAACCGACTACCGACTTGGCGTATGAGCAACCTTTTACAATGTAATTTTTACTCAACATTTTTCTTTGCAGACGAGTTCACATAACGAAGCAAACTCTGGAGTTCCTCGGTGACAAATTCGAAGTTGAAGAAGGAAATGGCGCAAGTCGAGACAGTTATTTGGCAGATCATAAAATAGAAACATACCTCATAGTGCCCCCAAAGGTATGGGACAGATCACATTTTAGCTTCTAAGTCATTTAACCGCTTGAAATGAAGACCAAGATGATACACATATGTATACAAATACAAACTAGTTATTTTCACTTTATCATATATATGAACAAACCTAATTGCTCCGTTAATCAATTAATTATTTAATGACATTCACACTGTTAAACACAAGTTATTCATACATTTGTTATTAATGAAATTGTAAATGTTATTTTTATTACAGAAAATTATCTATTCCCATAGTGTCCCACAAGTTATCGAAATTACTACTTCTTCAGAGGCTCAACCAAGTGATTGTGATGTCACAGAACGTCTTTTACCGATTCCTACACCCACTAGTATCTCAAATGTGAACATAGCATTGTCTTGTGGACACAAAACTCCTAATCAAGAAGATACGATTTCTACAGGTGGCATTAGCGGTATTAGTGGCGGAATATTTCCAATAGAGCGTGGAAAACTATCTCCTTCGTCCACAAACAGCCAAGATCCAATCATGACCAAATCTATGTCCATCAAAGAACTATCAGAAGAAGATGAAGATGATGTAATGATACAATTATCTAACCCAGAAGAAGAGAATAAACATAATGGAGCCACAAATATGAGCACGGTCTTAAATGAGGGTCAAACTGTGGAATCTAAGTCATCATTGTCTTTGCCCAATGAATATGTTAATAGTGCAAGTACAAAAAATATTGGCAAATTGGAAGTTGGCGCCAACGCAAATAGCATCGCTTTAACAAACTCAACGGCGCCTTCATCAACGTTAACCAACAGTTTAATGGTTACTGAAGGACCCGAAAAGATACGACGAAAACTTTCTGTACAAGGTAGGAGCAAAAAGAAGAGCAGAAGAACATTATTTTTGTATTATTGTTTGTAAGAAATATTGAAAAGTTAAAAAAATTTGAATACATCAGGTTGATTATAAAACCCAAATATTTTGAATAATTCATTATGAAACCGATTCTTAATATAGATTAATATAGATTATTTTAATGATGCATTGTATTTTACAGGTCTTATCTCTTTTGCGGACAGAAGACGTTCCTCCGGCGCTTTTGCAGATGGTCGCAAATTATCCATACACAGTGGTGAGAGTTTTCGCAGTCATAGCGGTGAGTATTAAAAACATAACCTATAATTGTGTATGTATATATGTATATGTATGAGGGGTTCTAGATCTAATGCAACGTTCTTTTTGTAATTATATATATATCATTTACCAAACCCAAACTCATTTGTGAAGATAATAAAAATTTAATTTTTCAGGAAAAATAAATAAGTTTAGTAACACAAAATTTGTAAACAAATGTATATATTTTTAGATATTATCAAATGCATGATAAGTTTTCCTAATTTCAGGTCATGTTAATCGTAATCGCCCATCATCCAAAATGACTAAATATGTGGAGTGTTGGGGTGCTGATAAACCGTTTGCTAACATTGCAGAATCGAAATTAGTCAAAAACATAGGACTCGCAGTAAGTCAGATTACTTAAATACGTCGTTTCGAAGATGTCAGAACGATACAAAAAATTACTAAAATATCAGCATTTTAGTCCACATTTTTCATTCGCCCAATGTCTTAGCACCATTACTATATAATTTAAATGTTTAGTTCTAAAAGATCTGCCAGCACTTGAATAGCAAAACACTGAAATTTAATTGGATTAGAAATACTGAAATTCCCTTATTTCTTATTTATTTTACAGAGCATTGCTATGATTGAATCCAACCTCTTGCCACCAGAACGTAAATGCTTCAATTTCAATTTCTTTGGACCCCCTACGGAGTTAAAACCGGTTACATTATGGTACCGCAACTCTCCACGGGAGGCAATGTACCGTGCGCAACCAGATACACATTTTCGTTTCGATTTAATTTGCACATTTCTTCTTTACCTCTCTATTACATTAATTCAGCTAATCGCTTTCGAGAAGTTAGTTTCATTGCGTTAAATTAATTGATATAAAAAATAATGAAATCTCTTTTTCAGGAATATTGCTTTAATTGGCTCTCTGGCAGCCAGCTTTATCTCACTCACCCTTTTCCTATACCTCAGCAATATCCAAGTTCCCGAAATCAATGCATCAACAACTGACCGCAACGGACCGGGTCAAGTGGTAGCAAGCAGTCGATATATTCGTCTTGCTATTTTCATTATAGTAAATACACTAATATCAGTGACTGCAGTTTTCAATGTGGTGAGTAATCTCCATATATGCAATTAAAATATATTCACATCTCTTAATGGAAAATTAATAATAACATGAAATTTTTATTTGTAGATAAACTTTGTTAATAATGAGAATTTTGAGTCAATAAATGTAGAAAGTAAAATTAACAACTTATCCATGTCGGTAGTCAATGAGACGTCTGAGCCAGGTGTCACGTATACTAATCTACAGGAGAATGCGTATAATTTAAATCAAATAGAAAATGCACCAATATATCTGTTCTGCTCTGCTATCAGTCTAGCAGCGATATCTGCTTTCTTGCGCTCCGGTTTTATTCTTAAACTAATTACAATGGTTGCGGCACTCATCTGTCAGATAGTTATGCTGAGCTTCAGTGACCTCTATGAAATATATAATCACCTTCAACTCAACTCGTAAGTCGAGAAATTGTTGTGTAAATATATACAACTTAATTAAATAAAAAAAAATTTAATACAAAAATATCTTTGCATTAGTTTGCCTATAGACTTTAAAGGTTTCCTCTTATTGCTATTGGTGGTTGCGGTGCTGCATACTCTCGATCGACAAGGCGAATATGTGGCTCGCACAGACTTTCTGTGGAAAGCAAAATTAAAAGTGGAGCAAGAAGAAGTGGAAACAATGCGAGGCATTAATAAAGTAAGTAAGCTTATTGTGTAGGTTGAACCAAATGCGATCATTAAATATATCATATACGTTTCAGATTCTTTTAGAAAATATTTTGCCCGCTCACGTAGCCACTCATTTCCTTCATCAGGAGCGGTCTACTGAGCTATATCACGAGAGCTATTCTTGTGTAGCTGTGATGTTTGCTTCGATACCAAATTATAAAGAATTTTATGATGAAACTGATGTCAATAAACAGGGACTTGAATGTTTGCGACTACTAAATGAAATTATATGTGATTTTGATAAGGTACATGTATACGCATGTAATGTTTTATCGCTATTTAAATAGCTTCTCTATTATTTACAGTTGCTTCTGAAACCTAAATTTAGTGGCATTGAAAAAATCAAGACTATCGCAAGCACATACATGTGCGCATCTGGTCTACGACCAGGTAAAGAAGATGGTGCTATGGTAAGAAAAAACACTGATTTTAAAATAGTTTGAGGTCACATTTTAAGTTTCATACGTTATTGTCGTTATTGAAACGGATTGCATATTCAGGCTTATTAATAATTGCAATTCTGTTTTTGCCATACATTTTATGCAGCGGATTCGTAATTTTTCCGTAAGTTTCTAGATGCAAATTCTTAATGCATAAAAACTTTTCTATAAATGTTACCATCGTATTTTACGTGCGAATGTGAGATAAGAACTAATTTTTTACTTTAAATTATAAAGTTTTCTACCAATATATAAATTTAAAAAAAGTATAGATTTAGTACCGACAATTGCCAATTTACTTCTCAGAATATTGTAAAAAATAAGTTAGAAAACTACTGTAGTATAGTATCAGTACAAAACTAGCGTCTGTTTTGAAACTAATCAGAATTTGGGAAAGTACTTAATTTTAATTTTTATTGCACATTGTCGGTTTTTAAAGAAGTATAGACCAAATAGGATGCAACTTAGAAAACAGATATTTATGGCCCGCTATATATATATATATATATATATATTATTCTACATTTTGCATTGTTACGTTTCCTTTTATTTTGTTTGAAAAACAATGCTTTCAATTCACACCCGATCTCAACATCTGCTTTGGTAGGATGAGAAGCACACTGAAGAGCACAACGTCACCATTCTAGTGGAATTTGCGATTGCGTTAATGTCAATATTGGATTCAATTAATCGAGAATCATTTCAAAGATTTCGACTACGCATTGGGCTAAACCATGGACCGGTAATTGCAGGAGTTATCGGTGCCCAAAAGCCTCAATATGACATCTGGAGCAATACAGTGAATGTGGCCTCACGCATGGACTCCTGTGGCGTAATGGGGAGACTTCAGGTAATAAGTGGTAGTGTATTCGGCACGATTTAGTTACTTAATTAGCCCAACATAAACATTTAAAAATTTTAAAAAATATTGATATCTCGCTCCGTTTACGAGACATCGCGCGTTGAAGTTATGTGTTAACAGCAGCCATTGCGCGTACTTATGCATTGATGCATGTGTTATATAATTGATTCACAAGTTCTTTCGCGTAGAATTACTTATCGAGCCAACACCGGGGGTTATCAAAAAAGGTGGAAATGGAAAATTCTTTCATGTACAACTAATTCCTGCATTGGCGGCCTTCGGCCGCGCTTCAAAAAAATAACCGCTATAATCCGATATTCATGTCTCGTAAACGGTGCGAGATATGAATTTTTTTTATTTAATAAAAAAATTTTATTTTGGGCTAATTAACATAAAATTTTTGGCGCCACAGTAACTTAAATCTACCCGTATATTCGCTGGTTGTATTATTATGTAAACAAAGGGAAACAAATAGAAACGAAAAACTATAACATCTTTTCTTAAGATAACAATAGCTTGTAAAAATATCCAGAAGTTTTTCCACCTTTAGCTAGTAATATTTATACATTTTCTTTGTTTTCTTGATTTTATTGAACAGACTACCGAGAATACAGCAAAAGTTCTTATGGCAGCTGGCTATGAGTGCGAGTGCCGAGGTCTTACCTATGTCAAAGGGAAAGGCAATCTAGTCACTTATTTTGTCAAGACACAATTCGATGGAAAATTATAAAAAAAAAATCAAACGAGGAAAATTAAAAAGAAATAAAGTAATAAAACATGCTGAAACAGTAAAAGATGCAAATAATATTTTATACAAAATATGAAAGTACTAACTACCAACTAACTTGAATGTTAATAACAGAGTTAAATAAGTTTAACATTTATGAACATTGGTGCAACATAATAGTAAAACTATATATTGTTATACTCTTATCTATGCAATACTCTATCTAAAATGAACCAGATATAGGATTAATACCGCTGGAACATTTATGTCGATACGAAGTAAATAAACAAATAAAGCCTTTGAGACGTGAGGAATACTTTTGATACAAATGAAGTTTTTGTTAGAAACTTCATATTTTAATGAAAAAATTCTTTAAAATTATCTTTAAGAAAGTTTAATTACATTTTCACTTCATTTGAACAAAGATATTTAAATAATAATGTATCCATTTTTTCGCCTATAATGGGAAAATTATAAAATTACTCACATTTTAATTACCATTAAATTTCATATTTTTACAGATCCGATAGTAATCTTTCCTTTCTTATCAATATACTTTTGCGCACAAGAGGCGAAAAACACACAAAGACAGGGATTGCAAAGTCCTTACATTATCTACAAGCTCTATAAGTTTTAGTATAAGTCATTATTTTTAATGAAATATATGAAAAAAAAATTGTGTTTTATTTCATTACCAAGCAATGGTTAACTAGTGAGGGGATTATTACAGATTTAATCTAATCATACAACTACACAGATACATATGTGCAAAGTATGTACATATATGAGGAATCATTTTCATATCAAAACATCAATATTTATGACAATTGGTTGTTATTGACACAATCTTTCTATTTATTTATAACAGTTGGTAAAATAATATTCGACAATTATATATGTATCTATTACATATGTACGTATTTAATATATAATTTAAAATTGTATTTAACAGTATTAAATGAATAGTAATTTAATTATAATACCGATATAAGAACTCCTTAAGAAAAAATATCACGAATGGGAATATATTGAAATAACAGAATCAGAGTAATTTCAAAAGCTTGGACAATTCTCCTTCTGACTAAAATTTTATAATATTATTTTATTAAAAATGTGGCAAACATACTTTTCCTGCAAACAACTCAGATACCACTGTTATCCAAAGAGCTAATACAAACAAAATATATGAAATGCCAATTTTATAGGTATTAGGAAGTTGGTAGGCCTGTCCACCAATCTCTTCGACATGGAAACCTAATGGAAGAACCACCGCAGCTAAGCAAAATAAAACCATAGCGGTAAATCCGACCCAACGGGCATATGGTATAACATTCCGATCCCAACTGCTGGACGCCAAAAGTATTACAGTAGTGGTAATACAAATACAACCGATAAATATGCAGACTAAAGCTACTAACCACTCTGGCTGCAGTTCAGGTGTATAACATACTTGTGAACGGTTATATAGCGTCATACAAGTCCACATTAAACCAAGACGGATATCACCTAAATATAATTACCAAATATTTCACATCCATATCTCATTCATTTAATTCCACATACACATACCTGCTTCTTCAGTTACAATCCAATCGGGCATCGCTAAACTGACTATAGCAAAAACATCGGCTGCGAGAAACAATGTAGCACTTATCATGGTTAATTTATCCATTTTTCTATTCAATATTATTTATACAACATCAGAGAATATCTATTTATATATGTCGCGTTCTCTGGACATTGCGTATAAAAGAAGTGGTCAAAATAAAATGATATCAAGCTGTTGCAGCTGTTTATTAGTGCTGCCAAGTGTAATAAGAAAAACGCTACTTAAATATATCCGGTAGGTGTCACCAAATAGTTATTTCTAATCCCGAGTTTTGCAACATTTTTTTTTAGGAAAATATCAAAACGATCAATTACTGTTTAGGAAATTCCATGTAATTGATTTACATTTTCAGGACTGTGTTTATATAGAAGAAAAACTGGTATGTATACTCAATTATTTTATATTTAATGTAAAACAACGGCTTTCATTAATTCACAAATGTTACAATTAAAAACTTCGAATATCAATAACATGTATTTTCGCGTTCCTCAATGCATACATACATTTGTATGTATTTCCGACGGACTGTCGAATGTGTTCACATTAATGAAATCTCACGACTATTTGAATTTGCGAATCTCCAGTTGTAGTGTTGTTAATTTCAAAGTCAATTTCAACAATATAGTTTTTAAAATTTGGTCTTAATACTTAATGGAGTTCTTTCGCTGTCCCTAAAGATTTTACTAATTTATTCTAACATTATATAATACATAACATACAAACAAATAAGGAAAGGCTAAGTTCTGGTGCAACCGAACATTTTAATATACACAACATATTTTCCTAATGTATATACATATTATGAAGTGAAGGAATCAGATGGAATTCAAAATTGAGTTATATGGGAAGTAGGCGAGGTTGTAAACCGATTTCACCAATTTTTATCGATGTTATCAGGGTGTTAAGAAAATATTATGTACCGGATTTCATTAAAATCGATCGAGTAGTTCCTGAAATATGGTTTTTGACCCATAAGTGGCGATGCCACTCCCATTTTCCATTTTGTAAAAAAATCTGTGTACAGCTTCTTTCTGCCATTTCTTCGGTGCAATTTATTGTTTCTGAAGTTTTTCGTTAGTGTGTCAACTCATTTTTAGTAATTTTCAACATAACCTTTGTATGTGACGTGGCCGTTGTTATTATCCGATTTCAACTATTTTCATGGTGTTTGATGAGGTACGTAAGGGAAATGACTCCAGAAAGTTTGGTTCATATAGCTTTACTGGTTTGAGAAAAATATACTCTACTAGCTTTTTACCCGCGGCTTCGCCCGCAGTGGAGGTATTAAATAAGTATGAGAGATAAAGGGTAAGGGTATAATAATAGAAATGAGTCAATATGATAACTAAATTTGATTGTTTGGCTGAGATCAAAAATTTTTAAAAATTACTACAGACAGAAGTTTCAACACTTTAATATATGCTTAGTTTCAATTTAAGTTTATGTGACGATACACCCGATAGTTCAAGTGAATTTAAAAACTCCACAGGATATGAAGTACTTAGTTCCGTATCCATAATTGTATCCATTGACAAATATTCCTTCATTTCTCCCTGAACCTCCTTTAAAATGTCAGTGTTGATCCTATTAACGATTTCATTTCTTGGTGCTAATATTGCTCTTGCACACAACCACTGATCACTATACAAATTTTGTTGCTAAAAGCTTGCATTCTCGCAGCACTCTACCTCGTGAACTATTTTTACTAAAATTACAAATGGGCGAATCTTCCTATGCCAAATTCAATGGTAATTTTAAAACGGAATGTGCCGAACGACCGCCGTTTAATAGCATCACGGCAATACCTGACGAAGCTACGGCAACTGCTACTTTTTGGTCTTTTCTGACGGACATTAATAATAAGTTAAGTAAAAACGTTTTTCCAGTTACTCCTGGTGCATCGAGAAAGAAGAGTCCACCACTACCGATTGTTCTGGTGTTTCTATCGCTCTTCTAGTTGTCTGCAGTGCAGCTTGTCTTTCTAAACGAACTCGTGCCTGAAGAGGCGTTTCAGCTGCTCTCAAAATTCTTTGTCGCTCTGCTTGTTGTTGTCTTCTCAGCTCTGCGTGAGCCGAAGTTTCTTGATTTGAATGAATTTTTGGATAGACCAGATTTCCGCTTGCGAGGCATTTAAAAAAAAGCAGAGTAAAAATTAACATCAGCGAGTAAGATCTAAAATAATAAAGTAACAGCTAACCACAAAAATTACGGATAACCTCAAAAATTGGAATAGTTTTATACTGCATGTAACGACAGAAGAAAGTCACAATAAATATAGAAATATTATAAACAGTTGAAACTATATTCAATTAAATTAGATATTTTCGTTACCGCCATACAATGGGACGGTATTACAGTATTCAGGGTTGAAACTTCATGACTGTAAAACTTCATTACAATTGTTTTACCTTTCGTAAATTTTTTTTTTAATATAAAGTACCCTATGTTGCTTCTAGTACCTTCAAGAGTATATGTACAAAGTTTCATGATGATCGGTTTAGTAGTTTTTGCGTGAAAGCGTAACAAACAAACTTACATTCGCATTTATAATATTAGTAGGGATAACGTACTTGGGGGCGGGGCCACGCATATTTCTAAACTGAATTACATCCGAATATGGCCCTTACTAGGACCATCCTTTATACCAACTTTTATCACTGTATTTATGACTTAGTTATGACACTTTATGTGTTTTTGGTTTCGCCATTTTGTGGGCGGGGCAGTGGTCCGATATCGCGCAAGTTATCCGTTGCACGGACGGACGAACGGACAGACAGACACCCAGATTTTAACTCGTCTCGTCATCCTGATCATTTTAATATATACATATAACCCTATATCTAACTCCTTTAGTTTTATAACTTACAAACGACCGTTATGTGAACAAAACTATAATACTCTCTTAGCAACTTTTTTGCGAGAGTATAAAAATGAATTTGAAATTAAATTAAAGTAATTCTAACAAACATTCGATTCGGCTATAACCGGCTAAACGGTTGCAACGCCAATCACATACATACATAAAAATGAATTTGAAATTAAATTAAAGTAATTCTAACAAAAGTCATTGTCTCCACTCATTTTCTTTAATATCTCTGCAAATCATTGCTTCGACATTTAATTTAAGTGCTAAATTTTAAGAACTCTAACAAAAACAATAAAATATTACACTACGCTAAATAAATTTTTGTAACAGTAATGACGAGAAAACTTCAAAATATTTTTCTGAATTTGGAAGACATTTCAAAATCAACAATAATTTATAATTTATTTAAAACTAATTCAATATTAAACTTTCTATTGAACCGAATTGCAATCTAAACCATTACTGAAGACACGCCCTACCTGAATAAATATTGCTCATCCTTTAATTTATATTTTTTTAAATTATTTTTAATATCTTTTAATTATTTATAATACTTACTATTTTCAGTAGTAGTAGTGGTCAAAGAGGTAAATATGTTACTGTGGAATATATGATATAAATAAACAATGAGTATATTAATTAAAAGCAAGACGAACTTCACATTCGTATATATGGTATACAGTGGAACTTCTCTTACTCGAATCACCATAATCCACAAAAAAACTTCGAGTTAGAGAGACTTCGAGTTATAGAAATTTTCATTAAAACATGAATTTTTAAAAAAGCTATGAAATACAGAATTGCCCACAGTTTTAGTTATTTACTTCGCAAAAAGTTTTATTTAATTACATTAACACATGTTTTCTATAATTTTGTTTGTTACACTTTGCCATTTTTTGGCTCTTGACATCGGTATCTTATGCCTTTGTTACACGATTTATGAAATCTATAAGTGTAATATCATTTTTCTTGTTCATACGAATAGAAGGAAAAATTAGTCACTTTAAAATTTGCCCTTGATAGAAAAATTTTAAATTTTGTATTATGCCCTGGTCGAAAAGTTCAAGTTATGGAAGGAAATTTGTATGACATTTGATTTCTAAACGCTATTGCCAATTCAAAAGTTTGAATTATGGAGATCTTCGAGTTAAAGAGGATCGAATTATGGAAGTTCCACTGTATGTGCATAAACTACAGCTATTCTAATTTAATTCACTTTGTTGTTCCCGTTTGACCTCTCAAAAATTCCATAATTATTGTGACTCTATAAATTATGATAAGTTTGCTGTTTGCACGGAAGTTATATCTCATATCCAAGAAGTTAAAGAGAAAAATCATATATCAGCGTTTAGGTTAGAACCCCTCCAAATATCACGAACCTCCCTCAATCCAAGAACAAAATAAAAAATAAAAAAAATTTCAAACATACAATGAGTACACTTTAAAAGAAATCTGTTGTTTGAATATCCCTAAAATTTCTGATTATCACTTTTACAAGGACATATCTGTTTATTTTTGCTACTTGAAATGAATTTGTTGAATCAATAGTATATTGCCACAGTTTGTTATATACATAATGCAGGATATTAATGAACATTAGATATATCTAACCTAATGATTTGTTAGGAAGAAAGAAGAAAAAGTTATTTGATAATTATTCGAATACATGCTCTTCGTAGGAAATATATTTTATATGTATATATGTAGATTAGCTCGTAGTGAATTACATATAATTAAATCTCATACATACACAAACGAATGAAATTAAATGATTAGTAAAATATTAGTTTACTTAAATTATATTTTAAGATACTCGAATAATAATAAAATATCTGATTGCTGTTCGGAAAACGGAAGGCTCCAAACTGGCAAATAAATTCTATATTCGGAATTTTAAGAGTTTTCATCAGTCACATATATATAGCCTTGTTGCTGCAAAATATTTAAACGTTTCTCAACAGCATCACGATCTGAAATAAGAAAAATATTATTATAAACGTCCAACTTTTGATTTAAATTTATACTTCAATGATTTACATTTATTCAATAGCATTTTATCCTGTGGATGATTGCATTTTTGAACTAACGAATGTAGCAGTATATGTGCCGTATTGTAGCGTTCAAAGCAATTTTTTGTATTACTAAGCAACTCGTCCAAAGCAGCGGCCTGACACTATTCAAAGTACAATAAAAAACCAACAATTGTAAATTGTAACATGAAAACATATACATATGTATATATACTTATATATTGGACATATAATGTGATAACCTTAGTTAGAATCAACCAAATATTCAATTTATGAATTAACTTTAGATTCATAAAAAATAAAAAAGTTTTGTTTTAATTATATTAACTAAATTTTTATATTGCACTAATAAGTTGAAATTTATTTTTATTACGACACGATAATATAAACGATATCAATTAATGAATAACTTACCATATCTAAAGCATAATCATAAAGAATTTTATCGGCTGTAATGTTGAACGCATTAGCTTTTTGAAGCAAACCGGAACCATTCAATCTCTTCGACTCAAAGAGGATCGATCGATACTTAGAATTCATTGTCAACAAAGCTATGAAAAAGAAACAAATTTTACACATGTCGATAATATGTTTCTTAACATTATGTAATTTTTTAGATATCGCTATTTACATGAAAATTGTCATTACTAACAAAACACTATTTTTCAGTTGAGTATGCAGAATTGTGCGCAATATCATCGTCTATATTGTATAAAAATTGCATTCTGATGCGTAGAAAAATAAACCGTTAGATAATTGTGGCTTTATGTCCAAGAAAAAGCTTTAGTACACAATTGACTTTTTTAAGTTGTGCCACATGTAAATGAGCGATAAATATGCATAGACACTTTTCTTTACTCACCATTCTTAACATTTGATGATGGTTTCAGGCTTCCACTGCGTAACTGTTGAGATGCTAAGTTTAAGCCACTTGAAAGGAGCTGTAAAGCACGCACCAATAATACTAACCGCTCAGCTCGTTTGCAATGTTCAGGTGCATGTGGCGGTATAGACTGTTGGTCGTTTGATGTTGCACCCACAGCCATGACGGCTGAAAGAGGTGCGCAACGCGAGTCTGCTACTTCTTGGATACAATCGGTAAGAGCCAAAACAAAGTTCAACTTTGATAGAGTCTCATTATGTTCGCGGTCCATAAGCGTTTCCTCCGACAACTCAGGTGCATGGAAAGTATGAAGTTGATGTCCCTCTGAACCGGTAGCACGACTACTGGCTGTATCCAAAAGACTTTGCAAACCTCCTGTAGCACCGAGCTCTGGTAGTGTAAATGCACGCGGACCCAGTACGGGATGTTGATTATTATTCTCCGAACCACAAGAACCGGAGCCAATCGAACCGACAGAACCAGGACCTATAATCAACGTCGGGCTACCCAGTATAGGCAATTTAGCCAATACAGAAGGAAGAACCGGTGAACTGTGGCCTGATCGGCGTAGGGGGGATTGTGTCTGTGTACCTGGACTTACCTGCCAAGTACACGGAGCACTTGGTGGTGGTGTCTCAGATAGGGAACTACCAGACGCAGAACGCCGTCGGGTGGGCGGTGTACCAATGGCAAATTGAACTGCTGGAGGTGAAATGGAATTAATATCGCTGCTAACACTAGTTTTGCGATGTTCAGCACGTTGTTTAACAGTAATAGGCTGTGACCGTGGAAATTGCGTGACGATACAAGGTTGTTTAGGGGAAGTTGCAATTACAATCTCATTACAAACATTTGAACGTGGTCGTTGAGCTTTATCACTAATAGCATTTGTACGGCCTGCAGGCGAGGCATTATTCCCAGAACCAGTATCAATGGTGTTAGACGAGAATCGACGAGCTGGCGCGGGGACTGGTTTCGGTTCCGAAATTGGTAGACTGTTCGGTCGTAGTGGATTTAATTGGTTTGTTGTTTGAGCAGCCTGGCATGCTGAGTGCCTAGTTTGAAGGAAAGAGTAACGTTTAGGTCTGTTTAAATTACCATATGTACGTATTTCGTACTTCTTCTCATATTCAATGACATTATGATCTTCCGGTAGATTCTTAGGCACCAGAACAAAGTCATCTGAGTCCTCTGGCGACCCAGATGAATCGCTGTTGTTTTCGCTGTCACAAAGCACTCCAACATTTGTAATGGTGGCACAGATAGCCGGGTTATCCGCAATTGAAACTAAAAAAACATTTAATACATGATTAAAAATTAGTTCTAAATATTTTTAGTAAAGTAATTAAGTTTAATATTAAATTAATATTAAAAGATGGTTAAAGGGATACATATATTAGATGCTATTGATTTTATATTAACACATACCCGAGGCATCATCCGGCTGTGCTGTAACAACATCAACATTAGCTTCAATCTGCTGCTGTTTTAGTAGCTGCAAAGAGCTTTTCGGTTTTGCTGGTATAATATCCAAACTCATCTGCGGGGGCACATCAGCTGAAACCATAAAAAAATTACATTATCTATAGATATATATCATATTTGCAATTTACTAGAGGTACCGCATGGGAGGGGCTTCCCCTGTAAGAAGCGGTGACTGAAAAAGCTCTCAAATGAGATCCGATCCTTGGCATTGCGCCGCAACAAACATAACAACAATTCTCGCAAATCAGGTGAGACACCACTTGGTATCCTGTAGAATAGAAAGTAAAACTTATTAAATGTTTTGCAAATGTATGTTTATTCCGATATACAATATTAAATACAAATATAAACGCTTTGTTTTATTTATAGATCTTACTTTGGTGCCAAGTTGGCGTTTTTTTCGTAATATCCCTTTAATTCATTAGGGGTTTGTGCAAAAAAAGGAGCTTTACCAGTCAAACATTGGTAAACAATGGTACCGAGAGACCACAAATCAGCTTTAGCATCATATTGTAAAGACATGATAACTTCAGGTGCCTACAAAATTTAAATAAGAATTTATTATCTTTACAGTACAGTTTAAAATAACACTCCGCAAATTACCATATACATTGGAGATCCACAAAGTGTTGCAGCCATAACGCCCTCATTCAAGAAACGTGCAAATCCGAAATCCGCTGAAATTCCAATTCAAAAAATATAATATACTACAAACTAACGCAAATCAAAAGGTTTTTATTTAACTAATTTTATACCTATTTTCAGTGTAATTTTCGATGGCGCGGGTAAAGTTTTACCATAATTGTGTGACAACAAAATATTTTGGGGCTTCAGATCGCGATGTACTATGCCTTTGGTGTAAAGTGCTCTCATGGCACCGGCTGTAATAGATTACATATCACGACATAATGATATTACTATGGAGCTTGTTAAAATCGTTTATTCCTATATAACTTACCCAACTGTATAAGAAAGAGTCTGACAGTGTCTTCACTTAAAGTGCCCTTAACAGTGAGATAATCAGCTAAATCACCGCCATTACAGTACTGAAATTATTGAAAAGCAAAAAACAAAATGTAAATATATCGTATATACATCTACAATAGTGACTTAACAATTGTGCACATACTAATATTAATAATACTCAATTTATGTGAACCAAACTAACCTGTATACAAAATCTGCACCAATGCTAAATAATAAAAAACAATTAGCACCGGTTGTGACAATTAAGCCCAGAATATTTTCCTACGATGGAAGACTAAAATATACAGACACTTTTAATAAAGCGACCTTGTCATGAATGCTTTAAACATAAATATTAAGTTCAATCAGTTGCATCAAAGCAAAGCTAGTATGTCTGCTATTAGCAATAACTCTACTCGCTATACTTGGGCACAGCTCTCTTGTCAAAAAATGTACATGTAAAAGTAACAATTAATTTATCGAGTTGACTGATTTTGGAGTGATACATCACAAGTGCTGCCCGTTTTATTCGACTGAATTCGCTATAATGCTTGGCGAATCGAAGACAGATACTGTAAAATAAACGTATCAACGTATGAACTAAAATATTTATAATAATAATATGAGCAACATTTACCGTACTATAAATTAAATACATCAATACGTATATGAATTTATATTTAAACACGAATGTTTATCTACCACCCTATCATTTTTTTATAACAAGTGCATAACCGGCAATATGGTCATCTGGTCGCAGTAATATCCAAAATAATACTCTCTCAGTATGTAAATTCCAATTTTTAGTCATACTTCTGCCAAGAAATGCTTACCATTCATCAGGACACATGGTCTCCTATCTGTTCATGATGACACGAACCAATGTATTTTTGACCAATGCACTACAAACAATAAGTAGCAGGGCGAAAGTACCAAGTATAGTGGACCTATTGTAAAAGAAATGACTAAGATTTATGGTTGCTAATATATGTACATTCAAATGTACATGTATGTTCGAAACAGAATCTGCGTTTAAAATAAGTCAACAGATGCACCCAACGCTGCAGGTTGATTTTAATAGAGAAATGTAACTTTATTTAAGCATTATGGTTTCTTCCAAATTTATTGAACTCTCTCTCTCTCGCTCTCTCTTACTCTCTCGCTTGCTTATAAACCGGAAAAAACATCTGAGCATTAAAAAGCTTGCATAGCAAAATCAGTGAAAACTTTGCGCTCAAATGAAACAGTTGTTATTTGTTTTGAAGTTACAACGAGCATAATTTTAATTTCAGGCATTCATACATATGTATATGCATACAGATGTATGACTGGGTTGAAATGACATTCAGACGTTCGAAAATCGTCGAATTCATCACTTGATGAATGAAATCTGCTGATAAGTTGGTAGAGTTTTCTTAACTGTGACATTATTAATAAATTGAGTAGTGCAAAAACTATACACAAAACACAATTAAACTAAAAAACATATTTTAGAAAAAAAGTGTCATTCAAATTATTTGTGTAAATATATATACATAAGTTAAAGAGTGCTACTCCAAACAACAAAACTGAACATATATCTAAATAAAAAAAAATAAAACAAAGCCTTAATCGAAACACTTGAATCGTTCAAAGGTTAACATTTTGTGATCGACAGCGTAATGGCGATAATATAAGCAGCTCATACAAACAGTGCACGATTGGGTCGAGTATAAATGTACATTTAAGTGCGGATGTATGGGTATAATACATGTCCGTCTTAGTAATCAAGTGAAGCAATATATATAAAACATTAAAAATACTTAAAAGCACTTTTCTTACATCTTTTTAATGTTTTAAAACTACTAGTAAAGTTTTCTCTGTTTGCCGGTTTTTAAACAACAGCAACAAAAATTCATTAAACACATATTTATATTATAAATTTACTAAAAACAATAACTTTAGAAGAAAAGCATTAGATGTCGAGACATATCGTGCAAACAGTGATCATTGAAAATTATTTTTTCATTATTCTTCTTTCTCTAAATAAACTCTACTTAAAGCGAGCTCCAGCTAGGTAGACATTTGTTAAATTGTGTATAAAACCAATTTAAGAACTGCAAGTATGACAATACTGCTAAACGGTTGCAACAAAATGTAACTTTAATAAAAAGTCAACATATGTACATATGTATGATATACTATATACTAACGAATGTATAAAATAAAAACAATGCTAGTTTCGATTAATTCATTTACATATGAATTAGTGACCGCATATTATATTAAACAAATGTAACAATATAAAATTTGAAAGCCTAATGTTTATTATAAATATACTAATATACCTGGTTTATCTATTGAAAAAAGTTTTAACTGACTGAAAACACAGACAGCTATCCTGCGGTAACTTTCCTTGTATAATCAAGAAAAATGTGCATTTATTACAAGTTTGGACTGTTTCTGATATTTCTGCTCAACATAAGGTAAGAACTGATTATGATAAACATTCATACATTACATTTAGTAAAAAGTATTGTAAATAGTGCTAGAAATGTATATCAAGTGCATAAATGAAAAATTGCTCGGTATCTTTGTTATGTAAGTTATATTTTATGACCATGTAGCTAAATCGATCAAAGTCGGAAAGTTCTAAAGTACAAAGTACCCAGAATATGATTAAAACCAAATACATAAATTACCAAATTAAAGGTATACATATGTATACATACATATATTACGTACAAATTCCCATATGATATTTTCTGCACTTTTTGAATGAGTTTATCATAATGAAATATTTACTGATAACGAAACATTCGGTAGAATACAAAGAAATTTAGTGTTTATGATTTTAGTGTTATCTTTGCGCTTAATTGGAGGAATAAGAGGCACAATTAAAAAAAATTGTGGGTGAAACATTCAATTTGAAATATAAAGATATTTGTATAAAATTATTTTAAAAATTAACTACCGTACTTGATATCTGCTATTTTTAATTTATCCAACTATTGTCCTTCTCTAAAATAACCTTAATGATAATAAAAAACTGATTTATTTATAAACTTCATATAAACATTTGCTAGATTATCTAATTATCTACAAACAATGAACAAAGTTGAACGATTAATTTTGTATTTACCTACACTTGCCAAATTAAGATACTCATATACGTACATTTATTTTTCTTGTCTCAAATTGTCAGTACCATCTTTACAAAAGCTGCTCCTTCAAACGTAAATCTTACATCTTCTTATGACAAAAGCTACTCAGAGAATTATGAGGATTATTATGACGAGAATGAACCGGTTATGCAAACGAATTATAGTGAAGACATGACTATGACTACTACTAGAACTGCATTGATTATCTCAACAACAAGTAGGATCTCGTTAAACAATTATACAAATAACAATCAGATATTGAAGCCCAAATGTCCCAATTTTTGCCACTGCTTGGAGAACTTTAAGCGCATACTGTGCAGTGGCGTGGGGTTGACCGGCGTTCCCAAGAATCTTCCAACTACAACACTAATTATCGATTTAAGCCATAATTATATTGCAGAACTACATGTTGAAGATTTCGTCAATATATCTAAAGTTCGTGAAATCAATTTAAGTGGTAATCAAATAAAATTTATTGATAAAGCGGTAATGATTAACTGAAGTTGTATTTTCTCAGCGATTACTGTAATAACATATAATTTTCAGATATTTGACAACTTAATTAATTTACAACGACTTCGGCTGACGGATAATAAATTAAAATATATTGAGCCAACCACTTTCTCAGGCACAAGTAATTTAATTGATCTGGATATCAGTAACAATTCTTTATTGTTAAAAAACGATGGCCCTTTCCTAATACAACCTGGCTTAATTAAATTTGCTTGTCGTAATTGCAGTTGGACCCATTTGTATGATGATACGTTCACGGGACTGACCAGTTTACAGTCTTTACAACTGGATTTAAATAACTTTGATAAGGTGTGTATATTGCTTCTTGATGTTGTATATATGCATTATTTTTTGTACGTACTTAGAATTAGAAATTGTGTTCCATATTTTACATATTTTAAAGTAATTACTTCTATTATAATATATGTATGTATATATGTACTTACATATTTATTAAATACAAAATAAATTCGCGTTGAGCTTTCCCACCTCAAAGCTCCTACCATATGTTAATTGACATTCTCTATTCCATTGTCATTCTGACAGAAAATCAATGTTGAAGCTTTTTCACCGCTGCAGAATGTTATTAAATTGTGGTTGCCTGATTTGGAACCAGAGAGTCTGATAAAACTGTGTAATTTACTAACAGCTATTGACAATATAAATTTCGGACACCTTGCTATCAGTTGCTTTGAGTTAGTACTAGGTACGTCATTTAATGATAGTATTATTCTGACAACGGATCCACCAATCATTCAGACTCAAATAACATCAGCATCTAATAAAGTATCAGATATAGTCACTTCTGGTAATTCGGCGAAAAAAGAGGAAACACAAGAAATCAGTACTAAAAGTAAATCTGCGAACGCGAATACTACCATAACAACACCGAAAACAGGGACATTAAAACCAAAGGTGATAAAAATAGAAGGTAAGCGTACTAAAAGTAATACTATTATTTACATTCAAATTAATGGTATTGAGCTTTAGAAAATAAGATGGAGGATATCCGTGCCTCTTCAAATTTCACAAATCCTACGACTGCGAGTAGAATCGAAGATGATATTAATTACAAGAAAGTGTCTGCAATACTGACAGGAAACGTCTCCACCAGCTTAGGTGAAGTAGCAAATAATAATGCTGAGCACATCAAAATTAAAACTACAGTTAAAGCAAATAATAGCCTCACACAACATATTTCGCAGGATACGGTTAATATTCTGCTGATATGTAAGTAGCAATTATTTAAATATATATTTATTATATCCAAACTTTTTCAGGTATTATTATTATAGCAATTGTTGGAATTATAATTGGTATAATTTGCCGCAAGGATATTGGTGGAATCAAAACAAAATGTTGTCGCACAAAGAAACCCGTTCCGAAAGATCAAATACATCCTACTGAAGAAATTCCTCTGAATAAACTTACATAAATACAGGATCTAATCAGAAATAAATAGTTCATAATTTATCTTTAAGATAAAATAGCAGTGTAATTAGTTTAACATTGAATAGTTATATACTTCAAATGCATTAAGTATAAAATAATACTAATGTTAACATATTTGAAGTGCTCGTTACCGAGATTATGTTTAATAAGGTAAGTTAAGCATATCACATTCCCAAATAACTTATTTAAGTATGTTCTATTACTCAGAAATATGTACATCGTTAAGATGCCTAGTCGTATGCTTTTACACACACATGGACATATACTTTTATGTTATATTTCACCAAAAATTAATTATTTGATTTCTGTATAATAAAATTCAGGATATTGTAAAATTGCATACAGTCCCGAAAAGATTTGCGTTTTCATGAGGATGAGGTTCTATAGCAAAATATTTATTTCCTTGGCGCATAATATATTAAACTGGTTTGGTTATAAATGGTAAAAAAATATTGTAGAAGAATCATGTTCGATAGTATGTTTGCTTTTTAAATAGATTGAGGTTCACTTGATGGATCCGGATTCTTATCCGACCAAGAACTGTCAAATCTGCAATGTTCCTTAAAATTGTTTGGATAGTGTTTTATGTCGTTATAACAACATACTAAATTTTCCAATAAACTGATACCCTGCGACCTTTAAACGAGAAAAATAATCCTCAATTATATAGAGAAATGTGCTCACGTGTAAAGAAATTAATATAAAGTAGAGAAATACGTAATAATTTGATAACAGGCGTTCATTGTTAGAAGTAAGAATGAAGGATAAATTGTATTTAGTATGAGCTATAACCATTAAGTGTAAAAAACCGGCTCAAATTGAACTCACAACCAGGATTTTTTAGGATATACGTCTTTACAAGAAATATATAAAGGGCAATACGAATCAGACATCTTGTGGATAGAATTACAGAGGCGAGAACAGAAAATACGCGGTGACGCCGAATTATTCTTAAGCATAATCTTGTCATGTTCACACGTGTATCATTTTGTTTAGTTTCATTTTTAATAAATCTATATGTACAACGACTTCGGTCGCCATATATATTATTATTTACACAATTTCTCAATATACATTACAATCTTACCTCCATAACCAAGTTGACGCAGTCTTGTGATTCTTTACAATCCAACAACGCAACGACATTCTCATGATGCAACTCTGTCAATTCTTTCAAGATCTTTATTTCTTTTCCAAGTAAATTTTGAGTTTTTATCAATCCCTTTTTAGTTATACATTTTATAGCTACAGGAAAGTGTTTCTGAAAAATAAAAGAAATTACAAACAAATAAGTAGTATATCAATAACGGTTATATGTAAAACTGAAGTAATTAAATATTGTTACTCAAACCCAAGAGAAAAAGTACAAACCTTGCGATGACGTCCTTTATATACCACGGCAAAAGCACCATGGCCAAGCATATCCTTCGAACTATACTCATAATCTCCGACAATATTCATATTGTTGCAGCGAAATGGAATGTAATTACTATAATCTTATTTACTCTTTAGTACATCTGTTTGCAATCGTTACGGAAACAACTGTTTAGAGCGTATGTCAATAATTGCGAAAAAAATTAGTATATTTGTATAATATTGTTAATCTGTCAAACGGACGTTTCACTTATTCAACCCCAAAATTTGATGAAATGTTTTGATATCTATCCTTTAATAACAATATTTCTATTACATGTACGTTGGAAAATCAATTTTTCATTATCTTGTTCTATTGTTTACTGCTTTTATATCAATAGAGGGTTATATTTAGTCACTCACAATACAGAAAAAGTGAAATCGAATTCTGCAATATTAGGATTAAAAATCAAAGCCTATATTCTGAAATATGTGTATTCAGGTAATGAATGACATCAAATTACTTTAAAATTCATTATTAGTTTATTTCACTATTTAACATATCTGTATTTTCAAAGCTTGAACATTCCTGTTATAAAGAGGCTAAGCAATAACACAACCCGAAAATCACTTAATTTTACAAGATTAATTGTTACACATTGTTTTTTTCTTTCTATTTTTCACTTTTTACACCAAGTTTGGGTCAACGAGCAATAAAAACGACCGTCCAAAATGATAAGTGCAAATTTGTTTCGCAGTTGAATTACATCCAAAATGACTGCGTATATATCAGCCATGTATGTGTCAAAATCCTACTGAAAAGCAGCGAAAGCACGAATTTGACATTTTGTTTTCTACGAATATGTGTTAAAAGAAATGTTTAGCTGACAGTTAAAAGAAGGAAACAAAGAAATAAAATGTACATCACAATATATATATATAAGTTGGATTTGGTTCCATGGCACTGCGCAATATAAATAAATTATAGTTTAATGTTTTTGATTTAACAAAAATCAATAATCATTTTTGACATAAACTACTTTTGTTCACATTTCGTAATAACAATTCACAATAGTTATAGAATACACATTGGCCAAGATTAGTATAACTTTTCTATACACTTTATTATTACACATAAGATACCACAAAAGGAAAAAAAAGAATTGCAACCCTGCAATTTATTTTGCCCAAAATGTTGTAAAATGAAAAATGAAATTGAATTCGCCTATTCCTAAACGAGAGTTTCCATGTCTGAACACAGTCTAGTGGAAAACATCACCTTTTAGTAATATTCTATAGTACATATTTTATCAGTAGTTTTGGCGAATATATCAATTGAGTTCAAATAATGGATATTGAAGGTAGTTTAAAAATATTTCCATGGAATACTAAACTTTAATTCATAAATTGTTTTAGATGTCGTATTTGATGCGGAAAATAATGCTACGTCTTTGTCTCTTCAATTCCAATTATTGGCAATTAAATTTACTCGTGAAAAAGATCTAAAAGCGCGACACAAACTTTTGGAAAAGTGTAAACATCTTTTGATAAATTTCAAGCGAGCCGTTCTTATTAACCGTCGCCGATATCAACAAAGGATGCAACGACGACAGTCATTAATGCGTTTTACTTTTATTCAACACTTAATGGAACTAGAAACACATATTTTTGAACTCTTTCCAATCCATCAATTAAATGGTGTTCAGAAAACAAAACAATCCTGAAATTGAACAAATTACATGTATCAAACGACATATAGCCGCCAATGTTATGAGGATATAATCGGGTGAGGGATTAAGGCTGGTTAAATTTGGACTTCATAAACTCATGGAATACAAAATGCTTATATGCAGATAATACTAAATATTTAGTTAAAATATTTTCGTGAAACCACTTGTAAGCTTATTAAACTTTTGGCTCATGGAATGTAAAAGAGGTGTAAAAATTGTGATAGACCATTAATTCCCACAGAACTTTACATTCCAATAAAGCATAAACCAGATTTCTAATGTAAAGTTATTTAATAATTATAATAGCTACGTAGCATTTAATAAAGAATGTTCTAAAAAACGATTTGCATTAGTTCAAAACAATTACGTCATACATCTCAAAAACAACCAAACGACCATATTTATCACACTTTCCAAAATAAAAAAAATTGCAAGATTTCATCAGAACATTATTTTTATTCCACAAGAAATAATGTTACGTACGCAACATACTTTATTTTAGTACAAACGTTGTGGTGGTCCCATAGACGATTTGATATGCAGCGAACGCACGTTTTGCCAATTCTTCTTCAAAAGAGATACCAAAAAATTTATTGACAGATGAATATTCTGGACGAGTTCATCGGGTTTCATGTCCACGTGACCAACAGCGACGGACAAACACAATACCTTCTTCATTTGGAATTTAATGGTTGATTTCACTTCTTCGATTTTGGCCATCATTGATTCAGTGTGCGACAACAGACCAGGGAACTTGCCGGCTTTGTTCAAACCTGGACCCAACAAACGAGGAATTTGCTTGATCAATGACTCTGAAGCCAAAAATGCATCATAAGACTTTGCTAGTTTTTTCACTAATTTCTTATTCTTATTTAATTTTTTCAAAGCTTCAGCATCCATACACTCTACTCCATTGGCCTTAGCTTCGTCGCAATGCTGTTGATCACCGAGAACGCAAACCTTCATTTTGGGGCGAGGGATGTGCTTCAATCTGTAGGAAACAAGAGTTATGATAAGTACTAGATATATATTTATAACAAATACAAATTCATGTTCAGTAATGATCGATTTTTTCTATCCACATAACAACCAAAAGGTACTTATGGTTTTCAGGTAATACATGCAAAATATTATGTAGCATCACATCAAGTAATGAATAATATATATCACATAACCTAAACTTACACATATCACAAGACTTTCTATCTTAAATCTAAAATTCGGTCAATAAACCTACTCAATTTGATTTTAAGACCCTGAGTGGAGGTCCGCCAAGGGATAAGTGTACAGCATATATCCCTTGACTACCTGAGTTGTACACCATGTATAATGCATAATTACATATCGCAAATCAACTCAGGTGCTACCCACGTACTTAACAGTGCCGGAGAAACGTTTATCCTTTTGAGGATCGTAGTTTTTAAGACCAATTTGTAATTCACATGTCTCCAAAAACCCACGCTTCTTCTTTTGGGAGAAATCCAAAACTGCGTTAACCGACTCATAGAGTGTATCACGAGATACTTTTGACCTATGAAAAAAATAAACAAAAAAAATTAATTTAAGTTAAAAATTTAAACTTAAATAAATTCATATTAACTTTTTTGTACAAAATTTAAGCTTAAATTCTAAACGAAAATAACTTTTAGAATTATGCTAAAAACTTTAACATTAATGTAGCAATCATTTCCAAACTCCAATTGATTATTTAAAAACCAAGAAGCTGGTTTTGGATTGCAGATATCATTAAAATGTTTAGAAGCAAATCACAGAAAATTAATATATATATTGAAAAGAAAGATATAGGGATTGATCAAATGTATAAATAAAAATTAGAAACAATAATGATAATAAAATAGGTACTCACGCCATGTCTGCACCTTACGACGAACAATGCGAGAAAGAACGATTGGTTCCTAAATTTGTTATTTCCCGTCCAAATGACGTTTATGGAAAACACCAAAACACTATTACCAACAACTTGTCATTCTTAGCGCCATCTGTGTATACATTAAGCGAATGCTATATTATATATTTCTTATAATATAATCAATCCTTTTATAGAATAATTATTACTTGACTTTATTTATTTTTATTTTATTTTATTAAATGTAACGTATTTACTTAAACGTAACATATTTTATTGTACCAAGAATTCTATTTATATTTTGTTATCATATTAAAACATTTCAATACAAAACAACGTCTTTATAGCTTCGTTTGTCGTTGAAACTATTAGAAATGAATTTTAGGGTCCGATTAGTTCAAGCCCTTAGGAATTTCATAATAGGATAAAATTGTAAATACTAAGGTGAAAATCGTATCACTATAATGGTTAAACACATAACTGTTATACTACGACAACGATAATTTGTTTAGTATATCTCCGCGTTATAGAAGAAGGGAAAATATGAGAAATTGTGAAAACAAACGAAAGAAAAGTTGAACGAATAAGAATAATTAATCTAAACTCCTAGACGTCTAATTATTTGTAAAGTAGTTATTTTTTATATTATTTTATTGGTGGTATAATACAAAAATTGTAACAATTAAATTGTGGTAAAAGAGGTCGTGAACAAACAAATCTCTCTAATTTACAAATATGCTGTACATATGCATACCCGCGAAAGGCGTTATAAATTGTAAGTACGACCAAACTCTGTTCCATCGACAGACGGGTCGACGTAACCGAAACGGACCCGGATTTATACCTGGCTAAATACTGTTAACGCGGTATCATTCAGCTGATGTTTTCTGCCACTTCAACAACATAAGTGTATTTCTTTATTAAAATATTTGAAATATGATGATAAAAAATGACGGATATATTTTCTATACGCCTTAAACGTTTGTTACTATTTTATCAAAATTAAATTATAAATAATTGGGCGATTTTTCATGATGTGCTCTTGATAACATAAGTCAGAGCAAATTACATGGGTCGTTCAGAATATTTTTAAATTGATTTTGTAATAAAGTGGAGCGACTGATCTATTAACCAGAACAATTTTAGCAAGTACTAAGAGGGTTATTAAAAAATATCCGGTACGTAATTAAAAATATTGTACCATCACGGTTGTATATATATACATATGTATGTAGTATGTAGGACTTTATATTGTTGTTGCATAAAAAAAAACAAATCATATTTCGTGCCAGATACACACATACAGACAATATACATACACGTATAATAACGCCACAGCTGGGGAAGAACAAATATAGAGAAACATACGTTCTTAAGATATCTTCCATCCGCCCCCATTATTACGAAATAAACTTTGACGATTCTTCGTTTTGTTCTGTAATCAACTTGGTTTGGTAAATTAATATTGCATTAGAAATAACAAGGACCAAATCCCATCCTTCCAATTTCGTTCCATGAACGGTGTTAAATCGTGGCGTAAATTGTGTGCAACATTAAATTACGAATATATCTATATATTTATCTTTCAGTATAATACTCGATACACTCAATTGCAAAGTGCTTACTCGAAAAGAGGAGACGTGAGGCAAATCAATATCAATTTTAAATAGGTAAAATACTTTGTATTCCGTCCTAAACTAACATAATTATTTGTATAACTTATATTTACAGTGCCTTTGGGGTGTCCTAGTTAAAAGTGATAGTTTCTATTTGGATGTCGTGTATATTTTCCAACATATTAAAACAACAAGTTTTAATAATTCCATTTTAATAATGGCTCGTCCGTTATTTGAAACACACGTAAGTGAAAACCATTTAATAATCGACGAATGTGTACATACTTACGTATCATATTAAACTGACCTAGCTGGAGATCTTGTTGATGACATAGTGACATACATATTTCACTTGTTATTCGTGATTTAGTAGATTCGCAGATTTATCAAGTTCCCATGCACATCCTTATACATACAATGATTTGCTTCAAAACTTCTAAATGTCCAAACAATTTCTAACGAATACATAGAAACACAAAAATTAAATACATATCTTAACTATCGGAAACTTCAGTAGAATCTTCGAAATATTATTGTGTATACAAATAAGAATTTAATTATTCCATGTGTTTAATCCATAGCAATTCTGTAAGTCAAGAGAAACGTGTACATTAAATTAAAGATACTAAACATAGATTTGATATTTCGATGAACGTATACATATCGCTCATTTACTTGAATAGTGTCACAACTCAAAAAAGTCGATTTTTCAGGAGAGGGTTTAAAGTTTTCAATTGTCTCTTATTTAGCAAATATAGAAAACTGCCATCAGTTTATTGACAAATCTAGTAGACCAAATAGAGTGTACAAATGCTTTTTTTTTGGACATAAATGTGACCCATTTTGAATTATGTCGTTATTTGTGAAAAATATGAATCAATTTCGCCGTCATAAGTCATATGTGTCGATTTTGCTGAAGAAAAGCAATATGAAAAATTTAATTAATTTTCACCAATATCGTTCCAACACAAAATATGTCGTTCTTTCTGAAAATAAAACCAACTTCACCCTATGACAATATGTGTTGTTACACAAAATATGCCGTTGTTTCGTAAAAAAATTATAACTAATTCTGGCACAACTGAGAAGTGTCGTTATTGTGGTTAAAAAATATTGCAACATAACAAGTTTAGTTACGGGACATTCTTATTTCACCGCTTATTTTTCTGCGCATCGGAATGAAATTTTTATACAATATGGACGATGAAATAGCGCACATTTCTGCATACTCAACTCAAAAATCGAGTTTTTTGAGTTGTGAAACTATTTAAGTAAATGAGCGATATGTTCTTCCATATTTATACACATACATATGTACATATATACATACTTACTTTTTCTCTTTCGTACGTAATAAGTAGTACTCTAAAGGTCAAGGCTAGCAGTAAAAACATGTGATACGTAGGTTATAAAATGTGTTGTTTGGAAGAGCCCATATTTTAACTGTCCAGACTAGCACCAAAACCGAATTATGACTGTTAAACAGCTGACAGGCAAAAACGCGTAGCACTAGAAAAACATGCCCCGCTCTAACATGCGTTCTTTACTTTACAAGAATATAACACGTCAATTTAAGGCTAAATACGGGTTTCTCAAACATATAATTATGTATGTTGTTTTAAATATATATTCATAATTTACAAACTTAAAATTATTTGATACCTATATATTTCTCATTTTCTCTCGATATTTATTATTAATAAACATATGTATTTTTTTATTTTCGCTGGAAAAAGCAAAAGTCACCATTACGTTTGTCAATATTTATATATTTTTTGTGTGTGTACATATACATTTGTATACCTAAATATGAACATCTATATGTAAGCCTATAGCTAGTTGTATCTCTATAATAAATGATAGCTGTAGTTGTTCCAGTAACCTTAGTGGTATGAGAGCCGGCAAAGCTAACTGCTGATGTTAACCAGCTGTGTGCATTATAGCCCGTTCATGCAATCACGTTGAAACAGTCAAATTTAAGCAATCAAACACAAAAGCACAGCAAAAGCAAAAGGCAGTGAAACAGTGTGTTAAAGTTCATAGGTATATTACCTATATTCGTTCGGTTAAAACCAGGAAAATGGCTGATTTAGACGTGAGCAAAAAATTTACTTGTTGTGAAAATACTTATCCCTTTTTATTCCGAAATTAAACTCATATGTGAACAGAATATATTAAACGCTAGTTTACAACTCGGTCCGAAAGTAATTCTGATACATATTCAATATATATGTTTATATACATACATACATATATGGACCTTAATACACATACGCACTAATTTATTTTAGTTTTCTGCATAGCCAAAGGACTTGTATATCAAAATCTGATTAGTTAAAATGTGTGGTAATTATGTAACTGGCAAATTTTAATGAATACTAATAATTCTCTATTCCAGTACTTAAATTTTATAAAAATTATTGCGGAAAAAAGCTGTTCGTATGTTTTGTTTTTTGCTTTTCTTATCTGTTTGAGAAAGTAGCAAGTATCAAGTGATAAGTAACGAACACTTAAAACATTATATATTCACATGTCACATTGAAATAACTTATATATATTTGTGAACTTTATAGTTATATATAGTTTTGAGTTGATTTTTTATAATTCCTTATTATTTCATAATTATCTTGTTATACATAAATGTAATATGCATATGTTTGTAGTATTTTTACATTAATAATTGTTTTACTAATATAAAGTATTTCCCAATAGTTAGTTCCAATTGTAGTTGGTATTGCAGCCGCAGTGGTTGGCGCTGCTATCATTAATTACTTTCTTAATAAGAAGTCGTCGAAACCAAGACCTGAGCCCAATCGCACTGCTCGTCTGCGCACACTGGTTGATCCAAATGACAAATATCAGTTGCCATTAATTGAAAAAGAAATTCTTAGCCACGATACTCGACGGTTTCGATTTGGTTTGCCATCGAACCAACATGTTCTTGGATTGCCAGTAGGACAGCACATTCATTTGATTGCAACTATAGATAACGAATTAGTCATTCGTCCTTACACTCCAATATCCAGCGATGATGACGTTGGCTATGTCGATTTAGTCATTAAAGTATATTTTAAGAATGTCCATCCAAAATTCCCAGGAGGTGGTAAAATGACGCAATATTTAGATCAAATGAATATTGGCGATAAAATATCCTTCCGTGGTCCTTCCGGCCGATTACAATATCAAGGTCAAGGTCGTTTTCAAGTTAAGAAGCTTCGTAAAGATCCACCAAAGACGGTTATAGCAAAGCGGGTAAACATGATTTCTGGTGGCACTGGAATCACACCAATGTTACAGCTAATACGTGATGTTCTAAAAAACAATGATAAAGACAAAACTGAACTTGCCCTATTATTTGCCAATCAGGTAAGATTAGTAAAGTAATTCATATGAATATAATGCTCGAATTATGATTATTTAATATGTTTTTCAGAGTGAATCCGATATTTTATTGCGCAACGAATTGGACACTTTAGCCACAAAATATCCGAATCAATTCAAGGTGTGGTATACCGTGGATAAAGCTTCTGAAGGTAAATATATATATTCTTATACATATGAATTATAAATATCATAATATGATTTAAAAAAGTAAACCTTGTACTTTGAACTATAAATAACGGAACGGGTCGGAAACCTGCTGTTGATTTAATTATTTGCAAAAATAAATAAATAAAAAATAACATAAACACTTGGTCCCATAAGTTCCGTTACAAGTTCAGACCGTTATAAAAATTAAATACATGTTTCATAAAATTATTATTATTTAATAAGGCATATATTAAATGAGCGATGTACAAAATTCAAAATGGTGGTAATCTATTGCTTTCACGCAAACCTTGAAGCGATTCGGTCATTGATCAATAGCAGCACACAAAGTTTCTATTGGCTTTGACGATGCTTTTCCAACCACAAACGATAGTCCAGTGTTTTCAAATCTGTAGAAGAACAGCCAAGATAGAACTTTGTTCAAGTGCATTTTCAGAAGATGACCAGTTGACCAACATTGGGATTTCATGTGGAGATCATCTCCAGTAAGTCTCGACATTGATCTGGTCGATTTAGTGATTTGTCTTGACATAATTGTCTGTTTCCTAAGGGGATTTATGTGAATTCGTTCGCAAAGTTTCTATGCCTAAATTGGTGCGAACCACGCTAGGACGACTATTTTCATTTCTGTCATCGGTAGTAGACGACTGGGGAAAAACGATCAATAGTGCGGTAAACAAACATTCTCGAAGTAATAAGTTGTTTGAGAAGTCCATTCATTTCAATTGCGCTTTTCCACAATTCACAATTATGTAAAGCAATCACCGCAATACGATTTTCTTTCTTTCTCCGCACTTCACTGTTAATAAGCGAATGCAAACACTTAAATTATTATTATACAGTGGCTCACAGCCAAAATGATGCAGCAACGAAATGAAAAATCGCTTAGTAAAAATCATGTTTATGTTCCAAAATTAAAAACTTTTACTAAATTATTGATTAGGTACATATATGTTTAAACTTTTAAATAAAAAAAAACGCAAAAATTATTTATTTTTTTACAAGCATTAAGTAAAAACATGTTCGTATACCAAAAAACAATCCCACAGCCAAAATGATTAACGTTAGCAACGTCGCGTAAATAGTGAAACTGAGTCAAGGAACTATTCGGCATATCATTTAATATTATGTTCGTGTTAACCGTGTCGCAAATAAAATAAATTGGCTCATAATAAAATATTTAACGAAAATGACTCTCGTTGGATTGTACGGAAAATACGAGAAAATCCCCATTTAAGTGCTCCAGGTTAAAGCAACGAAATGGAAATCCGTAGGAAGAACAGCTATCCCAAAGCCACAAGAAGAATGCTCAGAGAAGCTGATTTAAATGGCCGCACATCCCGAAAGAAACCATACATTAATGCAAAAACTCAAAGTGCAAGGTTTAAGGTTGCCAACAAATAGTTATATAAGTCTGCAAGCTTCTGCAATACCGTAATTTTAGCAGATGAGAGTAATTTCCAATTGCTGAGCTACAACCGCAAAATCTACGTAGTACCGTAAACATGGTGGAGAGCATGTAATAGTGTGTGGATGCATGTCGTCTCCGATTGTCGGGAATTTGGAATTCATCGATTGTATTATGTACAAGAGTGTGTATCTTGTCATTTTGAAACGAAATTTGCTACAAAATGCCGCGAAATTAAATACTTTTGATAACTTTTGGTATATCAAGATAAAGATCCGAAGCACAAATTCGGAGTTGTGCAAAGTTGGCTATTTGGAACTGTCCACATAGTACAAACACCAGCGCAATCTTCAGATTTGAATGCAATTGCGAATCTGTGGTTAGTTTAGGACCCAAATTAACAATATTTTTTATATATATTTTTTTTGGTACTGAATTATTTTCGCTTTGAGGTGCAATATTATACTGTAGTTTGTTTTTGTTGTAGATAAATAAAATAACTGTAAAATCTGCCGCTGTAAAGTGGCATTTAAATTTTTTCGTTTAGTATTTCTTGTACGGTTGCATCACTTTGGCTATGACCCACGGTATATGGGTAGGCACTGCATACAAATTATAATAAAAATAGCGGTACTTTCTTCTGAAAATTTTTCTCACCGGATGCACTGTAAACTCTGTAACAGCATGTATGTCAAGATAAAAGACACGTTAGGAAATTTATTATGTTGAATGATTCTCTGCTCTTGATTCTTCAATAAATATCTGAGGCAATGTTTAATTTTCTTTTTAAACGCTGCTTTTGGATAATAATTATATCAGTCTGGCCATATAGCGTTGGGTATATCAATGATGAAATGATGCGCTCTCAACTCTTTTTGCCGAGTTCAAACACTCTTTGCTTGCTATGTGGTCCGCCACCGATGGTCAATTATACTTGTATACCAGGCTTGGAGCGCATCGGTCATCATGCGGATATGCGCTTTAGTTACTAAATGGAGAAATATATCGCAAACAAATATATAATAAAACCTTTATCAGGTATACATCCTTATAATTAACGTTGTAAATATACATATAAAACTAACAACACATTCAAATTATAGGGGTAATTAATATAAATATTTTATTTATCACGCAGGCTGGGCATATGAAGTAGGCTTTATAAACGATGACATGATTAAAAAACACCTGTTCTCAGCTTCTGAAGATACAATCGTGTTAATGTGCGGTCCACCCCCGATGATAAACTTCGCCTGTAATCCAGCTTTAGATAAATTAGAATTTCATCCAGATACCAGATTTGCGTACTAAAAATATTTGAAAACGGTATTTTATAGAATCCTCCACATTTGTGCATATGTGTAGTTTCTTTTCAAAAGCTGTATAATTACAAACGTGCATACGTGCATAGGAATCGAATGTTCATTTTGTTCTTATTAAAGCTAATGGTTAGATATAATAAATAGTAAAATTGCGGACTCATTTACGTAATGAATTATGGAATTATTGTAAGAACTTATTGAATTGTAAAGAAAAATGAATATATTCTGTTATAGATTGACCAGTAATTTCATATTTTATAAACAATACATGGCATACATCGTCTTCATCTCGAATATTGTTAACTACTTTACTCAAGAGAATTTTTCTTTTAAAAGAGAATGTGGATATACAATAAACGCATATGCATTTGCAAATATAATACACGAATATTGCATTTGTGAGCACGATCAATTATTTGTTCAATGATAGTCGACGAAGTAAACATATCCCCAATCTGTTCCCACAACCCAGAATCTAAGATAACTTAAGGTAAGGAGAGACGAAATATCAGAATATCAGAGAAAACCACAACCGTGGTGTTTGGATTTCTGCAACTGATCTACTGTTTCAATTAGTTTTATTTATATGATTTCGAAGGTAAAGTAATTTTTTTTATGTATTAACGTAACTGGCTAAGTGTATTCAACAAAGTGATCTAAGTATATGACATTTAATTTTTCTTTACCCGAATTTGACATGTATGTTGCCATTGATTTAATCCTTACATTTATTCAAAAATTCAAATTTTGAAATTCAAAAGTAAACAAATTTCAAAATTAAAAAAATATATATTTTTTAAATGAATAAAAGAAAACGCCGAATACTTTTTGCTGGTGCAAAACAACTCATGGAAGCAATTTACCAATGTTTTGTGCTCCAACTGACAAATTGCAACAATTTTTTTCAATATATATTATATTGTTCAAGATAAAAGAGACGGGTTAATGTAAACAAATACTTGGATTGTTTACTATTTTAATGTTAAACCACGGTATGTCAAATACTTAGTTCATTTTGTCAAATACACTTTAGTAACTGGAACCTGTCAGATAAGATGATGTCAAAGTTTTCTTTGGTTATGTTTTCAATAAAAAAATGAATTTAACAATAAATCTTAATTGATTAAGTAAAGTATAGTTAACAGATCAATGTGAAATATAGTTTATTTCAAAATATTTATGAAAAGATAAACAATTATACTTTCGCCACAGGAATAGGCTACATTGCAAAGCTAACATTACATTATTATTTTTAAATAAAAAGTTTTCACCATAGTATAGTATTACTATTAATTTTTCGTTGTATTCATTTATTTCTTTAAATGTATATTTCAATTATTTTATAAAAATATTTAATATCTATAGGGGTTTTAAATAATATCTAGCTAATATGTTTTAGTGCAGTTGACTTCTCTAATACTATATTATTTCATATTAAAAATATAAACTAATAGAGACAATTTAAGATTATTGTATTTCATGACAATCTGAATACAAGAATTCAAATATAGTTAAAATAGTTTTGATGAATATCTGTCGCAATCAAACCAAGTCTACGGAAAAAGTGATCTCACACTAAAATTCAAATTAAATTAAACTACGAATTTTGTTGTTTTCAATGCTGTGGAATTAATAAATAAATTGGATCATACAATTTATAAATACTAATATTTAAAATTAGCATGTGTATATATTTTCATGTAGTTTCCCAGTAAATTCACACATATGTTATATTATTTTGTTACAAGTCGCGTTTTCTATTTATCTAATTTCGATATCTTGTATTTCTGTGACTTACATTTAATTAGTATTATTATGGTAAACACCGACATATTCTGTAGTATAAGGAATAAAATTATTTAAAAGGACAAGTAACAAAAAAATTAAAAACTTCCGAAAAAATAAAATATTTAGAGGTCTCCAAAAGTTAGACATATGCACTTAAATCTGCATTACTATCATATTCAAACATCGTGATTGATTTTACCAAAATGATAACCCATAAAATAAATTTAAAATTGTCCTTTTGATTAAAAAATAGTATTTAGATCGAGTGTTTTTTTTTACAGATAATATAATTTTCATTGAGGAAAAGTTCTGTGTTTTTAACAAATTTGTATGTTTAAAAATATAATAACCTCTATTATTTAATTCGAGTAACCGCTCTAAACATAAACGGTTGCTTGATAAAAAATAGTCAAGCTTCTGTATACAAATCAAAACGGGGAACAAATAAAATATGAACAAATATTAAGCGTTTTTCAATTAACACTAATTCATAATACACGAACTAAAATGTGTCATATTTAATACATATCAGTTGAACATCAGAGAAATGGTTCGCTGTACATGTTCATTACTAAAATCAGTTGATATCTTTTCAAGGGTTTCTTCGTTGCTAACCAAACCATTATTTTTACGTACCAGAAGTTCGAATGCTTCATTGTCCAGTTCAACAGGTTTGATAGTTGATACTTTTTTATACCTTAAAATATTTGTAAAGTTATTTTAAAATTAATATTACTTTATTTTTTTTCTACTGTATACTCACTTATCTGCCCTGTATTTTTCCTGTATGGCCTGTTGAGCTAGTTTAGTGGCCGATTTGTGTGATTTACAGAGATGTAGTATTACTTCTTTGAGGTCTTCTAAGGTATATGATGTTACCTCTTCTAATTCTGAATTCC
This sequence comes from Zeugodacus cucurbitae, assembly GCF_028554725.1. Lineage (NCBI taxonomy): Eukaryota > Metazoa > Arthropoda > Insecta > Diptera > Tephritidae > Zeugodacus > Zeugodacus cucurbitae. The sequence continues at coordinate 290,938 of NC_071669.1, read as the reverse complement.
AAATTGAATAATCCAAGAGATGCCGAGCTAATGCATGAGCAGCAGCTGATATTAATGATGGAAGAAAACGCAAATACGGATCAGCTTCCAAAAGAGATAACTCACAAATATACTGTAAACAAATATAAATGAATATTTCGTCGTATATTGTTAAAATTAGTTTCCCTAACCTGAGTTAGAAATTTTAGCTTATCTGTCATGTTTAGCAATACAGCATAAGTGTTGATAAACACATACGCAGTAGGTGTGCATAAGTCAAACGCTAAAATTTTCAGAATAATCTGCTCCATTCGTAAAACTTGGGCTTTATTGTAAGTATCATCGGTAATGAACACGAATTCACCAACATCTGGAGGGTAGATTTCTTCATACTTTCTATATTTTTGTTAAAAAAGTGTAAATACAATTATTATTGGTAGTAGTAGAAAAATATTGTTATCGATAAATATTAAAAAGTTCTGTAAGTTTTATAAAGTGTGGTTTACTTTGAAACTTACGATGCAATGTACATGGCTGCCGTGCCAACCAATTGCAGTTTGCTGCGTACCACAGACATTTGGCTTAGAAATCGATCAATATACGAAACGGAAAGATATAGAGTTTCTGTATCTAAATTGTACTCTTCCGACACTTCAACTAGCCAATCCACTAGAATCGTACGCATTGAATGATTAATATCCGCCTGGCGACGCATGTAGTGAGGCTTGGGTCGATGTTTTTTCTGCAATTTTTTTTTGTAAAATATAATATTAATTTAGAAGATATTAAAAGGAATCTATAAAAATCTTCGACGAACATTACACATTTTCAGGATTACAATTTTCAATAATTTGTAGATACACATTATATGTATGTTGCTCAGTTACCAACAAACAAACCTTAGTTCATAATTTTGTACTTTGCAAATAATATGTATATTCAGTAACAAGTGAACTTTCTAACAAATAACTGATAATAAATACTATATTTTTTACTTTTGTGCATATCTTTGATATATAATATTTTAAACAAATTATCTTATAAATCCTTGTAATCTCTCAATTCAAAGAATAAACAAAAGATGTTTAAGGTTCCGATTGCCACTAAGGACGATATAAATGAAGCCGCAAAACTGCAAAGGCGTTTACAATTTGAGGATGAACGGAAAAACAGAATATTCAACGCAAAACAGAGACTATTTGGCGTATGCTTTTCATATTTTTTTCTCCCATATCTTAACTTTTTTTTTTTAGTTGGATTTGGGTGCACTGGAAAGACAAATTTCCGAGAAAAATAAGCAAAGGCAAGTTGAGGCTGAATGTGAACGCCGCTATGAAGACCAGACTCAGCACCAGCAGCTCGCAATTTATGCAAAGTCATTAGAGATGGATAAACGAAAACGTGTGGCCGAAGCAGATCTCAATTATTACCGCTGCCGTTTTCAGAGCAAAAATCAGCGTCGTGAATTCGATTTAAACGATCCCAACAGTATCAAAAAAGCTTTACCCGCACGCGTTGCCGACGATGATGCACGCCTCGGAATCTCTAGTGCCCAAATTTTTTCAGGCGAAGATCTTGGCCACAGTGAGCGAAAATTGCGACAACGGGCTCAGCAACGTGCTTGGTTAGATCAACAAGTTCAAGAGCGCAAACAAGCCGAAGAAGATCGTATCAAAGCCGATTTGATAATGCAGGAATCAATAGCTTCGCGAGATAAACGTCTCGAAGATATGGCAAATGATGAGAGGAAAATACGTAATCAAATGACAGCAGCTATATATGATTTTAACACACAATTAGCAAAATCAAAGAGATTCGACCGTATACGTGAAAAAAAAGAAAACAACGAAGACGATCTAGCTGAAATCTATAATATGCTTACTAGTGATATGTTGACTGAGAATCCAGATGCAGCACAGTCAAGGACAAATCCAACCAAAAAAATTGCTTTCATGTATCGTGGTATGTCTGCTGATGAGCTGGCTAAATTTCACGAGGAACAGTTACAACAAAAAATTACCAACAAGAAAAAACAAACTGATCAGCAGCTTATGGACAAGCAGTGGGAACAGTATGCTCTAAATATGGATCGAGAGTTGATGTTAAAGCAGTTAGAGTTGGAAAGAAATCAAAAACAGCTATTGGATGATCACATACGGTACAATGCGCGACTTGCAGTGGAGCAAAGAAAGCAAAATGAGATGTCGAATAAGGGTTTAAACAAAAATTATGTTTCTACAGAGTTTTACGATCAGTTCAACAAAACTTCACGTTAAAAATAAAATTTTATACTACAAATATATTTTTAAAAGGTCGAAAAATTATTAAGAATAATAAATTATTGTGTAAACACATGTCTTGAAAAAAGAAACCTAGTGATGTCCGGAATAATGCTACAATGTACTTACATTCAACGAAATAACAAAAAAGAAACTCATTAAAACGTAAAAATAAATTGTAGCAGCTGCCAAATCAACCCCTATTATGTGCAGTTAAAGTCGTAGGGATGAAAAATTGAAGTGGCGGGAAAACGACCAAAATATTTGAAAAATGCTAGGGCTAATAGTTTTAGGGGATATATTATATAATTACAATCCTTAGACGTTTCTCACTAAGTGAGAATAGTATGTCATATTATTTTATAAGCTAACAATTTGTAAATACACATATTATATTAATATATTTGAAAATACATTGTCAAAATCGCATGGTGACATTTAGAATTGTTGAAAAATGCGAAAGAAGGAAGAGTTGTATAATCTATTGGTTGTAAATTGTTTTGCAATTTTAAATTAATTTACATACCTCACTTTCGACGAAATAATCCAATATATTTCTTTGATAATCCACTACCTCAAAAAAGCGTTGACGATCATTACGTGGAATGATGAGACGCCGTTGTTCTTCCTCTTCCTCGGTAGTTATATCAATAATTTTTTTATCGTCATTGTCAACATCAATCAATTGCGATTCCGATTGTTGAACGATCCCCACCTGAGATCGATCCACGGACATTGGTGAAAGTACCTCCGATACTGACATTGGCGTAGTATCCAAAAGACAGTCGTCATATGATTTATTATCCCTCTGTATACCATCACTGTGAAGTTGTAAAATAATTAATAACGAAATAAGTTAGTTTAACCAACCGCTTACTGTTTATAGTCTTTTCTGTTTAGGCGATTTTGTTGATCAATATATATATTTTCCTTTCCGTCAGCTAAAGAAATTGATGCACTGCTGGCTGCGAAATTATGGTACATCTGTTGGCTTTCATCCGGTTGATCCTCATAAACTGAAAACGATTTAAACTGTTCAACTACAGTTTTTTTAACAGCTGCAGCTGCAAAAACTGAGGTATTGTCATTATGTGTTTTAGCATTTCCCACTTCACGAAAAGCCTGAAACAAAGAAGTTAAAATATATCAATTTTGAGAATACGCATATATGTATGTATATATTTTCTTTAATAAATTTAATGTCTATATTTGTATTGGATAAGAGTTTTAAGTAAAACTCCGTTAATTAAGTGGTTTTTTACATGTCCTGTTACAAATAAACATATCTTCGGCAAAACAATACCTTTCTTTAGCACTAATATAAAACCTATAATAATACACGAGAAATACTTCCTTAGGTCATTATTCATGATTTTGGCAAAGCTGATTTTGTCACGCATGCGTATAGCTATACTAAAATTTAATGTAAAAGTTTTTTAGAAATGCTTACCACTTTGCTACCTGCTGTAACAGCACCAGTTATATTGCGTCCATGTGACACAATTGTATTTGCATTTAGCTTAGCAAAATTGTTACGGCTAACGCCATCGCCAAGCTTTCCTTTGAATGGTACGGCGGCGCCCCCAAGCAAAGATGGTTGCAGAGCATTTACTCTATTGCTACATGTAACTAAAGTTTTCTCCTTTAGTGGTATAGATATATGTGGATTTTCCTTCTCAGCATCTTGATGAATTTGAAAAGTAGCCATTTCGCAATATAACTTCTTATGACCCACTTCACTCGTTACTCTTTTTCACTTGGTCAGAATCTGAATGCACTTTTAATTTATCACAATTCGTACTAAATAACTGGATACTTTTTCAACACTTATGGTTTAATATTTCTACAATAAATAGAAAATACTATTTACAACATATACTTCAACTGGTTTCCTATCCTTAATTCACTTTTATTCAGTCTAAAATCGAAGGTCGCCACAAGATAATTGCAAACGCTTCTAAATAGTCAAGTAATTTGTCCCAATTATTATTTTAAATAAATTAGCGGTGCAACTCTCTGCGACGGACCGATTCTAATCAATGTGTGTGTTCCACAAATTTTTCAGCTAATAATTTATTTTCAACTATATTTCCTCCTTCGCCACTACAAGTATTTTTGAATTTGTGCGCCGTCGTTGTCAGCTAAGAGCTTGGTATGATGATTTTGTAGCTTGTCGCTTTAATTTCGCCGCCATTTTACCTATTCGACTTTTTCCCTCTTTTTAGTTTGATTTAGAGCACGAAGAAACTCTATAGTGATGCCACATTTATTAAACGAAGGGATTATTTAAAAGCGAATATCAGCTATTTAGATACACAATGTTTATATTCTTATATGTTATGATATTATAAGTATTCTTTATTAAATGGATTACCTAAAATACCTTGAGAATAGTTGTCTTGACGTAACTTAACTATTGAATATTTATTTTGAATTCGCCGGAACAGTTTCGACGCCTTTATTGTGCGAATATCTTGTACACACATTCATAAATGAATTCGCCTTAACAAAATGGTGATTTAAATCAATCTACAGCAGATTGCAATGATACGAATTGCTCCATAAATGTTAGAAATATCCTTGAACATAGTATTCTTAAATATAACCCACTTACAGAATAAAATTGCTAACTTAAATTCATATGATTTTCATAGTCTAATAATACCAACGCAAAATTTAAATATTATTATTAGGTCTATCAGGGATAAATCATCCATTTCCCTTTTACATCCGTTCCGCAATAAATCAGAACAAGAGTGCGAGGTGCATATTGGAGCAATTCCGATAGATTTGTGTTGGAAATGGATCCTAAATAAGCGGAGTATTTGCAAAATCGCTTATAATTAGTTATAACGTAAATGTATACAGGCCACTTAAGTATTGTAGTATAAAATTGTTACCGTATAATTTTCGCCATATTTGAAAACAAATTAATAAAAACGTATTTTTGTTTTCAATTTGTTCAAACTAATTTATAAAACGTTTTAACGTTTTATTCTTTTTTACATTTTATAGTTTTTATTAATGTGTTTTAAAATATGGCCAAAATCGAAATCAATGTGATCCACGTTGAATTATGTCGTTATTCGTGAAAAATATAAATTAATTTCGCTCTCATAAGTTAAATGTGTCGTTATTGCTGAAAAAAACAAGATGCAAAATTTTTTTATTTTTTCACCAATATCGTTGTAACACATAATAAGTCGTCCTTTCAGAAAAAGAAACCAACTTCACTTTATGACAATATCGCTGTAACACGAACGTTATAAGTTCGTTCTGAAAAATTAATTTCTGAAAAAAAACAAAATGACTACACAACTGCACAACTGAGATGTGTCGCTGTTGTGGTTAAAAATAATGTGACATGACAAGTTGAATAACGTCACAATCTTATCTCGACTGTTTATTTTTCTACACATCAGAATAAAATTTTAACACAATATGGTCAATAACTTTACGCACATTTCTGCATACTCAACTTAAAAATCGTGTTTTTTGAGTTATGAGCGATATTTATATTATTGCATCAAAAGCCGACCGCAACCATAATTAACTTATTGTCACAGTTTGATCAGTATACATTCATGCAATACATATGGATATGGCTCGACGACTACCAATTTCCGAGCGATTAATGAGATTCCAGGCAAGCACGTGATTATGAGGTGAACATCGTCTTTTATTCGACTTAAAGTTGTCTCTAACAAGGAGCTGCATCAACTTTCATTTACGTGTTGTTCAGGTAAACGCTTCGCTTGAAGTTATGTGCCTTAATTTTCTGCTGCAGCACAACTGAGTCGACACCAACAGCAAGTTAGTCCTGGGGAAACTCTGCATGCTTTTGTTTATTTACTTATGTATTATTTGAATATCCGGTTTGTAACCGTTGGTACGAATATTAACCGATGAGTCGCAACGTTAGTCGACAACGAACGGTTAACCGAATAGTCGAAAATGAGCGGTTAATCGAATTGTCGATGACTGACGACTATCCGAATAGTGCAAACCGAATATTATTATTCGAATAATGTCCTATGTTAGTCGAATACCAAGAGCTCTTGTATGTATATATATATAGTTTTGGTTGCTTCCTTAAAAATAAAAAAAAAATAATAATGAGGATCTCTGTAATTGAAACGTGACTTGAAAGCTGCGCAAAATATCTTGTAAACTATGATGAACACGGAATATTTAAAGATGTACTATGCCGTAAGAAATACTTATTTAAGCTTTAAAGAACTGAGTAATAACGATAAATTAATATATGTATTTTAAGTGATAACTGTGCATAACAGAAAGGAATCATTTAATACTAACGTAAATGGGAATATATCACTTTTTCTCTATTAAATATTTTAACTAATTTGACTAGCTTGATCTGAACGCAAAGTTATTTCTCATTCGCGTTTATGTCCCAAATGTAGCGAATTTTAGCTGCAAGATTGAAACAAGCAAAAATGTTGGCACATGAAAGAAATTAATTTAATGTAAAGTGTCACTTAGTAGATGAATTTTGCAAACTTCGCGGGGTCTTTATACCGTATATATCGGTTAATGTGAGATTTGTTAATATAAATTAAGAGAACGGATATTCTTGAATATATTGTAGCTCAGTTGCTAAAATTGTTAAAATAGGTCCAGGAATTACGCCATATCCACCATTTTAGTGGCAGTGGAAACAGATTTTTGATTATAGACTGGTCAATGTATCAATATTATATAGTTTAGTCTCCATACAACTATTATAATAAATTCTTACCAATATAGTTTAAAAATGTTCGATTGCACTCGAACTTAGACATTCCTTACTTTGTTTTGTCAATTCTCCCCCTGTATTAAGAATGAACACTAAAGGAGATTCCACAAAGTCTAAAATTTCGCAACGGTGTAAGTAATTTTGCACAAGATATATATGATTTGCTTACAAGTATACTAATAGAAACTACAATATTTTATTTCTTTTCATGCTAATCCCTTTAATATATTTATTTGTAATTAAAAATGATATATGTACATTTAGATTTAAGATTTTAATGAAGCTCTGAAAACCCGTTTTAGCCATCTGTAATAATGTTATTACGCATTATGTTGGTGAAGTCGGCTCTAGCTATGCAATTATAAATTATGCAAAAATATTAACATCAACATCATAATTTTTATTGTAGCATTATTTTTTGAAAATAAAACCAATACAACTAATAGTAGTCGTTTAATTTGAAAATGAATCTAAAAATTCGAATTAAGTGTTTCACTTTCAAATTAAATTCCTAAAATATTTACATAATTTTTTTCATAACCCATATACATATATCCTTAATTTTTGATAACCATAACAGAATGTAAAAAATGCGAATTAGCAACACACATCCTCATAAGTGATTTCAATATCTCCGAGAGGGCAAAGTCTTTGAGAATAATCCGCACTTGCTAATACAAATTTTTCTTGTCGGCTTTCCATTCTTTGTGCCATAGTCTTGAAGTTCGTAGAGATATTTTAGACCACCGACAATTCGTCCGAAAGCGATGCGTTTGCTATTAGCTGCTGGCAATGGTCGAAAGGAAATTGCGAAGCTTAATCGGTCGCTTTCGATACCACTTATATTTTCGCGCGAATAAGAAATAATTCCGCCATGGTTTGTGTGATTTAAGCTACGTGTATCGAATTCATGTTTTCTATGTGTGTGAGATTCTGGCGGTAATTTTAACTCTCCCTCCAACCATAGAGACGGGAAAACACGCGTGATAAAAAGGCTATCTGCGCTGTTGTTTCTAGCTAAGCGAATGAACTCCAATACAACTTGAGGTGATGCTTCCGTATAGAGTTGAATAAGCACACGACCTACTGGACGGAGAGCTTTTAACTCTAGATCCATAAAAATTACGGGACGCAAGAGACGTTGAAGTTGAATGCCAGTTTCTGGTAAATTCAAAATTGGATACTTGCTTAGAGCGATCGATGGATAGGTCATTGGAATACAACGTTGCTTATTCAGCCTTTCGTTAGTTGCTGAAGATTTCGACTTTACCATGTTTTGGTGAGCAGCTATAATTGATTTTGTAGATAGACGATGACGATGGATATTTTCCTTCTCCAATGTAGTATACTGCTGTCCGTGTAAAAAATTAGGATTCGATTCTGACCTATTTCCGTTTTTCAACGAACGTATAGAATCTGAGTTTGCACAGTTTGCACTGATGCGAGATGACAACCGGACTGAGCCGCTATTGACGCGACATCGAACGTATCGTAAGCGTTGGCGATGATCGCGATACATTTGCGCGCGCATTTTATCGGAAATCATATTTGCCAAAAAGTGAACGAATACAAATTTATATGACAAATCGTCGAAATATAGATATACGAAATAATGTAACAAAAATTTTCGAATTTTTTAGTTTAAAAGGGAAAACCAACCAAAATCAAACAAAAAGAAATATCAATAAAAATTCAATTGTGAATATTTGCATTTTAGTTGAATTTTGCTTCAGATAATTTCAATCCATATTGAATAGGTTGCAGTAGAAATAAATTAAATAATTAAAAATAAGTCATAAAGTATAAAATATATAAATAATCAAAAATATTATTCATTTGTTAGCATTAGAAATGGGCCTGTGCCTGTGTCTAAATACCTACCTAGTATTCGGATTTGTAAAACACCTTCGATTACAAATATCATTAGTATCTAGTATTAGGATATGTAAAACATCTTCGATTACAAATATCTAAGTAAAATAGTTATAGAATTGTGCATTTCAAAAGTATCAGTTTACAGTTATAAATGGCCAATGCCAATCACATTGAAATGTTTCATTCGGACAGATGCGGAATCTTCCTGTAAATGCGTCTAAAAAGTGTTGCTTATTTTAAAAGTCTGATCACAAGTCTGCAGGATATTTTTGTGTCAAAAGATTGGTGGATATCGGCTAATATTTGCCACAATGACTTGAATCTATCTGTTTTTGTAATTCTTAACATGACACTATCCATATGAATTTACGAATTTTGTATGAATATTAATGTACCTTAACATACTTTTGATTTTTTTTTTTTCAATCAGAGGTTGGCAGATTATGCCATATCCTACACAATAAATGTTAAAGAAATGTTGAATATGTATTAGTGGAACGTGTTGTTGTATGATGTACGTAAATCGGATAATCTTCAATAAATTAAACACATCGATGACAAACCTTCGAAATATTGTGGCCTGAAAAGTTGCTTTCTCTGCTACTGGTTTATTCCACATACAAAGGTTCAACAGTCTTTACAGTAGTCATACGACGACGTTCACTTTGTGTGTTTGGTTTGACTACTACTATTCGTTGATTTTTTTTAAATTAATTACCTACCTATTTTCAACTAGTATGCACCATCTTATTACATATGTATATACTTACGAGTCATTACATTTAAAATTGTATGTATGTATGTATTACTTATAATTGAAAGTAACACTAGAAACAAAGCAACGGTACAGTTTTATTTTATCTTCACTTATATTTTACTGCATTTAACATTAATTTAAATGAATATGTGTAGGAGTGAAAATCGGTTGACAAGCGAATGAACTGTGAATGAACATTTCGTTTAAACTAAAACCATTTTTGATGAATATTTGCTTTAACGAACCTGATTTTATCAAACATGTGTATATACATTACAGTATTTTTCGTTGCTTAATCTTTACTAGATTTCAAATTCAAATATTCCATTGATGATCGTTTGAGCAACTTGTACATTCCTTATATCTTACTCGTTTGTATGCATTTAAAACATTTTCGATGTAATTAAGTGTTTTTCTATAGCGATAGTTTTAACAAAATTCTGTTAAGTACATTAGTCTTATATTTGCCTAGTTATAACATTTGTGAATTAAAAACAATTTATGTATTTCACTATACAACATACATACAATAATCAATATTTTACCAATAATTAGGAAAATGAAGAAATTGTCAAATCAGTCCAAAATTAATCAATAGTTCAACTCATTCGATATTTATATGTTTTATTAAAACACCACTTAACTTGTATATTAAAACTGCATGTAAATCTGTATTTCGAAATGATTTCTAATGTACATACATAGGTGTATACTTTTATTTTTAACATCTTTATGTACTCTAATTGTGGTAAGGATTGTCTTAGTAACAATGAAATTAAGTTAAATCTTGCATTCTCTTCATATGAAAATATTGGCACTTTCTTTTACCTGTGCTTTTGTAGAAAATTTAAATTATATATTTTACTACATATAAATATTTTAGGTAGGTATTTATATATGCATACCTATTTATGAAATTGTTAATTTTCATAGTCTCATATATTCGAAAATTATATTTTAGTCTTTTGAAGAATGCTGTATAAAAAAGTAAACAATTATCGAACAAATTATTTGAATAGATATGCTTGTAATTTGTGCTTGGGTATAATTTTAATAATTCACTCTTCAATCCAATATATATATTCTTATTTGTATTTATCTATATGACAATATATGTAATTATTTTGTTATGAATCTCTTTAGAAGAATCCATTTTCACAACAAAAAGTTCCTTAACTATAATTCTCCCAATTGCACAATTTCAAAAAACTGTTTATTGCTGTAGAAGCCGCATATAGATATGCGTAGCTCATGTTCATTCGATTAACAATATACAAATATGTAGTAATTTAATTGTATAAATAACCTAATATACCAATTGTATTACACTCAAGTCCTCAGTATTTACCTGTGTACGCATTCTTTCGATAACATGCACAATGCGATTGCACCCTTCAAGATAAAATGTGTGCAAAGCAGCACAGCGGTTTCTTACTGTCTGTAGCTATGGTCACGAAGACATGTATGAGCACTGTGGTTTCGGTTGTGGTTCAGTCTGTTCGAGCGGCTGAATGTCAGCACGTTTCCAATAGTCTCGTACATTTTCCACGGTCTCTAAGATGCGAAGAAAGTTTTTTCCCGCTAACATTGCAATGTCTTGCTCACTCCAATTGTGATCTTGTAGCAGAGTCGCCAGCAAGTCTGGGTATTTGGATACGTCTTCAAGACCAATTGGTGGTTCTTCTATGTCATCATATCCTGCTCCTAGCCCAATATGCTGCACACCAGCGATTGCACGAATGTGTTTAATGTGCTTCACAACATCTGCAAGATATGCTGGTTGCCCACAAGCCACGTCTTCTGGATCGAAGCTTACCATAATTAGGCCACCGTTATCTGCTACTAGTCGAAGAATATCGTCGGGTACATTGTGTGTGGAGTTGCATATTTGTCGGGCAGCGGAATGGGAGAATATAACAGGAGCCCGAGTAACTTGTAAGACATCTCTAGCTGTCGCAGTAGAACTATAAGATAAATCGACCATCATTCCCAAGCGGTTCATTTCACGAATTACTGCTTTGCCAAAAGCTGATAAACCGTTTTCTGATTCTGAGGCACTTGATCCAGCCCATGAGAGATCACATTTATGCGTAAGACTAAGTGCACGCGCGCCGACTGAATAAAATGATCTTAAAACGGCAAGTGAGGACCCGATGGCATGACCACCTTTGATGCCAATTAACGAAGCCATTTGGTGATGCTGTCGTGCTGTAAAAATGTCCTTAGAGGATTTTACCAACACTGTATCCAGAGTATACATGTCAGTTAGGCGACGGATAATATCAATTTGTTCTATAGCTACTTGGACGGCGTCCAGGCCCAAAGCCTCACAGGGCACATATGCTGACCTGAAGAATAACGACATGAGATGAAGACAGCTAAATCTCATATAAATGTACGTGTTGTTTTGTATTGTTTTTATTGTATGTAAAAGCAGTTGATATGAAGCAAGATATACTATTACATATTATTACAATCATTACTACACCTTTATATACCTTTCTCCAAAAACGTATACAGGTGCAAATCCGCATTCACTTCATTTTTGATTATCACAAACATCTTCAACATCATCAATTAAAAATTAATACGAATTTTATAAAAAAAAATTCTCCGAGCATTGAAAAGTTTTAATGACAATACATGTGAATATGTGTAAGTCGTAGGAAGGGTTTAAATATTTTGGTATTAATGTCAGTTATAATTATTCTATCTTTTAAGCCTTTAGTATTAAGGTCATCTAAGTAAATAACAAGTTACTGTATACATATACTTATATTACAAAAAAGAGTCAAGTAGCCAATTGCATCTTAGAATATAAAATAATAAATATAATAAATAAGTAATATATATACAAACAATACATGTAGTTTTACTTACCACATTTGAACCCCCACTAGTCCTTGCTTAAGCCTTTCAACATCCGTTTGCGCCCACGACGGTGGTGTCCTTGTTTCTGCATTGGGATCGTGTCTCAAGTTCATCAGCTCTAAACTATTGTGCGCGTATTTCCGTACATTCCACGCAAAATTATTGTGGCCATCCACCAGCGGTACGTCTTTTAGAATCCGTTGCACGATTTTCAGTCTTTGGGCATGCGAATTGCGGCTGTGCACCATGAAGTGTTGGTATGCAAGCAATGTGGCAATAGTAAGCAAGCATATAGTGGCAACAAAAGTCAAGAATATGGCACAGGATCCGCATCGTGGTTTCAGACGATGTGTCCTGCTGCACTTAACAGCAGCACTATGACGGGATATTTTTGATTTACCCTCGATGTGGGCAGATTGAGCTGTTGGTGGCGGTTTGCCATCACACAAGCTTACTTTTGACTTATCTATATTAACTATTTCGCCACCGGAATCACTATTCGAAGTGGAGTTTTGGCGGGAATGTGTGCGACGGGTATTGGAATGCTCGGTGACATCAGGTAGACCACCGAAACCTATTGTCTAAAAAGGAAATAATAAAGTATTCATAAATCTGTGTGTTGTATTGTTTATATAAAAAATGTAATTTTGGATTAAATGATGCTAGTAGTCTATACAAAATTTTCGAACAGTTGGGGAAACAAACTGCAGAAACAAATATCATGTGATACAAAATATAACTATTCAATGTATATATTTTATATTTCAGAGATAGGGTAAATTTCCAGCTTATAGATTTGATGTGCAAACATTCCTAAAGAGAGATCAATTGTAAGCGCTATAGATAAATGTGTCACGACTTATTTCCAACCCCATCACCATTAATACACAGATTACTTCGCAGTTTTTGCAATATGCAAACCCTATCCCAATAAAGGTAACGATTTAAATTAATCTTACTATAAGTTAAAAGAATTTACATTATTCTAATAAAAAATTTACATGAAAATGAGACAAAGAGTGGAAATATATGTATTTTGTTTTCTTGAAATTTATTTCTTTACTTTGGATATAAAATGGTGAATAAATATAAAAATAACCATAATATTATTTTTACGGATTGTACATCACTTGTTGCGCAAGATTTATGGTCCTCAGAACATTGGCAACGGCGAATACCGCAGACGATGGAACGATGAGCTGTACGAGTTATACGACGACATTGACATAGTTCAGCGAATAAAAAGACAGCGGCTACGCTGGCTAGGTCATGTTGTCCGAATGGACGAAAACACTCCAGCCCTGAAAGTGTTCGATGCAGTACCCGCCGGAGGAAGCCGAGGAAGGGGAAGGCTTCCACTCCGTTGGAGGGACCAGGTGGAGAGCGACCTGGTTACACTTGGGATCTCCAACTGGCGCCGAACTGCGAAGGAGAGAGAGAGGTGGCGCACTATCGTCGATTCGGCTATAACCGGCTAAACGGTTGCAACGCCAATCACTTACACACATCATTTGTTGTATGTAACAACATAATTTCAAAAAACAAGTAAGGAAGTGCTAGGGTGCAACCGCATATTTTATACTCTCGCAATTTAGTGATGTAATTTTATTATTTCACTAATTTTCACCAACAAGGTACACTATATCCAATACTATACGCTCACTTAATTTATTATATTTAAGATATTTCACATGTTAACTGATATATACGAATAAAGCCCACCGCAGTTTTGAAAAATCTACAGGTATAAGGGAGCTTATGACCCGATTTTAACAATTTTTGATACGGAGGCACACTATTAGAAGAAAACTATTCCATCTGATAACATTAAACTATCTGAAAGATTCACTGATATTATCAGTAAAAAATTATCATTAGGTACTGAGTTCTTCGTGTTCAATATCCGGGGCCTTGAAAAGTTATAGTTCGATTTCGACAATCTTTCCACAAGTGATATTGTTGTATTCTGCAATCTTCACTGTTTCCTGATGTATATATTGGAATTTAAAATTGAGTTACATATAAAGTAGGCGTGGTTGTGAACCGATTTCGCCCACTTTCCATCCGTGTTATAAGGGTCTTAAGAAAATATTATGTACCGAATTTCATTGAAATCGGTCAAGAAATTTTTGAGATCTGGTTTTTGATCCAAAAGTGGGAGACGCCCGCCCACCGGAAACATTTTTCCTAGTGCTATTATTTGTTCCAAATTTTACTTTATTATTAGTTATGGCACTTTTTATTTTTTCCTTTTTCGCCAATTTGTAGGCGTGGCGATGTCGCCCATTTACGAAAGCTACCTTTTTATGGTGCCAAGGAACATGTGTACTAAGTTTCATTCGAATATCTCAATTTTTATGTCAAGTTACAGCTTGCACGGATTGACAGACAGACGGACAGACAGACATCCGGATTTCAAATCTACTCGACCTTGGTATATATAATCCTATATATAACTCGTTTAGTTTTATGACTTACAAATAACCATTATGTGAACAAAACTATTATACTTTGTGGAACCTATTTCGAGAATATATAAAATTACAACCTTAATAACAACATAGGATTCAAAATTCAACGAATTTATATTAAAGTCTCTAGAAATGCAGGTAATTAATTAACAGTTTACTGTAAATTAATACGCACCTGGCAGTTCGTAATATTTTTTAGATACATATAAGAGCAATTATGCAGTGCATCGTTATCACCATGACTGTAATAATCGCAGTTATTTTGATTTTCCTCCGACAGCTTCTCTCTATCATTTGGTATATTATCTTCTTTAAAAGATACACGTTTTGGGTTTTGATGCGTAGACCCATACTGACAGGTAGGCGTGCGTCGATTACGACCCAATGTGGTCGAAACTCCGCTACCTATTCCGGTAAGAGAACCGATAGCGCCCGTGAATCGAGTCGAGTTCATAGCTCCACCTGCCGCTGACGCAAATGTACCCATCATATGAGAAAATGCCACACATCCCACATCTTCTGGTTCCTTAGGCCTATGTTGCTGATATGGATGTGGACGATGATCATTAACTCCACAATTATTAGCAGTTAATGTAGGTTGAAGAATCATGCCACAACCACCAAAATGAAAATGAGGTATACATGTGGCACCAGAGACACTCATGCCGCATTCGCTACCCTCGAAATCACTATCATCACCAGTGTTGTCAGCGACGCCAACTACATTGTTGTTGGCAATGGCGTCGCTGAAGGCTCGAGATATATTACTACTTTCAGGCACATCTCTTATTTGAGGTGATGTGTTTATTGTGCCCGTGTAAATTATGTTGAGAGCTGCAGGCAATGTCTGCTGAATCTGTATTTGTGGAATTTGTTTATGTGCCTGTGGAAGCTGTTGCCTGAAAGAATCATTCGGAAAATTCTGATGGTGCTGTTCGATGTTCGGAAGCGAAATTGCCTCTGCCTGTAAAAGTTTTTTACCGCCACTGTAGAGGCCAGGTATATGTAGTTCATGTTGAGCCATTTGATCTGAAGTGGTAGCATTGGAAACAAATATGTCCGATGGCTGGAATTGGTATATATTTTCATTATCTGTTACTTCTTTGTAGTCATTGTTTCTAGGAGTCTTCAATATAGAGCTGCTTGGTGTTACTATAGAAGGCTCAATCATCACGATGGGTAAAACTGCACTTGTACTAGTGCCACTTAAAGCAGATCTTTGAAGTATCTCCAATTGGCACATTTCTTTATATCTCAATGGTCGCAGTTCCATAACTTCTTATATTATGATTTCAAATCGAAACTATTTTTTCGGTAACTATTAAAATTTTAATACATTGCAAAATATATTCACTATATGTTATCCAAAGGCAATTCTCTTCATAGCCATTTATCGTCATGGTTCCCGACGAGCAACTTTACTTCATAATAGCCGAATAGAGACTGAGCTATCATCAGCTGAAATTTCATGCTCTCGCCTTGTTATTCAGAGAGACCATCGTACAGTATCCACAAAATTATCCAAAATGCTCTATCATTTCCATTAGTTTATCAATTTATTTGCAGCCAAGCCTTATTTTGCCGGTCCAACTTTTACCAATGTCATTCAGTTTAGTTAAGGGTTAAAAATTCGCGACTGCGCATTGTATTGTATAAATGCCTCAATCGACTATACTGACGAAGGAGTCGTTCATTAACCAATTATTCAAACAATGATTAATTTTATAGGTAAACTTTCATTAACATCTTTCATATTCCACTATTATTTACCTAAACATATTTGTTAAAATCAACTGTCTTATGAAATTAGTTGTACATATACACCCATATTGTGAATGTATTAAATTTACGAATAGCACATGAAAAATACTGATGCGATTCAAACGAGTACATACACTACACTTTACAGGAGAGTGACACTTATACCACCACACTCAACTCTCAACCAACTGTTGTGCCTTGATTTCTTTAGTTCTTAAACGTTCCTGTATTTCTAGTCGTATACAGATATATAGTATACCAAATTTAAAATTTTACTATCGAGATAGAATCATAAAAGAGCCTCTCTATACTGTTGTGCAAAGTTTTATTACAATATCTAAATTACATAGAGCTTTATTTATATATTGTAAAACGAATTGTATAAAAGATAATGACAATGAGGTGAAAATTACCTGATAATCCATAGAATTTCCATATCCCATATGATTGCATGAACATGAACATTGTTTGATATGTTGTTCAAGCTCATCATCGATGAATTGATGGTGCAACGTTGTAAAAGATGTCCAATTAGGTCTTTTAGTTGTCGGTAAAATTCCCATAGATATAATGTTATGGCAATTGCCACCATTTTTTAAGGATTCCTCTTTAATGACTTCTTTACTCTGTGATAATGAGCGATGAAGATGCTCTCCATGGGTGGCATGTAAAAGTAAGTTCTGGATATGATTGTTCGGTTTATTTTTAACACTCGACTTTGATTTTATCAATACTGTTTTGTTACTTGAAAGATTAGTTAAAATATCGAATCCACTTTTTTGTTCAGGTTTGGTAAATCGCATGCTTTTTAGTGTGTGAACCTCATCTTGCAAACAACTATTCAATTCCGTGCTCACATCCAACAAGTTGGTCTTGTGACTGCTATTTAAATAACGGGCTCCTTTCTGTCTACTCTTCTTGTTGTTGCAGTTACTGTCATCATTACTATTAACATATATTTCGTCTGTTGAGCCGTGTCTATGATTTGTAGTAGTTTCATTTCGTACACCGATATATGTATGTCCGGCTCCTACCGATGATGAATTTAAATGATAAGGCGATGACGATGTATGGAGATTTTTGCTGGGGTCAGTCTGTAGAGAAGTCTTATGGCCGTCCAATTTTACTGTAGGTAGGGGTGAGGAAGTAACTGAGGTGTTAGAAGTTAAATTTTTTGAAGAATATTTTACTGTGGGTGCAGCCTTTGAGGTATAAGTGATAGCTGCAGTAGCGGCTGATAACATAAGGCGAATCGCTTCAACCGAATCCGAAGCCAATGGCACCGAGCACGAACCTGTCTCAGTGGCACTGTCTTCACAGTCTTCATATGATTGATCAAAGTTACCAGTGTTGTGAGTACTCTCCTCTGAATTGCTCTCATCGGAAGTGTAGTCAATTTCCACCAAGGAAGTATGCAACTTCTTGCGCTGTCCCATGGCTGGGACAGCTGTAGAGTTGGATCCATATTTAAAGTAAGATTTATTTGTTCCAACTATTCTCTTCAGAATAGCTGATGATTCCTTTTTATGATCCGGTTTCTGTTTTTCCAATTGCTGAAGAGTATTGAAAAACGCACATCTCTTAATGGGGGGTGGTGTATAGAATGGTGGTACATTGCAAAACTGGGTTGACCTACTCATTCGGGATATTTTGTGCTTAGGTTCTAATAATAAATCATTTTTATGATTTCGACTACCGCGTTCTCTCAAGGAATGTGCTGAAAGCGATAGTTCTCTGGTAATTTTCAGCTGTCTTACTTCTTCGCTACTACCTGATGTGCTTTGTTGCTGCAACCGAAATCGTCGTCTTCGAGCCTCTGCAATCAGATGGCACTCATTAATGGTGGACAGCTTTAATTGATGTGGATGTAGTTGAGTATACGATAGTTTTGGTTGAAAATTGCTCTGATTAAGGTTTCTGGTCTGTTCCAGCAATTCTTCTGCCGATGGCAAATATGCTGATTCAAAAATATTTTTTTGACTGAGTGCAAGAAATTCCTTCTGTTCCTCTTCTTCAAGTGCTTTAAGAGCACGCAAATTCCACTCACCAGACGACATTTGCCAGCGTCGTAACTCTTTTTCACTTTACCTACTTCAACAAGACCAATAGATTCTTCATGTGAACAGAATTTTTTAACGAGAATGTTTGTATGTTTTAACTTATATACATACATACTTATATTTACGTACATACACATATGTGTAATATTCTACTGAACCCGCTTATTTATGAAAGTACTTTTATACATATGTATGTATTTTTGAATATGACTATTTTCACAATATTCTTACCAACACAAACTCATATTTATATTTTTTATCTCAATATCATTTTTCATATACAACATTACAACAGTTTTATCGATACAGTTTTTCCCACCAAAATCATTTAGTACCTAGTTATCAAATTTTTGCCACAAAATGTATTACCGAACGTCACTTGTGTGAATACAAATGATTTAATAAACTGAAATGCTCAGTGAACTTGTTTATCAATTTATAGTTCAGCCACTGCAGGACTGGTAAAAAAAGCAACTGTTGCCGAAGTATATCTATGTGGACACTCGTAACATTTCTTACAGAGCTGGGTGCATGCGTCAACTGTGATATAACAATAACCATCGTTTTAGCCATTATACATACATATTTATGAATACCTTCCACAAACTGTTGTTCTTAACAATACATTTTTATCCTACCGTTAATACCAGAATAAATTTAAGCAACACAAACCACGAAATGCAACCAAATGTTGTCTCTTTATATATAGATACATATGTATGTATGTATGTACTTTTATATACGCATACATCAGGGCACTTATCGACCCATCTTCGCGATCTCGGTGAATTTATCTGTTATTATAACATACGTACATGTAAATGTGACACCTAAAAAATATGCTCAAACGTTAGGTAACTTTTGTTTATCAAGTACTTTATCTCAAGTACTGTAGTGTATTTTTTATTATTATTTTATTAATTAATTATAAATTTTAATCATATTATTATTATAGTTTCAACTTGAAATACAATTAAATAAATTAAATATTGCCAATTAAATTCAATTCTTAAAAACCGAATTATTAGTTTTTAATTTAACTGGACAGCATTCACCATTCACAAATTCAAATTATAATCATATCAAATATTTGTCTCAGATTCTATTGGTGAATTAAGGCTTTCTTGATTGTTGAATTAAGTCCCCTTTTGTTTCAGAACGGTATAGTTTCCTGTTGTTACTCGAAAAGTTAGGGCAAACTACTAGCTATCTAGTTATACTTTAATGAGAAACCTTTACTGGGTACATTTATATGTGGAAAAATGCATTATTTGCAGTGTATTCGTATATACATACAAAAACAAACGACCCTAAACATACATATGCATGTATGTACATATGTTCCCGTTAAAATAATATCAAAGTAAAAAACAAACAAATCAAAAGCTTCTACCTTGTAAAAAGGGTTTGATAATAAATTACTATACTAAAAATTGTTGCGATATCGGTTTTATTAATTCTTGAATTTCTTTTGTAATATTAAAATAATGACATTTGCAATGGCTAAGAAAGCATGGTCAGTACCATGCTTATACCTTTAATCGGTAACTATGACTTTAACTTTTTATTAGTATTTGTTTTTATTTAGAATTTACACAATACCAAATTGTCCTTTTCCTTTTCGCCTTTCTGTTTTTTTTTACTTACATATGTATTTTGTTCTCTAATGTTCTTTTTTCGTAAATGAAGTTATACTATTTTTACTTGTTTTAAATTGTCTAGATTTGGGTATTTTGAAAAATCCAACAAATGAAAAAACACATTTTTAGCAATTTGATGAAAACTTAACAGTTGTTGCAGCCGTTATTATTCTCTTATTTCAAATTAAGCAGCTGATTGCATTAATTTACTGTATGTAAGTATGTATGTGATTGGCGTTGCAACCGTTTAGCCGGTTATAGCCGAATCGACGATAGTGCGCCACCTCTCTCTCTCCTTCGCAGTTCGGCGCCAGTTGGAGATCCCAAGTGTAACCAGGTCGCTCTCCACCTGGTCCCTCCAACTGAGTGGAGGCCTTCCCCTTCCTCGGCTTCCTCCGGCGGGTACTGCATCGAACACTTTCAGGGCTGGAGTGTTTTCGTCCATTCGGACAACATGACCTAGCCAGCGTAGCCGCTGTCTTTTTATTCGCTGAACTATGTCAATGTCGTCGTATAACTCGTACAGCTCATCGTACCATCGTCTGCGGTATTCGCCGTTGCCAATGTTCTGAGGACCATAAATCTTGCGCAAAATTTTCCTCTCGAAAACTCCTAGTGTCGTCTCATCTGATGTTGACATCGTCCAAGTTTCTGCACCGTAAAGCAGGAAGGGAATGATAAGCGACTTGTAGAGCTTGATTTTGGTTCGTCGAGAGAGGACTTTACTGTTCAATTGCCTACTCAGTCCAAAGTAGCACCTGTTGGCAAGAGTTATTCTGCGCTGGATTTCGAGGCTGACATTGTTCGTGTTGTTGATGCTGGTTCCCAGGTATACGAAATTATCTACGACTTCGAAGTTATGACTGTCAACAGTGACGTGGGAGCCAAGACGCGAATGCGCCGACTGTTTGCTTGATGATAGGAGATATTTCGTCTTGTCCTCATTCACCTCCAGACCCATTCGCTTCGCCTCCTTATCCATGCGGGAAAAAGCAGAACAAACGGCGCGGTTGTTGCTTCCGATGATATTAATATCATCGGCGTACGCCAGGAGCTGTACACTCTTGTAGAAGATTGTACCTTCTCGGTTTAGCTCTGCAGCTCTTACAATTTTTTCCAGCATCAGGTTAAAGAAGTCGCACGATAGTGAGTCACCTTGTCTGAAACCTCGTTTGGTATCGAACGGCTCGGAGAGGTCCTTCCCAATCATGACGGAGCTTTTGGTGTTGCTCAACGTCAATTTACACAGCCGTATTAGTTTTGCGGGGATACCAAATTCAGACATCGCGGCGTAAAGGCAGCTCCTTTTCGTGCTGTCGAAAGCAGCTTTAAAATCGACAAAAAGGTTGTGTGTGTCGATCCTCTTTTCACGGGTCTTCTCCAAGATTTGGCGCATGGTGAATATCTGGTCAGTTGTCGATTTTCCAGGTCTAAAGCCACACTGATAAGGTCCAATCAGTTGGTTGCATGCTTTCTTCCGACCATATTTTGCAAAGAAGCTGATGCATGCACCTTATCAGTTCTTCGCCGCCGTATTTGAATAGTTCTGCCGGTAATCTATCGGCCCCCGCTGCTTTGTTGTTCTTCAAGCGGGTAATTGCTATTCGAATTTCTTCATGGTCGGGTAATGGAACATCTGTTCCATCGTCATCGATTGGGGGATCGGGTTCGCCATCTCCTGGTGTTGTACTCTCACTGCCATTCAGCAGGTCGGAGAAGTGTTCCCTCCATAATCCCAGTATGCCCTGGACATCGGTTACCAGATTACCACCTTGGTCTCTACATGAGGATGCTCCGGTCTTGAAACCTTCGTTAAGTCGCTTCATTTTTTCATAAAATTTTCGAGCATTCCCTCTGTCTGCCAGCTTCTCAAGCTCTTCGTACTCACGCATTTCGGCCTCTTTCTTTTTTTGTCTACAGATGCGTCTGTATAGTCCCGAAGTTTCTCTATTAATTAAATATTTTACATAAATTTCATATTATATTTTCTCTGAGTAATAGTCATTTGATATAATATGAAGACGTATTTCTTCCCTCTCACATTGCTCATCACTTTTACCATAAAAAGTCAAATGTGAAATTTGATAGGAAAGTATTCTAATGCATGAGGACCACGCTTGATTTAAATTACCTACAGCGGAAAAACTTAGGCGAACACATAAATTACAATTGTGTAACCAGTTTTAAAAGCTATATTCTTCAGCAAAACCTACTATTTGTGCTGTCTGTCTGCCCATTGACGGTGAAGTGAAAAAATCACATAAAAGAAGTGGAACAGTCGTAAGTAGCAGCTAGGTATTAGTTACCTTTAACACATAGTATATGTGCATTCAAGGATATAAGTATGTTGTTTATATAGTAAAGATAATAAAGGAAATGTATGTATGTGCACGATATGATATATTGAGGTTAACTTCACGCGTACATGTGTAGGTACATGTATTTATAAGTTAAATAGTTAAGATGCAATTGTTAAGACTTGGAGTAACTGAATATGCTTCCAATCAAAGCATAACAAACGTAGCATAAAATGCCATGAACGTACTTGATTCGTTTTCTTACATATGCCATTGTTGACCGCATCTCATCTGTAACTAGTTTCAGACATTTAAACTGAGACTTTCAACCTTCTTCCAACAGTTGACGTAGTACAATCACATTCGCAGGAAGGCAAATACCGGGAATCAACAAAATTTACACTTTTAACAAAGAGAAAATAAATAAATATTAGCAAGGACATCAGGTGTATTTCAATAATGTGTATAAAATTCAAGTTGAAAGAACTGAGATCGGTTGGTGCATAGATATGAATGGCTGTTATTTAATATACGCTAAAATTTTAATTTCTAGCACCATTCGAAATCAGTGCTTTTAATTGAAACGACCAACAGTAAAATGATATTGTTCTAAAACTAGTTCAAATATTATGTTCGCGCAATAATTATAATGTTAAAATATATGCAAAAAATAAAACATATTTATTATTAGATTTAGACTTTAAAACAAAAAATTAATATCGTAAAATTGAAGAAACCATACAAATAAATCCAGTCTAGCTCAACACATTTATAGAACATTCAGTACTATCGAAGGACAAATCAGATTTAAATGTTTTGAGTTAAAAAAAGTCCAATGTTGGAAATTAAATATATACCAGGTGAAGTTTGTAAATTCATGTGTTTATTTATTCAGTGCAGCGCTAAATACAATAATATATGTATATGTATATGTATTTCTACATTGGTGAAAAATTACAGTTACATAAACACAATTTAACTGGAATGAGTTTAACAAACTAGAACTCATCGTTAGCAAACGGATGGTGCGGATGTGATAGATGGCTGAAAATAAAAACAGGATTAAATAATATTTTTGAATTTAAATATGAATTACAACGTTATTTAAAAGTTGTTATAACAAGCGGAAAGGGGAAAATTAGTGCGACAAAAGCGGTATATAATATTTGGTACCAAATGAACCAGAAAATCTTGAATAATTATTAAGCCATTAGGTATAAATAGCGAGTAAAGCATTAATAACAAATAATTAAAGTTATTGTATGCAATGAACTTACTGCTAACATATTGATTGTTTTTCAAATTGAAAAAAAATTGCAAAGTAAAATAACATAACATAGTCATGAAGATATGAGAACCGATAGCTGACGTAGATTTTGAATAAATTAACAAATTTCACATCTTTGCAACTTTACAAATTTAGAATTCATCTGTAAACGGGTAAAGCTGATGGTCAGCAACGCTATTTTCAAAATTGAAAGTGAAATAAACCATTATTTAATAATTATAAATTCAATTTGGTTCTAGTTTAAATTAAATACTTACTTATCAAGAGGTACGAAACGTCCGTTACAATTAAAACCATTAATTGTGGCAATATCATCTGCGTTTAATTCAAAATTGAACACATCGAAGTTAGATGCAATACGACTTTTAGTTACAGACTTTGGGATAACAATGTTTCCACGTTGCACTTGATAGCGTATAAGAATTTGTGCCGGAGTTTTGCCATACTTATTAGCGATACTAACAATCTGAAAAAAATGTTAATTAATATATATTACTATATATCGAGCCATGCGCTGTTGTAGCTAAGCTATACGTTAAATTATATTATAATTAACTTTTTATTCTGAAGGATATTATAGATTCATGCGGTATTATTGGAATGTGCGGCATCTTCTCATTTGACCATTCCAGTCAAATGTTTTTCAAGAACATTTCCTTTGATTTTTTGATGAGCAAACGAGTACCGTTGCATAATTGAGATGGATTCAAATCACGTAAACAGAAATTAAAATTGTGTTATATGGGAAACATGCGTTGTTGCGGTCGCTTATTCTAACACAAAAACGTCAAAATAATATTTGACGCGTGACGCCCAATGTACAGATTTCACGCATATTTTGTGTGAAATTTAATGCTTCTGACATTTCTCGTTAACGAGTTACGGTATTTTTATAAGTAACGTCCACTTTAAGATAAATTTTCAGCTACCTACTTTGATCCTCTGTATAAAATATTGGGTTTTGGAGCCTGATTTGGGCTTAGTTGTAACACCGTTTAAGATTTTCAATTTATGACACTTTGTGAGCGTTGCAGTGGTCCGATTTTACCCATATGCATCCCTCGCGTAGGGTCAATGGATACATACTTGTACCAAGTTTTATTAAGATATCTAGGATGGATACATAATTGTACCTAGTTTTATTAATGTATCTAGGATGGATACATAATTGTACCAAGTTTTATTAATGTATCTAGGTTTTAACTTAAGTTCTAACTTGAGCAAATGAAAGGACATTGGATCTAATATTTGAGAAGTTAAATCAAACTGCACAAAGTGTGCAAAATTTCATTAAAATAGGTGTAGTAGTTTAGGAATTCACAGCGATTAAACAAAGTGGAATTATAATGTTTATACATATATACAGATATATATACACACGTTATAATTTCTCAATTTTAAATAAACACTTACTTTAGCATCCTCTAACAAAACGGGATCATCTGGTTTCGCCCATGGCCTGTTGGGGGAACCCAAAGGACTATATGCAGTAACAGCTATGTTCTTCGATTTGCAAAATCCAATTAGTTTTTCTTGAGTCAAATAAGGATGACATTCAATTTGATTTGTAACGGGAGCAATAGTTGCAACCTCAAGCACACGTTCAATTTGACGTTTGTTGAAATTAGATACACCAATGGACTTAACAAGACCAGCCTCTACAAGTTTTTCCATTGCTTTCCATGTGTCTACATAATCTACATCAGAATATTGCACTTTGCCAAGATCATCATTTGGGAACAATGGTCCGCCCTCTTTATAACCCATTGGCCAATGAATCAAGTACAAGTCAAGGTAATCCAATCGCAAATTCTTCAAAGTAGTTTCTAAGGCTCCGCGTACTAATTCTGGGCTATGGAAAGTATTCCATAATTTGCTGGTAACAAACAATTCCTCACTAAAATATGGAAATAATTTTGAAAATTAGAGACAATTTTTGTAAAAATTACTCACCGTTTCACTACACCTTCAGATATTTTAGCTTCTATGCCCTCTCCGACTTCATCCTCATTTTGGTACACATGTGCACAATCAATGTGGCGATAACCAACATCAATAGCATCTTTAACGGCTTGAACAACTTCTCCCTTAGGACTCTGTGTAAAAGTAAAAACCTCATAAAATATTTCTGTATACATACATACATATGCACATGTAAAAATGTAAGGTGTAAAATGTGATATATGTATGTTGGTTAGTATAGTAATGAAAAATGTTACACAAGCTAAGAAAATATACGGCAAAACTCACACAAAATAGATAATAAAGGAAGTTCTTACTGCTTCATTATACTTGTCAAAAAGATTAAATGTATTTTTATGTATCGACTACAAAGTGGTAATTGATATAATTTGCAAACGACTTTGAAGTCGTTTCATTTCTAAGTGATTAGTATTTTTGAAATACATTTATTTTTAGAGTACATATGTACTTGTATGTACACTTTTCAAGAACGTTCCTATATTTTGCCTACACAGAAATTTAATGAAACTACTTTATTATTAATATGTGCAAAGAAATAAAGATAAAAATATCAGTTTGTAAAGACTAGTAATAATTTGCTAGTACTGGATATAGTAAGTATTGAATATTTTATTCATATGAATATGTTAGTATACATATTTACATATGTATGTATTAACATACTCTTATCAATCGACATTCTTCCTCCGCGTGTTAAGTTCATTTATCAACATATTTCGCCTTTGTGCTCTAATTGAGGCAACGCTTGAATATTGTTAAAGATCGTGCGATATTGGAGCACTTAATGCTATCAGTTTTTTATAATATTATCTAACTATTTTATATATGTTCATGACCAATAATTATTTTAACGATCTAATACTAAAGTTCTTAAAATTGTTAACGAAACACATTAAACATTATTAAATATGTAGGTTAATATTACCCTATCTACAAGTAATTAGTAAATTTCCTACTAAATTCAATTTTTAATTTTTCTAAACGGCCAAATTGTTTAAATAACATAATTAAAAATGTCCTTCATTAATGGTTAATGTCATCAAAGTAATACAAATTCTATTTAAAACACAATACATGGATCAGTATAACTTAAACGAGTTTAATATGCAATAAGCCATTGTAGAATTTCTTAATTGAGCTACAGGGAACATTTCGTGCTTTGCTTTTGCGTATTTAAATTTAAGACCACACTACATTTAGAATGACATATATTGCCTTATACAATATACATATGTATGCTCATATAATTTACTTATACAATATCATATAATTTTCACAAGAAGACGGCTAAATATTTATATTCACAATAGGTTTATCAAACTATTATTGCACATATATATATATATATATATATATTTTTATTATACTTACACCCCATGTGCCTAGACCGAGGATGGGAATCTTTTTCCCATTATTTAGAACCACATCAGGAACCGACATTATGGTTTTTAATGAATTATTAACAAATTACAAGGATATCCTGAAAGATTATCAGTTTTTAAAAACAAATTCTTGGCATTAATGGGAAATATTACTAACCTGAATCACAATGGAAAACTACCGGTGTGGATAATTTACTGAATGCCAACAAACAGCTGTCCAAGCTTTTATACCTTCGACAAAAGCTTTCAATAGTTATTATATTTATTAGATCCATACTTTTTTAAACGACTTAAGCAGTTCATACACAATACGATTACTTCAAAACATTGTTTCGCTTATACATATATACATAGAAAAATTTAAGTGAATGGGAAATGGGACTGTTCAAAAAAGTTTACATAATAAACAATAATAATGTCAAAACAATGTAATTGATATAAAATGATATATGAAAGAATATGATTTAACTCTAATCCATTACTCATATGAAATATGCATTTCTATAGAATTTGTATAATGAGCTTTTAGTTGGATTCCAATTCCCCATGTGGTGAAATAATTGTATACCACATTTCTAAACTTTAAGAATAAACAGGTATGTTGTTGTTGTGGCCTATTCTCGTTTCGTTTCTATATAACAGCAGAGAAATTACATTGTACATATGAAACTTGTATGTAAATAACACCGAAGAAACTTTTGAAAATTATAGGCACCATTTAGTTGCATTTTGTTTGGTAATAAGGTGTGTTGTAAATTTATATACGGTAAAAATGAAAAAGTGAATTAAGATGGCTTTAAAATGTATTGAAATACATAAAAGCGACATTAGTATCGTATACATATCCATGCACACGTACATATGCATATTAAATTCATGCGAAAACGTTTTAAGTATCGCGTAAAATTATAAGAAGATTTATTGCATTAAGTGAGAATAATACGTGGCTTGTAGATAAACACCAACGCAAGTTAAAGATTCAAAATGTATCTAGTTTAATGTAACAGAATAACTCAATAGTGTAGAAAAAAATATGTACAGCTTTTTAAATAATTATAATAAATAATAATCTTTATTCGATTCTCTAGCGAAATAAATGAAAATTGTTTGTTGATTGCGTTACTCGAGTATTGAACGATTCAATACCAAAAAAAATAGTAAAAAATATAAGAAGAAGCTCATTAGCGAAATTGTGGTCGAAGAAATTATGGTAAAACTCTATAAACTAAAGCTGCCCATCGCTGTATACTGGAATGTTTTAGTGATCGGGTAAGTTTTATATGGTTTAGTGAGTTCGTAGATCGCATTTGTCGCATATTCCAGTTTAACTGGAACACAATTTGGAATGCATTCCTACACATTCATATTTATCTAAGGCAAACTAATAGATTATCATAAAACTTAAACATAAATAGATGCTCACATATTAATGTATATTCAATATAAGCAACGCCTTCTTTTCCTTCATTTTATCCATATATTTTAACTGAAAATATCGAATATCTAAGTATATTGTTATCTAGATACTAATTGAAGATCAAAGAGTAATTTATCTCGGAATTTTCTCTCGTATCCCTTCTCTGAACGTACGATTTTAGAGCCAAGCTTTTGACTTCAAAGAGAATTTATGGAGGAACAAACTTGAATGGAAACATGTTTTGGGAAAGGCATTATAAAAAATAATTATATACATACATAACATATCATTTATACATACATGCATATGAACATATGCATACGATGAAATATGCACATGCTTTTGACGATAACTCGATTCACGCAAACGTGCATATGCAAATGTATGAAAGTAATTCTGATTCTCTAGCTAGTTTATACGTAGTGCATACAGACATACATATAAAATTGTAGTTTTATCTATGATATCACTGAGAAAATTGTCAAGGGATGGGATAAAACAAGTATTTTAAACTCTTTTCGAACAAACAGAGAGAGCGCATTGATTTCTTAAGATTTCCCACTTTTTTTCTAACTTTTCGTTCTTACCGTGGAATATCTAAATTTACCAAATTTTTTATTTAATGAAGAAAATAATGAAATATTCAGGTTTAAAACTTTGATATAAACAAAGTTTTTTGATAAATCATTTAATAGTATACAAATATTTAAATCCGAACACAACTTAGCTAAGTAAAATAACGACATGATTCAGTCGCTGATGAAGATTAATTGCCGTTAAATTTCAAAATATTATTTTAATTTCATAGGTGATTTTTAAACCTCGATTCTACATTTCTAGTATTCAGTATATTTTAGATCATTATTTAATCGTGCACAATATATGTGTGTTCAAACTGAGACTTAGTGAAAAAAAAAAACTTTAACATTTTATAGTGACGCCACCCAAACTCTTAGGTATGTCCCATTTAAAGTCTCGCCAATTATATAACATATAAGTTGTATATATAATTGCCGATATCTGAATATAAAAGTTATAACAATTTATAGCTATATCTATTTTCCTTAAGCAATCTCCAAATTTAGAGGTATAACATTTGGAACTAATATCATTGCACTTTCCTCAAATATCGTACAAGTCCAAAATTTTCCATTTTTTCTTTTTAACGATATTTTACTTTCACTTTAATATTCTTTGAAAACGAATATTTACATTAAGAATTAATCCATTAAATCACGTGCTTATATTACATTAAACACATACACATATGACATGTTTGTATATAAAATAGACGCTGTGTACAATATGTGGATTTCATTCTTTCATGTTGTCATGGTAAATCCTAAAACGAAATGTTGCGTGAGACACAACAATGACGAACAGTAAAATTATCGCATATTTTTTGACGTTTCATATGTGGAAAATTACTGTACAGTAGTTATATAAAAGTCAATACAATATATTAACCATGTTTGTTGCCGTTGTGCTAGGTCCATGGGACCTAAGTTCGATCATAGTTTTGGAATTGTAAATGAAATTCGGCTCCCTTCCGATGGGGTACGATATATTTCTGAGTCTATTAATAAAAAATTATCATAAAATTGATCGGTAGCACTTCTGTCGTATTAAACCAAAAATGATTTCAGAGTTTCGTAGAAAGGTCATAATAAGAAAAAGTATATTGAATTAAAAAATAAAAGATACCAGCTAATGAACTAAATACGTTATAAGAAACTTTGATTTAATCAAAACAAGAATTAATATCGTTAATTAAATATGGTTAGGTTGTCCCATTTTATGTTAATAATTTCTCGGTAGTCAGTGGCTCGTTTAACTAAAAAAATTAAAAAGAATCAAAGGGGATTTATCTCAATATATTAAGTAGATTTTTTAATGCATCGTATTCATATTTTTTCTTAACCTTTTTAGGTAGATATATATTTAGCAGCGACCAGTAAGCGTATAGGAATCTTTCAACATACAAATTTGGTTTATATAAAAATACACATACTATGCAGATATCCAAAAGATGGCAAAATCACGGAGTGTTCTCTACGCTGCTGGGGTAACTTGCTTAGGATTTCTGTGTTTTGCATTAGCCTCAGCTGCTATAGGAATACCTATTTGGGGTTACTATG
The DNA here is from genome assembly GCF_028554725.1 of Zeugodacus cucurbitae. Lineage (NCBI taxonomy): Eukaryota > Metazoa > Arthropoda > Insecta > Diptera > Tephritidae > Zeugodacus > Zeugodacus cucurbitae. The sequence goes on along the minus strand of NC_071669.1, from coordinate 259,984 downwards.
ATAGTCCAACGGGTAACTGTTTACAGTTATTTTTTAATATTATCTCAATTATCATATTTATTAACAAATTTTCAGGGGGCTACGATTTCGATCGAGGATATTTTGGTCTCTTCAAAGTTTGCAAACAGCTAACATATAACCGGGAAAAATGTGGTAATGATGTTTCGAAATTTCGACTATCCAGTAAGTAGTTAGACATGTTAGTAGTTAAAAAAAACATGTAATTGAATCTTTCCTTTTAGCGGTCGTAAACATAAGTGGTCTATTAACCATTTTAAGTTCGGCAGCTCTTGGTATTTTCTGTGTTCTATCGGTAATACAAATAGCGATGATATCTTCCCGTGAGAAAGTTGTAATGCCTTACAATACATTGGTTATTTTTAAGATGATATTGGCGCTGATTGCATGTGAATATAAACATTTTATTTTTTGCTTACTATTTTTCATTAGCAAACTATTTTCTTCAGGCTTGTTGGCTACTATCGCAACTGTAATGTTCGCTCTGCAAATCGATGATTCAGAAAAATATGGCTTCAAAATTTCTCGAGGCATATCTTTTTATTTGCAGGTAAGCAATTTTGTCAATATCTTCAAACATATTAGTACATACTACTTACTGCCTACCTAGTTTCAGTACGACATCTCAATGATGTGAATGAATTGTTATGCTAAATTTTCGTTGCAAAATCGTCAAAATTTTGAACTTATGAACCGATTACGTATTTTTTTGACAAATGTGATTGCTTATTAGCACTACTAAAGGGTACAAGTTTTACTTTGATATCTCTTCAAATGCTGTGAAGTTAAACGAAGTGAAGGAATTTAACAGACATTACATAGGAAGTAAGCAAAACGACTTTATACGAATAGCTGTATCAGATGTTTTCGATTATTTGGAAATATTCGTATGCTAGCTTAACTGCAAACTACGGCAATTCTAATAGTCTGATATCGCACATCTGTAATATCAAGTTTCATTAAGATATCAAGTTTTACTGAAGTTATCGCTTGCAAGGGCAGCCAGACAGATATCCGGATTTTGGCTTGTCTCATTGTACTGATCGTTTTGTTATTTTGTTATACATAACTCTATATTTAACTCGTTTAGTTTTATGTATTACAAATTACTTACTTATTTATGATTATTGGGGATTTTAATTTTGAACCGAACCGAACTATTTACTTTGAGTAGTTTTCGTTTCGGGTTTCGCATTTTTAAATAAAAACGGCGCGGTGCTTTTGACACGGTTCAGATCACGTAAAAAGGGGCGGTTCGGTTTGCAGCCCTGCTAATACATCATTATTCCCATATAATTTTACATTTGAATCATTATTGACTAGATACGGCAGGAGAGCAGACAAGCGAAAGCGCCAAATCTATTATTTATGAATACATTTCCCATTTCAATGATGACTATTTAGAAAGTGTAATAAATAACTGTTATGTAATTGGAACTCATACACTCATTACTATTATAATCAAAGCAATGAATTCTATAATAATTCTTTATAGATTGTAGTTATCGTATTAACCATTGGACTTTTTCTTGCTGCTCTTTACGATGTACTTTTCTCACGTCGGATGGGTGGAGACCCCACAATGATTGTGGATACTTCTTCAGCAGCCAGCGCCACGACATATAACAATCCTGGTTACAAAGAGTCACGTTCAAGGAACGGTAAAACTTATTATTAAAATTATTTTGTAAGATCGAAAAACTTATTTGAATACACTTTAGGCGTTTCGGTAACTGATGCATCTGGCAGGCCTTATAGCAATATACGAAATGGTGGAAGTGTGGCATCTATGTCCACTACAATGACTAGCGTATCAAACGGCTCAACAGTGGAATCATTAACACGTTCTCCCCTTCGCTCCAGTTTAAAGAAACCACGTCCACCTCGTGACCCTGCGTTAGGCATTCCGAACCCTGGATTTTCTGGATCGGGAAGCTCGCCGCCTATGCACCGTAGTAATAGTGTAAAAAAAGTACGCATTCAAACACATAGCACAGAAGTTTGAAATTTGAACAGGAATTAATATTGTATCGTATGATACAAAAAGTAAAAAATGACAAAACTGTGGATACAAAGCAGAATAGTAATTGGACATTTGGCTATGTACAGAAAAAATTTGCACAGTTTTAGAAAGATATATACATATTACATATGTAGACATTTACTGAGAGGCAAAAGCAAGACAAATTCATGGCTTAGTGTCATTATGAAGAATATACCTTTATACATTTTGTTTTACCATTTGCGTTTAGACTTTTACAATTTATATATACATACACATAAAATTTGTTCTAGATTTTAGCATTGACTAACTTGAATAACTAAAATAAATTTCGATGCGTGTCACCTGGTATAAAGCTACCTTGGATAAAAGTAAATAAATACAGACTTCAAAAGTAAATTCATAGTTCCTGTAACGGATTCTTTTTGCTGAATGTTGTCAAAATTAAAGTATATCACAGTATCTCCTCTTTCCCTTTTCTATCCATAGTGAAATATAAAAATTAACACCGAAACATATCTGTCCATTAAACATCAATTTCTCTATTAGTTAATTAGATATGCATACTTGATTTGACAGCAGTTCTAAGAACTGGAGCTTTAAATTAATACTATTCAAATTTGAGATTTCGCAATAAGATTAGCTCAAATCATAATTCACCTCGAAAATTTAAATGCTTTGTAATTGCGTGTGTGCAAAGTGTACATATGAGACAGCCTAATATTTAGTCTTCCACAATAAGTTAAATTTAGCACTTAATTCTTTATGTCCTAATTAAAAATTACATGTACAGATACATATAATATCATTTTCGAGTAATGTAAACCTATCGAAGCGGTAGACACTGGCCAATTCACTTTCATGAACGTATTTAAGTAAAACCAAAGACGAAGACAAAGCAAGATGCAACTACAATTTGGTAACGAATAATACAACAAAACAAAAAATATGAGTTATAAAATAACAATTAAATTAAGCAAATTACGAAAAACGATTATAAATGTGAAAGTTAGTTTCAAATATATTTTCTGCAAAAAAGGTAACTTTGAAAGCAGATGATATGATGAAATATTAACACTATTGTGCTGAGGAAACTTGGGTGGATATTTTGAAGAAACTAATATATTTTCAAAAAACCTTATTTGCTGTAAAACTTTAAATAAGCGTTAATTTGCTATATACAATATATCCTTAATATTTTAAATATAACTAGTTGATTCGTGTCCCAGGATTTACAAGCAATGGCAAATTTCCTTTCTTGGAAAACAAGTAATCGTACCCAGTAATACGACTATGATTCAGCTTTAGAAAACTATTATTTCAATGTTTTGCTGGGTAGCTGCTTATCTGCATGTTTGTATATCTAAATCAAAATTGCAAATATATTTAAAAAATATTAAAAAGTATTTACATATGCATATTATCAGATAAAATAAACTCTCAATAATTGTTAATCACAGCAATAATTTTCCTTAAGCAGCATCGGTAATCTGTAAATATACACATTTGCACAAATTACAAAATAAATTACCTGAGGCTGTGCTTTTTTACATTCACCGATCGTACTGAGATACACCTAAAATTATGGGATCTAATTTGAAATTTACATTTTATTGAAGTGTGCAAGAATATTAATAATTAATAATATCTTTATACTAAGGAAAACTAATTTCCTTACAAAAGCAGTATATATTTAAAAATATTCCGTCCATTTGTACTTTTTAGACAATGATAAGTTAAGAAGCTTAAGAAATTAGAATAAAGTTTCCATCCTCCTTTTGGTATGGTATCTAGTATAACTATGTGAATATTACATATCGTATGTATGTAAGAAGAAATAAAACAAACTATATGATCCTACGGAGGAGTATATATTATAAATAATATAAGTACAGTAAAACCTGTAAAGTTGTACACCCTTATGATGTGAACACTCGCTCAAAATGTTCTGTGCCAACATAATATTGTACAAACAATCATTTCTGCATAACATGGACAAAAAGTGCTGAACCGCAGGTGTCCAGCTTAGACAGGTTTTACTGTATATATTTTTAATTTCATATTATATGTTAATGTCATCTGTTATTTGTTACTTTTTGGACATTAAAATGCAAATTATATTTCTTAGTTTGCAATATTTGATTTATAAATATATACATAAACAGAAGATGAAGTATAATTATTTAAAGACATACTGTTAAGAGACATAATTTTTCTGCATATATAGTTTTGGAATGCAAAATGCCAATGTACATATATTGAAAAATACTATAAATATATTTTAATTCAAACACAAAGAGTTTTTAATTATTTTATTTATTGGTTTTTATCCGGTTTTACCCATTTTTATGGTGAAGGGAAATGTGTCTATTAGGATTGGTTTATATAGTTTGCGAGATATGTACAGAAAACCTATTAATGATCGGGTTGAACCATATCTATTCTTAGAGTAATCTCATGTCCCGAAATCCACTTAGTTGTAGCACTTTATAGTTTTTTAACGCCGTTTTGTTGAGGTGGCAATGGTCAGATTTCGGTCATTTGCAATATCAACCCTCTCACGGTATAGCAAGACGGACGTACTCACATACATCTGGATTTCAATTCGGTTCAACATTTGGTTATATATATTTCTACATCCATCTCGTTTAGTTGTAGATGTTACAATCAACAGTTACGTGAACAAACCTATTATACTGTGTGCAACATGTTGAGAGAGTACAAAAATGTATATTATATTTCCATGTTAGAAATATTGATTTACGACGCCCAGGTTGATTAAATAAAAAATTGTTGGTCGAAACGGCGAGTTATAAATAGTGAATATAGAAACCATGTAAAATTGGTGTTGGCAATGCCACTAAAGCACTTGTCATTCTTTAGCTGCCATATTGAAATTCTTATAAGAGAATATTACTACACGTCGATAATTTAACAATTGAGAGAATTTAATTCCAGTTCTAATAAAATTGATTGACTGAAAACCACAAAGTATTATAACAATACTATTAGCGTGTTAAAAACTAAATCATAATTGGAACAAGTGTTTAATTTAAACAAACAGCTCCGCTAAAATGGGTTTAACAATTTCTAGTTTGCTGACACGTCTTTTCGGAAAGAAGCAAATGCGTATTTTGATGGGTAAGTTCTGGATATTTTGTTCATGAAATATTCGGGAGAGTGATGATTGTGGTACCATTCCAATCCGAATTTTTTTTTACATTTAAAGCAATAATTAAAAGTATGTTTATTTACTTTTGTATATATAGTTGGTTTAGATGCTGCTGGTAAAACCACCATTCTATATAAATTAAAACTGGGGGAGATTGTCACGACCATTCCAACTATTGGTTTTAACGTTGAGACCGTTGAATATAAAAATATTTGTTTCACCGTTTGGGACGTCGGTGGTCAGGACAAAATTAGGCCACTATGGCGCCATTACTTCCAAAACACACAAGGCCTAATATTTGTGGTGGACTCAAATGATCGTGATCGCATAAATGAAGCTGAAAAAGAACTACAGAATATGGTTCGTGAAACTATATATATGTATATATATATTTCTTAAGATACATCTTTCATTCATGCAGTTACAAGAAGACGAACTTCGTGATGCTGTATTGCTGGTTTTCGCTAATAAACAGGACTTGCCAAATGCTATGAGTGCTGCTGAATTGACCGACAAACTAAGACTTAATCAACTTCGAAATCGTCATGTAAGCCCTATTTAACTTATAATGCTTCATCATATTAAAGGAAATATTTTTTATAGTGGTATATTCAAGCAGCGTGTGCTACTCAGGGCAATGGGCTTTATGAAGGTCTTGACTGGTTGTCGGCGGAATTAGCTAAAAAATGATAAACAAGTGCCCTAAAATGTTTTTTATTTATTAATTACGTGATTTCAACTTATAAGGGTATAAAGCGAAAAAACTTGTTTGGGATGAATTCTTAATAATTTTATAAATATTAAAACCAAATTAATTAGATTGTACACATTCTATAATAAAAATACTTTCGCTTCTCATTAATTGTATTCAAAAACAGGTCGGGGACTCGAGATAGAGATTTTATAGCGTTATTTGTGTAGAAAAAATTTTAAATTGTAAATTATCGCAGTTTTTCGTACTTTTATAACTAATTTTTGTTGTATTCGATATATAATAATCAAAAATCTCAAACTTGTACAAAAAGTTGTTGTAGAATGATAGGAAGTTTGATTTTAATTTATTTGTTTTTGTATGAATATGACACATATATCTTATAAAATATAAGTAAACTTCTTTAAAATACAAGTGCGCGTTGCAACGTCCGTCTGTTGCTTCACTATTAAAATATGTATTTGAAATATTCAAATTGAAGATTTCATATTTAACATTTGCTTCAAGCAGAAGTAATGAAGCACAATATATACAATTAAGCAGCAGACCATTATAGTTCGTTTTCAAAGAGTAAAATCAGTGTGTTGAGTAGTTGCTGAGTTAAGAGTTCTCTTAAAAGTGAATGGACACGCACGCATTGTTCAGTTTTTAGCAATGTTGAACCATATTTACGCTTAAATTTAAAGATTCTGAAGAGATCTTAGAATTATCAAAAATTGAAATAATTTTCACTCAAGTAATTGCATGCACGGACAGACGGATGAAGGGATACTAGGTGATACAAACAACTGTTGAGTGAAAAATATTATTACTCTGTGGAGCATGTTGGTATAAAATATTATTTGAATAAGGTATAAAATATTATTTGAATAAGGTATAAAATATTATTTGAATAATTTATATTATAATTTATAGCATTTATGCTTTTTCCTTTCATGCTTCGTAGTTCTCATTATCAGTACTGCATAACTAAAACGAACACGGATTTATATCCGGTCTGGGGCAGTCGCGCCGGTAGAAAGACCGTTGGCTATAACAACAACAACAATCGTTGGTATACAATTTCTTTACGGCACGAGATATTTTATTTATTACCACGTCAAATATTTTCTAGTTGGAATTATCATTTAAAGAGTAGTATTAAACAAGAGTGCTTATTGCTTATATAATATACCGAGAACTGAATTTAAGCAACCCAAATGGCCAATTTTATTCTACCAATAACAGACTTGTTTATCTTAAACAATCACAGCTCTTGTCTTTTAGTTCGTGGTTTAATATTCATTTTTAAAATGCTCACATTTGAATTGCTATGGTTGAATATAAATAAATAATTCATTAAAAATAAACTCCAATAAAAATAAAGTTGAATTACATTATTTCAAATAAATTAAATACATACATATGCACATACATACAAATATATATTTTTAAAACAATTTGAAAATTTACATATTCATACGTACATACATTGAAATATTTTACTTAATCACCATTATGCGTATGTATGTACATGTTAAACGACGTGCATAAACATATGTACGCTTACATGTGTACTTAAATCGTTCATTTGAAATAATATATTTCAAAGATTGACTTTTGGATAAGTTGCACCTTTTTACAGAAATTCTATTGAACACTTTGTTCATAAACTTAACTTAAACTCTGTCTTCTTTATTTCAATTACGGAATTTTCCATTATTTTCTTGCGGTTTCTTTATTGAATTATAGCTATTCTCAAATATAACAACCAAACTAAATGATTTTAGCATTAAGCCATTTTAGCGTTTCTTTATGTTTAATATACAGTAATTAAGTTTTATTAATAACTGAATATGAATTAATACGCAGAAAAAATTTTGCTTTTCCTTTACTACTTTTATTTTAAGTAATAAGTACATGACATAAAAACATGCAGTCATTTCCACCCTCCTGTATGTACATAGTTATTTATTTACTCAAAGGTGCACACAATTAAGTGCATCAGTTTTTCGCCTCAAAATATTGGTGTTACTTTTCTGTGATATTTTCAATGTCAGTACAACTTATGATATCTATTATGGCATACAGTTTGAAACTTTTTCACATAATTCAATTTTGTAACAAATGTTGTATTTGGCTATTCCTATTATTAAATAGGTAAACATGCTAATATAGACATTTACATACAAATACATACATATATATACATAGGTCAAAGGAAGGGTCAACCAACTCACATATCGGTATTCAAAATATTGTCATATAACATTGTACATATGTGATATGGAAATCAATAATTTAAAATTATTTTGTTTGTAGTATATTTCATGTTGGCGGAACAGGTGTGTACATTTGTATTTATCTATGGTTTCCAAACATACATATGTTTGTATTAATTTTCTCTAATTTAGTAAATTTTTGTAGCATTGAAAATTAGTTAAAAGAACAATGTATGTTTAATTTTTTAATTAAATCCGCAAATCAGCTTGGGAAATTTCAATGGTAATACAATTATTATATGTTACTAAATATGGACGAAAAGTGAGCGTAATTTGGGTTTACTTTTGATTTTCCTGCCTAAATTACAAAAATGTTCATTAAGTAGTTACAAAAAATCAACAGTGATAACCATTTACAATTTAAAACGAATGAATTGGCTTTTCGTTATACAAGGATTAAATTTGATAAACGTGACTAAAATAAACATTCCGCTTCCACGATTTAAACTCTAATCTACTACTCTGATTGCCTATAAGGAAATACACTATTATATAATAATACAATATGTATAAATATAATTAATTTTATACACCAAAATATTTACATATTTTGTTATTTTTGTATGTTTTAAGTAAATTTTCAACTTAAAACTTTGTATTCTTAATATGTAACAATATATAACAATCAACAATACAATTAATGCCTATAATAAGAAAAAAACAAAAACAATGTACATTATATATACACGCTTGCAATCGCAGGTGTGTCCGTACATATATACACATGTAGACATATGTTTTACTTACATATTATAATATACATACATGTATAAGAGGCGTATTTTATATTTTTCTAATACACAAGAAGGTGTAGTATTTTCATATTTGTTCTATTATAGAATACATTCGTAGGTAATATAAATAATGTTTGTGTGTGTTAGTCATTTTATCATGCCAGGTCTATGTCCAAGGAATCAGGCGATAGTAGCATAGGATCATTTGTTGCTGATGAGACTAGTGAGAGAGAATCGCTCATCATTGCATTAGATAATTCATCAGAAGCGTGTGATGCACCGACATGATGTTCGTCGTCGTGCAGATGGTTATGGTGCTGAAGAGACGACGACCCCAAGCCGTTAAGAGGAAGATTTTGATCCACGTGTTGGTGGTGCGAGGAAGATAATAAGGGATCTCGGCCGTGTTGCAAAGTCGATGGTGACTTAGACAGGCTGTTAATATCATTTTTATTCATCATGGACGTAATTTGATGTTGCGAGTGGTTTAAGTAATGATTACTATCGCAGCAGTGTTTGATTTCCTGCTGTGCGTGTTGTTGTTGGTGATGCTGTTGTTGATGATGATGATGATGACTGGATTGTTGACAACTTGTTGTTAGGCAACAGACGGAATTACTCATATTTTGCCTTTTGCTACTGCAACAGTTACCATTTATATGTGTCACTGTTGACGCGGACGAAGTAACGGTGTTTTGATAGAGTTCGTCTAGCGAGTTCGCATTATTCTGGCAATTGGGATTATGACAGTCGTGATCATTGTCACCAATACAATCATTGCCATCGAAACTATTACAGCATTGCAGATGCGTTGTCGATGGCGAATGTGCTGCTGAAAAAAAGTGACTAATGTTTGAGGACAGCAAGGGATCACCACAGTGTACAGGATGTTTGCTGTCCTCCATAAGGTCATCTATTTGAGTAATACTGAGGCTGGCTTCACTTGTTATAACAGACAACTAAAAATATGTGAACAATTTGATTTTTATTGAACAACAAACAAAAATCGTCCAGACAATACATACTTTTTCTACCATATCCGGTATTAATGATGTTGAATGATTATTATGTGACAATGGTGAAGCAGGACTGGTTCCTTTGAGGAAAGATGCTGGTGCTGGTGCTGATACTGAAGTTAAATTAAAGTCACTTAATGGTAGTCCGTGCGACTTAGCTTGCATTTCCAACTCCTTTTGAATGAAATAAATAATGTTACTTGGTTAACATGTACAAACTATTTCATTAGATACCTTTATTCTATTTAAAAGCTTTCGATTTTGCATTTCCATTTGACGTTGGCGTAGCTCATTTTGTTTCAGCCGTGATACTTCATGTTTGAGGCATTTGATGTAATCGACAGATGATTTAAGTATTGTGCCCTTGTTTGGACGAATGTCACGTACGACTTCGTAGTATGGATCGTTTGTTTTTGGTAGTAGTGTGCCCAGTTCTTTAATGCGGTCGTTTATATTAAAACGTCTTCTGCGCTCAACTAGGAATTAAGTGAAATTTTAAACGAAATTCATTAAGCTACATTTTTATTTAAATGATTTGTTTTCTCAACTGAAATAAATACAGGGCTAGCTTTTAACTGTGCTATAAAGATTTATCATCAAATCGAATTCAATATTTAAGGCTGAGAAAGTCGTTGACGACCTCCTGATGGGAAACTTTAAAATTGTATCTATTTATAAAGTTAATTTATATGGTCAGTTTTTTATTTTTTTATATCTTCTCTTTTTACGAGCATGGGTTTGTGGATTGTACTCACATTTATGAAATGTTCTGATTTAATTTATTTAATTCTAATTTCCTTATTCTTGAATCTCCCACATTTTGTACTGAAGCAAATGTACGACTATTTTTAAACACGTTTTGAGCAAATATTGAATTTTTGTAGATAAAATATTCATATATATACAATATTTATGAGTTATTATATACATTTTTTAAATTCAAATCATACATATGTATGTATACATATAATTTATTATTAATTTGCTGCCGCATGTGTGCCAAATAATTTTTACTTACTCATATTATGATTATCCTTCTTCTGCCGGTCCTTAACTAATGCATGCATTTCCGCATCGGTAATGGATTGTGGTTCTTGTTTTATAGCCAAATCTGATGAGAAATTGTCGAATTTTAGATCTGCATCAAACAGGCAATCGTCCGCCTAGTAAAATTAGAATATAAATAAATTAATTCAAAAGAAACAACATTTAATTTTATTAACACGTATACATACATATATACAATCATAAATAAGTACGTATGTACGTATGGAATATGCATATGAAGGTAGTATTAAATTGTACATACATATATATAATTATATTTTGATTTTAACCCTTTCGCGGACACACGAAATTTAGTAAATGTTATCAGAATGACATATGCAATTATTTGGCTTATAAAACCGATAATTGATTTCCGATTTCAGTTTTGTGTTTATGGTTTATTGAATATTTAATTTTTACTCAAAACAAAAAAATTATAGTGTGTCGACATACACCGACGTATCCTAATTAGGGATTTTGATTTGTTATAGGGACACGTCGGATATGCTCGACGTCGGACAGAGCCGACATGTCCTATTTCATTTTTTCTATGTCGGCATATACCGACGATTCGAATTTAAGCCATTCGTTGTGTCGGATTATGCCGACGTGTCCGCGAAAGGGTTAATAAAAATCTTCTTCAAAATTATTAGAACGTCAGTCTGCTCAATAAAATAACTCATCCTAATAATACGTCTACGAGCTAATCACTAAATATTATTGATGGAATGTAATATAACTACTAGTTTAGCAATTGAATGTCCGTGGAGGGAATAAGAGCTTAAACTAACAAGCAAATAATTTATTTCGTACGTATGTAAATATTTGAGTGAGGCTTTACATACATACATATTTTTTTTATCTGAGCGTATCCAAGTCTTTCTCTTCTTTCTGAGTGAAGTCAGACTTTTCGGGATAATATATTTTTTTCATTTTTACTCCAACATACTAGTAACACAAAATTCTTACAAATATTCATAAAAGTACATATGATTATATCAACATATCATATGAATAATGAAAATTTAAACTTATAGAATTTATACAACTCAAAAGCTTGTTGTGGCTTTGAGTTTGATGGAAAATTATTCTGGCGTTTTTTGACTTTTCATTACTAAATATTCTCTCTCCAATTTCCGGCGTGATGAAATAAAAATATATGTGAAAAACAGCAGTGATACCTTGACTCTTATTTCTATCATCAACTTTTTATTAACACTATTAGTGAGCTCTAAGCAATTTAAAGCCTTATTCAGTCGTGCGTTTCATTATATCATACATCACACGCAGTATTGAACAACTAGAGGCTAATAAATTATGCACACTATAATATGTACTATATAACTTTCAGAAAGTAGTAGACGTGTACATAAATGTATGTATAATATAATATTATATACCAAAGTATCCATACTTGCACTTATCATATATTTATGGGTGAACGAAATAACATTTTTTCACAGAAAAGTAATTAAAGAGTGGTGTACTAATAACTATATTTTGAATTTTTATCAAATTATGTATAATTCTCAAACATACGTAATAAAATACTCTAAACTCGTTTGTGTGACTAAGAACTTATTCAAAAATACTATTTATGGAATTTATTTGAAATCTTTACTTATATAAATAATAAAAAGAAACTGGTCGCATTTGTATAGGTGCAGATAATAGGATTCTCATTTCTAAAATAAAAATGTATTTTAAATATCTGAATATTTTGAACTTGGACTGCTCATCTAATTCCGTGTATATGGATGTTCGATGATAACGCTCACAAAAAAAAAAAAGTATATAAAATTTAATGTAAACAAATTTGAACACTTGTATATACGTATTTGCTTGTGTGAATTGCGAGATAATTGTCTCATTTTATCTATAGTTGTATAGTGAACATCCATAAATTTCAAATAGCCTTTATTTTCAAAAGAAATCTACCATTTGATATGGATTTGATTAACACATGTAAATTGGAAATGTCAACAGGTTGTTGAAGATTTTTTAGTCCATTAATTTCATTTACTTTGAGTTGAATAATTTTGTGAAATAGTTAAATTTTAATACAGTAAAAATTAAAAATCAATCAACACACTAAAATAAACCTTGACATAAAATACGAGTACGCATTGCAAACGGACAACATACAGCGGACAGAACGTGTATCATACGTGTATGCGCACATTGCCAATGTCAGCTGCCTATTTTCGTGACCCCTCTATCTTCCCCCAACTTTCCTCCACTTTGTTTACTTGCTACCCACCACAACCCACCAACATTCGATGATTGTTTGATTTCATTGAGAAAAAACACAGAGTTGTCAGTCGGAGCGTATCGGACGCAACAGCATTTACAACTACAGCGCGGCTTATAAGTAATGACTTGTGAGCATTCATCAGTACAATATCAATAATATTTGCTGTAAATTCAGCGTTCCTAAATTATTTACAGTGTTACCTGCTATGTATATCGTATTACTTATATGTATTTGTAGAACATAAATGTGAATTAATATATACAAAGATATGTATACATATCTCACGTTTATTTGCTCACGTTTAAAAAATTTTGTTTATAAAAATTAAAAATATTATTAGATTTAAGATTTAACTCATTGAAATATATAATAAAAAACTTAAAAAAATTCTGATAGATACATACATATGTACATATGTATATGTATATAAAATATTGATATATCTCTAAAATATATATTTTTAAGAATATTAACATTGTTATCACATTACAATCAACAGCATTTAAAAAAGTACGTATCAGAAAATATACATACATAAAACAAAAACCTTAGTGAATGGATGAAAAAAGCATGCATTAATATGTATAATATTTTAATATAAAAATTTAGTACGTATTAGAGTTATTAGTGAATTTAACAGAAAATTCGATATACGAATAATTGGTTACATAAAAATCACATAATATGTACAGGGCGGTATGTAAATGTTGACCAACTTAAGGAGTTACGCCACCCTGAAATTTTCAAAAAAATTATTTATTTTTTGTTTAATTTCAAAGTCTATATTCTAACAAGTATTTTGAGATGTCTCCGAAAACAATTCTCAATAATTACGAAAGTTATGATCATTAGAAGTCAGCGCGCTGGGAGTGCACCGATAGTACATTTTTTTCTTCTTTTGCGTTTTTCTCAAAACCACATTTTTCGAGACTGTGTACACGTTAGCTCAAAAACTTCTCAACCGATTGACTTGAAAATTATTCTAAATATACTAAATCTTCCTAAATAGATTTTCACAAAGATGGGCCAATTTGTGAACTACTTAAAGAAATAAGATAGGTATCTAATAAAAATATTAAAAATATAATAAACTTACTATATTAAACTGATATAAATAAAAATATGTTTAATAAGAATAGCATATGTACATAAATAATAAAGTTTAAAAATATAATTTTAGCACTTACATCACTGTCAAACAAGAGGAGCTGGAAACATATAAATTATTAATAAAGCATTTTAAAAAAATGTATAGATATATATAATTTAATGAATTTTTGAAATCAAAATACATATCAATATATTTAAATATAACTATGAAACTTTCGTTGAACTTTGAGACAAAGGACTTTGATAGCACATTAATCTTCAGAAACCTACTATTATACAATTGCAAAAACCTTCAACTAATTAAAGTTTTAAATTGTTTTACTTTATTTATTTAAAAATACTTTATAACTGTAAAATATGAGGTTTAAGAACCTTCTGCGATTTATTATATTCACACAATTCATTTTTCTTGAGTATGTAGAAGTTGATATCCAGTTTATATACCACACATAATTTAAGTACATTTATTATTCAGAGCTGTTTTGAGTATTACAACAGGTTGGCGTATGCAATTACACACAAAAATTTTCATACATCATCAAAAACAAAAAAAACTTGATCAATTAAATTTCGTCCAGTTTTTAGAATAAAAAGATACAATGACCTTTAGTGGATTTGTCTTGACTAAACACTCTGAATATTAATTTTCGAGTATTCTTTGAAATTTTACTTCTGTTTATTCTATATATTGTTATTTTTTACGAGGAACCTTTTTCAAAAACCATTTGGATTAAAAAATTTTGAAATCATTGCATACCATAAGATAATAAGATAATTTTTAGATATTTACCTCTGTTTTCTATTTGAAATAAGCTATTTCAAAATTGGAAAAATCTTTACTAATATAGATTTACTAAACGATGTTAGCATAATATTGTAAACAAAATATCAATGGTATGGTTAGCTCAATTAAAGATACAGCCAATATTTCGATTACATATTACATACTCTTCTCTTAAACGAGTTCAATTATGCATTTTTTTATCCTATTTCTCATATTTAAGAATGTAAAAATATTCAATTAATACAACTAAAATTTTTTTAGGCACTTGTAATGTGCTGTATAGACTTAATGAAATCGTTTATCATCCTTTTAATTTATACATACACATATGTGTAATTTATTGTGCTTACACAAATCTGTATGTATTTATGATCATAGGTATGTCAATCAAGAATAAACAATACATTTGTCTGCTCGATTTACATTCCTTTATAGTTGTGTTTGTTCTGACATTTATATAGTCTTATCTTATCTGATAAGTCATCCATATAAAAAAACTAAAAAATACAAAAAATTACTCTTCAAGTAAGGTAAAAGATTGACCAAGATGGCTGACGCTTATTATCCATTCATTTATTGGATAATATTAAATATTTTCGTACTTTAATCCTTAAATCTTGAATTATTAAGAATTTGTGAATATGTTGGTAGTTAAATTGAAAGCAACCTTCAACTCATTTCTTATATGAAATCTCTATGATAAAACCAGTATTTCTTTCGGAAGGCATCTGAAAGCTGTATATCAAACATGCAAATCGATTTTGAGTAATCACTTCAGTTATAAGAGCATATGCACATTTGTGCGTAAGCATAGTAGATTCCATTCTTTTAAGGTGAATGGGATATTGAAATTTATACATATTCAGTCATGCTAATAATAATACTAAATAGATTTACCAGTATTGATAAGAAATGCGCAACTTGTGCTCATTTGATACAGTTAGAGATAAGATTGATAGGATAATCGTTGCTAACACAAGACGAAAAATATCATACATTGTAAACATGTGAATTTTTTAATGCATTTAGTGAAATCGGGCTTTGTATAAAATATTAATTTACTCTAATTACGTGCACGTCTTTCAAATATTCGAGGCCCAGTGTACTACTTAAGAACTTTGGGAAAGTATATATGTATATACATGTTTAAAATAGTATGTATAATACATTAAACGCTTGAAATATTCTGAAAAAATTTCGGCAATAAATTTTCTTCAATATGGTATGTACATATGTATGTACTATATGAGTGTAAATACATGTTCAAGTTATTTGTAGAGACTTTATGTAAAGAATAAATAGCGGCAGAGAGCAAAATGCAACGATAAAAATGATTATTTACACAGCTTTTTTAACAATACTAATAAGTACAATTTTTAACTCACTTTAACGACTTGTTCTAAATATATAAAGTCAGCATATAAGGAGATTATATATCTCAATTGAATTTTTAAAAAAATATGCACAAACCTGACTCGAACTGTGGCTGTTTCAGTACTTTGTACGTTAGAAAATATTGGTTACTATGGCGTAGAAATCTTATTTTAAAATTCTGACAAAATAGAGTATTCTCATTAGCTACTTCGAAAAAAGTTTAGAGTAAACAATGAAAGTCGTAAGTACATACGTTGAGTACATAGATAGTTTACCTATATTTAGGTAGTCAACTCTTCTAAAAACTTGGCGACAAATGAAAATGTTTGTATAGACGCATACAAACTTACCACTCAATATTTAGGCTTATCATAATTGAATTTTATTCAGTTATCGGCATTGTGCCTTGTGTTGTTTAGTTGATAAACAACCATGTGTAAAAAGACTTAAAATGCTCATCGATCAGAAAAAACTTCCTTTTTAAGAAGTTTTGTTACAATTTATTGTTAGTCAATTATCGCAAGGTTTTTTTGTGATTTATCAGTCAATTTGTTATTAAATATATCAACTTTAGAAGCTCTTTAACTGTTCACGTGGAAAGCATGCATACATGTGCATTTTATACACCTACGCTCTTATATAAAAGCTTCGCCATATTATGTTCATGGCTCAGTTTTTTGCTTTAGATAATATATTTATTTAATTTTAAATACTTTACATATACATTTGTATAAAAAAAGCTGTATGCTAGCCTCCCATGTGCTCCGTTTTATCTTTTGTCACTTTCAACATTGGCTCCATAATCTTATCAAAAGCGACAGATAAATATGCCAAGTAGTGATTACATTAAATAACATCAACCCTCTGAAATTGCAGTTTATTCTTAAAGAAAAGTATTAAAGATATTTCTTATAATATTTTCATGAAAAAATAGTTAGCTTAATTTTTTGTCAGAATTTAATGTAAATATGTTAATTGTAATGAATTACGCACGAAACAAGCAAACAATTTAAAAGAGGGGATTTTATTCTGAGTACAACTTTTGTCAGTTTCAGCAAATCTATATTAAGAAATTGTCTCTAGATGGATTAGTGTAAATATGTCTTTTCTCAGATATGATTATTTCACAGATTAGTAGTAATTAAGTTGTAATTTTATATATACGTACATATATATATAAAATAGCGATAACCCATTTCTATATACATACATATGTATATACCATATATGTCAAATAAATTATCATTTAATTTTTTTTTTTCAATTCAAAGATTCTCCAAAGCGAATACAATAAACATAGTACATATGTATACTCATCTACATATGCAATCTTATGTATGTATTTATAATATTACAAATATTTTGCCTTTAGATAAATAGGAAAAATTAGCTTGTTCATATAATTACCCAAAAAATAAATATTTTTTATGTACGTACGTAAAATATTTGACGTGTTGAATGACAGCAATAACGCCTTTGGATATAAAAAACGTATGAACATGCATCTACATACATATGTGTGTGTGTGGCGCATTTCAATTTAATATCATATGAGTAACTCATATACATATATATATATACATATATACATATAAAATGGGAACATACGTATATTGAATAAGTTTCGCAAGGGTGGAGGGAGCTCAATTAAAAGAAATTACAAAATGCTCTAAGTTTGAATAAGTACATACATATGTACATTAAATTGATCAAGTATTTCCAAACTTCTTACTACAAAACAAAATATATATCTACATTTGAACTTGTGTATATATACATAGATCCAATACAAACGTGAGTTTATTTCGAATTATAACACAGTTAACATTGTAATAATTAGTATTGTAAATACAATTTAAGTATATATAATTGAATATGATTATCGCCTTTTAAGAAAAAATATACAAATAAATATTTTAACGAAAAAACTCTAATGTGCTAGCATGGTGAAACCAGTTTTGTGAATAAGTGTCGCAAGCGCAAATCATTATAGACCCTTCGGTAGTTATATTAGAAATCAGTTGCGTACAATCAATCAGTATGATAAACAACAAAGTAAGCATGCTTGTACAATTGAGCTTTCTTATGGACTTCCCAATAAAATTTGCATACATATATATGTATATGCATGTTTACTCATTTCATATATATTTGAATAAATATATTCTCAAATAGTTGTAATAAGATATTTATGCGATTTTTTCGTTTGGTACACTCACCTTTGTTTTACGCCGTGTTATTACATTAAAAACCGGCATTTTGCTACGTTTTTGGTTTTTTTTTAGGGTTGGGGTGGATCTATGGCGTTTTTTCGACAGTTTGGCGAACTTTTATTTTCCTCGTAAATAAGTTTAAATGAATATAGATGAGCAGGTACTTATGAAGGTTTTTTACACTTTCTTATTTTGGTAATTGCCTCGTGTTTATTTTTAAACACTATTCGTTTAGTAATTAATTCACTTGTTCGTTATTGGCATGAAATTCAAACGTTTAATGTATTGTCAATAATTATATTATATAAGTGAGAGAGAAGTGAATTTATAATGAAATTTGTTCACACTTGTTTCAATTTTTAAACAAGCGTACTTCTCGAGTGTATTCTAATAATACTTGATTCAAATTGGTAAATACTGCCGTATAATGAGATCCGATCTAAGCGTGTTATTGTGTGAAGCAATTAAGTACAGGTTTTATGCGAACTTATTATTATTTTTATTTATTTCAATTTTTTGAATATAATGAATTAGTCGTAATTACGTTTTGCACTTCGTTAGGTTAAAAATTTATGTTTAGCTCCCAGAACATCCGAAGGTCGGAAAGCATTGATCTTTATATGTAACTGTTTTGTTATGCAAAAGCTATAAGCGTAGAGTTTGTAATTCGAAAGCTCCATATAATTTCATACTTTTTTTAATATCGAAATACAATAAGTACTGAAAAGTGATCGTCTCCCTTTTTAAAGGAATTGTATGATTTTTATTATTATTTGTTTCTCCAAATCCGGCGTTTTAACTGGCTCTTGCATTATATGGCAATCGACGTTTTACACTTTTTTATTGTTAATTAAATGTGTTGAATTCTCACATTCCCTCTACAATTTTATCGTAGTAGCTTTCTTCATTTATATAACGTTTAATTCCTATGCAGTATGAATATTTAAAATTAAATAAACAAAGCAAGTTACGGCCAACCGAGCGCTTTAAAAATTTTAATATATGCTATAGTAATCTACACCCCAGTTGGTGCAAAGCAGTTAAGTAGAAGTTCGAATCTCTACTAATTCATCGAGTTCGTTTTCGTTGAGCGAAATGACTTTTACCACTACTACAAAACGATCGAGGTGATTATAAATTTGAAGCGTTCAACGCAGTTCTCATTTCGTTTCGTTTATGTGGTGTATTATTACAACTGTGTATAGTAACTTCGATCCCGAAATGCAAAATATCGGGATTTTTCTAAACTTTAAGCGAAGAATATTTAAATTGATTTTCTTATTAATTAAATAATTAATTATTTCTATTTAATAATGATATCTATTGTTAATAAACTACAATATTAAATAATGTAAATACCTACATTACACATACATATGTCTGTCTATACTAATTCTGATTCATTAAAAAATTACTTTGAAAATAAAAGACGCGTGTTAAATAGATGGACCATGTTCACTCTTTAACTTATAAAAACACACACTATATACCTATTAACAATAAAACCTATTTAAAAAATCTATTAATATTACTTACATGACCGAGATTTTTTTATCTGTATGTATTTTAAACTTACTTATATATTTATTATATATATAAGTATGTATATAAATATACATTTAAAACTGGTATAAAGGCATAATTGCAATAGATATCAGTCAAAACGTAATCCCTTTCTACCATATACATAATTACGACCTCTTTTATCACTCTTCATTGAAAGTGATTAATTGAACTGATTATTGTCGATTTAAAATATTTACACTTACTGCTGTTCAGACATTCGTGCTTTAATTTTTCTTTTATAAATGTTAATTTTTGCTCGCATGTTGATCCAAGATAACGGACTACAGAAACTTTATAAAACATACAAACTAATTTGTTTAAAATGCGTCACTTATTTCAGATATACGAGAATATCGACCCTTTTTTCAACTTTTCTGTGCTCAGGTGTTGTTTTTTTTTTTTTGGCAAGAAGAAATTTTCATCGAAAGTCCAAAAACTGCACATACATTAATTTAAAGAACATTGTTCAATATATTTTTCAAGCAGCACAAATATTACTAAGGGTAAATGTGTGAAGCTTAGTTTAAAAGGACAAAATGCATGAAGAGTGCTAACAAGAAGTACTATGAGTAAGAATATCTACAATTTACATACATGCAAAAAGGTCTTATATGAATTTAATATAGAAGCACAGTGTGATTTGTATTGATACTTACTTCAGATGCACTTGTTGCTACGGAACTTAAAGGTGACATTGGTGCTGATTGTACTGGACTAGCCGTGGATACATTAGAACAATTAGCATTTCTTAGTGAATTTACTGGTCCAGATGAACGTCCGCCAAGAGATAAACCATTTGTTACTCCGATTACACAATTCTTGCCGCCCGTTAAACTTGAGGAGTTACCGCCAATTGAATTTTTATATGCGCTATCGCCTCCGAAACTTTTCACTGAACTTTGGTCAGTTGGAAGAAAAAATTGACAACTGGCAGCAGTTGTTATATTATTACTTGCACTATCTACACCATAAGGAGAGGGTGACAATTGCATATGATCATCCATAATAGGAGTTGCTGCATTCGGGGTGAGTTGTAAATGTGGAGAATGTCTAGTACTTATCTCTGCTCCTCCATTGGATCCGCCAAAACTTGAAATATTAAGAAAATTGGGAGATTGATTGGATTCACGATTTGTATTTGACATTGTTGTAGTGTTGGGTATAGTTTTGTTCTGAAAATTTTATAACGAATTAAAAACATACATCTTAAAATCTTCTTTACTAAAACTTACCTCCCATTCATTTTTAAAAGACTCGCTGAGATATTGTCGAACTTGATTTTTCTGCTTTTGAATAACATGGTAACGGGTAGGATTTTCTAAAACTGTCCGTACCTGTAAATACAATAAATATATATTTAAAAGATTACAACTACCCTATTGGAACAATAGGAACTAAAAATATTTGCAAAATAGCGATATCTTAGCATTTACCTGTAAAACTTGTTTGGGTACATCCACACCGATACTTTGAAGCGGCCCCTTTAACATAACCGGACTAGAACTGGTCCCAGAAGAATTTGCTGAGGGAGGGTTAGTGAAATAATTTTGTTGGTTCACTTGAACATCATTGAAATTTGTTCCAAAACTATTAGGTGATGGTCTATAACCACTACATGTATTGCTATTGCCCATCATGTGTTGGGCATGCAACTGATGACTATTGTTTAAATTTGGTATTTGCTGTGTTATATAAGACTCCACTTGCTGTTGTAGTGCTGCAACTTCAGCTGCGGTAGTTGCTCTCTTCTCTGCTTCACGACGCTCCAACTCTTGTTGTTGCTGCTCACGTTGCAATTGTTGCTTAAGTTGTGTGCGAGATTTTGGAACAGTTGTTTTAAATGTAGGGCTGAAATATAAAAATAAATTTCCCACAATTAGTCTACTTATTGTCAAACTTGTAAAAATTAATAATGAAGAATAATATAAAATAATGCTTTAGTTATGTCATTCAGTTAGGAATTTTATTTCTGTAATCCTCTTTTTTTACCCACCCCCCTGTTGATGGCGGTAAGCCAATAACTTTTGGCTCAACTGGCTCCGTGACTGCTATATCCCCTAAGTCCACTATGCTTGGATCCATTTCTAATATCATTTCCAAATCTTTGTCTATTCCAACTGTTACTCGTATATTACCTTCAGATTGTTTCTTATGACCATCAGAACTAATAGCCAATGCTGAATGGAAATGAGGAAGTAAATCTTCTTCATTTTTATACGTTTGCTCTCTTTGTGTGTAACTTATTTCTGGTTGTGCAATTTCGTTACTAACTTCATCAAAATCCATCAAGGCAGTAGGTTCAACGCCAACCTCAATTCCAAGCATTGGGTCGATTGCATTAAGCTCACTCATTTGCTGATTCTTTTTGCTTACATTTGATTGATTTAAATTATCTTTTGTGGTAGTCATTTGGAGAGTTTGTATTCGCTGTAGAAATTCTTGAAACTCTGGTAAATTATCTGAGGATGGATTAAAATTACTTTGAGGTGACATTGTGCTTCCGTTATGATAACTGATTGGATATTGATTCAGACTATTATTAGAGTTGACAAAAGATAACTGTGATTAAGGTTGAATAATGTTTGCTGGTATTCTGGACACTGCTGGTTTCGGCTTCAGAAATTGATGCTAATGGTAACCGAACTGGTTGAGATTCTATATTTTTTATTTTGTATGATTCTGTGGTTAAAAAATTATCAATTTCCACCTTGTGTTTTTGCAAGAGCAATTATTTATGATACCGATATTTTCAGTTGCATTGATTATTGATTTATTTTTCCAAAAAGACAAATATTTTATAATGGTTATATATGGCCATAGAATGTCTATTACACGCGTGCAAATACGCATTTATAAAAAATTTGGTACCAAATTTATACATTTTACATCATTAAATACTTCACAATACATCTATAAAACTTTTATATGTATGAATATACATAACATATATGTTGTCATGAAAATGTATAAGTCGAATTATTCACAAAACAATATACACTGTAATTTCAGAATATTGCGTTAATTGTGTTGTGTTTTATATATTTCTTCTCATTTCTTTATACATAATTTTTTGTTCAATCACTTATGATTCATTTCATTCACTTCGTATTTGTTTTTTTTGTGGTAATAGAGTTTCACAATTTTTATTAATTGAACTAAACAACATTTTATATTATTTCTCTTGGTTATATCGTCAATTACTAAAAGCAGAAGATTTTGCATTGCCATATACTCGGCCAGTAAGCAAAAGAACAACGGACCTTGATCTTGTATCATACAGAATCTCTTCAATTCGGCACCTATCGCTGAGCGGTTCGATCTTTCGAACTGTTTCGTACATTTATTCTATTTTAAAACAGCTTTATGTCTTAAACACAGGGTATTTGTGATCAAATTTAATTTTTTTTTTAATTTTCATTTGAATCCTTACATATTTTCAAACCGCTGTTGAAACATTCCCAGTTTCTATTTCTTTTATTTATAGTATCATTTCATTTATACAACAAAAAAATTCTTTGACAAAAATATAACATATTGTTTATTGTTAACACAGTTCTTTTAAATAGTTGTATAGAGGAATAATGACCCTATATTCGAAAGATAACTTTTAAGAGAAATGCGCATGTTCAAAAATAATTTCAAAAGCTTTTATTAGTAATATACATATCTGAATATGAGGAAAGGTAAGCACACGACTGTAAGTTCATGTAGACAAATTTTAAGTATACAATGTAAATAATTTTGAAATAAGGTTTCTAAGCAAAGAGATGAAATGTTTATTCTTGCAATTATAGGAGAAACCCCTCTTATCTTTGACTTAGGAGGTCCTCCTTATTCTCCTAAATGTAATAATTAGATTTGATATCAGTCAGATACGTGTGTGTGTGGTGTTCAAAAAGTAATGGGAATTGTAAAATTTAAAATTTCACGGGTTTGGGGAGTCCAATTGTCAAATATTTTTTATTGTAAGTTCGATAAAATTTTCAACTGTATCTATTGCTTACTTCGTCTGTAGCAGTCGCTGAGGAGTTTTTATTAGATTGGCGATTTTACTCACACTTCGTTGCTTGTTTGTGAATTCTTGGCCAAAAACAATACAATACACAGCCATATTCGCCAGACAACATAAATGTAGACGAATTAATAAATTTAAAAAAAAATACGAAAATTTCAGATATTTTTTGATCACACCTTATTAACCCAAATTTAGTTTGAATCTATAAATAATAATTTCTAATCAAATAAAAAAACTTAACTTAATAAGATTTGACATCGGCTTTAGTAAGCCTTCGATTAACGAGTGCATTAAAAATGTTCATTAATAATTTATAACAGAACATATTGGTTGTCTTAAAACATATAGAAGTTTGAGGTTTTGTATTAAAAAGATATCAATTATTTTCAAACGAAGGCATTTGTACATTAGCATTAAATTGTGTTCTTTCAATTTGAGAATAACTTGAGAAAACATTTTGGATTTTTAGTAATAATAAAAATGTATATGATATAATATTTCTAATTATTATATATTATAATATTTATAATTATATATTTTCTTAATTTCTAGATTCTATTGCACAAACAAATTTAAATAAGACATAAAAGGGCTCTTACATGTCATCGAATCGTACTGAACGGGTAGCTGCCTTCAATTCATAAAATTCAACATTATCCGATCTTCCAGCAACTTGGACTTCAGTAGAAAGTAAATCCAAATCTTCGATCGGAAAATATTCAAGATCGAAATCCATGTTTATGCCGGACTCAGCCATAATCGCAGTTAAATATATTTTAGGCAGGTCGAACTTGGGGTAAATGGAAAAGTTCAAGCTTCATTCGTTCATTAATTAATGCAAATTGATTGCTGGCAGCTTGTGGTGAATTGGTGAGTTTTCTTCAAAATACATTTAATGTTGTGCAATATCTTTTCATTTCACTCTTCGTTGTTTTATTTGTTTGGCAGCTTAATTAAGAAGAGCTTGAAACTCGGTCGTTGGCAATCGGCAATTAATTCCAATAAAATCAACTTGAATGTCTTGTTCAACGCTGTGATAGTGCTCTACAATATATATACATACATATGTACTACTCATACAAATCACTAACACATATGTAACCACGTGTACTTAACCAGCTGATTACTTGCTAGTAGCTTTTACCGATCGCTAGTTTTAGAGTTTGTGCCTCTTTTGTTGCCTTTATCATGTTTGTAGAAAAGCAATTTTTTGGATAGATACCGTGCAAATGTTAGTTTGTTTGTTTTTTTATTCACAAGTTTAAAGTAGTTATTTTGCCTCCCGTAAGATAAACGTTGATATTTTGGCGGCCATCTTTAATTCTATTTCATTTTTATTATACATTAATTTAACACGATCACTCTTCGTTGCTTTTCGTACAAACACAAATTCAATATTAACACATTCATAAGCCTATTAGTATCATTTCGAACTATATATGTGAAAGCTATTTGCCAAGTTGAGTGTGCGAGCGTAATATTGGCTGTCGCAACCAATTCAAACTCTTGAGTTTATGTCGCGAACGAAATAATTAAACAAGCACCACCGTTTTTTTACAAATACTAAAAGATTTTGAAAAATTTACTATTTAATGCTGACGTTCTTTTAGTTTTTAGCAATTGCATGTATCAACTTTTAAGCTTAATTGTAGAACTTCACCACTTAGTGCCAACCGTTCGTCTACCTACTAGCGACACCGGGGAAAAAGATAAAGCAGTGGGAGAGTATTTACTCATAGCAGTCGTACAGTTAAAGAAATGGTTTCGGACGTAGCTTTGAATGTACTATGTAACTCACCTCAGTTAGTGGTGGATACAAAAACGGTAATGAAACGAATGCTAGCACAAAATAAAATAATATTATTGACAATTTTATTTGTAACACAACAACTCAAATGCATTCATAATAAAGTAGATAATTACTTACAATTTTTGATATATCTTTTCAGATAATTGTATGGACAATTTTCGCAAAAATCTCATCTAAAGTTTCGACGTGTTCTGTAGTTTTGGAAATCCTCTATCTGTCAGGCACCAAGTACT
The DNA here is from genome assembly GCF_028554725.1 of Zeugodacus cucurbitae. Lineage (NCBI taxonomy): Eukaryota > Metazoa > Arthropoda > Insecta > Diptera > Tephritidae > Zeugodacus > Zeugodacus cucurbitae. Next base: position 233,663 of record NC_071669.1, on the reverse strand, counting down.
AACATACTTGTTAAGAAACTACAATTTACAAAAGTATACAATATGTATAAACATGTTTTTTTAAACAGCTACGTTTAGTGAATCCATTTGTCAATATTGCCATATAACTAATTATATGTATAACTTTATTTATAACCTTTTTTATGACATTTACCTTTTTTGTGTTGCCTTAAGGTGGACAGAAGAGCTTGACCAGAAGATGTTATAACGGTAGTGTCAATTTCCTTAGTTATGCTTTTGTAATTGACGTACATTAATTTTAAAGCACTCATCATAACTTCGACAAATAGATGTCGCGTCCAGTGAAAATAGGAAGAGATAAGAAGAATGAACAATAGATTTGTTAATTATTACAATTGTATTATTACATTGTTATTGTTTTTCTCAACTAAAGAGATAGATATAAGATAAGATATATATGGAATATATTGTGTATATGACAGAAATATCAACCTAATGGACCAAAACCATTATATTTATATATTCGGGGTATGGGGGCTAGAACGTCGAGATCGATTTCTTCATCAATGTATTACTTATTAACAAACAATTTAAAACATTAATTGAAATTCTTATCTTGGATAAAAGAACGAAAAGAAATGTCCGTACTTGCTATTACCAGATTGATATACATACATTTAAATACATATTATGAGTGAGTGTGAGTGAACAAAAGCATATCCGAAACAAAAAAAGTTTGGTACAGTAAAAAATAACTATTGTGAATGATGCCTGGAAAAATATTGGGAACAACAGCTAACTTCACATATTTTCCAAGGTTTGCTCGTGTGTTATCGTAAAAATATAAAAACTTATCGAGTTTAGCATAAAGCACATAATTTGTTTCCTTCCTGTCTCAAACTAGACAACATTTATTTAAGCAATATGTCTCAAATTTTGTACTTTGGGATATGAGTAATTGAATATAATGAATTCACAAATAAATTTCTATATTCAAAAAAAAAAATAAACAATTGTATAAAATAGTGTATGGTACGAGATAATTAATATTGGCAATTAAATTCCTTACACAAAATAATAACACATCCTTCTCTACATAGTAATTAGAAGAGCTTATATCAATAACGAAATATGTGCTTCTGTATGTCCTTCTGTGAGTAAATATATATGTTACTATCTGGTAATGATTGACTTGCTGGCGGGTGCATCCTGCGAACAGATAATAACCCGAATCTATGTCAAGTCGATTTTATCATCGATCTATCTTCTAAATATATATACATTTTATTTCACATTGTTTTTACTGGATTCACTCTTAACCTACTGAACCGTTTTTAATGAAATTTTGCACACTGCGTGCAATTAGGTTCAACTTGAGAGATATAACGCCCATTTAAATTTGGTGTAGAAATTTTAGTGCAGTCCTTCTGTACCATCTTTACCCTTTAAGGTGTCTGGTATTTCTCTTTACTGAATTATGTAGTTTTCAACCTTATCTTATATTTTAAGTTATCACCAAGTTATCGCTTGCAGAGACGGACGGACAGACTGACATCCTGATTTCAAATCTACTCGTCACGTTGATCACTTTGGTATACATAACCTAATATCTAACTCGCATTTACTATATCTTCAAATAGGTATCAAGGTCAAATAATGCCCATTTGCGGTTTATATTCAGAAAATCCATATTTTTCTGACATCTGATGTATGCTGATACCAGATACAAGACGATTTGTACTCAATATAAACTCTATGAAAATGTTTATCAATCATTTTCAAGTGAAAATATAAATCAGATATAACGTTTTTATCTATATTCGTAATTAATAATTATACTGTCTTAAATAGTTAACTAGAATCCACCATCCACAGCAACTCTTGGCCGTACCATTAGTGCATAAGTAAAATATTTGTAATATGCCGTTTCTTCATCCATACAGTACTCGACAGATTTTATAATTATTTTCGACCGAGAAATAGGTTTTACAGATTCCAAAACCAAATTTGCGGCTTAGAAGGATGATGTTTTGATTGTAATTTATTCTATATTCCAATACTATTTTGTGGCTAAGATATACATTAAATTAGTAATTTTTTCAATATAGCTATATATATTTGAAATTAATCATAATTGCAACGCCAATCACATACATACATACAATCATAATAATTTGTTAAAGTTTTATTTTTTTTTGTCGTTTATTGAAGTATTTAACAAATTAGCAACTTTGCAAGTTGGCGAAGCCAAGATTGCTTCGATGACGATATTGATTACCGTATTCATAGCCAGTTTTGTTCTATTGCAAAGTCGAGGTTGATTTATGTTACGCAGCATGATGATAACTTACACTAATTTTAATTGCAAAGTGAGAGGTGATAGTCAAGTCAATTTTAAATATTCTATGAGATTGACTACATCATCCTGGTTTGTAGCTGTTTGAACTGTCCTGGAACATAATCCTAAATTGTCGCATTGGGATCATTGACATCTTTGGTTTTTGATACCAAATAGGTCATTCAATCAGCCATTTATGTTTATTATATTGTGGTTTCATGTCAGGAAAAACACGACGAATAAGCCCCTCTTTCGAGGCCATGAAGTGACAGAAACCCGTTAAAAATGTTATTAATCCATCGATGTGTCAACTGCGTCGCTACCATTTCTAACTATTTCTACAATCGCTGTATGATATTGTTGGAAAAACACTCATATGTTATTTGTTAATTGGCGATTCTTTATAAATTAGATGATTTTAGGAAAGTGATTAGTTCGTCAGCAACAGTTGATCCAAGAATAGTCTGGCGAAAATCACCAAAAATATTTTCGTTGTCGCGTAAATCTTTTAAAGTCCTGTGCAGTACCTCCAGCGACTTGAATATCTGGAAAATCTTCTTTATAGCTCTTTTTTTGGCGATTTTGCAGACTGGTGTTTCGTTGATTTACAATTTAGGAGTAATTTCAATGCCGAACTGCCGTTTGTCTGCCCACTAACAGGTGTCAAGTTGCCCCTATTCCCATTATGTTGAAAATAAGGGAAATCGGTTCAGGAATTACCTCAACCCTCATGTACTATATATGCTGATTTTGGATTCTGATTTTTATTCTATTGGACTTTATTTAAAATTGTGTTTAATAAAATTACAGCAATAAATTGGGAGAGTATAAAATGTTCGGTTGTCTTTCCCTACTTGTTACAAATTGTTTTGGGCTATCGACACAGCCTTATACAATTGAACAATGATAAAAATATTTTAACAAAGCAACAATGACAACTTTCAAAATATTATTATTTTTTGTTTTGTTTTTTTTTTTTATAATTTTGTTGTCAATTCAAATAAAATCATCTTCTTGTTATCTTCCTCACAATTTTTCCATATTTACTTACTTTCTAATCCTTCCCTGGTCTTCCATAAATATTTCAAAACTAAAATTAGCCAGATCGGTTTGGCACTTCTCGACCTTTTTCGAAACTAACGACACAAATTGTTTGTATGGGTGATTAGAATATTGTGGATTTAAGACTTTTTCAGGCAATTTTTCTAGTTTTTCTCTCCGTAAGAACCATCCCGGTTCGTCTAGAAACATTCTAATAAAAGAATTTGCGAAATCGGTTCAGCGGTTCTCGAGTTATGCGCTTAGCAACACATTTTGCGATTCATTTTTATATTATAGATAATGCAATATGTTTTTGGCATATCAGTTTCTCTCTAGAATACTCTACATATACTAAAGAAAAAGTGCTAATATCAATAAAGTTAGCACTATCTATACTTTATATTTATGTAACTTAATAAGCATTTGATATAGAAGTACGTCAATGTCAATGTCAGTACTTTTTTTCTATTTGCCTTATTACTACCCCAACAAAGTTAAGGTCATGTATACGAATGTTTTAGCAAACACTCGTATAAACTTATAAATATTTTTCTGAATTGCCGGTGATGTGAATGTCATCGAAACCTTGAAAAAATTCCGCCCTTCATGCCCACGTTTTCCCAAGGATTGGTTGGGCATGCGCTTCTCAGAAGCTTATTCTCTCTCTTCCTTCTAATTAAGAGCAGTGGAAAAGCTCTTGAAAAACTGGAAACAAAGTTCATTGCAGTTGATTACACGTCCTTATGGTCAAGTACAAGGCTTTACTATTCCTCTCATGGGGTCATAGACAGACAATCTCTGCTTTCTAATAATTCAGTGTTGTAATGAAAATGTTCGGAAAAGCGGTCTAGTGTGTGTATACAAATATATGTACATTTGTATATGCCGACTGGCTATAATAAATATGATATTATACCGATTTTAAATTGTCTGAATCGTAAACATTGACTTTATTTTGTACGATCAAGAAGATGGGATTTGTATGACAAGTATCCAATTCATTAAATAACTATTATATTTAATTGATTAAATAACAGATAAAATACTTTAGTGCATTTTAAGTATTATAGTAGAATTACTGTATATTTATATTTTAGGTGACACCAGATTAAATATTATTTCTAAATTGTTTAAACAAAATCTTTGCTTTCAAAGGTTTCATTGATGATATACATATAAAATTTATTTTGATTCATTGCAAATTTGTTTCAGACAAAAACCAGTTGGCTAGCAATTAGTCGCATGTCTTCCCTACCATTTTCCTTTTCTCGTCTCATAAGTTCAATAAACTTTACATGCTCTAAATTCCGGGCAATCACATTATGTTGATTCCAAAACGAAGTAAATAGTAAGCTGTTATTTTCATTTTCGTTTCGCTTTTGGTCGATACATACTTCGTTATCCACCTTCATTATTCACCCATTAAGTACGCGTGGCCAGTTGGTTGGTTGCTTGTTTTTATTTTAACGTTTTATATACATATCTATGTATATATCTATGTGTATATTGTATACTACTTGCTTCTATAACTTTCTTGTCAAGCTATTTTATTTGTTTTATTATTCAGGTTGGCGCTTGCAACGTTTAACGTCACTTTCTTCGATTTTATTATTACTAGTGGATATGATTTACTTTCTATTTTCATAAAAACTCAAATATATATATGTATATGTACATACATATATGTACGTATTTTCTGCCTGCATTTTTTAGAGAATTTACATTAACATATGCACTTATATATTTCAACCATATAAACATTCTTGAGTTCATTTAAGCTTGGTTATAAGTGTATTTGCCCCATATACACATGTCTCACATATGTATAGATTATATAAATATACATATGTACATCAATTATTTGTTATTCCGTTAGTACTTGGATGGAAATCGTTAAGAAAAAGTTATATGTTATGAATGACTGCCTAAAAAACTGAACTTAGCACTGAAAGTGAAAACCAGGTCAGTTACCTTTACCCTTATAAATCAGCTAATGAAACCACGCGAAACTTTCGTTTTTTAATTTTAATCAAAATATCACAAGTATTGCAATGCACTGCATGTCTTGTCATCGTCTTATTTTAATTACTTTATTACATATTGGCAATCGAAAAAATGTCTCAAATTGTTACGTTAAGAACACATATCCTGAATATTCTAAATATTTGCAGTTTAGTTCTCCAAATATAATAAATACTTATTAACTTATGTATGTATACGATGGTTCGGGTTTTTATAGACATTTTACTACAATGAGTTGTAACGTGACAATTTTTGGTCCGATACATTTCATATGCACATACAAATTTGCTTATATACATAAATATGTAAGTATATTAAAAAGTCACGCACTTGGGAATATGTAGCACAATACCCTGCTTTCGAGTTTTTAATGGTATTTCTCTTGCATTTTCGTTTCAGTCGAAACGAAAGTGAAGAGCCATATTTGGCACCACCGCGTTGCAATAAGCTAAAAATCATATTGTTAGCTGCCATTGAACTCGTCCATTGCTTGTCCAGTGAAAGTAAGTTAAGTTGTTTTTCTTTTATTCGGTTTAATATGTACCTGTATGTACAAATTTTTATACAAACGAAGTTATAACTTAGAAATTTTTGTTTTTAACAAAATATTATACATATAAATATAAATTGTTTAGGGGAACAAAAGTTAATAGTATGACATGATGCTGAATTTGAAATATTATTTTGAAGAGAAGATATTGTCATCGCTCATCACTCCTAATCCGACAAACACTCTTCAATGATTTTTGCAAATATTTTTGTTTGGAAATATAAAAATGTTGAAAATTTGATATATATGATATTGATGCATATGATAGATAGATGCAAATGGGTTGAGTTCGGGATGGGCGGTCCTTTGAAGCCATTGACTTAGATAAAGATATTAAAACATATATGTATGTATACGCATTACCTAGAAATATTTCAGGCTTTTAAAATTAAAAAAACTTATTGTATAATAAATATTATCGCTATTCAACGACCATTGCCTTATGTATATATTGTTATATATGTATATGAACATATGTATATATTCACTTACCAGAGAGAGTGTATATGTCCTTACAGAAGTTAATATTTAAGAAAACTGTATTTGATAAAAACACAAAAGTTGCAATAATTGATATCAGAAAAAATCTGAGTACAAAGGAAAAATAACAATAGAAAATATTTAAATTAATACTTTTTTTTAAATATAATAACTTGTAGAATATCCTTTGCGTTTTCACTTAATCCTTTGCAGTTTATTCATCACACTGTATTATATCCTTAAGCGTTGATTAGAAACTATTGTATGTGAACGGATTTTACGCTCCAGTAGATCATACAAGTGCTCAATGGGATTTAGCGTTGGGGTAATTTGGCTGACGTTCATAATTGTTAGGTACATAATATAGTAATCAGAGCCGCACAGGTTCAATAGTGTGTTTCAGATCAATGTCATGTTCGTAGTAATCATCAACTAGGCCCAATTCCATAAAAAAAGAATTCCTAAAATGGCAACGTACATGTTCTTATACATATTTGAACAAGAACAAAGAGAATAATAAAATCACCGTTTGCTGAATTGGCTTATTCATGTTACTTGATCCGCTTGTTCCAAAATAATGAAAGGACTTGGTCTATCTTCTTCAGTATGCTTTTTAATAACAAATGGTTGAAATTTTTACTCAAGTTTATATTTTATTATATTCATACAACAAAAATGTTGTTCTTATTCTACAGTTCACAATTTTTAAATAATGTTCACAAATAATACAGTGTTAAGAAATAAGATTGCTCCAGTGCTCGCAGATTGACACCAAAATTCGTCCATATATATGCAATCATACATACATACATATGCCTAAATGTATTATATATGGTATTTGTTACCGTCACCAGGCTCTTGTAAAAGTTGTTGTATTTCAATTATTATATACGATTATAATCATCTAATAAACTTCAATCATTGTATTTTTGTTATATTTCGATTCCAATCCATTGTTATGAAAATATATGAATTCGCCATAATAGGTGAAATTGATGTTTTTAAAATCTCATTACATTCATAATACTAATATTTAATATGTCAAATCAACGAGCATATTTTCTCTCCTAATTTCAATTTTGGCAGGCCATTCATTATTCCTACATATACGAATATTTTTGTTATGATTGATATATTCGTTCTATACATATTATTTATGTATATAGTCTACTCTTATTAATATACGTTCATTGACGTATTTATTGATTTATAGTAATGTGCATTGCTTAATGTGAATATTATTTCATTTTAAAAATATGTACAATGTTTTGTTGTTCTAACTTTGCATTGTTCGTACTTGTATTTTATACATTTTTGTATTATTAATCTTTTAAAATCGCTGATTCTTATCGTAAAAAGATTTTACAATTAAGTATTTGATTTCAAAATTGTGTAAGGAGGGATATTGACTACACAATCGGATCTATATTTGATAATACCACATCTTGCATCAATCCTTTTGCGTACATAAGTAAGTGTACTGGTATGTACCCGTAAATATATGTACGAATTTATGACAATTGTGAGTATAGAAAGCATTCCAATAATAAGTTTATATTTAGATTTAATAAGAATTGTGATTATAAGCTTTTTTGCTAAGCTATATATTTACAACTTTTTAAAAGATATAATTTATGTATTTCAGAAATACTATTATCCATTAAAAATATTAATTTTGAAAACATTTTAATTATAGATCTCGCTATTGTCATTCTAATATTATTCTCTAAGAATTTCCGTTTTTATTTGGTGCAAGGTAGATAATGTATATGTATGTATATGTGTATGTATCTATGTTAAATGTAAATAAAATTATTTTAAAGTAGTAAGAAGATTGAATTTGCAATTTGTTTGGGAATCCTATCAGATGCATCGAAGATCAAATATGTAATGCCAATTTCACACTCAAAGCTCATTTTTTGTCAAATTATAACATGTCAGAAATTGGATTATTTAGTTTATTGTACGATATTACTTTGTTTTGAACAAATTGCAAATTCAAAACGGCCCAACTCTCATAATTTGTCTCTAAAATCGTTCACTGATCTCTAATTAAGTTACAGCAACTAGTTGTCCAATAACTATGAATTTAGTCAACCACTAGTAATTAATATTAAAATATTTGGGATGTTACAAAAACATTCAATCAAACATTTTATACGTACCTTGATTGAAAAAAATAAAAAAAATTCTGAAGTAATACAGTTAAAAAATAACCAATATGAATATATTTGATTCTGCTCACCTATATAGTATAGTTTTTCATCCCGGTTTTTTCGATATTATAATGTAATTCCATTTTGTTTCATTGCTAATTTAATAACTTGTACGATGCAATAACTAGAGAATATTGCGAATACATACAAGTCATACACATATAACATATTAAATATGTTTAAGGAAATAACTAACCATCTGAAATATTTATATATACTACTATATGCATCTATTTTTTTCTCATATTTAAAGTAAAGAAAACATTATCTGAAAAGCCTTTAAGTATATATTAAAAAATCAGGGCAGTAAATTATAAAGTGTCTCAAATTTAAACGTATAAAAATTAAACGCAATGGTTTTAATTTATTTTTAATATGTGTGTGTATTTGAAAAAAAATTATTTTTTGTACCTACTACAAATATAGTATACTACCACTAAACAACTACTATTACTAATAATATTATAATAATAAGAATAAATTCACTTTCTATCATCATTTTTGAGAATAAATGAAAGTGTTTAAGAACTTGTTTTAAATTAAACAATACATAAACGGTCAATACATTCAATAATTAGAAACACATACACACACAAAAATTAAATTAGGGAATATTTTGTATCTTAATGTGCTTATTATAGATGAAGAAAATTATTTACAATATATTTACATTTTAAATTATTTAGAAGTTTTACATATTATAGATTTAGAAACAATAATATTAATTATCTTTTAGAAAATTAACACGTTGAAAATTTATCACTCCAACAGATAAATAGTAGATATTAATAATAAAGATAAAACAAACCAACGAACAATAAAACAATTTTATTATAAAATAAGATATATGAAGTAAAACTGCCTATGAAAGCAAAATTTTACTATATATATAGTAGGAAGAATTAAACATTAATCAACTTTTTTCGTATTGATACACTCGCAGAGTTTTCAATATTACATCATATTGGACCACTGGAACAACATTTCCTTCCAGAAATTATGGATAACTTAAATTAATTCAGTAGACAGTTTTCTTTAATTTGCTAAATTTTGCAAATTGGGAGTTCAAATATTTTTTTTTTATTATATAACTATTTCATATTTATCCGAGCAAGATGGATTCGATAACGCCTTTGCGTTACTTATGTGAATATCTAATTTACAGATAATTCAATAAAATACATGTATATACGTTATGTCCAATTTAAATGAATGCGGCATATATAAGTTAATATACATATAATATCATATCGTTGTGCCATTTTTCTTAAAAACATTTCATTGCCTTATATTTAAAATTATTCTCTTCACTGCAAATACATATATGTATAAGATTTAAAAGGAATTGTAGCGTAATTATTTTTGTCACGATGTAATGGATTTTTAAATCTATATTGCATGTATTTTGTACAGTTTATTTTGTGTGCTTCAAAGATACAGTCGTTAGGATTTAAGGATTTGCCATCATTATTATCAATATTATCAATACCAATCGTTTACCATGTTACAATACATAACTTTTTGACAAAAAATCATAATTATTTCGCACAAAATATGTTAAATACATAGTTAAATAATAAACATCTTTTAATTTTTGTTGTTCAACGAAAATTTATAACAATAACATAAATGTAAATTTTCTTTGAAAAAAACAGTCGGAAAACTGAACGCAAATGGCCGCTCTCCCTATAATATATTTGTTACACATTACTCCTTGATGTCACAATTTTTTACAGCTCTTCTAAAATACATCTTCGCTCGATACATATGCAGTTCTTTTTCACAATAACACACAATTTATATTAATAAATATTTATCGATTTTCGCTACAATCAACTTTTTAAGGAAAATATATATATGTATCTTTATGCATCTATATTTATGTACGTATATATTTGTGTTTTCTGGTTTATTTCATTCTTGTTATGTATCATATCCATCTTGAATCAATACTCTAAAATATTTCATATTTTTATATATATGTACATCAGTATTCAGTCTCTCTCTTTTTGTTACCTAATCTTATTAATTTTTCACGTGCACGTACTTTCATACCTATGCATTAAATTTATTTTAATATTAGGTTTTGGTACAAATCCGAATTTTCCTCTCAATATATTACCATGCATATTTTATTTTTTCTTTCGAATAATCTCAAAATATCTTTGATACTGATACACTCCCACTTTTTATATATGCACTCTCTACATAAAAGTACATAGCGAACTTATTCACTAACTCACATGTATGTCAAGCTTACGCTTCCAGCATGACCTGCACTTGCTGCGTACTATTTGCTGGCACAGTGGTTACGGTTTGCGGGCTTTCAGTTTTAGCACTCGTAACAGTTACATCGGCAGAAACGGTAGGATATTTTTGTACCGCAGTTGCTGCCGCTACTAATGTTTGCAACTTATTTGGAGGTGGTGTTGGTGACTTTTTAGACAAATTCAATGGTTGTTGTGAGTCTGAAATGTCCACTTGCAATTCTAGTAAGCGTGGGGGTGAGTGAAGAGTTGATGGCGATGGGCGAGGTGGAGAAACTGCAGCAGATGTAGAGTGTGGAGATTGGAAATATTGACAACCATTTAACGAAGATGATGATGAAGACGATCCATTACTGCTTGGTGAAACAGATTGCTGGCGGTGGTTGATACTTGTTGTCGTTATAACGGAATGACCGTGCCATCGTGAAACAGTTGGGTTAATAGCGTTTGGTGGCGAAGTTAATGTTATTGTTGTAGTAGAAGTTGAACTGCAGATGGTGCTTGAGCAGGTTTGAGAATTACCAGAAGATGGAGAAGCAATAGATGTATAATGGTGGGAAGTCTGGTTCATTGGAGATAAATGCTGGACTGGTGCTGGGCTACGTGTTGTGGTATGGGTTGGAGTGCCAGGAATTATTGAACCGGCAGAACACGATGCTTGGTCGCGCATAATATAGTTTTGAATGATATCAGATCTTTTTATTTGTTCAGGAGTCATGCGCGGCTCAGCCATAAGAGATTTGGCAAGCACTGAATGTGTACTAGATAAAGAAGATTGTTGTTGTTGCTGTACATTACCACTATGATTTTGGTTACCATTACTATTAGTACTATGATTCAAAGTCGTTTGACGTGTCAAGTGCATATGTAGCTGACTTTGCTGATGGATGTTTAAAGTACTTCCTGTTAAAGCGTGGGAATGTGGAGATGAAGCTGTTGTTACTGTGCAATGGGAAGTAACAAATGGAGTAGAAGCTGCATTCGTTGATTGAATAAATGGCGGTGGACTATTTGTGGCTGTTACTACTTGCGAACTTTGTACCGTGTTATTTGCATCTGCTTTCGGTGTGATTATTTTTTCTGTGCTCATAGAATTATTAGATGTGGAACTAGGATCTGCCTCTGCAGTTTCGATTTCACGATGACGCAATGCTCGAAATTTTTTATGTGGCTTGTAAGCTTCATCCATTAGTGAATTGGTATCGTAAAGTGGCGGTGCTTCTAATACGCGCTTCAATACTGGCATATCTTCGACAATTTGACGTTTGAGGGAATTTGGCGTACTAGCTAATCCAGTTAAAGATGAGGTGGATGTTGGAGCGATAAGTTTAGGCGAACGAACGGGAGAAACAGATAATGTAACTTGACTGGTGCTTGCTGCAGTGGTATCTGTACAATCGAGTGCGTCATCTACACTAGAACGTGGGCTGGAACAAGAGGAGCTGCCCCCAGAACTCACTGCTTTAATAACACAATCATTCTTTTCATTACCCGATTCGATACCTGAATCAGTTGGTGAATCTAATTTTCGATATCTGTTTGGTGCGACAGAGGTCAAATGATGATGCAACTGCTGGTGGGAATGTGAGCGAACAATTGGAGTGATTGTTAATCCATTCTGGGTAAGGTGTGCGTGGGAGCCCATAATATCAATTTCAGTGGTAGAATCGCCGGATGAGCCAGAATTGGCTCTGTTACGTAATGGACATGGACCTGATAGTGTTGCAGCTAACAAAGGAGTTGACGAAGCTAGTGCTGATGGTTGAGGTTCCATATTATTAATGCGATGCTGTGGCGCTGATTTGGTGGAGGTGGTGGTGTATTCTAAATCTACTGATTCAGTACTTGATACTGAACCAAGAGGACTTTTGGCTTCGACGTCCATACGAGGATCATCCCAGTTGATTACAGGACTCTTAACATTCGTTGATTGCTCATCATCCATTGTCCACATTTGTTGTCGTAATAGTTCTTTATGTTCTGTACGAAACACTACCAATTTCTCTGTATGAAGAGTGCTAAGAGTTCGCAAATCGGGCATGGTGTCCAACAATTTGGACATGAAATCCGGTTGGTCAGAACGATTCTGATTAATCACTTTTTGCAAACAACCTTTTAATCGGCTGTACATCTTTTCGATCAATTCGATGTTTCGTAAGCCTGGCCGGTCTGGTGTGATAAGAACAATGGCACAAAACAGTCCAATTTCTGCATCCGATAAATTCATTGAATTCATTCGCTCAGCAAAGTTAAATGTTGAATCCACTAAAAAACGTGCATTTGCTCCATTCTGTATTGCATCGCGACGCATCACTTGCCCATTCAAGCATATAATACTATTGATAGAGGAATCAAACATGCAAATCAAACGCACAAACAGCGCATCAAAAAGGCCTGCTTTTAGCAAAGTAAATTTGTCGTCTTGTGTAAGCAGTTGAAAACCAGGTATCATACCGGCAAAGTCTATAACACCTCGTATGACATGGGCAAATCGTTGGGAAAACTCTTGCTCTGATTGTAACTCAGGGGCAGGATTCAGAGGGCAAGCCTAAAGAAAAAGATAATATATTTTATTATTATTATAAATAAATTGTGCAATATTTGAAATTTAAATAAAAATTACTTCAGTTTTTATAAAATAAAAATTCCTAGTTTCTATTATATTTCGTTGCTATAATATAAGTATATACCGTCTCCGAATCACTGCTGACAATTTTGGCATGTATGTAATGTATGTTATTCTAATTTGACTATACGTACTATGTTATACATTGAGACATGTTATGTTTCCGTAACAGTAATGCTAAGGTCTAAGTGAAGGTCATATTTTCCACCAAACATTTAAATCGATATATGTATATGCATAAAAAATCGTTTTTTTTCGGCACATGCGCCGGTTATATACGTAGTAAGTTCTTTGTGAGTTGTGTTCCAACGAGAGTATAATTCAAAGTAAGAGACTTAGTTCTTGTTGACAGTACTTAAAAAGAGAAATTATAATGGCAAAAGCTCAGATGTGTAGAAAAGTCTTCAAAAGAATAAAATCGTTCTCTGAAGCACTATTTTAAGGTAAAGAGTGTATATAGTAAATTTATTTGTTTTTTTTTTACAGCTCAGAATGTAAGCAAAAAAGCTCGGTTCTTGAATGTGTGTGCATAAATTAAGTTTTGTGTATGCGTTGCGATTCGTTTTGATATTCTATTCAAGGTCGACGAACTATAGTTCAAGGTTTTATCTTCATGCAGTATGGGTGTCTACACATACGTATACTTAGAGTAGTATTGCTATTCATACCTAAGTTAGAAAGCTTTTCATATATTATAATCGTATAAAATAGTAGGGGTTTCTTTAAAAAGGTTCATATCCTGGTTATTTAAAATTATGATTTCAGTGTGTTAAGATAATCCAAAATTAACACACTATCAGTCAAATATTATGTGTTTAACTTTGAACTTGAACTTTTACTGTGTTGTCATGACTTATTCCAAGGGCGTTTCCTAAAGCTTTTTTATTTTTAATTTCAGTTTGAATACACTGGAAGCTCAACTGAAATAAAATTCATATTCAAAAACAAAATAAACGGTGAATATTTGTTATATATATTGTTTTTAAATTTAATATAATTATTTTGAATAAGTATGTATATATTAACACCTCTATACACATCAAGAGAATTCTATGTACACTTGGCTACATGCTCCAGACAACAATTTACGTTTATAAATTACGTGTATGTATAGTTGTTTCGTCTTTGCTTTTAATAAATTTTGCTAATCAAAAATAAGAGAAAAATACAAATATATATGTATTTATATCTGTTATTCTAGTATACATTGTTAAATATACGTATGTGTATCGCACAAGTATTATACGAGTAGCCACACAAAAACCACTTGAACGATAGACGAACCAAAATAAGAAAGCAATGGCGGAGACAAAAGGAGGTGATGAGAATTGCAAGCATACGGAGCTGCGAAATAATTTCCTCGTATTTTACAAGGTCAGGTGTAGCATGCTTGAATTCTATTTAGATTTTTTATATGGCTATATATTTGAGTATTTGAGCGCGTGTGCTTATATGTTTAAGTTGTTGTTCTGAATATCCATACTACTATTTATTTGTTTGTGTTGATGTCACTATGACGTCCGTGGGCTGAGGCAAGTGCGCATGTGTCTGTGTCAACGTACTGTTAATATGATAAAAGACGAAATTTAATAGTCATTATTTAGTAACAATTCAATTTAAATGACAGCCTATTTTCGTCTCTCAAATTCCACAAGAAAAACTTCCAGTGAAAACAGAGTGTATCAGAAATAGCTATTAGACGTAAAGAGGACACATAGCTACTCTAATTTTATCTTCCAGTGTGTATATTTTGGGAGAGCAAAACATTATTTTGATTTGAACGATTAAAAAAATGTTTTGGAACAATTTGGAGTCTTTTTTTGTCTCTTCGTTGTGGTATTTTTATTCTATTATCAGCGAGAGTCAAATTCAAGGTTAAAAACTTCGGTACAAGGTTATTATTGCGCTCTTATTCTTATTCGTGGTAGACAAGTATAGTATAATATTTTGTTTTGTTACGATTTGCTGTATTGTTGTTTTATCATGTGCAGGTATTCTTGCTGACGTTGCTGTTATAATTTGCATATATTTAAATAATAAAATATTTTATTCATTACCAAATTTTAATATAATAATGTGTGTATGTACATGTATGCAATAAAACAATAGGGAAAATTTAAGTATTTGCTACAAAGAGTAATTTTAACTATCAGCATTTAAAGTTGACACCTATACACAGGCAATACTTTTGTGGTAGCAGCTATGATATGCAATATATTGATACTAATATATAATAAAGCAAATTATATTTACACTTACCAATAGAGTTGGCATAGAATATGATGGACAATCTCTTGCTCTTTGACGCATTGCAGAAACTTTTTCTTTTGTAAACTCACAAGTTTCTAAATGAGCTCGAAGCACAGCAGCTATAAGTCTTGGTTGATCATCTAATTCTCCTGCAAGCGCACGTTGTTGACCACGATTCTGTGTACTTTGCTGCATAGCAGCTAATATTCTCGCTTTCTCACGTTTTGGGACTCGACCAAAACGAACCGCTGTAAAAAATTAAGAAACATTATTATATCAATAAAAATATATAATAATAGGTTTGTATTTAACATATAACAGTTAAAAAGAAGAAGAATAAAGAAGCTTCCTTCAGCTAGTAATGAATGGCATACATAAATTTTGCTAAATTTCTGGTAAGTATGATGTTGCAATATTTTAATGCAGTTATAAACCATTTTCCAACCGTCTATGTATTTTTATTTAGTGGTTTCATATTCGTAATCCCCCATTCGGGGGAATCTATTTTCTTACTCTAAATAATATAATAAATATAAATATATATCTTATTGCTCCACTTTCCAGTACTATGTTATGGACTCGTATAAAGCATATTTTCAATATTGTCCTTTTATTTCATTTCGCATCTTTGTATTGTATAATGTCATTTCATTCATGTAATAATTGATTGAAACGAATTTCATTATTCGATGTGCAATTAGAACTTAAATGTCTTTAAACTTGGCCAAATAACCGATTTATACTTTGCCGTTGTGTAAGCTTTTAATGCAATGACTTTCATTCCCCTAACAGAAACTAACAAAAGTAAATAAATAAACAAAGTAAACATAAACCTTTTAATCCTTCATAAATTTACTATATGTATTTATTGAGAACCAAAACCATACTAAAATGATTATATATCCAAAAAATTAAATTTAAATAGATACTATCCACTAAAAGTTCGTAAGTAAAGCAAAAAGGTCTCTCTTTGCTATCGTGGTCGCTTAACTATTTTTGTTTGGACAAGACGACCGTAAATAAACGAACGAAATTGGTAACGAAATTTAAACAGGTAGAAATAGTTTATAGTGTGGTATATACATACACTCGTTTTCATGACAGCACAAAATAAAGTGAGAGGTAAATAGTTGCGAAGAAGTCAACAAGTTAACCATTTTGCGTCTGCGCTTTTGTCGTTGCACGCCCCAGATAAAAAACGAAGCGCACAATAACAACGATTATAGCAGTGAAGAAATCTCACTGGCATATATTTATGCAGGCCGGCGAAATTGGGGTCAAATGAAATCGAAAATGAAAACTTTTCTCCGGTGAACATACTTTTCATAGAAGAGAAAAAGTTAAAATAAAAAACTCGAATGCAAAGTAAAATTGTTAATATTGGTGAACTGAAAAAAGAAAGTAAAAAATGAGAACACAAACAATTTAACGCATTTTTTAAAGAGTCAATAGTAAGATTGGTGGAAAATACGTCGAAACCACTCACAACACAAGTAAATTAATAGAAATTCTCTTTTTAAGAAAGTGGGCCAATTCACCTATATTTAAACTTTCATCAGCATATTCAGATAGGTATAGTATGTCTGCTTAATATTAGAAATTTTAAACTTACGT
Organism: Zeugodacus cucurbitae; assembly: GCF_028554725.1. Lineage (NCBI taxonomy): Eukaryota > Metazoa > Arthropoda > Insecta > Diptera > Tephritidae > Zeugodacus > Zeugodacus cucurbitae. Next base: position 216,298 of record NC_071669.1, on the reverse strand, counting down.
GCATTATGATATTTAAAATTGCCATTAAGTATGCTTTTGAGAATCGGTAATTCTTCGGTCATTTTTCTTGTTCTTATTAACTTTGGCAATATGATTTTTCCATGAATATATGTATATCGTTTTTCACGAAATTAATTTTACAAATAAGTATGTATGCACAAGTATGTTTAAAATTTGCTGAATTTTGGGTACGTATACTTTTGGTATTTAAATCAGGTACACTTAGTTTTACAACTTTTTGAAAACCACCAATAATTATACATATATACTCATATTACACAAATAAAGGATATAGCGTTTTAAATATTTTATTATGCATATTATTATGATTTTGATTTTGTTCATAAACATATCATGTTATTGTTGTTGAATATTACGAGTTTATTATTGAGAACTATTTATAATATCGGTGTTTGTTATTTCACATAACAACTTTATTTTGATATTCACAAATATTTTTATAGTTAGTCGTACATATTCGCTTGAAAAATGTATACATATACAAAACAATAACTATTTTTTTTTTATTTTATGATAACGTTATACGATTTAGGTTTCGTTTTTTTTTATTTTAATATATTGTGCTTCAATATTACATTGGCCCGCAAACAGTTATTGAATTAGAACGTGACAAAACTCGACAAGGTTTCGAACGCGACTAACTGTAAATATCAGAAGCATGTTATGAATATACGCAAAAGACAGTATGGACTAAAACAAAATATGAGATACATAATACATTAAAGCTGATACAGAAGCAAGGGCAGCGTTCAAGCAACATTTCTCATAGTGCGCTCACCTACTGTATGTATGTATTATAAATATAAAGACCCCGAAAGAGGAGAATTCATCTCCTCACTTTACCACACAAAATGAAATCACTTACAAAACGTGGTAACTGAACTTTGAAAGCTTATAATGCCACAAGGTGTATATGTAATGAAAACACCGATAACTTTAAGATGGAACACAGTCAAATAAGAGAGCACACAATTATACTCTGCTATTCTCTCTTCTTTTGTATGTTCTCTTATTTTCTATACGAAGAGAATATAATGAATTTTTATGACATCTGTATAAAAAATTATCAGTAACATTATTAATTAGTTTGTATACATCCACCTTCTCATACTACAAAAAAATTTTGTACATATAATGTTTAAATTAAGTTACAGTCAAACTATTTTCAATTCAATACCTAAACAGCGACTAACGAATATATTCCACCACGACTAAGAGAGTTTTATAGAAAATTTTTAGATTGTGAGCACACAAAAATAAAGCTCATACAGTCAAAAAGCTTCTCACCACAGTGTCTTCATACTAGTGTAGCAAAAATTTATAGCTAAAGGAAATATTTATGTATTTTTTTGTTATTTATTTGGATAAAATTATTTAAATTACTGCATGCTTAACACTTCATTCCATATCATGATTTTGTATATTTTAAGGTATAATTGTATATGACGAAGAATTTAACGTGAATTTTAAAAGTATACTTATTGGTATGTTCCCCCTTTAAAATGGGGGACGAACGGTAAAATAGATGATCAATTTGAAAATGTTTAATTATAAAACATGTATTTATAATATTTTTTATTATATGAATTTTTAATATTCATTGTAGATACTTTTATTAATTATAATAAAAATGTACATGTTTTTCAAAATAAGCTTACCGAGAGTAAGGAACTTCACAGAAAAAGTAAAATAATAGTGCGATATTATATCCTAACTATTTAAGTGTGTATATTCACTTATTCATTAACTCTCACTCGAATATACATAACTACATGTATGTACATATATGTAGGCAGTATACGAATCTTACTCATTTAATATAAGTTTTTTTGAACCCTTCGTCGCTATCTCTGATGAGCTTTTTTCTACTTCACTCCACATTTTATACGATGGAAAGAAAGTAAAAGTGAAAGCAGACAATTTTACTTTGTCTGTCCGCTATTTACAATCCAGTATACATATATATATGTATATATATATATAAATTAGTATCACGAGTGATATGGAAATTTATTGCTATGTATGCTTAATATTTTTATAACTGGCTGAAGTTTTTTGAAAGTTTTATTTTTATTTTAATATATTGTATTTTTTTTACACTGAGTTTATATATGCATATAGGCATGTACATACATTGAAGTAGTAATAATGGAAATAAACTCTTTTAGAAGGATGAAGTTTTCAGTTTCAGTTTTCAAGTTTCAGTTTTGTTAAAAATAGAAGATTATACATTTTCTTTACATATGTACATATATTTTTTCTACTCAAGAATTTGTCAATAAAATCATATTAGCGAATTAATTTATTCCTTTTAATTATGAGTTTATTATATATGCAAATATTTTGTGGGGCGTGTATATTCTTCCATATATGTCCAGAATACATTTATGTGAATAAAAATGTAAGGAGAACATATGATATAAAAGTGTTTGTTGTTGCAAATATTTACCGTATCTAAATATGTATGTATGTATATGCAAAAAATGTGTAGTGTATTGACCAAATCACACATACATATGTATGTACATATATAAATTCTCACTACCATAGAAATGTAGAACACACTTCGTGATAAGTGACTAAGTATGCCTGACTGCACGTTTGATTGCAATCAACAAAAGTGAATGACCGTGCATGACCCAGATAAATGTCGCTGCACTCCAAGACAAAGCAATGGCTATTGAAGGCGACGTAAACTGTTGAGTATATATGTACAAATACATATGTATGTACATTTATGTATGTGTCGCGAAAATACGATAAAGACTTACAAATGTATAAAGTTAAATATTTGTGTAAATGCGTTTTGCAAAACGTATGTATGAGTTCAGAACACTTTAAAACAAAAGCAATTACACGCTTATAAATATATACAGATGTATGTTATATATGTATATAGGTATACAAAGGAACTGACGTACTCAATCGCTCAAAATGTTAAAAAGAGAGGTTGTTCTCATTCTACACATCAGAAACAACTTCGGTTTAAGTTACGCTTGCACATACATATGTACATATGTATATGACTATTGCGCTTTACTTTGGGTGCATTGGACGACGTTTAGCTCAAATTATTTTTATAAATACATACATAAGTATATGTTATTAAAAAATAACATGTTTATGTTTCAATATGTGTGATTTATATACAATTGTAAGATGCATTTCTGGGTCATTTTTATAGATTTCTTTCAAAATGAGCGATATTGTAGTCTCTTCTCAACTCAATCCGCACAGCAATACAAGTACATATGTATGTATGTATGTACCATTGGCGCATTCAAATATCTGTACACATACATACTTTTAGACATATTGAACTACTGAACAGGTTTCTTAGATACTTTTAGAATTGCGGAGCTAATATGAGGAGAATTCACCAAGAAAATCGAAAGTATAATTTGAGTCAAATTGTTATGTAGTATATTTATTAGCTTGAAAGTCACTCAAAAAGTCGTCAGCTATTCGTTCGGCTGTTCATTCGGTTGGCCTTCTCCCATTCGTATGGTAGCTCTCTCGTTTTGCGACTTGAGGTTGTTCATTTAGGTTGTACCATGTTTCATTTGATAAAGTTGCGTAGCTGAGGTAAATGAACTTTTTGAAGGTTCGACCTATTTTATACACAACCATACATTGGTATGCAAACATGCACATTATATTTGTTTGTACATCCAATATCAAATACAAGTCATATTACGAAGGCTAGGACAAAGAAAAAGCGCGCGGGGGAATAAAAAATACTTATGTATACATTTTCATACGTATACGAAACTAGTTTATTTGCTTCAACTTGTGTGGGCAAAACATAAATTTGGTTTTATTTTAACTTTGCTTGAAAAAATATTTGAAACAATTGTAAACTGTGTTTTTTTATTTTTTATAATATCATGTAAATATAATAAATATTATTGGAATGAGATGAAGAACTAATGAAGAAAAATCCACTTACATAATACACTTGTAATAAAGATGGAGATTGAATAGCCATGCTAGTTCTGAACTTAACCTCTAGTATAATTCAAATATAATTGATTATTGGGTAAGTACATTAAAAACATACATTTACACATATGTACATATATGTATGTAGTACACACGTATGTTTATATATTTTGCACTCTCCCGCAATTGTATGGTTATAATACACCCAATAATTTTAAGCGAAGACCAAGTTGCCGCATGTATTGCGATAGCAAACAAAAATGGCTGACCTACTTTTAGAGTTACGAACATCAGATGCGGACAATGAACTCGGGCTAGCAATGACGTCGACCCATCGCACAACACAACATTCACTCAAGTTTTAAAAAGAAAAAGAGAGAGGTGGAGTGAAATTGAATAACATTGTTGTGTAGGCGAGTTATGCGAGCTAGACTGCGAAAGATTTAATTTACTATAACAACGGACGATTGGAACTGTAAATGGTGTGAGTCAAAAAACAACCGTTCAACCAAGTCTTTATATGACGTTAAAAATCATTAAAACTTTCGCTACTATCACATTATTTAATTTTTATAACAATAGAGATGTATCGGTGTGTAGATAAAAATTTCAATTTCATTTCGAGTACATTGATAAACAATAGACATTAGAAAAAACGGCATTTTAGAATAAAAAAGTAAGTAAATAATATTTCACGAATGCTTAATATCCTTGCAGCAAATGGTAAGAATTGAAATTAAGAAAAAACTTAATAGAAAATAAAACTAAAAGATTCCAATTAAACTAGCATGTATGTATATATGTACATATTCATTCGTTCTCCATTAACACAGTCACAATTGTAACATTACAATCCAGTACTACAATCAGTTATATGCTGGCAAACTCATAGTCTAGCATAAATTATTTTTATTTTAAATGATTGCTTAATTTTGAAATTATGAAATGTTACATACGCTTTCTTTTTCTATTTACACTCGACGCTTCATTGTATATATATACATACATACACATCAAAAGCAAATGAAAAAAGTGAAAGTGTGTTGTGCTTTGTGCTTTGTGATGGCAACAGCTTAAGTTTTTCATATATCATATGAGTATTGGACATATACATATGTATATCCAAATTAAACTCAAACTAATGTATAGGTACATATGAATATATGTATGTATGTATGTATAAAACAGTTTCGCAAATCGGTGAAAGAGAGAGTAGAGAAATTACATTTTTAAAATATACCCCACAATAGTGTGAATTAAATGCATAGAATATAACCAGATAAGATTAAGGAATATGTATGCATATGTATATAATGTATATATAAATATATGTTATTAAGGCACGAATAGCAACCTTACTAATACCACGCTTATATGCATGTGTATACTTAATTGTAATTCGTAATGATATTGTTTTTATTGTCATTGCTTTAAAAAAATTCGTTCATGGTTGGTCAACGAACTCATGGCCGGTGCATACACATGTACTTATCTATGTATGTAGCTAAGGCTCATGATTACGTACGATCGCATACTCATATGGATACGTAAAATAATTATTTTAGTATTCCTCTCGCTGAAGTCTCCGAAAAGTGTTTGAGTAGATATCTAAAACGAGAAACAGTTTTGTTTATGCTCTTTTTCGGTATGTTGAGGTGTGCATTCAGACCGTTAATTCATTTCTTTCATATTTATAGGGAATGAATCACTTAAAAAATGCAGTCAAGCAGACCAACTCACTTAAAGTAAAAATCAATTTCTCATTTGTATTGGTATTATTTTTAAGAAACTATACATTGTATACACTTGTATATCTGAAACACCTCCAAATCGTGTAGTAATACATTCCTACATTGTTTCAAATATATTTTGTAGATTCTGATATTAAAATATTGCAAAGCAAATAAATATAAAATATTAGAAAGATAGTCCATATATACATTTAAATATTACTTACCATCACGGCTCATTCCCACTGCAATGCATTTTTTTAACCGACAATATTGACAGCGATTACGGTTAATTCTTAAAATGCTACATTGCTGATTTTTAGTACACGGACGGTACTGAATTTTTTGCTGAATAGACCGCCGAAAAAAACCCTGGAATTGTAAAAATATTCTAATTTAGTAACCAGTTAATAAACAGTTTGTATTTTACAAATAATACATATATGTATACAATAAAATAAATTTAATAACTAAATAAAACGTACATCAGATATTCCTGTTTCTGAATCAATCTTACAAGAGCCGGGATAGTGTGAAATATTTTTCACATCCGAATTTGGCAAATTGGTATTTAGCCCACTACTTGAATCCACTTCAGTTGTAAAATTAGAAAAAGTTTCTAAATTATCATCAAATTTTTGACAGAGATCGTTCATTGCCGATTGTTCAAGAAGTGATTGATGATGGGATGTGCCATGAACTATGCAAAGTTCATCACCACACTCAACATTTGTATTATGATTATCACTAAATTGACAAAATGAAGAACTTTCATCGTTTCCGAGATTGTGTTCTTGTTGGTATTTCAGTTGCTGTGGCGTACATGTACAAAAATTAACATTTGTAGAAGATTGGGTGCTGGAATTACTTAGTGAGGAAGAATTGCTGTCAGAACTATCACGTCGAAACTGCTGTTGTTGTTTCAAAAGTGTCGTTATTTCATTTTCGGTTTGTTTGGACAAGATAAATTCTGGGGCTGTCACTATGCCCTTCGAATTTAATTGAGTAACTTCATCTTCTTTATTCCCATCATCATTCTCTAATTTTTCATCAGGAAAAATTTGTTTCGAGCCCTCAATGGACAGTAACTCCGTTTGTTTTCCTTTTTGTAGTTGTTCACGTTGCTTCCATTCCCTGGCAAATCGAATTTTTTTCCATGGACACTGACACTGCTCAAAGAAATCATTGCTTGAGCTGAAAGCCACCACATCGGCTTGTGGATTTGATAATTTGCTGTGCGGGGGGGTATTTGTTAATCTCTCTATACATTTTTTATCGAAGCCATCCACCCCTAAATCTCTACATTTTAATTTATTCACACTATTATTCTCGTTACCATCAATACCATCGTTTGGTTTTGTTTCACAAATGTCATTTATATTAAAACTACATGTAGTTCCAGTTTCTACACTGTGATTTCTCGTAGTTGTATGTTCGACTAGTAAAGGAATATTGATCCCATTTGTTTTCAGTCTTTTATATTGCGTTGCAGAAACATTTTGAATTAATTGTTGTTGCTTCTGTTTATTTTTCTCTTTCAAATTCAAAAATTCTTGATCATTTTGTTTTATATGTATTTGATGCTTGATCAGACGACCAGCACCATCAACACTTGTACCTGTGTTTTTGGTTACTAATTTTTTAGTAATAGGCTCCGACTCTAAAAGTTTTACGAGAGCAGAATGCTGTTGCTTTAACTGCCGACTACTAGAGGTTTGTGCAATGTTGTTTTGATTTATGTTTGTTGCAGGTGTTGAAAGCAATACAATTTTCGTGAATTGGGACTCTGTTGGTTGTATTGCAAGTGATTTTAATTGCCGAGCCTGTGGTGTTTCTGATATATGCTGCAATTGAATGGATTGTCGCTGATGTTGCTGCTGGCGCTCAGCGCCATTTAGTTCTTGCGTAGCACAAACCATTTCTACACAATTTATATTTTTAATCCAAACTTGATTTTATATAGAAAATATTATAATAAGGAACATATTTCTGATTCAGTATAACTTCTATGTTAAGTATTTTCGAATGGTTCAAGAAAATTTCCCGCCAAGTGGAGATTACCGATAAGTTTATCGTTGGTTTACACGTTTCACTTCAACACTGATTTAGAAATTTCATCTGGTTTTTTATAAATTATTCAATGCTTTATTTTCCTAAATATTTTTTTTAGTTTTAAAATATTGTCTCCTTAGCTATTCTACTTTTGTACGATGGGCATTACGAGTTGGGTTGCGATTTCATTCACTGAACATATTTGGAGCGCATTGTTGTCAACAAAACTTTTTTGGAAGTTGCTTTAATTTTATTTTTTTTTTACATATATTCACTAAAATCTCTCTGAACAGAAAATACTTTCAAAGTATTCGCACATATACTGAACCGTAACGTTTGACAGACGAATTGCGAATGATTTGCTCAACTCAACCTCGAATTGTTTATTCGTTGTCGTGCTCCGCACAACACGAATCACTGTTGTAGTTACTCTTGCTATTGTTAGTGTCTTCGTTCCACGCTACCTAGCTGCGAGCAATGACCCCCAAACGAATTCAAACAACTCAAATCAACTATCTAATGTTGAGTGGTATTTGAAATTGAGTTAAATATTTTGAGTGATTTTTTTTTGACGTAATAACCAATATCAAGCATTCAAGCATTTGGTGTTTACATGAGGTTATGTTAGAGGTAATGTTAATAAAATTTATAACTTTGTTAAGGGCACATTAGCTACAGAGCGTTCTCGAAAGATTTTTGAGAATTAACCTCACAAATTTGAATAGAATTACACATATACAAGTATATAAATTTTATATAAAAAAAATAAAATAAAATAAAAAATAAGCTAATGTTATAAATATTCGTTTACACATTTACAAAAAATATAATACTAAGTTCAAAATAGTTTTAATTTATTTACCTGACGAGAAATTATTTTTGTTACATTTTGTAAAATCTTATTTATTATAGTATTATAGTATTTACGATAATGTACGCACCTAGTATGCAATTCATGGGGATGCAATGCAACTAGCAAATCAAGAGTGTGATGACGTTGTTGTCATTGTTGCTTATATTAGTTCAACGAACTCCATCATTGTCGTGACCTAATTCTCGGTCAGCAACCTCGAAATATAGAGCTCGTTCGTTCGCTCACTGCCTATACCCATTCAATTTAGCTCATTTACTAGTCTACATAATAATATACTTGCGTGTATTCGTGTATATTTACGAATATGAACGAGCAGTTAGCTTTGCATATTCCTCGTACTTGCTTTTGCTCAGAACAACTACATTGACGTTCATAATATTCTGGCTTCCAATGCATTAAACGAGAAACATTTTTATTCTCATAGTATGAGTTTAATTACTCACACCTACAATGTTATTGCAATTATTGCAACACACTTTTTGCTGGTGCACTAACATAGATATGAATAAATGTATGTACATATATATTTAGTCTGAACCAGCTAGAGCAAAGAATGTAATAATCCATGCATGCATTCAAACAAATAAATATGTACATGCGCATGCACTTATGCAGAAGAAAGATGTTCTAAAGTTTACGCGAAAAATAATCAAGTGAGAGCCTACCAGAATGCACTGAAGGGAGAGCGCGAAGTAAAAAATGGAATTGTGAGAGATATCTACAGAGAGCAAATATGCACCCAGAGTTCACTTTAGCTAACGAACGGTCAATGACATAGAAACGAATAGTAAAGTGCACACTGCACAATCTTGTGGTATGAATATTTATAAAGATAACAGAAAGAACTAGAATTTTTAGCAATTACGTATGAAATTATGAACAAAATTTTTAATTGTATACATATAAATGTGTATTTGTATTTTACAGAGTTTTTCCTGTATTGACAACTAGGAGTTTAATGAATTAATATATGAATATATTAGGTTTGAATGAAATTATTAATATTTTTTTAAAGTTAGAAGTCTCCTTTATGCCATACACATATGTACATATCTATTCGAGAAACTTGTTATGATATTCTAGCTTCATTGACTGAAGAGTATTATAGAGTTTTGCACTACAAGTGCTGCCTGTTTGTTTCAATTACTAGAAAATGTGTTCTATTGGCTTCTCTATAACGCTTAGCCAATCGATGACAGCTGATATAGCATGGCTGCTAAAGGATGCCAACACTTATTTAATTAAAGGAAATATTTATATAAAAATTATAGGCTATATTAGGGATAAGTGAACTTTGATATACATACATATATGTATTTGTCAATGAGATAGCTTGGCTAAGCTAAGTAACAAATATAGTATTGTAAGTAATTTTAAGTCAATGAAAAAATATTTTTTAAATAAGACAGAACGAATAAAGAAATTATGAAATAATTTAGTCTATTGAATTAAATAATTTCAAAATAAAATAATGTCCCAAATGTGAAAATACATAGGTATTCATGTGTATATACATATTTGTATAATTATTTATGAAGCCTTTCTTTTCACAAATTTTAGTATACTTCATTTTTGTAAGCCATCATAATAATAGACTTAACATATCGCATTTCATGATACAGAAATAATAAATGGTGTCCGATACGATAACTTCTATGCGAAAGATTCGTATACATGTACATACATATCGATGTACATATGATTGAGCATCTAAACTATAAACAAGTTATCGAGGAAAGTAAAAGGATTGTTCACTTCATTATCATAAAAGATAATATAAACTTTATTCACCATAGATACGTAGTAAACCTTTTTTTCTACATTCCAAATATTCAGTTAAACATTTATTGATATTCGCATGGCCAATATTGAGTCAGTCAATTAGTGAATACTATGACTGATTATCCTATATAAAGTTGTTGTAAATTCTGTAGAAATAAAAATCATGGAGCGTTCAATGGCTTATTTCTGATATGATTTGAATTTTAATCATCGATACCTCTGCAGAAATACATGTACACATACTGCATATAAATTGGATATAGGTGTGTGTAATAGTATTAAACTCTATCCTACATTAAGAATGTTACCATTGACGTCATACGTCAGACCCAGTAGTTTGCCATTGGAGCAATAGATGTGCAAATACAGACATATAACTAAATGAATGTTTGTACATGCACATATGTATATTTACGTTTATCTACATAGATGTAAGTATATACACAAAATGTCCTCCAAGTAAATGCTCAAACATTAGTTTAATTTGCAACAGACAAAGTTCATTTACCTCGGCGATGGACATAGTTCCATTTCGGCCTCGTTAGCTGAGATAACCCGCGGACTATAGTTGCAGAGATTGCAGCTACATGTTGAGTGTGAGAGCCCAACCACTAAATATGTACGTATGTATGTATAATTTGTTGATTTGTTGCGCTCATCAGAATGGCATATACGAGTATATATAAGTGTACATCATGACAATACTTACACTCATAGCTGTGAGTATTTTTATGGAATTGAGTGGAATCAGTAAACTTGAGCATTTTACATTTTGGTTACAGAAATATGATGAAACTGAATGCAATTTACAAATTTGTATAGAGAACTTAAAATTTTAGTTGTAAAATCCACAATTTGATTGTAGAGAGGTATTCAAACATATATACATATGTAAATGCATAACTATGTGAAAACAAAAGTGTGTCTAGTGTGTGCGAGTTTCTACACTTATAATTTCTGTTACTTTTGTATTTACTTTGTTTCTACGAATTTTTATAAAGATACCTCTTATGTTATACATAAGCAATTTTTCTGTTTATAAAGTATTTGCTTTGGAGACAACGCTCAAGGTGAAATCCAAAAAGTTCATTGCGCTAATTTTCCTTTTCTGCCGGGGGTGCTATTTACTTGACCTACTTAACAGGCATTGCACCCAAAGCTCGACTTAGCATTAAGTCAGATCCCAAATAGAAGAAAATCGTTGGACAACGAGAAATGAACTCCGTGTAATACAATTGTGATATTTAAATATGTATTTACATGAATAAATGCATGTAAGTTTATAATTAGCGTTAATTCTGAGCTAGATGTTTGATTGGAATAAGGTGACTAAGTATTTAAATATCAATATTAAAAAAAAAATTTCCAAAGTTATACCGACGAAAAAATGTCATGACATCAGCTTTTAATAAATGGATTATAATCCTTTTTAAATTCCATTTTAAAGTTAATAAGAAGGTTAGATATTAACGTTTTAAAAACCTAATAAAAATTATCTCAGCATAGTAAATATATATTGACCTAAGTATTTACATACAAAGTAGATAAAAATGCGCAGCTTAGTCGGGTCGGATCCGTTCAGTCACCTCACCAACACTTCTAATATTTTACATACAAATATGCATTGACAATACCATGTAGGGAAAAGTCATAGCTTTCCTAGTGAATATACATATATATATATATATATATATATGTTAATACATGTGCAAAATATACGCAACTGCAACTACTCCCCGAAGAGCGGATGATTGCTGCAATGAGAAAACCTACGCGCATGCAAAGCAGCTCGTCTTGAAATCAATACTACCCTAATGGAAAGTTATCGGCAATTCAAATTCATATATTTATAGTACACACATATTAACAAAATATTTTTATTTAAGAAAGTATTAAATAAATGTATTTTACAAAATCTTTAACAGTTATTAGTATTTAATTTCCATGATTTAGTTCGGTATATCGAAAACAATATAGATTTGATAATTTCATTGATATTTCCATCGACAGAAATATTTAAATTTATTATATTATTCAAATACATACTTGTTATAATAGTGAGTGCTGCTTACTATTCATTAGATCAATCAGTCGTAGGACCCTCCATTTAACGAAAACTTTTGGAAGTGCTAAAGCAAGTCGGCAATAAGAACCCCAAAACATCTCCCACCGCCTGTATTTTTAAGGAGAGAAATATGTGTATACACGTACATATATGTACATGTATGTGTAGTGCCTCTTGCAGCAGCAATGCGATATGCGACTACGGCAGCGAATGCACTCTCAAACTGACTTTTGCTGTTGCGCCGAAAGTACCGCACAGTGCAATGACTTTCGCACATTGTAAAATGTGCAGTGTTAGTATATACATACATACACATATGTACATTGTACAAACTACGTTGTAGTTGTTGACAGTTATCGTGCAACGGCCATGGCTAAATTTATACATATAGCTGCATATGTATATATGTATATATATTATATGCAGCTATATGTATATATATTCTTAATCTGGAGAACCTCCTCTTTCCAACGATACCCATTTTATTACCGAAAGCCTGGGATAGTATACTAAAGCCGACCCTACATAACTACAGGTACAACTGTCTAAATTAAAAGTTTTGGAACTTGGTAAGCTCATAACCAATAGTTGTTATTTTCTTGCAGATGTTTTATTAACAATCATATTTCAATACGTTTGTCAACCATCATACGTTTTTAATATAATACTTTATTATAAGCAGTAATAATATGGCATATTTATATGTGGGAATTCAATAATAAAAAACATATCTCATAGCATACCGCAAGGAGCCTTCATAGCATGTGTTTGCGTTGCTCATACGCATGTCTGCTCCTAAATATATGCTAAAATATATTACATAGCTCGGTGGTTGTCCAATTATATTTCGTATATACTCTGTATACGAGAGCAGTCTGAGTGTCTCACCGACTGCTAGCATTAACTATGCATATCGGAGGATGAACTCAATGTATACACAGGTACATTGTATACACTTTATACATAAAATTGCTCAACATTATCTGCCACTTCATTCCAGCTCTTAAGCTTCTCTCATATTCTCCTACATTTAACTACTTTTTCATGAACATGAATGAGCACCGTTTCAAGCTCAAGAGAGCACGATGCGAATCTATTGAGTGGAACACATTTTATGCCATACTGTGCATAACCTAAATAAATGCAAGAGGTTGATGACACAAATGACTAAGTGCATTGAACTGTTTATTGGTATACAGGGCTGCGAAGTTCACAAGCATTGGAATCACTTTTAAAATTATATGCATGTGTATGTATGTACCCGTTTATATGCACACATTCTAAGAATGTATATAGTGCTTGAAAGAATATACTTATGCATATATACAAACATACACATTGATATTATTGAAATCAACAGTATCACTTGAACGTTCATAATGCGGTAGTGATGTGTATTGAATACTAATATTAAAATACGTATTTACGGTACTAATGTATACATAGGGAAAAATAATATGCGAAAGCTTGGAACATTTTCAAAATCAATTTAAGTACTACATTAAAATATTATATGATATGGTCATTCTTTGTCTAGGAATTTCAAAACAACATCGTTATTTGAATGATTTATATTTAACATACATGTCTATATTGATATGTTAATATAACGTATTAATAATAAACGTATTAGTAAAAAACTGATATTGTATTTAAAGTAGTATCAACATACATACAAATTAATACGCAAAAAAATCACCCTGTTTGAGAGCACACTATTTAATACACATTCATGATTGTTATTCTCTCCAACCCAAACTTTTCTCATACTCTTTAACTACCACTAACACATTTGGCTCCTATACTCACGATTCTCTTTATATACTTCTTCTACATATTTATATTATAAAAAAATTGACATTGAATGAGTTCATTAACATCATGCCTGGTCAATTACCGCCACGCTTGCCGGGGCAAAACTGAAAAAATCGGCAGGCAACTACATGAAGCTCAGGGAAATATGTTATTTATGTATGTATACAAGAAGTATTCATGGCGAGTGTAGAAGCGTACACGAATAATGTGATTACTAATGTGGCAGAGTTTAAATAAAAAAAAAACGAATTTAGAATTACAGGTAAACACACCGCAAAACACCGAAATTATACTATAGATGCAACTTAGAGCACCTAAAACTTTTTTTAATATAGGTTTGCTAAATGCCGTCAATAATAAAAAAATATATATGTATAGTTTGGACCACTATAAATCATGAAAAAATATTGTATCATATTTATATCAAGTTTCCATACGAATAGTAAAATGTGTCTTGAATGCATGCATGTATGTATCATGTAAGTAGTTTCTGAATTATAACTTTGTATTACAATTATATGGTTAAAATGAACCAGATATGATTGTGGTACATCTAATTTGGAGAATAAGAGCTTTGTGCGTACATAGGGATGTATTTCAAAAGGTGAAATAATATGTAGCAAATCAATAAGCAATTGTCAATAAAACTATGAAGGTCTTTTATTTAGTTATTCACTTGATTATTTTATTATTCACACACGTGTACGCAAATTCAAAGCAATACTCGCCTAGTTATAACTTCGCTAAACAGAGTGTGAATCTGATATAACTTGAAAATATTCGATAAGCTCTAAACCTGTTTCATACTTCCTAATTAGTATGAAACACGTAAAACAAAACGTCACATTAACCTTGAAACTTGTTCTATAATAACGGATGTGTATTTGTATGAATAGTAACAACTTTAATAAAAATCATTTCTCCTATACAACCCACACTTATACGCGGTATACATATATATATTTACCTTTATACATAAATACGAATATAACTTCCTTCGTATCTAAGGACCAAAAGACAGGTATGCTGGCAGTGCCGTAATTAATAAAAGCTGAGACAATATACTCTGTCAATTTAGTTCAGTTTATTTACAATTGTTTAATTTTTTAAATTAATATCCGCAAATATATTAGTCGATAAATTTTTGTAAAATAGAATATTTGTACGAAAAAGAAAGGAATATAACCGACAGAATCCAGGTACCGCAAATATTTATATATGTATATGCACAAGGATTTACTTACCTTACAACCTTCACAGGAATGAACACCGTAATGAAAACCAGACGCTTTATCTCCACAGACGCGACATAGTACTGTTGTGCCATCAAATTCTGCAAGATAAAAAATTAATAATTATTATTTTTTTATTTGTTAAACAGTTTAACCAATATGTTCGATAATATGCATACATATATATATATCTTTTAGAAAAATATATCATTTATATATACAGTAACAGAAAATGTTTATTTCACTGCAATTAAGTTTGAGATGGTGTAACGTGTGAAGTGAGTATAACTAAATTTAAAATAAATATATAAATGGTCATGTCCCACGTACATCCATATATTCAACAAAGCTTTTGTAATAATAATAATGAAATGATCGTCATTTCGTACTAGTTTGCTTTAAAAATTTTCCTAAACAAACAAAAATTGTGTTCATGTAATACATACATACATATGTAAATACGCATGTATAGGAGTATATACTGGAATGAGAAAGAAGAAAGTTGTTAGTCTAGTTTGTTGTTTGCAAAAGTTCAACACATGTAACTTGACTCATTCATAATAGAAAAATTGCCTTGAACTTGAAAAAAATGTATACATATATAAACCAATAATATGGGCAACTATGCTGATATTTCATTTGAGTATATATTATTTAGTAAATCGATTTTCCATAGAATCATTATATACTGACAACCTGAATAAATATATCGATATTTGTACGTACGTCAATGTTGTTACTGTATGTATGCATTCATATATGATAATAACCAAGAAGATATGTTAGGAGTGATTTTTCTTCAATCTTCAAAAATACATATATTCCAACAAATTCTTACATAACTACGAAGCCTATATAAAATGAGTATTAGTTTTATTTTTCTCGCTCTCTTTCAAAAATCTATATTAAAAAAGTTCAATGAGACAATGTGTCTATGTTTGTTACCTGAAGCTCATATAATATGCGAAATCAATCATGCCGAATAAATAATATATGTACATGTAATGAGAAGATTCATTAATGCCAAATTTTATATAATATTAAGTATGTACATATGTTTAATAGGCAGTGAATTTCAGCGTCATTGTAAACAGAAACACATATCAGAACTTATTATCAACATCGGAAAGTTTGTCCACTTTCGTGTTCATAAGTACATAGCTTTTGTTTCTACTTATGTGTCAATAAAATGTAAATATACATAGGGGCAATAGCACAGAAATAAATAAAAACACTAACCTTGGCGTTCACTATGTTGAAATTGCGAGTATAGCATCTATATATACATACATATGTGCCAATGATCTCACAAAAATTTACACAGAATATCAATCTGATTAACACACAAATATAAAGAATTAATTCAAACTTGCTTTATTACTTAAAACGCGTTTAATATCAGTGTATGTTTTTGTTTCCGTTTACTTCCTTTATTTATGATTTTTGCAAGTTCGCAAACCTTCTTAAGGTCAACTGAAGTTTAACGTATTTTCGAGGTTACTCTTCAAGTCGTTGACCGTAAAAAGAAACACAGTTGGGGGGTATGTGCGTTAAATGAATGGTAACAAAGTAATAATAAATGTTTTTATTTCCATAAATATCAAAAGCAAAATATAAAAAAATCTTGTTCTATAACTTCATTTTGTTATTCGAAAATTATTGAAACTTGAAAAATATATTTATTTCGAGAAATGTCCGTCCTGTTTGCCTAGATGAATATTTTTATTGACGGTGGAATTGATTATCTAACTAACTTTGTATTTAATCCTACAAAAATATAGCATACAGATCATGTCAATATACACATACTATGTACCTACTAATACTTTGGAATATATAATATGCACTCCTACAGAAAGAAAAAATGTTATACATATAAAGAAAAAAGTGGAAAATAACAACAATTTCCATTCAGTTGCGGCCAAGGCGATGAACACTTTCTCTCATTATAATGTGCATTCACCTCGTATTGATGACAACAGAAAAATGGCAAACGAATATGGATATAATTGTTCACAACTTAGTATACACATTGTACATTGTTTAAGCACAGCATGTCAATAGATATCACATTACAAATAGACTAACTATTCATATGTACATATTTCGACATACATATATTTATGGGAATATATTCGGGCAATATTTTTATAGTATATGACATAAAACTGAATATATTTATATTATGAATACTTCTAATGCAACTGAACCAGTTTCGATTGGGTGTTGCTTGCTTAAATAAAATTCACAAGTTTGAATTTAGCCATGAATTAATAGGGAGATAGAGTAACCAAATGCCCAATTACTTTGCGATTTTAAATTACGATGAGTTGTATGATCATACAAATTACCCCACGGTTGTTGACATGAGAAATCGAAAGATTGATAAACTTTTAAAATTTCACTTTCAATCTGGATGAGGTTTTTGAAGGTTGAAAGAAGAAGATAAGATAAATTAAAACATTGTATTGTATAAAAAAATACTTATACAAACTTATAAAGTATGTGTGGCACTGCAGTGATACCAGCCAAAACAACAAATGTCTGCTTCACTGCAAGTATTCAAGTGCAACGCACTGCTCTGCTGTTGCTGCTGCATTTACCATTGACGCGCATACTTATACATATACGTATGTATACATGTATAAAAGGAAAGCAATGAACCCGATGAGCAACTCAGTGGCTGGTTAAACAGTTCAATGAACGAGTCCGCTGTTACCACTGATGCCATTGGCAAACGTCAGTGGTTATGTTATTGTACGTACAATTCGAATAAGTGTGATAGTACAAATAAATGTATACTTATGGGTAAGTAATTGTATGCGAATTGAACTTTAACTAAAAAATAAGATAACTATTAAGTGTTCATAGAAATGAAAGTTTTCTCAAATAAATACATATGCAACTATTTATAAATAAATGAATAAATAACTAAGTAAATGTTATAAAACCGTTTGAAATATAAATTATTATCAAAACTTCCGCTTTAGTGAGTCCAAAAACTGATTAAGCAGCTACTATCGTTTTATTCAATTTTATTTTATATGTTTTGTGGGCATCTGCTTTCAAGCTTTTATGTTAAATGAAAAGAAACTAAATGTAAAGAAATTCTAATAATCTCCTATATATAATATTAGATAAGAATTAATACACACACATATATACATATGTTATAATCAAATTACTTTAATTTTCTATAATGCTTTTGATTTTATATGTATATATTGTAAAAATTTGTGAAAATTTCTCTTATCTTAATAACATATGTATGTAATTTTTGGCCAAATATTTGAATAAATTTTTTGTTCAAAGAATAATCTTTATTCACCTACAGCGAGCGACAACAACAACGTCCACATTAAAGGATAGATAAACCTGCTAGTTTCAAATAAGTTGTATATTTACCGATATTCAACTCCGGTTCTCCTTTCGCCGAACTTGCTACCGTTGTATCCATCACAGGGTAAGATTTTATGTATTCTGGGGTCTGCGGACGAGAATCTGATGGTGCAACACTGGCATTGTTAGTACCAGATATATTATGCTGATATACATCTTCATTACGATTTCGATATGAAGAGTTTTGTGTGTAATTGTCAACATGTACATTGGAACTTGTCAGATCAGTTACACTTGCAACAAAATTATTAAAGTTTACATTATTTGGCGGAATACACGAATCATGAATGCTACTTCGCTGATTATCATGTAAACTTTGAACCACCACTGTGTTCTTATTAATGTTGCAAGTTGTTTTATTTATATATACAACATTATTGTGAGGATCTTGGCAAACACTTGAGGGAGAAGATGATGGATGTGACGAGGTGCAAAATAGTGGAGAGAAACGTCCATTATCCAAGTCTGTGGTTGGTATAGTCGAAGGACACTGAGTAGTCGAAATCATTCCATTATTTAATGGAGTAATTAGTACATTTTTGCTGGCAGGAATGCGTGATGAATATGATCTAATACACGAAACTTTCGTAGAAAACGGCGGTTTTCCATCCAAATTGTTAATAATGGGGTTGTTAGGATGCTCTGTAAGAGAACTTCCCCAAGAAACATCAGTAGAAGAGTTAGGTGACACTTTTCTTTGCTGATAATAAGTTGATGCACTTGTGTTCAGTGGTAGGTTCAAAGCATTTTCTAAATGTGACCGCCCAACTAAAATTTGAGAAGTCAGAGTAGAACAAGATGCTGGAGAAGTTTGTGGTACTGTGGATAGAATTTCATTTTGTGTGAACGAATGGTACTGTGATTGATTTTTTGAGTTTGTCTGTGAATTTCCAACAAGCGACAATGGAACAACTGATGATCGTTCATATTCACTTTCAGTATTGAACATTAGTTGACATTCGCTTTTATCTCCAAAAGATGACGATGGGGATAACAATAAACGCGCACTTGCACTTTCACCACTAATATGACAGTCAGAACTGTCAGCTGACATAACCATTTTCATTATGTATTACGTTAAACACAGTTTCGTTTTTGTAGATTCTACTTCTTTTAACTTGAAATTCTCACAATTTAAAAATTACTTTACCAAATTTTAGGTGAAACTACATAATTTGTCTGGATAGTAACACTTTATTTGGGTCGGGTCACACTATTTATAGAATAACGACATTTTTTTTTTATATTTTATATATTTTATTATTCTACCACAAAAAGCAAATCAGTCAAACACAAACGGCAATTATGTTGAGATTTCAAAAATAGCGCGTTTAAAATAACACCACAACACGACCGCACTTAATCCACGACCCGTTCATCATGAAGCGCTGTATGTCAATG
The DNA here is from genome assembly GCF_028554725.1 of Zeugodacus cucurbitae. NCBI lineage: Eukaryota > Metazoa > Arthropoda > Insecta > Diptera > Tephritidae > Zeugodacus > Zeugodacus cucurbitae. The sequence goes on along the minus strand of NC_071669.1, from coordinate 195,985 downwards.
AAAGGAAAAGCAGTGCTGATGTTGGATCTTGTTCGCCACGGTTGGGTTCGAATTGCTTTTAGTTGGCATCACCGTAGAGTAATGTTGGAGCAGAGTTAAAAGTGGCGACCCTGATGATTATATGCCTATTCATGTAGAGTGCGCTTATATTTGTGAGCGTAAAAAGCGACCCTGATATACTCTTGTGTGCTCTTGAAATATCCGTCTCGTATTATTTATTTTGCTTAAGCGGTTATATGCAGAAAGATAATAATGTCGGAAGCCTATGACTTGTACGGGGGAAGACTGAGGTTATTAACTTAAACAACTTAAACACAAAGCATAGACTGATATTTATATGTATTTTCCAATTTAGCCATTCAGCGAGTGATCTTCGCACTTCTGCGGAGTACAGAGAGAAGCAATAGTGAGAGAGTGAACACATACATACTTATTCTCATTAATGTGTACGTGTTTCAAATGTTTATTTTTATATATTTACATATACGTACACGATACAAACCTATGTGCATATGTATGTACATCAATAACTACTATTCATAGGCAACAATGTGTGAATAAAAGTCTCACTCGATGCAGAATAAAGGATATATGAGTATTTTGTCTCGTGTCATTTGTAGTATACATACAACGTATACTTCGAGGATGAGAGATTTCCATATTGCTAAACATTTTTGAAATTTTTCTCATAAATGATCATTCGTATTTTGTATTTTAATAAATATGTATGTATATTGTTCAAGCTTTTGCAATTTATCTACATATATGTATGTGTATTTGTAAGCGTCTAAATTTTACGATAAGTTTATGTTCATGTTGGAAATAAATTATTTATTTGGTTTTACTCACTCTTCCCAAAAAAATACAAAATAAATGAGTATATCCTTAAATATAGTAGATGGATGACACCGTATAATGCATTGGAAACAAAATTATATTTGTTGGTGAGTATACATACATACATATGTAGGTATGAATTTGCATATATTAGATGGAACATTACAAAAACCAAGCTCTTAGAGTAAGAAAATATTTTGCTGGGATAATAGAAAAAGAAAATTAATATTAACGAATTACATTGTTGTATCCAACATCTCTACTACTTCAAAATTGCTTGGCATCTCTCTGGTAAGTTCTCAACAAATTTTCTTCTCCTTTTAAATTTTTTACTGAACTGCGCGTTTACATAATTTTATAAATAATTATCTTCTCTATCCAGAACTGCATATTAGCATATTTACTCTCCAGGAACATATGAAAAAGAATAAATACCTATTTGTTAATTCACTATATACATACATATGCGTATAGTATATATAAATAAACTATCTCTGAAGTTCAAAGCCACCAAACTATACAAACGATGTGCGTGTATATGCACAGACGTACGTACATACATATGTATGCATATTTACGTATTCCATCTCAAACAAAAGTACAACGTACTCTCGTGGAGTTATTTTGAAAAGAGTATTTTATACAAAGAAAATGCTTTACAACATGCCAATTGTGTAAAATGTTGATGCAGGTTCGTTCATTGTACTCTTTCCTCTCTTCGTATTTGCAGTGCCGCCTGTTAAGTTAGTTATGTTGTACTACAAGTAGAGTTTGTTTATTACAATATTTACTATTCAAAAAAAGTATTATTTAATTTGATATGATTAATTGTATAGCTTTCAGAGAAAGTAGGACATTAGTCCTTTGAAATACTGATTTAATTACTTGTTTTTACATAATATATGTATTATAAGAAAGTATACATTTCCTTTTCATTTAATTATGCGTTTTGTCGCCTCTAGATACTCTTCTTAAATTTTGTTAAAATAAGAATTTATTAAACATTATTTTTTGGTTGCAGAATGGTATGTGTTATCATGTATTTCCATTCAAGCATATATTTTTTATATTTAAAATATGTTTGAAAAGTAAAAAAAAAGTTTTGAAATATTCAAAGCAAAAAATATTTCTGGGTATCACTTAACTGGTCTCTAGTTCTGTAGTTCATTGCCATCAAGCATAAGGTAACTAACCGAACAAATAACACAACTGTCCTCTAAAGTTAGTGCTAACAACATTTCGAAAGCTGTTTGTTTGTTGTCTTGCAACTTTGGCGTAAATTTCTTGGTGTAGAGTCATAGAAGTTCATTTCCCTCTCTTGTTGTCATTGACTTGTTGAAGCTTTATTTACTGCCATTGGATCTGAGTAGATGGATACATACACTTAGTTATGAATCAATTCGATATTAACTTTGAAAGTAAAATATTATTTCAAAATAATAATACTTTGATTGCAAGAAAGGTTATAAGTACGTAATTTTAATTTTTATACGCCAATTTTAGCTATACGTTTCTTTTGTAATATTCTGGCTGAATTATCAGTCTAACTTGCATGTAAAATACTTCTTTTTTATTGGAAGCTTTTTATAAAAATATGTATATCTTGTTTATCATAAATGATCTTTTGAAAAAATATCGTTTTACTTCGTCTTCTAAAATTTTTAATAAAACCGGAATATAACTTAATTGTTCATGTATACAATGAGAAGTGTTATTATTAAATATATTTTCTAAGCGATAATTCTAAAATTCTAAACAATTCCCAAAGTTTAATATGTATTTCAGCTACTTGTGCATGTACACCAATGCCAACGGCAATAAAAACTTACCATTGCAAAGCTAAAACTTGGCTTGTCGGCAAGAGGAGTAAGTGAATAAACGAACCCCAATGAACATATGCGTAAACTCATTTACGCACTCATATACGTTTCGTTAACTCTGAAAGTTCCCAAAAATAATAGCTAATGTCAACGTCCGAACAACCTTGAAAGAACCCAGAAAGGCGTAAAACAACGATTCAAAGAGAAAAACTCCAATGACGAGAAAAAAATTACGCTTGAATGAAGAGAATAAATAATATATTATTTTATTTACCTAACTTGTTCTTTCAAAATGAGCTACGACGTAATTGACAACATTTTGCCCCATTCATATACATATGTACATACATACGTATTTGAACACGAACATACATATATTCTAATATATATGTATATGTACATGTATATTCCTAAATTCTCACAACATGTATGTCATGATGTGTTCTTTAAGAAATTAAAATCCAATAGTTTTAAAATATGCATAAAAAATATATCACAATACTATTTCGACTCATAATTGGAAATAGCAAAATTCAATGGGGATTTAGTGTTATTGCAGAGCAGGCATTTGCGAAAATACTTACATATGTACCTACATTGGGCTATTTATAAATGTATGCACAAAAGTACACACAAAGAAACGACAGGTCTTACATGTCATGTATAAATAAGCTTTTTTTCAAAGCTTTAAAAAGCTTTTACTCTGTCGGTACTGTTATGCAACTTAAAACAATAACATAACTTTCATATGAAGATGCGTTCTTAAAGTATATACAAATGTTTGTAGTTCTAACTACGCATGTATGTATATAATCATTTATGCATAAATGAGTATATATGAATATTTATATATGTGTCTTTTATCAACAATGTTACTTATATACTATAGGTATAAAGAATTTGAGATCAAAACATTTAAAAGTTTCGCTTAGAAGTCTACTTTAAAAGCTTTAGCAGATTCGTTTGGAGTCCCAGTGAATCAAAATGAATCACACTCTGCTTAAAACTGTATTTTATTTGCATTATGAAATAAGTACTGAGGTATCATTAGAATTTAATGGTACCCACGTACATACAAACAGACATATGTACGTACTTTCTAAATAAATAATTAAATTGTAAACTCCATATTTCTTAAAAACATTATTATATAACATTATTGCATAAACAAAAATACACCAAATGTATATATGTATATGTTCATATTTACATATTTTCTTCATTATACTTAGATGCTGTTGAATTCATGAACTGATTTCGATCTAAATGTCGTTCACTGACCTAATTAAATTAAAGGAAACAATCTCCTAGCAGCTATAAAGTCATATACAATACACAAAAAATTTTGAATCTAAATTGAATTCACAACGTTTTACATATATTCGTAAATATGTATGTATGTACATCGTATTTCCTAAAACATATGTAAAGGAAACGAATTAATAATATATTAAGAATTTTGTTCAGTATTTTCGCATGATATTATAAAATATATTTTTATATCTCATACAAAACAAAAAAGCTTTTCCAGATATAGCTTTTTTAATTTCCTTATACAACATTCCCATTGACACACACACACAAACGACTATCAGGAGGTGACTATAAACAATATCTAGAATGCTTAAGCTTATACAAACATTGAATTGTGTATGTGCCAAACCGTCTCACACCACTATCATCCCCTATACCTTCAAACGGCAAATGACTTCAATGGCTTTGGCCTTGGAAACGCTTTCAACGTTTTCAACGTTCATTGACCTAACTATTCGTACATACATATGAATGTATGTAGCTTTCGTTGATATGACTGTATATTTTTAGAACCATGTATGTGTTATGAATTTGCGTGAATTTGACCCAATAAAATGAAGACTAGGAGTATGTGAGCGTTCTATATACTATGCTAATGTTTTGGACACTGTTATCAGTTCCACAATAGAGCAATTTTTGTTTATACTAGACTATATATAAAATTCGGTACCGGTTTGTATGTTCATATTATGCGAAATTTCTATAATTCCGGATTTCTTATTGAAATCTAGGTATGTCTATAAAAATGCAAAGTGTATTGAAGGGTATATAGTGTTAAAAAAATAGTTAAAGAATGTATGGTCCGAAATGCCATAAATAAAATAACAACACACAAAACTTCTCTCTCAATTTCAACTGGGATTCGGGAGTAATGACTTAAACTTGTTTCGCTTACCGGCTAGAACGTGTTCTATCAGTCTTTCTCCATCATTGATAACGCAGGTGATAGTCATTTTATTAATATTTTTATTAAAGTTGCTTGGTTCCAATTTCTGTTATTTTATTCGTTCGAAACTTAATTGTTTATAAACTATAATTGAACAACGTTTTTGACTGCAATATTCATGTTTTACCGATGATATTTCAATACTTTTTTCACTTACTAAAAATTAGAGGTATTTATATGCAAACATTCAAAAATATTAAAAATAACAAAACATCTGTGAGTTTTTGTAACAAAACTGTAAGTGAGTACTTTGTAACAAATCTTATTCATAAACTTATTGCAATTCAAAGGGTCGATCAATTATTGTGATTATATTTTTACACTTCTCTATGAACAATTTGAATTCACTTTGAATAGCTACATCTCAAACATGGATGCTCATAAAAGTATCGTTCTTAAAATTTATGAAAACGTATTCACCGAAAATATTTTGTCCGATAAACTATACAACGTTGTTCTGTCCTGTGAAACTGATAGAATAAAATCTGCAGTTCATGTTAGAAATATTATTAGCAAATGAGCACTTGCAAGTTGTTGTCATATTTGTTATGTTGTTACGCGAAAAGCTTGAGAGCTTTTACCATTAAGCTTGATTTGGGTTAACGTAATGAGAAAGCGCAAATTTAGAAGTTTATGTACATATTTATTTAACATTAAAAATATCTTGCTTATTTCAAATGAAAATATAACTGGTGCGAAAGTTTTCTCTTTTATTATGATTTTTTACCTATCTTTCAGTCATGGAAAATCAGGTTTCCAATTTTTTTTATTCAGATATCAGAAATCATTTCGGTGAACTCACGTCTAGTTCGAACTACATTTTCATCTTTTTGATTATTTTGATGTGGTAATTTAGTAACTTACATTGCACAAAATGTCGAGAAATTATAATAAGGAAGAATGTAATAACACATGTTTTAGACGGAATATTAAGAAGATTAATAGAGAGTAAATTAAGCAAATTTATGATATATACAAAATTCTAGTTGGTTCAGAAAGTTTTCGAAGGCCACACGTTATCGGCGGTCGTTCACTTGTCAAATACGAACGCAAAGCTCTTACTGGCATACTTCACTATTTTTCACCCTAATTCAATTCATATAAATGAAACTAGTTTTCTGAGCGATGAAACGAAACTTATTAGCGAAGAATACATACATACGTATGTTGAAAATACCGAAAATAAGAATTTTTGTAATTTAATTTGTACTTCTAATAATGTGATATTTACTTAAGTATGAGAAAAATACACGTAGTATTAAAATTGCTTTAGGATTGATTTACTTCTTGCTAATATTATATTGGCAAATATCCGCTTTTTTGCTATATAAAAAATGTTACAGTGATCGGATTTAGTTCAAATATGCGCCGTTTCGTTCGATAATCTGTTTCCATCTAGACGGCAACTTCATTATACCCTCCTCGTAGAATCGCCCATCGTTATTTGCGAAGAACTCGGATAGCCACTTTTCACAAGCCTCTTTTGAGTTCAACTTTACACCACAAAGGGTGTTCGCCATGGACAGGAACAGGTGGTAATGTCTGATTCCCTTCAAACCCCACCAAACACACAGCAATATACCGATACATCGCCCAGGAGATGGGAGTTAGTCACCAAACCATTTTAAACCATCTGCATAATTTGATCGGTATTCGTCGTCACAGGTCTTCCGCCGGCTGCCTTATCCATGGTCTCGTTTACACCCGCTCTTAATCGTAGAAACTATTCCTTCGCAGTTGGAAGTGATAGAGTACCATGCCCCAGAACATCATTATTCTTACGGAACGTTTCTCTAGCAGATTATCATTTAACGAAGGAAAACTTTAAAATAGAGCGAATTTCGGCGATAGTGAACTCCATGATTACTGTTGAACGCAATATCCAGGCTAATCATGAATGTAGAAATATACATACATACATATGCATATCTACAATTATTTCTATATTTTTAAAAGTTGTATGGCTATGAATTATGAGCTGTTAATGTATATATTGATATACATACATACATAAATGCATTAACTAATATGCACACAAAAAAGTTAATGAATATTATTTTAACAGCGACTTTAATTTTGAAAGCCCTTAGTGTTGGGAGCTTTTAAGTGCACTTACTATTGCATTTAGAAATTTGTGAGCTTTTAGTAGCAGGCGATGATGCAGTTTTCCAGTTTATTCGACTGTTAAAATGCTATAAACCAGCAGGCATATAGACATATTATAAGTTTACAGATTTGATGAAAGCTTTTGTTCTCCAATAGAGTTTTTAGGTATTTTATAGAAAATATGAACTTAACTTGTATGTTATTCAAAATTTCTGTGTTTTGATGCATATTAGTATGTAAAATGCAAATGCAATTTAGGCTACATAAGTGTAAAACTGTTTTTAAACAAGCTTCGTAAAGGTACACAATAGTATTCACGATGGTAACATCATTAGATATTATAATAATAAATAATGAAAACGATTATAGAACATAATTTATTATTCTTTCTGATCATTCACGATTTACAATATTTTAGTAAGTAGTCGTAGCAGTATGTATATTTCGGCCATTATTGAGAATATATTCTGAAATCTGCAATTTATTGGAAAATTTGGAAATAATGTATTATAGCCACAGAAATTTAACTTTATATATTACTCAGTACATTATAATTTGAAATTATATTAAAAAAATTTAAAGAAAATTAAAAAATATTCTACTTTAAGGAGAATACATATGAAAGCTGTAACTAAAATTGTTTACTAGAGATTCTTAGGAAAATACATTTCTCACAGTGTTCTTAATAAACCTGTTTATCTGAATAGCGTGCAAAAATATATAGTATATGTATAAATTTACGAGAACTTCAAGACAAAATTGAGAGGAAAACCCGTTCTCAACTTTGAAATATCTACAGTCAACATTCACCTTCATGAACTTCCGCGCTTCTATAAGGGAAATATTTTATCAGTCATGCGCACTTTTACTGCTTGCTTACTCATTTCGCTCTGATTTTAATTGTTTGCTCAATTTAATAAATTGCATACATATGTATACATATTGTCTGTATTTTCAGTGTTGTTTTTATGTAGATATATATTATGTATATAAAGATTATTTTAATATACATGCTTATGTATTTAAATGTATAGTTTGTTACTATGAGACAAACGTATGCAATATGAGAGAACCCAAAGAGAATCGTGACTGCTTTGCTCTTCGCTTTCTTTGTGTAGGCGCACGTGTGTTTTTTGACTTAATGTTTGCTTGTGGTAGTGTGACATTGACATTGAATTTTTAAAATATCGTAGATGGCCATTGTACATTTGTACATAACGCATATGTATAATTTAAGTTGTTATATCTTTACATTATTTGGAGCATAAAATTTATCGAACTCTACCCATTTAAAATTATTTATAATATTATTTACCTATATTTTCCTGCTAAGTTTCTAGATGAACGTTAAATCAGATTTATTGAACCTTAAAATTCTTGTTAGAAGTAGTACCTAAGTATATTAATGCATTAAATAATTTGATTGACAAATATGTATATAAATTATCTATAATACAATACAAGTAAAGGAGAACTTAGAACGGGCTGAATCGAATTAACGATGCTCTCGAAAATATAAAAAGCCTTTACCCACTTTTCTATGAGTGTAGATATAAGTAATACCATATGTATGTATTTTATACTTTTGCTTATACATATGTGACAACTTCATCAAAATAAAAACTTTAAAAATATACATATATTTATCATAAAAATATATTCATTTAAAACAAGTAAGGAAAGGCTAAGTTCGGGTGCAACCGAACATTTTATACTCTCGCAATTTATTGATATAGTTTTATTAAGATAACACGCAATTTGACCCAAATATTCGGTGTAAAGTCCAATAGAATAACGAAAATCATCATAAATGAGTTATGAGGGCTGAGGTAATTCCTGAACCCTGATTTCCCTCATTTTCACCACCAAGTTAGACTATATCCCAGACCAAAGGCTCAGTTAATTTTGCTAAGATATCTCATTAACCGATATTCAATATTGAGTTTTATAGGAAATAGGCGTGGTTGTGAACCTATTTCGCCCATATTATTATGACTGAATTTCATTGAAATCGGTCGAGTAGTTTCTGAGATATTGTTTTAGACCTATAAGTGGGCAAAACCACACCCATTTTCCATTTTTTTAAATCTGAGTGCAGCTTCCTTCTGCCATTTTTCTGTAAAATTTAGTGTTTCTGATATTTTTCGATAGAGAGAGAGAGAGTTAACGCACTTTTAGCATGGTGTGGTTATTATCCGATTTGACCTATTTTTATGGTGTGCTGACTGCAGAAAATTTGGTTTATATAGCACAATTGGTTTGCGCGATATATACAAAAAGTATTTTGAGGGGCGAACCACGCCTACTTTACCAAAAAAAAAAATCCCTCCAAATATGCCCCTTCCTACTGCGATCCTTTATACCAACAAAGTTGCTACGAGAGTATTATAGTTTTGTCCATATAACGGTTGGTTGTAAGTCCTAAAACTAAACGAGTTAGATATGGATGACGAGTAAACTAAGTTGTTTGTACATATCTCGCAAACTACTAAAGGAAACTTTCTAGAGTAGTTTCTTTTAGATACTGCCTTTTACAGTTCACAAATGGAGGAAATCGGGTTATAACCACGCCCAACTCCCATACAAAGGTTATGTTGAAAATGACTAAAAATGCTTTAATTCAGTAAGGAAAACCATCAGAAGCCTTAAATTTCATTATAAAGATGGTACAGAAGTGCTGCACTCAAAGTGATATACAAAATTTTAAATGGGCGTGGTTCCGCCCATATCTCCGAAACTACTCGACCAATTTCAATGAAATTCGGTCCATAATATCTTCCTAGCTTCCAAATGATATGTTGTAAAACTAGTTCAAATCGGTTCACAACCACGCCTACTTCCCTTATATAAGAACTTGGAAGTCGGTTTATAGTTTACTTTACAATATACATATACAGTTAGTACTAGTGAAGATATCGGAATAGAACTTCGCTCAAATACTGCATTTATAGTGTGTCACCTCACTTCTCAAAATCGTCCAAATTGGTCCATAAGTTTTCAAGATCCTATATATCGAATATGAGGACCTCAGTACTTCTATCAAATTTTTTACCGAAATTATAGTTAAGTCTCTGAGATATTTTGAAGAAATTTTGAGGGAATATGTTTCTTCTAATAATATGTCTAAGTGCCAACAATGAGTGAAATAGGGTCATAACTTCATCTATCTCCAATATACTTAATATTAGGGTTTTCAAACTTTCAGTGAATACCATATATATGCCGAATATGTGAGTCAAATTGTTTGTTATATTAATAAATTTAAATAAATAAATTGCGATAGTATAAAATGTTCGGTGACACCCGAACTTAGCCCTTCCTTACTTGTTGATATTTAGTTTTAGCTATAAGCTCATGTCGTTTTTTTCATAACATGTTTTGTGATGGGTATATTTGATAATAATCTAGTCTCTAATAATCGTTCTATAAAATTTGAGAACCAAATATAAAGTTAGAATGATTTTTTAACTTACCTAAATCTGGAATTGAACTGGATGGCTCCTCATTAGTGGAATTTCCCCCATTGCTGCTATTGACCAAAGTGATAGAAGGGCATGTGTTTTTAATTTTTGGAGGTGGTGGTGGCGGCGGACGCATGGCAGTGTTAGTGTGACTATGGAGTTGTTGGTCGTTGTTGTTAATGTTAGTACATCTATTGCTACTAGTAACTACAGGTGTTCGAAAATTTCGGGACCCAGTCGATGTTGAAGAAGATGTGTCAGCTGACAACTGTGATGAATTAATTCCATCTTCTTGATATGAGGAAATTTGATGTTTGTGTTGGACAAATTTAATATGTTGTTGACGTTGAAGGTTTGTTGGTATTGAGTTGGATTGATGTGTATTAGTAGTAACGATATATTTTCGTGTCGCTGACGAAAGTGAATACCGGTGTGGTTGCGAATTACTTAGTGTTGTCGAAGGAGTTTCCATTAAAACTTGAGTAGATGATGGATCCGTTGCAATAACGGAACATGTTTGAAGTGACGTGGAGGATGACAGAGGAGGAGAATTCAATTTCTTTCTTTGATAGTGTCCCAAAGTATCCGATGTGTGAATTTCATGTTTTTTGTTGTTAACGGTGACTTGTGTATGCCCTTGATTGTTTTCAATAGTATTTTGTTGAAATAAATATGATGTTGGTGTATCTTGTGGTGATATAGAATAGCGACGTGATACAATCGGAGAAACGGGAGCAGATCGAGATTGGTGATGGTGCAATAACGGCGGGGGAGAATCGGATTGTCTAGAAGATTGAACTGATCTTGTGGAAGGTTCTTCGTATAATCTACCATCTCTTATGACCCGTACATGGTGTTGTAAAGACAAGGGTGGTGGTGATGGTTGTAATGGACGATTTGAAGAAAAGTGTTGTAAAATCCGAAGTGATGAAGGTGGAGAAGAAGATAAACAATCCGAATTATTACTTGAACTTGTAAAAGTGGGGTTTCCTTCACAATGTGAAGGGCTTGCAGAATGACGGCGCTGTATAGGAGCTGACGACATAACATTTGATGGTTGTCGGGAAATAATAATTTGCGGACCAGCTATAGAATCCGTTTGTTGACGTTGTAAGACTCGTTGTTCTATTCGCGCACTTGTAAGAAGAGAATGTGGATGCTGAGATTGGTCTCTGGAGATGGGTTGTTGGGGGTAAGAGTGTCTTATGATATTTCCAATATCACTTCCCCGATCGTTAGATGTGGATCTATTAACGATTTCCAAGCGAGGTGTCAATGTAACTTTTTGAATAGCATTAGTATTATTTAGCAAATTTACACTGGGTTGTCGTGGTTGGACAGTTTGTATTTGCACGTGTTGATAATTCACTGACGGCGTTAATGGGGGTTTAAGTACAGTTTCACTGACTTTTGACTTTTTAATTAAATTAGTTTGAGAAATATTTTCTAAGCGATATTCTTTTAAATCGTTTGATTCCACATATGCCATTTCTAAATCAATAGGCTCTGTTTTTATCAATTTTATGTATGACAAAGTATTACTACCTGAAATATTTTGATCAGAACAGTGGTCAATTTCGGTAGATGCTTGATTACTCGCGTTAACTAGACCAGAAGTTGTATCAATATATTTAAATCTCTTAATCATTGTGTTTGTTGTAATTTTATTACGAAAACTCAGGATATTTCAATTCATATAATGTAATTATGCAAATGAAATCCCGGAGTAAGAATATAATAAAATGCTGGCTTGGCCTCTTTAGCTTTTCTTTGATCACTATTCGTATATTTGTATACTATAGCTTTTACTGTCTTAGACTCTAATTAGACTATTTTCAAAACTTAATGTTATAGTCAGTCTCATTTGTTCAGCTTTATTTGGTAATGTTGACTGTGTCCTACATATATACCACATTCGTAAAAATTTCACTTTATATTATGATGATCTGCCTTGTATAATTACCATGAATTCTAAAATTTCAGCCTTCTGGTTTCAATGTAAATATTTCTATTGGTTCACTGTTCCTTAAATTTCGTTTAAAATTTCAATTGAACTCCATTGAATTTATCCATTTGATAATTTTGTAATATAAAATGTATATACGCTGTTCCTTAGATCACGAAGAATATTTATTTTTTCGTGTTATTCACAATATCTCCAAAATTATAGATGATTTATTTAATACCCTTTTGATTATATGTTTGGTAAAGCAGTTACATCTGAAAATTGTTAGAGTTATTAATGCATTAAGGGTATATATTTCACATATATATATATATATATATATATATTCAAATCGAATATATACTTAGTTAAAAATATTCTTTTTTTTCAATGTTTACAATATTAATAGTACTATTTTTCAGATTACATCGATTTAGGTAATCTAAGATCGTTCAAATTAAAGTTGAGAATCTCGAATACATACGACTTGCTTTTCATTAACTACCATTTTTTAAATTATACACACTTTATTAATAAAATTAAGTAATCAACATGGAAAAGGAATGTTATAATAAGAAAAAAAGTTGGTAAATTGATTTTGAAGAGGAATATAATAAAATTAATTGCTTTTCACTAACAAACATTTATATATATATATATATATATATATATATATGTATGAGTTTGTTAAAATAATGTTTATCAATACTCACATATATAAAGGCATTCTTCTGTATTTCCATTTTGATAGGTAATTTAATCATACCAGCATTGGAATTAATTTTTATCTTTATACAATAATATTTATGCAGATTCATTTATTATATTTTTTGTTTAATTTTAGTAATATATTATACAACATATTTTGTATATGAAGTAGTCTGTCATTTTCAATATACTCGAAAAATATTTTTTTTTAAATCCTGAGTTACTAGAGATTATTATATTGTACACTTATTAATTAGCTGCTTTAATTGCGGATGAAGCATGTGTTTTATTAAAATATAAATATTTTAATTTTATATTAGCAAATCATTTTTCACAGTACTTTTATGTTTTTTATTTATATATATATACATATATATTAATTTATTTATATTAAAAAGTGATAGTAAAAATATCAAAATTTTTCGATTTTCAGGAATTCAGGAGGAATTCATTTGACATATGTAAAAAATAATGTATATGAACGATCAATGTTGACCTTGAAAGATCCACTCCCTTTCTATAAGTAATATTCATTTTTAATAGTTGTCAAATTAATGAAAATTAAAATCTTTTATCCATACACACTTATCATAATTTGTTTATTTTTTTTAAGTATTGTCATATGCCAAATAGTTTTCAATACCAGATATGATAGAAATTGCAATCATTTTACCAATAAAAAAGTTATAATAAGTTAAAGTTATAAGATGGAAATACATCCAACATTTTTTATTGTTTACAAAACCCAAGTACCTTTCGGTGAAATGTGTGAAAACAAATTAAAACAGCTGTATGTATTTAGCAGATAACCGAATCACAGCAATAGTGCCGCAGCGACGCCGGTTTGACCATGAGAAACTGAAAATTCGCTTGACATTGACATTTCTAGTCTTTCACAAATGTATGGGTTGGGAGGAAAACTGGCATTGAATGACAGCTATAGCTGAATACCGCCAAGGACAAGGTCGTGTTTGGGCCATGCAAATACCCTCAGTACATTATATTTTATTTTTGTTTTTATATTTGTAATAATTTGATTACTTCTTACACATTTAATAACAATTTATTTTTACAAAATTTTTTTACAGAAATTTTCACATTATTTTTCACACTTTTTAACATAACTTTTTCACATTTGCATTTTGTGTTATTTCTTTCGAATGTATTTGAATCAGAACAACCAAACTTTTGGAATACGCATTTAATTTATCACATTTTGCTCATTTTATTTGATCAAATAGCATTGGTTTATTCGTATACAACTGAAATTACTTAGGTAATTAAACCAACCAAAGCTGTTGCCGTACTTTCTCTTACTGACTTACTGTTGGTCTCGGTATAGTCATCATAGTTGTATTTCATATATGCCAATGTATGTATGTGTGTCTGCAGTCGTTGTGGTAAATCAACATTGTTCTCATTTCTCGGAACTTAAAACAGTTGCTAATTCATACAGATATAAAAAGCAGAGATTGAACCAGTGAATTTCGCAAATGTCCATGCAAAAGTAGATACGGGTTCTATGAGAATAAATAGTACCAAAATAAGAGAACCCAGAAATTAGTCTCACCTTATAAAATTTGAGAATTTGAGTTTCAAATCATCACCGAAAAGAGTCATTTCCTCGAGAAATTCCGCATATTTTATACAACCCTATTGCGCTCACAGAACACTTTACTTTCCTATTGCACAATGAAAGTGAAACCCTGAGTAACTTACGCAAATATGAGCGAGAAGAGAAAACCAAGAGAACCAAAGAGTCAAAGCTAGTTTAGTAGTTAAAAGAATAAATAACCCAGAACAGGAAGTCTACCACCAGTACTCATTATCGTTGGCTTTAATATCTACATACATGCTCGTACAAATAGCTAAAAGTTGTATGGTTGTTTTTTACTCAATAACACAAATTCAAGTTCACTACCACAAGTAACACATAGTTTGCTTTGCGCACATCATGCTTTATTGTATATGCATACACATATACTCATATGCTGTATACCAATTGATATATGTATGTATATGGTATATAAAACAAGTGCATTCACTCCGAAAGATTTGTAAATCTCATATGAGCGAAAAAAAATACATTCGCTTCCAATTTTACTCTCAGTTACTATTTGTTCTCACCGATTTCAGCACCCAAATGCATGCCATGATGAAATATAAATATAATATAATAAGTAAGGAAGAGCTTAATATGGTTGGAATCAAATTTTATTCAATACAACGACACTTTCAACCTGATTTGAATTACAGAAGAAACATGAAAATCGTATTACTTGTTTAAATGCTATGTGAATACCAATTTCGTTTCTTGTACGGCTTTTAAATACAGTGGAACTTCCATAACTCGAACTTCTATAACTCGAAGATCTCCATAACTGGAACACTTGAATTGACAATAGCGTTTAGAAGCCAAATTTCGCACAAATTTTCATCCATAAATCGAACTTTTCGACAAGGGCATAATACAAAATTTAAAATTTCATTATCGAGGAAGAATTTTAAAAGAATCCCTCTATATCGTACGGAGACGAACAAACAGGTCTACAACTTTGCTTCCGCTGTTTTTTTTTTTTTTGTAAATTTAAATTTAAGCCTCACCGTACGTATCCGAATGCATTCCATGAGCCTCAGCCGCACTTTTCTTGGAATTAAAAAAGAAAAGCAAAATTTCCCGCAAATGTCGAGAATTCAGCTCAAAAAGTGACATTTTCATTTGAAAATAAGTTTGGGATGCAAACAGATTTCTACAAAATTTTTTTGGGTTAATGTTGACACAAATGCCCAAGAACAATATAAAAAAAATCGATTTAATCGAGCAGTACTTGACCCTAGAGACATCTATTGGAAAACGGCGGAAGCAAAGTTGTAGACCTAATAATATTACACTTATGGATTGCATAAATCATCTAACACAAGGCATGGGATACAGACGTCAAGAGCCAAACAATAGCAAAATACAACAAACAAAATTACAGAAAAGATCTTTTATAGTATGGTTATAAAAAATTGTGCGAAGTAACTAAATAAAACACTGAATAAATCTATATTTTAAAGTTTTTTGAAAATTTATATGTTTTAATGAAAATTCTCTCTAACCCGAAGTTTTTTGTTTGTATGTAGGTCAAAAGCAATACAGACTTTAAACAATTTTAGAAACTTTTTCCCTAAAATATTTTTCTAAAATTAAGATGAAATTATATAATTGATTTTATGCTTTTTTATAATCAGTGATGTTCAGAAAAATGTAACGACTATTAGTATTATATTATCATACAAAGCCACTTGCAATGATATAAATATATGATTCACACCATGTAAGCTTTTAAAATACTTATATAATGTATATGTTAATTTAGTCAGTAGGTATAATGCATATTGTTTACATACACTCGAATATGTTGGCATGTGTCCATGCGCGAATTATGCGAAGGCTTCTAATGAATTGCATCAGGCGGTACCAATGAAGAAATGAGTACATCTACCCACTGACCTTAACATTGATTCGTTGCATACGAGGGTTATTTAAATATTAGGAGAGCAAGTGAGCTCCTGTAAGAGTTGCTCTCTAAGAATAATAATTTAGAAATAGCTGATAGCCACCACATACCTATATACTATAAATAAGGATATTATTACCAAATATATTTAAGATGTATAGGGTATAGACAGCATATTGCAATTTTCAATCAATAGACCCACCTTACGATAATGTGCACTTTGAATTAAAAAATCAAATTCAATATATCTTTACACTTCGTTTTGGAATTGAAAGATACTTAACACTTTCCAAATGTATCGTGTTTACACACATACCAATCGAAGGTATATACAGACATAGGAAGACAAAACGTAGACATATGCATATTTATAAATATTCATTAATATGTATATTATACATACATATGTACATGTGGATGAGAATAGAAGATTTAACGATCGCCAATGAAATTCAAGCTAACGCTCATAATTTATTACAACTTTTTTCTTCATAAAGAGATTACAGCAGGGTAAATCGACTAAATATTACAGTCCATTTATATAGGAAAAAACTAGTCGTAATAAGAGAAAGCACTATTATTTCATTAAAATTTTTTTACAATCATTTATTTTTCCTTCACTAAAACTTGTAAGTAGTTTTTTGTTAACTTCATTTACTTAAACTTTAGTAGAGAACAACACTCTTTATGTATATTTATATCACTGAAATATCGAAACATATCTGACATATAAATTAATAAACTACTACCATATATGAACGACTTGATGTCGCTTTTGCGACTAACCTCGCAAGTAGCGTCAGAACTCTAAAACCATTGAATCAACTCAATTCAATGTATGCTATACAAATCTACACCAACCGACAGACGCAAGTGAGCAAACAAATGGGTGTGCAAGTAACGCAGCGGGCAATGAAACTCAGAACAACGCCGGCATATAGGTTTAAGTTGCAAAGAGTGTGGGTAGGTCGGGACGCTCAGGCAATTTAGCACAAAGTAGAGTGGGAGCAGACAAAGTAGATAGAGGTGGATGAATACCAGTGCGAGTTGAACGTGCTCACAAACATTTGCGGAACTGCATTTACGACAGCAAATTTATACATACATATAAAGAACTGAATGTGAGTGCAAAAACACCACATAAAACGCAGCTAAGAGAAGTCAACGAATTCGTCCAGACACTGGGATCACGCAAGCATGAGGGCCTACATCCATATATACGGAGTTACATATGTATCCAATTGGGAGGCAAGTTCAATGAACAACACCAGCCCTATAACATTCAGCACTGTAAAACAGTACATATGCATACATGTATATAAACAATCTTCGCTTTTCCTAAAGAGTATTCCCTTTTGTACAGTAAGGGATGTTATTGCATGTGTTTTAGGGTTTACATATTCTAAAAATGTAATATTTAGCAAATGTACAACACTATAAGCTTTTATGGATTATATCGATAATTAGAATTTTATATATTCCCACAAGCATGCGCATGGGGAAAGTTATATCAGACTTAACACTATCACAACATATACGCGTAATACCATCTATTAAATTTCACCAGAATATTGTGTAAACAATAGTTAGCTGATACAGCATTAATTTTTTAATAGCGATCGCTACTATGGAAATAATTTCGTTTCGAATAAACGCTTCGAAATATTTGTTTATTATGTCATAGTTGCTATTTATTTTTTACTTGTTTCAATTTAGTATTTTTTCATCTTGACCACATGATTAATACTGACATCAATGTTTGGTGAGGTTGGCAACCCTAGTTCTTACAATATAATAAATATGCATAAGTGTTTATATCCCGAAAAAGAAAATAATGTAATGTCAGAACGATAGGACAAGTACATATGTACGTAGAGTTCAGTTATTTTGATCATTCTCAAGTAATTTAAGTAAGGGTTTACTATATATCCATATACTCGTAATCGTGTTTGGTGTTAAGAACACCGTTGCTGAGTTTAATAATATGTTATAAACAAGATATATTGTGTATTTCAATTATAAAAATTTGATACAAATGTACCAGTATATTTGTTGTGGTATGACTTCTTAATGGGCTAGCTTTTCCGTTGATGAAATAAAGAAGAAACCCGGTACTAGGTTGTCACAAGTACCGAACACTTGCACCGATACATTTGCCTTTGAAATTGTAGTTCACTTTCCATAATAGTATACTATGCATGTATTCGCATATGTATGTATGAAGATATACCCTAGCATTCTCTCTTTTCTATTAGATATAGCTCTCCTCACGTCGCATATATATATACAAATATACATACATACTTCTTCTCTCTGTAAAATACGACTGCATTCGTAATTGGGTTGTGTAAGCGTTTAGTATACCACTAGGATTACTCGTCACATATTCTACTGCAGCGTCTCCACGCCTGTATTGATGTGGAGTAGGGCAAAGGGAGTCATAATTTTTGGTATCAATGACCTTCACCGCGTTGTTGTCGTTGTCATCGTCACATTTCTCGTTGATGGGCCACGGTACTATTATTGTATATGCATACATGTATGCATTAATATGTGTGCATATTGGGTATGGTTTCTGCAATTGTTTTTAGGGAACGTACATATTTATACATAAATAATATATTGTATAGTATATATCATTTAGTTAAAGAAACATTTTATTTGTATGTAGATACAGTTTTTCTAACATTTATATATTCTCATATACGCTTTATCAGGATATTATTTTCCAAATTACCCATGGTAAAATAAATCGCGTTTGCCTTTTAATTGCGAAAACAGTGTCGGGACATATGTACATATATACATTAAAAAGCTTTACTTATAATATTAATATTTTTATTTTTAATTATATTTCATGTTTGGGATATGATACAAGTTTATGTCCCAAAGCAGCTTCACTGAGACATATTTATATACAAATAAATTAAATATATTCTTTTAAATGACATTCTCTTTAGGAAATAATGTAACGAGACTTGCACATTATTCTCCGTTAGATTAACAGTACGCATGTGTCAAAGTTTGAACATTGCAAACTAAAACAAAATCAACCTAACGTCTCCTCTACATGTATGCGTATTGCAGTTCTGCAAACAGCACCAAGGCTAATGTCCTCATCTTGCAAAACGTATATACTACACATTTACATAGCTATATATTTACATATGTAGATATGCGCATATACCTTACACTATTATACATTGAAAGTTCGTCGTCTGCCATTGTAAGGGCGAGTACTACAGTAGGAAGGGCACCCAGACTGTGTGCTACAGAGGTATGAAAACACGTTCTGCTTGACTTAAGTTATACATTTGCACATGCTCAACCTTACCCACTTTCATTCTACCCGTCTGAGGCTGCCACCCTCCAGCTTTTTCATATTCGTGACATTGGCAGTGGCATTGCAATATTGCCTTGGTGCCGCATTTCTATTTTTCCTATATAAATTGAAGTTGGATGTGTATATATGTATACATATTTACTCCACTCTCGAACAATGGCCAGACCGGTTGAAAGCATTATAATTATTTCTACATACATATGTTTTATTATATGTATGTATGTATATTCTGCATATACGTATATATACATATGTTGGTATATATGTATGTTACAGTGTGTCTATGTGCTATTGCATACCTTTCGTTAAAGTAGTGGTATATTTTGCATCGTTCATGGTCATTGCCATTTCAACGTCTACTCAAATTGTTTCTACATACATATATATTTTCTAGGCATACACAAAAACAAATGCATTCATGTTTGGTGGTAAAAATATGAAAATATTGGAAATTAAAATGTGTACATATAAAATATTTAGTTATAATACTATAAACAATAGTGCCGAATTAATTGTACCTGTATCAACTATGTAGCTTTATCTTTATTTATATCATAATATAAAATTTTGTTGATTGAAACTATTGAAAAGCAAGCTAAGTGTAAAATTAGTATTGATTAATAATTGATAATATTCGCTACTTCATATTTTTTTTTATTGATCATTTCACGTATCCTCAAAATAGACACCTTGATTTTTTATTTAACGGAGCATTCTGACTACATACATTAATACGTAATTTTTCTTTAAAAATATTAATCATCGCGTTATCAAATTATATTAAGCATTTTTCAATATTTTTTAAATAATTTTTTTTAGCGATATATTGTCAATTTTTTAATTAATTTAATGCTTGTGTATGGTATATGCATAAATACAAATGCTTACACATAATGACATATCACAAATGTACTTGCGTATACGTACATATATTTTTATATTTATGCAAAAGCATCTAAGTATGCACATTATGTACGTAACTACGGTAAATAGCAGAACATCTAAAGCGGTATGAGATATGAATGTGTACATACGTACTAGCATATACATATGTATGTACCTATAAGCGTAATTTCAAAATACAGCAATTCTGAGAGTGACTCACAGGAAAACTTCGAATTAAATGGTAGTGGAGTTAGACGGTTCGCAAAAAATGGAGTAGGAAATGTCGTCTGTATGCAAACTGTACCAAAAGTGTACATCAATATTGCCAGTGTCATACTGTAAATGAAAACAAAAAATTATTCAGACATTGTAAGAAAGGGAAATTGGTGACCTAAAGTGATTAACTAATGAAACTGCAAACAACAGCTTATAGATACTAAAATCTGTGCAAATTATATTGTAATTTAATAAGTCATAATGTTTTATAAACGATATAATTATAATAATAATTAACAACTTTTTCTTGGTGTTTTGCTGATGAACGTTTCGAATATTCCTCATATTCCGAAGATTTTGAAGTAAACATTTTTTATAAACTTCGGCTGTACCGCAAATTCCAAATATGTACACCATTCTCTGAAAAAGAATTAAATATTTATATATTTTAAGCCACTCCTTTATATTAAATGTGCAATAGATTTCGTCACAAACTGCAATCTCTAGTTTTTAATATACAAACGAGATTTTCCGGGTTTCAGGTTTCCATCTCTACATTTTTCTAATATTATAATATTTTATAATTTGCTATCATATAAAATTTAAGAACAATTAAACTATTTGTTAACCACCATAAAATTAACATATGTATGTACGTTTTAAGAACATTCATGCGTGTCGGAGAATTTTAATGATAGACATAAACAGAGGACATAAATGAAATGATAAGCACAAATAATGAATCGAATCTTTTTGAGTATTAAATTGTAGGGTTAGAGTGAATATCTAAAAGAAAATACACCACTCCATAAAGGGACTGGGAACAAAGCTATAAATAACCACAAGGAGTGTTCTTATATGAATTTCCTATGCGCATGTACATATGTATATTTAGATTTTCATCTACACATTCTCTGATGTTACAATCATTTTATTTTTACAAAAAAATCTTAATATTTACGATGTTTAAATAAAAACATTAAATACATTTCGTTCATTTACATGAACATTTTGAATTAAGTATGCAGATAACCACATCAAAATAACAATAGATCCCAATGAAACTGTAATTACAACTATTACATTTTTGTTTACGACTTGACATAAGTGGTAAGACCGAAGGAGTTAAAACTAATGCGTTCACAAGTATTTATGTTCGGTTCTCTTAGTTCATAAAATTCAAAGATTTATTTTTATTTTATTATGAAACCTTCACAAAGCTCAATTTGGGTATACATCCATTCCAATAGCATATTATTCTTACTTTGATACTAATTAAACAATTTTTTGAAAATAAGGTAATATATCTGGTAAATCAACTACATACATATGGGTATGAAGTTCATACCATGAATACAAATTTGATAAATATACATATGTTTCCGTTTATTACGTATATTTATACGAGAACAGTAGAAATAAAAAAGTGCGATGGCCGCTTCCAAGCAGGGGACGGAGGAGTTGGTCAATAAGTCGACCGACCAAGGTTCGAATCCAGTAATGGATGAAACTTAAATAACATTTTTTTTTATTAAATAATCATAAATATATTCACATCCATCTATTTATACGAGAAAAGTTCAAATAAACAAGCACGGTGGCAAAAAACGTATAATAATAAGAAGGAGCAAATGAACATCGAAAACTCGGCCAATTCGCATCGAAAGAAAAAAATACACCACTGCATGAGAGAACTGAGAACAATAGACACAAAGGGGAAAAGGGTGTTCTCACGTCAATCCTCTATGCGAGGGTTTAATTAGATTTACATTTGCAATTTATTTTATTTTTTAAGTTATTTTATACAAAATTATATATATTGAATTTATTACTAATTAAAAAATCAATTGACCCAATTATTAATAAAATTAATAAAAAAAAATATGTTTATGATGAGCGTCGAACCTAGGGAATTCGATGGATATGCAAAGTAGGAAAATATGTATGTGTGAATGTATGTATGATAATTCATTGCAATTCTGAAAGTCATATTATTAAATGTATATACATATATAAATACAGTGGAACTTCTATAACTCGAATCAGCATAATCCACAAAAAAACTTCGAGTTATAGAAATTTTCATTGAAACATATATTTTTTTTAAAGTTCTAAAATATATATTTACCCACGGTTTTAGTTATTTAATTCGCAAAAAGTAATATTTAAATACATTAAAACATGTATTCTGTAATTTTTTTTGTTGACGTCTGTATCTCATGCCTTTGTTACACGATTTATGAAATCTATAAGTGTAACATCATATTTTTCGTTCACCTCCATACGAATATAGGGCATCTTTTAAAATTGTTCCTTGATAGTAATATTTTAAATTTTGTATTATGCCCTGATCGAAAAGTTCGATTTATGGAAATTTGTATGAAAATTGATTTCTAAACGCTATTTCCAATTCAAAAGTTCGAGTTATGGTGATATTCGAGTTACAGAAGTTCGAGTTATGGAAGTTCCACTGTATTCATAAAGATTTCTAATAGATTTAATTTTATATATTTTTTCATTTAATTTTTTAATTATTTTTAGTTAATTTTTAATACATATTAATATAATAAATCAGTATTTTCATAAAAAGTTTTTTAAGTTAACTTTTATACATATCTGATTAAAAAATTTAGTCTTATTTTCTAATTATTTATATAAAATAAGTAATAATGTTATCATTATTAATAGATTGATTTGCCGTCGGCAATTTTCACAACCATGCGCATGCAGAAATGTAAATCTACACACGTTCTTTGCTGTCACATCTCCTATTGCCCTACGCTCTTTACCATTGACTGCCAAAAAGGGTTGCCGATTTGGTAAAATTTTACCAAATGTGGTAAATTATTTTCCTCTTGGTAAATTGTGAAATTTTTATTCATTTTGGTAAATTTTCAAAATTTTAGTCCATTTTGATTGAATTGTATTATCTCTAATTTTTTTCAAATAGTTTTGTAGAAACATTTTAAAAACGTATTATTTTTTATTAATAAAATTTGTAAAAAAAAGTTTGGTAATTTTTTTTTAATTTGGTAAATTTTTTCAAGGGATTTGGTAAAATAAAAATGTGTTTCGCGGCAACCCTGCTGCCAACACATATCAATATCTGCCATGTCTGTGTTTTTCCAATCTGCGTTCCCCCTATATGGCAACATTGTAACTAATTCTACATCCACTTCAGCAGGGTTTTAAACTAAATCATCTACAACTAAAATAAAATATATGAAATATGATATATCTCCCATGACTGTGTCTTTGCTATCGCCCTATATGTCGTTTCCCCCTATATGTCAATATTGTAACGCATTCTATCCCACTTTAGCAGAGGTTTAAACCAAATCATCTACAAGTAAAATAAAATATATGAAATATGATATAACTAAAGTATTGAACACTCTACAAGATAAATTAATAACTATATTTTAATAAAAATAAAAACAAATGGTCTAATTCACTTAATAAAATGCTTCAAAGTCTTATCACATTGAGGATCGAACCGTCGATCTCACCACATCATATTCTTTCCTAGGATCTTTACCATTGACTGCCAGCAAATTTAAATATCTCCCATGACTGTGTCTTTGCTATCTGCGTTTCCCCCTATATGTCAAAATTGTTACGCATTCTATCCCACTTTAAAATAAGTAATAATGTTACCATTATTAATAGATTGAATTGCCGTCGGCAATTTTCACAACCATGCGAGTGCAGAAATATAAATCTACCCACGTTCTTTGCTGTCACATCACCTACTTTCCTACCATTGACTGCCAGCACATTTAAATATCTCCCAAGACAGCGTCTTTGCTATCTGCGTTTCCCCCTATATGTCAAAATTGTAGCGCATCCCACTTTAGCAGAGGTTTAAACCAAATCATCCACAAGAGAAAGAAAATATATGAAGTGTAACATATTAAAGAGTTTCCAAACCGCCGCCACCATTACCTGGGTTCGCACAGACGATAGGACATAGTACTGATAGGTTAAAGGTAGCGAGTTCGAATCCAGGATTAGGCAGTCTTAGAAAATTAGTTTTAAGGCACGGACGAACAGGTAAGTAAACAACTATAATACTAACAAACAAAAATAAACATTAACAATAAAAATAACTCTACAGTAGGTGGGTGGGGGTAAAGGGGAGGTTTTTATAGAAGGACTGCAGAAAAGTAGTAGTAATGAAGAACTGCAGTAGAGAGCCTAGGTGGTGGCTCAAACGCTTTGGGTAGCCAATGGAACCTACTAGGTGGCCCAAAGCGTTTGAGCCACCACCCGGACGCACCCGCTCCTCAGGAGCGTGTCCAAGCGTGTCAAAGTGAAAAGATCGGTTTTATGGTACTCATATGATTGTCACGCTCCTGGTGAAGCTAGGTTCGCCAAAAATGGCTCTAATGGTAGCCAATGGAACCTACTAGGTGGCCCAAAGCGTTTGAGCCACCACCCGGACGCACCCGCTCCTCAGGAGCGTGTCAAAGTGAAAAATTTGGTTTTTATGGTACTCATATGATTGTCACGCTCCTGGTGAAGCTAGGTTCGCCACAAATGGCTCTAATGGTAGCCAATGGAACCTACTAGGTGGCCCAAAGCGTTTGAGCCACCACCCGGACGCACCCGCTCCTCAGGAGCGTGTCCAAGCGTGTCAAAGTGAAAAGATCGGTTTTATGGTACTCATATGATTGTCACGCTCCTGGTGAAGCTAGGTTCGCCAAAAATGGCTCTAATGGTAGCCAATGGAACCTACTAGGTGGCCCAAAGCGTTTGAGCCACCACCCGGACGCACCCGCTCCTCAGGAGCGTGTCAAAGTGAAAAATTTGGTTTTTATGGTACTCATATGATTGTCACGCTCCTGGTGAAGCTAGGTTCGCCACAAATGGCTCTAATGGTAGCCAATGGAACCTACTAGGTGGCCCAAAGCGTTTGAGCCACCACCCGGACGCACCCGCTCCTCAGGAGCGTGTCCAAGCGTGTCAAAGTGAAAAGATCGGTTTTATGGTACTCATATGATTGTCACGCTCCTGGTGAAGCTAGGTTCGCCAAAAATGGCTCTAATGGTAGCCAATGGAACCTACTAGGTGGCCCAAAGCGTTTGAGCCACCACCCGGACGCACCCGCTCCTCAGGAGCGTGTCAAAGTGAAAAATTTGGTTTTTATGGTACTCATATGATTGTCACGCTCCTGGTGAAGCTAGGTTCGCCACAAATGGCTCTAATGGTAGCCAATGGAACCTACTAGGTGGCCCAAAGCGTTTGAGCCACCACCCGGACGCACCCGCTCCTCAGGAGCGTGTCCAAGCGTGTCAAAGTGAAAAGATCGGTTTTATGGTACTCATATGATTGTCACGCTCCTGGTGAAGCTAGGTTCGCCAAAAATGGCTCTAATGGTAGCCAATGGAACCTACTAGGTGGCCCAAAGCGTTTGAGCCACCACCCGGACGCACCCGCTCCTCAGGAGCGTGTCAAAGTGAAAAATTTGGTTTTTATGGTACTCATATGATTGTCACGCTCCTGGTGAAGCTAGGTTCGCCACAAATGGCTCTAATGGTAGCCAATGGAACCTACTAGGTGGCCCAAAGCGTTTGAGCCACCACCCGGACGCACCCGCTCCTCAGGAGCGTGTCCAAGCGTGTCAAAGTGAAAAGATCGGTTTTATGGTACTCATATGATTGTCACGCTCCTGGTGAAGCTAGGTTCGCCAAAAATGGCTCTAATGGTAGCCAATGGAACCTACTAGGTGGCCCAAAGCGTTTGAGCCACCACCCGGACGCACCCGCTCCTCAGGAGCGTGTCAAAGTGAAAAATTTGGTTTTTATGGTACTCATATGATTGTCACGCTCCTGGTGAAGCTAGGTTCGCCACAAATGGCTCTAATGGTAGCCAATGGAACCTACTAGGTGGCCCAAAGCGTTTGAGCCACCACCCGGACGCACCCGCTCCTCAGGAGCGTGTCCAAGCGTGTCAAAGTGAAAAGATCGGTTTTATGGTACTCATATGATTGTCACGCTCCTGGTGAAGCTAGGTTCGCCAAAAATGGCTCTAATGGTAGCCAATGGAACCTACTAGGTGGCCCAAAGCGTTTGAGCCACCACCCGGACGCACCCGCTCCTCAGGAGCGTGTCAAAGTGAAAAATTTGGTTTTTATGGTACTCATATGATTGTCACGCTCCTGGTGAAGCTAGGTTCGCCACAAATGGCTCTAATGGTAGCCAATGGAACCTACTAGGTGGCCCAAAGCGTTTGAGCCACCACCCGGACGCACCCGCTCCTCAGGAGCGTGTCCAAGCGTGTCAAAGTGAAAAGATCGGTTTTATGGTACTCATATGATTGTCACGCTCCTGGTGAAGCTAGGTTCGCCAAAAATGGCTCTAATGGTAGCCAATGGAACCTACTAGGTGGCCCAAAGCGTTTGAGCCACCACCCGGACGCACCCGCTCCTCAGGAGCGTGTCAAAGTGAAAAATTTGGTTTTTATGGTACTCATATGATTGTCACGCTCCTGGTGAAGCTAGGTTCGCCACAAATGGCTCTAATGGTAGCCAATGGAACCTACTAGGTGGCCCAAAGCGTTTGAGCCACCACCCGGACGCACCCGCTCCTCAGGAGCGTGTCCAAGCGTGTCAAAGTGAAAAGATCGGTTTTATGGTACTCATATGATTGTCACGCTCCTGGTGAAGCTAGGTTCGCCAAAAATGGCTCTAATGGTAGCCAATGGAACCTACTAGGTGGCCCAAAGCGTTTGAGCCACCACCCGGACGCACCCGCTCCTCAGGAGCGTGTCAAAGTGAAAAATTTGGTTTTTATGGTACTCATATGATTGTCACGCTCCTGGTGAAGCTAGGTTCGCCACAAATGGCTCTAATGGTAGCCAATGGAACCTACTAGGTGGCCCAAAGCGTTTGAGCCACCACCCGGACGCACCCGCTCCTCAGGAGCGTGTCCAAGCGTGTCAAAGTGAAAAGATCGGTTTTATGGTACTCATATGATTGTCACGCTCCTGGTGAAGCTAGGTTCGCCAAAAATGGCTCTAATGGTAGCCAATGGAACCTACTAGGTGGCCCAAAGCGTTTGAGCCACCACCCGGACGCACCCGCTCCTCAGGAGCGTGTCAAAGTGAAAAATTTGGTTTTTATGGTACTCATATGATTGTCACGCTCCTGGTGAAGCTAGGTTCGCCACAAATGGCTCTAATGGTAGCCAATGGAACCTACTAGGTGGCCCAAAGCGTTTGAGCCACCACCCGGACGCACCCGCTCCTCAGGAGCGTGTCCAAGCGTGTCAAAGTGAAAAGATCGGTTTTATGGTACTCATATGATTGTCACGCTCCTGGTGAAGCTAGGTTCGCCAAAAATGGCTCTAATGGTAGCCAATGGAACCTACTAGGTGGCCCAAAGCGTTTGAGCCACCACCCGGACGCACCCGCTCCTCAGGAGCGTGTCAAAGTGAAAAATTTGGTTTTTATGGTACTCATATGATTGTCACGCTCCTGGTGAAGCTAGGTTCGCCACAAATGGCTCTAATGGTAGCCAATGGAACCTACTAGGTGGCCCAAAGCGTTTGAGCCACCACCCGGACGCACCCGCTCCTCAGGAGCGTGTCCAAGCGTGTCAAAGTGAAAAGATCGGTTTTATGGTACTCATATGATTGTCACGCTCCTGGTGAAGCTAGGTTCGCCAAAAATGGCTCTAATGGTAGCCAATGGAACCTACTAGGTGGCCCAAAGCGTTTGAGCCACCACCCGGACGCACCCGCTCCTCAGGAGCGTGTCAAAGTGAAAAATTTGGTTTTTATGGTACTCATATGATTGTCACGCTCCTGGTGAAGCTAGGTTCGCCACAAATGGCTCTAATGGTAGCCAATGGAACCTACTAGGTGGCCCAAAGCGTTTGAGCCACCACCCGGACGCACCCGCTCCTCAGGAGCGTGTCCAAGCGTGTCAAAGTGAAAAGATCGGTTTTATGGTACTCATATGATTGTCACGCTCCTGGTGAAGCTAGGTTCGCCAAAAATGGCTCTAATGGTAGCCAATGGAACCTACTAGGTGGCCCAAAGCGTTTGAGCCACCACCCGGACGCACCCGCTCCTCAGGAGCGTGTCAAAGTGAAAAATTTGGTTTTTATGGTACTCATATGATTGTCACGCTCCTGGTGAAGCTAGGTTCGCCACAAATGGCTCTAATGGTAGCCAATGGAACCTACTAGGTGGCCCAAAGCGTTTGAGCCACCACCCGGACGCACCCGCTCCTCAGGAGCGTGTCCAAGCGTGTCAAAGTGAAAAGATCGGTTTTATGGTACTCATATGATTGTCACGCTCCTGGTGAAGCTAGGTTCGCCAAAAATGGCTCTAATGGTAGCCAATGGAACCTACTAGGTGGCCCAAAGCGTTTGAGCCACCACCCGGACGCACCCGCTCCTCAGGAGCGTGTCAAAGTGAAAAATTTGGTTTTTATGGTACTCATATGATTGTCACGCTCCTGGTGAAGCTAGGTTCGCCACAAATGGCTCTAATGGTAGCCAATGGAACCTACTAGGTGGCCCAAAGCGTTTGAGCCACCACCCGGACGCACCCGCTCCTCAGGAGCGTGTCCAAGCGTGTCAAAGTGAAAAGATCGGTTTTATGGTACTCATATGATTGTCACGCTCCTGGTGAAGCTAGGTTCGCCAAAAATGGCTCTAATGGTAGCCAATGGAACCTACTAGGTGGCCCAAAGCGTTTGAGCCACCACCCGGACGCACCCGCTCCTCAGGAGCGTGTCAAAGTGAAAAATTTGGTTTTTATGGTACTCATATGATTGTCACGCTCCTGGTGAAGCTAGGTTCGCCACAAATGGCTCTAATGGTAGCCAATGGAACCTACTAGGTGGCCCAAAGCGTTTGAGCCACCACCCGGACGCACCCGCTCCTCAGGAGCGTGTCCAAGCGTGTCAAAGTGAAAAGATCGGTTTTATGGTACTCATATGATTGTCACGCTCCTGGTGAAGCTAGGTTCGCCAAAAATGGCTCTAATGGTAGCCAATGGAACCTACTAGGTGGCCCAAAGCGTTTGAGCCACCACCCGGACGCACCCGCTCCTCAGGAGCGTGTCAAAGTGAAAAATTTGGTTTTTATGGTACTCATATGATTGTCACGCTCCTGGTGAAGCTAGGTTCGCCACAAATGGCTCTAATGGTAGCCAATGGAACCTACTAGGTGGCCCAAAGCGTTTGAGCCACCACCCGGACGCACCCGCTCCTCAGGAGCGTGTCCAAGCGTGTCAAAGTGAAAAGATCGGTTTTATGGTACTCATATGATTGTCACGCTCCTGGTGAAGCTAGGTTCGCCAAAAATGGCTCTAATGGTAGCCAATGGAACCTACTAGGTGGCCCAAAGCGTTTGAGCCACCACCCGGACGCACCCGCTCCTCAGGAGCGTGTCAAAGTGAAAAATTTGGTTTTTATGGTACTCATATGATTGTCACGCTCCTGGTGAAGCTAGGTTCGCCACAAATGGCTCTAATGGTAGCCAATGGAACCTACTAGGTGGCCCAAAGCGTTTGAGCCACCACCCGGACGCACCCGCTCCTCAGGAGCGTGTCCAAGCGTGTCAAAGTGAAAAGATCGGTTTTATGGTACTCATATGATTGTCACGCTCCTGGTGAAGCTAGGTTCGCCAAAAATGGCTCTAATGGTAGCCAATGGAACCTACTAGGTGGCCCAAAGCGTTTGAGCCACCACCCGGACGCACCCGCTCCTCAGGAGCGTGTCAAAGTGAAAAATTTGGTTTTTATGGTACTCATATGATTGTCACGCTCCTGGTGAAGCTAGGTTCGCCACAAATGGCTCTAATGGTAGCCAATGGAACCTACTAGGTGGCCCAAAGCGTTTGAGCCACCACCCGGACGCACCCGCTCCTCAGGAGCGTGTCCAAGCGTGTCAAAGTGAAAAGATCGGTTTTATGGTACTCATATGATTGTCACGCTCCTGGTGAAGCTAGGTTCGCCAAAAATGGCTCTAATGGTAGCCAATGGAACCTACTAGGTGGCCCAAAGCGTTTGAGCCACCACCCGGACGCACCCGCTCCTCAGGAGCGTGTCAAAGTGAAAAATTTGGTTTTTATGGTACTCATATGAT
The DNA here is from genome assembly GCF_028554725.1 of Zeugodacus cucurbitae. NCBI lineage: Eukaryota > Metazoa > Arthropoda > Insecta > Diptera > Tephritidae > Zeugodacus > Zeugodacus cucurbitae. The sequence continues at coordinate 164,803 of NC_071669.1, read as the reverse complement.
TGTCACGCTCCTGGTGAAGCTAGGTTCGCCACAAATGGCTCTAATGGTAGCCAATGGAACCTACTAGGTGGCCCAAAGCGTTTGAGCCACCACCCGGACGCACCCGCTCCTCAGGAGCGTGTCCAAGCGTGTCAAAGTGAAAAGATCGGTTTTATGGTACTCATATGATTGTCACGCTCCTGGTGAAGCTAGGTTCGCCAAAAATGGCTCTAATGGTAGCCAATGGAACCTACTAGGTGGCCCAAAGCGTTTGAGCCACCACCCGGACGCACCCGCTCCTCAGGAGCGTGTCAAAGTGAAAAATTTGGTTTTTATGGTACTCATATGATTGTCACGCTCCTGGTGAAGCTAGGTTCGCCACAAATGGCTCTAATGGTAGCCAATGGAACCTACTAGGTGGCCCAAAGCGTTTGAGCCACCACCCGGACGCACCCGCTCCTCAGGAGCGTGTCCAAGCGTGTCAAAGTGAAAAGATCGGTTTTATGGTACTCATATGATTGTCACGCTCCTGGTGAAGCTAGGTTCGCCAAAAATGGCTCTAATGGTAGCCAATGGAACCTACTAGGTGGCCCAAAGCGTTTGAGCCACCACCCGGACGCACCCGCTCCTCAGGAGCGTGTCAAAGTGAAAAATTTGGTTTTTATGGTACTCATATGATTGTCACGCTCCTGGTGAAGCTAGGTTCGCCACAAATGGCTCTAATGGTAGCCAATGGAACCTACTAGGTGGCCCAAAGCGTTTGAGCCACCACCCGGACGCACCCGCTCCTCAGGAGCGTGTCCAAGCGTGTCAAAGTGAAAAGATCGGTTTTATGGTACTCATATGATTGTCACGCTCCTGGTGAAGCTAGGTTCGCCAAAAATGGCTCTAATGGTAGCCAATGGAACCTACTAGGTGGCCCAAAGCGTTTGAGCCACCACCCGGACGCACCCGCTCCTCAGGAGCGTGTCAAAGTGAAAAATTTGGTTTTTATGGTACTCATATGATTGTCACGCTCCTGGTGAAGCTAGGTTCGCCACAAATGGCTCTAATGGTAGCCAATGGAACCTACTAGGTGGCCCAAAGCGTTTGAGCCACCACCCGGACGCACCCGCTCCTCAGGAGCGTGTCCAAGCGTGTCAAAGTGAAAAGATCGGTTTTATGGTACTCATATGATTGTCACGCTCCTGGTGAAGCTAGGTTCGCCAAAAATGGCTCTAATGGTAGCCAATGGAACCTACTAGGTGGCCCAAAGCGTTTGAGCCACCACCCGGACGCACCCGCTCCTCAGGAGCGTGTCAAAGTGAAAAATTTGGTTTTTATGGTACTCATATGATTGTCACGCTCCTGGTGAAGCTAGGTTCGCCACAAATGGCTCTAATGGTAGCCAATGGAACCTACTAGGTGGCCCAAAGCGTTTGAGCCACCACCCGGACGCACCCGCTCCTCAGGAGCGTGTCCAAGCGTGTCAAAGTGAAAAGATCGGTTTTATGGTACTCATATGATTGTCACGCTCCTGGTGAAGCTAGGTTCGCCAAAAATGGCTCTAATGGTAGCCAATGGAACCTACTAGGTGGCCCAAAGCGTTTGAGCCACCACCCGGACGCACCCGCTCCTCAGGAGCGTGTCAAAGTGAAAAATTTGGTTTTTATGGTACTCATATGATTGTCACGCTCCTGGTGAAGCTAGGTTCGCCACAAATGGCTCTAATGGTAGCCAATGGAACCTACTAGGTGGCCCAAAGCGTTTGAGCCACCACCCGGACGCACCCGCTCCTCAGGAGCGTGTCCAAGCGTGTCAAAGTGAAAAGATCGGTTTTATGGTACTCATATGATTGTCACGCTCCTGGTGAAGCTAGGTTCGCCAAAAATGGCTCTAATGGTAGCCAATGGAACCTACTAGGTGGCCCAAAGCGTTTGAGCCACCACCCGGACGCACCCGCTCCTCAGGAGCGTGTCAAAGTGAAAAATTTGGTTTTTATGGTACTCATATGATTGTCACGCTCCTGGTGAAGCTAGGTTCGCCACAAATGGCTCTAATGGTAGCCAATGGAACCTACTAGGTGGCCCAAAGCGTTTGAGCCACCACCCGGACGCACCCGCTCCTCAGGAGCGTGTCCAAGCGTGTCAAAGTGAAAAGATCGGTTTTATGGTACTCATATGATTGTCACGCTCCTGGTGAAGCTAGGTTCGCCAAAAATGGCTCTAATGGTAGCCAATGGAACCTACTAGGTGGCCCAAAGCGTTTGAGCCACCACCCGGACGCACCCGCTCCTCAGGAGCGTGTCAAAGTGAAAAATTTGGTTTTTATGGTACTCATATGATTGTCACGCTCCTGGTGAAGCTAGGTTCGCCACAAATGGCTCTAATGGTAGCCAATGGAACCTACTAGGTGGCCCAAAGCGTTTGAGCCACCACCCGGACGCACCCGCTCCTCAGGAGCGTGTCCAAGCGTGTCAAAGTGAAAAGATCGGTTTTATGGTACTCATATGATTGTCACGCTCCTGGTGAAGCTAGGTTCGCCAAAAATGGCTCTAATGGTAGCCAATGGAACCTACTAGGTGGCCCAAAGCGTTTGAGCCACCACCCGGACGCACCCGCTCCTCAGGAGCGTGTCAAAGTGAAAAATTTGGTTTTTATGGTACTCATATGATTGTCACGCTCCTGGTGAAGCTAGGTTCGCCACAAATGGCTCTAATGGTAGCCAATGGAACCTACTAGGTGGCCCAAAGCGTTTGAGCCACCACCCGGACGCACCCGCTCCTCAGGAGCGTGTCCAAGCGTGTCAAAGTGAAAAGATCGGTTTTATGGTACTCATATGATTGTCACGCTCCTGGTGAAGCTAGGTTCGCCAAAAATGGCTCTAATGGTAGCCAATGGAACCTACTAGGTGGCCCAAAGCGTTTGAGCCACCACCCGGACGCACCCGCTCCTCAGGAGCGTGTCAAAGTGAAAAATTTGGTTTTTATGGTACTCATATGATTGTCACGCTCCTGGTGAAGCTAGGTTCGCCACAAATGGCTCTAATGGTAGCCAATGGAACCTACTAGGTGGCCCAAAGCGTTTGAGCCACCACCCGGACGCACCCGCTCCTCAGGAGCGTGTCCAAGCGTGTCAAAGTGAAAAGATCGGTTTTATGGTACTCATATGATTGTCACGCTCCTGGTGAAGCTAGGTTCGCCAAAAATGGCTCTAATGGTAGCCAATGGAACCTACTAGGTGGCCCAAAGCGTTTGAGCCACCACCCGGACGCACCCGCTCCTCAGGAGCGTGTCAAAGTGAAAAATTTGGTTTTTATGGTACTCATATGATTGTCACGCTCCTGGTGAAGCTAGGTTCGCCACAAATGGCTCTAATGGTAGCCAATGGAACCTACTAGGTGGCCCAAAGCGTTTGAGCCACCACCCGGACGCACCCGCTCCTCAGGAGCGTGTCCAAGCGTGTCAAAGTGAAAAGATCGGTTTTATGGTACTCATATGATTGTCACGCTCCTGGTGAAGCTAGGTTCGCCACAAATGGCTCTAATGGTAGCCAATGGAACCTACTAGGTGGCCCAAAGCGTTTGAGCCACCAGCCGGGTGCAGCCGGGACGCACCCGATAGCATGTATAAGTGTACACACACTTTTCTACCCCTATCATATCATATATGTGTTCAAGTGTACACACTATTCTGTTCTGTTCTACAATACACACATATGATCATGAATTTGTTATAAATTTGTCAACATATGGTAGAATTTGTTATAAATTTCTTTGTTTTTCACATATAGATGGATACCCGTACAATAACAGCTGATGTGGCACACATGTGTTTCTACTACGCAGTACATGAGAGTATGTATGTATATGATAGTATTACACACGCATAAATCTCCGATTATATATACTATATATATATGCGATGCGATCACCATATATGTATGTACACATGTGTATGTCAGTAAAAACATTATTATATATAGATATTAAAGTTGAATGGGTTGGGATTCGAACCTCGGACTTTCGAGCTAGTACCATAACCAGATATATGCCCGTATTTTCCAGATATATACAGTGAGCGGTATAAATCGGTCGAGAAGTGATCGGGTGGATCGGCACGAGCTAAACGGACCACTGACCGACCCCAAAAAACCGGGTCTTCCCCGAGAACCGGCTACCAACTCGTCCAAGTTTTGCCCCAAAACGCCCCCCGGCCACACCCACCACACCGCCACACCGCCACGAGTGTGCCCCACCAAAAAAAACCCGGGTCCAAAACCGGGTCCGGCTGCAGTACTAGGCAAAAGCCGCAAAAAATGCCGAAAAAATCGGCGGCAATTGGGTAGGGGACGCACCCGATAGCATGTATAAGTGTACACACACTTTTCTACCCCTATCATATCATATATGTGTTCAAGTGTACACACTATTCTGTTCTGTTCTACAATACACACATATGATCATGAATTTGTTATAAATTTGTCAACATATGGTAGAATTTGTTATAAATTTCTTTGTTTTTCACATATAGATGGATACCCGTACAATAACAGCTGATGTGGCACACATGTGTTTCTACTACGCAGTACATGAGAGTATGTATGTATATGATAGTATTACACACGCATAAATCTCCGATTATATATACTATATATATATGCGATGCGATCACCATATATGTATGTACACATGTGTATGTCAGTAAAAACATTATTATATATAGATATTAAAGTTGAATGGGTTGGGATTCGAACCTCGGACTTTCGAGCTAGTACCATAACCAGATATATGCCCGTATTTTCCAGATATATACAGTGAGCGGTATAAATCGGTCGAGAAGTGATCGGGTGGATCGGCACGAGCTAAACGGACCACTGACCGACCCCAAAAAACCGGGTCTTCCCCGAGAACCGGCTACCAACTCGTCCAAGTTTTGCCCCAAAACGCCCCCCGGCCACACCCACCACACCGCCACACCGCCACGAGTGTGCCCCACCAAAAAAAACCCGGGTCCAAAACCGGGTCCGGCTGCAGTACTAGGCAAAAGCCGCAAAAAATGCCGAAAAAATCGGCGGCAATTGGGTAGGGGTATTTTCGCCCCACGCCCACCCACCCTCGAACAACAGCAACACAGCAACACAGCAGCAAAACCGGGTCTTCCCCGAGAACCGGCTACCAACTCGTCCAAGTTTTGCCCCAAAACGCCCCCCGGCCACACCCACCACACCGCCACACCGCCACGAGTGTGCCCCACCAAAAAAAACCCGGGTCCAAAACCGGGTCCGGCTGCAGTACTAGGCAAAAGCCGCAAAAAATGCCGAAAAAATCGGCGGCAATTGGGTAGGGGACGCACCCGATAGCATGTATAAGTGTACACACACTTTTCTACCCCTATCATATCATATATGTGTTCAAGTGTACACACTATTCTGTTCTGTTCTACAATACACACATATGATCATGAATTTGTTATAAATTTGTCAACATATGGTAGAATTTGTTATAAATTTCTTTGTTTTTCACATATAGATGGATACCCGTACAATAACAGCTGATGTGGCACACATGTGTTTCTACTACGCAGTACATGAGAGTATGTATGTATATGATAGTATTACACACGCATAAATCTCCGATTATATATACTATATATATATGCGATGCGATCACCATATATGTATGTACACATGTGTATGTCAGTAAAAACATTATTATATATAGATATTAAAGTTGAATGGGTTGGGATTCGAACCTCGGACTTTCGAGCTAGTACCATAACCAGATATATGCCCGTATTTTCCAGATATATACAGTGAGCGGTATAAATCGGTCGAGAAGTGATCGGGTGGATCGGCACGAGCTAAACGGACCACTGACCGACCCCAAAAAACCGGGTCTTCCCCGAGAACCGGCTACCAACTCGTCCAAGTTTTGCCCCAAAACGCCCCCCGGCCACACCCACCACACCGCCACACCGCCACGAGTGTGCCCCACCAAAAAAAACCCGGGTCCAAAACCGGGTCCGGCTGCAGTACTAGGCAAAAGCCGCAAAAAATGCCGAAAAAATCGGCGGCAATTGGGTAGGGGACGCACCCGATAGCATGTATAAGTGTACACACACTTTTCTACCCCTATCATATCATATATGTGTTCAAGTGTACACACTATTCTGTTCTGTTCTACAATACACACATATGATCATGAATTTGTTATAAATTTGTCAACATATGGTAGAATTTGTTATAAATTTCTTTGTTTTTCACATATAGATGGATACCCGTACAATAACAGCTGATGTGGCACACATGTGTTTCTACTACGCAGTACATGAGAGTATGTATGTATATGATAGTATTACACACGCATAAATCTCCGATTATATATACTATATATATATGCGATGCGATCACCATATATGTATGTACACATGTGTATGTCAGTAAAAACATTATTATATATAGATATTAAAGTTGAATGGGTTGGGATTCGAACCTCGGACTTTCGAGCTAGTACCATAACCAGATATATGCCCGTATTTTCCAGATATATACAGTGAGCGGTATAAATCGGTCGAGAAGTGATCGGGTGGATCGGCACGAGCTAAACGGACCACTGACCGACCCCAAAAAACCGGGTCTTCCCCGAGAACCGGCTACCAACTCGTCCAAGTTTTGCCCCAAAACGCCCCCCGGCCACACCCACCACACCGCCACACCGCCACGAGTGTGCCCCACCAAAAAAAACCCGGGTCCAAAACCGGGTCCGGCTGCAGTACTAGGCAAAAGCCGCAAAAAATGCCGAAAAAATCGGCGGCAATTGGGTAGGGGTATTTTCGCCCCACGCCCACCCACCCTCGAACAACAGCAACACAGCAACACAGCAGCAAAACCGGGTCTTCCCCGAGAACCGGCTACCAACTCGTCCAAGTTTTGCCCCAAAACGCCCCCCGGCCACACCCACCACACCGCCACACCGCCACGAGTGTGCCCCACCAAAAAAAACCCGGGTCCAAAACCGGGTCCGGCTGCAGTACTAGGCAAAAGCCGCAAAAAATGCCGAAAAAATCGGCGGCAATTGGGTAGGGGACGCACCCGATAGCATGTATAAGTGTACACACACTTTTCTACCCCTATCATATCATATATGTGTTCAAGTGTACACACTATTCTGTTCTGTTCTACAATACACACATATGATCATGAATTTGTTATAAATTTGTCAACATATGGTAGAATTTGTTATAAATTTCTTTGTTTTTCACATATAGATGGATACCCGTACAATAACAGCTGATGTGGCACACATGTGTTTCTACTACGCAGTACATGAGAGTATGTATGTATATGATAGTATTACACACGCATAAATCTCCGATTATATATACTATATATATATGCGATGCGATCACCATATATGTATGTACACATGTGTATGTCAGTAAAAACATTATTATATATAGATATTAAAGTTGAATGGGTTGGGATTCGAACCTCGGACTTTCGAGCTAGTACCATAACCAGATATATGCCCGTATTTTCCAGATATATACAGTGAGCGGTATAAATCGGTCGAGAAGTGATCGGGTGGATCGGCACGAGCTAAACGGACCACTGACCGACCCCAAAAAACCGGGTCTTCCCCGAGAACCGGCTACCAACTCGTCCAAGTTTTGCCCCAAAACGCCCCCCGGCCACACCCACCACACCGCCACACCGCCACGAGTGTGCCCCACCAAAAAAAACCCGGGTCCAAAACCGGGTCCGGCTGCAGTACTAGGCAAAAGCCGCAAAAAATGCCGAAAAAATCGGCGGCAATTGGGTAGGGGTATTTTCGCCCCACGCCCACCCACCCTCGAACAACAGCAACACAGCAACACAGCAGCAAAACCGGGTCTTCCCCGAGAACCGGCTACCAACTCGTCCAAGTTTTGCCCCAAAACGCCCCCCGGCCACACCCACCACACCGCCACACCGCCACGAGTGTGCCCCACCAAAAAAAACCCGGGTCCAAAACCGGGTCCGGCTGCAGTACTAGGCAAAAGCCGCAAAAAATGCCGAAAAAATCGGCGGCAATTGGGTAGGGGACGCACCCGATAGCATGTATAAGTGTACACACACTTTTCTACCCCTATCATATCATATATGTGTTCAAGTGTACACACTATTCTGTTCTGTTCTACAATACACACATATGATCATGAATTTGTTATAAATTTGTCAACATATGGTAGAATTTGTTATAAATTTCTTTGTTTTTCACATATAGATGGATACCCGTACAATAACAGCTGATGTGGCACACATGTGTTTCTACTACGCAGTACATGAGAGTATGTATGTATATGATAGTATTACACACGCATAAATCTCCGATTATATATACTATATATATATGCGATGCGATCACCATATATGTATGTACACATGTGTATGTCAGTAAAAACATTATTATATATAGATATTAAAGTTGAATGGGTTGGGATTCGAACCTCGGACTTTCGAGCTAGTACCATAACCAGATATATGCCCGTATTTTCCAGATATATACAGTGAGCGGTATAAATCGGTCGAGAAGTGATCGGGTGGATCGGCACGAGCTAAACGGACCACTGACCGACCCCAAAAAACCGGGTCTTCCCCGAGAACCGGCTACCAACTCGTCCAAGTTTTGCCCCAAAACGCCCCCCGGCCACACCCACCACACCGCCACACCGCCACGAGTGTGCCCCACCAAAAAAAACCCGGGTCCAAAACCGGGTCCGGCTGCAGTACTAGGCAAAAGCCGCAAAAAATGCCGAAAAAATCGGCGGCAATTGGGTAGGGGTATTTTCGCCCCACGCCCACCCACCCTCGAACAACAGCAACACAGCAACACAGCAGCAAAACCGGGTCTTCCCCGAGAACCGGCTACCAACTCGTCCAAGTTTTGCCCCAAAACGCCCCCCGGCCACACCCACCACACCGCCACACCGCCACGAGTGTGCCCCACCAAAAAAAACCCGGGTCCAAAACCGGGTCCGGCTGCAGTACTAGGCAAAAGCCGCAAAAAATGCCGAAAAAATCGGCGGCAATTGGGTAGGGGACGCACCCGATAGCATGTATAAGTGTACACACACTTTTCTACCCCTATCATATCATATATGTGTTCAAGTGTACACACTATTCTGTTCTGTTCTACAATACACACATATGATCATGAATTTGTTATAAATTTGTCAACATATGGTAGAATTTGTTATAAATTTCTTTGTTTTTCACATATAGATGGATACCCGTACAATAACAGCTGATGTGGCACACATGTGTTTCTACTACGCAGTACATGAGAGTATGTATGTATATGATAGTATTACACACGCATAAATCTCCGATTATATATACTATATATATATGCGATGCGATCACCATATATGTATGTACACATGTGTATGTCAGTAAAAACATTATTATATATAGATATTAAAGTTGAATGGGTTGGGATTCGAACCTCGGACTTTCGAGCTAGTACCATAACCAGATATATGCCCGTATTTTCCAGATATATACAGTGAGCGGTATAAATCGGTCGAGAAGTGATCGGGTGGATCGGCACGAGCTAAACGGACCACTGACCGACCCCAAAAAACCGGGTCTTCCCCGAGAACCGGCTACCAACTCGTCCAAGTTTTGCCCCAAAACGCCCCCCGGCCACACCCACCACACCGCCACACCGCCACGAGTGTGCCCCACCAAAAAAAACCCGGGTCCAAAACCGGGTCCGGCTGCAGTACTAGGCAAAAGCCGCAAAAAATGCCGAAAAAATCGGCGGCAATTGGGTAGGGGTATTTTCGCCCCACGCCCACCCACCCTCGAACAACAGCAACACAGCAACACAGCAGCAAAACCGGGTCTTCCCCGAGAACCGGCTACCAACTCGTCCAAGTTTTGCCCCAAAACGCCCCCCGGCCACACCCACCACACCGCCACACCGCCACGAGTGTGCCCCACCAAAAAAAACCCGGGTCCAAAACCGGGTCCGGCTGCAGTACTAGGCAAAAGCCGCAAAAAATGCCGAAAAAATCGGCGGCAATTGGGTAGGGGACGCACCCGATAGCATGTATAAGTGTACACACACTTTTCTACCCCTATCATATCATATATGTGTTCAAGTGTACACACTATTCTGTTCTGTTCTACAATACACACATATGATCATGAATTTGTTATAAATTTGTCAACATATGGTAGAATTTGTTATAAATTTCTTTGTTTTTCACATATAGATGGATACCCGTACAATAACAGCTGATGTGGCACACATGTGTTTCTACTACGCAGTACATGAGAGTATGTATGTATATGATAGTATTACACACGCATAAATCTCCGATTATATATACTATATATATATGCGATGCGATCACCATATATGTATGTACACATGTGTATGTCAGTAAAAACATTATTATATATAGATATTAAAGTTGAATGGGTTGGGATTCGAACCTCGGACTTTCGAGCTAGTACCATAACCAGATATATGCCCGTATTTTCCAGATATATACAGTGAGCGGTATAAATCGGTCGAGAAGTGATCGGGTGGATCGGCACGAGCTAAACGGACCACTGACCGACCCCAAAAAACCGGGTCTTCCCCGAGAACCGGCTACCAACTCGTCCAAGTTTTGCCCCAAAACGCCCCCCGGCCACACCCACCACACCGCCACACCGCCACGAGTGTGCCCCACCAAAAAAAACCCGGGTCCAAAACCGGGTCCGGCTGCAGTACTAGGCAAAAGCCGCAAAAAATGCCGAAAAAATCGGCGGCAATTGGGTAGGGGTATTTTCGCCCCACGCCCACCCACCCTCGAACAACAGCAACACAGCAACACAGCAGCAAAACCGGGTCTTCCCCGAGAACCGGCTACCAACTCGTCCAAGTTTTGCCCCAAAACGCCCCCCGGCCACACCCACCACACCGCCACACCGCCACGAGTGTGCCCCACCAAAAAAAACCCGGGTCCAAAACCGGGTCCGGCTGCAGTACTAGGCAAAAGCCGCAAAAAATGCCGAAAAAATCGGCGGCAATTGGGTAGGGGACGCACCCGATAGCATGTATAAGTGTACACACACTTTTCTACCCCTATCATATCATATATGTGTTCAAGTGTACACACTATTCTGTTCTGTTCTACAATACACACATATGATCATGAATTTGTTATAAATTTGTCAACATATGGTAGAATTTGTTATAAATTTCTTTGTTTTTCACATATAGATGGATACCCGTACAATAACAGCTGATGTGGCACACATGTGTTTCTACTACGCAGTACATGAGAGTATGTATGTATATGATAGTATTACACACGCATAAATCTCCGATTATATATACTATATATATATGCGATGCGATCACCATATATGTATGTACACATGTGTATGTCAGTAAAAACATTATTATATATAGATATTAAAGTTGAATGGGTTGGGATTCGAACCTCGGACTTTCGAGCTAGTACCATAACCAGATATATGCCCGTATTTTCCAGATATATACAGTGAGCGGTATAAATCGGTCGAGAAGTGATCGGGTGGATCGGCACGAGCTAAACGGACCACTGACCGACCCCAAAAAACCGGGTCTTCCCCGAGAACCGGCTACCAACTCGTCCAAGTTTTGCCCCAAAACGCCCCCCGGCCGCACCCACCACACCGCCACACCGCCACGAGTGTGCCCCACCAAAAAAAACCCGGGTCCAAAACCGGGTCCGGCTGCAGTACTAGGCAAAAGCCGCAAAAAATGCCGAAAAAATCGGCGGCAATTGGGTAGGGGTATTTTCGCCCCACGCCCACCCACCCTCGAACAACAGCAACACAGCAACACAGCAGCAAAACCGGGTCTTCCCCGAGAACCGGCTACCAACTCGTCCAAGTTTTGCCCCAAAACGCCCCCCGGCCACACCCACCACACCGCCACACCGCCACGAGTGTGCCCCACCAAAAAAAACCCGGGTCCAAAACCGGGTCCGGCTGCAGTACTAGGCAAAAGCCGCAAAAAATGCCGAAAAAATCGGCGGCAATTGGGTAGGGGACGCACCCGATAGCATGTATAAGTGTACACACACTTTTCTACCCCTATCATATCATATATGTGTTCAAGTGTACACACTATTCTGTTCTGTTCTACAATACACACATATGATCATGAATTTGTTATAAATTTGTCAACATATGGTAGAATTTGTTATAAATTTCTTTGTTTTTCACATATAGATGGATACCCGTACAATAACAGCTGATGTGGCACACATGTGTTTCTACTACGCAGTACATGAGAGTATGTATGTATATGATAGTATTACACACGCATAAATCTCCGATTATATATACTATATATATATGCGATGCGATCACCATATATGTATGTACACATGTGTATGTCAGTAAAAACATTATTATATATAGATATTAAAGTTGAATGGGTTGGGATTCGAACCTCGGACTTTCGAGCTAGTACCATAACCAGATATATGCCCGTATTTTCCAGATATATACAGTGAGCGGTATAAATCGGTCGAGAAGTGATCGGGTGGATCGGCACGAGCTAAACGGACCACTGACCGACCCCAAAAAACCGGGTCTTCCCCGAGAACCGGCTACCAACTCGTCCAAGTTTTGCCCCAAAACGCCCCCCGGCCACACCCACCACACCGCCACACCGCCACGAGTGTGCCCCACCAAAAAAAACCCGGGTCCAAAACCGGGTCCGGCTGCAGTACTAGGCAAAAGCCGCAAAAAATGCCGAAAAAATCGGCGGCAATTGGGTAGGGGTATTTTCGCCCCACGCCCACCCACCCTCGAACAACAGCAACACAGCAACACAGCAGCAAAACCGGGTCTTCCCCGAGAACCGGCTACCAACTCGTCCAAGTTTTGCCCCAAAACGCCCCCCGGCCACACCCACCACACCGCCACACCGCCACGAGTGTGCCCCACCAAAAAAAACCCGGGTCCAAAACCGGGTCCGGCTGCAGTACTAGGCAAAAGCCGCAAAAAATGCCGAAAAAATCGGCGGCAATTGGGTAGGGGACGCACCCGATAGCATGTATAAGTGTACACACACTTTTCTACCCCTATCATATCATATATGTGTTCAAGTGTACACACTATTCTGTTCTGTTCTACAATACACACATATGATCATGAATTTGTTATAAATTTGTCAACATATGGTAGAATTTGTTATAAATTTCTTTGTTTTTCACATATAGATGGATACCCGTACAATAACAGCTGATGTGGCACACATGTGTTTCTACTACGCAGTACATGAGAGTATGTATGTATATGATAGTATTACACACGCATAAATCTCCGATTATATATACTATATATATATGCGATGCGATCACCATATATGTATGTACACATGTGTATGTCAGTAAAAACATTATTATATATAGATATTAAAGTTGAATGGGTTGGGATTCGAACCTCGGACTTTCGAGCTAGTACCATAACCAGATATATGCCCGTATTTTCCAGATATATACAGTGAGCGGTATAAATCGGTCGAGAAGTGATCGGGTGGATCGGCACGAGCTAAACGGACCACTGACCGACCCCAAAAAACCGGGTCTTCCCCGAGAACCGGCTACCAACTCGTCCAAGTTTTGCCCCAAAACGCCCCCCGGCCACACCCACCACACCGCCACACCGCCACGAGTGTGCCCCACCAAAAAAAACCCGGGTCCAAAACCGGGTCCGGCTGCAGTACTAGGCAAAAGCCGCAAAAAATGCCGAAAAAATCGGCGGCAATTGGGTAGGGGTATTTTCGCCCCACGCCCACCCACCCTCGAACAACAGCAACACAGCAACACAGCAGCAAAACCGGGTCTTCCCCGAGAACCGGCTACCAACTCGTCCAAGTTTTGCCCCAAAACGCCCCCCGGCCACACCCACCACACCGCCACACCGCCACGAGTGTGCCCCACCAAAAAAAACCCGGGTCCAAAACCGGGTCCGGCTGCAGTACTAGGCAAAAGCCGCAAAAAATGCCGAAAAAATCGGCGGCAATTGGGTAGGGGACGCACCCGATAGCATGTATAAGTGTACACACACTTTTCTACCCCTATCATATCATATATGTGTTCAAGTGTACACACTATTCTGTTCTGTTCTACAATACACACATATGATCATGAATTTGTTATAAATTTGTCAACATATGGTAGAATTTGTTATAAATTTCTTTGTTTTTCACATATAGATGGATACCCGTACAATAACAGCTGATGTGGCACACATGTGTTTCTACTACGCAGTACATGAGAGTATGTATGTATATGATAGTATTACACACGCATAAATCTCCGATTATATATACTATATATATATGCGATGCGATCACCATATATGTATGTACACATGTGTATGTCAGTAAAAACATTATTATATATAGATATTAAAGTTGAATGGGTTGGGATTCGAACCTCGGACTTTCGAGCTAGTACCATAACCAGATATATGCCCGTATTTTCCAGATATATACAGTGAGCGGTATAAATCGGTCGAGAAGTGATCGGGTGGATCGGCACGAGCTAAACGGACCACTGACCGACCCCAAAAAACCGGGTCTTCCCCGAGAACCGGCTACCAACTCGTCCAAGTTTTGCCCCAAAACGCCCCCCGGCCACACCCACCACACCGCCACACCGCCACGAGTGTGCCCCACCAAAAAAAACCCGGGTCCAAAACCGGGTCCGGCTGCAGTACTAGGCAAAAGCCGCAAAAAATGCCGAAAAAATCGGCGGCAATTGGGTAGGGGTATTTTCGCCCCACGCCCACCCACCCTCGAACAACAGCAACACAGCAACACAGCAGCAAAACCGGGTCTTCCCCGAGAACCGGCTACCAACTCGTCCAAGTTTTGCCCCAAAACGCCCCCCGGCCACACCCACCACACCGCCACACCGCCACGAGTGTGCCCCACCAAAAAAAACCCGGGTCCAAAACCGGGTCCGGCTGCAGTACTAGGCAAAAGCCGCAAAAAATGCCGAAAAAATCGGCGGCAATTGGGTAGGGGACGCACCCGATAGCATGTATAAGTGTACACACACTTTTCTACCCCTATCATATCATATATGTGTTCAAGTGTACACACTATTCTGTTCTGTTCTACAATACACACATATGATCATGAATTTGTTATAAATTTGTCAACATATGGTAGAATTTGTTATAAATTTCTTTGTTTTTCACATATAGATGGATACCCGTACAATAACAGCTGATGTGGCACACATGTGTTTCTACTACGCAGTACATGAGAGTATGTATGTATATGATAGTATTACACACGCATAAATCTCCGATTATATATACTATATATATATGCGATGCGATCACCATATATGTATGTACACATGTGTATGTCAGTAAAAACATTATTATATATAGATATTAAAGTTGAATGGGTTGGGATTCGAACCTCGGACTTTCGAGCTAGTACCATAACCAGATATATGCCCGTATTTTCCAGATATATACAGTGAGCGGTATAAATCGGTCGAGAAGTGATCGGGTGGATCGGCACGAGCTAAACGGACCACTGACCGACCCCAAAAAACCGGGTCTTCCCCGAGAACCGGCTACCAACTCGTCCAAGTTTTGCCCCAAAACGCCCCCCGGCCACACCCACCACACCGCCACACCGCCACGAGTGTGCCCCACCAAAAAAAACCCGGGTCCAAAACCGGGTCCGGCTGCAGTACTAGGCAAAAGCCGCAAAAAATGCCGAAAAAATCGGCGGCAATTGGGTAGGGGTATTTTCGCCCCACGCCCACCCACCCTCGAACAACAGCAACACAGCAACACAGCAGCAAAACCGGGTCTTCCCCGAGAACCGGCTACCAACTCGTCCAAGTTTTGCCCCAAAACGCCCCCCGGCCACACCCACCACACCGCCACACCGCCACGAGTGTGCCCCACCAAAAAAAACCCGGGTCCAAAACCGGGTCCGGCTGCAGTACTAGGCAAAAGCCGCAAAAAATGCCGAAAAAATCGGCGGCAATTGGGTAGGGGACGCACCCGATAGCATGTATAAGTGTACACACACTTTTCTACCCCTATCATATCATATATGTGTTCAAGTGTACACACTATTCTGTTCTGTTCTACAATACACACATATGATCATGAATTTGTTATAAATTTGTCAACATATGGTAGAATTTGTTATAAATTTCTTTGTTTTTCACATATAGATGGATACCCGTACAATAACAGCTGATGTGGCACACATGTGTTTCTACTACGCAGTACATGAGAGTATGTATGTATATGATAGTATTACACACGCATAAATCTCCGATTATATATACTATATATATATGCGATGCGATCACCATATATGTATGTACACATGTGTATGTCAGTAAAAACATTATTATATATAGATATTAAAGTTGAATGGGTTGGGATTCGAACCTCGGACTTTCGAGCTAGTACCATAACCAGATATATGCCCGTATTTTCCAGATATATACAGTGAGCGGTATAAATCGGTCGAGAAGTGATCGGGTGGATCGGCACGAGCTAAACGGACCACTGACCGACCCCAAAAAACCGGGTCTTCCCCGAGAACCGGCTACCAACTCGTCCAAGTTTTGCCCCAAAACGCCCCCCGGCCACACCCACCACACCGCCACACCGCCACGAGTGTGCCCCACCAAAAAAAACCCGGGTCCAAAACCGGGTCCGGCTGCAGTACTAGGCAAAAGCCGCAAAAAATGCCGAAAAAATCGGCGGCAATTGGGTAGGGGTATTTTCGCCCCACGCCCACCCACCCTCGAACAACAGCAACACAGCAACACAGCAGCAAAACCGGGTCTTCCCCGAGAACCGGCTACCAACTCGTCCAAGTTTTGCCCCAAAACGCCCCCCGGCCACACCCACCACACCGCCACACCGCCACGAGTGTGCCCCACCAAAAAAAACCCGGGTCCAAAACCGGGTCCGGCTGCAGTACTAGGCAAAAGCCGCAAAAAATGCCGAAAAAATCGGCGGCAATTGGGTAGGGGACGCACCCGATAGCATGTATAAGTGTACACACACTTTTCTACCCCTATCATATCATATATGTGTTCAAGTGTACACACTATTCTGTTCTGTTCTACAATACACACATATGATCATGAATTTGTTATAAATTTGTCAACATATGGTAGAATTTGTTATAAATTTCTTTGTTTTTCACATATAGATGGATACCCGTACAATAACAGCTGATGTGGCACACATGTGTTTCTACTACGCAGTACATGAGAGTATGTATGTATATGATAGTATTACACACGCATAAATCTCCGATTATATATACTATATATATATGCGATGCGATCACCATATATGTATGTACACATGTGTATGTCAGTAAAAACATTATTATATATAGATATTAAAGTTGAATGGGTTGGGATTCGAACCTCGGACTTTCGAGCTAGTACCATAACCAGATATATGCCCGTATTTTCCAGATATATACAGTGAGCGGTATAAATCGGTCGAGAAGTGATCGGGTGGATCGGCACGAGCTAAACGGACCACTGACCGACCCCAAAAAACCGGGTCTTCCCCGAGAACCGGCTACCAACTCGTCCAAGTTTTGCCCCAAAACGCCCCCCGGCCACACCCACCACACCGCCACACCGCCACGAGTGTGCCCCACCAAAAAAAACCCGGGTCCAAAACCGGGTCCGGCTGCAGTACTAGGCAAAAGCCGCAAAAAATGCCGAAAAAATCGGCGGCAATTGGGTAGGGGTATTTTCGCCCCACGCCCACCCACCCTCGAACAACAGCAACACAGCAACACAGCAGCAAAACCGGGTCTTCCCCGAGAACCGGCTACCAACTCGTCCAAGTTTTGCCCCAAAACGCCCCCCGGCCACACCCACCACACCGCCACACCGCCACGAGTGTGCCCCACCAAAAAAAACCCGGGTCCAAAACCGGGTCCGGCTGCAGTACTAGGCAAAAGCCGCAAAAAATGCCGAAAAAATCGGCGGCAATTGGGTAGGGGACGCACCCGATAGCATGTATAAGTGTACACACACTTTTCTACCCCTATCATATCATATATGTGTTCAAGTGTACACACTATTCTGTTCTGTTCTACAATACACACATATGATCATGAATTTGTTATAAATTTGTCAACATATGGTAGAATTTGTTATAAATTTCTTTGTTTTTCACATATAGATGGATACCCGTACAATAACAGCTGATGTGGCACACATGTGTTTCTACTACGCAGTACATGAGAGTATGTATGTATATGATAGTATTACACACGCATAAATCTCCGATTATATATACTATATATATATGCGATGCGATCACCATATATGTATGTACACATGTGTATGTCAGTAAAAACATTATTATATATAGATATTAAAGTTGAATGGGTTGGGATTCGAACCTCGGACTTTCGAGCTAGTACCATAACCAGATATATGCCCGTATTTTCCAGATATATACAGTGAGCGGTATAAATCGGTCGAGAAGTGATCGGGTGGATCGGCACGAGCTAAACGGACCACTGACCGACCCCAAAAAACCGGGTCTTCCCCGAGAACCGGCTACCAACTCGTCCAAGTTTTGCCCCAAAACGCCCCCCGGCCACACCCACCACACCGCCACACCGCCACGAGTGTGCCCCACCAAAAAAAACCCGGGTCCAAAACCGGGTCCGGCTGCAGTACTAGGCAAAAGCCGCAAAAAATGCCGAAAAAATCGGCGGCAATTGGGTAGGGGTATTTTCGCCCCACGCCCACCCACCCTCGAACAACAGCAACACAGCAACACAGCAGCAAAACCGGGTCTTCCCCGAGAACCGGCTACCAACTCGTCCAAGTTTTGCCCCAAAACGCCCCCCGGCCACACCCACCACACCGCCACACCGCCACGAGTGTGCCCCACCAAAAAAAACCCGGGTCCAAAACCGGGTCCGGCTGCAGTACTAGGCAAAAGCCGCAAAAAATGCCGAAAAAATCGGCGGCAATTGGGTAGGGGACGCACCCGATAGCATGTATAAGTGTACACACACTTTTCTACCCCTATCATATCATATATGTGTTCAAGTGTACACACTATTCTGTTCTGTTCTACAATACACACATATGATCATGAATTTGTTATAAATTTGTCAACATATGGTAGAATTTGTTATAAATTTCTTTGTTTTTCACATATAGATGGATACCCGTACAATAACAGCTGATGTGGCACACATGTGTTTCTACTACGCAGTACATGAGAGTATGTATGTATATGATAGTATTACACACGCATAAATCTCCGATTATATATACTATATATATATGCGATGCGATCACCATATATGTATGTACACATGTGTATGTCAGTAAAAACATTATTATATATAGATATTAAAGTTGAATGGGTTGGGATTCGAACCTCGGACTTTCGAGCTAGTACCATAACCAGATATATGCCCGTATTTTCCAGATATATACAGTGAGCGGTATAAATCGGTCGAGAAGTGATCGGGTGGATCGGCACGAGCTAAACGGACCACTGACCGACCCCAAAAAACCGGGTCTTCCCCGAGAACCGGCTACCAACTCGTCCAAGTTTTGCCCCAAAACGCCCCCCGGCCACACCCACCACACCGCCACACCGCCACGAGTGTGCCCCACCAAAAAAAACCCGGGTCCAAAACCGGGTCCGGCTGCAGTACTAGGCAAAAGCCGCAAAAAATGCCGAAAAAATCGGCGGCAATTGGGTAGGGGTATTTTCGCCCCACGCCCACCCACCCTCGAACAACAGCAACACAGCAACACAGCAGCAGCAGCAGCAGCAGCATAATCCTGTCAAAGAAAAGAAAAAAATATATATGTATGGGCATATGGGGCATATATGCATTACTTTGGTACCAAAAGTGTATATACTGTACTGATGCCAGTTGAGTATGTTATAAGTAAAATTGTCGATAAGCAAGATGAGAATTCAGCGATTACCTATGATCACCAGACAGCACAGCACAGCACAGCACAGACCATTTAACGGCCAAATTTGAATTATGACACATATGTTGCATATGTTGCACATATGTGAGCATATGATCATCAAGAGTGAGTGAGTTCAGTAAAAGTGATCGTGTGTGTGGCAGAATAATTTTCACATATAGATGGAGGTACCCGTACATTATTACACATGTGAGATTGATTGTCACGCTCCTGGTGAAGCTAGGTTCGCCACAAATGGCTCTAATGGTAGCCAATGGAACCTACTAGGTGGCCCAAAGCGTTTGAGCCACCAGCCGGGTGCAGCCGGGACGCACCCGATAGCATGTATAAGTGTACACACACTTTTCTACCCCTATCATATCATATATGTGTTCAAGTGTACACACTATTCTGTTCTGTTCTACAATACACA
Organism: Zeugodacus cucurbitae; assembly: GCF_028554725.1. NCBI lineage: Eukaryota > Metazoa > Arthropoda > Insecta > Diptera > Tephritidae > Zeugodacus > Zeugodacus cucurbitae. The sequence goes on along the minus strand of NC_071669.1, from coordinate 144,395 downwards.
CATATGATCATGAATTTGTTATAAATTTGTCAACATATGGTAGAATTTGTTATAAATTTCTTTGTTTTTCACATATAGATGGATACCCGTACAATAACAGCTGATGTGGCACACATGTGTTTCTACTACGCAGTACATGAGAGTATGTATGTATATGATAGTATTACACACGCATAAATCTCCGATTATATATACTATATATATATGCGATGCGATCACCATATATGTATGTACACATGTGTATGTCAGTAAAAACATTATTATATATAGATATTAAAGTTGAATGGGTTGGGATTCGAACCTCGGACTTTCGAGCTAGTACCATAACCAGATATATGCCCGTATTTTCCAGATATATACAGTGAGCGGTATAAATCGGTCGAGAAGTGATCGGGTGGATCGGCACGAGCTAAACGGACCACTGACCGACCCCAAAAAACCGGGTCTTCCCCGAGAACCGGCTACCAACTCGTCCAAGTTTTGCCCCAAAACGCCCCCCGGCCACACCCACCACACCGCCACACCGCCACGAGTGTGCCCCACCAAAAAAAACCCGGGTCCAAAACCGGGTCCGGCTGCAGTACTAGGCAAAAGCCGCAAAAAATGCCGAAAAAATCGGCGGCAATTGGGTAGGGGTATTTTCGCCCCACGCATATACAGTGAGCGGTATAAATCGGTCGAGAAGTGATCGGGTGGATCGGCACGAGCTAAACGGACCACTGACCGACCCCAAAAAACCGGGTCTTCCCCGAGAACCGGCTACCAACTCGTCCAAGTTTTGCCCCAAAACGCCCCCCGGCCACACCCACCACACCGCCACACCGCCACGAGTGTGCCCCACCAAAAAAAACCCGGGTCCAAAACCGGGTCCGGCTGCAGTACTAGGCAAAAGCCGCAAAAAATGCCGAAAAAATCGGCGGCAATTGGGTAGGGGTATTTTCGCCCCACGCCCACCCACCCTCTCATTTCTCATTGGCTCTAATGGTAGCCAATGGAACCTACTAGGTGGCCCAAAGCGTTTGAGCCACCAGCCGGGTGCAGCCGGGACGCACCCGATAGCATGTATAAGTGTACACACACTTTTCTACCCCTATCATATCATATATGTGTTCAAGTGTACACACTATTCTGTTCTGTTCTACAATACACACATATGATCATGAATTTGTTATAAATTTGTCAACATATGGTAGAATTTGTTATAAATTTCTTTGTTTTTCACATATAGATGGATACCCGTACAATAACAGCTGATGTGGCACACATGTGTTTCTACTACGCAGTACATGAGAGTATGTATGTATATGATAGTATTACACACGCATAAATCTCCGATTATATATACTATATATATATGCGATGCGATCACCATATATGTATGTACACATGTGTATGTCAGTAAAAACATTATTATATATAGATATTAAAGTTGAATGGGTTGGGATTCGAACCTCGGACTTTCGAGCTAGTACCATAACCAGATATATGCCCGTATTTTCCAGATATATACAGTGAGCGGTATAAATCGGTCGAGAAGTGATCGGGTGGATCGGCACGAGCTAAACGGACCACTGACCGACCCCAAAAAACCGGGTCTTCCCCGAGAACCGGCTACCAACTCGTCCAAGTTTTGCCCCAAAACGCCCCCCGGCCACACCCACCACACCGCCACACCGCCACGAGTGTGCCCCACCAAAAAAAACCCGGGTCCAAAACCGGGTCCGGCTGCAGTACTAGGCAAAAGCCGCAAAAAATGCCGAAAAAATCGGCGGCAATTGGGTAGGGGTATTTTCGCCCCACGCCCACCCACCCTCGAACAACAGCAACACAGCAACACAGCAGCAGCAGCAGCAGCAGCATAATCCTGTCAAAGAAAAGAAAAAAATATATATGTATGGGCATATGGGGCATATATGCATTACTTTGGTACCAAAAGTGTATATACTGTACTGATGCCAGTTGAGTATGTTATAAGTAAAATTGTCGATAAGCAAGATGAGAATTCAGCGATTACCTATGATCACCAGACAGCACAGCACAGCACAGCACAGACCATTTAACGGCCAAATTTGAATTATGACACATATGTTGCATATGTTGCACATATGTGAGCATATGATCATCAAGAGTGAGTGAGTTCAGTAAAAGTGATCGTGTGTGTGGCAGAATAATTTTCACATATAGATGGAGGTACCCGTACATTATTACACATGTGAGATTGATTGTCACGCTCCTGGTGAAGCTAGGTTCGCCACAAATGGCTCTAATGGTAATTTATAGAAGGACTGCAGAAAAGTAGTAGTAATGAAGAACTGCAGTAGAGAGCCTAGGTGGTGGCTCAAACGCTTTGGGTAGCCAATGGAACCTACTAGGTGGCCCAAAGCGTTTGAGCCACCACCCGGACGCACCCGCTCCTCAGGAGCGTGTCCAAGCGTGTCAAAGTGAAAAGATCGGTTTTATGGTACTCATATGATTGTCACGCTCCTGGTGAAGCTAGGTTCGCCAAAAATGGCTCTAATGGTAGCCAATGGAACCTACTAGGTGGCCCAAAGCGTTTGAGCCACCACCCGGACGCACCCGCTCCTCAGGAGCGTGTCAAAGTGAAAAATTTGGTTTTTATGGTACTCATATGATTGTCACGCTCCTGGTGAAGCTAGGTTCGCCACAAATGGCTCTAATGGTAGCCAATGGAACCTACTAGGTGGCCCAAAGCGTTTGAGCCACCACCCGGACGCACCCGCTCCTCAGGAGCGTGTCCAAGCGTGTCAAAGTGAAAAGATCGGTTTTATGGTACTCATATGATTGTCACGCTCCTGGTGAAGCTAGGTTCGCCAAAAATGGCTCTAATGGTAGCCAATGGAACCTACTAGGTGGCCCAAAGCGTTTGAGCCACCACCCGGACGCACCCGCTCCTCAGGAGCGTGTCAAAGTGAAAAATTTGGTTTTTATGGTACTCATATGATTGTCACGCTCCTGGTGAAGCTAGGTTCGCCACAAATGGCTCTAATGGTAGCCAATGGAACCTACTAGGTGGCCCAAAGCGTTTGAGCCACCACCCGGACGCACCCGCTCCTCAGGAGCGTGTCCAAGCGTGTCAAAGTGAAAAGATCGGTTTTATGGTACTCATATGATTGTCACGCTCCTGGTGAAGCTAGGTTCGCCAAAAATGGCTCTAATGGTAGCCAATGGAACCTACTAGGTGGCCCAAAGCGTTTGAGCCACCACCCGGACGCACCCGCTCCTCAGGAGCGTGTCAAAGTGAAAAATTTGGTTTTTATGGTACTCATATGATTGTCACGCTCCTGGTGAAGCTAGGTTCGCCACAAATGGCTCTAATGGTAGCCAATGGAACCTACTAGGTGGCCCAAAGCGTTTGAGCCACCACCCGGACGCACCCGCTCCTCAGGAGCGTGTCCAAGCGTGTCAAAGTGAAAAGATCGGTTTTATGGTACTCATATGATTGTCACGCTCCTGGTGAAGCTAGGTTCGCCAAAAATGGCTCTAATGGTAGCCAATGGAACCTACTAGGTGGCCCAAAGCGTTTGAGCCACCACCCGGACGCACCCGCTCCTCAGGAGCGTGTCAAAGTGAAAAATTTGGTTTTTATGGTACTCATATGATTGTCACGCTCCTGGTGAAGCTAGGTTCGCCACAAATGGCTCTAATGGTAGCCAATGGAACCTACTAGGTGGCCCAAAGCGTTTGAGCCACCACCCGGACGCACCCGCTCCTCAGGAGCGTGTCCAAGCGTGTCAAAGTGAAAAGATCGGTTTTATGGTACTCATATGATTGTCACGCTCCTGGTGAAGCTAGGTTCGCCAAAAATGGCTCTAATGGTAGCCAATGGAACCTACTAGGTGGCCCAAAGCGTTTGAGCCACCACCCGGACGCACCCGCTCCTCAGGAGCGTGTCAAAGTGAAAAATTTGGTTTTTATGGTACTCATATGATTGTCACGCTCCTGGTGAAGCTAGGTTCGCCACAAATGGCTCTAATGGTAGCCAATGGAACCTACTAGGTGGCCCAAAGCGTTTGAGCCACCACCCGGACGCACCCGCTCCTCAGGAGCGTGTCCAAGCGTGTCAAAGTGAAAAGATCGGTTTTATGGTACTCATATGATTGTCACGCTCCTGGTGAAGCTAGGTTCGCCAAAAATGGCTCTAATGGTAGCCAATGGAACCTACTAGGTGGCCCAAAGCGTTTGAGCCACCACCCGGACGCACCCGCTCCTCAGGAGCGTGTCAAAGTGAAAAATTTGGTTTTTATGGTACTCATATGATTGTCACGCTCCTGGTGAAGCTAGGTTCGCCACAAATGGCTCTAATGGTAGCCAATGGAACCTACTAGGTGGCCCAAAGCGTTTGAGCCACCACCCGGACGCACCCGCTCCTCAGGAGCGTGTCCAAGCGTGTCAAAGTGAAAAGATCGGTTTTATGGTACTCATATGATTGTCACGCTCCTGGTGAAGCTAGGTTCGCCAAAAATGGCTCTAATGGTAGCCAATGGAACCTACTAGGTGGCCCAAAGCGTTTGAGCCACCACCCGGACGCACCCGCTCCTCAGGAGCGTGTCAAAGTGAAAAATTTGGTTTTTATGGTACTCATATGATTGTCACGCTCCTGGTGAAGCTAGGTTCGCCACAAATGGCTCTAATGGTAGCCAATGGAACCTACTAGGTGGCCCAAAGCGTTTGAGCCACCACCCGGACGCACCCGCTCCTCAGGAGCGTGTCCAAGCGTGTCAAAGTGAAAAGATCGGTTTTATGGTACTCATATGATTGTCACGCTCCTGGTGAAGCTAGGTTCGCCAAAAATGGCTCTAATGGTAGCCAATGGAACCTACTAGGTGGCCCAAAGCGTTTGAGCCACCACCCGGACGCACCCGCTCCTCAGGAGCGTGTCAAAGTGAAAAATTTGGTTTTTATGGTACTCATATGATTGTCACGCTCCTGGTGAAGCTAGGTTCGCCACAAATGGCTCTAATGGTAGCCAATGGAACCTACTAGGTGGCCCAAAGCGTTTGAGCCACCACCCGGACGCACCCGCTCCTCAGGAGCGTGTCCAAGCGTGTCAAAGTGAAAAGATCGGTTTTATGGTACTCATATGATTGTCACGCTCCTGGTGAAGCTAGGTTCGCCAAAAATGGCTCTAATGGTAGCCAATGGAACCTACTAGGTGGCCCAAAGCGTTTGAGCCACCACCCGGACGCACCCGCTCCTCAGGAGCGTGTCAAAGTGAAAAATTTGGTTTTTATGGTACTCATATGATTGTCACGCTCCTGGTGAAGCTAGGTTCGCCACAAATGGCTCTAATGGTAGCCAATGGAACCTACTAGGTGGCCCAAAGCGTTTGAGCCACCACCCGGACGCACCCGCTCCTCAGGAGCGTGTCCAAGCGTGTCAAAGTGAAAAGATCGGTTTTATGGTACTCATATGATTGTCACGCTCCTGGTGAAGCTAGGTTCGCCAAAAATGGCTCTAATGGTAGCCAATGGAACCTACTAGGTGGCCCAAAGCGTTTGAGCCACCACCCGGACGCACCCGCTCCTCAGGAGCGTGTCAAAGTGAAAAATTTGGTTTTTATGGTACTCATATGATTGTCACGCTCCTGGTGAAGCTAGGTTCGCCACAAATGGCTCTAATGGTAGCCAATGGAACCTACTAGGTGGCCCAAAGCGTTTGAGCCACCACCCGGACGCACCCGCTCCTCAGGAGCGTGTCCAAGCGTGTCAAAGTGAAAAGATCGGTTTTATGGTACTCATATGATTGTCACGCTCCTGGTGAAGCTAGGTTCGCCAAAAATGGCTCTAATGGTAGCCAATGGAACCTACTAGGTGGCCCAAAGCGTTTGAGCCACCACCCGGACGCACCCGCTCCTCAGGAGCGTGTCAAAGTGAAAAATTTGGTTTTTATGGTACTCATATGATTGTCACGCTCCTGGTGAAGCTAGGTTCGCCACAAATGGCTCTAATGGTAGCCAATGGAACCTACTAGGTGGCCCAAAGCGTTTGAGCCACCACCCGGACGCACCCGCTCCTCAGGAGCGTGTCCAAGCGTGTCAAAGTGAAAAGATCGGTTTTATGGTACTCATATGATTGTCACGCTCCTGGTGAAGCTAGGTTCGCCAAAAATGGCTCTAATGGTAGCCAATGGAACCTACTAGGTGGCCCAAAGCGTTTGAGCCACCACCCGGACGCACCCGCTCCTCAGGAGCGTGTCAAAGTGAAAAATTTGGTTTTTATGGTACTCATATGATTGTCACGCTCCTGGTGAAGCTAGGTTCGCCACAAATGGCTCTAATGGTAGCCAATGGAACCTACTAGGTGGCCCAAAGCGTTTGAGCCACCACCCGGACGCACCCGCTCCTCAGGAGCGTGTCCAAGCGTGTCAAAGTGAAAAGATCGGTTTTATGGTACTCATATGATTGTCACGCTCCTGGTGAAGCTAGGTTCGCCAAAAATGGCTCTAATGGTAGCCAATGGAACCTACTAGGTGGCCCAAAGCGTTTGAGCCACCACCCGGACGCACCCGCTCCTCAGGAGCGTGTCAAAGTGAAAAATTTGGTTTTTATGGTACTCATATGATTGTCACGCTCCTGGTGAAGCTAGGTTCGCCACAAATGGCTCTAATGGTAGCCAATGGAACCTACTAGGTGGCCCAAAGCGTTTGAGCCACCACCCGGACGCACCCGCTCCTCAGGAGCGTGTCCAAGCGTGTCAAAGTGAAAAGATCGGTTTTATGGTACTCATATGATTGTCACGCTCCTGGTGAAGCTAGGTTCGCCAAAAATGGCTCTAATGGTAGCCAATGGAACCTACTAGGTGGCCCAAAGCGTTTGAGCCACCACCCGGACGCACCCGCTCCTCAGGAGCGTGTCAAAGTGAAAAATTTGGTTTTTATGGTACTCATATGATTGTCACGCTCCTGGTGAAGCTAGGTTCGCCACAAATGGCTCTAATGGTAGCCAATGGAACCTACTAGGTGGCCCAAAGCGTTTGAGCCACCACCCGGACGCACCCGCTCCTCAGGAGCGTGTCCAAGCGTGTCAAAGTGAAAAGATCGGTTTTATGGTACTCATATGATTGTCACGCTCCTGGTGAAGCTAGGTTCGCCAAAAATGGCTCTAATGGTAGCCAATGGAACCTACTAGGTGGCCCAAAGCGTTTGAGCCACCACCCGGACGCACCCGCTCCTCAGGAGCGTGTCAAAGTGAAAAATTTGGTTTTTATGGTACTCATATGATTGTCACGCTCCTGGTGAAGCTAGGTTCGCCACAAATGGCTCTAATGGTAGCCAATGGAACCTACTAGGTGGCCCAAAGCGTTTGAGCCACCACCCGGACGCACCCGCTCCTCAGGAGCGTGTCCAAGCGTGTCAAAGTGAAAAGATCGGTTTTATGGTACTCATATGATTGTCACGCTCCTGGTGAAGCTAGGTTCGCCAAAAATGGCTCTAATGGTAGCCAATGGAACCTACTAGGTGGCCCAAAGCGTTTGAGCCACCACCCGGACGCACCCGCTCCTCAGGAGCGTGTCAAAGTGAAAAATTTGGTTTTTATGGTACTCATATGATTGTCACGCTCCTGGTGAAGCTAGGTTCGCCACAAATGGCTCTAATGGTAGCCAATGGAACCTACTAGGTGGCCCAAAGCGTTTGAGCCACCACCCGGACGCACCCGCTCCTCAGGAGCGTGTCCAAGCGTGTCAAAGTGAAAAGATCGGTTTTATGGTACTCATATGATTGTCACGCTCCTGGTGAAGCTAGGTTCGCCAAAAATGGCTCTAATGGTAGCCAATGGAACCTACTAGGTGGCCCAAAGCGTTTGAGCCACCACCCGGACGCACCCGCTCCTCAGGAGCGTGTCAAAGTGAAAAATTTGGTTTTTATGGTACTCATATGATTGTCACGCTCCTGGTGAAGCTAGGTTCGCCACAAATGGCTCTAATGGTAGCCAATGGAACCTACTAGGTGGCCCAAAGCGTTTGAGCCACCACCCGGACGCACCCGCTCCTCAGGAGCGTGTCCAAGCGTGTCAAAGTGAAAAGATCGGTTTTATGGTACTCATATGATTGTCACGCTCCTGGTGAAGCTAGGTTCGCCAAAAATGGCTCTAATGGTAGCCAATGGAACCTACTAGGTGGCCCAAAGCGTTTGAGCCACCACCCGGACGCACCCGCTCCTCAGGAGCGTGTCAAAGTGAAAAATTTGGTTTTTATGGTACTCATATGATTGTCACGCTCCTGGTGAAGCTAGGTTCGCCACAAATGGCTCTAATGGTAGCCAATGGAACCTACTAGGTGGCCCAAAGCGTTTGAGCCACCACCCGGACGCACCCGCTCCTCAGGAGCGTGTCCAAGCGTGTCAAAGTGAAAAGATCGGTTTTATGGTACTCATATGATTGTCACGCTCCTGGTGAAGCTAGGTTCGCCAAAAATGGCTCTAATGGTAGCCAATGGAACCTACTAGGTGGCCCAAAGCGTTTGAGCCACCACCCGGACGCACCCGCTCCTCAGGAGCGTGTCAAAGTGAAAAATTTGGTTTTTATGGTACTCATATGATTGTCACGCTCCTGGTGAAGCTAGGTTCGCCACAAATGGCTCTAATGGTAGCCAATGGAACCTACTAGGTGGCCCAAAGCGTTTGAGCCACCACCCGGACGCACCCGCTCCTCAGGAGCGTGTCCAAGCGTGTCAAAGTGAAAAGATCGGTTTTATGGTACTCATATGATTGTCACGCTCCTGGTGAAGCTAGGTTCGCCAAAAATGGCTCTAATGGTAGCCAATGGAACCTACTAGGTGGCCCAAAGCGTTTGAGCCACCACCCGGACGCACCCGCTCCTCAGGAGCGTGTCAAAGTGAAAAATTTGGTTTTTATGGTACTCATATGATTGTCACGCTCCTGGTGAAGCTAGGTTCGCCACAAATGGCTCTAATGGTAGCCAATGGAACCTACTAGGTGGCCCAAAGCGTTTGAGCCACCACCCGGACGCACCCGCTCCTCAGGAGCGTGTCCAAGCGTGTCAAAGTGAAAAGATCGGTTTTATGGTACTCATATGATTGTCACGCTCCTGGTGAAGCTAGGTTCGCCAAAAATGGCTCTAATGGTAGCCAATGGAACCTACTAGGTGGCCCAAAGCGTTTGAGCCACCACCCGGACGCACCCGCTCCTCAGGAGCGTGTCAAAGTGAAAAATTTGGTTTTTATGGTACTCATATGATTGTCACGCTCCTGGTGAAGCTAGGTTCGCCACAAATGGCTCTAATGGTAGCCAATGGAACCTACTAGGTGGCCCAAAGCGTTTGAGCCACCACCCGGACGCACCCGCTCCTCAGGAGCGTGTCCAAGCGTGTCAAAGTGAAAAGATCGGTTTTATGGTACTCATATGATTGTCACGCTCCTGGTGAAGCTAGGTTCGCCAAAAATGGCTCTAATGGTAGCCAATGGAACCTACTAGGTGGCCCAAAGCGTTTGAGCCACCACCCGGACGCACCCGCTCCTCAGGAGCGTGTCAAAGTGAAAAATTTGGTTTTTATGGTACTCATATGATTGTCACGCTCCTGGTGAAGCTAGGTTCGCCACAAATGGCTCTAATGGTAGCCAATGGAACCTACTAGGTGGCCCAAAGCGTTTGAGCCACCACCCGGACGCACCCGCTCCTCAGGAGCGTGTCCAAGCGTGTCAAAGTGAAAAGATCGGTTTTATGGTACTCATATGATTGTCACGCTCCTGGTGAAGCTAGGTTCGCCAAAAATGGCTCTAATGGTAGCCAATGGAACCTACTAGGTGGCCCAAAGCGTTTGAGCCACCACCCGGACGCACCCGCTCCTCAGGAGCGTGTCAAAGTGAAAAATTTGGTTTTTATGGTACTCATATGATTGTCACGCTCCTGGTGAAGCTAGGTTCGCCACAAATGGCTCTAATGGTAGCCAATGGAACCTACTAGGTGGCCCAAAGCGTTTGAGCCACCACCCGGACGCACCCGCTCCTCAGGAGCGTGTCCAAGCGTGTCAAAGTGAAAAGATCGGTTTTATGGTACTCATATGATTGTCACGCTCCTGGTGAAGCTAGGTTCGCCAAAAATGGCTCTAATGGTAGCCAATGGAACCTACTAGGTGGCCCAAAGCGTTTGAGCCACCACCCGGACGCACCCGCTCCTCAGGAGCGTGTCAAAGTGAAAAATTTGGTTTTTATGGTACTCATATGATTGTCACGCTCCTGGTGAAGCTAGGTTCGCCACAAATGGCTCTAATGGTAGCCAATGGAACCTACTAGGTGGCCCAAAGCGTTTGAGCCACCACCCGGACGCACCCGCTCCTCAGGAGCGTGTCCAAGCGTGTCAAAGTGAAAAGATCGGTTTTATGGTACTCATATGATTGTCACGCTCCTGGTGAAGCTAGGTTCGCCAAAAATGGCTCTAATGGTAGCCAATGGAACCTACTAGGTGGCCCAAAGCGTTTGAGCCACCACCCGGACGCACCCGCTCCTCAGGAGCGTGTCAAAGTGAAAAATTTGGTTTTTATGGTACTCATATGATTGTCACGCTCCTGGTGAAGCTAGGTTCGCCACAAATGGCTCTAATGGTAGCCAATGGAACCTACTAGGTGGCCCAAAGCGTTTGAGCCACCACCCGGACGCACCCGCTCCTCAGGAGCGTGTCCAAGCGTGTCAAAGTGAAAAGATCGGTTTTATGGTACTCATATGATTGTCACGCTCCTGGTGAAGCTAGGTTCGCCAAAAATGGCTCTAATGGTAGCCAATGGAACCTACTAGGTGGCCCAAAGCGTTTGAGCCACCACCCGGACGCACCCGCTCCTCAGGAGCGTGTCAAAGTGAAAAATTTGGTTTTTATGGTACTCATATGATTGTCACGCTCCTGGTGAAGCTAGGTTCGCCACAAATGGCTCTAATGGTAGCCAATGGAACCTACTAGGTGGCCCAAAGCGTTTGAGCCACCACCCGGACGCACCCGCTCCTCAGGAGCGTGTCCAAGCGTGTCAAAGTGAAAAGATCGGTTTTATGGTACTCATATGATTGTCACGCTCCTGGTGAAGCTAGGTTCGCCAAAAATGGCTCTAATGGTAGCCAATGGAACCTACTAGGTGGCCCAAAGCGTTTGAGCCACCACCCGGACGCACCCGCTCCTCAGGAGCGTGTCAAAGTGAAAAATTTGGTTTTTATGGTACTCATATGATTGTCACGCTCCTGGTGAAGCTAGGTTCGCCACAAATGGCTCTAATGGTAGCCAATGGAACCTACTAGGTGGCCCAAAGCGTTTGAGCCACCACCCGGACGCACCCGCTCCTCAGGAGCGTGTCCAAGCGTGTCAAAGTGAAAAGATCGGTTTTATGGTACTCATATGATTGTCACGCTCCTGGTGAAGCTAGGTTCGCCAAAAATGGCTCTAATGGTAGCCAATGGAACCTACTAGGTGGCCCAAAGCGTTTGAGCCACCACCCGGACGCACCCGCTCCTCAGGAGCGTGTCAAAGTGAAAAATTTGGTTTTTATGGTACTCATATGATTGTCACGCTCCTGGTGAAGCTAGGTTCGCCACAAATGGCTCTAATGGTAGCCAATGGAACCTACTAGGTGGCCCAAAGCGTTTGAGCCACCACCCGGACGCACCCGCTCCTCAGGAGCGTGTCCAAGCGTGTCAAAGTGAAAAGATCGGTTTTATGGTACTCATATGATTGTCACGCTCCTGGTGAAGCTAGGTTCGCCACAAATGGCTCTAATGGTAGCCAATGGAACCTACTAGGTGGCCCAAAGCGTTTGAGCCACCAGCCGGGTGCAGCCGGGACGCACCCGATAGCATGTATAAGTGTACACACACTTTTCTACCCCTATCATATCATATATGTGTTCAAGTGTACACACTATTCTGTTCTGTTCTACAATACACACATATGATCATGAATTTGTTATAAATTTGTCAACATATGGTAGAATTTGTTATAAATTTCTTTGTTTTTCACATATAGATGGATACCCGTACAATAACAGCTGATGTGGCACACATGTGTTTCTACTACGCAGTACATGAGAGTATGTATGTATATGATAGTATTACACACGCATAAATCTCCGATTATATATACTATATATATATGCGATGCGATCACCATATATGTATGTACACATGTGTATGTCAGTAAAAACATTATTATATATAGATATTAAAGTTGAATGGGTTGGGATTCGAACCTCGGACTTTCGAGCTAGTACCATAACCAGATATATGCCCGTATTTTCCAGATATATACAGTGAGCGGTATAAATCGGTCGAGAAGTGATCGGGTGGATCGGCACGAGCTAAACGGACCACTGACCGACCCCAAAAAACCGGGTCTTCCCCGAGAACCGGCTACCAACTCGTCCAAGTTTTGCCCCAAAACGCCCCCCGGCCACACCCACCACACCGCCACACCGCCACGAGTGTGCCCCACCAAAAAAAACCCGGGTCCAAAACCGGGTCCGGCTGCAGTACTAGGCAAAAGCCGCAAAAAATGCCGAAAAAATCGGCGGCAATTGGGTAGGGGACGCACCCGATAGCATGTATAAGTGTACACACACTTTTCTACCCCTATCATATCATATATGTGTTCAAGTGTACACACTATTCTGTTCTGTTCTACAATACACACATATGATCATGAATTTGTTATAAATTTGTCAACATATGGTAGAATTTGTTATAAATTTCTTTGTTTTTCACATATAGATGGATACCCGTACAATAACAGCTGATGTGGCACACATGTGTTTCTACTACGCAGTACATGAGAGTATGTATGTATATGATAGTATTACACACGCATAAATCTCCGATTATATATACTATATATATATGCGATGCGATCACCATATATGTATGTACACATGTGTATGTCAGTAAAAACATTATTATATATAGATATTAAAGTTGAATGGGTTGGGATTCGAACCTCGGACTTTCGAGCTAGTACCATAACCAGATATATGCCCGTATTTTCCAGATATATACAGTGAGCGGTATAAATCGGTCGAGAAGTGATCGGGTGGATCGGCACGAGCTAAACGGACCACTGACCGACCCCAAAAAACCGGGTCTTCCCCGAGAACCGGCTACCAACTCGTCCAAGTTTTGCCCCAAAACGCCCCCCGGCCACACCCACCACACCGCCACACCGCCACGAGTGTGCCCCACCAAAAAAAACCCGGGTCCAAAACCGGGTCCGGCTGCAGTACTAGGCAAAAGCCGCAAAAAATGCCGAAAAAATCGGCGGCAATTGGGTAGGGGTATTTTCGCCCCACGCCCACCCACCCTCGAACAACAGCAACACAGCAACACAGCAGCAAAACCGGGTCTTCCCCGAGAACCGGCTACCAACTCGTCCAAGTTTTGCCCCAAAACGCCCCCCGGCCACACCCACCACACCGCCACACCGCCACGAGTGTGCCCCACCAAAAAAAACCCGGGTCCAAAACCGGGTCCGGCTGCAGTACTAGGCAAAAGCCGCAAAAAATGCCGAAAAAATCGGCGGCAATTGGGTAGGGGACGCACCCGATAGCATGTATAAGTGTACACACACTTTTCTACCCCTATCATATCATATATGTGTTCAAGTGTACACACTATTCTGTTCTGTTCTACAATACACACATATGATCATGAATTTGTTATAAATTTGTCAACATATGGTAGAATTTGTTATAAATTTCTTTGTTTTTCACATATAGATGGATACCCGTACAATAACAGCTGATGTGGCACACATGTGTTTCTACTACGCAGTACATGAGAGTATGTATGTATATGATAGTATTACACACGCATAAATCTCCGATTATATATACTATATATATATGCGATGCGATCACCATATATGTATGTACACATGTGTATGTCAGTAAAAACATTATTATATATAGATATTAAAGTTGAATGGGTTGGGATTCGAACCTCGGACTTTCGAGCTAGTACCATAACCAGATATATGCCCGTATTTTCCAGATATATACAGTGAGCGGTATAAATCGGTCGAGAAGTGATCGGGTGGATCGGCACGAGCTAAACGGACCACTGACCGACCCCAAAAAACCGGGTCTTCCCCGAGAACCGGCTACCAACTCGTCCAAGTTTTGCCCCAAAACGCCCCCCGGCCACACCCACCACACCGCCACACCGCCACGAGTGTGCCCCACCAAAAAAAACCCGGGTCCAAAACCGGGTCCGGCTGCAGTACTAGGCAAAAGCCGCAAAAAATGCCGAAAAAATCGGCGGCAATTGGGTAGGGGACGCACCCGATAGCATGTATAAGTGTACACACACTTTTCTACCCCTATCATATCATATATGTGTTCAAGTGTACACACTATTCTGTTCTGTTCTACAATACACACATATGATCATGAATTTGTTATAAATTTGTCAACATATGGTAGAATTTGTTATAAATTTCTTTGTTTTTCACATATAGATGGATACCCGTACAATAACAGCTGATGTGGCACACATGTGTTTCTACTACGCAGTACATGAGAGTATGTATGTATATGATAGTATTACACACGCATAAATCTCCGATTATATATACTATATATATATGCGATGCGATCACCATATATGTATGTACACATGTGTATGTCAGTAAAAACATTATTATATATAGATATTAAAGTTGAATGGGTTGGGATTCGAACCTCGGACTTTCGAGCTAGTACCATAACCAGATATATGCCCGTATTTTCCAGATATATACAGTGAGCGGTATAAATCGGTCGAGAAGTGATCGGGTGGATCGGCACGAGCTAAACGGACCACTGACCGACCCCAAAAAACCGGGTCTTCCCCGAGAACCGGCTACCAACTCGTCCAAGTTTTGCCCCAAAACGCCCCCCGGCCACACCCACCACACCGCCACACCGCCACGAGTGTGCCCCACCAAAAAAAACCCGGGTCCAAAACCGGGTCCGGCTGCAGTACTAGGCAAAAGCCGCAAAAAATGCCGAAAAAATCGGCGGCAATTGGGTAGGGGTATTTTCGCCCCACGCCCACCCACCCTCGAACAACAGCAACACAGCAACACAGCAGCAAAACCGGGTCTTCCCCGAGAACCGGCTACCAACTCGTCCAAGTTTTGCCCCAAAACGCCCCCCGGCCACACCCACCACACCGCCACACCGCCACGAGTGTGCCCCACCAAAAAAAACCCGGGTCCAAAACCGGGTCCGGCTGCAGTACTAGGCAAAAGCCGCAAAAAATGCCGAAAAAATCGGCGGCAATTGGGTAGGGGACGCACCCGATAGCATGTATAAGTGTACACACACTTTTCTACCCCTATCATATCATATATGTGTTCAAGTGTACACACTATTCTGTTCTGTTCTACAATACACACATATGATCATGAATTTGTTATAAATTTGTCAACATATGGTAGAATTTGTTATAAATTTCTTTGTTTTTCACATATAGATGGATACCCGTACAATAACAGCTGATGTGGCACACATGTGTTTCTACTACGCAGTACATGAGAGTATGTATGTATATGATAGTATTACACACGCATAAATCTCCGATTATATATACTATATATATATGCGATGCGATCACCATATATGTATGTACACATGTGTATGTCAGTAAAAACATTATTATATATAGATATTAAAGTTGAATGGGTTGGGATTCGAACCTCGGACTTTCGAGCTAGTACCATAACCAGATATATGCCCGTATTTTCCAGATATATACAGTGAGCGGTATAAATCGGTCGAGAAGTGATCGGGTGGATCGGCACGAGCTAAACGGACCACTGACCGACCCCAAAAAACCGGGTCTTCCCCGAGAACCGGCTACCAACTCGTCCAAGTTTTGCCCCAAAACGCCCCCCGGCCACACCCACCACACCGCCACACCGCCACGAGTGTGCCCCACCAAAAAAAACCCGGGTCCAAAACCGGGTCCGGCTGCAGTACTAGGCAAAAGCCGCAAAAAATGCCGAAAAAATCGGCGGCAATTGGGTAGGGGTATTTTCGCCCCACGCCCACCCACCCTCGAACAACAGCAACACAGCAACACAGCAGCAAAACCGGGTCTTCCCCGAGAACCGGCTACCAACTCGTCCAAGTTTTGCCCCAAAACGCCCCCCGGCCACACCCACCACACCGCCACACCGCCACGAGTGTGCCCCACCAAAAAAAACCCGGGTCCAAAACCGGGTCCGGCTGCAGTACTAGGCAAAAGCCGCAAAAAATGCCGAAAAAATCGGCGGCAATTGGGTAGGGGACGCACCCGATAGCATGTATAAGTGTACACACACTTTTCTACCCCTATCATATCATATATGTGTTCAAGTGTACACACTATTCTGTTCTGTTCTACAATACACACATATGATCATGAATTTGTTATAAATTTGTCAACATATGGTAGAATTTGTTATAAATTTCTTTGTTTTTCACATATAGATGGATACCCGTACAATAACAGCTGATGTGGCACACATGTGTTTCTACTACGCAGTACATGAGAGTATGTATGTATATGATAGTATTACACACGCATAAATCTCCGATTATATATACTATATATATATGCGATGCGATCACCATATATGTATGTACACATGTGTATGTCAGTAAAAACATTATTATATATAGATATTAAAGTTGAATGGGTTGGGATTCGAACCTCGGACTTTCGAGCTAGTACCATAACCAGATATATGCCCGTATTTTCCAGATATATACAGTGAGCGGTATAAATCGGTCGAGAAGTGATCGGGTGGATCGGCACGAGCTAAACGGACCACTGACCGACCCCAAAAAACCGGGTCTTCCCCGAGAACCGGCTACCAACTCGTCCAAGTTTTGCCCCAAAACGCCCCCCGGCCACACCCACCACACCGCCACACCGCCACGAGTGTGCCCCACCAAAAAAAACCCGGGTCCAAAACCGGGTCCGGCTGCAGTACTAGGCAAAAGCCGCAAAAAATGCCGAAAAAATCGGCGGCAATTGGGTAGGGGTATTTTCGCCCCACGCCCACCCACCCTCGAACAACAGCAACACAGCAACACAGCAGCAAAACCGGGTCTTCCCCGAGAACCGGCTACCAACTCGTCCAAGTTTTGCCCCAAAACGCCCCCCGGCCACACCCACCACACCGCCACACCGCCACGAGTGTGCCCCACCAAAAAAAACCCGGGTCCAAAACCGGGTCCGGCTGCAGTACTAGGCAAAAGCCGCAAAAAATGCCGAAAAAATCGGCGGCAATTGGGTAGGGGACGCACCCGATAGCATGTATAAGTGTACACACACTTTTCTACCCCTATCATATCATATATGTGTTCAAGTGTACACACTATTCTGTTCTGTTCTACAATACACACATATGATCATGAATTTGTTATAAATTTGTCAACATATGGTAGAATTTGTTATAAATTTCTTTGTTTTTCACATATAGATGGATACCCGTACAATAACAGCTGATGTGGCACACATGTGTTTCTACTACGCAGTACATGAGAGTATGTATGTATATGATAGTATTACACACGCATAAATCTCCGATTATATATACTATATATATATGCGATGCGATCACCATATATGTATGTACACATGTGTATGTCAGTAAAAACATTATTATATATAGATATTAAAGTTGAATGGGTTGGGATTCGAACCTCGGACTTTCGAGCTAGTACCATAACCAGATATATGCCCGTATTTTCCAGATATATACAGTGAGCGGTATAAATCGGTCGAGAAGTGATCGGGTGGATCGGCACGAGCTAAACGGACCACTGACCGACCCCAAAAAACCGGGTCTTCCCCGAGAACCGGCTACCAACTCGTCCAAGTTTTGCCCCAAAACGCCCCCCGGCCACACCCACCACACCGCCACACCGCCACGAGTGTGCCCCACCAAAAAAAACCCGGGTCCAAAACCGGGTCCGGCTGCAGTACTAGGCAAAAGCCGCAAAAAATGCCGAAAAAATCGGCGGCAATTGGGTAGGGGTATTTTCGCCCCACGCCCACCCACCCTCGAACAACAGCAACACAGCAACACAGCAGCAAAACCGGGTCTTCCCCGAGAACCGGCTACCAACTCGTCCAAGTTTTGCCCCAAAACGCCCCCCGGCCACACCCACCACACCGCCACACCGCCACGAGTGTGCCCCACCAAAAAAAACCCGGGTCCAAAACCGGGTCCGGCTGCAGTACTAGGCAAAAGCCGCAAAAAATGCCGAAAAAATCGGCGGCAATTGGGTAGGGGACGCACCCGATAGCATGTATAAGTGTACACACACTTTTCTACCCCTATCATATCATATATGTGTTCAAGTGTACACACTATTCTGTTCTGTTCTACAATACACACATATGATCATGAATTTGTTATAAATTTGTCAACATATGGTAGAATTTGTTATAAATTTCTTTGTTTTTCACATATAGATGGATACCCGTACAATAACAGCTGATGTGGCACACATGTGTTTCTACTACGCAGTACATGAGAGTATGTATGTATATGATAGTATTACACACGCATAAATCTCCGATTATATATACTATATATATATGCGATGCGATCACCATATATGTATGTACACATGTGTATGTCAGTAAAAACATTATTATATATAGATATTAAAGTTGAATGGGTTGGGATTCGAACCTCGGACTTTCGAGCTAGTACCATAACCAGATATATGCCCGTATTTTCCAGATATATACAGTGAGCGGTATAAATCGGTCGAGAAGTGATCGGGTGGATCGGCACGAGCTAAACGGACCACTGACCGACCCCAAAAAACCGGGTCTTCCCCGAGAACCGGCTACCAACTCGTCCAAGTTTTGCCCCAAAACGCCCCCCGGCCACACCCACCACACCGCCACACCGCCACGAGTGTGCCCCACCAAAAAAAACCCGGGTCCAAAACCGGGTCCGGCTGCAGTACTAGGCAAAAGCCGCAAAAAATGCCGAAAAAATCGGCGGCAATTGGGTAGGGGTATTTTCGCCCCACGCCCACCCACCCTCGAACAACAGCAACACAGCAACACAGCAGCAAAACCGGGTCTTCCCCGAGAACCGGCTACCAACTCGTCCAAGTTTTGCCCCAAAACGCCCCCCGGCCACACCCACCACACCGCCACACCGCCACGAGTGTGCCCCACCAAAAAAAACCCGGGTCCAAAACCGGGTCCGGCTGCAGTACTAGGCAAAAGCCGCAAAAAATGCCGAAAAAATCGGCGGCAATTGGGTAGGGGACGCACCCGATAGCATGTATAAGTGTACACACACTTTTCTACCCCTATCATATCATATATGTGTTCAAGTGTACACACTATTCTGTTCTGTTCTACAATACACACATATGATCATGAATTTGTTATAAATTTGTCAACATATGGTAGAATTTGTTATAAATTTCTTTGTTTTTCACATATAGATGGATACCCGTACAATAACAGCTGATGTGGCACACATGTGTTTCTACTACGCAGTACATGAGAGTATGTATGTATATGATAGTATTACACACGCATAAATCTCCGATTATATATACTATATATATATGCGATGCGATCACCATATATGTATGTACACATGTGTATGTCAGTAAAAACATTATTATATATAGATATTAAAGTTGAATGGGTTGGGATTCGAACCTCGGACTTTCGAGCTAGTACCATAACCAGATATATGCCCGTATTTTCCAGATATATACAGTGAGCGGTATAAATCGGTCGAGAAGTGATCGGGTGGATCGGCACGAGCTAAACGGACCACTGACCGACCCCAAAAAACCGGGTCTTCCCCGAGAACCGGCTACCAACTCGTCCAAGTTTTGCCCCAAAACGCCCCCCGGCCACACCCACCACACCGCCACACCGCCACGAGTGTGCCCCACCAAAAAAAACCCGGGTCCAAAACCGGGTCCGGCTGCAGTACTAGGCAAAAGCCGCAAAAAATGCCGAAAAAATCGGCGGCAATTGGGTAGGGGTATTTTCGCCCCACGCCCACCCACCCTCGAACAACAGCAACACAGCAACACAGCAGCAAAACCGGGTCTTCCCCGAGAACCGGCTACCAACTCGTCCAAGTTTTGCCCCAAAACGCCCCCCGGCCACACCCACCACACCGCCACACCGCCACGAGTGTGCCCCACCAAAAAAAACCCGGGTCCAAAACCGGGTCCGGCTGCAGTACTAGGCAAAAGCCGCAAAAAATGCCGAAAAAATCGGCGGCAATTGGGTAGGGGACGCACCCGATAGCATGTATAAGTGTACACACACTTTTCTACCCCTATCATATCATATATGTGTTCAAGTGTACACACTATTCTGTTCTGTTCTACAATACACACATATGATCATGAATTTGTTATAAATTTGTCAACATATGGTAGAATTTGTTATAAATTTCTTTGTTTTTCACATATAGATGGATACCCGTACAATAACAGCTGATGTGGCACACATGTGTTTCTACTACGCAGTACATGAGAGTATGTATGTATATGATAGTATTACACACGCATAAATCTCCGATTATATATACTATATATATATGCGATGCGATCACCATATATGTATGTACACATGTGTATGTCAGTAAAAACATTATTATATATAGATATTAAAGTTGAATGGGTTGGGATTCGAACCTCGGACTTTCGAGCTAGTACCATAACCAGATATATGCCCGTATTTTCCAGATATATACAGTGAGCGGTATAAATCGGTCGAGAAGTGATCGGGTGGATCGGCACGAGCTAAACGGACCACTGACCGACCCCAAAAAACCGGGTCTTCCCCGAGAACCGGCTACCAACTCGTCCAAGTTTTGCCCCAAAACGCCCCCCGGCCACACCCACCACACCGCCACACCGCCACGAGTGTGCCCCACCAAAAAAAACCCGGGTCCAAAACCGGGTCCGGCTGCAGTACTAGGCAAAAGCCGCAAAAAATGCCGAAAAAATCGGCGGCAATTGGGTAGGGGTATTTTCGCCCCACGCCCACCCACCCTCGAACAACAGCAACACAGCAACACAGCAGCAAAACCGGGTCTTCCCCGAGAACCGGCTACCAACTCGTCCAAGTTTTGCCCCAAAACGCCCCCCGGCCACACCCACCACACCGCCACACCGCCACGAGTGTGCCCCACCAAAAAAAACCCGGGTCCAAAACCGGGTCCGGCTGCAGTACTAGGCAAAAGCCGCAAAAAATGCCGAAAAAATCGGCGGCAATTGGGTAGGGGACGCACCCGATAGCATGTATAAGTGTACACACACTTTTCTACCCCTATCATATCATATATGTGTTCAAGTGTACACACTATTCTGTTCTGTTCTACAATACACACATATGATCATGAATTTGTTATAAATTTGTCAACATATGGTAGAATTTGTTATAAATTTCTTTGTTTTTCACATATAGATGGATACCCGTACAATAACAGCTGATGTGGCACACATGTGTTTCTACTACGCAGTACATGAGAGTATGTATGTATATGATAGTATTACACACGCATAAATCTCCGATTATATATACTATATATATATGCGATGCGATCACCATATATGTATGTACACATGTGTATGTCAGTAAAAACATTATTATATATAGATATTAAAGTTGAATGGGTTGGGATTCGAACCTCGGACTTTCGAGCTAGTACCATAACCAGATATATGCCCGTATTTTCCAGATATATACAGTGAGCGGTATAAATCGGTCGAGAAGTGATCGGGTGGATCGGCACGAGCTAAACGGACCACTGACCGACCCCAAAAAACCGGGTCTTCCCCGAGAACCGGCTACCAACTCGTCCAAGTTTTGCCCCAAAACGCCCCCCGGCCACACCCACCACACCGCCACACCGCCACGAGTGTGCCCCACCAAAAAAAACCCGGGTCCAAAACCGGGTCCGGCTGCAGTACTAGGCAAAAGCCGCAAAAAATGCCGAAAAAATCGGCGGCAATTGGGTAGGGGTATTTTCGCCCCACGCCCACCCACCCTCGAACAACAGCAACACAGCAACACAGCAGCAAAACCGGGTCTTCCCCGAGAACCGGCTACCAACTCGTCCAAGTTTTGCCCCAAAACGCCCCCCGGCCACACCCACCACACCGCCACACCGCCACGAGTGTGCCCCACCAAAAAAAACCCGGGTCCAAAACCGGGTCCGGCTGCAGTACTAGGCAAAAGCCGCAAAAAATGCCGAAAAAATCGGCGGCAATTGGGTAGGGGACGCACCCGATAGCATGTATAAGTGTACACACACTTTTCTACCCCTATCATATCATATATGTGTTCAAGTGTACACACTATTCTGTTCTGTTCTACAATACACACATATGATCATGAATTTGTTATAAATTTGTCAACATATGGTAGAATTTGTTATAAATTTCTTTGTTTTTCACATATAGATGGATACCCGTACAATAACAGCTGATGTGGCACACATGTGTTTCTACTACGCAGTACATGAGAGTATGTATGTATATGATAGTATTACACACGCATAAATCTCCGATTATATATACTATATATATATGCGATGCGATCACCATATATGTATGTACACATGTGTATGTCAGTAAAAACATTATTATATATAGATATTAAAGTTGAATGGGTTGGGATTCGAACCTCGGACTTTCGAGCTAGTACCATAACCAGATATATGCCCGTATTTTCCAGATATATACAGTGAGCGGTATAAATCGGTCGAGAAGTGATCGGGTGGATCGGCACGAGCTAAACGGACCACTGACCGACCCCAAAAAACCGGGTCTTCCCCGAGAACCGGCTACCAACTCGTCCAAGTTTTGCCCCAAAACGCCCCCCGGCCACACCCACCACACCGCCACACCGCCACGAGTGTGCCCCACCAAAAAAAACCCGGGTCCAAAACCGGGTCCGGCTGCAGTACTAGGCAAAAGCCGCAAAAAATGCCGAAAAAATCGGCGGCAATTGGGTAGGGGTATTTTCGCCCCACGCCCACCCACCCTCGAACAACAGCAACACAGCAACACAGCAGCAAAACCGGGTCTTCCCCGAGAACCGGCTACCAACTCGTCCAAGTTTTGCCCCAAAACGCCCCCCGGCCACACCCACCACACCGCCACACCGCCACGAGTGTGCCCCACCAAAAAAAACCCGGGTCCAAAACCGGGTCCGGCTGCAGTACTAGGCAAAAGCCGCAAAAAATGCCGAAAAAATCGGCGGCAATTGGGTAGGGGACGCACCCGATAGCATGTATAAGTGTACACACACTTTTCTACCCCTATCATATCATATATGTGTTCAAGTGTACACACTATTCTGTTCTGTTCTACAATACACACATATGATCATGAATTTGTTATAAATTTGTCAACATATGGTAGAATTTGTTATAAATTTCTTTGTTTTTCACATATAGATGGATACCCGTACAATAACAGCTGATGTGGCACACATGTGTTTCTACTACGCAGTACATGAGAGTATGTATGTATATGATAGTATTACACACGCATAAATCTCCGATTATATATACTATATATATATGCGATGCGATCACCATATATGTATGTACACATGTGTATGTCAGTAAAAACATTATTATATATAGATATTAAAGTTGAATGGGTTGGGATTCGAACCTCGGACTTTCGAGCTAGTACCATAACCAGATATATGCCCGTATTTTCCAGATATATACAGTGAGCGGTATAAATCGGTCGAGAAGTGATCGGGTGGATCGGCACGAGCTAAACGGACCACTGACCGACCCCAAAAAACCGGGTCTTCCCCGAGAACCGGCTACCAACTCGTCCAAGTTTTGCCCCAAAACGCCCCCCGGCCACACCCACCACACCGCCACACCGCCACGAGTGTGCCCCACCAAAAAAAACCCGGGTCCAAAACCGGGTCCGGCTGCAGTACTAGGCAAAAGCCGCAAAAAATGCCGAAAAAATCGGCGGCAATTGGGTAGGGGTATTTTCGCCCCACGCCCACCCACCCTCGAACAACAGCAACACAGCAACACAGCAGCAAAACCGGGTCTTCCCCGAGAACCGGCTACCAACTCGTCCAAGTTTTGCCCCAAAACGCCCCCCGGCCACACCCACCACACCGCCACACCGCCACGAGTGTGCCCCACCAAAAAAAACCCGGGTCCAAAACCGGGTCCGGCTGCAGTACTAGGCAAAAGCCGCAAAAAATGCCGAAAAAATCGGCGGCAATTGGGTAGGGGACGCACCCGATAGCATGTATAAGTGTACACACACTTTTCTACCCCTATCATATCATATATGTGTTCAAGTGTACACACTATTCTGTTCTGTTCTACAATACACACATATGATCATGAATTTGTTATAAATTTGTCAACATATGGTAGAATTTGTTATAAATTTCTTTGTTTTTCACATATAGATGGATACCCGTACAATAACAGCTGATGTGGCACACATGTGTTTCTACTACGCAGTACATGAGAGTATGTATGTATATGATAGTATTACACACGCATAAATCTCCGATTATATATACTATATATATATGCGATGCGATCACCATATATGTATGTACACATGTGTATGTCAGTAAAAACATTATTATATATAGATATTAAAGTTGAATGGGTTGGGATTCGAACCTCGGACTTTCGAGCTAGTACCATAACCAGATATATGCCCGTATTTTCCAGATATATACAGTGAGCGGTATAAATCGGTCGAGAAGTGATCGGGTGGATCGGCACGAGCTAAACGGACCACTGACCGACCCCAAAAAACCGGGTCTTCCCCGAGAACCGGCTACCAACTCGTCCAAGTTTTGCCCCAAAACGCCCCCCGGCCACACCCACCACACCGCCACACCGCCACGAGTGTGCCCCACCAAAAAAAACCCGGGTCCAAAACCGGGTCCGGCTGCAGTACTAGGCAAAAGCCGCAAAAAATGCCGAAAAAATCGGCGGCAATTGGGTAGGGGTATTTTCGCCCCACGCCCACCCACCCTCGAACAACAGCAACACAGCAACACAGCAGCAAAACCGGGTCTTCCCCGAGAACCGGCTACCAACTCGTCCAAGTTTTGCCCCAAAACGCCCCCCGGCCACACCCACCACACCGCCACACCGCCACGAGTGTGCCCCACCAAAAAAAACCCGGGTCCAAAACCGGGTCCGGCTGCAGTACTAGGCAAAAGCCGCAAAAAATGCCGAAAAAATCGGCGGCAATTGGGTAGGGGACGCACCCGATAGCATGTATAAGTGTACACACACTTTTCTACCCCTATCATATCATATATGTGTTCAAGTGTACACACTATTCTGTTCTGTTCTACAATACACACATATGATCATGAATTTGTTATAAATTTGTCAACATATGGTAGAATTTGTTATAAATTTCTTTGTTTTTCACATATAGATGGATACCCGTACAATAACAGCTGATGTGGCACACATGTGTTTCTACTACGCAGTACATGAGAGTATGTATGTATATGATAGTATTACACACGCATAAATCTCCGATTATATATACTATATATATATGCGATGCGATCACCATATATGTATGTACACATGTGTATGTCAGTAAAAACATTATTATATATAGATATTAAAGTTGAATGGGTTGGGATTCGAACCTCGGACTTTCGAGCTAGTACCATAACCAGATATATGCCCGTATTTTCCAGATATATACAGTGAGCGGTATAAATCGGTCGAGAAGTGATCGGGTGGATCGGCACGAGCTAAACGGACCACTGACCGACCCCAAAAAACCGGGTCTTCCCCGAGAACCGGCTACCAACTCGTCCAAGTTTTGCCCCAAAACGCCCCCCGGCCACACCCACCACACCGCCACACCGCCACGAGTGTGCCCCACCAAAAAAAACCCGGGTCCAAAACCGGGTCCGGCTGCAGTACTAGGCAAAAGCCGCAAAAAATGCCGAAAAAATCGGCGGCAATTGGGTAGGGGTATTTTCGCCCCACGCCCACCCACCCTCGAACAACAGCAACACAGCAACACAGCAGCAAAACCGGGTCTTCCCCGAGAACCGGCTACCAACTCGTCCAAGTTTTGCCCCAAAACGCCCCCCGGCCACACCCACCACACCGCCACACCGCCACGAGTGTGCCCCACCAAAAAAAACCCGGGTCCAAAACCGGGTCCGGCTGCAGTACTAGGCAAAAGCCGCAAAAAATGCCGAAAAAATCGGCGGCAATTGGGTAGGGGACGCACCCGATAGCATGTATAAGTGTACACACACTTTTCTACCCCTATCATATCATATATGTGTTCAAGTGTACACACTATTCTGTTCTGTTCTACAATACACACATATGATCATGAATTTGTTATAAATTTGTCAACATATGGTAGAATTTGTTATAAATTTCTTTGTTTTTCACATATAGATGGATACCCGTACAATAACAGCTGATGTGGCACACATGTGTTTCTACTACGCAGTACATGAGAGTATGTATGTATATGATAGTATTACACACGCATAAATCTCCGATTATATATACTATATATATATGCGATGCGATCACCATATATGTATGTACACATGTGTATGTCAGTAAAAACATTATTATATATAGATATTAAAGTTGAATGGGTTGGGATTCGAACCTCGGACTTTCGAGCTAGTACCATAACCAGATATATGCCCGTATTTTCCAGATATATACAGTGAGCGGTATAAATCGGTCGAGAAGTGATCGGGTGGATCGGCACGAGCTAAACGGACCACTGACCGACCCCAAAAAACCGGGTCTTCCCCGAGAACCGGCTACCAACTCGTCCAAGTTTTGCCCCAAAACGCCCCCCGGCCACACCCACCACACCGCCACACCGCCACGAGTGTGCCCCACCAAAAAAAACCCGGGTCCAAAACCGGGTCCGGCTGCAGTACTAGGCAAAAGCCGCAAAAAATGCCGAAAAAATCGGCGGCAATTGGGTAGGGGTATTTTCGCCCCACGCCCACCCACCCTCGAACAACAGCAACACAGCAACACAGCAGCAGCAGCAGCAGCAGCATAATCCTGTCAAAGAAAAGAAAAAAATATATATGTATGGGCATATGGGGCATATATGCATTACTTTGGTACCAAAAGTGTATATACTGTACTGATGCCAGTTGAGTATGTTATAAGTAAAATTGTCGATAAGCAAGATGAGAATTCAGCGATTACCTATGATCACCAGACAGCACAGCACAGCACAGCACAGACCATTTAACGGCCAAATTTGAATTATGACACATATGTTGCATATGTTGCACATATGTGAGCATATGATCATCAAGAGTGAGTGAGTTCAGTAAAAGTGATCGTGTGTGTGGCAGAATAATTTTCACATATAGATGGAGGTACCCGTACATTATTACACATGTGAGATTGATTGTCACGCTCCTGGTGAAGCTAGGTTCGCCACAAATGGCTCTAATGGTAGCCAATGGAACCTACTAGGTGGCCCAAAGCGTTTGAGCCACCAGCCGGGTGCAGCCGGGACGCACCCGATAGCATGTATAAGTGTACACACACTTTTCTACCCCTATCATATCATATATGTGTTCAAGTGTACACACTATTCTGTTCTGTTCTACAATACACACATATGATCATGAATTTGTTATAAATTTGTCAACATATGGTAGAATTTGTTATAAATTTCTTTGTTTTTCACATATAGATGGATACCCGTACAATAACAGCTGATGTGGCACACATGTGTTTCTACTACGCAGTACATGAGAGTATGTATGTATATGATAGTATTACACACGCATAAATCTCCGATTATATATACTATATATATATGCGATGCGATCACCATATATGTATGTACACATGTGTATGTCAGTAAAAACATTATTATATATAGATATTAAAGTTGAATGGGTTGGGATTCGAACCTCGGACTTTCGAGCTAGTACCATAACCAGATATATGCCCGTATTTTCCAGATATATACAGTGAGCGGTATAAATCGGTCGAGAAGTGATCGGGTGGATCGGCACGAGCTAAACGGACCACTGACCGACCCCAAAAAACCGGGTCTTCCCCGAGAACCGGCTACCAACTCGTCCAAGTTTTGCCCCAAAACGCCCCCCGGCCACACCCACCACACCGCCACACCGCCACGAGTGTGCCCCACCAAAAAAAACCCGGGTCCAAAACCGGGTCCGGCTGCAGTACTAGGCAAAAGCCGCAAAAAATGCCGAAAAAATCGGCGGCAATTGGGTAGGGGTATTTTCGCCCCACGCATATACAGTGAGCGGTATAAATCGGTCGAGAAGTGATCGGGTGGATCGGCACGAGCTAAACGGACCACTGACCGACCCCAAAAAACCGGGTCTTCCCCGAGAACCGGCTACCAACTCGTCCAAGTTTTGCCCCAAAACGCCCCCCGGCCACACCCACCACACCGCCACACCGCCACGAGTGTGCCCCACCAAAAAAAACCCGGGTCCAAAACCGGGTCCGGCTGCAGTACTAGGCAAAAGCCGCAAAAAATGCCGAAAAAATCGGCGGCAATTGGGTAGGGGTATTTTCGCCCCACGCCCACCCACCCTCTCATTTCTCATTGGCTCTAATGGTAGCCAATGGAACCTACTAGGTGGCCCAAAGCGTTTGAGCCACCAGCCGGGTGCAGCCGGGACGCACCCGATAGCATGTATAAGTGTACACACACTTTTCTACCCCTATCATATCATATATGTGTTCAAGTGTACACACTATTCTGTTCTGTTCTACAATACACACATATGATCATGAATTTGTTATAAATTTGTCAACATATGGTAGAATTTGTTATAAATTTCTTTGTTTTTCACATATAGATGGATACCCGTACAATAACAGCTGATGTGGCACACATGTGTTTCTACTACGCAGTACATGAGAGTATGTATGTATATGATAGTATTACACACGCATAAATCTCCGATTATATATACTATATATATATGCGATGCGATCACCATATATGTATGTACACATGTGTATGTCAGTAAAAACATTATTATATATAGATATTAAAGTTGAATGGGTTGGGATTCGAACCTCGGACTTTCGAGCTAGTACCATAACCAGATATATGCCCGTATTTTCCAGATATATACAGTGAGCGGTATAAATCGGTCGAGAAGTGATCGGGTGGATCGGCACGAGCTAAACGGACCACTGACCGACCCCAAAAAACCGGGTCTTCCCCGAGAACCGGCTACCAACTCGTCCAAGTTTTGCCCCAAAACGCCCCCCGGCCACACCCACCACACCGCCACACCGCCACGAGTGTGCCCCACCAAAAAAAACCCGGGTCCAAAACCGGGTCCGGCTGCAGTACTAGGCAAAAGCCGCAAAAAATGCCGAAAAAATCGGCGGCAATTGGGTAGGGGTATTTTCGCCCCACGCCCACCCACCCTCGAACAACAGCAACACAGCAACACAGCAGCAGCAGCAGCAGCAGCATAATCCTGTCAAAGAAAAGAAAAAAATATATATGTATGGGCATATGGGGCATATATGCATTACTTTGGTACCAAAAGTGTATATACTGTACTGATGCCAGTTGAGTATGTTATAAGTAAAATTGTCGATAAGCAAGATGAGAATTCAGCGATTACCTATGATCACCAGACAGCACAGCACAGCACAGCACAGACCATTTAACGGCCAAATTTGAATTATGACACATATGTTGCATATGTTGCACATATGTGAGCATATGATCATCAAGAGTGAGTGAGTTCAGTAAAAGTGATCGTGTGTGTGGCAGAATAATTTTCACATATAGATGGAGGTACCCGTACATTATTACACATGTGAGATTGATTGTCACGCTCCTGGTGAAGCTAGGTTCGCCACAAATGGCTCTAATGGTAGCCAATGGAACCTACTAGGTGGCCCAAAGCGTTTGAGCCACCAGCCGGGTGCAGCCGGGACGCACCCGATAGCATGTATAAGTGTACACACACTTTTCTACCCCTATCATATCATATATGTGTTCAAGTGTACACACTATTCTGTTCTGTTCTACAATACACACATATGATCATGAATTTGTTATAAATTTGTCAACATATGGTAGAATTTGTTATAAATTTCTTTGTTTTTCACATATAGATGGATACCCGTACAATAACAGCTGATGTGGCACACATGTGTTTCTACTACGCAGTACATGAGAGTATGTATGTATATGATAGTATTACACACGCATAAATCTCCGATTATATATACTATATATATATGCGATGCGATCACCATATATGTATGTACACATGTGTATGTCAGTAAAAACATTATTATATATAGATATTAAAGTTGAATGGGTTGGGATTCGAACCTCGGACTTTCGAGCTAGTACCATAACCAGATATATGCCCGTATTTTCCAGATATATACAGTGAGCGGTATAAATCGGTCGAGAAGTGATCGGGTGGATCGGCACGAGCTAAACGGACCACTGACCGACCCCAAAAAACCGGGTCTTCCCCGAGAACCGGCTACCAACTCGTCCAAGTTTTGCCCCAAAACGCCCCCCGGCCACACCCACCACACCGCCACACCGCCACGAGTGTGCCCCACCAAAAAAAACCCGGGTCCAAAACCGGGTCCGGCTGCAGTACTAGGCAAAAGCCGCAAAAAATGCCGAAAAAATCGGCGGCAATTGGGTAGGGGTATTTTCGCCCCACGCCCACCCACCCTCGAACAACAGCAACACAGCAACACAGCAGCAGCAGCAGCAGCAGCATAATCCTGTCAAAGAAAAGAAAAAAATATATATGTATGGGCATATGGGGCATATATGCATTACTTTGGTACCAAAAGTGTATATACTGTACTGATGCCAGTTGAGTATGTTATAAGTAAAATTGTCGATAAGCAAGATGAGAATTCAGCGATTACCTATGATCACCAGACAGCACAGCACAGCACAGCACAGACCATTTAACGGCCAAATTTGAATTATGACACATATGTTGCATATGTTGCACATATGTGAGCATATGATCATCAAGAGTGAGTGAGTTCAGTAAAAGTGATCGTGTGTGTGGCAGAATAATTTTCACATATAGATGGAGGTACCCGTACATTATTACACATGTGAGATTGATTGTCACGCTCCTGGTGAAGCTAGGTTCGCCACAAATGGCTCTAATGGTAGCCAATGGAACCTACTAGGTGGCCCAAAGCGTTTGAGCCACCAGCCGGGTGCAGCCGGGACGCACCCGATAGCATGTATAAGTGTACACACACTTTTCTACCCCTATCATATCATATATGTGTTCAAGTGTACACACTATTCTGTTCTGTTCTACAATACACACATATGATCATGAATTTGTTATAAATTTGTCAACATATGGTAGAATTTGTTATAAATTTCTTTGTTTTTCACATATAGATGGATACCCGTACAATAACAGCTGATGTGGCACACATGTGTTTCTACTACGCAGTACATGAGAGTATGTATGTATATGATAGTATTACACACGCATAAATCTCCGATTATATATACTATATATATATGCGATGCGATCACCATATATGTATGTACACATGTGTATGTCAGTAAAAACATTATTATATATAGATATTAAAGTTGAATGGGTTGGGATTCGAACCTCGGACTTTCGAGCTAGTACCATAACCAGATATATGCCCGTATTTTCCAGATATATACAGTGAGCGGTATAAATCGGTCGAGAAGTGATCGGGTGGATCGGCACGAGCTAAACGGACCACTGACCGACCCCAAAAAACCGGGTCTTCCCCGAGAACCGGCTACCAACTCGTCCAAGTTTTGCCCCAAAACGCCCCCCGGCCACACCCACCACACCGCCACACCGCCACGAGTGTGCCCCACCAAAAAAAACCCGGGTCCAAAACCGGGTCCGGCTGCAGTACTAGGCAAAAGCCGCAAAAAATGCCGAAAAAATCGGCGGCAATTGGGTAGGGGTATTTTCGCCCCACGCCCACCCACCCTCTCATTTCTCATTGGCTCTAATGGTAGCCAATGGAACCTACTAGGTGGCCCAAAGCGTTTGAGCCACCAGCCGGGTGCAGCCGGGACGCACCCGATAGCATGTATAAGTGTACACACACTTTTCTACCCCTATCATATCATATATGTGTTCAAGTGTACACACTATTCTGTTCTGTTCTACAATACACACATATGATCATGAATTTGTTATAAATTTGTCAACATATGGTAGAATTTGTTATAAATTTCTTTGTTTTTCACATATAGATGGATACCCGTACAATAACAGCTGATGTGGCACACATGTGTTTCTACTACGCAGTACATGAGAGTATGTATGTATATGATAGTATTACACACGCATAAATCTCCGATTATATATACTATATATATATGCGATGCGATCACCATATATGTATGTACACATGTGTATGTCAGTAAAAACATTATTATATATAGATATTAAAGTTGAATGGGTTGGGATTCGAACCTCGGACTTTCGAGCTAGTACCATAACCAGATATATGCCCGTATTTTCCAGATATATACAGTGAGCGGTATAAATCGGTCGAGAAGTGATCGGGTGGATCGGCACGAGCTAAACGGACCACTGACCGACCCCAAAAAACCGGGTCTTCCCCGAGAACCGGCTACCAACTCGTCCAAGTTTTGCCCCAAAACGCCCCCCGGCCACACCCACCACACCGCCACACCGCCACGAGTGTGCCCCACCAAAAAAAACCCGGGTCCAAAACCGGGTCCGGCTGCAGTACTAGGCAAAAGCCGCAAAAAATGCCGAAAAAATCGGCGGCAATTGGGTAGGGGTATTTTCGCCCCACGCATATACAGTGAGCGGTATAAATCGGTCGAGAAGTGATCGGGTGGATCGGCACGAGCTAAACGGACCACTGACCGACCCCAAAAAACCGGGTCTTCCCCGAGAACCGGCTACCAACTCGTCCAAGTTTTGCCCCAAAACGCCCCCCGGCCACACCCACCACACCGCCACACCGCCACGAGTGTGCCCCACCAAAAAAAACCCGGGTCCAAAACCGGGTCCGGCTGCAGTACTAGGCAAAAGCCGCAAAAAATGCCGAAAAAATCGGCGGCAATTGGGTAGGGGTATTTTCGCCCCACGCCCACCCACCCTCTCATTTCTCATTGGCTCTAATGGTAGCCAATGGAACCTACTAGGTGGCCCAAAGCGTTTGAGCCACCAGCCGGGTGCAGCCGGGACGCACCCGATAGCATGTATAAGTGTACACACACTTTTCTACCCCTATCATATCATATATGTGTTCAAGTGTACACACTATTCTGTTCTGTTCTACAATACACACATATGATCATGAATTTGTTATAAATTTGTCAACATATGGTAGAATTTGTTATAAATTTCTTTGTTTTTCACATATAGATGGATACCCGTACAATAACAGCTGATGTGGCACACATGTGTTTCTACTACGCAGTACATGAGAGTATGTATGTATATGATAGTATTACACACGCATAAATCTCCGATTATATATACTATATATATATGCGATGCGATCACCATATATGTATGTACACATGTGTATGTCAGTAAAAACATTATTATATATAGATATTAAAGTTGAATGGGTTGGGATTCGAACCTCGGACTTTCGAGCTAGTACCATAACCAGATATATGCCCGTATTTTCCAGATATATACAGTGAGCGGTATAAATCGGTCGAGAAGTGATCGGGTGGATCGGCACGAGCTAAACGGACCACTGACCGACCCCAAAAAACCGGGTCTTCCCCGAGAACCGGCTACCAACTCGTCCAAGTTTTGCCCCAAAACGCCCCCCGGCCACACCCACCACACCGCCACACCGCCACGAGTGTGCCCCACCAAAAAAAACCCGGGTCCAAAACCGGGTCCGGCTGCAGTACTAGGCAAAAGCCGCAAAAAATGCCGAAAAAATCGGCGGCAATTGGGTAGGGGTATTTTCGCCCCACGCCCACCCACCCTCGAACAACAGCAACACAGCAACACAGCAGCAGCAGCAGCAGCAGCATAATCCTGTCAAAGAAAAGAAAAAAATATATATGTATGGGCATATGGGGCATATATGCATTACTTTGGTACCAAAAGTGTATATACTGTACTGATGCCAGTTGAGTATGTTATAAGTAAAATTGTCGATAAGCAAGATGAGAATTCAGCGATTACCTATGATCACCAGACAGCACAGCACAGCACAGCACAGACCATTTAACGGCCAAATTTGAATTATGACACATATGTTGCATATGTTGCACATATGTGAGCATATGATCATCAAGAGTGAGTGAGTTCAGTAAAAGTGATCGTGTGTGTGGCAGAATAATTTTCACATATAGATGGAGGTACCCGTACATTATTACACATGTGAGATTGATTGTCACGCTCCTGGTGAAGCTAGGTTCGCCACAAATGGCTCTAATGGTAGCCAATGGAACCTACTAGGTGGCCCAAAGCGTTTGAGCCACCAGCCGGGTGCAGCCGGGACGCACCCGATAGCATGTATAAGTGTACACACACTTTTCTACCCCTATCATATCATATATGTGTTCAAGTGTACACACTATTCTGTTCTGTTCTACAATACACACATATGATCATGAATTTGTTATAAATTTGTCAACATATGGTAGAATTTGTTATAAATTTCTTTGTTTTTCACATATAGATGGATACCCGTACAATAACAGCTGATGTGGCACACATGTGTTTCTACTACGCAGTACATGAGAGTATGTATGTATATGATAGTATTACACACGCATAAATCTCCGATTATATATACTATATATATATGCGATGCGATCACCATATATGTATGTACACATGTGTATGTCAGTAAAAACATTATTATATATAGATATTAAAGTTGAATGGGTTGGGATTCGAACCTCGGACTTTCGAGCTAGTACCATAACCAGATATATGCCCGTATTTTCCAGATATATACAGTGAGCGGTATAAATCGGTCGAGAAGTGATCGGGTGGATCGGCACGAGCTAAACGGACCACTGACCGACCCCAAAAAACCGGGTCTTCCCCGAGAACCGGCTACCAACTCGTCCAAGTTTTGCCCCAAAACGCCCCCCGGCCACACCCACCACACCGCCACACCGCCACGAGTGTGCCCCACCAAAAAAAACCCGGGTCCAAAACCG
Organism: Zeugodacus cucurbitae; assembly: GCF_028554725.1. NCBI lineage: Eukaryota > Metazoa > Arthropoda > Insecta > Diptera > Tephritidae > Zeugodacus > Zeugodacus cucurbitae. The sequence goes on along the minus strand of NC_071669.1, from coordinate 109,183 downwards.
GGTCCGGCTGCAGTACTAGGCAAAAGCCGCAAAAAATGCCGAAAAAATCGGCGGCAATTGGGTAGGGGTATTTTCGCCCCACGCCCACCCACCCTCGAACAACAGCAACACAGCAACACAGCAGCAGCAGCAGCAGCAGCATAATCCTGTCAAAGAAAAGAAAAAAATATATATGTATGGGCATATGGGGCATATATGCATTACTTTGGTACCAAAAGTGTATATACTGTACTGATGCCAGTTGAGTATGTTATAAGTAAAATTGTCGATAAGCAAGATGAGAATTCAGCGATTACCTATGATCACCAGACAGCACAGCACAGCACAGCACAGACCATTTAACGGCCAAATTTGAATTATGACACATATGTTGCATATGTTGCACATATGTGAGCATATGATCATCAAGAGTGAGTGAGTTCAGTAAAAGTGATCGTGTGTGTGGCAGAATAATTTTCACATATAGATGGAGGTACCCGTACATTATTACACATGTGAGATTGATTGTCACGCTCCTGGTGAAGCTAGGTTCGCCACAAATGGCTCTAATGGTAGCCAATGGAACCTACTAGGTGGCCCAAAGCGTTTGAGCCACCAGCCGGGTGCAGCCGGGACGCACCCGATAGCATGTATAAGTGTACACACACTTTTCTACCCCTATCATATCATATATGTGTTCAAGTGTACACACTATTCTGTTCTGTTCTACAATACACACATATGATCATGAATTTGTTATAAATTTGTCAACATATGGTAGAATTTGTTATAAATTTCTTTGTTTTTCACATATAGATGGATACCCGTACAATAACAGCTGATGTGGCACACATGTGTTTCTACTACGCAGTACATGAGAGTATGTATGTATATGATAGTATTACACACGCATAAATCTCCGATTATATATACTATATATATATGCGATGCGATCACCATATATGTATGTACACATGTGTATGTCAGTAAAAACATTATTATATATAGATATTAAAGTTGAATGGGTTGGGATTCGAACCTCGGACTTTCGAGCTAGTACCATAACCAGATATATGCCCGTATTTTCCAGATATATACAGTGAGCGGTATAAATCGGTCGAGAAGTGATCGGGTGGATCGGCACGAGCTAAACGGACCACTGACCGACCCCAAAAAACCGGGTCTTCCCCGAGAACCGGCTACCAACTCGTCCAAGTTTTGCCCCAAAACGCCCCCCGGCCACACCCACCACACCGCCACACCGCCACGAGTGTGCCCCACCAAAAAAAACCCGGGTCCAAAACCGGGTCCGGCTGCAGTACTAGGCAAAAGCCGCAAAAAATGCCGAAAAAATCGGCGGCAATTGGGTAGGGGTATTTTCGCCCCACGCCCACCCACCCTCTCATTTCTCATTGGCTCTAATGGTAGCCAATGGAACCTACTAGGTGGCCCAAAGCGTTTGAGCCACCAGCCGGGTGCAGCCGGGACGCACCCGATAGCATGTATAAGTGTACACACACTTTTCTACCCCTATCATATCATATATGTGTTCAAGTGTACACACTATTCTGTTCTGTTCTACAATACACACATATGATCATGAATTTGTTATAAATTTGTCAACATATGGTAGAATTTGTTATAAATTTCTTTGTTTTTCACATATAGATGGATACCCGTACAATAACAGCTGATGTGGCACACATGTGTTTCTACTACGCAGTACATGAGAGTATGTATGTATATGATAGTATTACACACGCATAAATCTCCGATTATATATACTATATATATATGCGATGCGATCACCATATATGTATGTACACATGTGTATGTCAGTAAAAACATTATTATATATAGATATTAAAGTTGAATGGGTTGGGATTCGAACCTCGGACTTTCGAGCTAGTACCATAACCAGATATATGCCCGTATTTTCCAGATATATACAGTGAGCGGTATAAATCGGTCGAGAAGTGATCGGGTGGATCGGCACGAGCTAAACGGACCACTGACCGACCCCAAAAAACCGGGTCTTCCCCGAGAACCGGCTACCAACTCGTCCAAGTTTTGCCCCAAAACGCCCCCCGGCCACACCCACCACACCGCCACACCGCCACGAGTGTGCCCCACCAAAAAAAACCCGGGTCCAAAACCGGGTCCGGCTGCAGTACTAGGCAAAAGCCGCAAAAAATGCCGAAAAAATCGGCGGCAATTGGGTAGGGGTATTTTCGCCCCACGCCCACCCACCCTCGAACAACAGCAACACAGCAACACAGCAGCAGCAGCAGCAGCAGCATAATCCTGTCAAAGAAAAGAAAAAAATATATATGTATGGGCATATGGGGCATATATGCATTACTTTGGTACCAAAAGTGTATATACTGTACTGATGCCAGTTGAGTATGTTATAAGTAAAATTGTCGATAAGCAAGATGAGAATTCAGCGATTACCTATGATCACCAGACAGCACAGCACAGCACAGCACAGACCATTTAACGGCCAAATTTGAATTATGACACATATGTTGCATATGTTGCACATATGTGAGCATATGATCATCAAGAGTGAGTGAGTTCAGTAAAAGTGATCGTGTGTGTGGCAGAATAATTTTCACATATAGATGGAGGTACCCGTACATTATTACACATGTGAGATTGATTGTCACGCTCCTGGTGAAGCTAGGTTCGCCACAAATGGCTCTAATGGTAGCCAATGGAACCTACTAGGTGGCCCAAAGCGTTTGAGCCACCAGCCGGGTGCAGCCGGGACGCACCCGATAGCATGTATAAGTGTACACACACTTTTCTACCCCTATCATATCATATATGTGTTCAAGTGTACACACTATTCTGTTCTGTTCTACAATACACACATATGATCATGAATTTGTTATAAATTTGTCAACATATGGTAGAATTTGTTATAAATTTCTTTGTTTTTCACATATAGATGGATACCCGTACAATAACAGCTGATGTGGCACACATGTGTTTCTACTACGCAGTACATGAGAGTATGTATGTATATGATAGTATTACACACGCATAAATCTCCGATTATATATACTATATATATATGCGATGCGATCACCATATATGTATGTACACATGTGTATGTCAGTAAAAACATTATTATATATAGATATTAAAGTTGAATGGGTTGGGATTCGAACCTCGGACTTTCGAGCTAGTACCATAACCAGATATATGCCCGTATTTTCCAGATATATACAGTGAGCGGTATAAATCGGTCGAGAAGTGATCGGGTGGATCGGCACGAGCTAAACGGACCACTGACCGACCCCAAAAAACCGGGTCTTCCCCGAGAACCGGCTACCAACTCGTCCAAGTTTTGCCCCAAAACGCCCCCCGGCCACACCCACCACACCGCCACACCGCCACGAGTGTGCCCCACCAAAAAAAACCCGGGTCCAAAACCGGGTCCGGCTGCAGTACTAGGCAAAAGCCGCAAAAAATGCCGAAAAAATCGGCGGCAATTGGGTAGGGGTATTTTCGCCCCACGCCCACCCACCCTCGAACAACAGCAACACAGCAACACAGCAGCAGCAGCAGCAGCAGCATAATCCTGTCAAAGAAAAGAAAAAAATATATATGTATGGGCATATGGGGCATATATGCATTACTTTGGTACCAAAAGTGTATATACTGTACTGATGCCAGTTGAGTATGTTATAAGTAAAATTGTCGATAAGCAAGATGAGAATTCAGCGATTACCTATGATCACCAGACAGCACAGCACAGCACAGCACAGACCATTTAACGGCCAAATTTGAATTATGACACATATGTTGCATATGTTGCACATATGTGAGCATATGATCATCAAGAGTGAGTGAGTTCAGTAAAAGTGATCGTGTGTGTGGCAGAATAATTTTCACATATAGATGGAGGTACCCGTACATTATTACACATGTGAGATTGATTGTCACGCTCCTGGTGAAGCTAGGTTCGCCACAAATGGCTCTAATGGTAGCCAATGGAACCTACTAGGTGGCCCAAAGCGTTTGAGCCACCAGCCGGGTGCAGCCGGGACGCACCCGATAGCATGTATAAGTGTACACACACTTTTCTACCCCTATCATATCATATATGTGTTCAAGTGTACACACTATTCTGTTCTGTTCTACAATACACACATATGATCATGAATTTGTTATAAATTTGTCAACATATGGTAGAATTTGTTATAAATTTCTTTGTTTTTCACATATAGATGGATACCCGTACAATAACAGCTGATGTGGCACACATGTGTTTCTACTACGCAGTACATGAGAGTATGTATGTATATGATAGTATTACACACGCATAAATCTCCGATTATATATACTATATATATATGCGATGCGATCACCATATATGTATGTACACATGTGTATGTCAGTAAAAACATTATTATATATAGATATTAAAGTTGAATGGGTTGGGATTCGAACCTCGGACTTTCGAGCTAGTACCATAACCAGATATATGCCCGTATTTTCCAGATATATACAGTGAGCGGTATAAATCGGTCGAGAAGTGATCGGGTGGATCGGCACGAGCTAAACGGACCACTGACCGACCCCAAAAAACCGGGTCTTCCCCGAGAACCGGCTACCAACTCGTCCAAGTTTTGCCCCAAAACGCCCCCCGGCCACACCCACCACACCGCCACACCGCCACGAGTGTGCCCCACCAAAAAAAACCCGGGTCCAAAACCGGGTCCGGCTGCAGTACTAGGCAAAAGCCGCAAAAAATGCCGAAAAAATCGGCGGCAATTGGGTAGGGGTATTTTCGCCCCACGCCCACCCACCCTCTCATTTCTCATTGGCTCTAATGGTAGCCAATGGAACCTACTAGGTGGCCCAAAGCGTTTGAGCCACCAGCCGGGTGCAGCCGGGACGCACCCGATAGCATGTATAAGTGTACACACACTTTTCTACCCCTATCATATCATATATGTGTTCAAGTGTACACACTATTCTGTTCTGTTCTACAATACACACATATGATCATGAATTTGTTATAAATTTGTCAACATATGGTAGAATTTGTTATAAATTTCTTTGTTTTTCACATATAGATGGATACCCGTACAATAACAGCTGATGTGGCACACATGTGTTTCTACTACGCAGTACATGAGAGTATGTATGTATATGATAGTATTACACACGCATAAATCTCCGATTATATATACTATATATATATGCGATGCGATCACCATATATGTATGTACACATGTGTATGTCAGTAAAAACATTATTATATATAGATATTAAAGTTGAATGGGTTGGGATTCGAACCTCGGACTTTCGAGCTAGTACCATAACCAGATATATGCCCGTATTTTCCAGATATATACAGTGAGCGGTATAAATCGGTCGAGAAGTGATCGGGTGGATCGGCACGAGCTAAACGGACCACTGACCGACCCCAAAAAACCGGGTCTTCCCCGAGAACCGGCTACCAACTCGTCCAAGTTTTGCCCCAAAACGCCCCCCGGCCACACCCACCACACCGCCACACCGCCACGAGTGTGCCCCACCAAAAAAAACCCGGGTCCAAAACCGGGTCCGGCTGCAGTACTAGGCAAAAGCCGCAAAAAATGCCGAAAAAATCGGCGGCAATTGGGTAGGGGTATTTTCGCCCCACGCCCACCCACCCTCGAACAACAGCAACACAGCAACACAGCAGCAGCAGCAGCAGCAGCATAATCCTGTCAAAGAAAAGAAAAAAATATATATGTATGGGCATATGGGGCATATATGCATTACTTTGGTACCAAAAGTGTATATACTGTACTGATGCCAGTTGAGTATGTTATAAGTAAAATTGTCGATAAGCAAGATGAGAATTCAGCGATTACCTATGATCACCAGACAGCACAGCACAGCACAGCACAGACCATTTAACGGCCAAATTTGAATTATGACACATATGTTGCATATGTTGCACATATGTGAGCATATGATCATCAAGAGTGAGTGAGTTCAGTAAAAGTGATCGTGTGTGTGGCAGAATAATTTTCACATATAGATGGAGGTACCCGTACATTATTACACATGTGAGATTGATTGTCACGCTCCTGGTGAAGCTAGGTTCGCCACAAATGGCTCTAATGGTAGCCAATGGAACCTACTAGGTGGCCCAAAGCGTTTGAGCCACCAGCCGGGTGCAGCCGGGACGCACCCGATAGCATGTATAAGTGTACACACACTTTTCTACCCCTATCATATCATATATGTGTTCAAGTGTACACACTATTCTGTTCTGTTCTACAATACACACATATGATCATGAATTTGTTATAAATTTGTCAACATATGGTAGAATTTGTTATAAATTTCTTTGTTTTTCACATATAGATGGATACCCGTACAATAACAGCTGATGTGGCACACATGTGTTTCTACTACGCAGTACATGAGAGTATGTATGTATATGATAGTATTACACACGCATAAATCTCCGATTATATATACTATATATATATGCGATGCGATCACCATATATGTATGTACACATGTGTATGTCAGTAAAAACATTATTATATATAGATATTAAAGTTGAATGGGTTGGGATTCGAACCTCGGACTTTCGAGCTAGTACCATAACCAGATATATGCCCGTATTTTCCAGATATATACAGTGAGCGGTATAAATCGGTCGAGAAGTGATCGGGTGGATCGGCACGAGCTAAACGGACCACTGACCGACCCCAAAAAACCGGGTCTTCCCCGAGAACCGGCTACCAACTCGTCCAAGTTTTGCCCCAAAACGCCCCCCGGCCACACCCACCACACCGCCACACCGCCACGAGTGTGCCCCACCAAAAAAAACCCGGGTCCAAAACCGGGTCCGGCTGCAGTACTAGGCAAAAGCCGCAAAAAATGCCGAAAAAATCGGCGGCAATTGGGTAGGGGTATTTTCGCCCCACGCCCACCCACCCTCTCATTTCTCATTGGCTCTAATGGTAGCCAATGGAACCTACTAGGTGGCCCAAAGCGTTTGAGCCACCAGCCGGGTGCAGCCGGGACGCACCCGATAGCATGTATAAGTGTACACACACTTTTCTACCCCTATCATATCATATATGTGTTCAAGTGTACACACTATTCTGTTCTGTTCTACAATACACACATATGATCATGAATTTGTTATAAATTTGTCAACATATGGTAGAATTTGTTATAAATTTCTTTGTTTTTCACATATAGATGGATACCCGTACAATAACAGCTGATGTGGCACACATGTGTTTCTACTACGCAGTACATGAGAGTATGTATGTATATGATAGTATTACACACGCATAAATCTCCGATTATATATACTATATATATATGCGATGCGATCACCATATATGTATGTACACATGTGTATGTCAGTAAAAACATTATTATATATAGATATTAAAGTTGAATGGGTTGGGATTCGAACCTCGGACTTTCGAGCTAGTACCATAACCAGATATATGCCCGTATTTTCCAGATATATACAGTGAGCGGTATAAATCGGTCGAGAAGTGATCGGGTGGATCGGCACGAGCTAAACGGACCACTGACCGACCCCAAAAAACCGGGTCTTCCCCGAGAACCGGCTACCAACTCGTCCAAGTTTTGCCCCAAAACGCCCCCCGGCCACACCCACCACACCGCCACACCGCCACGAGTGTGCCCCACCAAAAAAAACCCGGGTCCAAAACCGGGTCCGGCTGCAGTACTATGCAAAAGCCGCAAAAAATGCCGAAAAAATCGGCGGCAATTGGGTAGGGGTATTTTCGCCCCACGCCCACCCACCCTCGAACAACAGCAACACAGCAACACAGCAGCAGCAGCAGCAGCAGCATAATCCTGTCAAAGAAAAGAAAAAAATATATATGTATGGGCATATGGGGCATATATGCATTACTTTGGTACCAAAAGTGTATATACTGTACTGATGCCAGTTGAGTATGTTATAAGTAAAATTGTCGATAAGCAAGATGAGAATTCAGCGATTACCTATGATCACCATCAAAAGTCCCGACACAGACCATTTAACGGCCAAATTTGAATTATGACACATATGTTGCATATGTTGCACATATGTGAGCATATGATCATCAAGAGTGAGTGAGTTCAGTAAAAGTGATCGTGCAGTGAGTAAGTTCAACTGAATAGTGGCAGAATAATTTTCACATATAGATGGAGGTGGCCCAAAGCGTTTGAGCCACCACCCGGACGCACCCGCTCCTCAGGAGCGTGTCAAAGTGAAAAATTTGGTTTTTATGGTACTCATATGATTGTCACGCTCCTGGTGAAGCTAGGTTCGCCACAAATGGCTCTAATGGTAGCCAATGGAACCTACTAGGTGGCCCAAAGCGTTTGAGCCACCAGCCGGGTGCAGCCGGGACGCACCCGATAGCATGTATAAGTGTACACACACTTTTCTACCCCTATCATATCATATATGTGTTCAAGTGTACACACTATTCTGTTCTGTTCTACAATACACACATATGATTATGAATTTGTTATAAATTTGTCAACATATGGTAGAATTTGTTATACTACTACTACGATAACAGCTGATGTGGCACACATGTGTTTCTACTACGCAGTACATGAGAGTATGTATGTATATGATAGTATTACACACGCATTTTCTACTACGCAGTACATGAGAGTATGTATGTATATGATAGTATTACACACGCATAAATCTCCGATTATATATACTATATATATATGCGATGCGATCACCATATATGTATGTACACATGTGTATGTATGTATGTATGTATGTATGCCTCAGTAAAAACATTATTATATATAGATATTAAAGTTGAATGGGTTGGGATTCGAACCTCGGACTTTCGAGCTAACCAGATATATGCCCGTATTTTCCAGATATATACAGTGAGCGGTATAAATCGGACGAGAAGTGATCGGGTGGATCGGCACGAGCTAAACGGACCACTGACCGACCCCAAAAAACCGGGTCTTCCCCGAGAACCGGCTACCAACTCGTCCAAGTTTTGCCCCAAAACGCCCCCCGGCCCCACCCACCACACCGCCACACCACCACGAGTGTGCCCCACCAAAAAAAACCCGGGTCCAAAACCGGGTCCGGCTGCAGTACTATGCAAAAGCCGCAAAAAATGCCGAAAAAATCGGCGGCAATTGGGTAGGGGTATTTTCGCCCCACGCCCACCCACCCTCGAACAACAGCAACACAGCAACACAGCAGCAGCAGCAGCAGCAGCATAATCCTGTCAAAGAAAAGAAAAAAATATATATGTATGGGCATATGGGGCATATATGCATTACTTTGGTACCAAAAGTGTATATACTGTACTGATGCCAGTTGAGTATGTTATAAGTAAAATTGTCGATAAGCAAGATGAGAATTCAGCGATTACCTATGATCACCAGACAGCACAGCACAGCACAGCACAGACCATTTAACGGCCAAATTTGAATTATGACACATATGTTGCATATGTTGCACATATGTGAGCATATGATCATCAAGAGTGAGTGAGTTCAGTAAAAGTGATCGTGTGTGTGGCAGAATAATTTTCACATATAGATGGAGGTACCCGTACATTATTACACATGTGAGATTGATTGTGGCTCAAACGCTTTGGGCCACCTAGTAGGTTCCATTGGCTACCATTAGAGCCATTTGTGGCGAACCTAGCTTCACCAGGAGCGTGACAATCATATGAGTACCATAATATTTCTAATATTTCTCACATGTGTAATAATGTACGGGTACCTCCATCTATATGTGAAAATTATTCTGCCACACACACGATCACTTTTACTGAACTCACTCACTCTTGATGATCATATGCTCACATATGTGCAACATATGCAACATATGTGTCATAATTCAAATTTGGCCGTTAAATGGTCTGTGCTGTCGGGACTTTTGATGGTGATCATAGGTAGATAATCGCTGAATTCTCATCTTGCTTATCGACAATTTTACTTATAACATACTCAACTGGCATCAGTACAGTATATACACTTTTGGTACCAAAGTAATGCATATATGCCCCATATGCCCATACATATATATTTTTTTCTTTTCTTTGACAGGATTATGCTGCTGCTGCTGCTGCTGCTGCTGTGTTGCTGTGTTGCTGTTGTTCGAGGGTGGGTGGGCGTGGGGCGAAAATACCCCTACCCAATTGCCGCCGATTTTTTCGGCATTTTTTGCGGCTTTTGCCTAGTACTGCAGCCGGACCCGGTTTTGGACCCGGGTTTTTTTTGGTGGGGCACACTCGTGGCGGTGTGGCGGTGTGGTGGGTGGGGTCGGGGGGCGTTTTGGGGCAAAACTTGGACGAGTTGGTAGCCGGTTCTCGGGGAAGACCCGGTTTTTTGGGGTCGGTCAGTGGTCCGTTTAGCTCGTGCCGATCCACCCGATCACTTCTCGACCGATTTATACCGCTCACTATATATATCTGGAAAATACGGGCATATATCTGGTTATGGTACTAGCTCGAAAGTCCGAGGTTCGAATCCCAACCCATTCAACTTTAATATCTATATATACCCCTACCCAATTGCCGCCGATTTTTTCGGCATTTTTTGCGGCTTTTGCCTAGTACTGCAGCCGGACCCGGTTTTGGACCCGGGTTTTTTTTGGTGGGGCACACTCGTGGCGGTGTGGCGGTGTGGTGGGTGTGGCCGGGGGGCGTTTTGGGGCAAAACTTGGACGAGTTGGTAGCCGGTTCTCGGGGAAGACCCGGTTTTTTGGGGTCGGTCAGTGGTCCGTTTAGCTCGTGCCGATCCACCCGATCACTTCTCGACCGATTTATACCGCTCACTGTATATATCTGGAAAATACGGGCATATATCTGGTTATGGTACTAGCTCGAAAGTCCGAGGTTCGAATCCCAACCCATTCAACTTTAATATCTATATATAATAATGTTTTTACTGACATACACATGTGTACATACATATATGGTGATCGCATCGCATATATATATAGTATATATAATCGGAGATTTATGCGTGTGTAATACTATCATATACATACATACTCTCATGTACTGCGTAGTAGAAACACATGTGTGCCACATCAGCTGTTATTGTACGGGTATCCATCTATATGTGAAAAACAAAGAAATTTATAACAAATTCTACCATATGTTGACAAATTTATAACAAATTCATGATCATATGTGTGTATTGTAGAACAGAACAGAATAGTGTGTACACTTGAACACATATATGATATGATAGGGGTAGAAAAGTGTGTGTACACTTATACATGCTATCGGGTGCGTCCCGGCTGCACCCGGCTGGTGGCTCAAACGCTTTGGGCCACCTAGTAGGTTCCATTGGCTACCATTAGAGCCATTTGTGGCGAACCTAGCTTCACCAGGAGCGTGACAATCATATGAGTACCATAATATTTCTAATATTTCTCACATGTGTAATAATGTACGGGTACCTCCATCTATATGTGAAAATTATTCTGCCACACACACGATCACTTTTACTGAACTCACTCACTCTTGATGATCATATGCTCACATATGTGCAACATATGCAACATATGTGTCATAATTCAAATTTGGCCGTTAAATGGTCTGTGCTGTCGGGACTTTTGATGGTGATCATAGGTAGATAATCGCTGAATTCTCATCTTGCTTATCGACAATTTTACTTATAACATACTCAACTGGCATCAGTACAGTATATACACTTTTGGTACCAAAGTAATGCATATATGCCCCATATGCCCATACATATATATTTTTTTCTTTTCTTTGACAGGATTATGCTGCTGCTGCTGCTGCTGCTGTGTTGCTGTGTTGCTGTTGTTCGAGGGTGGGTGGGCGTGGGGCGAAAATACCCCTACCCAATTGCCGCCGATTTTTTCGGCATTTTTTGCGGCTTTTGCCTAGTACTGCAGCCGGACCCGGTTTTGGACCCGGGTTTTTTTTGGTGGGGCACACTCGTGGTGGTGTGGCGGTGTGGTGGGTGGGGCCGGGGGGCGTTTTGGGGCAAAACTTGGACGAGTTGGTAGCCGGTTCTCGGGGAAGACCCGGTTTTTTGGGGTCGGTCAGTGGTCCGTTTAGCTCGTGCCGATCCACCCGATCACTTCTCGTCCGATTTATACCGCTCACTGTATATATCTGGAAAATACGGGCATATATCTGGTTAGCTCGAAAGTCCGAGGTTCGAATCCCAACCCATTCAACTTTAATATCTATATATAATAATGTTTTTACTGAGGCATACATACATACATACATACATACACATGTGTACATACATATATGGTGATCGCATCGCATATATATATAGTATATATAATCGGAGATTTATGCGTGTGTAATACTATCATATACATACATACTCTCATGTACTGCGTAGTAGAAAATGCGTGTGTAATACTATCATATACATACATACTCTCATGTACTGCGTAGTAGAAACACATGTGTGCCACATCAGCTGTTATCGTAGTAGTAGTATAACAAATTCTACCATATGTTGACAAATTTATAACAAATTCATAATCATATGTGTGTATTGTAGAACAGAACAGAATAGTGTGTACACTTGAACACATATATGATATGATAGGGGTAGAAAAGTGTGTGTACACTTATACATGCTATCGGGTGCGTCCCGGCTGCACCCGGCTGGTGGCTCAAACGCTTTGGGCCACCTAGTAGGTTCCATTGGCTACCATTAGAGCCATTTGTGGCGAACCTAGCTTCACCAGGAGCGTGACAATCATATGAGTACCATAAAAACCAAATTTTTCACTTTGACACGCTCCTGAGGAGCGGGTGCGTCCGGGTGGTGGCTCAAACGCTTTGGGCCACCTCCATCTATATGTGAAAATTATTCTGCCATCATCATATGAGTACCATAAAACCGATCTTTTCACTTTGACACGCTTGGACACGCTCCTGAGGAGCGGGTGCGTCCGGGTGGTGGCTCAAACGCTTTGGGGCACCTAGTAGGTTCCATTGGCTACCATTAGAGCCATTTGTGGCGAACCTAGCTTCACCAGGAGCGTGACAATCATATGAGTACCATAAAAACCAAATTTTTCACTTTGACACGCTCCTGAGGAGCGGGTGCGTCCGGGTGGTGGCTCAAACGCTTTGGGCCACCTAGTAGGTTCCATTGGCTACCATTAGAGCCATTTGTGGCGAACCTAGCTTCACCAGGAGCGTGACAATCAATCTCACATGTGTAATAATGTACGGGTACCTCCATCTATATGTGAAAATTATTCTGCCACACACACGATCACTTTTACTGAACTCACTCACTCTTGATGATCATATGCTCACATATGTGCAACATATGCAACATATGTGTCATAATTCAAATTTGGCCGTTAAATGGTCTGTGCTGTGCTGTGCTGTGCTGTCTGGTGATCATAGGTAATCGCTGAATTCTCATCTTGCTTATCGACAATTTTACTTATAACATACTCAACTGGCATCAGTACAGTATATACACTTTTGGTACCAAAGTAATGCATATATGCCCCATATGCCCATACATATATATTTTTTTCTTTTCTTTGACAGGATTATGCTGCTGCTGCTGCTGCTGCTGTGTTGCTGTGTTGCTGTTGTTCGAGGGTGGGTGGGCGTGGGGCGAAAATACCCCTACCCAATTGCCGCCGATTTTTTCGGCATTTTTTGCGGCTTTTGCCTAGTACTGCAGCCGGACCCGGTTTTGGACCCGGGTTTTTTTTGGTGGGGCACACTCGTGGCGGTGTGGCGGTGTGGTGGGTGTGGCCGGGGGGCGTTTTGGGGCAAAACTTGGACGAGTTGGTAGCCGGTTCTCGGGGAAGACCCGGTTTTTTGGGGTCGGTCAGTGGTCCGTTTAGCTCGTGCCGATCCACCCGATCACTTCTCGACCGATTTATACCGCTCACTGTATATATCTGGAAAATACGGGCATATATCTGGTTATGGTACTAGCTCGAAAGTCCGAGGTTCGAATCCCAACCCATTCAACTTTAATATCTATATATAATAATGTTTTTACTGACATACACATGTGTACATACATATATGGTGATCGCATCGCATATATATATAGTATATATAATCGGAGATTTATGCGTGTGTAATACTATCATATACATACATACTCTCATGTACTGCGTAGTAGAAACACATGTGTGCCACATCAGCTGTTATTGTACGGGTATCCATCTATATGTGAAAAACAAAGAAATTTATAACAAATTCTACCATATGTTGACAAATTTATAACAAATTCATGATCATATGTGTGTATTGTAGAACAGAACAGAATAGTGTGTACACTTGAACACATATATGATATGATAGGGGTAGAAAAGTGTGTGTACACTTATACATGCTATCGGGTGCGTCCCCTACCCAATTGCCGCCGATTTTTTCGGCATTTTTTGCGGCTTTTGCCTAGTACTGCAGCCGGACCCGGTTTTGGACCCGGGTTTTTTTTGGTGGGGCACACTCGTGGCGGTGTGGCGGTGTGGTGGGTGTGGCCGGGGGGCGTTTTGGGGCAAAACTTGGACGAGTTGGTAGCCGGTTCTCGGGGAAGACCCGGTTTTGCTGCTGTGTTGCTGTGTTGCTGTTGTTCCACCCGATCACTTCTCGACCGATTTATACCGCTCACTGTATATATCTGGAAAATACGGGCATATATCTGGTTATGGTACTAGCTCGAAAGTCCGAGGTTCGAATCCCAACCCATTCAACTTTAATATCTATATATAATAATGTTTTTACTGACATACACATGTGTACATACATATATGGTGATCGCATCGCATATATATATAGTATATATAATCGGAGATTTATGCGTGTGTAATACTATCATATACATACATACTCTCATGTACTGCGTAGTAGAAACACATGTGTGCCACATCAGCTGTTATTGTACGGGTATCCATCTATATGTGAAAAACAAAGAAATTTATAACAAATTCTACCATATGTTGACAAATTTATAACAAATTCATGATCATATGTGTGTATTGTAGAACAGAACAGAATAGTGTGTACACTTGAACACATATATGATATGATAGGGGTAGAAAAGTGTGTGTACACTTATACATGCTATCGGGTGCGTCCCCTACCCAATTGCCGCCGATTTTTTCGGCATTTTTTGCGGCTTTTGCCTAGTACTGCAGCCGGACCCGGTTTTGGACCCGGGTTTTTTTTGGTGGGGCACACTCGTGGCGGTGTGGCGGTGTGGTGGGTGTGGCCGGGGGGCGTTTTGGGGCAAAACTTGGACGAGTTGGTAGCCGGTTCTCGGGGAAGACCCGGTTTTGCTGCTGTGTTGCTGTGTTGCTGTTGTTCCACCCGATCACTTCTCGACCGATTTATACCGCTCACTGTATATATCTGGAAAATACGGGCATATATCTGGTTATGGTACTAGCTCGAAAGTCCGAGGTTCGAATCCCAACCCATTCAACTTTAATATCTATATATAATAATGTTTTTACTGACATACACATGTGTACATACATATATGGTGATCGCATCGCATATATATATAGTATATATAATCGGAGATTTATGCGTGTGTAATACTATCATATACATACATACTCTCATGTACTGCGTAGTAGAAACACATGTGTGCCACATCAGCTGTTATTGTACGGGTATCCATCTATATGTGAAAAACAAAGAAATTTATAACAAATTCTACCATATGTTGACAAATTTATAACAAATTCATGATCATATGTGTGTATTGTAGAACAGAACAGAATAGTGTGTACACTTGAACACATATATGATATGATAGGGGTAGAAAAGTGTGTGTACACTTATACATGCTATCGGGTGCGTCCCGGCTGCACCCGGCTGGTGGCTCAAACGCTTTGGGCCACCTAGTAGGTTCCATTGGCTACCATTAGAGCCATTTGTGGCGAACCTAGCTTCACCAGGAGCGTGACAATCATATGAGTACCATAAAACCGATCTTTTCACTTTGACACGCTTGGACACGCTCCTGAGGAGCGGGTGCGTCCGGGTGGTGGCTCAAACGCGCCCCTACCCAATTGCCGCCGATTTTTTCGGCATTTTTTGCGGCTTTTGCCTAGTACTGCAGCCGGACCCGGTTTTGGACCCGGGTTTTTTTTGGTGGGGCACACTCGTGGCGGTGTGGCGGTGTGGTGGGTGTGGCCGGGGGGCGTTTTGGGGCAAAACTTGGACGAGTTGGTAGCCGGTTCTCGGGGAAGACCCGGTTTTTTGGGGTCGGTCAGTGGTCCGTTTAGCTCGTGCCGATCCACCCGATCACTTCTCGACCGATTTATACCGCTCACTGTATATATCTGGAAAATACGGGCATATATCTGGTTATGGTACTAGCTCGAAAGTCCGAGGTTCGAATCCCAACCCATTCAACTTTAATATCTATATATAATAATGTTTTTACTGACATACACATGTGTACATACATATATGGTGATCGCATCGCATATATATATAGTATATATAATCGGAGATTTATGCGTGTGTAATACTATCATATACATACATACTCTCATGTACTGCGTAGTAGAAACACATGTGTGCCACATCAGCTGTTATTGTACGGGTATCCATCTATATGTGAAAAACAAAGAAATTTATAACAAATTCTACCATATGTTGACAAATTTATAACAAATTCATGATCATATGTGTGTATTGTAGAACAGAACAGAATAGTGTGTACACTTGAACACATATATGATATGATAGGGGTAGAAAAGTGTGTGTACACTTATACATGCTATCGGGTGCGTCCCCTACCCAATTGCCGCCGATTTTTTCGGCATTTTTTGCGGCTTTTGCCTAGTACTGCAGCCGGACCCGGTTTTGGACCCGGGTTTTTTTTGGTGGGGCACACTCGTGGTGGTGTGGCGGTGTGGTGGGTGGGGCCGGGGGGCGTTTTGGGGCAAAACTTGGACGAGTTGGTAGCCGGTTCTCGGGGAAGACCCGGTTTTTTGGGGTCGGTCAGTGGTCCGTTTAGCTCGTGCCGATCCACCCGATCACTTCTCGTCCGATTTATACCGCTCACTGTATATATCTGGAAAATACGGGCATATATCTGGTTAGCTCGAAAGTCCGAGGTTCGAATCCCAACCCATTCAACTTTAATATCTATATATAATAATGTTTTTACTGAGGCATACATACATACATACATACATACACATGTGTACATACATATATGGTGATCGCATCGCATATATATATAGTATATATAATCGGAGATTTATGCGTGTGTAATACTATCATATACATACATACTCTCATGTACTGCGTAGTAGAAAATGCGTGTGTAATACTATCATATACATACATACTCTCATGTACTGCGTAGTAGAAACACATGTGTGCCACATCAGCTGTTATCGTAGTAGTAGTATAACAAATTCTACCATATGTTGACAAATTTATAACAAATTCATAATCATATGTGTGTATTGTAGAACAGAACAGAATAGTGTGTACACTTGAACACATATATGATATGATAGGGGTAGAAAAGTGTGTGTACACTTATACATGCTATCGGGTGCGTCCCGGCTGCACCCGGCTGGTGGCTCAAACGCTTTGGGCCACCTAGTAGGTTCCATTGGCTACCATTAGAGCCATTTGTGGCGAACCTAGCTTCACCAGGAGCGTGACAATCATATGAGTACCATAAAAACCAAATTTTTCACTTTGACACGCTCCTGAGGAGCGGGTGCGTCCGGGTGGTGGCTCAAACGCTTTGGGCCACCTCCATCTATATGTGAAAATTATTCTGCCATCATCATATGAGTACCATAAAACCGATCTTTTCACTTTGACACGCTTGGACACGCTCCTGAGGAGCGGGTGCGTCCGGGTGGTGGCTCAAACGCTTTGGGGCACCTAGTAGGTTCCATTGGCTACCATTAGAGCCATTTGTGGCGAACCTAGCTTCACCAGGAGCGTGACAATCATATGAGTACCATAAAAACCAAATTTTTCACTTTGACACGCTCCTGAGGAGCGGGTGCGTCCGGGTGGTGGCTCAAACGCTTTGGGCCACCTAGTAGGTTCCATTGGCTACCATTAGAGCCATTTGTGGCGAACCTAGCTTCACCAGGAGCGTGACAATCAATCTCACATGTGTAATAATGTACGGGTACCTCCATCTATATGTGAAAATTATTCTGCCACACACACGATCACTTTTACTGAACTCACTCACTCTTGATGATCATATGCTCACATATGTGCAACATATGCAACATATGTGTCATAATTCAAATTTGGCCGTTAAATGGTCTGTGCTGTGCTGTGCTGTGCTGTCTGGTGATCATAGGTAATCGCTGAATTCTCATCTTGCTTATCGACAATTTTACTTATAACATACTCAACTGGCATCAGTACAGTATATACACTTTTGGTACCAAAGTAATGCATATATGCCCCATATGCCCATACATATATATTTTTTTCTTTTCTTTGACAGGATTATGCTGCTGCTGCTGCTGCTGCTGTGTTGCTGTGTTGCTGTTGTTCGAGGGTGGGTGGGCGTGGGGCGAAAATACCCCTACCCAATTGCCGCCGATTTTTTCGGCATTTTTTGCGGCTTTT
This sequence comes from Zeugodacus cucurbitae, assembly GCF_028554725.1. NCBI lineage: Eukaryota > Metazoa > Arthropoda > Insecta > Diptera > Tephritidae > Zeugodacus > Zeugodacus cucurbitae. The sequence goes on along the minus strand of NC_071669.1, from coordinate 90,587 downwards.
GCCTAGTACTGCAGCCGGACCCGGTTTTGGACCCGGGTTTTTTTTGGTGGGGCACACTCGTGGCGGTGTGGCGGTGTGGTGGGTGTGGCCGGGGGGCGTTTTGGGGCAAAACTTGGACGAGTTGGTAGCCGGTTCTCGGGGAAGACCCGGTTTTTTGGGGTCGGTCAGTGGTCCGTTTAGCTCGTGCCGATCCACCCGATCACTTCTCGACCGATTTATACCGCTCACTGTATATATCTGGAAAATACGGGCATATATCTGGTTATGGTACTAGCTCGAAAGTCCGAGGTTCGAATCCCAACCCATTCAACTTTAATATCTATATATAATAATGTTTTTACTGACATACACATGTGTACATACATATATGGTGATCGCATCGCATATATATATAGTATATATAATCGGAGATTTATGCGTGTGTAATACTATCATATACATACATACTCTCATGTACTGCGTAGTAGAAACACATGTGTGCCACATCAGCTGTTATTGTACGGGTATCCATCTATATGTGAAAAACAAAGAAATTTATAACAAATTCTACCATATGTTGACAAATTTATAACAAATTCATGATCATATGTGTGTATTGTAGAACAGAACAGAATAGTGTGTACACTTGAACACATATATGATATGATAGGGGTAGAAAAGTGTGTGTACACTTATACATGCTATCGGGTGCGTCCCCTACCCAATTGCCGCCGATTTTTTCGGCATTTTTTGCGGCTTTTGCCTAGTACTGCAGCCGGACCCGGTTTTGGACCCGGGTTTTTTTTGGTGGGGCACACTCGTGGCGGTGTGGCGGTGTGGTGGGTGTGGCCGGGGGGCGTTTTGGGGCAAAACTTGGACGAGTTGGTAGCCGGTTCTCGGGGAAGACCCGGTTTTGCTGCTGTGTTGCTGTGTTGCTGTTGTTCCACCCGATCACTTCTCGACCGATTTATACCGCTCACTGTATATATCTGGAAAATACGGGCATATATCTGGTTATGGTACTAGCTCGAAAGTCCGAGGTTCGAATCCCAACCCATTCAACTTTAATATCTATATATAATAATGTTTTTACTGACATACACATGTGTACATACATATATGGTGATCGCATCGCATATATATATAGTATATATAATCGGAGATTTATGCGTGTGTAATACTATCATATACATACATACTCTCATGTACTGCGTAGTAGAAACACATGTGTGCCACATCAGCTGTTATTGTACGGGTATCCATCTATATGTGAAAAACAAAGAAATTTATAACAAATTCTACCATATGTTGACAAATTTATAACAAATTCATGATCATATGTGTGTATTGTAGAACAGAACAGAATAGTGTGTACACTTGAACACATATATGATATGATAGGGGTAGAAAAGTGTGTGTACACTTATACATGCTATCGGGTGCGTCCCCTACCCAATTGCCGCCGATTTTTTCGGCATTTTTTGCGGCTTTTGCCTAGTACTGCAGCCGGACCCGGTTTTGGACCCGGGTTTTTTTTGGTGGGGCACACTCGTGGCGGTGTGGCGGTGTGGTGGGTGTGGCCGGGGGGCGTTTTGGGGCAAAACTTGGACGAGTTGGTAGCCGGTTCTCGGGGAAGACCCGGTTTTGCTGCTGTGTTGCTGTGTTGCTGTTGTTCCACCCGATCACTTCTCGACCGATTTATACCGCTCACTGTATATATCTGGAAAATACGGGCATATATCTGGTTATGGTACTAGCTCGAAAGTCCGAGGTTCGAATCCCAACCCATTCAACTTTAATATCTATATATAATAATGTTTTTACTGACATACACATGTGTACATACATATATGGTGATCGCATCGCATATATATATAGTATATATAATCGGAGATTTATGCGTGTGTAATACTATCATATACATACATACTCTCATGTACTGCGTAGTAGAAACACATGTGTGCCACATCAGCTGTTATTGTACGGGTATCCATCTATATGTGAAAAACAAAGAAATTTATAACAAATTCTACCATATGTTGACAAATTTATAACAAATTCATGATCATATGTGTGTATTGTAGAACAGAACAGAATAGTGTGTACACTTGAACACATATATGATATGATAGGGGTAGAAAAGTGTGTGTACACTTATACATGCTATCGGGTGCGTCCCGGCTGCACCCGGCTGGTGGCTCAAACGCTTTGGGCCACCTAGTAGGTTCCATTGGCTACCATTAGAGCCATTTGTGGCGAACCTAGCTTCACCAGGAGCGTGACAATCATATGAGTACCATAAAACCGATCTTTTCACTTTGACACGCTTGGACACGCTCCTGAGGAGCGGGTGCGTCCGGGTGGTGGCTCAAACGCGCCCCTACCCAATTGCCGCCGATTTTTTCGGCATTTTTTGCGGCTTTTGCCTAGTACTGCAGCCGGACCCGGTTTTGGACCCGGGTTTTTTTTGGTGGGGCACACTCGTGGCGGTGTGGCGGTGTGGTGGGTGTGGCCGGGGGGCGTTTTGGGGCAAAACTTGGACGAGTTGGTAGCCGGTTCTCGGGGAAGACCCGGTTTTTTGGGGTCGGTCAGTGGTCCGTTTAGCTCGTGCCGATCCACCCGATCACTTCTCGACCGATTTATACCGCTCACTGTATATATCTGGAAAATACGGGCATATATCTGGTTATGGTACTAGCTCGAAAGTCCGAGGTTCGAATCCCAACCCATTCAACTTTAATATCTATATATAATAATGTTTTTACTGACATACACATGTGTACATACATATATGGTGATCGCATCGCATATATATATAGTATATATAATCGGAGATTTATGCGTGTGTAATACTATCATATACATACATACTCTCATTACTGACATACACATGTGTACATACATATATGGTGATCGCATCGCATATATATATAGTATATATAATCGGAGATTTATGCGTGTGTAATACTATCATATACATACATACTCTCATGTACTGCGTAGTAGAAACACATGTGTGCCACATCAGCTGTTATTGTACCAGCCACATCAGCTGTTAAAATACCCCTACCCAATTGCCGCCGATTTTTTCGGCATTTTTTGCGGCTTTTGCCTAGTACTGCAGCCGGACCCGGTTTTGGACCCGGGTTTTTTTTGGTGGGGCACACTCGTGGCGGTGTGGCGGTGTGGTGGGTGTGGCCGGGGGGCGTTTTGGGGCAAAACTTGGACGAGTTGGTAGCCGGTTCTCGGGGAAGACCCGGTTTTTTGGGGTCGGTCAGTGGTCCGTTTAGCTCGTGCCGATCCACCCGATCACTTCTCGACCGATTTATACCGCTCACTGTATATATCTGGAAAATACGGGCATATATCTGGTTATGGTACTAGCTCGAAAGTCCGAGGTTCGAATCCCAACCCATTCAACTTTAATATCTATATATAATAATGTTTTTACTGACATACACATGTGTACATACATATATGGTGATCGCATCGCATATATATATAGTATATATAATCGGAGATTTATGCGTGTGTAATACTATCATATACATACATACTCTCATGTACTGCGTAGTAGAAACACATGTGTGCCACATCAGCTGTTATTGTACCAGCCACATCAGCTGTTAAAATACCCCTACCCAATTGCCGCCGATTTTTTCGGCATTTTTTGCGGCTTTTGCCTAGTACTGCAGCCGGACCCGGTTTTGGACCCGGGTTTTTTTTGGTGGGGCACACTCGTGGCGGTGTGGCGGTGTGGTGGGTGTGGCCGGGGGGCGTTTTGGGGCAAAACTTGGACGAGTTGGTAGCCGGTTCTCGGGGAAGACCCGGTTTTTTGGGGTCGGTCAGTGGTCCGTTTAGCTCGTGCCGATCCACCCGATCACTTCTCGACCGATTTATACCGCTCACTGTATATATCTGGAAAATACGGGCATATATCTGGTTATGGTACTAGCTCGAAAGTCCGAGGTTCGAATCCCAACCCATTCAACTTTAATATCTATATATAATAATGTTTTTACTGACATACACATGTGTACATACATATATGGTGATCGCATCGCATATATATATAGTATATATAATCGGAGATTTATGCGTGTGTAATACTATCATATACATACATACTCTCATGTACTGCGTAGTAGAAACACATGTGTGCCACATCAGCTGTTATTGTACCAGCCACATCAGCTGTTAAAATACCCCTACCCAATTGCCGCCGATTTTTTCGGCATTTTTTGCGGCTTTTGCCTAGTACTGCAGCCGGACCCGGTTTTGGACCCGGGTTTTTTTTGGTGGGGCACACTCGTGGCGGTGTGGCGGTGTGGTGGGTGTGGCCGGGGGGCGTTTTGGGGCAAAACTTGGACGAGTTGGTAGCCGGTTCTCGGGGAAGACCCGGTTTTTTGGGGTCGGTCAGTGGTCCGTTTAGCTCGTGCCGATCCACCCGATCACTTCTCGACCGATTTATACCGCTCACTGTATATATCTGGAAAATACGGGCATATATCTGGTTATGGTACTAGCTCGAAAGTCCGAGGTTCGAATCCCAACCCATTCAACTTTAATATCTATATATAATAATGTTTTTACTGACATACACATGTGTACATACATATATGGTGATCGCATCGCATATATATATAGTATATATAATCGGAGATTTATGCGTGTGTAATACTATCATATACATACATACTCTCATTACTGACATACACATGTGTACATACATATATGGTGATCGCATCGCATATATATATAGTATATATAATCGGAGATTTATGCGTGTGTAATACTATCATATACATACATACTCTCATGTACTGCGTAGTAGAAACACATGTGTGCCACATCAGCTGTTATTGTACCAGCCACATCAGCTGTTAAAATACCCCTACCCAATTGCCGCCGATTTTTTCGGCATTTTTTGCGGCTTTTGCCTAGTACTGCAGCCGGACCCGGTTTTGGACCCGGGTTTTTTTTGGTGGGGCACACTCGTGGCGGTGTGGCGGTGTGGTGGGTGTGGCCGGGGGGCGTTTTGGGGCAAAACTTGGACGAGTTGGTAGCCGGTTCTCGGGGAAGACCCGGTTTTTTGGGGTCGGTCAGTGGTCCGTTTAGCTCGTGCCGATCCACCCGATCACTTCTCGACCGATTTATACCGCTCACTGTATATATCTGGAAAATACGGGCATATATCTGGTTATGGTACTAGCTCGAAAGTCCGAGGTTCGAATCCCAACCCATTCAACTTTAATATCTATATATAATAATGTTTTTACTGACATACACATGTGTACATACATATATGGTGATCGCATCGCATATATATATAGTATATATAATCGGAGATTTATGCGTGTGTAATACTATCATATACATACATACTCTCATTACTGACATACACATGTGTACATACATATATGGTGATCGCATCGCATATATATATAGTATATATAATCGGAGATTTATGCGTGTGTAATACTATCATATACATACATACTCTCATGTACTGCGTAGTAGAAACACATGTGTGCCACATCAGCTGTTATTGTACCAGCCACATCAGCTGTTAAAATACCCCTACCCAATTGCCGCCGATTTTTTCGGCATTTTTTGCGGCTTTTGCCTAGTACTGCAGCCGGACCCGGTTTTGGACCCGGGTTTTTTTTGGTGGGGCACACTCGTGGCGGTGTGGCGGTGTGGTGGGTGTGGCCGGGGGGCGTTTTGGGGCAAAACTTGGACGAGTTGGTAGCCGGTTCTCGGGGAAGACCCGGTTTTTTGGGGTCGGTCAGTGGTCCGTTTAGCTCGTGCCGATCCACCCGATCACTTCTCGACCGATTTATACCGCTCACTGTATATATCTGGAAAATACGGGCATATATCTGGTTATGGTACTGTTAAAATACCCCTACCCAATTGCCGCCGATTTTTTCGGCATTTTTTGCGGCTTTTGCCTAGTACTGCAGCCGGACCCGGTTTTGGACCCGGGTTTTTTTTGGTGGGGCACACTCGTGGCGGTGTGGCGGTGTGGTGGGTGTGGCCGGGGGGCGTTTTGGGGCAAAACTTGGACGAGTTGGTAGCCGGTTCTCGGGGAAGACCCGGTTTTTTGGGGTCGGTCAGTGGTCCGTTTAGCTCGTGCCGATCCACCCGATCACTTCTCGACCGATTTATACCGCTCACTGTATATATCTGGAAAATACGGGCATATATCTGGTTATGGTACTAGCTCGAAAGTCCGAGGTTCGAATCCCAACCCATTCAACTTTAATATCTATATATAATAATGTTTTTACTGACATACACATGTGTACATACATATATGGTGATCGCATCGCATATATATATAGTATATATAATCGGAGATTTATGCGTGTGTAATACTATCATATACATACATACTCTCATTACTGACATACACATGTGTACATACATATATGGTGATCGCATCGCATATATATATAGTATATATAATCGGAGATTTATGCGTGTGTAATACTATCATATACATACATACTCTCATGTACTGCGTAGTAGAAACACATGTGTGCCACATCAGCTGTTATTGTACCAGCCACATCAGCTGTTAAAATACCCCTACCCAATTGCCGCCGATTTTTTCGGCATTTTTTGCGGCTTTTGCCTAGTACTGCAGCCGGACCCGGTTTTGGACCCGGGTTTTTTTTGGTGGGGCACACTCGTGGCGGTGTGGCGGTGTGGTGGGTGTGGCCGGGGGGCGTTTTGGGGCAAAACTTGGACGAGTTGGTAGCCGGTTCTCGGGGAAGACCCGGTTTTTTGGGGTCGGTCAGTGGTCCGTTTAGCTCGTGCCGATCCACCCGATCACTTCTCGACCGATTTATACCGCTCACTGTATATATCTGGAAAATACGGGCATATATCTGGTTATGGTACTAGCTCGAAAGTCCGAGGTTCGAATCCCAACCCATTCAACTTTAATATCTATATATAATAATGTTTTTACTGACATACACATGTGTACATACATATATGGTGATCGCATCGCATATATATATAGTATATATAATCGGAGATTTATGCGTGTGTAATACTATCATATACATACATACTCTCATGTACTGCGTAGTAGAAACACATGTGTGCCACATCAGCTGTTATTGTACGGGTATCCATCTATATGTGAAAAACAAAGAAATTTATAACAAATTCTACCATATGTTGACAAATTTATAACAAATTCATGATCATATGTGTGTATTGTAGAACAGAACAGAATAGTGTGTACACTTGAACACATATATGATATGATAGGGGTAGAAAAGTGTGTGTACACTTATACATGCTATCGGGTGCGTCCCGGCTGCACCCGGCTGGTGGCTCAAACGCTTTGGGCCACCTAGTAGGTTCCATTGGCTACCATTAGAGCCATTTGTGGCGAACCTAGCTTCACCAGGAGCGTGACAATCAATCTCACATGTGTAATAATGTACGGGTACCTCCATCTATATGTGAAAATTATTCTGCCACACACACGATCACTTTTACTGAACTCACTCACTCTTGATGATCATATGCTCACATATGTGCAACATATGCAACATATGTGTCATAATTCAAATTTGGCCGTTAAATGGTCTGTGCTGTGCTGTGCTGTGCTGTCTGGTGATCATAGGTAATCGCTGAATTCTCATCTTGCTTATCGACAATTTTACTTATAACATACTCAACTGGCATCAGTACAGTATATACACTTTTGCTTTCTGTGTTGCTTTTTTTCTGTGTTGCTGTGTTGCTGTTGTTCGAGGGTGGGTGGGCGTGGGGCGAAAATACCCCTACCCAATTGCCGCCGATTTTTTCGGCATTTTTTGCGGCTTTTGCCTAGTACTGCAGCCGGACCCGGTTTTGGACCCGGGTTTTTTTTGGTGGGGCACACTCGTGGCGGTGTGGCGGTGTGGTGGGTGTGGCCGGGGGGCGTTTTGGGGCAAAACTTGGACGAGTTGGTAGCCGGTTCTCGGGGAAGACCCGGTTTTTTGGGGTCGGTCAGTGGTCCGTTTAGCTCGTGCCGATCCACCCGATCACTTCTCGACCGATTTATACCGCTCACTGTATATATCTGGAAAATACGGGCATATATCTGGTTATGGTACTAGCTCGAAAGTCCGAGGTTCGAATCCCAACCCATTCAACTTTAATATCTATATATAATAATGTTTTTACTGACATACACATGTGTACATACATATATGGTGATCGCATCGCATATATATATAGTATATATAATCGGAGATTTATGCGTGTGTAATACTATCATATACATACATACTCTCATTACTGACATACACATGTGTACATACATATATGGTGATCGCATCGCATATATATATAGTATATATAATCGGAGATTTATGCGTGTGTAATACTATCATATACATACATACTCTCATGTACTGCGTAGTAGAAACACATGTGTGCCACATCAGCTGTTATTGTACCAGCCACATCAGCTGTTAAAATACCCCTACCCAATTGCCGCCGATTTTTTCGGCATTTTTTGCGGCTTTTGCCTAGTACTGCAGCCGGACCCGGTTTTGGACCCGGGTTTTTTTTGGTGGGGCACACTCGTGGCGGTGTGGCGGTGTGGTGGGTGTGGCCGGGGGGCGTTTTGGGGCAAAACTTGGACGAGTTGGTAGCCGGTTCTCGGGGAAGACCCGGTTTTTTGGGGTCGGTCAGTGGTCCGTTTAGCTCGTGCCGATCCACCCGATCACTTCTCGACCGATTTATACCGCTCACTGTATATATCTGGAAAATACGGGCATATATCTGGTTATGGTACTAGCTCGAAAGTCCGAGGTTCGAATCCCAACCCATTCAACTTTAATATCTATATATAATAATGTTTTTACTGACATACACATGTGTACATACATATATGGTGATCGCATCGCATATATATATAGTATATATAATCGGAGATTTATGCGTGTGTAATACTATCATATACATACATACTCTCATGTACTGCGTAGTAGAAACACATGTGTGCCACATCAGCTGTTATTGTACCAGCCACATCAGCTGTTAAAATACCCCTACCCAATTGCCGCCGATTTTTTCGGCATTTTTTGCGGCTTTTGCCTAGTACTGCAGCCGGACCCGGTTTTGGACCCGGGTTTTTTTTGGTGGGGCACACTCGTGGCGGTGTGGCGGTGTGGTGGGTGTGGCCGGGGGGCGTTTTGGGGCAAAACTTGGACGAGTTGGTAGCCGGTTCTCGGGGAAGACCCGGTTTTTTGGGGTCGGTCAGTGGTCCGTTTAGCTCGTGCCGATCCACCCGATCACTTCTCGACCGATTTATACCGCTCACTGTATATATCTGGAAAATACGGGCATATATCTGGTTATGGTACTAGCTCGAAAGTCCGAGGTTCGAATCCCAACCCATTCAACTTTAATATCTATATATAATAATGTTTTTACTGACATACACATGTGTACATACATATATGGTGATCGCATCGCATATATATATAGTATATATAATCGGAGATTTATGCGTGTGTAATACTATCATATACATACATACTCTCATGTACTGCGTAGTAGAAACACATGTGTGCCACATCAGCTGTTATTGTACCAGCCACATCAGCTGTTAAAATACCCCTACCCAATTGCCGCCGATTTTTTCGGCATTTTTTGCGGCTTTTGCCTAGTACTGCAGCCGGACCCGGTTTTGGACCCGGGTTTTTTTTGGTGGGGCACACTCGTGGCGGTGTGGCGGTGTGGTGGGTGTGGCCGGGGGGCGTTTTGGGGCAAAACTTGGACGAGTTGGTAGCCGGTTCTCGGGGAAGACCCGGTTTTTTGGGGTCGGTCAGTGGTCCGTTTAGCTCGTGCCGATCCACCCGATCACTTCTCGACCGATTTATACCGCTCACTGTATATATCTGGAAAATACGGGCATATATCTGGTTATGGTACTAGCTCGAAAGTCCGAGGTTCGAATCCCAACCCATTCAACTTTAATATCTATATATAATAATGTTTTTACTGACATACACATGTGTACATACATATATGGTGATCGCATCGCATATATATATAGTATATATAATCGGAGATTTATGCGTGTGTAATACTATCATATACATACATACTCTCATTACTGACATACACATGTGTACATACATATATGGTGATCGCATCGCATATATATATAGTATATATAATCGGAGATTTATGCGTGTGTAATACTATCATATACATACATACTCTCATGTACTGCGTAGTAGAAACACATGTGTGCCACATCAGCTGTTATTGTACCAGCCACATCAGCTGTTAAAATACCCCTACCCAATTGCCGCCGATTTTTTCGGCATTTTTTGCGGCTTTTGCCTAGTACTGCAGCCGGACCCGGTTTTGGACCCGGGTTTTTTTTGGTGGGGCACACTCGTGGCGGTGTGGCGGTGTGGTGGGTGTGGCCGGGGGGCGTTTTGGGGCAAAACTTGGACGAGTTGGTAGCCGGTTCTCGGGGAAGACCCGGTTTTTTGGGGTCGGTCAGTGGTCCGTTTAGCTCGTGCCGATCCACCCGATCACTTCTCGACCGATTTATACCGCTCACTGTATATATCTGGAAAATACGGGCATATATCTGGTTATGGTACTAGCTCGAAAGTCCGAGGTTCGAATCCCAACCCATTCAACTTTAATATCTATATATAATAATGTTTTTACTGACATACACATGTGTACATACATATATGGTGATCGCATCGCATATATATATAGTATATATAATCGGAGATTTATGCGTGTGTAATACTATCATATACATACATACTCTCATGTACTGCGTAGTAGAAACACATGTGTGCCACATCAGCTGTTATTGTACGGGTATCCATCTATATGTGAAAAACAAAGAAATTTATAACAAATTCTACCATATGTTGACAAATTTATAACAAATTCATGATCATATGTGTGTATTGTAGAACAGAACAGAATAGTGTGTACACTTGAACACATATATGATATGATAGGGGTAGAAAAGTGTGTGTACACTTATACATGCTATCGGGTGCGTCCCGGCTGCACCCGGCTGGTGGCTCAAACGCTTTGGGCCACCTAGTAGGTTCCATTGGCTACCATTAGAGCCATTTGTGGCGAACCTAGCTTCACCAGGAGCGTGACAATCAATCTCACATGTGTAATAATGTACGGGTACCTCCATCTATATGTGAAAATTATTCTGCCACACACACGATCACTTTTACTGAACTCACTCACTCTTGATGATCATATGCTCACATATGTGCAACATATGCAACATATGTGTCATAATTCAAATTTGGCCGTTAAATGGTCTGTGCTGTGCTGTGCTGTGCTGTCTGGTGATCATAGGTAATCGCTGAATTCTCATCTTGCTTATCGACAATTTTACTTATAACATACTCAACTGGCATCAGTACAGTATATACACTTTTGCTTTCTGTGTTGCTTTTTTTCTGTGTTGCTGTGTTGCTGTTGTTCGAGGGTGGGTGGGCGTGGGGCGAAAATACCCCTACCCAATTGCCGCCGATTTTTTCGGCATTTTTTGCGGCTTTTGCCTAGTACTGCAGCCGGACCCGGTTTTGGACCCGGGTTTTTTTTGGTGGGGCACACTCGTGGTGGTGTGGCGGTGTGGTGGGTGGGGCCGGGGGGCGTTTTGGGGCAAAACTTGGACGAGTTGGTAGCCGGTTCTCGGGGAAGACCCGGTTTTTTGGGGTCGGTCAGTGGTCCGTTTAGCTCGTGCCGATCCACCCGATCACTTCTCGTCCGATTTATACCGCTCACTGTATATATCTGGAAAATACGGGCATATATCTGGTTAGCTCGAAAGTCCGAGGTTCGAATCCCAACCCATTCAACTTTAATATCTATATATAATAATGTTTTTACTGAGGCATACATACATACATACATACATACACATGTGTACATACATATATGGTGATCGCATCGCATATATATATAGTATATATAATCGGAGATTTATGCGTGTGTAATACTATCATATACATACATACTCTCATGTACTGCGTAGTAGAAAATGCGTGTGTAATACTATCATATACATACATACTCTCATGTACTGCGTAGTAGAAACACATGTGTGCCACATCAGCTGTTATCGTAGTAGTAGTATAACAAATTCTACCATATGTTGACAAATTTATAACAAATTCATAATCATATGTGTGTATTGTAGAACAGAACAGAATAGTGTGTACACTTGAACACATATATGATATGATAGGGGTAGAAAAGTGTGTGTACACTTATACATGCTATCGGGTGCGTCCCGGCTGCACCCGGCTGGTGGCTCAAACGCTTTGGGCCACCTAGTAGGTTCCATTGGCTACCATTAGAGCCATTTGTGGCGAACCTAGCTTCACCAGGAGCGTGACAATCATATGAGTACCATAAAAACCAAATTTTTCACTTTGACACGCTCCTGAGGAGCGGGTGCGTCCGGGTGGTGGCTCAAACGCTTTGGGCCACCTCCATCTATATGTGAAAATTATTCTGCCATCATCATATGAGTACCATAAAACCGATCTTTTCACTTTGACACGCTTGGACACGCTCCTGAGGAGCGGGTGCGTCCGGGTGGTGGCTCAAACGCTTTGGGGCACCTAGTAGGTTCCATTGGCTACCATTAGAGCCATTTGTGGCGAACCTAGCTTCACCAGGAGCGTGACAATCATATGAGTACCATAAAAACCAAATTTTTCACTTTGACACGCTCCTGAGGAGCGGGTGCGTCCGGGTGGTGGCTCAAACGCTTTGGGCCACCTAGTAGGTTCCATTGGCTACCATTAGAGCCATTTGTGGCGAACCTAGCTTCACCAGGAGCGTGACAATCAATCTCACATGTGTAATAATGTACGGGTACCTCCATCTATATGTGAAAATTATTCTGCCACACACACGATCACTTTTACTGAACTCACTCACTCTTGATGATCATATGCTCACATATGTGCAACATATGCAACATATGTGTCATAATTCAAATTTGGCCGTTAAATGGTCTGTGCTGTCGGGACTTTTGATGGTGATCATAGGTAGATAATCGCTGAATTCTCATCTTGCTTATCGACAATTTTACTTATAACATACTCAACTGGCATCAGTACAGTATATACACTTTTGGTACCAAAGTAATGCATATATGCCCCATATGCCCATACATATATATTTTTTTCTTTTCTTTGACAGGATTATGCTGCTGCTGCTGCTGCTGCTGCTGTGTTGCTGTGTTGCTGTTGTTCGAGGGTGGGTGGGCGTGGGGCGAAAATACCCCTACCCAATTGCCGCCGATTTTTTCGGCATTTTTTGCGGCTTTGTAATACTATCATATACATACATACTCTCATGTACTGCGTAGTAGAAACACATGTGTGCCACATCAGCTGTTATTGTACGGGTATCCATCTATATGTGAAAAACAAAGAAACCCAATTGCCGCCGATTTTTTCGGCATTTTTTGCGGCTTTTGCCTAGTACTGCAGCCGGACCCGGTTTTGGACCCGGGTTTTTTTTGGTGGGGCACACTCGTGGCGGTGTGGCGGTGTGGTGGGTGGGGTCGGGGGGCGTTTTGGGGCAAAACTTGGACGAGTTGGTAGCCGGTTCTCGGGGAAGACCCGGTTTTTTGGGGTCGGTCAGTGGTCCGTTTAGCTCGTGCCGATCCACCCGATCACTTCTCGACCGATTTATACCGCTCACTATATATATCTGGAAAATACGGGCATATATCTGGTTATGGTACTAGCTCGAAAGTCCGAGGTTCGAATCCCAACCCATTCAACTTTAATATCTATATATACCCCTACCCAATTGCCGCCGATTTTTTCGGCATTTTTTGCGGCTTTTGCCTAGTACTGCAGCCGGACCCGGTTTTGGACCCGGGTTTTTTTTGGTGGGGCACACTCGTGGCGGTGTGGCGGTGTGGTGGGTGTGGCCGGGGGGCGTTTTGGGGCAAAACTTGGACGAGTTGGTAGCCGGTTCTCGGGGAAGACCCGGTTTTTTGGGGTCGGTCAGTGGTCCGTTTAGCTCGTGCCGATCCACCCGATCACTTCTCGACCGATTTATACCGCTCACTGTATATATCTGGAAAATACGGGCATATATCTGGTTATGGTACTAGCTCGAAAGTCCGAGGTTCGAATCCCAACCCATTCAACTTTAATATCTATATATAATAATGTTTTTACTGACATACACATGTGTACATACATATATGGTGATCGCATCGCATATATATATAGTATATATAATCGGAGATTTATGCGTGTGTAATACTATCATATACATACATACTCTCATGTACTGCGTAGTAGAAACACATGTGTGCCACATCAGCTGTTATTGTACGGGTATCCATCTATATGTGAAAAACAAAGAAATTTATAACAAATTCTACCATATGTTGACAAATTTATAACAAATTCATGATCATATGTGTGTATTGTAGAACAGAACAGAATAGTGTGTACACTTGAACACATATATGATATGATAGGGGTAGAAAAGTGTGTGTACACTTATACATGCTATCGGGTGCGTCCCGGCTGCACCCGGCTGGTGGCTCAAACGCTTTGGGCCACCTAGTAGGTTCCATTGGCTACCATTAGAGCCATTTGTGGCGAACCTAGCTTCACCAGGAGCGTGACAATCATATGAGTACCATAATATTTCTAATATTTCTCACATGTGTAATAATGTACGGGTACCTCCATCTATATGTGAAAATTATTCTGCCACACACACGATCACTTTTACTGAACTCACTCACTCTTGATGATCATATGCTCACATATGTGCAACATATGCAACATATGTGTCATAATTCAAATTTGGCCGTTAAATGGTCTGTGCTGTCGGGACTTTTGATGGTGATCATAGGTAGATAATCGCTGAATTCTCATCTTGCTTATCGACAATTTTACTTATAACATACTCAACTGGCATCAGTACAGTATATACACTTTTGGTACCAAAGTAATGCATATATGCCCCATATGCCCATACATATATATTTTTTTCTTTTCTTTGACAGGATTATGCTGCTGCTGCTGCTGCTGCTGCTGTGTTGCTGTGTTGCTGTTGTTCGAGGGTGGGTGGGCGTGGGGCGAAAATACCCCTACCCAATTGCCGCCGATTTTTTCGGCATTTTTTGCGGCTTTGTAATACTATCATATACATACATACTCTCATGTACTGCGTAGTAGAAACACATGTGTGCCACATCAGCTGTTATTGTACGGGTATCCATCTATATGTGAAAAACAAAGAAACCCAATTGCCGCCGATTTTTTCGGCATTTTTTGCGGCTTTTGCCTAGTACTGCAGCCGGACCCGGTTTTGGACCCGGGTTTTTTTTGGTGGGGCACACTCGTGGCGGTGTGGCGGTGTGGTGGGTGGGGCCGGGGGGCGTTTTGGGGCAAAACTTGGACGAGTTGGTAGCCGGTTCTCGGGGAAGACCCGGTTTTTTGGGGTCGGTCAGTGGTCCGTTTAGCTCGTGCCGATCCACCCGATCACTTCTCGACCGATTTATACCGCTCACTGTATATATCTGGAAAATACGGGCATATATCTGGTTATGGTACTAGCTCGAAAGTCCGAGGTTCGAATCCCAACCCATTCAACTTTAATATCTATATATAATAATGTTTTTACTGAGACCAAAATCATCATACACATACATACATACATACATATATATGGTGATCGCATCGCATATATATATAGTATATATAATCGGAGATTTATGCGTGTGTAATACTATCATATACATACATACTCTCATGTACTGCGTAGTAGAAACACATGTGTGCCACATCAGCTGTTATTGTACGGGTATCCATCTATATGTGAAAAACAAAGAAATTTATAACAAATTCTACCATATGTTGACAAATTTATAACAAATTCATGATCATATGTGTGTATTGTAGAACAGAACAGAATAGTGTGTACACTTGAACACATATATGATATGATAGGGGTAGAAAAGTGTGTGTACACTTATACATGCTATCGGGTGCGTCTACTTACTTTGTGTAATTGGCATAGTTTCGCTCGCATTGGCTGCACCCGGCTGGTGGCTCAAACGCTTTGGGCCACCTAGTAGGTTCCATTGGCTACCATTAGAGCCATTTGTGGCGAACCTAGCTTCACCAGGAGCGTGACAATCATATGAGTACCATAAAAACCAAATTTTTCACTTTGACACGCTCCTGAGGAGCGGGTGCGTCCGGCTGGTGGCTCAAACGCTTTGGGCCACCTAGTAGGTTCCATTGGCTACCATTAGAGCCATTTGTGGCGAACCTAGCTTCACCAGGAGCGTGACAATCATATGAGTACCATAAAAACCAAATTTTTCACTTTGACACGCTCCTGAGGAGCGGGTGTGTCCGGGTGGTGGCTCAAACGCTTTGGGCCACCTAGTAGGTTCCATTGGCTACCATTAGAGCCATTTTTGGCGAACCTAGCTTCACCAGGAGCGTGACAATCATATGAGTACCATAAAACCGATCTTTTCACTTTGACACGCTTGGACACGCTCCTGAGGAGCGGGTGCGTCCGGGTGGTGGCTCAAACGCTTTGGGCCACCTAGTAGGTTCCATTGGCTACCATTAGAGCCATTTGTGGCGAACCTAGCTTCACCAGGAGCGTGACAATCAATCTCACAATTGCACATATGATCATGAATTTGTTATAAATTTGTCAACATATGGTAGAATTTGTTATAAATTTCTTTGTTTTTCACATATAGATGGATACCCGTACAATAACAGCTGATGTGGCACACATGTGTTTCTACTACGCAGTACATGAGAGTATGTATGTATATGATAGTATTACACACGCATAAATCTCCGATTATATATACTATATATATATGCGATGCGATCACCATATATGTATGTACACATGTGTATGTCAGTAAAAACATTATTATATATAGATATTAAAGTTGAATGGGTTGGGATTCGAACCTCGGACTTTCGAGCTAGTACCATAACCAGATATATGCCCGTATTTTCCAGATATATACAGTGAGCGGTATAAATCGGTCGAGAAGTGATCGGGTGGATCGGCACGAGCTAAACGGACCACTGACCGACCCCAAAAAACCGGGTCTTCCCCGAGAACCGGCTACCAACTCGTCCAAGTTTTGCCCCAAAACGCCCCCCGGCCACACCCACCACACCGCCACACCGCCACGAGTGTGCCCCACCAAAAAAAACCCGGGTCCAAAACCGGGTCCGGCTGCAGTACTAGGCAAAAGCCGCAAAAAATGCCGAAAAAATCGGCGGCAATTGGGTAGGGGTATTTTCGCCCCACGCCCACCCACCCTCGAACAACAGCAACACAGCAACACAGCAGCAGCAGCAGCAGCAGCATAATCCTGTCAAAGAAAAGAAAAAAATATATATGTATGGGCATATGGGGCATATATGCATTACTTTGGTACCAAAAGTGTATATACTGTACTGATGCCAGTTGAGTATGTTATAAGTAAAATTGTCGATAAGCAAGATGAGAATTCAGCGATTACCTATGATCACCAGACAGCACAGCACAGCACAGCACAGACCATTTAACGGCCAAATTTGAATTATGACACATATGTTGCATATGTTGCACATATGTGAGCATATGATCATCAAGAGTGAGTGAGTTCAGTAAAAGTGATCGTGTGTGTGGCAGAATAATTTTCACATATAGATGGAGGTACCCGTACATTATTACACATGTGAGATTGATTGTCACGCTCCTGGTGAAGCTAGGTTCGCCACAAATGGCTCTAATGGTAGCCAATGGAACCTACTAGGTGCCCCAAAGCGTTTGAGCCACCACATGCTATCGGGTGCGTCTACTTACTTTGTGTAATTGGCATAGTTTCGCTCGCATTGGCTGCACCCGGCTGGTGGCTCAAACGCTTTGGGCCACCTAGTAGGTTCCATTGGCTACCATTAGAGCCATTTGTGGCGAACCTAGCTTCACCAGGAGCGTGACAATCATATGAGTACCATAAAAACCAAATTTTTCACTTTGACACGCTCCTGAGGAGCGGGTGCGTCCGGCTGGTGGCTCAAACGCTTTGGGCCACCTAGTAGGTTCCATTGGCTACCATTAGAGCCATTTGTGGCGAACCTAGCTTCACCAGGAGCGTGACAATCATATGAGTACCATAAAAACCAAATTTTTCACTTTGACACGCTCCTGAGGAGCGGGTGTGTCCGGGTGGTGGCTCAAACGCTTTGGGCCACCTAGTAGGTTCCATTGGCTACCATTAGAGCCATTTGTGGCGAACCTAGCTTCACCAGGAGCGTGACAATCATATGAGTACCATAAAAACCAAATTTTTCACTTTGACACGCTCCTGAGGAGCGGGTGCGTCCGGGTGGTGGCTCAAACGCTTTGGGGCACCTAGTAGGTTCCATTGGCTACCATTAGAGCCATTTGTGGCGAACCTAGCTTCACCAGGAGCGTGACAATCATATGAGTACCATAAAAACCAAATTTTTCACTTTGACACGCTCCTGAGGAGCGGGTGCGTCCGGGTGGTGGCTCAAACGCTTTGGGCCACCTAGTAGGTTCCATTGGCTACCATTAGAGCCATTTGTGGCGAACCTAGCTTCACCAGGAGCGTGACAATCATATGAGTACCATAAAACCGATCTTTTATGGATTATGCTGCTGCTGCTGCTGCTGCTGCTGTGTTGCTGTGTTGCTGTTGTTCGAGGGTGGGTGGGCGTGGGGCGAAAATACCCCTACCCAATTGCCGCCGATTTTTTCGGCATTTTTTGCGGCTTTTGCCTAGTACTGCAGCCGGACCCGGTTTTGGACCCGGGTTTTTTTTGGTGGGGCACACTCGTGGCGGTGTGGCGGTGTGGTGGGTGGGGCCGGGGGGCGTTTTGGGGCAAAACTTGGACGAGTTGGTAGCCGGTTCTCGGGGAAGACCCGGTTTTTTGGGGTCGGTCAGTGGTCCGTTTAGCTCGTGCCGATCCACCCGATCACTTCTCGACCGATTTATACCGCTCACTGTATATATCTGGAAAATACGGGCATATATCTGGTTATGGTACTAGCTCGAAAGTCCGAGGTTCGAATCCCAACCCATTCAACTTTAATATCTATATATAATAATGTTTTTACTGAGACCAAAATCATCATACACATACATACATACATACATATATATGGTGATCGCATCGCATATATATATAGTATATATAATCGGAGATTTATGCGTGTGTAATACTATCATATACATACATACTCTCATGTACTGCGTAGTAGAAAATGCGTGTGTAATACTATCATATACATACATACTCTCATGTACTGCGTAGTAGAAACACATGTGTGCCACATCAGCTGTTATCGTAGTAGTAGTATAACAAATTCTACCATATGTTGACAAATTTATAACAAATTCATAATCATATGTGTGTATTGTAGAACAGAACAGAATAGTGTGTACACTTGAACACATATATGATATGATAGGGGTAGAAAAGTGTGTGTACACTTATACATGCTATCGGGTGCGTCCCGGCTGCACCCGGCTGGTGGCTCAAACGCTTTGGGCCACCTAGTAGGTTCCATTGGCTACCATTAGAGCCATTTGTGGCGAACCTAGCTTCACCAGGAGCGTGACAATCATATGAGTACCATAAAACCGATCTTTTCACTTTGACACGCTTGGACACGCTCCTGAGGAGCGGGTGCGTCCGGGTGGTGGCTCAAACGCTTTGGGGCACCTAGTAGGTTCCATTGGCTACCATTAGAGCCATTTGTGGCGAACCTAGCTTCACCAGGAGCGTGACAATCAATCTCACATGTGTAATAATGTACGGGTACCTCCATCTATATGTGAAAATTATTCTGCCACACACACGATCACTTTTACTGAACTCACTCACTCTTGATGATCATATGCTCACATATGTGCAACATATGCAACATATGTGTCATAATTCAAATTTGGCCGTTAAATGGTCTGTGCTGTGCTGTGCTGTGCTGTCTGGTGATCATAGGTAATCGCTGAATTCTCATCTTGCTTATCGACAATTTTACTTATAACATACTCAACTGGCATCAGTACAGTATATACACTTTTGGTACCAAAGTAATGCATATATGCCCCATATGCCCATACATATATATTTTTTTCTTTTCTTTGACAGGATTATGCTGCTGCTGCTGCTGCTGCTGTGTTGCTGTGTTGCTGTTGTTCGAGGGTGGGTGGGCGTGGGGCGAAAATACCCCTACCCAATTGCCGCCGATTTTTTCGGCATTTTTTGCGGCTTTTGCCTAGTACTGCAGCCGGACCCGGTTTTGGACCCGGGTTTTTTTTGGTGGGGCACACTCGTGGCGGTGTGGCGGTGTGGTGGGTGTGGCCGGGGGGCGTTTTGGGGCAAAACTTGGACGAGTTGGTAGCCGGTTCTCGGGGAAGACCCGGTTTTTTGGGGTCGGTCAGTGGTCCGTTTAGCTCGTGCCGATCCACCCGATCACTTCTCGACCGATTTATACCGCTCACTGTATATATCTGGAAAATACGGGCATATATCTGGTTATGGTACTAGCTCGAAAGTCCGAGGTTCGAATCCCAACCCATTCAACTTTAATATCTATATATAATAATGTTTTTACTGACATACACATGTGTACATACATATATGGTGATCGCATCGCATATATATATAGTATATATAATCGGAGATTTATGCGTGTGTAATACTATCATATACATACATACTCTCATGTACTGCGTAGTAGAAACACATGTGTGCCACATCAGCTGTTATTGTACGGGTATCCATCTATATGTGAAAAACAAAGAAATTTATAACAAATTCTACCATATGTTGACAAATTTATAACAAATTCATGATCATATGTGCAATTGTGAGATTGATTGTCACGCTCCTGGTGAAGCTAGGTTCGCCACAAATGGCTCTAATGGTAGCCAATGGAACCTACTAGGTGGCCCAAAGCGTTTGAGCCACCACCCGGACGCACCCGCTCCTCAGGAGCGTGTCCAAGCGTGTCAAAGTGAAAAGATCGGTTTTATGGTACTCATATGATTGTCACGCTCCTGGTGAAGCTAGGTTCGCCAAAAATGGCTCTAATGGTAGCCAATGGAACCTACTAGGTGGCCCAAAGCGTTTGAGCCACCACCCGGACACACCCGCTCCTCAGGAGCGTGTCAAAGTGAAAAATTTGGTTTTTATGGTACTCATATGATTGTCACGCTCCTGGTGAAGCTAGGTTCGCCACAAATGGCTCTAATGGTAGCCAATGGAACCTACTAGGTGGCCCAAAGCGTTTGAGCCACCAGCCGGGTGCAGCCAATGCGAGCGAAACTATGCCAATTACACAAAGTAAGTAGACGCACCCGATAGCATGTATAAGTGTACACACACTTTTCTACCCCTATCATATCATATATGTGTTCAAGTGTACACACTATTCTGTTCTGTTCTACAATACACACATATGATCATGAATTTGTTATAAATTTGTCAACATATGGTAGAATTTGTTATAAATTTCTTTGTTTTTCACATATAGATGGATACCCGTACAATAACAGCTGATGTGGCACACATGTGTTTCTACTACGCAGTACATGAGAGTATGTATGTATATGATAGTATTACACACGCATAAATCTCCGATTATATATACTATATATATATGCGATGCGATCACCATATATATGTATGTATGTATGTATGTGTATGATGATTTTGGTCTCAGTAAAAACATTATTATATATAGATATTAAAGTTGAATGGGTTGGGATTCGAACCTCGGACTTTCGAGCTAGTACCATAACCAGATATATGCCCGTATTTTCCAGATATATACAGTGAGCGGTATAAATCGGTCGAGAAGTGATCGGGTGGATCGGCACGAGCTAAACGGACCACTGACCGACCC
The DNA here is from genome assembly GCF_028554725.1 of Zeugodacus cucurbitae. Taxonomy (NCBI): domain Eukaryota; kingdom Metazoa; phylum Arthropoda; class Insecta; order Diptera; family Tephritidae; genus Zeugodacus; species Zeugodacus cucurbitae. The sequence goes on along the minus strand of NC_071669.1, from coordinate 68,630 downwards.
CAAAAAACCGGGTCTTCCCCGAGAACCGGCTACCAACTCGTCCAAGTTTTGCCCCAAAACGCCCCCCGGCCCCACCCACCACACCGCCACACCGCCACGAGTGTGCCCCACCAAAAAAAACCCGGGTCCAAAACCGGGTCCGGCTGCAGTACTAGGCAAAAGCCGCAAAAAATGCCGAAAAAATCGGCGGCAATTGGGTAGGGGTATTTTCGCCCCACGCCCACCCACCCTCGAACAACAGCAACACAGCAACACAGCAGCAGCAGCAGCAGCAGCAGCATAATCCATAAAAGATCGGTTTTATGGTACTCATATGATTGTCACGCTCCTGGTGAAGCTAGGTTCGCCACAAATGGCTCTAATGGTAGCCAATGGAACCTACTAGGTGGCCCAAAGCGTTTGAGCCACCACCCGGACGCACCCGCTCCTCAGGAGCGTGTCAAAGTGAAAAATTTGGTTTTTATGGTACTCATATGATTGTCACGCTCCTGGTGAAGCTAGGTTCGCCACAAATGGCTCTAATGGTAGCCAATGGAACCTACTAGGTGCCCCAAAGCGTTTGAGCCACCACCCGGACGCACCCGCTCCTCAGGAGCGTGTCCAAGCGTGTCAAAGTGAAAAGATCGGTTTTATGGTACTCATATGATTGTCACGCTCCTGGTGAAGCTAGGTTCGCCACAAATGGCTCTAATGGTAGCCAATGGAACCTACTAGGTGGCCCAAAGCGTTTGAGCCACCACCCGGACGCACCCGCTCCTCAGGAGCGTGTCAAAGTGAAAAATTTGGTTTTTATGGTACTCATATGATTGTCACGCTCCTGGTGAAGCTAGGTTCGCCACAAATGGCTCTAATGGTAGCCAATGGAACCTACTAGGTGGCCCAAAGCGTTTGAGCCACCAGCCGGGTGCAGCCAATGCGAGCGAAACTATGCCAATTACACAAAGTAAGTAGACGCACCCGATAGCATGTATAAGTGTACACACACTTTTCTACCCCTATCATATCATATATGTGTTCAAGTGTACACACTATTCTGTTCTGTTCTACAATACACACATATGATCATGAATTTGTTATAAATTTGTCAACATATGGTAGAATTTGTTATAAATTTCTTTGTTTTTCACATATAGATGGATACCCGTACAATAACAGCTGATGTGGCACACATGTGTTTCTACTACGCAGTACATGAGAGTATGTATGTATATGATAGTATTACACACGCATAAATCTCCGATTATATATACTATATATATATGCGATGCGATCACCATATATATGTATGTATGTATGTATGTGTATGATGATTTTGGTCTCAGTAAAAACATTATTATATATAGATATTAAAGTTGAATGGGTTGGGATTCGAACCTCGGACTTTCGAGCTAGTACCATAACCAGATATATGCCCGTATTTTCCAGATATATACAGTGAGCGGTATAAATCGGTCGAGAAGTGATCGGGTGGATCGGCACGAGCTAAACGGACCACTGACCGACCCCAAAAAACCGGGTCTTCCCCGAGAACCGGCTACCAACTCGTCCAAGTTTTGCCCCAAAACGCCCCCCGGCCCCACCCACCACACCGCCACACCGCCACGAGTGTGCCCCACCAAAAAAAACCCGGGTCCAAAACCGGGTCCGGCTGCAGTACTAGGCAAAAGCCGCAAAAAATGCCGAAAAAATCGGCGGCAATTGGGTAGGGGTATTTTCGCCCCACGCCCACCCACCCTCGAACAACAGCAACACAGCAACACAGCAGCAGCAGCAGCAGCAGCAGCATAATCCATAAAAGATCGGTTTTATGGTACTCATATGATTGTCACGCTCCTGGTGAAGCTAGGTTCGCCACAAATGGCTCTAATGGTAGCCAATGGAACCTACTAGGTGGCCCAAAGCGTTTGAGCCACCACCCGGACGCACCCGCTCCTCAGGAGCGTGTCAAAGTGAAAAATTTGGTTTTTATGGTACTCATATGATTGTCACGCTCCTGGTGAAGCTAGGTTCGCCACAAATGGCTCTAATGGTAGCCAATGGAACCTACTAGGTGCCCCAAAGCGTTTGAGCCACCACCCGGACGCACCCGCTCCTCAGGAGCGTGTCCAAGCGTGTCAAAGTGAAAAGATCGGTTTTATGGTACTCATATGATTGTCACGCTCCTGGTGAAGCTAGGTTCGCCACAAATGGCTCTAATGGTAGCCAATGGAACCTACTAGGTGGCCCAAAGCGTTTGAGCCACCACCCGGACGCACCCGCTCCTCAGGAGCGTGTCCAAGCGTGTCAAAGTGAAAAGATCGGTTTTATGGTACTCATATGATTGTCACGCTCCTGGTGAAGCTAGGTTCGCCAAAAATGGCTCTAATGGTAGCCAATGGAACCTACTAGGTGGCCCAAAGCGTTTGAGCCACCACCCGGACACACCCGCTCCTCAGGAGCGTGTCAAAGTGAAAAATTTGGTTTTTATGGTACTCATATGATTGTCACGCTCCTGGTGAAGCTAGGTTCGCCACAAATGGCTCTAATGGTAGCCAATGGAACCTACTAGGTGGCCCAAAGCGTTTGAGCCACCAGCCGGGTGCAGCCAATGCGAGCGAAACTATGCCAATTACACAAAGTAAGTAGACGCACCCGATAGCATGTATAAGTGTACACACACTTTTCTACCCCTATCATATCATATATGTGTTCAAGTGTACACACTATTCTGTTCTGTTCTACAATACACACATATGATCATGAATTTGTTATAAATTTGTCAACATATGGTAGAATTTGTTATAAATTTCTTTGTTTTTCACATATAGATGGATACCCGTACAATAACAGCTGATGTGGCACACATGTGTTTCTACTACGCAGTACATGAGAGTATGTATGTATATGATAGTATTACACACGCATAAATCTCCGATTATATATACTATATATATATGCGATGCGATCACCATATATATGTATGTATGTATGTATGTGTATGATGATTTTGGTCTCAGTAAAAACATTATTATATATAGATATTAAAGTTGAATGGGTTGGGATTCGAACCTCGGACTTTCGAGCTAGTACCATAACCAGATATATGCCCGTATTTTCCAGATATATACAGTGAGCGGTATAAATCGGTCGAGAAGTGATCGGGTGGATCGGCACGAGCTAAACGGACCACTGACCGACCCCAAAAAACCGGGTCTTCCCCGAGAACCGGCTACCAACTCGTCCAAGTTTTGCCCCAAAACGCCCCCCGGCCCCACCCACCACACCGCCACACCGCCACGAGTGTGCCCCACCAAAAAAAACCCGGGTCCAAAACCGGGTCCGGCTGCAGTACTAGGCAAAAGCCGCAAAAAATGCCGAAAAAATCGGCGGCAATTGGGTAGGGGTATTTTCGCCCCACGCCCACCCACCCTCGAACAACAGCAACACAGCAACACAGCAGCAGCAGCAGCAGCAGCAGCATAATCCATAAAAGATCGGTTTTATGGTACTCATATGATTGTCACGCTCCTGGTGAAGCTAGGTTCGCCACAAATGGCTCTAATGGTAGCCAATGGAACCTACTAGGTGGCCCAAAGCGTTTGAGCCACCACCCGGACGCACCCGCTCCTCAGGAGCGTGTCAAAGTGAAAAATTTGGTTTTTATGGTACTCATATGATTGTCACGCTCCTGGTGAAGCTAGGTTCGCCACAAATGGCTCTAATGGTAGCCAATGGAACCTACTAGGTGCCCCAAAGCGTTTGAGCCACCACCCGGACGCACCCGCTCCTCAGGAGCGTGTCCAAGCGTGTCAAAGTGAAAAGATCGGTTTTATGGTACTCATATGATTGTCACGCTCCTGGTGAAGCTAGGTTCGCCACAAATGGCTCTAATGGTAGCCAATGGAACCTACTAGGTGGCCCAAAGCGTTTGAGCCACCACCCGGACGCACCCGCTCCTCAGGAGCGTGTCAAAGTGAAAAATTTGGTTTTTATGGTACTCATATGATTGTCACGCTCCTGGTGAAGCTAGGTTCGCCACAAATGGCTCTAATGGTAGCCAATGGAACCTACTAGGTGGCCCAAAGCGTTTGAGCCACCAGCCGGGTGCAGCCAATGCGAGCGAAACTATGCCAATTACACAAAGTAAGTAGACGCACCCGATAGCATGTATAAGTGTACACACACTTTTCTACCCCTATCATATCATATATGTGTTCAAGTGTACACACTATTCTGTTCTGTTCTACAATACACACATATGATCATGAATTTGTTATAAATTTGTCAACATATGGTAGAATTTGTTATAAATTTCTTTGTTTTTCACATATAGATGGATACCCGTACAATAACAGCTGATGTGGCACACATGTGTTTCTACTACGCAGTACATGAGAGTATGTATGTATATGATAGTATTACACACGCATAAATCTCCGATTATATATACTATATATATATGCGATGCGATCACCATATATATGTATGTATGTATGTATGTGTATGATGATTTTGGTCTCAGTAAAAACATTATTATATATAGATATTAAAGTTGAATGGGTTGGGATTCGAACCTCGGACTTTCGAGCTAGTACCATAACCAGATATATGCCCGTATTTTCCAGATATATACAGTGAGCGGTATAAATCGGTCGAGAAGTGATCGGGTGGATCGGCACGAGCTAAACGGACCACTGACCGACCCCAAAAAACCGGGTCTTCCCCGAGAACCGGCTACCAACTCGTCCAAGTTTTGCCCCAAAACGCCCCCCGGCCCCACCCACCACACCGCCACACCGCCACGAGTGTGCCCCACCAAAAAAAACCCGGGTCCAAAACCGGGTCCGGCTGCAGTACTAGGCAAAAGCCGCAAAAAATGCCGAAAAAATCGGCGGCAATTGGGTAGGGGTATTTTCGCCCCACGCCCACCCACCCTCGAACAACAGCAACACAGCAACACAGCAGCAGCAGCAGCAGCAGCAGCATAATCCATAAAAGATCGGTTTTATGGTACTCATATGATTGTCACGCTCCTGGTGAAGCTAGGTTCGCCACAAATGGCTCTAATGGTAGCCAATGGAACCTACTAGGTGGCCCAAAGCGTTTGAGCCACCACCCGGACGCACCCGCTCCTCAGGAGCGTGTCAAAGTGAAAAATTTGGTTTTTATGGTACTCATATGATTGTCACGCTCCTGGTGAAGCTAGGTTCGCCACAAATGGCTCTAATGGTAGCCAATGGAACCTACTAGGTGCCCCAAAGCGTTTGAGCCACCACCCGGACGCACCCGCTCCTCAGGAGCGTGTCCAAGCGTGTCAAAGTGAAAAGATCGGTTTTATGGTACTCATATGATTGTCACGCTCCTGGTGAAGCTAGGTTCGCCACAAATGGCTCTAATGGTAGCCAATGGAACCTACTAGGTGGCCCAAAGCGTTTGAGCCACCACCCGGACGCACCCGCTCCTCAGGAGCGTGTCAAAGTGAAAAATTTGGTTTTTATGGTACTCATATGATTGTCACGCTCCTGGTGAAGCTAGGTTCGCCACAAATGGCTCTAATGGTAGCCAATGGAACCTACTAGGTGGCCCAAAGCGTTTGAGCCACCAGCCGGGTGCAGCCAATGCGAGCGAAACTATGCCAATTACACAAAGTAAGTAGACGCACCCGATAGCATGTATAAGTGTACACACACTTTTCTACCCCTATCATATCATATATGTGTTCAAGTGTACACACTATTCTGTTCTGTTCTACAATACACACATATGATCATGAATTTGTTATAAATTTGTCAACATATGGTAGAATTTGTTATAAATTTCTTTGTTTTTCACATATAGATGGATACCCGTACAATAACAGCTGATGTGGCACACATGTGTTTCTACTACGCAGTACATGAGAGTATGTATGTATATGATAGTATTACACACGCATAAATCTCCGATTATATATACTATATATATATGCGATGCGATCACCATATATATGTATGTATGTATGTATGTGTATGATGATTTTGGTCTCAGTAAAAACATTATTATATATAGATATTAAAGTTGAATGGGTTGGGATTCGAACCTCGGACTTTCGAGCTAGTACCATAACCAGATATATGCCCGTATTTTCCAGATATATACAGTGAGCGGTATAAATCGGTCGAGAAGTGATCGGGTGGATCGGCACGAGCTAAACGGACCACTGACCGACCCCAAAAAACCGGGTCTTCCCCGAGAACCGGCTACCAACTCGTCCAAGTTTTGCCCCAAAACGCCCCCCGGCCCCACCCACCACACCGCCACACCGCCACGAGTGTGCCCCACCAAAAAAAACCCGGGTCCAAAACCGGGTCCGGCTGCAGTACTAGGCAAAAGCCGCAAAAAATGCCGAAAAAATCGGCGGCAATTGGGTAGGGGTATTTTCGCCCCACGCCCACCCACCCTCGAACAACAGCAACACAGCAACACAGCAGCAGCAGCAGCAGCAGCAGCATAATCCTGTCAAAGAAAAGAAAAAAATATATATGTATGGGCATATGGGGCATATATGCATTACTTTGGTACCAAAAGTGTATATACTGTACTGATGCCAGTTGAGTATGTTATAAGTAAAATTGTCGATAAGCAAGATGAGAATTCAGCGATTATCTACCTATGATCACCATCAAAAGTCCCGACAGCACAGACCATTTAACGGCCAAATTTGAATTATGACACATATGCGAAACTATGCCAATTACACAAAGTAAGTAGACGCACCCGATAGCATGTATAAGTGTACACACACTTTTCTACCCCTATCATATCATATATGTGTTCAAGTGTACACACTATTCTGTTCTGTTCTACAATACACACATATGATTATGAATTTGTTATAAATTTGTCAACATATGGTAGAATTTGTTATACTACTACTACGATAACAGCTGATGTGGCACACATGTGTTTCTACTACGCAGTACATGAGAGTATGTATGTATATGATAGTATTACACACGCATTTTCTACTACGCAGTACATGAGAGTATGTATGTATATGATAGTATTACACACGCATAAATCTCCGATTATATATACTATATATATATGCGATGCGATCACCATATATGTATGTACACATGTGTATGTATGTATGTATGTATGTATGCCTCAGTAAAAACATTATTATATATAGATATTAAAGTTGAATGGGTTGGGATTCGAACCTCGGACTTTCGAGCTAGTACCATAACCAGATATATGCCCGTATTTTCCAGATATATACAGTGAGCGGTATAAATCGGTCGAGAAGTGATCGGGTGGATCGGCACGAGCTAAACGGACCACTGACCGACCCCAAAAAACCGGGTCTTCCCCGAGAACCGGCTACCAACTCGTCCAAGTTTTGCCCCAAAACGCCCCCCGGCCACACCCACCACACCGCCACACCGCCACGAGTGTGCCCCACCAAAAAAAACCCGGGTCCAAAACCGGGTCCGGCTGCAGTACTAGGCAAAAGCCGCAAAAAATGCCGAAAAAATCGGCGGCAATTGGGTAGGGGTATTTTCGCCCCACGCCCACCCACCCTCGAACAACAGCAACACAGCAACACAGCAGCAGCAGCAGCAGCAGCATAATCCTGTCAAAGAAAAGAAAAAAATATATATGTATGGGCATATGGGGCATATATGCATTACTTTGGTACCAAAAGTGTATATACTGTACTGATGCCAGTTGAGTATGTTATAAGTAAAATTGTCGATAAGCAAGATGAGAATTCAGCGATTACCTATGATCACCAGACAGCACAGCACAGCACAGCACAGACCATTTAACGGCCAAATTTGAATTATGACACATATGTTGCATATGTTGCACATATGTGAGCATATGATCATCAAGAGTGAGTGAGTTCAGTAAAAGTGATCGTGTGTGTGGCAGAATAATTTTCACATATAGATGGAGGTACCCGTACATTATTACACATGTGAGATTGATTGTCACGCTCCTGGTGAAGCTAGGTTCGCCACAAATGGCTCTAATGGTAGCCAATGGAACCTACTAGGTGGCCCAAAGCGTTTGAGCCACCACCCGGACGCACCCGCTCCTCAGGAGCGTGTCAAAGTGAAAAATTTGGTTTTTATGGTACTCATATGATTGTCACGCTCCTGGTGAAGCTAGGTTCGCCACAAATGGCTCTAATGGTAGCCAATGGAACCTACTAGGTGGCCCAAAGCGTTTGAGCCACCAGCCGGGTGCAGCCAATGCGAGCGAAACTATGCCAATTACACAAAGTAAGTAGACGCACCCGATAGCATGTATAAGTGTACACACACTTTTCTACCCCTATCATATCATATATGTGTTCAAGTGTACACACTATTCTGTTCTGTTCTACAATACACACATATGATCATGAATTTGTTATAAATTTGTCAACATATGGTAGAATTTGTTATAAATTTCTTTGTTTTTCACATATAGATGGATACCCGTACAATAACAGCTGATGTGGCACACATGTGTTTCTACTACGCAGTACATGAGAGTATGTATGTATATGATAGTATTACACACGCATAAATCTCCGATTATATATACTATATATATATGCGATGCGATCACCATATATATGTATGTATGTATGTATGTGTATGATGATTTTGGTCTCAGTAAAAACATTATTATATATAGATATTAAAGTTGAATGGGTTGGGATTCGAACCTCGGACTTTCGAGCTAGTACCATAACCAGATATATGCCCGTATTTTCCAGATATATACAGTGAGCGGTATAAATCGGTCGAGAAGTGATCGGGTGGATCGGCACGAGCTAAACGGACCACTGACCGACCCCAAAAAACCGGGTCTTCCCCGAGAACCGGCTACCAACTCGTCCAAGTTTTGCCCCAAAACGCCCCCCGGCCCCACCCACCACACCGCCACACCGCCACGAGTGTGCCCCACCAAAAAAAACCCGGGTCCAAAACCGGGTCCGGCTGCAGTACTAGGCAAAAGCCGCAAAAAATGCCGAAAAAATCGGCGGCAATTGGGTAGGGGTATTTTCGCCCCACGCCCACCCACCCTCGAACAACAGCAACACAGCAACACAGCAGCAGCAGCAGCAGCAGCAGCATAATCCATAAAAGATCGGTTTTATGGTACTCATATGATTGTCACGCTCCTGGTGAAGCTAGGTTCGCCACAAATGGCTCTAATGGTAGCCAATGGAACCTACTAGGTGGCCCAAAGCGTTTGAGCCACCACCCGGACGCACCCGCTCCTCAGGAGCGTGTCAAAGTGAAAAATTTGGTTTTTATGGTACTCATATGATTGTCACGCTCCTGGTGAAGCTAGGTTCGCCACAAATGGCTCTAATGGTAGCCAATGGAACCTACTAGGTGCCCCAAAGCGTTTGAGCCACCACCCGGACGCACCCGCTCCTCAGGAGCGTGTCCAAGCGTGTCAAAGTGAAAAGATCGGTTTTATGGTACTCATATGATTGTCACGCTCCTGGTGAAGCTAGGTTCGCCACAAATGGCTCTAATGGTAGCCAATGGAACCTACTAGGTGGCCCAAAGCGTTTGAGCCACCACCCGGACGCACCCGCTCCTCAGGAGCGTGTCAAAGTGAAAAATTTGGTTTTTATGGTACTCATATGATTGTCACGCTCCTGGTGAAGCTAGGTTCGCCACAAATGGCTCTAATGGTAGCCAATGGAACCTACTAGGTGGCCCAAAGCGTTTGAGCCACCAGCCGGGTGCAGCCAATGCGAGCGAAACTATGCCAATTACACAAAGTAAGTAGACGCACCCGATAGCATGTATAAGTGTACACACACTTTTCTACCCCTATCATATCATATATGTGTTCAAGTGTACACACTATTCTGTTCTGTTCTACAATACACACATATGATCATGAATTTGTTATAAATTTGTCAACATATGGTAGAATTTGTTATAAATTTCTTTGTTTTTCACATATAGATGGATACCCGTACAATAACAGCTGATGTGGCACACATGTGTTTCTACTACGCAGTACATGAGAGTATGTATGTATATGATAGTATTACACACGCATAAATCTCCGATTATATATACTATATATATATGCGATGCGATCACCATATATATGTATGTATGTATGTATGTGTATGATGATTTTGGTCTCAGTAAAAACATTATTATATATAGATATTAAAGTTGAATGGGTTGGGATTCGAACCTCGGACTTTCGAGCTAGTACCATAACCAGATATATGCCCGTATTTTCCAGATATATACAGTGAGCGGTATAAATCGGTCGAGAAGTGATCGGGTGGATCGGCACGAGCTAAACGGACCACTGACCGACCCCAAAAAACCGGGTCTTCCCCGAGAACCGGCTACCAACTCGTCCAAGTTTTGCCCCAAAACGCCCCCCGGCCCCACCCACCACACCGCCACACCGCCACGAGTGTGCCCCACCAAAAAAAACCCGGGTCCAAAACCGGGTCCGGCTGCAGTACTAGGCAAAAGCCGCAAAAAATGCCGAAAAAATCGGCGGCAATTGGGTAGGGGTATTTTCACAGCAGCAGCAGCAGCAGCAGCAGCATAATCCATAAAAGATCGGTTTTATGGTACTCATATGATTGTCACGCTCCTGGTGAAGCTAGGTTCGCCACAAATGGCTCTAATGGTAGCCAATGGAACCTACTAGGTGGCCCAAAGCGTTTGAGCCACCACCCGGACGCACCCGCTCCTCAGGAGCGTGTCAAAGTGAAAAATTTGGTTTTTATGGTACTCATATGATTGTCACGCTCCTGGTGAAGCTAGGTTCGCCACAAATGGCTCTAATGGTAGCCAATGGAACCTACTAGGTGCCCCAAAGCGTTTGAGCCACCACCCGGACGCACCCGCTCCTCAGGAGCGTGTCCAAGCGTGTCAAAGTGAAAAGATCGGTTTTATGGTACTCATATGATTGTCACGCTCCTGGTGAAGCTAGGTTCGCCACAAATGGCTCTAATGGTAGCCAATGGAACCTACTAGGTGGCCCAAAGCGTTTGAGCCACCACCCGGACGCACCCGCTCCTCAGGAGCGTGTCAAAGTGAAAAATTTGGTTTTTATGGTACTCATATGATTGTCACGCTCCTGGTGAAGCTAGGTTCGCCACAAATGGCTCTAATGGTAGCCAATGGAACCTACTAGGTGGCCCAAAGCGTTTGAGCCACCAGCCGGGTGCAGCCAATGCGAGCGAAACTATGCCAATTACACAAAGTAAGTAGACGCACCCGATAGCATGTATAAGTGTACACACACTTTTCTACCCCTATCATATCATATATGTGTTCAAGTGTACACACTATTCTGTTCTGTTCTACAATACACACATATGATCATGAATTTGTTATAAATTTGTCAACATATGGTAGAATTTGTTATAAATTTCTTTGTTTTTCACATATAGATGGATACCCGTACAATAACAGCTGATGTGGCACACATGTGTTTCTACTACGCAGTACATGAGAGTATGTATGTATATGATAGTATTACACACGCATAAATCTCCGATTATATATACTATATATATATGCGATGCGATCACCATATATATGTATGTATGTATGTATGTGTATGATGATTTTGGTCTCAGTAAAAACATTATTATATATAGATATTAAAGTTGAATGGGTTGGGATTCGAACCTCGGACTTTCGAGCTAGTACCATAACCAGATATATGCCCGTATTTTCCAGATATATACAGTGAGCGGTATAAATCGGTCGAGAAGTGATCGGGTGGATCGGCACGAGCTAAACGGACCACTGACCGACCCCAAAAAACCGGGTCTTCCCCGAGAACCGGCTACCAACTCGTCCAAGTTTTGCCCCAAAACGCCCCCCGGCCCCACCCACCACACCGCCACACCGCCACGAGTGTGCCCCACCAAAAAAAACCCGGGTCCAAAACCGGGTCCGGCTGCAGTACTAGGCAAAAGCCGCAAAAAATGCCGAAAAAATCGGCGGCAATTGGGTAGGGGTATTTTCGCCCCACGCCCACCCACCCTCGAACAACAGCAACACAGCAACACAGCAGCAGCAGCAGCAGCAGCATAATCCTGTCAAAGAAAAGAAAAAAATATATATGTATGGGCATATGGGGCATATATGCATTACTTTGGTACCAAAAGTGTATATACTGTACTGATGCCAGTTGAGTATGTTATAAGTAAAATTGTCGATAAGCAAGATGAGAATTCAGCGATTACCTATGATCACCAGACAGCACAGCACAGCACAGCACAGACCATTTAACGGCCAAATTTGAATTATGACACATATGTTGCATATGTTGCACATATGTGAGCATATGATCATCAAGAGTGAGTGAGTTCAGTAAAAGTGATCGTGTGTGTGGCAGAATAATTTTCACATATAGATGGAGGTACCCGTACATTATTACACATGTGAGATTGATTGTCACGCTCCTGGTGAAGCTAGGTTCGCCACAAATGGCTCTAATGGTAGCCAATGGAACCTACTAGGTGGCCCAAAGCGTTTGAGCCACCACCCGGACGCACCCGCTCCTCAGGAGCGTGTCAAAGTGAAAAATTTGGTTTTTATGGTACTCATATGATTGTCACGCTCCTGGTGAAGCTAGGTTCGCCACAAATGGCTCTAATGGTAGCCAATGGAACCTACTAGGTGGCCCAAAGCGTTTGAGCCACCACCCGGACGCACCCGCTCCTCAGGAGCGTGTCCAAGCGTGTCAAAGTGAAAAGATCGGTTTTATGGTACTCATATGATTGTCACGCTCCTGGTGAAGCTAGGTTCGCCAAAAATGGCTCTAATGGTAGCCAATGGAACCTACTAGGTGGCCCAAAGCGTTTGAGCCACCACCCGGACGCACCCGCTCCTCAGGAGCGTGTCAAAGTGAAAAATTTGGTTTTTATGGTACTCATATGATTGTCACGCTCCTGGTGAAGCTAGGTTCGCCACAAATGGCTCTAATGGTAGCCAATGGAACCTACTAGGTGGCCCAAAGCGTTTGAGCCACCAGCCGGGTGCAGCCGGGACGCACCCGATAGCATGTATAAGTGTACACACACTTTTCTACCCCTATCATATCATATATGTGTTCAAGTGTACACACTATTCTGTTCTGTTCTACAATACACACATATGATTATGAATTTGTTATAAATTTGTCAACATATGGTAGAATTTGTTATACTACTACTGCGATAACAGCTGATGTGGCACACATGTGTTTCTACTACGCAGTACATGAGAGTATGTATGTATTACACACGCATAAATCTCCGATTATATATACTATATATATATGCGATGCGATCACCATATATGTATGTACACATGTGTATGATGATTTTGGTCTCAGTAAAAACATTATTATATATAGATATTAAAGTTGAATGGGTTGGGATTCGAACCTCGGACTTTCGAGCTAGTACCATAACCAGATATATGCCCGTATTTTCCAGATATATACAGTGAGCGGTATAAATCGGTCGAGAAGTGATCGGGTGGATCGGCACGAGCTAAACGGACCACTGACCGACCCCAAAAAACCGGGTCTTCCCCGAGAACCGGTGGGATTCGAACCTCGGACTTTCGAGCTAGTACCATAACCAGATATATGCCCGTATTTTCCAGATATATACAGTGAGCGGTATAAATCGGTCGAGAAGTGATCGGGTGGATCGGCACGAGCTAAACGGACCACTGACCGACCCCAAAAAACCGGGTCTTCCCCGAGAACCGGCTACCAACTCGTCCAAGTTTTGCCCCAAAACGCCCCCCGGCCCCACCCACCACACCGCCACACCACCACGAGTGTGCCCCACCAAAAAAAACCCGGGTCCAAAACCGGGTCCGGCTGCAGTACTAGGCAAAAGCCGCAAAAAATGCCGAAAAAATCGGCGGCAATTGGGTAGGGGTATTTTCGCCCCACGCCCACCCACCCTCGAACAACAGCAACACAGCAACACAGCAGCAGCAGCATAATCCTGTTAAAGAAAAGAAAAAATTATATATGTATGGGCATATGGGGCATATATGCATTACTTTGGTACCAAAAGTGTATACACTGTACTGATGCCAGTTGAGTATGTTATAAGTAAAATTGTCGATAAGCAAGATGAGAATTCAGCGATTACCTATGATCACCAGACAGCACAGCACAGCACAGACCATTTAACGGCCAAATTTGAATTATGACACATATGTTGCATATGTTGCACATATGTGAGCATATGATCATCAAGAGTGAGTGAGTTCAGTAAAAGTGATCGTGTGTGTGGCAGAATAATTTTCACATATAGATGGAGGTACCCGTACATTATTACACATGTGAGAAATATTAGAAAACGTCTTGATAGACAAATAAATTGTTCTTTATGGTACTCATATGATTGTCACGCTCCTGGTGAAGCCACCACCCGGACGCACCCGCTCCTCAGGAGCGTGTCAAAGTGAAAAATTTGGTTTTTATGGTACTCATATGATTGTCACGCTCCTGGTGAAGCTAGGTTCGCCACAAATGGCTCTAATGGTAGCCAATGGAACCTACTAGGTGGCCCAAAGCGTTTGAGCCACCACCCGGACGCACCCGCTCCTCAGGAGCGTGTCCAAGCGTGTCAAAGTGAAAAGATCGGTTTTATGGTACTCATATGATTGTCACGCTCCTGGTGAAGCTAGGTTCGCCAAAAATGGCTCTAATGGTAGCCAATGGAACCTACTAGGTGGCCCAAAGCGTTTGAGCCACCACCCGGACGCACCCGCTCCTCAGGAGCGTGTCAAAGTGAAAAATTTGGTTTTTATGGTACTCATATGATTGTCACGTTCCTGGTGAAGCTAGGTTCGCCACAAATGGCTCTAATGGTAGCCAATGGAACCTACTAGGTGGCCCAAAGCGTTTGAGCCACCACCCGGACGCACCCGCTCCTCAGGAGCGTGTCCAAGCGTGTCAAAGTGAAAAGATCGGTTTTATGGTACTCATATGATTGTCACGCTCCTGGTGAAGCTAGGTTCGCCAAAAATGGCTCTAATGGTAGCCAATGGAACCTACTAGGTGGCCCAAAGCGTTTGAGCCACCACCCGGACGCACCCGCTCCTCAGGAGCGTGTCAAAGTGAAAAATTTGGTTTTTATGGTACTCATATGATTGTCACGCTCCTGGTGAAGCTAGGTTCGCCACAAATGGCTCTAATGGTAGCCAATGGAACCTACTAGGTGGCCCAAAGCGTTTGAGCCACCACCCGGACGCACCCGCTCCTCAGGAGCGTGTCCAAGCGTGTCAAAGTGAAAAGATCGGTTTTATGGTACTCATATGATTGTCACGCTCCTGGTGAAGCTAGGTTCGCCAAAAATGGCTCTAATGGTAGCCAATGGAACCTACTAGGTGGCCCAAAGCGTTTGAGCCACCACCCGGACGCACCCGCTCCTCAGGAGCGTGTCAAAGTGAAAAATTTGGTTTTTATGGTACTCATATGATTGTCACGCTCCTGGTGAAGCTAGGTTCGCCACAAATGGCTCTAATGGTAGCCAATGGAACCTACTAGGTGGCCCAAAGCGTTTGAGCCACCACCCGGACGCACCCGCTCCTCAGGAGCGTGTCCAAGCGTGTCAAAGTGAAAAGATCGGTTTTATGGTACTCATATGATTGTCACGCTCCTGGTGAAGCTAGGTTCGCCAAAAATGGCTCTAATGGTAGCCAATGGAACCTACCAGGTGGCCCAAAGCGTTTGAGCCACCACCCGGACGCACCCGCTCCTCAGGAGCGTGTCAAAGTGAAAAATTTGGTTTTTATGGTACTCATATGATTGTCACGCTCCTGGTGAAGCTAGGTTCGCCACAAATGGCTCTAATGGTAGCCAATGGAACCTACTAGGTGGCCCAAAGCGTTTGAGCCACCACCCGGACGCACCCGCTCCTCAGGAGCGTGTCCAAGCGTGTCAAAGTGAAAAGATCGGTTTTATGGTACTCATATGATTGTCACGCTCCTGGTGAAGCTAGGTTCGCCAAAAATGGCTCTAATGGTAGCCAATGGAACCTACTAGGTGGCCCAAAGCGTTTGAGCCACCACCCGGACGCACCCGCTCCTCAGGAGCGTGTCAAAGTGAAAAATTTGGTTTTTATGGTACTCATATGATTGTCACGCTCCTGGTGAAGCTAGGTTCGCCACAAATGGCTCTAATGGTAGCCAATGGAACCTACTAGGTGGCCCAAAGCGTTTGAGCCACCACCCGGACGCACCCGCTCCTCAGGAGCGTGTCCAAGCGTGTCAAAGTGAAAAGATCGGTTTTATGGTACTCATATGATTGTCACGCTCCTGGTGAAGCTAGGTTCGCCAAAAATGGCTCTAATGGTAGCCAATGGAACCTACTAGGTGGCCCAAAGCGTTTGAGCCACCACCCGGACGCACCCGCTCCTCAGGAGCGTGTCAAAGTGAAAAATTTGGTTTTTATGGTACTCATATGATTGTCACGTTCCTGGTGAAGCTAGGTTCGCCACAAATGGCTCTAATGGTAGCCAATGGAACCTACTAGGTGGCCCAAAGCGTTTGAGCCACCACCCGGACGCACCCGCTCCTCAGGAGCGTGTCCAAGCGTGTCAAAGTGAAAAGATCGGTTTTATGGTACTCATATGATTGTCACGCTCCTGGTGAAGCTAGGTTCGCCAAAAATGGCTCTAATGGTAGCCAATGGAACCTACTAGGTGGCCCAAAGCGTTTGAGCCACCACCCGGACGCACCCGCTCCTCAGGAGCGTGTCAAAGTGAAAAATTTGGTTTTTATGGTACTCATATGATTGTCACGCTCCTGGTGAAGCTAGGTTCGCCACAAATGGCTCTAATGGTAGCCAATGGAACCTACTAGGTGGCCCAAAGCGTTTGAGCCACCACCCGGACGCACCCGCTCCTCAGGAGCGTGTCCAAGCGTGTCAAAGTGAAAAGATCGGTTTTATGGTACTCATATGATTGTCACGCTCCTGGTGAAGCTAGGTTCGCCAAAAATGGCTCTAATGGTAGCCAATGGAACCTACTAGGTGGCCCAAAGCGTTTGAGCCACCACCCGGACGCACCCGCTCCTCAGGAGCGTGTCAAAGTGAAAAATTTGGTTTTTATGGTACTCATATGATTGTCACGCTCCTGGTGAAGCTAGGTTCGCCACAAATGGCTCTAATGGTAGCCAATGGAACCTACTAGGTGGCCCAAAGCGTTTGAGCCACCACCCGGACGCACCCGCTCCTCAGGAGCGTGTCCAAGCGTGTCAAAGTGAAAAGATCGGTTTTATGGTACTCATATGATTGTCACGCTCCTGGTGAAGCTAGGTTCGCCAAAAATGGCTCTAATGGTAGCCAATGGAACCTACTAGGTGGCCCAAAGCGTTTGAGCCACCACCCGGACGCACCCGCTCCTCAGGAGCGTGTCAAAGTGAAAAATTTGGTTTTTATGGTACTCATATGATTGTCACGCTCCTGGTGAAGCTAGGTTCGCCACAAATGGCTCTAATGGTAGCCAATGGAACCTACTAGGTGGCCCAAAGCGTTTGAGCCACCACCCGGACGCACCCGCTCCTCAGGAGCGTGTCCAAGCGTGTCAAAGTGAAAAGATCGGTTTTATGGTACTCATATGATTGTCACGCTCCTGGTGAAGCTAGGTTCGCCAAAAATGGCTCTAATGGTAGCCAATGGAACCTACTAGGTGGCCCAAAGCGTTTGAGCCACCACCCGGACGCACCCGCTCCTCAGGAGCGTGTCAAAGTGAAAAATTTGGTTTTTATGGTACTCATATGATTGTCACGCTCCTGGTGAAGCTAGGTTCGCCACAAATGGCTCTAATGGTAGCCAATGGAACCTACTAGGTGGCCCAAAGCGTTTGAGCCACCACCCGGACGCACCCGCTCCTCAGGAGCGTGTCCAAGCGTGTCAAAGTGAAAAGATCGGTTTTATGGTACTCATATGATTGTCACGCTCCTGGTGAAGCTAGGTTCGCCAAAAATGGCTCTAATGGTAGCCAATGGAACCTACCAGGTGGCCCAAAGCGTTTGAGCCACCACCCGGACGCACCCGCTCCTCAGGAGCGTGTCAAAGTGAAAAATTTGGTTTTTATGGTACTCATATGATTGTCACGCTCCTGGTGAAGCTAGGTTCGCCACAAATGGCTCTAATGGTAGCCAATGGAACCTACTAGGTGGCCCAAAGCGTTTGAGCCACCACCCGGACGCACCCGCTCCTCAGGAGCGTGTCCAAGCGTGTCAAAGTGAAAAGATCGGTTTTATGGTACTCATATGATTGTCACGCTCCTGGTGAAGCTAGGTTCGCCAAAAATGGCTCTAATGGTAGCCAATGGAACCTACTAGGTGGCCCAAAGCGTTTGAGCCACCACCCGGACGCACCCGCTCCTCAGGAGCGTGTCAAAGTGAAAAATTTGGTTTTTATGGTACTCATATGATTGTCACGCTCCTGGTGAAGCTAGGTTCGCCAAAAATGGCTCTAATGGTAGCCAATGGAACCTACCAGGTGGCCCAAAGCGTTTGAGCCACCACCCGGACGCACCCGCTCCTCAGGAGCGTGTCAAAGTGAAAAATTTGGTTTTTATGGTACTCATATGATTGTCACGCTCCTGGTGAAGCTAGGTTCGCCACAAATGGCTCTAATGGTAGCCAATGGAACCTACTAGGTGGCCCAAAGCGTTTGAGCCACCACCCGGACGCACCCGCTCCTCAGGAGCGTGTCCAAGCGTGTCAAAGTGAAAAGATCGGTTTTATGGTACTCATATGATTGTCACGCTCCTGGTGAAGCTAGGTTCGCCAAAAATGGCTCTAATGGTAGCCAATGGAACCTACTAGGTGGCCCAAAGCGTTTGAGCCACCACCCGGACGCACCCGCTCCTCAGGAGCGTGTCAAAGTGAAAAATTTGGTTTTTATGGTACTCATATGATTGTCACGCTCCTGGTGAAGCTAGGTTCGCCACAAATGGCTCTAATGGTAGCCAATGGAACCTACTAGGTGGCCCAAAGCGTTTGAGCCACCACCCGGACGCACCCGCTCCTCAGGAGCGTGTCCAAGCGTGTCAAAGTGAAAAGATCGGTTTTATGGTACTCATATGATTGTCACGCTCCTGGTGAAGCTAGGTTCGCCACAAATGGCTCTAATGGTAGCCAATGGAACCTACTAGGTGCCCCAAAGCGTTTGAGCCACCAGCCGGGTGCAGCCGGGACGCACCCGATAGCATGTATAAGTGTACACACACTTTTCTACCCCTATCATATCATATATGTGTTCAAGTGTACACACTATTCTGTTCTGTTCTACAATACACACATATGATCATGAATTTGTTATAAATTTGTCAACATATGGTAGAATTTGTTATAAATTTCTTTGTTTTTCACATATAGATGGATACCCGTACAATAACAGCTGATGTGGCACACATGTGTTTCTACTACGCAGTACATGAGAGTATGTATGTATATGATAGTATTACACACGCATAAATCTCCGATTATATATACTATATATATATGCGATGCGATCACCATATATGTATGTACACATGTGTATGTCAGTAAAAACATTATTATATATAGATATTAAAGTTGAATGGGTTGGGATTCGAACCTCGGACTTTCGAGCTAGTACCATAACCAGATATATGCCCGTATTTTCCAGATATATACAGTGAGCGGTATAAATCGGTCGAGAAGTGATCGGGTGGATCGGCACGAGCTAAACGGACCACTGACCGACCCCAAAAAACCGGGTCTTCCCCGAGAACCGGCTACCAACTCGTCCAAGTTTTGCCCCAAAACGCCCCCCGGCCACACCCACCACACCGCCACACCGCCACGAGTGTGCCCCACCAAAAAAAACCCGGGTCCAAAACCGGGTCCGGCTGCAGTACTAGGCAAAAGCCGCAAAAAATGCCGAAAAAATCGGCGGCAATTGGGTAGGGGTATTTTCGCCCCACCCGGACGCACCCGCTCCTCAGGAGCGTGTCAAAGTGAAAAATTTGGTTTTTATGGTACTCATATGATTGTCACGCTCCTGGTGAAGCTAGGTTCGCCACAAATGGCTCTAATGGTAGCCAATGGAACCTACTAGGTGGCCCAAAGCGTTTGAGCCACCACCCGGACGCACCCGCTCCTCAGGAGCGTGTCCAAGCGTGTCAAAGTGAAAAGATCGGTTTTATGGTACTCATATGATTGTCACGCTCCTGGTGAAGCTAGGTTCGCCAAAAATGGCTCTAATGGTAGCCAATGGAACCTACTAGGTGGCCCAAAGCGTTTGAGCCACCACCCGGACGCACCCGCTCCTCAGGAGCGTGTCAAAGTGAAAAATTTGGTTTTTATGGTACTCATATGATTGTCACGCTCCTGGTGAAGCTAGGTTCGCCACAAATGGCTCTAATGGTAGCCAATGGAACCTACTAGGTGGCCCAAAGCGTTTGAGCCACCACCCGGACGCACCCGCTCCTCAGGAGCGTGTCCAAGCGTGTCAAAGTGAAAAGATCGGTTTTATGGTACTCATATGATTGTCACGCTCCTGGTGAAGCTAGGTTCGCCAAAAATGGCTCTAATGGTAGCCAATGGAACCTACTAGGTGGCCCAAAGCGTTTGAGCCACCACCCGGACGCACCCGCTCCTCAGGAGCGTGTCAAAGTGAAAAATTTGGTTTTTATGGTACTCATATGATTGTCACGCTCCTGGTGAAGCTAGGTTCGCCACAAATGGCTCTAATGGTAGCCAATGGAACCTACTAGGTGGCCCAAAGCGTTTGAGCCACCACCCGGACGCACCCGCTCCTCAGGAGCGTGTCCAAGCGTGTCAAAGTGAAAAGATCGGTTTTATGGTACTCATATGATTGTCACGCTCCTGGTGAAGCTAGGTTCGCCAAAAATGGCTCTAATGGTAGCCAATGGAACCTACTAGGTGGCCCAAAGCGTTTGAGCCACCACCCGGACGCACCCGCTCCTCAGGAGCGTGTCCAAGCGTGTCAAAGTGAAAAGATCGGTTTTATGGTACTCATATGATTGTCACGCTCCTGGTGAAGCTAGGTTCGCCACAAATGGCTCTAATGGTAGCCAATGGAACCTACTAGGTGGCCCAAAGCGTTTGAGCCACCACCCGGACGCACCCGCTCCTCAGGAGCGTGTCCAAGCGTGTCAAAGTGAAAAGATCGGTTTTATGGTACTCATATGATTGTCACGCTCCTGGTGAAGCTAGGTTCGCCAAAAATGGCTCTAATGGTAGCCAATGGAACCTACTAGGTGGCCCAAAGCGTTTGAGCCACCACCCGGACGCACCCGCTCCTCAGGAGCGTGTCCAAGCGTGTCAAAGTGAAAAGATCGGTTTTATGGTACTCATATGATTGTCACGCTCCTGGTGAAGCTAGGTTCGCCAAAAATGGCTCTAATGGTAGCCAATGGAACCTACTAGGTGGCCCAAAGCGTTTGAGCCACCACCCGGACGCACCCGCTCCTCAGGAGCGTGTCAAAGTGAAAAATTTGGTTTTTATGGTACTCATATGATTGTCACGCTCCTGGTGAAGCTAGGTTCGCCACAAATGGCTCTAATGGTAGCCAATGGAACCTACTAGGTGGCCCAAAGCGTTTGAGCCACCACCCGGACGCACCCGCTCCTCAGGAGCGTGTCCAAGCGTGTCAAAGTGAAAAGATCGGTTTTATGGTACTCATATGATTGTCACGCTCCTGGTGAAGCTAGGTTCGCCAAAAATGGCTCTAATGGTAGCCAATGGAACCTACTAGGTGGCCCAAAGCGTTTGAGCCACCACCCGGACGCACCCGCTCCTCAGGAGCGTGTCAAAGTGAAAAATTTGGTTTTTATGGTACTCATATGATTGTCACGCTCCTGGTGAAGCTAGGTTCGCCACAAATGGCTCTAATGGTAGCCAATGGAACCTACTAGGTGGCCCAAAGCGTTTGAGCCACCACCCGGACGCACCCGCTCCTCAGGAGCGTGTCCAAGCGTGTCAAAGTGAAAAGATCGGTTTTATGGTACTCATATGATTGTCACGCTCCTGGTGAAGCTAGGTTCGCCAAAAATGGCTCTAATGGTAGCCAATGGAACCTACTAGGTGGCCCAAAGCGTTTGAGCCACCACCCGGACGCACCCGCTCCTCAGGAGCGTGTCAAAGTGAAAAATTTGGTTTTTATGGTACTCATATGATTGTCACGCTCCTGGTGAAGCTAGGTTCGCCACAAATGGCTCTAATGGTAGCCAATGGAACCTACTAGGTGGCCCAAAGCGTTTGAGCCACCACCCGGACGCACCCGCTCCTCAGGAGCGTGTCCAAGCGTGTCAAAGTGAAAAGATCGGTTTTATGGTACTCATATGATTGTCACGCTCCTGGTGAAGCTAGGTTCGCCAAAAATGGCTCTAATGGTAGCCAATGGAACCTACTAGGTGGCCCAAAGCGTTTGAGCCACCACCCGGACGCACCCGCTCCTCAGGAGCGTGTCAAAGTGAAAAATTTGGTTTTTATGGTACTCATATGATTGTCACGCTCCTGGTGAAGCTAGGTTCGCCACAAATGGCTCTAATGGTAGCCAATGGAACCTACTAGGTGGCCCAAAGCGTTTGAGCCACCACCCGGACGCACCCGCTCCTCAGGAGCGTGTCCAAGCGTGTCAAAGTGAAAAGATCGGTTTTATGGTACTCATATGATTGTCACGCTCCTGGTGAAGCTAGGTTCGCCAAAAATGGCTCTAATGGTAGCCAATGGAACCTACTAGGTGGCCCAAAGCGTTTGAGCCACCACCCGGACGCACCCGCTCCTCAGGAGCGTGTCAAAGTGAAAAATTTGGTTTAAATAAACATTAACATTAACATTAAATAAACATTAACATTAAATAAACATTAACAATAAAAATAACTCTACAGTAGGTGGGTGGGGGTAAAGGGGAGGTTTTTATAGAAGGACTGCAGAAAAGTAATAGTAATGAAGAACTGCAGTAGAGAGCCTAGGTGGTGGCTCAAACGCTTTGGGTAGCCAATGGAACCTACTAGGTGGCCCAAAGCGTTTGAGCCACCACCCGGACGCACCCGCTCCTCAGGAGCGTGTCAAAGTGAAAAATTTGGTTTTTATGGTACTCATATGATTGTCACGCTCCTGGTGAAGCTAGGTTCGCCACAAATGGCTCTAATGGTAGCCAATGGAACCTACTAGGTGGCCCAAAGCGTTTGAGCCACCACCCGGACGCACCCGCTCCTCAGGAGCGTGTCCAAGCGTGTCAAAGTGAAAAGATCGGTTTTATGGTACTCATATGATTGTCACGCTCCTGGTGAAGCTAGGTTCGCCAAAAATGGCTCTAATGGTAGCCAATGGAACCTACTAGGTGGCCCAAAGCGTTTGAGCCACCACCCGGACGCACCCGCTCCTCAGGAGCGTGTCAAAGTGAAAAATTTGGTTTTTATGGTACTCATATGATTGTCACGCTCCTGGTGAAGCTAGGTTCGCCACAAATGGCTCTAATGGTAGCCAATGGAACCTACTAGGTGGCCCAAAGCGTTTGAGCCACCACCCGGACGCACCCGCTCCTCAGGAGCGTGTCCAAGCGTGTCAAAGTGAAAAGATCGGTTTTATGGTACTCATATGATTGTCACGCTCCTGGTGAAGCTAGGTTCGCCAAAAATGGCTCTAATGGTAGCCAATGGAACCTACTAGGTGGCCCAAAGCGTTTGAGCCACCACCCGGACGCACCCGCTCCTCAGGAGCGTGTCAAAGTGAAAAATTTGGTTTTTATGGTACTCATATGATTGTCACGCTCCTGGTGAAGCTAGGTTCGCCACAAATGGCTCTAATGGTAGCCAATGGAACCTACTAGGTGGCCCAAAGCGTTTGAGCCACCAGCCGGGTGCAGCCGGGACGCACCCGATAGCATGTATAAGTGTACACACACTTTTCTACCCCTATCATATCATATATGTGTTCAAGTGTACACACTATTCTGTTCTGTTCTACAATACACACATATGATTATGAATTTGTTATAAATTTGTCAACATATGGTAGAATTTGTTATACTACTACTGCGATAACAGCTGATGTGGCACACATGTGTTTCTACTACGCAGTACATGAGAGTATGTATGTATTACACACGCATAAATCTCCGATTATATATACTATATATATATGCGATGCGATCACCATATATGTATGTACACATGTGTATGATGATTTTGGTCTCAGTAAAAACATTATTATATATAGATATTAAAGTTGAATGGGTTGGGATTCGAACCTCGGACTTTCGAGCTAGTACCATAACCAGATATATGCCCGTATTTTCCAGATATATACAGTGAGCGGTATAAATCGGTCGAGAAGTGATCGGGTGGATCGGCACGAGCTAAACGGACCACTGACCGACCCCAAAAAACCGGGTCTTCCCCGAGAACCGGTGGGATTCGAACCTCGGACTTTCGAGCTAGTACCATAACCAGATATATGCCCGTATTTTCCAGATATATACAGTGAGCGGTATAAATCGGTCGAGAAGTGATCGGGTGGATCGGCACGAGCTAAACGGACCACTGACCGACCCCAAAAAACCGGGTCTTCCCCGAGAACCGGCTACCAACTCGTCCAAGTTTTGCCCCAAAACGCCCCCCGGCCCCACCCACCACACCGCCACACCACCACGAGTGTGCCCCACCAAAAAAAACCCGGGTCCAAAACCGGGTCCGGCTGCAGTACTAGGCAAAAGCCGCAAAAAATGCCGAAAAAATCGGCGGCAATTGGGTAGGGGTATGGTAGCCAATGGAACCTACTAGGTGGCCCAAAGCGTTTGAGCCACCACCCGGACGCACCCGCTCCTCAGGAGCGTGTCAAAGTGAAAAATTTGGTTTTTATGGTACTCATATGATTGTCACGCTCCTGGTGAAGCTAGGTTCGCCACAAATGGCTCTAATGGTAGCCAATGGAACCTACTAGGTGGCCCAAAGCGTTTGAGCCACCACCCGGACGCACCCGCTCCTCAGGAGCGTGTCCAAGCGTGTCAAAGTGAAAAGATCGGTTTTATGGTACTCATATGATTGTCACGCTCCTGGTGAAGCTAGGTTCGCCAAAAATGGCTCTAATGGTAGCCAATGGAACCTACTAGGTGGCCCAAAGCGTTTGAGCCACCACCCGGACGCACCCGCTCCTCAGGAGCGTGTCAAAGTGAAAAATTTGGTTTTTATGGTACTCATATGATTGTCACGCTCCTGGTGAAGCTAGGTTCGCCACAAATGGCTCTAATGGTAGCCAATGGAACCTACTAGGTGGCCCAAAGCGTTTGAGCCACCAGCCGGGTGCAGCCGGGACGCACCCGATAGCATGTATAAGTGTACACACACTTTTCTACCCCTATCATATCATATATGTGTTCAAGTGTACACACTATTCTGTTCTGTTCTACAATACACACATATGATTATGAATTTGTTATAAATTTGTCAACATATGGTAGAATTTGTTATACTACTACTGCGATAACAGCTGATGTGGCACACATGTGTTTCTACTACGCAGTACATGAGAGTATGTATGTATTACACACGCATAAATCTCCGATTATATATACTATATATATATGCGATGCGATCACCATATATGTATGTACACATGTGTATGATGATTTTGGTCTCAGTAAAAACATTATTATATATAGATATTAAAGTTGAATGGGTTGGGATTCGAACCTCGGACTTTCGAGCTAGTACCATAACCAGATATATGCCCGTATTTTCCAGATATATACAGTGAGCGGTATAAATCGGTCGAGAAGTGATCGGGTGGATCGGCACGAGCTAAACGGACCACTGACCGACCCCAAAAAACCGGGTCTTCCCCGAGAACCGGTGGGATTCGAACCTCGGACTTTCGAGCTAGTACCATAACCAGATATATGCCCGTATTTTCCAGATATATACAGTGAGCGGTATAAATCGGTCGAGAAGTGATCGGGTGGATCGGCACGAGCTAAACGGACCACTGACCGACCCCAAAAAACCGGGTCTTCCCCGAGAACCGGCTACCAACTCGTCCAAGTTTTGCCCCAAAACGCCCCCCGGCCCCACCCACCACACCGCCACACCACCACGAGTGTGCCCCACCAAAAAAAACCCGGGTCCAAAACCGGGTCCGGCTGCAGTACTAGGCAAAAGCCGCAAAAAATGCCGAAAAAATCGGCGGCAATTGGGTAGGGGTATGGTAGCCAATGGAACCTACTAGGTGGCCCAAAGCGTTTGAGCCACCACCCGGACGCACCCGCTCCTCAGGAGCGTGTCAAAGTGAAAAATTTGGTTTTTATGGTACTCATATGATTGTCACGCTCCTGGTGAAGCTAGGTTCGCCACAAATGGCTCTAATGGTAGCCAATGGAACCTACTAGGTGGCCCAAAGCGTTTGAGCCACCACCCGGACGCACCCGCTCCTCAGGAGCGTGTCCAAGCGTGTCAAAGTGAAAAGATCGGTTTTATGGTACTCATATGATTGTCACGCTCCTGGTGAAGCTAGGTTCGCCAAAAATGGCTCTAATGGTAGCCAATGGAACCTACTAGGTGGCCCAAAGCGTTTGAGCCACCACCCGGACGCACCCGCTCCTCAGGAGCGTGTCAAAGTGAAAAATTTGGTTTTTATGGTACTCATATGATTGTCACGCTCCTGGTGAAGCTAGGTTCGCCACAAATGGCTCTAATGGTAGCCAATGGAACCTACTAGGTGGCCCAAAGCGTTTGAGCCACCAGCCGGGTGCAGCCGGGACGCACCCGATAGCATGTATAAGTGTACACACACTTTTCTACCCCTATCATATCATATATGTGTTCAAGTGTACACACTATTCTGTTCTGTTCTACAATACACACATATGATTATGAATTTGTTATAAATTTGTCAACATATGGTAGAATTTGTTATACTACTACTGCGATAACAGCTGATGTGGCACACATGTGTTTCTACTACGCAGTACATGAGAGTATGTATGTATTACACACGCATAAATCTCCGATTATATATACTATATATATATGCGATGCGATCACCATATATGTATGTACACATGTGTATGATGATTTTGGTCTCAGTAAAAACATTATTATATATAGATATTAAAGTTGAATGGGTTGGGATTCGAACCTCGGACTTTCGAGCTAGTACCATAACCAGATATATGCCCGTATT
Source organism: Zeugodacus cucurbitae (assembly GCF_028554725.1). NCBI lineage: Eukaryota > Metazoa > Arthropoda > Insecta > Diptera > Tephritidae > Zeugodacus > Zeugodacus cucurbitae. The sequence goes on along the minus strand of NC_071669.1, from coordinate 41,465 downwards.
TTCCAGATATATACAGTGAGCGGTATAAATCGGTCGAGAAGTGATCGGGTGGATCGGCACGAGCTAAACGGACCACTGACCGACCCCAAAAAACCGGGTCTTCCCCGAGAACCGGTGGGATTCGAACCTCGGACTTTCGAGCTAGTACCATAACCAGATATATGCCCGTATTTTCCAGATATATACAGTGAGCGGTATAAATCGGTCGAGAAGTGATCGGGTGGATCGGCACGAGCTAAACGGACCACTGACCGACCCCAAAAAACCGGGTCTTCCCCGAGAACCGGCTACCAACTCGTCCAAGTTTTGCCCCAAAACGCCCCCCGGCCCCACCCACCACACCGCCACACCACCACGAGTGTGCCCCACCAAAAAAAACCCGGGTCCAAAACCGGGTCCGGCTGCAGTACTAGGCAAAAGCCGCAAAAAATGCCGAAAAAATCGGCGGCAATTGGGTAGGGGTATTTTCGCCCCACGCCCACCCACCCTCGAACAACAGCAACACAGCAACACAGCAGCAGCAGCATAATCCTGTTAAAGAAAAGAAAAAATTATATATGTATGGGCATATGGGGCATATATGCATTACTTTGGTACCAAAAGTGTATACACTGTACTGATGCCAGTTGAGTATGTTATAAGTAAAATTGTCGATAAGCAAGATGAGAATTCAGCGATTACCTATGATCACCAGACAGCACAGCACAGCACAGACCATTTAACGGCCAAATTTGAATTATGACACATATGTTGCATATGTTGCACATATGTGAGCATATGATCATCAAGAGTGAGTGAGTTCAGTAAAAGTGATCGTGTGTGTGGCAGAATAATTTTCACATATAGATGGAGGTACCCGTACATTATTACACATGTGAGAAATATTAGAAAACGTCTTGATAGACAAATAAATTGTTCTTTATGGTACTCATATGATTGTCACGCTCCTGGTGAAGCCACCACCCGGACGCACCCGCTCCTCAGGAGCGTGTCAAAGTGAAAAATTTGGTTTTTATGGTACTCATATGATTGTCACGCTCCTGGTGAAGCTAGGTTCGCCACAAATGGCTCTAATGGTAGCCAATGGAACCTACTAGGTGGCCCAAAGCGTTTGAGCCACCACCCGGACGCACCCGCTCCTCAGGAGCGTGTCCAAGCGTGTCAAAGTGAAAAGATCGGTTTTATGGTACTCATATGATTGTCACGCTCCTGGTGAAGCTAGGTTCGCCAAAAATGGCTCTAATGGTAGCCAATGGAACCTACTAGGTGGCCCAAAGCGTTTGAGCCACCACCCGGACGCACCCGCTCCTCAGGAGCGTGTCAAAGTGAAAAATTTGGTTTTTATGGTACTCATATGATTGTCACGTTCCTGGTGAAGCTAGGTTCGCCACAAATGGCTCTAATGGTAGCCAATGGAACCTACTAGGTGGCCCAAAGCGTTTGAGCCACCACCCGGACGCACCCGCTCCTCAGGAGCGTGTCCAAGCGTGTCAAAGTGAAAAGATCGGTTTTATGGTACTCATATGATTGTCACGCTCCTGGTGAAGCTAGGTTCGCCAAAAATGGCTCTAATGGTAGCCAATGGAACCTACTAGGTGGCCCAAAGCGTTTGAGCCACCACCCGGACGCACCCGCTCCTCAGGAGCGTGTCAAAGTGAAAAATTTGGTTTTTATGGTACTCATATGATTGTCACGCTCCTGGTGAAGCTAGGTTCGCCACAAATGGCTCTAATGGTAGCCAATGGAACCTACTAGGTGGCCCAAAGCGTTTGAGCCACCACCCGGACGCACCCGCTCCTCAGGAGCGTGTCCAAGCGTGTCAAAGTGAAAAGATCGGTTTTATGGTACTCATATGATTGTCACGCTCCTGGTGAAGCTAGGTTCGCCAAAAATGGCTCTAATGGTAGCCAATGGAACCTACTAGGTGGCCCAAAGCGTTTGAGCCACCACCCGGACGCACCCGCTCCTCAGGAGCGTGTCAAAGTGAAAAATTTGGTTTTTATGGTACTCATATGATTGTCACGCTCCTGGTGAAGCTAGGTTCGCCACAAATGGCTCTAATGGTAGCCAATGGAACCTACTAGGTGGCCCAAAGCGTTTGAGCCACCACCCGGACGCACCCGCTCCTCAGGAGCGTGTCCAAGCGTGTCAAAGTGAAAAGATCGGTTTTATGGTACTCATATGATTGTCACGCTCCTGGTGAAGCTAGGTTCGCCAAAAATGGCTCTAATGGTAGCCAATGGAACCTACCAGGTGGCCCAAAGCGTTTGAGCCACCACCCGGACGCACCCGCTCCTCAGGAGCGTGTCAAAGTGAAAAATTTGGTTTTTATGGTACTCATATGATTGTCACGCTCCTGGTGAAGCTAGGTTCGCCACAAATGGCTCTAATGGTAGCCAATGGAACCTACTAGGTGGCCCAAAGCGTTTGAGCCACCACCCGGACGCACCCGCTCCTCAGGAGCGTGTCCAAGCGTGTCAAAGTGAAAAGATCGGTTTTATGGTACTCATATGATTGTCACGCTCCTGGTGAAGCTAGGTTCGCCAAAAATGGCTCTAATGGTAGCCAATGGAACCTACTAGGTGGCCCAAAGCGTTTGAGCCACCACCCGGACGCACCCGCTCCTCAGGAGCGTGTCAAAGTGAAAAATTTGGTTTTTATGGTACTCATATGATTGTCACGCTCCTGGTGAAGCTAGGTTCGCCACAAATGGCTCTAATGGTAGCCAATGGAACCTACTAGGTGGCCCAAAGCGTTTGAGCCACCACCCGGACGCACCCGCTCCTCAGGAGCGTGTCCAAGCGTGTCAAAGTGAAAAGATCGGTTTTATGGTACTCATATGATTGTCACGCTCCTGGTGAAGCTAGGTTCGCCAAAAATGGCTCTAATGGTAGCCAATGGAACCTACTAGGTGGCCCAAAGCGTTTGAGCCACCACCCGGACGCACCCGCTCCTCAGGAGCGTGTCAAAGTGAAAAATTTGGTTTTTATGGTACTCATATGATTGTCACGTTCCTGGTGAAGCTAGGTTCGCCACAAATGGCTCTAATGGTAGCCAATGGAACCTACTAGGTGGCCCAAAGCGTTTGAGCCACCACCCGGACGCACCCGCTCCTCAGGAGCGTGTCCAAGCGTGTCAAAGTGAAAAGATCGGTTTTATGGTACTCATATGATTGTCACGCTCCTGGTGAAGCTAGGTTCGCCAAAAATGGCTCTAATGGTAGCCAATGGAACCTACTAGGTGGCCCAAAGCGTTTGAGCCACCACCCGGACGCACCCGCTCCTCAGGAGCGTGTCAAAGTGAAAAATTTGGTTTTTATGGTACTCATATGATTGTCACGCTCCTGGTGAAGCTAGGTTCGCCACAAATGGCTCTAATGGTAGCCAATGGAACCTACTAGGTGGCCCAAAGCGTTTGAGCCACCACCCGGACGCACCCGCTCCTCAGGAGCGTGTCCAAGCGTGTCAAAGTGAAAAGATCGGTTTTATGGTACTCATATGATTGTCACGCTCCTGGTGAAGCTAGGTTCGCCAAAAATGGCTCTAATGGTAGCCAATGGAACCTACTAGGTGGCCCAAAGCGTTTGAGCCACCACCCGGACGCACCCGCTCCTCAGGAGCGTGTCAAAGTGAAAAATTTGGTTTTTATGGTACTCATATGATTGTCACGCTCCTGGTGAAGCTAGGTTCGCCACAAATGGCTCTAATGGTAGCCAATGGAACCTACTAGGTGGCCCAAAGCGTTTGAGCCACCACCCGGACGCACCCGCTCCTCAGGAGCGTGTCCAAGCGTGTCAAAGTGAAAAGATCGGTTTTATGGTACTCATATGATTGTCACGCTCCTGGTGAAGCTAGGTTCGCCAAAAATGGCTCTAATGGTAGCCAATGGAACCTACTAGGTGGCCCAAAGCGTTTGAGCCACCACCCGGACGCACCCGCTCCTCAGGAGCGTGTCAAAGTGAAAAATTTGGTTTTTATGGTACTCATATGATTGTCACGCTCCTGGTGAAGCTAGGTTCGCCACAAATGGCTCTAATGGTAGCCAATGGAACCTACTAGGTGGCCCAAAGCGTTTGAGCCACCACCCGGACGCACCCGCTCCTCAGGAGCGTGTCCAAGCGTGTCAAAGTGAAAAGATCGGTTTTATGGTACTCATATGATTGTCACGCTCCTGGTGAAGCTAGGTTCGCCAAAAATGGCTCTAATGGTAGCCAATGGAACCTACTAGGTGGCCCAAAGCGTTTGAGCCACCACCCGGACGCACCCGCTCCTCAGGAGCGTGTCAAAGTGAAAAATTTGGTTTTTATGGTACTCATATGATTGTCACGCTCCTGGTGAAGCTAGGTTCGCCACAAATGGCTCTAATGGTAGCCAATGGAACCTACTAGGTGGCCCAAAGCGTTTGAGCCACCACCCGGACGCACCCGCTCCTCAGGAGCGTGTCCAAGCGTGTCAAAGTGAAAAGATCGGTTTTATGGTACTCATATGATTGTCACGCTCCTGGTGAAGCTAGGTTCGCCAAAAATGGCTCTAATGGTAGCCAATGGAACCTACCAGGTGGCCCAAAGCGTTTGAGCCACCACCCGGACGCACCCGCTCCTCAGGAGCGTGTCAAAGTGAAAAATTTGGTTTTTATGGTACTCATATGATTGTCACGCTCCTGGTGAAGCTAGGTTCGCCACAAATGGCTCTAATGGTAGCCAATGGAACCTACTAGGTGGCCCAAAGCGTTTGAGCCACCACCCGGACGCACCCGCTCCTCAGGAGCGTGTCCAAGCGTGTCAAAGTGAAAAGATCGGTTTTATGGTACTCATATGATTGTCACGCTCCTGGTGAAGCTAGGTTCGCCAAAAATGGCTCTAATGGTAGCCAATGGAACCTACTAGGTGGCCCAAAGCGTTTGAGCCACCACCCGGACGCACCCGCTCCTCAGGAGCGTGTCAAAGTGAAAAATTTGGTTTTTATGGTACTCATATGATTGTCACGCTCCTGGTGAAGCTAGGTTCGCCAAAAATGGCTCTAATGGTAGCCAATGGAACCTACCAGGTGGCCCAAAGCGTTTGAGCCACCACCCGGACGCACCCGCTCCTCAGGAGCGTGTCAAAGTGAAAAATTTGGTTTTTATGGTACTCATATGATTGTCACGCTCCTGGTGAAGCTAGGTTCGCCACAAATGGCTCTAATGGTAGCCAATGGAACCTACTAGGTGGCCCAAAGCGTTTGAGCCACCACCCGGACGCACCCGCTCCTCAGGAGCGTGTCCAAGCGTGTCAAAGTGAAAAGATCGGTTTTATGGTACTCATATGATTGTCACGCTCCTGGTGAAGCTAGGTTCGCCAAAAATGGCTCTAATGGTAGCCAATGGAACCTACTAGGTGGCCCAAAGCGTTTGAGCCACCACCCGGACGCACCCGCTCCTCAGGAGCGTGTCAAAGTGAAAAATTTGGTTTTTATGGTACTCATATGATTGTCACGCTCCTGGTGAAGCTAGGTTCGCCACAAATGGCTCTAATGGTAGCCAATGGAACCTACTAGGTGGCCCAAAGCGTTTGAGCCACCACCCGGACGCACCCGCTCCTCAGGAGCGTGTCCAAGCGTGTCAAAGTGAAAAGATCGGTTTTATGGTACTCATATGATTGTCACGCTCCTGGTGAAGCTAGGTTCGCCACAAATGGCTCTAATGGTAGCCAATGGAACCTACTAGGTGCCCCAAAGCGTTTGAGCCACCAGCCGGGTGCAGCCGGGACGCACCCGATAGCATGTATAAGTGTACACACACTTTTCTACCCCTATCATATCATATATGTGTTCAAGTGTACACACTATTCTGTTCTGTTCTACAATACACACATATGATCATGAATTTGTTATAAATTTGTCAACATATGGTAGAATTTGTTATAAATTTCTTTGTTTTTCACATATAGATGGATACCCGTACAATAACAGCTGATGTGGCACACATGTGTTTCTACTACGCAGTACATGAGAGTATGTATGTATATGATAGTATTACACACGCATAAATCTCCGATTATATATACTATATATATATGCGATGCGATCACCATATATGTATGTACACATGTGTATGTCAGTAAAAACATTATTATATATAGATATTAAAGTTGAATGGGTTGGGATTCGAACCTCGGACTTTCGAGCTAGTACCATAACCAGATATATGCCCGTATTTTCCAGATATATACAGTGAGCGGTATAAATCGGTCGAGAAGTGATCGGGTGGATCGGCACGAGCTAAACGGACCACTGACCGACCCCAAAAAACCGGGTCTTCCCCGAGAACCGGCTACCAACTCGTCCAAGTTTTGCCCCAAAACGCCCCCCGGCCACACCCACCACACCGCCACACCGCCACGAGTGTGCCCCACCAAAAAAAACCCGGGTCCAAAACCGGGTCCGGCTGCAGTACTAGGCAAAAGCCGCAAAAAATGCCGAAAAAATCGGCGGCAATTGGGTAGGGGTATTTTCGCCCCACCCGGACGCACCCGCTCCTCAGGAGCGTGTCAAAGTGAAAAATTTGGTTTTTATGGTACTCATATGATTGTCACGCTCCTGGTGAAGCTAGGTTCGCCAAAAATGGCTCTAATGGTAGCCAATGGAACCTACCAGGTGGCCCAAAGCGTTTGAGCCACCACCCGGACGCACCCGCTCCTCAGGAGCGTGTCAAAGTGAAAAATTTGGTTTTTATGGTACTCATATGATTGTCACGCTCCTGGTGAAGCTAGGTTCGCCACAAATGGCTCTAATGGTAGCCAATGGAACCTACTAGGTGGCCCAAAGCGTTTGAGCCACCACCCGGACGCACCCGCTCCTCAGGAGCGTGTCCAAGCGTGTCAAAGTGAAAAGATCGGTTTTATGGTACTCATATGATTGTCACGCTCCTGGTGAAGCTAGGTTCGCCAAAAATGGCTCTAATGGTAGCCAATGGAACCTACTAGGTGGCCCAAAGCGTTTGAGCCACCACCCGGACGCACCCGCTCCTCAGGAGCGTGTCAAAGTGAAAAATTTGGTTTTTATGGTACTCATATGATTGTCACGCTCCTGGTGAAGCTAGGTTCGCCACAAATGGCTCTAATGGTAGCCAATGGAACCTACTAGGTGGCCCAAAGCGTTTGAGCCACCACCCGGACGCACCCGCTCCTCAGGAGCGTGTCCAAGCGTGTCAAAGTGAAAAGATCGGTTTTATGGTACTCATATGATTGTCACGCTCCTGGTGAAGCTAGGTTCGCCACAAATGGCTCTAATGGTAGCCAATGGAACCTACTAGGTGCCCCAAAGCGTTTGAGCCACCAGCCGGGTGCAGCCGGGACGCACCCGATAGCATGTATAAGTGTACACACACTTTTCTACCCCTATCATATCATATATGTGTTCAAGTGTACACACTATTCTGTTCTGTTCTACAATACACACATATGATCATGAATTTGTTATAAATTTGTCAACATATGGTAGAATTTGTTATAAATTTCTTTGTTTTTCACATATAGATGGATACCCGTACAATAACAGCTGATGTGGCACACATGTGTTTCTACTACGCAGTACATGAGAGTATGTATGTATATGATAGTATTACACACGCATAAATCTCCGATTATATATACTATATATATATGCGATGCGATCACCATATATGTATGTACACATGTGTATGTCAGTAAAAACATTATTATATATAGATATTAAAGTTGAATGGGTTGGGATTCGAACCTCGGACTTTCGAGCTAGTACCATAACCAGATATATGCCCGTATTTTCCAGATATATACAGTGAGCGGTATAAATCGGTCGAGAAGTGATCGGGTGGATCGGCACGAGCTAAACGGACCACTGACCGACCCCAAAAAACCGGGTCTTCCCCGAGAACCGGCTACCAACTCGTCCAAGTTTTGCCCCAAAACGCCCCCCGGCCACACCCACCACACCGCCACACCGCCACGAGTGTGCCCCACCAAAAAAAACCCGGGTCCAAAACCGGGTCCGGCTGCAGTACTAGGCAAAAGCCGCAAAAAATGCCGAAAAAATCGGCGGCAATTGGGTAGGGGTATTTTCACACTATACACACTATTCTGTTCTGTTCTACAATACACACATATGATCATGAATTTGTTATAAATTTGTCAACATATGGTAGAATTTGTTATAAATTTCTTTGTTTTTCACATATAGATGGATACCCGTACAATAACAGCTGATGTGGCACACATGTGTTTCTACTACGCAGTACATGAGAGTATGTATGTATATGATAGTATTACACACGCATAAATCTCCGATTATATATACTATATATATATGCGATGCGATCACCATATATGTATGTACACATGTGTATGTCAGTAAAAACATTATTATATATAGATATTAAAGTTGAATGGGTTGGGATTCGAACCTCGGACTTTCGAGCTAGTACCATAACCAGATATATGCCCGTATTTTCCAGATATATACAGTGAGCGGTATAAATCGGTCGAGAAGTGATCGGGTGGATCGGCACGAGCTAAACGGACCACTGACCGACCCCAAAAAACCGGGTCTTCCCCGAGAACCGGCTACCAACTCGTCCAAGTTTTGCCCCAAAACGCCCCCCGGCCACACCCACCACACCGCCACACCGCCACGAGTGTGCCCCACCAAAAAAAACCCGGGTCCAAAACCGGGTCCGGCTGCAGTACTAGGCAAAAGCCGCAAAAAATGCCGAAAAAATCGGCGGCAATTGGGTAGGGGTATTTTCACACTATACACACTATTCTGTTCTGTTCTACAATACACACATATGATCATGAATTTGTTATAAATTTGTCAACATATGGTAGAATTTGTTATAAATTTCTTTGTTTTTCACATATAGATGGATACCCGTACAATAACAGCTGATGTGGCACACATGTGTTTCTACTACGCAGTACATGAGAGTATGTATGTATATGATAGTATTACACACGCATAAATCTCCGATTATATATACTATATATATATGCGATGCGATCACCATATATGTATGTACACATGTGTATGTCAGTAAAAACATTATTATATATAGATATTAAAGTTGAATGGGTTGGGATTCGAACCTCGGACTTTCGAGCTAGTACCATAACCAGATATATGCCCGTATTTTCCAGATATATACAGTGAGCGGTATAAATCGGTCGAGAAGTGATCGGGTGGATCGGCACGAGCTAAACGGACCACTGACCGACCCCAAAAAACCGGGTCTTCCCCGAGAACCGGCTACCAACTCGTCCAAGTTTTGCCCCAAAACGCCCCCCGGCCACACCCACCACACCGCCACACCGCCACGAGTGTGCCCCACCAAAAAAAACCCGGGTCCAAAACCGGGTCCGGCTGCAGTACTAGGCAAAAGCCGCAAAAAATGCCGAAAAAATCGGCGGCAATTGGGTAGGGGTATTACACACGCATAAATCTCCGATTATATATACTATATATATATGCGATGCGATCACCATATATGTATGTACACATGTGTATGTCAGTAAAAACATTATTATATATAGATATTAAAGTTGAATGGGTTGGGATTCGAACCTCGGACTTTCGAGCTAGTACCATAACCAGATATATGCCCGTATTTTCCAGATATATACAGTGAGCGGTATAAATCGGTCGAGAAGTGATCGGGTGGATCGGCACGAGCTAAACGGACCACTGACCGACCCCAAAAAACCGGGTCTTCCCCGAGAACCGGCTACCAACTCGTCCAAGTTTTGCCCCAAAACGCCCCCCGGCCACACCCACCACACCGCCACACCGCCACGAGTGTGCCCCACCAAAAAAAACCCGGGTCCAAAACCGGGTCCGGCTGCAGTACTAGGCAAAAGCCGCAAAAAATGCCGAAAAAATCGGCGGCAATTGGGTAGGGGTATTTTCACACTATACACACTATTCTGTTCTGTTCTACAATACACACATATGATCATGAATTTGTTATAAATTTGTCAACATATGGTAGAATTTGTTATAAATTTCTTTGTTTTTCACATATAGATGGATACCCGTACAATAACAGCTGATGTGGCACACATGTGTTTCTACTACGCAGTACATGAGAGTATGTATGTATATGATAGTATTACACACGCATAAATCTCCGATTATATATACTATATATATATGCGATGCGATCACCATATATGTATGTACACATGTGTATGTCAGTAAAAACATTATTATATATAGATATTAAAGTTGAATGGGTTGGGATTCGAACCTCGGACTTTCGAGCTAGTACCATAACCAGATATATGCCCGTATTTTCCAGATATATACAGTGAGCGGTATAAATCGGTCGAGAAGTGATCGGGTGGATCGGCACGAGCTAAACGGACCACTGACCGACCCCAAAAAACCGGGTCTTCCCCGAGAACCGGCTACCAACTCGTCCAAGTTTTGCCCCAAAACGCCCCCCGGCCACACCCACCACACCGCCACACCGCCACGAGTGTGCCCCACCAAAAAAAACCCGGGTCCAAAACCGGGTCCGGCTGCAGTACTAGGCAAAAGCCGCAAAAAATGCCGAAAAAATCGGCGGCAATTGGGTAGGGGTATTTTCACACTATACACACTATTCTGTTCTGTTCTACAATACACACATATGATCATGAATTTGTTATAAATTTGTCAACATATGGTAGAATTTGTTATAAATTTCTTTGTTTTTCACATATAGATGGATACCCGTACAATAACAGCTGATGTGGCACACATGTGTTTCTACTACGCAGTACATGAGAGTATGTATGTATATGATAGTATTACACACGCATAAATCTCCGATTATATATACTATATATATATGCGATGCGATCACCATATATGTATGTACACATGTGTATGTCAGTAAAAACATTATTATATATAGATATTAAAGTTGAATGGGTTGGGATTCGAACCTCGGACTTTCGAGCTAGTACCATAACCAGATATATGCCCGTATTTTCCAGATATATACAGTGAGCGGTATAAATCGGTCGAGAAGTGATCGGGTGGATCGGCACGAGCTAAACGGACCACTGACCGACCCCAAAAAACCGGGTCTTCCCCGAGAACCGGCTACCAACTCGTCCAAGTTTTGCCCCAAAACGCCCCCCGGCCACACCCACCACACCGCCACACCGCCACGAGTGTGCCCCACCAAAAAAAACCCGGGTCCAAAACCGGGTCCGGCTGCAGTACTAGGCAAAAGCCGCAAAAAATGCCGAAAAAATCGGCGGCAATTGGGTAGGGGTATTTTCACACTATACACACTATTCTGTTCTGTTCTACAATACACACATATGATCATGAATTTGTTATAAATTTGTCAACATATGGTAGAATTTGTTATAAATTTCTTTGTTTTTCACATATAGATGGATACCCGTACAATAACAGCTGATGTGGCACACATGTGTTTCTACTACGCAGTACATGAGAGTATGTATGTATATGATAGTATTACACACGCATAAATCTCCGATTATATATACTATATATATATGCGATGCGATCACCATATATGTATGTACACATGTGTATGTCAGTAAAAACATTATTATATATAGATATTAAAGTTGAATGGGTTGGGATTCGAACCTCGGACTTTCGAGCTAGTACCATAACCAGATATATGCCCGTATTTTCCAGATATATACAGTGAGCGGTATAAATCGGTCGAGAAGTGATCGGGTGGATCGGCACGAGCTAAACGGACCACTGACCGACCCCAAAAAACCGGGTCTTCCCCGAGAACCGGCTACCAACTCGTCCAAGTTTTGCCCCAAAACGCCCCCCGGCCACACCCACCACACCGCCACACCGCCACGAGTGTGCCCCACCAAAAAAAACCCGGGTCCAAAACCGGGTCCGGCTGCAGTACTAGGCAAAAGCCGCAAAAAATGCCGAAAAAATCGGCGGCAATTGGGTAGGGGTATTACACACGCATAAATCTCCGATTATATATACTATATATATATGCGATGCGATCACCATATATGTATGTACACATGTGTATGTCAGTAAAAACATTATTATATATAGATATTAAAGTTGAATGGGTTGGGATTCGAACCTCGGACTTTCGAGCTAGTACCATAACCAGATATATGCCCGTATTTTCCAGATATATACAGTGAGCGGTATAAATCGGTCGAGAAGTGATCGGGTGGATCGGCACGAGCTAAACGGACCACTGACCGACCCCAAAAAACCGGGTCTTCCCCGAGAACCGGCTACCAACTCGTCCAAGTTTTGCCCCAAAACGCCCCCCGGCCACACCCACCACACCGCCACACCGCCACGAGTGTGCCCCACCAAAAAAAACCCGGGTCCAAAACCGGGTCCGGCTGCAGTACTAGGCAAAAGCCGCAAAAAATGCCGAAAAAATCGGCGGCAATTGGGTAGGGGTATTTTCACACTATACACACTATTCTGTTCTGTTCTACAATACACACATATGATCATGAATTTGTTATAAATTTGTCAACATATGGTAGAATTTGTTATAAATTTCTTTGTTTTTCACATATAGATGGATACCCGTACAATAACAGCTGATGTGGCACACATGTGTTTCTACTACGCAGTACATGAGAGTATGTATGTATATGATAGTATTACACACGCATAAATCTCCGATTATATATACTATATATATATGCGATGCGATCACCATATATGTATGTACACATGTGTATGTCAGTAAAAACATTATTATATATAGATATTAAAGTTGAATGGGTTGGGATTCGAACCTCGGACTTTCGAGCTAGTACCATAACCAGATATATGCCCGTATTTTCCAGATATATACAGTGAGCGGTATAAATCGGTCGAGAAGTGATCGGGTGGATCGGCACGAGCTAAACGGACCACTGACCGACCCCAAAAAACCGGGTCTTCCCCGAGAACCGGCTACCAACTCGTCCAAGTTTTGCCCCAAAACGCCCCCCGGCCACACCCACCACACCGCCACACCGCCACGAGTGTGCCCCACCAAAAAAAACCCGGGTCCAAAACCGGGTCCGGCTGCAGTACTAGGCAAAAGCCGCAAAAAATGCCGAAAAAATCGGCGGCAATTGGGTAGGGGTATTTTCGCCCCACGCCCACCCACCCTCGAACAACAGCAACACAGCAACACAGCAGCAGCAGCAGCAGCAGCATAATCCTGTCAAAGAAAAGAAAAAAATATATATGTATGGGCATATGGGGCATATATGCATTACTTTGGTACCAAAAGTGTATATACTGTACTGATGCCAGTTGAGTATGTTATAAGTAAAATTGTCGATAAGCAAGATGAGAATTCAGCGATTACCTATGATCACCAGACAGCACAGCACAGCACAGCACAGACCATTTAACGGCCAAATTTGAATTATGACACATATGTTGCATATGTTGCACATATGTGAGCATATGATCATCAAGAGTGAGTGAGTTCAGTAAAAGTGATCGTGTGTGTGGCAGAATAATTTTCACATATAGATGGAGGTACCCGTACATTATTACACATGTGAGATTGATTGTCACGCTCCTGGTGAAGCTAGGTTCGCCACAAATGGCTCTAATGGTAGCCAATGGAACCTACTAGGTGGCCCAAAGCGTTTGAGCCACCACCCGGACGCACCCGCTCCTCAGGAGCGTGTCAAAGTGAAAAATTTGGTTTTTATGGTACTCATATGATTGTCACGCTCCTGGTGAAGCTAGGTTCGCCACAAATGGCTCTAATGGTAGCCAATGGAACCTACTAGGTGGCCCAAAGCGTTTGAGCCACCACCCGGACGCACCCGCTCCTCAGGAGCGTGTCCAAGCGTGTCAAAGTGAAAAGATCGGTTTTATGGTACTCATATGATTGTCACGCTCCTGGTGAAGCTAGGTTCGCCAAAAATGGCTCTAATGGTAGCCAATGGAACCTACTAGGTGGCCCAAAGCGTTTGAGCCACCACCCGGACGCACCCGCTCCTCAGGAGCGTGTCAAAGTGAAAAATTTGGTTTTTATGGTACTCATATGATTGTCACGCTCCTGGTGAAGCTAGGTTCGCCACAAATGGCTCTAATGGTAGCCAATGGAACCTACTAGGTGGCCCAAAGCGTTTGAGCCACCACCCGGACGCACCCGCTCCTCAGGAGCGTGTCCAAGCGTGTCAAAGTGAAAAGATCGGTTTTATGGTACTCATATGATTGTCACGCTCCTGGTGAAGCTAGGTTCGCCAAAAATGGCTCTAATGGTAGCCAATGGAACCTACTAGGTGGCCCAAAGCGTTTGAGCCACCACCCGGACGCACCCGCTCCTCAGGAGCGTGTCAAAGTGAAAAATTTGGTTTTTATGGTACTCATATGATTGTCACGCTCCTGGTGAAGCTAGGTTCGCCACAAATGGCTCTAATGGTAGCCAATGGAACCTACTAGGTGGCCCAAAGCGTTTGAGCCACCACCCGGACGCACCCGCTCCTCAGGAGCGTGTCCAAGCGTGTCAAAGTGAAAAGATCGGTTTTATGGTACTCATATGATTGTCACGCTCCTGGTGAAGCTAGGTTCGCCAAAAATGGCTCTAATGGTAGCCAATGGAACCTACTAGGTGGCCCAAAGCGTTTGAGCCACCACCCGGACGCACCCGCTCCTCAGGAGCGTGTCAAAGTGAAAAATTTGGTTTTTATGGTACTCATATGATTGTCACGCTCCTGGTGAAGCTAGGTTCGCCACAAATGGCTCTAATGGTAGCCAATGGAACCTACTAGGTGGCCCAAAGCGTTTGAGCCACCACCCGGACGCACCCGCTCCTCAGGAGCGTGTCCAAGCGTGTCAAAGTGAAAAGATCGGTTTTATGGTACTCATATGATTGTCACGCTCCTGGTGAAGCTAGGTTCGCCAAAAATGGCTCTAATGGTAGCCAATGGAACCTACTAGGTGGCCCAAAGCGTTTGAGCCACCACCCGGACGCACCCGCTCCTCAGGAGCGTGTCAAAGTGAAAAATTTGGTTTTTATGGTACTCATATGATTGTCACGCTCCTGGTGAAGCTAGGTTCGCCACAAATGGCTCTAATGGTAGCCAATGGAACCTACTAGGTGGCCCAAAGCGTTTGAGCCACCACCCGGACGCACCCGCTCCTCAGGAGCGTGTCCAAGCGTGTCAAAGTGAAAAGATCGGTTTTATGGTACTCATATGATTGTCACGCTCCTGGTGAAGCTAGGTTCGCCAAAAATGGCTCTAATGGTAGCCAATGGAACCTACTAGGTGGCCCAAAGCGTTTGAGCCACCACCCGGACGCACCCGCTCCTCAGGAGCGTGTCAAAGTGAAAAATTTGGTTTTTATGGTACTCATATGATTGTCACGCTCCTGGTGAAGCTAGGTTCGCCACAAATGGCTCTAATGGTAGCCAATGGAACCTACTAGGTGGCCCAAAGCGTTTGAGCCACCACCCGGACGCACCCGCTCCTCAGGAGCGTGTCCAAGCGTGTCAAAGTGAAAAGATCGGTTTTATGGTACTCATATGATTGTCACGCTCCTGGTGAAGCTAGGTTCGCCAAAAATGGCTCTAATGGTAGCCAATGGAACCTACTAGGTGGCCCAAAGCGTTTGAGCCACCACCCGGACGCACCCGCTCCTCAGGAGCGTGTCAAAGTGAAAAATTTGGTTTTTATGGTACTCATATGATTGTCACGCTCCTGGTGAAGCTAGGTTCGCCACAAATGGCTCTAATGGTAGCCAATGGAACCTACTAGGTGGCCCAAAGCGTTTGAGCCACCACCCGGACGCACCCGCTCCTCAGGAGCGTGTCCAAGCGTGTCAAAGTGAAAAGATCGGTTTTATGGTACTCATATGATTGTCACGCTCCTGGTGAAGCTAGGTTCGCCAAAAATGGCTCTAATGGTAGCCAATGGAACCTACTAGGTGGCCCAAAGCGTTTGAGCCACCACCCGGACGCACCCGCTCCTCAGGAGCGTGTCAAAGTGAAAAATTTGGTTTTTATGGTACTCATATGATTGTCACGCTCCTGGTGAAGCTAGGTTCGCCACAAATGGCTCTAATGGTAGCCAATGGAACCTACTAGGTGGCCCAAAGCGTTTGAGCCACCACCCGGACGCACCCGCTCCTCAGGAGCGTGTCCAAGCGTGTCAAAGTGAAAAGATCGGTTTTATGGTACTCATATGATTGTCACGCTCCTGGTGAAGCTAGGTTCGCCAAAAATGGCTCTAATGGTAGCCAATGGAACCTACTAGGTGGCCCAAAGCGTTTGAGCCACCACCCGGACGCACCCGCTCCTCAGGAGCGTGTCAAAGTGAAAAATTTGGTTTTTATGGTACTCATATGATTGTCACGCTCCTGGTGAAGCTAGGTTCGCCACAAATGGCTCTAATGGTAGCCAATGGAACCTACTAGGTGGCCCAAAGCGTTTGAGCCACCACCCGGACGCACCCGCTCCTCAGGAGCGTGTCCAAGCGTGTCAAAGTGAAAAGATCGGTTTTATGGTACTCATATGATTGTCACGCTCCTGGTGAAGCTAGGTTCGCCAAAAATGGCTCTAATGGTAGCCAATGGAACCTACTAGGTGGCCCAAAGCGTTTGAGCCACCACCCGGACGCACCCGCTCCTCAGGAGCGTGTCCAAGCGTGTCAAAGTGAAAAGATCGGTTTTATGGTACTCATATGATTGTCACGCTCCTGGTGAAGCTAGGTTCGCCACAAATGGCTCTAATGGTAGCCAATGGAACCTACTAGGTGGCCCAAAGCGTTTGAGCCACCACCCGGACGCACCCGCTCCTCAGGAGCGTGTCCAAGCGTGTCAAAGTGAAAAGATCGGTTTTATGGTACTCATATGATTGTCACGCTCCTGGTGAAGCTAGGTTCGCCAAAAATGGCTCTAATGGTAGCCAATGGAACCTACTAGGTGGCCCAAAGCGTTTGAGCCACCACCCGGACGCACCCGCTCCTCAGGAGCGTGTCAAAGTGAAAAATTTGGTTTTTATGGTACTCATATGATTGTCACGCTCCTGGTGAAGCTAGGTTCGCCACAAATGGCTCTAATGGTAGCCAATGGAACCTACTAGGTGGCCCAAAGCGTTTGAGCCACCACCCGGACGCACCCGCTCCTCAGGAGCGTGTCCAAGCGTGTCAAAGTGAAAAGATCGGTTTTATGGTACTCATATGATTGTCACGCTCCTGGTGAAGCTAGGTTCGCCAAAAATGGCTCTAATGGTAGCCAATGGAACCTACTAGGTGGCCCAAAGCGTTTGAGCCACCACCCGGACGCACCCGCTCCTCAGGAGCGTGTCAAAGTGAAAAATTTGGTTTTTATGGTACTCATATGATTGTCACGCTCCTGGTGAAGCTAGGTTCGCCACAAATGGCTCTAATGGTAGCCAATGGAACCTACTAGGTGGCCCAAAGCGTTTGAGCCACCACCCGGACGCACCCGCTCCTCAGGAGCGTGTCCAAGCGTGTCAAAGTGAAAAGATCGGTTTTATGGTACTCATATGATTGTCACGCTCCTGGTGAAGCTAGGTTCGCCAAAAATGGCTCTAATGGTAGCCAATGGAACCTACTAGGTGGCCCAAAGCGTTTGAGCCACCACCCGGACGCACCCGCTCCTCAGGAGCGTGTCAAAGTGAAAAATTTGGTTTTTATGGTACTCATATGATTGTCACGCTCCTGGTGAAGCTAGGTTCGCCACAAATGGCTCTAATGGTAGCCAATGGAACCTACTAGGTGGCCCAAAGCGTTTGAGCCACCACCCGGACGCACCCGCTCCTCAGGAGCGTGTCCAAGCGTGTCAAAGTGAAAAGATCGGTTTTATGGTACTCATATGATTGTCACGCTCCTGGTGAAGCTAGGTTCGCCAAAAATGGCTCTAATGGTAGCCAATGGAACCTACTAGGTGGCCCAAAGCGTTTGAGCCACCACCCGGACGCACCCGCTCCTCAGGAGCGTGTCAAAGTGAAAAATTTGGTTTTTATGGTACTCATATGATTGTCACGCTCCTGGTGAAGCTAGGTTCGCCACAAATGGCTCTAATGGTAGCCAATGGAACCTACTAGGTGGCCCAAAGCGTTTGAGCCACCACCCGGACGCACCCGCTCCTCAGGAGCGTGTCCAAGCGTGTCAAAGTGAAAAGATCGGTTTTATGGTACTCATATGATTGTCACGCTCCTGGTGAAGCTAGGTTCGCCAAAAATGGCTCTAATGGTAGCCAATGGAACCTACTAGGTGGCCCAAAGCGTTTGAGCCACCACCCGGACGCACCCGCTCCTCAGGAGCGTGTCAAAGTGAAAAATTTGGTTTTTATGGTACTCATATGATTGTCACGCTCCTGGTGAAGCTAGGTTCGCCACAAATGGCTCTAATGGTAGCCAATGGAACCTACTAGGTGGCCCAAAGCGTTTGAGCCACCACCCGGACGCACCCGCTCCTCAGGAGCGTGTCCAAGCGTGTCAAAGTGAAAAGATCGGTTTTATGGTACTCATATGATTGTCACGCTCCTGGTGAAGCTAGGTTCGCCAAAAATGGCTCTAATGGTAGCCAATGGAACCTACTAGGTGGCCCAAAGCGTTTGAGCCACCACCCGGACGCACCCGCTCCTCAGGAGCGTGTCAAAGTGAAAAATTTGGTTTAAATAAACATTAACATTAACATTAAATAAACATTAACATTAAATAAACATTAACAATAAAAATAACTCTACAGTAGGTGGGTGGGGGTAAAGGGGAGGTTTTTATAGAAGGACTGCAGAAAAGTAATAGTAATGAAGAACTGCAGTAGAGAGCCTAGGTGGTGGCTCAAACGCTTTGGGTAGCCAATGGAACCTACTAGGTGGCCCAAAGCGTTTGAGCCACCACCCGGACGCACCCGCTCCTCAGGAGCGTGTCAAAGTGAAAAATTTGGTTTTTATGGTACTCATATGATTGTCACGCTCCTGGTGAAGCTAGGTTCGCCACAAATGGCTCTAATGGTAGCCAATGGAACCTACTAGGTGGCCCAAAGCGTTTGAGCCACCACCCGGACGCACCCGCTCCTCAGGAGCGTGTCCAAGCGTGTCAAAGTGAAAAGATCGGTTTTATGGTACTCATATGATTGTCACGCTCCTGGTGAAGCTAGGTTCGCCAAAAATGGCTCTAATGGTAGCCAATGGAACCTACTAGGTGGCCCAAAGCGTTTGAGCCACCACCCGGACGCACCCGCTCCTCAGGAGCGTGTCAAAGTGAAAAATTTGGTTTTTATGGTACTCATATGATTGTCACGCTCCTGGTGAAGCTAGGTTCGCCACAAATGGCTCTAATGGTAGCCAATGGAACCTACTAGGTGGCCCAAAGCGTTTGAGCCACCACCCGGACGCACCCGCTCCTCAGGAGCGTGTCCAAGCGTGTCAAAGTGAAAAGATCGGTTTTATGGTACTCATATGATTGTCACGCTCCTGGTGAAGCTAGGTTCGCCAAAAATGGCTCTAATGGTAGCCAATGGAACCTACTAGGTGGCCCAAAGCGTTTGAGCCACCACCCGGACGCACCCGCTCCTCAGGAGCGTGTCAAAGTGAAAAATTTGGTTTTTATGGTACTCATATGATTGTCACGCTCCTGGTGAAGCTAGGTTCGCCACAAATGGCTCTAATGGTAGCCAATGGAACCTACTAGGTGGCCCAAAGCGTTTGAGCCACCAGCCGGGTGCAGCCGGGACGCACCCGATAGCATGTATAAGTGTACACACACTTTTCTACCCCTATCATATCATATATGTGTTCAAGTGTACACACTATTCTGTTCTGTTCTACAATACACACATATGATTATGAATTTGTTATAAATTTGTCAACATATGGTAGAATTTGTTATACTACTACTGCGATAACAGCTGATGTGGCACACATGTGTTTCTACTACGCAGTACATGAGAGTATGTATGTATTACACACGCATAAATCTCCGATTATATATACTATATATATATGCGATGCGATCACCATATATGTATGTACACATGTGTATGATGATTTTGGTCTCAGTAAAAACATTATTATATATAGATATTAAAGTTGAATGGGTTGGGATTCGAACCTCGGACTTTCGAGCTAGTACCATAACCAGATATATGCCCGTATTTTCCAGATATATACAGTGAGCGGTATAAATCGGTCGAGAAGTGATCGGGTGGATCGGCACGAGCTAAACGGACCACTGACCGACCCCAAAAAACCGGGTCTTCCCCGAGAACCGGTGGGATTCGAACCTCGGACTTTCGAGCTAGTACCATAACCAGATATATGCCCGTATTTTCCAGATATATACAGTGAGCGGTATAAATCGGTCGAGAAGTGATCGGGTGGATCGGCACGAGCTAAACGGACCACTGACCGACCCCAAAAAACCGGGTCTTCCCCGAGAACCGGCTACCAACTCGTCCAAGTTTTGCCCCAAAACGCCCCCCGGCCCCACCCACCACACCGCCACACCACCACGAGTGTGCCCCACCAAAAAAAACCCGGGTCCAAAACCGGGTCCGGCTGCAGTACTAGGCAAAAGCCGCAAAAAATGCCGAAAAAATCGGCGGCAATTGGGTAGGGGTATTTTCGCCCCACCCGGACGCACCCGCTCCTCAGGAGCGTGTCAAAGTGAAAAATTTGGTTTAAATAAACATTAACATTAACATTAAATAAACATTAACATTAAATAAACATTAACAATAAAAATAACTCTACAGTAGGTGGGTGGGGGTAAAGGGGAGGTTTTTATAGAAGGACTGCAGAAAAGTAATAGTAATGAAGAACTGCAGTAGAGAGCCTAGGTGGTGGCTCAAACGCTTTGGGTAGCCAATGGAACCTACTAGGTGGCCCAAAGCGTTTGAGCCACCACCCGGACGCACCCGCTCCTCAGGAGCGTGTCAAAGTGAAAAATTTGGTTTTTATGGTACTCATATGATTGTCACGCTCCTGGTGAAGCTAGGTTCGCCACAAATGGCTCTAATGGTAGCCAATGGAACCTACTAGGTGGCCCAAAGCGTTTGAGCCACCACCCGGACGCACCCGCTCCTCAGGAGCGTGTCCAAGCGTGTCAAAGTGAAAAGATCGGTTTTATGGTACTCATATGATTGTCACGCTCCTGGTGAAGCTAGGTTCGCCAAAAATGGCTCTAATGGTAGCCAATGGAACCTACTAGGTGGCCCAAAGCGTTTGAGCCACCACCCGGACGCACCCGCTCCTCAGGAGCGTGTCAAAGTGAAAAATTTGGTTTTTATGGTACTCATATGATTGTCACGCTCCTGGTGAAGCTAGGTTCGCCACAAATGGCTCTAATGGTAGCCAATGGAACCTACTAGGTGGCCCAAAGCGTTTGAGCCACCACCCGGACGCACCCGCTCCTCAGGAGCGTGTCCAAGCGTGTCAAAGTGAAAAGATCGGTTTTATGGTACTCATATGATTGTCACGCTCCTGGTGAAGCTAGGTTCGCCAAAAATGGCTCTAATGGTAGCCAATGGAACCTACTAGGTGGCCCAAAGCGTTTGAGCCACCACCCGGACGCACCCGCTCCTCAGGAGCGTGTCAAAGTGAAAAATTTGGTTTTTATGGTACTCATATGATTGTCACGCTCCTGGTGAAGCTAGGTTCGCCACAAATGGCTCTAATGGTAGCCAATGGAACCTACTAGGTGGCCCAAAGCGTTTGAGCCACCAGCCGGGTGCAGCCGGGACGCACCCGATAGCATGTATAAGTGTACACACACTTTTCTACCCCTATCATATCATATATGTGTTCAAGTGTACACACTATTCTGTTCTGTTCTACAATACACACATATGATTATGAATTTGTTATAAATTTGTCAACATATGGTAGAATTTGTTATACTACTACTGCGATAACAGCTGATGTGGCACACATGTGTTTCTACTACGCAGTACATGAGAGTATGTATGTATTACACACGCATAAATCTCCGATTATATATACTATATATATATGCGATGCGATCACCATATATGTATGTACACATGTGTATGATGATTTTGGTCTCAGTAAAAACATTATTATATATAGATATTAAAGTTGAATGGGTTGGGATTCGAACCTCGGACTTTCGAGCTAGTACCATAACCAGATATATGCCCGTATTTTCCAGATATATACAGTGAGCGGTATAAATCGGTCGAGAAGTGATCGGGTGGATCGGCACGAGCTAAACGGACCACTGACCGACCCCAAAAAACCGGGTCTTCCCCGAGAACCGGTGGGATTCGAACCTCGGACTTTCGAGCTAGTACCATAACCAGATATATGCCCGTATTTTCCAGATATATACAGTGAGCGGTATAAATCGGTCGAGAAGTGATCGGGTGGATCGGCACGAGCTAAACGGACCACTGACCGACCCCAAAAAACCGGGTCTTCCCCGAGAACCGGCTACCAACTCGTCCAAGTTTTGCCCCAAAACGCCCCCCGGCCCCACCCACCACACCGCCACACCACCACGAGTGTGCCCCACCAAAAAAAACCCGGGTCCAAAACCGGGTCCGGCTGCAGTACTAGGCAAAAGCCGCAAAAAATGCCGAAAAAATCGGCGGCAATTGGGTAGGGGTATTTTCGCCCCACCCGGACGCACCCGCTCCTCAGGAGCGTGTCAAAGTGAAAAATTTGGTTTAAATAAACATTAACATTAACATTAAATAAACATTAACATTAAATAAACATTAACAATAAAAATAACTCTACAGTAGGTGGGTGGGGGTAAAGGGGAGGTTTTTATAGAAGGACTGCAGAAAAGTAATAGTAATGAAGAACTGCAGTAGAGAGCCTAGGTGGTGGCTCAAACGCTTTGGGTAGCCAATGGAACCTACTAGGTGGCCCAAAGCGTTTGAGCCACCACCCGGACGCACCCGCTCCTCAGGAGCGTGTCAAAGTGAAAAATTTGGTTTTTATGGTACTCATATGATTGTCACGCTCCTGGTGAAGCTAGGTTCGCCACAAATGGCTCTAATGGTAGCCAATGGAACCTACTAGGTGGCCCAAAGCGTTTGAGCCACCACCCGGACGCACCCGCTCCTCAGGAGCGTGTCCAAGCGTGTCAAAGTGAAAAGATCGGTTTTATGGTACTCATATGATTGTCACGCTCCTGGTGAAGCTAGGTTCGCCAAAAATGGCTCTAATGGTAGCCAATGGAACCTACTAGGTGGCCCAAAGCGTTTGAGCCACCACCCGGACGCACCCGCTCCTCAGGAGCGTGTCAAAGTGAAAAATTTGGTTTTTATGGTACTCATATGATTGTCACGCTCCTGGTGAAGCTAGGTTCGCCACAAATGGCTCTAATGGTAGCCAATGGAACCTACTAGGTGGCCCAAAGCGTTTGAGCCACCACCCGGACGCACCCGCTCCTCAGGAGCGTGTCCAAGCGTGTCAAAGTGAAAAGATCGGTTTTATGGTACTCATATGATTGTCACGCTCCTGGTGAAGCTAGGTTCGCCAAAAATGGCTCTAATGGTAGCCAATGGAACCTACTAGGTGGCCCAAAGCGTTTGAGCCACCACCCGGACGCACCCGCTCCTCAGGAGCGTGTCAAAGTGAAAAATTTGGTTTTTATGGTACTCATATGATTGTCACGCTCCTGGTGAAGCTAGGTTCGCCACAAATGGCTCTAATGGTAGCCAATGGAACCTACTAGGTGGCCCAAAGCGTTTGAGCCACCAGCCGGGTGCAGCCGGGACGCACCCGATAGCATGTATAAGTGTACACACACTTTTCTACCCCTATCATATCATATATGTGTTCAAGTGTACACACTATTCTGTTCTGTTCTACAATACACACATATGATTATGAATTTGTTATAAATTTGTCAACATATGGTAGAATTTGTTATACTACTACTGCGATAACAGCTGATGTGGCACACATGTGTTTCTACTACGCAGTACATGAGAGTATGTATGTATTACACACGCATAAATCTCCGATTATATATACTATATATATATGCGATGCGATCACCATATATGTATGTACACATGTGTATGATGATTTTGGTCTCAGTAAAAACATTATTATATATAGATATTAAAGTTGAATGGGTTGGGATTCGAACCTCGGACTTTCGAGCTAGTACCATAACCAGATATATGCCCGTATTTTCCAGATATATACAGTGAGCGGTATAAATCGGTCGAGAAGTGATCGGGTGGATCGGCACGAGCTAAACGGACCACTGACCGACCCCAAAAAACCGGGTCTTCCCCGAGAACCGGTGGGATTCGAACCTCGGACTTTCGAGCTAGTACCATAACCAGATATATGCCCGTATTTTCCAGATATATACAGTGAGCGGTATAAATCGGTCGAGAAGTGATCGGGTGGATCGGCACGAGCTAAACGGACCACTGACCGACCCCAAAAAACCGGGTCTTCCCCGAGAACCGGCTACCAACTCGTCCAAGTTTTGCCCCAAAACGCCCCCCGGCCCCACCCACCACACCGCCACACCACCACGAGTGTGCCCCACCAAAAAAAACCCGGGTCCAAAACCGGGTCCGGCTGCAGTACTAGGCAAAAGCCGCAAAAAATGCCGAAAAAATCGGCGGCAATTGGGTAGGGGTATTTTCGCCCCACGCCCACCCACCCTCGAACAACAGCAACACAGCAACACAGCAGCAGCAGCATAATCCTGTTAAAGAAAAGAAAAAATTATATATGTATGGGCATATGGGGCATATATGCATTACTTTGGTACCAAAAGTGTATACACTGTACTGATGCCAGTTGAGTATGTTATAAGTAAAATTGTCGATAAGCAAGATGAGAATTCAGCGATTACCTATGATCACCAGACAGCACAGCACAGCACAGACCATTTAACGGCCAAATTTGAATTATGACACATATGTTGCATATGTTGCACATATGTGAGCATATGATCATCAAGAGTGAGTGAGTTCAGTAAAAGTGATCGTGTGTGTGGCAGAATAATTTTCACATATAGATGGAGGTACCCGTACATTATTACACATGTGAGAAATATTAGAAAACGTCTTGATAGACAAATAAATTGTTCTTTATGGTACTCATATGATTGTCACGCTCCTGGTGAAGCCACCACCCGGACGCACCCGCTCCTCAGGAGCGTGTCAAAGTGAAAAATTTGGTTTTTATGGTACTCATATGATTGTCACGCTCCTGGTGAAGCTAGGTTCGCCACAAATGGCTCTAATGGTAGCCAATGGAACCTACTAGGTGGCCCAAAGCGTTTGAGCCACCACCCGGACGCACCCGCTCCTCAGGAGCGTGTCCAAGCGTGTCAAAGTGAAAAGATCGGTTTTATGGTACTCATATGATTGTCACGCTCCTGGTGAAGCTAGGTTCGCCAAAAATGGCTCTAATGGTAGCCAATGGAACCTACTAGGTGGCCCAAAGCGTTTGAGCCACCACCCGGACGCACCCGCTCCTCAGGAGCGTGTCAAAGTGAAAAATTTGGTTTTTATGGTACTCATATGATTGTCACGTTCCTGGTGAAGCTAGGTTCGCCACAAATGGCTCTAATGGTAGCCAATGGAACCTACTAGGTGGCCCAAAGCGTTTGAGCCACCACCCGGACGCACCCGCTCCTCAGGAGCGTGTCCAAGCGTGTCAAAGTGAAAAGATCGGTTTTATGGTACTCATATGATTGTCACGCTCCTGGTGAAGCTAGGTTCGCCAAAAATGGCTCTAATGGTAGCCAATGGAACCTACTAGGTGGCCCAAAGCGTTTGAGCCACCACCCGGACGCACCCGCTCCTCAGGAGCGTGTCAAAGTGAAAAATTTGGTTTTTATGGTACTCATATGATTGTCTCGCCAAATGGTCTCTAATGGTAGCCAATGGAACCTACTAGGTGGCCCAAACGTTTGAGCCACCCACCCGGACGCACCCGCTCCTCAGGGCAGCGTGTCAAAGTGAAAAAGATCGGTTTTATGGTACTCATATGATTGTCACGCTCCTGGTGAAGCTAGGTTCGCCAAAAAATGGCTCTAATGGTAGCCAATGGAACCTACTAGGTGGCCCAAAGCGTTTGAGCCACCACCCGACGCACCCCGCTCCTCAGGAGCGTGTCCAAGCGTGTCAAAGTGAAAAGATCGGTTTTATGGTACTCATATGATTGTCACGCTCCTGGTGAAGCTAGGTTCGCCAAAAATGGCTCTAATGGTAGCCAATGGAACCTACTCGGTGGCCCAAAGCGTTTGATCCACCACCCGGACGCACCCGCTCCTCAGGAGCGTGGTCCCAAGCGTGTCCAAGTGAAAAAGAATCGGTTTTATGTACTCATATGATTGTCACGCTCCTGGTGAAGCTAGGTTCGCCAAAAATGGCTCTAATGGTAGCCAATGGAACCTACTAGGTGGCCCAAAGCGTTTGAGCCACCACCCGGACGCACCCCGCTCCCTCAGGAGCGTGTCAAAGTGAAAAATTTGGGTTTTTATGGTTATCATATGATTGTCACGCTCCTGGTGAAGCTAGGTTCGCCACAAATGGCTCTAATGGTAGCCAACTGGAACCTACTAGGTGGCCCAAAGCGTTGAGCCACCACCCGGACGCACCCGCTCCTCAGGAGCGTGTCCAAGCGTGTCAAAGTGAAAAGATCGGTTTTATGGTTCTCATATGATTGTCACGCTCCTGGTGAAGCTAGGTTCGCCAAAAATGGCTCTAATGGTAGCCAATGGAACCTACTAGGTGGCCCAAAGCGTTTGAGCCACCACCCGGACGCACCCGCTCCTCAGGAGCGTGTCCAAGCGTGTCAAAGTGAAAAGATCGGTTTTATGGTACTCATATGATTGTCACGCTCCTGGTGAAGCTAGGGTTCGCCAAAAATGGCTCTAATGGTAGCCAATGGAAGCCTGACTACAGGTGGCCCAAAGCGTTTGAGCACCACCCGGACGCACCCGCTCCTCAGGAGCGTGTCCAAGCGTGTCAAAGTGAAAAGATCGGTTTTATGGTACTCATAGATTGTCACGCTCCTGGTGAAGCTAGGTTCGCCAAAAATGGCTCTTAATGGTAGCCAATGGAACCTACTAGGTGGCCCAAAGCGTTTGAGCCACCACCCGGACGCACCCGCTCCTCAGGAGCGTGTCAAAGTGAAAAATTTGGTTTTTATGGTACTCATATGATTGTCACGTTCCTGGTGAAGCTAGGTTCGCCACAAATGGCTCTAATGGTAGCCAATGGAACCTACTAGGTGGCCCAAAGCGTTTGAGCCACCACCCGGACGCACCCGCTCCTCAGGAGCGTGTCCAAGCGTGTCAAAGTGAAAAGATCGGTTTTATGGTACTCATATGATTGTCACGCTCCTGGTGAAGCTAGGTTCGCCAAAAATGGCTCTAATGGTAGCCAATGGAACCTACTAGGTGGCCCAAAGCGTTTGAGCCACCACCCGGACGCACCCGCTCCTCAGGAGCGTGTCAAAGTGAAAAATTTGGTTTTTATGGTACTCATATGATTGTCACGCTCCTGGTGAAGCTAGGTTCGCCACAAATGGCTCTAATGGTAGCCAATGGAACCTACTAGGTGGCCCAAAGCGTTTGAGCCACCACCCGGACGCACCCGCTCCTCAGGAGCGTGTCCAAGCGTGTCAAAGTGAAAAGATCGGTTTTATGGTACTCATATGATTGTCACGCTCCTGGTGAAGCTAGGTTCGCCAAAAATGGCTCTAATGGTAGCCAATGGAACCTACTAGGTGGCCCAAAGCGTTTGAGCCACCACCCGGACGCACCCGCTCCTCAGGAGCGTGTCAAAGTGAAAAATTTGGTTTTTATGGTACTCATATGATTGTCACGCTCCTGGTGAAGCTAGGTTCGCCACAAATGGCTCTAATGGTAGCCAATGGAACCTACTAGGTGGCCCAAAGCGTTTGAGCCACCACCCGGACGCACCCGCTCCTCAGGAGCGTGTCCAAGCGTGTCAAAGTGAAAAGATCGGTTTTATGGTACTCATATGATTGTCACGCTCCTGGTGAAGCTAGGTTCGCCAAAAATGGCTCTAATGGTAGCCAATGGAACCTACCAGGTGGCCCAAAGCGTTTGAGCCACCACCCGGACGCACCCGCTCCTCAGGAGCGTGTCAAAGTGAAAAATTTGGTTTTTATGGTACTCATATGATTGTCACGCTCCTGGTGAAGCTAGGTTCGCCACAAATGGCTCTAATGGTAGCCAATGGAACCTACTAGGTGGCCCAAAGCGTTTGAGCCACCACCCGGACGCACCCGCTCCTCAGGAGCGTGTCCAAGCGTGTCAAAGTGAAAAGATCGGTTTTATGGTACTCATATGATTGTCACGCTCCTGGTGAAGCTAGGTTCGCCAAAAATGGCTCTAATGGTAGCCAATGGAACCTACTAGGTGGCCCAAAGCGTTTGAGCCACCACCCGGACGCACCCGCTCCTCAGGAGCGTGTCAAAGTGAAAAATTTGGTTTTTATGGTACTCATATGATTGTCACGCTCCTGGTGAAGCTAGGTTCGCCACAAATGGCTCTAATGGTAGCCAATGGAACCTACTAGGTGGCCCAAAGCGTTTGAGCCACCACCCGGACGCACCCGCTCCTCAGGAGCGTGTCCAAGCGTGTCAAAGTGAAAAGATCGGTTTTATGGTACTCATATGATTGTCACGCTCCTGGTGAAGCTAGGTTCGCCAAAAATGGCTCTAATGGTAGCCAATGGAACCTACTAGGTGGCCCAAAGCGTTTGAGCCACCACCCGGACGCACCCGCTCCTCAGGAGCGTGTCAAAGTGAAAAATTTGGTTTTTATGGTACTCATATGATTGTCACGCTCCTGGTGAAGCTAGGTTCGCCACAAATGGCTCTAATGGTAGCCAATGGAACCTACTAGGTGGCCCAAAGCGTTTGAGCCACCACCCGGACGCACCCGCTCCTCAGGAGCGTGTCCAAGCGTGTCAAAGTGAAAAGATCGGTTTTATGGTACTCATATGATTGTCACGCTCCTGGTGAAGCTAGGTTCGCCAAAAATGGCTCTAATGGTAGCCAATGGAACCTACTAGGTGGCCCAAAGCGTTTGAGCCACCACCCGGACGCACCCGCTCCTCAGGAGCGTGTCAAAGTGAAAAATTTGGTTTTTATGGTACTCATATGATTGTCACGCTCCTGGTGAAGCTAGGTTCGCCACAAATGGCTCTAATGGTAGCCAATGGAACCTACTAGGTGGCCCAAAGCGTTTGAGCCACCACCCGGACGCACCCGCTCCTCAGGAGCGTGTCCAAGCGTGTCAAAGTGAAAAGATCGGTTTTATGGTACTCATATGATTGTCACGCTCCTGGTGAAGCTAGGTTCGCCAAAAATGGCTCTAATGGTAGCCAATGGAACCTACTAGGTGGCCCAAAGCGTTTGAGCCACCACCCGGACGCACCCGCTCCTCAGGAGCGTGTCAAAGTGAAAAATTTGGTTTTTATGGTACTCATATGATTGTCACGCTCCTGGTGAAGCTAGGTTCGCCACAAATGGCTCTAATGGTAGCCAATGGAACCTACTAGGTGGCCCAAAGCGTTTGAGCCACCACCCGGACGCACCCGCTCCTCAGGAGCGTGTCCAAGCGTGTCAAAGTGAAAAGATCGGTTTTATGGTACTCATATGATTGTCACGCTCCTGGTGAAGCTAGGTTCGCCAAAAATGGCTCTAATGGTAGCCAATGGAACCTACTAGGTGGCCCAAAGCGTTTGAGCCACCACCCGGACGCACCCGCTCCTCAGGAGCGTGTCAAAGTGAAAAATTTGGTTTTTATGGTACTCATATGATTGTCACGCTCCTGGTGAAGCTAGGTTCGCCACAAATGGCTCTAATGGTAGCCAATGGAACCTACTAGGTGGCCCAAAGCGTTTGAGCCACCACCCGGACGCACCCGCTCCTCAGGAGCGTGTCCAAGCGTGTCAAAGTGAAAAGATCGGTTTTATGGTACTCATATGATTGTCACGCTCCTGGTGAAGCTAGGTTCGCCAAAAATGGCTCTAATGGTAGCCAATGGAACCTACTAGGTGGCCCAAAGCGTTTGAGCCACCACCCGGACGCACCCGCTCCTCAGGAGCGTGTCAAAGTGAAAAATTTGGTTTTTATGGTACTCATATGATTGTCACGCTCCTGGTGAAGCTAGGTTCGCCACAAATGGCTCTAATGGTAGCCAATGGAACCTACTAGGTGGCCCAAAGCGTTTGAGCCACCACCCGGACGCACCCGCTCCTCAGGAGCGTGTCCAAGCGTGTCAAAGTGAAAAGATCGGTTTTATGGTACTCATATGATTGTCACGCTCCTGGTGAAGCTAGGTTCGCCAAAAATGGCTCTAATGGTAGCCAATGGAACCTACTAGGTGGCCCAAAGCGTTTGAGCCACCACCCGGACGCACCCGCTCCTCAGGAGCGTGTCAAAGTGAAAAATTTGGTTTTTATGGTACTCATATGATTGTCACGCTCCTGGTGAAGCTAGGTTCGCCACAAATGGCTCTAATGGTAGCCAATGGAACCTACTAGGTGGCCCAAAGCGTTTGAGCCACCACCCGGACGCACCCGCTCCTCAGGAGCGTGTCCAAGCGTGTCAAAGTGAAAAGATCGGTTTTATGGTACTCATATGATTGTCACGCTCCTGGTGAAGCTAGGTTCGCCAAAAATGGCTCTAATGGTAGCCAATGGAACCTACTAGGTGGCCCAAAGCGTTTGAGCCACCACCCGGACGCACCCGCTCCTCAGGAGCGTGTCAAAGTGAAAAATTTGGTTTTTATGGTACTCATATGATTGTCACGCTCCTGGTGAAGCTAGGTTCGCCACAAATGGCTCTAATGGTAGCCAATGGAACCTACTAGGTGGCCCAAAGCGTTTGAGCCACCACCCGGACGCACCCGCTCCTCAGGAGCGTGTCCAAGCGTGTCAAAGTGAAAAGATCGGTTTTATGGTACTCATATGATTGTCACGCTCCTGGTGAAGCTAGGTTCGCCAAAAATGGCTCTAATGGTAGCCAATGGAACCTACTAGGTGGCCCAAAGCGTTTGAGCCACCACCCGGACGCACCCGCTCCTCAGGAGCGTGTCAAAGTGAAAAATTTGGTTTTTATGGTACTCATATGATTGTCACGCTCCTGGTGAAGCTAGGTTCGCCACAAATGGCTCTAATGGTAGCCAATGGAACCTACTAGGTGGCCCAAAGCGTTTGAGCCACCACCCGGACGCACCCGCTCCTCAGGAGCGTGTCCAAGCGTGTCAAAGTGAAAAGATCGGTTTTATGGTACTCATATGATTGTCACGCTCCTGGTGAAGCTAGGTTCGCCAAAAATGGCTCTAATGGTAGCCAATGGAACCTACTAGGTGGCCCAAAGCGTTTGAGCCACCACCCGGACGCACCCGCTCCTCAGGAGCGTGTCAAAGTGAAAAATTTGGTTTTTATGGTACTCATATGATTGTCACGCTCCTGGTGAAGCTAGGTTCGCCACAAATGGCTCTAATGGTAGCCAATGGAACCTACTAGGTGGCCCAAAGCGTTTGAGCCACCACCCGGACGCACCCGCTCCTCAGGAGCGTGTCCAAGCGTGTCAAAGTGAAAAGATCGGTTTTATGGTACTCATATGATTGTCACGCTCCTGGTGAAGCTAGGTTCGCCAAAAATGGCTCTAATGGTAGCCAATGGAACCTACTAGGTGGCCCAAAGCGTTTGAGCCACCACCCGGACGCACCCGCTCCTCAGGAGCGTGTCAAAGTGAAAAATTTGGTTTTTATGGTACTCATATGATTGTCACGCTCCTGGTGAAGCTAGGTTCGCCACAAATGGCTCTAATGGTAGCCAATGGAACCTACTAGGTGGCCCAAAGCGTTTGAGCCACCACCCGGACGCACCCGCTCCTCAGGAGCGTGTCCAAGCGTGTCAAAGTGAAAAGATCGGTTTTATGGTACTCATATGATTGTCACGCTCCTGGTGAAGCTAGGTTCGCCAAAAATGGCTCTAATGGTAGCCAATGGAACCTACTAGGTGGCCCAAAGCGTTTGAGCCACCACCCGGACGCACCCGCTCCTCAGGAGCGTGTCAAAGTGAAAAATTTGGTTTTTATGGTACTCATATGATTGTCACGCTCCTGGTGAAGCTAGGTTCGCCACAAATGGCTCTAATGGTAGCCAATGGAACCTACTAGGTGGCCCAAAGCGTTTGAGCCACCACCCGGACGCACCCGCTCCTCAGGAGCGTGTCCAAGCGTGTCAAAGTGAAAAGATCGGTTTTATGGTACTCATATGATTGTCACGCTCCTGGTGAAGCTAGGTTCGCCAAAAATGGCTCTAATGGTAGCCAATGGAACCTACTAGGTGGCCCAAAGCGTTTGAGCCACCACCCGGACGCACCCGCTCCTCAGGAGCGTGTCAAAGTGAAAAATTTGGTTTTTATGGTACTCATATGATTGTCACGCTCCTGGTGAAGCTAGGTTCGCCACAAATGGCTCTAATGGTAGCCAATGGAACCTACTAGGTGGCCCAAAGCGTTTGAGCCACCACCCGGACGCACCCGCTCCTCAGGAGCGTGTCCAAGCGTGTCAAAGTGAAAAGATCGGTTTTATGGTACTCATATGATTGTCACGCTCCTGGTGAAGCTAGGTTCGCCAAAAATGGCTCTAATGGTAGCCAATGGAACCTACTAGGTGGCCCAAAGCGTTTGAGCCACCACCCGGACGCACCCGCTCCTCAGGAGCGTGTCAAAGTGAAAAATTTGGTTTTTATGGTACTCATATGATTGTCACGCTCCTGGTGAAGCTAGGTTCGCCACAAATGGCTCTAATGGTAGCCAATGGAACCTACTAGGTGGCCCAAAGCGTTTGAGCCACCACCCGGACGCACCCGCTCCTCAGGAGCGTGTCCAAGCGTGTCAAAGTGAAAAGATCGGTTTTATGGTACTCATATGATTGTCACGCTCCTGGTGAAGCTAGGTTCGCCAAAAATGGCTCTAATGGTAGCCAATGGAACCTACTAGGTGGCCCAAAGCGTTTGAGCCACCACCCGGACGCACCCGCTCCTCAGGAGCGTGTCAAAGTGAAAAATTTGGTTTTTATGGTACTCATATGATTGTCACGCTCCTGGTGAAGCTAGGTTCGCCACAAATGGCTCTAATGGTAGCCAATGGAACCTACTAGGTGGCCCAAAGCGTTTGAGCCACCACCCGGACGCACCCGCTCCTCAGGAGCGTGTCCAAGCGTGTCAAAGTGAAAAGATCGGTTTTATGGTACTCATATGATTGTCACGCTCCTGGTGAAGCTAGGTTCGCCAAAAATGGCTCTAATGGTAGCCAATGGAACCTACTAGGTGGCCCAAAGCGTTTGAGCCACCACCCGGACGCACCCGCTCCTCAGGAGCGTGTCAAAGTGAAAAATTTGGTTTTTATGGTACTCATATGATTGTCACGCTCCTGGTGAAGCTAGGTTCGCCACAAATGGCTCTAATGGTAGCCAATGGAACCTACTAGGTGGCCCAAAGCGTTTGAGCCACCACCCGGACGCACCCGCTCCTCAGGAGCGTGTCCAAGCGTGTCAAAGTGAAAAGATCGGTTTTATGGTACTCATATGATTGTCACGCTCCTGGTGAAGCTAGGTTCGCCAAAAATGGCTCTAATGGTAGCCAATGGAACCTACTAGGTGGCCCAAAGCGTTTGAGCCACCACCCGGACGCACCCGCTCCTCAGGAGCGTGTCAAAGTGAAAAATTTGGTTTTTATGGTACTCATATGATTGTCACGCTCCTGGTGAAGCTAGGTTCGCCACAAATGGCTCTAATGGTAGCCAATGGAACCTACTAGGTGGCCCAAAGCGTTTGAGCCACCACCCGGACGCACCCGCTCCTCAGGAGCGTGTCCAAGCGTGTCAAAGTGAAAAGATCGGTTTTATGGTACTCATATGATTGTCACGCTCCTGGTGAAGCTAGGTTCGCCAAAAATGGCTCTAATGGTAGCCAATGGAACCTACTAGGTGGCCCAAAGCGTTTGAGCCACCACCCGGACGCACCCGCTCCTCAGGAGCGTGTCAAAGTGAAAAATTTGGTTTTTATGGTACTCATATGATTGTCACGCTCCTGGTGAAGCTAGGTTCGCCACAAATGGCTCTAATGGTAGCCAATGGAACCTACTAGGTGGCCCAAAGCGTTTGAGCCACCACCCGGACGCACCCGCTCCTCAGGAGCGTGTCCAAGCGTGTCAAAGTGAAAAGATCGGTTTTATGGTACTCATATGATTGTCACGCTCCTGGTGAAGCTAGGTTCGCCAAAAATGGCTCTAATGGTAGCCAATGGAACCTACTAGGTGGCCCAAAGCGTTTGAGCCACCACCCGGACGCACCCGCTCCTCAGGAGCGTGTCAAAGTGAAAAATTTGGTTTTTATGGTACTCATATGATTGTCACGCTCCTGGTGAAGCTAGGTTCGCCACAAATGGCTCTAATGGTAGCCAATGGAACCTACTAGGTGGCCCAAAGCGTTTGAGCCACCACCCGGACGCACCCGCTCCTCAGGAGCGTGTCCAAGCGTGTCAAAGTGAAAAGATCGGTTTTATGGTACTCATATGATTGTCACGCTCCTGGTGAAGCTAGGTTCGCCAAAAATGGCTCTAATGGTAGCCAATGGAACCTACTAGGTGGCCCAAAGCGTTTGAGCCACCACCCGGACGCACCCGCTCCTCAGGAGCGTGTCAAAGTGAAAAATTTGGTTTTTATGGTACTCATATGATTGTCACGCTCCTGGTGAAGCTAGGTTCGCCACAAATGGCTCTAATGGTAGCCAATGGAACCTACTAGGTGGCCCAAAGCGTTTGAGCCACCACCCGGACGCACCCGCTCCTCAGGAGCGTGTCCAAGCGTGTCAAAGTGAAAAGATCGGTTTTATGGTACTCATATGATTGTCACGCTCCTGGTGAAGCTAGGTTCGCCAAAAATGGCTCTAATGGTAGCCAATGGAACCTACTAGGTGGCCCAAAGCGTTTGAGCCACCACCCGGACGCACCCGCTCCTCAGGAGCGTGTCAAAGTGAAAAATTTGGTTTTTATGGTACTCATATGATTGTCACGCTCCTGGTGAAGCTAGGTTCGCCACAAATGGCTCTAATGGTAGCCAATGGAACCTACTAGGTGGCCCAAAGCGTTTGAGCCACCACCCGGACGCACCCGCTCCTCAGGAGCGTGTCCAAGCGTGTCAAAGTGAAAAGATCGGTTTTATGGTACTCATATGATTGTCACGCTCCTGGTGAAGCTAGGTTCGCCAAAAATGGCTCTAATGGTAGCCAATGGAACCTACTAGGTGGCCCAAAGCGTTTGAGCCACCACCCGGACGCACCCGCTCCTCAGGAGCGTGTCAAAGTGAAAAATTTGGTTTTTATGGTACTCATATGATTGTCACGCTCCTGGTGAAGCTAGGTTCGCCACAAATGGCTCTAATGGTAGCCAATGGAACCTACTAGGTGGCCCAAAGCGTTTGAGCCACCACCCGGACGCACCCGCTCCTCAGGAGCGTGTCCAAGCGTGTCAAAGTGAAAAGATCGGTTTTATGGTACTCATATGATTGTCACGCTCCTGGTGAAGCTAGGTTCGCCAAAAATGGCTCTAATGGTAGCCAATGGAACCTACTAGGTGGCCCAAAGCGTTTGAGCCACCACCCGGACGCACCCGCTCCTCAGGAGCGTGTCAAAGTGAAAAATTTGGTTTTTATGGTACTCATATGATTGTCACGCTCCTGGTGAAGCTAGGTTCGCCACAAATGGCTCTAATGGTAGCCAATGGAACCTACTAGGTGGCCCAAAGCGTTTGAGCCACCACCCGGACGCACCCGCTCCTCAGGAGCGTGTCCAAGCGTGTCAAAGTGAAAAGATCGGTTTTATGGTACTCATATGATTGTCACGCTCCTGGTGAAGCTAGGTTCGCCAAAAATGGCTCTAATGGTAGCCAATGGAACCTACTAGGTGGCCCAAAGCGTTTGAGCCACCACCCGGACGCACCCGCTCCTCAGGAGCGTGTCAAAGTGAAAAATTTGGTTTTTATGGTACTCATATGATTGTCACGCTCCTGGTGAAGCTAGGTTCGCCACAAATGGCTCTAATGGTAGCCAATGGAACCTACTAGGTGGCCCAAAGCGTTTGAGCCACCACCCGGACGCACCCGCTCCTCAGGAGCGTGTCCAAGCGTGTCAAAGTGAAAAGATCGGTTTTATGGTACTCATATGATTGTCACGCTCCTGGTGAAGCTAGGTTCGCCAAAAATGGCTCTAATGGTAGCCAATGGAACCTACTAGGTGCCCAAAGCGTTTGAGCCACCACCCGGACGCACCCGCTCCTCAGGAGCGTGTCAAAGTGAAAAATTTGGTTTTTATGGTACTCATATGATTGTCACGCTCCTGGTGAAGCTAGGTTCGCCACAAATGGCTCTAATGGTAGCCAATGGAACCTACTAGGTGGCCCAAAGCGTTTGAGCCACCACCCGGACGCACCCGCTCCTCAGGAGCGTGTCCAAGCGTGTCAAAGTGAAAAGATCGGTTTTATGGTACTCATATGATTGTCACGCTCCTGGTGAAGCTAGGTTCGCCAAAAATGGCTCTAATGGTAGCCAATGGAACCTACTAGGTGGCCCAAAGCGTTTGAGCCACCACCCGGACGCACCCGCTCCTCAGGAGCGTGTCAAAGTGAAAAATTTGGTTTTTATGGTACTCATATGATTGTCACGCTCCTGGTGAAGCTAGGTTCGCCACAAATGGCTCTAATGGTAGCCAATGGAACCTACTAGGTGGCCCAAAGCGTTTGAGCCACCACCCGGACGCACCCGCTCCTCAGGAGCGTGTCCAAGCGTGTCAAAGTGAAAAGATCGGTTTTATGGTACTCATATGATTGTCACGCTCCTGGTGAAGCTAGGTTCGCCAAAAATGGCTCTAATGGTAGCCAATGGAACCTACTAGGTGGCCCAAAGCGTTTGAGCCACCACCCGGACGCACCCGCTCCTCAGGAGCGTGTCAAAGTGAAAATTTGGTTTTTATGGTACTCATATGATTGTCACGCTCCTGGTGAAGCTAGGTTCGCCACAAATGGCTCTAATGGTAGCCAATGGAACCTACTAGGTGGCCCAAAGCGTTTGAGCCACCACCCGGACGCACCCGCTCCTCAGGAGCGTGTCCAAGCGTGTCAAAGTGAAAAGATCGGTTTTATGGTACTCATATGATTGTCACGCTCCTGGTGAAGCTAGGTTCGCCAAAAATGGCTCTAATGGTAGCCAATGGAACCTACTAGGTGGCCCAAAGCGTTTGAGCACCACCCGGACGCACCCGCTCCTCAGGAGCGTGTCAAAGTGAAAAATTTGGTTTTTATGGTACTCATATGATTGTCACGCTCCTGGTGAAGCTAGGTTCGCCACAAATGGCTCTAATGGTAGCCAATGGAACCTACTAGGTGGCCCAAAGCGTTTGAGCCACCACCCGGACGCACCCGCTCCTCAGGAGCGTGTCCAAGCGTGTCAAAGTGCAAAGATCGGTTTTATGGTACTCATATGATTGTCACGCTCCTGGTGAAGCTAGGTTCGCCAAAAATGGCTCTAATGGTAGCCAATGGAACCTACTAGGTGGCCCAAAGCGTTTGAGCCACCACCCGGACGCACCCGCTCCTCAGGAGCGTGTCAAAGTGAAAAATTTGGTTTTTATGGTACTCATATGATTGTCACGCTCCTGGTGAAGCTAGGTTCGCCACAAATGGCTCTAATGGTAGCCAATGGAACCTACTAGGTGGCCCAAAGCGTTTGAGCCACCACCCGGACGCACCCGCTCCTCAGGAGCGTGTCCAAGCGTGTCAAAGTGAAAAGATCGGTTTTATGGTACTCATATGATTGTCACGCTCCTGGTGAAGCTAGGTTCGCCAAAAATGGCTCTAATGGTAGCCAATGGAACCTACTAGGTGGCCCAAAGCGTTTGAGCCACCACCCGGACGCACCCGCTCCTCAGGAGCGTGTCAAAGTGAAAAATTTGGTTTTTATGGTACTCATATGATTGTCACGCTCCTGGTGAAGCTAGGTTCGCCACAAATGGCTCTAATGGTAGCCAATGGAACCTACTAGGTGGCCCAAAGCGTTTGAGCCACCACCCGGACGCACCCGCTCCTCAGGAGCGTGTCCAAGCGTGTCAAAGTGAAAAGATCGGTTTTATGGTACTCATATGATTGTCACGCTCCTGGTGAAGCTAGGTTCGCCAAAAATGGCTCTAATGGTAGCCAATGGAACCTACTAGGTGGCCCAAAGCGTTTGAGCCACCACCCGGACGCACCCGCTCCTCAGGAGCGTGTCAAAGTGAAAAATTTGGTTTTTATGGTACTCATATGATTGTCACGCTCCTGGTGAAGCTAGGTTCGCCACAAATGGCTCTAATGGTAGCCAATGGAACCTACTAGGTGGCCCAAAGCGTTTGAGCCACCACCCGGACGCACCCGCTCCTCAGGAGCGTGTCCAAGCGTGTCAAAGTGAAAAGATCGGTTTTATGGTACTCATATGATTGTCACGCTCCTGGTGAAGCTAGGTTCGCCAAAAATGGCTCTAATGGTAGCCAATGGAACCTACTAGGTGGCCCAAAGCGTTTGAGCCACCACCCGGACGCACCCGCTCCTCAGGAGCGTGTCAAAGTGAAAAATTTGGTTTTTATGGTACTCATATGATTGTCACGCTCCTGGTGAAGCTAGGTTCGCCACAAATGGCTCTAATGGTAGCCAATGGAACCTACTAGGTGGCCCAAAGCGTTTGAGCCACCACCCGGACGCACCCGCTCCTCAGGAGCGTGTCCAAGCGTGTCAAAGTGAAAAGATCGGTTTTATGGTACTCATATGATTGTCACGCTCCTGGTGAAGCTAGGTTCGCCAAAAATGGCTCTAATGGTAGCCAATGGAACCTACTAGGTGGCCCAAAGCGTTTGAGCCACCACCCGGACGCACCCGCTCCTCAGGAGCGTGTCAAAGTGAAAAATTTGGTTTTTATGGTACTCATATGATTGTCACGCTCCTGGTGAAGCTAGGTTCGCCACAAATGGCTCTAATGGTAGCCAATGGAACCTACTAGGTGGCCCAAAGCGTTTGAGCCACCACCCGGACGCACCCGCTCCTCAGGAGCGTGTCCAAGCGTGTCAAAGTGAAAAGATCGGTTTTATGGTACTCATATGATTGTCACGCTCCTGGTGAAGCTAGGTTCGCCAAAAATGGCTCTAATGGTAGCCAATGGAACCTACTAGGTGGCCCAAAGCGTTTGAGCCACCACCCGGACGCACCCGCTCCTCAGGAGCGTGTCAAAGTGAAAAATTTGGTTTTTATGGTACTCATATGATTGTCACGCTCCTGGTGAAGCTAGGTTCGCCACAAATGGCTCTAATGGTAGCCAATGGAACCTACTAGGTGGCCCAAAGCGTTTGAGCCACCACCCGGACGCACACCGCTCCTCAGGAGCGTGTCCAAGCGTGTCAAAGTGAAAAGATCGGTTTTATGGTACTCATATGATTGTCACGCTCCTGGTGAAGCTAGGTTCGCCAAAAATGGCTCTAATGGTAGCCAATGGAACCTACTAGGTGGCCCAAAGCGTTTGAGCCACCACCCGGACGCACCCGCTCCTCAGGAGCGTGTCAAAGTGAAAAATTTGGTTTTTATGGTACTCATATGATTGTCACGCTCCTGGTGAAGCTAGGTTCGCCACAAATGGCTCTAATGGTAGCCAATGGAACCTACTAGGTGGCCCAAAGCGTTTGAGCCACCACCCGGACGCACCCGCTCCTCAGGAGCGTGTCCAAGCGTGTCAAAGTGAAAAGATCGGTTTTATGGTACTCATATGATTGTCACGCTCCTGGTGAAGCTAGGTTCGCCAAAAATGGCTCTAATGGTAGCCAATGGAACCTACTAGGTGGCCCAAAGCGTTTGAGCCACCACCCGGACGCACCCGCTCCTCAGGAGCGTGTCAAAGTGAAAAATTTGGTTTTTATGGTACTCATATGATTGTCACGCTCCTGGTGAAGCTAGGTTCGCCACAAATGGCTCTAATGGTAGCCAATGGAACCTACTAGGTGGCCCAAAGCGTTTGAGCCACCACCCGGACGCACCCGCTCCTCAGGAGCGTGTCCAAGCGTGTCAAAGTGAAAAGATCGGTTTTATGGTACTCATATGATTGTCACGCTCCTGGTGAAGCTAGGTTCGCCAAAAATGGCTCTAATGGTAGCCAATGGAACCTACTAGGTGGCCCAAAGCGTTTGAGCCACCACCCGGACGCACCCGCTCCTCAGGAGCGTGTCAAAGTGAAAAATTTGGTTTTTATGGTACTCATATGATTGTCACGCTCCTGGTGAAGCTAGGTTCGCCACAAATGGCTCTAATGGTAGCCAATGGAACCTACTAGGTGGCCCAAAGCGTTTGAGCCACCACCCGGACGCACCCGCTCCTCAGGAGCGTGTCCAAGCGTGTCAAAGTGAAAAGATCGGTTTTATGGTACTCATATGATTGTCACGCTCCTGGTGAAGCTAGGTTCGCCAAAAATGGCTCTAATGGTAGCCAATGGAACCTACTAGGTGGCCCAAAGCGTTTGAGCCACCACCCGGACGCACCCGCTCCTCAGGAGCGTGTCAAAGTGAAAAATTTGGTTTTTATGGTACTCATATGATTGTCACGCTCCTGGTGAAGCTAGGTTCGCCACAAATGGCTCTAATGGTAGCCAATGGAACCTACTAGGTGGCCCAAAGCGTTTGAGCCACCACCCGGACGCACCCGCTCCTCAGGAGCGTGTCCAAGCGTGTCAAAGTGAAAAGATCGGTTTTATGGTACTCATATGATTGTCACGCTCCTGGTGAAGCTAGGTTCGCCAAAAATGGCTCTAATGGTAGCCAATGGAACCTACTAGGTGGCCCAAAGCGTTTGAGCCACCACCCGGACGCACCCGCTCCTCAGGAGCGTGTCAAAGTGAAAAATTTGGTTTTTATGGTACTCATATGATTGTCACGCTCCTGGTGAAGCTAGGTTCGCCACAAATGGCTCTAATGGTAGCCAATGGAACCTACTAGGTGGCCCAAAGCGTTTGAGCCACCACCCGGACGCACCCGCTCCTCAGGAGCGTGTCCAAGCGTGTCAAAGTGAAAAGATCGGTTTTATGGTACTCATATGATTGTCACGCTCCTGGTGAAGCTAGGTTCGCCAAAAATGGCTCTAATGGTAGCCAATGGAACCTACTAGGTGGCCCAAAGCGTTTGAGCCACCACCCGGACGCACCCGCTCCTCAGGAGCGTGTCAAAGTGAAAAATTTGGTTTTTATGGTACTCATATGATTGTCACGCTCCTGGTGAAGCTAGGTTCGCCACAAATGGCTCTAATGGTAGCCAATGGAACCTACTAGGTGGCCCAAAGCGTTTGAGC
Organism: Zeugodacus cucurbitae; assembly: GCF_028554725.1. Classification (NCBI taxonomy): domain Eukaryota; kingdom Metazoa; phylum Arthropoda; class Insecta; order Diptera; family Tephritidae; genus Zeugodacus; species Zeugodacus cucurbitae. The sequence goes on along the minus strand of NC_071669.1, from coordinate 97 downwards.
CACCACCCGGACGCACCCGCTCCTCAGGAGCGTGTCCAAGCGTGTCAAAGTGAAAAGATCGGTTTTATGGTACTCATATGATTGTCACGCTCCTGGT